>NC_080706.1:95835119-97230953 GCF_943734765.1 Anopheles ziemanni
CACTTTCGATGGCTCGATGTTCCTTTTTCACACTTAAAACATGTCAATTCTCCTTGTAAGAATTGATTGTAAAACACCAAGAGAAGTTTTGCACTCAGAAACAAAAATAAAACATAACACTGTCAACGCGGGTCAACATGCCTGTCAAATCGCTGTGGATACGTTTATACGCGCGATTTTGTACTTCACTGACACCATCCGTACCGGCTTGTGCTATCATCTTCCACAATTTTGATATCATTTGCCACGATTGTGGTATACATGCCTCACTTGGCTTGTCATCTGTCACGTTTGTGCAATCATCTACTGCGTTTTTGGTATCATCTGATTATTTTGTCCTATCAAATGGTAAACCCTGTAATCAATAACAACAGGTTTCAAATGAGAGGATCTAATATATAAAATTCGGACCGATTTGCACCAAACTTGGCTGGAAGGTAGCTAATTTTCCAAGGTTGAATGATCTGCACTTTTTTTGTTGATATCCCTTTATCTCCCTACCCTTCACGAACATCTACCCTCTAAAATTAATGAAAAACAATTATAGCTCAACCATTATTGAACAGATTTCACAAAAATCGGTACAAATACTGCTTACATAGGGACATATCATGGATTAAAATTTAATCCATCTAGGAGAAGGGGAAAGGGGGGTTCTCTTACTACCCCCTACTCAACAAATAATAAAAATGCAATATGGTTATCATTGTCGTAGTATTTCTGGTCTCTAAATCGAATGGTCACATATTGAGTGCTCAATCTCATCTCAGACTTCTTTTATCTTCTCCTACAAATATTCTCTATCATTCAAAATCGATATAATCAATTTACACCAAAAATACTGATAAGAAAGCCAATTTCCAAGTGTGAAACGTCAAACATTCTTATCATTGTAAAATTAAAGATACTGAATGAATCAAAACACTCTTTCGTTTGGAATTGTCTTTCTACCCGGATGAAATCGGCTTAATCAGCTAGTAAGGAATAAAAATTCGATTAAACAAAACAAATAATTGAATAAATGTACTCAACATCAAACCATAAACCAAACCTAACCGTGTCTTGTTAGGTCCTTTGATATTTTAACAAGAATCAAAGTGAACAAAGAAAATGCAAGAAGGCATCGAAGACATAAGACTCACTCATAGGTCGGCCTGTCATGGTTTGCAATCAGGACTGGCACGAGCTCCAAGCCCAGGACATGCACGCTTGTGTGCTCGACCCATCGCACTCCTTTCCTGCGAGGAAAAACGGAAACCGACCGGGTAATGGTATCACGTCTGAGAGATTAATAAAAACCCAAAGCGAAACAAGTGCTTTCAAACACCGCATGCACCGCTGCACCGCACTGCAAAGGGTCCGGAGTGGTGCCTCCACTTCGGCGGCGGTCAATAAAACACAGAAACCCATCACCGGAGCCAAGGAAAAACCGGGAGGAAATGGACATTTTCCTCTTGCACCGAGAGACGACCGAGCCAGAAAGTCAACCGACCGTGAACGAGTGCTTGTGGAAAAACACACATTTACACCCCATGCCGGCCGGCCAGGGGGAGGAGGGGGTGAGTGGAAAAACACTAGCCAAACAAAACATTTTCCATTCGGAGGAAGGAGTTGGAAAAACCGACCTCTCGCATCGACATCGATGGAAAATGTGTGATGAAATTAAAAGGATTGACATTTGCCATTACGAACGAACGACGGGCGGGGGGAGGGAGGGAGGGGGGGGAGGGACTGGTGGTACACAATCGTAAAAGATATATTTCCCGCCACGGGTCGTATCCCTCCTTTTCTGTTTTTTTTTTTCCTTTTGTCCAACGTGACCAACGTCATCGCACTTTTCATCAATCCTTGGTGATGGGATGGGTGTTAAAAATTATCCCTTCCTCGTCCGAGAGGGACGGGGAGGAAGCCGGGGAAGGTTAATTCCCTTCCAAAGTGACGGAAGTGAGCACAACATGGGCCCGGGTGTCGCCTGGCGCCCATAAATTTCGGAAAAACTCCCATTTTACAGAAATCTAATAAAAAAATCCATCTCAATCCCGCGCGACCTGCTAGCCAGGATATCATATCCCCTCCCCACCCCTTTCCTACCTGTTGCGTCGTCTTGTTCGGGAAACCCCCCCCCCCCCCCCCCCCCCCCGGTCGCTCCATTAGGGCGCCACACTCATCAGCCACGTGCGCAGCGACGGAAAAGCGACGAACGGAAAACTGGCACACAGCAGGTGGAACACAATATTGCCAGACCTTCCAAAGGAGCTTTCCCGAGGTTTTTTTTCCAGCTGGAAAAGCACTTTTTAACCATTCGCTTCGTTTCAGTTCCTGTCAGTTGCATTCCAATGTCGTCCGGCCGAGCCACGTGCCCGTGGGTCGGAAAATCTATACCACTGGAGCACACACACACTTTTCCCCAACTCTTATCAATCTGCATCCGACATCGGGAATCGGATCGAATTGCATTCCGGAGAACAATTCCGGAGTAACCGGATATCTTCACCCCACGGGTTTCCCGGGTTTTTCGCTAAAAGCCGTATCATTTTCCTCGACCGGCCGATGGGGGGGCATCAATTAAGAGTTTCTTCCAAAACGGGAAAGCAACAAAACAACATCGAACTCAGCTGATCGAAATCGAAGTCGGGTTCAATTTTCCGGCAAACAAAAACCATGAGAAAACGCAAGATGTGGTTGGAGTTTTCCCCCGCGTGGAAACCGTCCATCGTCGAGCAAGGGGTTAAGCGCGGTGGCTTTTCCGCGCCAGGAAAATGCTTTCAGCGAATGCTACAAAAAGCAATTAAAGCGTTTTCCCTACAAGACACCCTAAAAGGAAAGGTGGAAAGGAGTATCTTCCCCGCGGGAGAGATTCCCAAGCCCGCCTTTGGCATCAATATGAGAAGGTCGAATCTTGTCTTCCCCGCTTCCCATCACCCTTGGTTGCTCCCCCCGAGCGACAGGAAGTAGTCGAAGTAGGAAAGGAAACAGGATTCCCTCAACCGAAGTGCTCGGGAAGGATGTGTTCGGTAGGCCGAAAGGCCACCGGAAACAGGGAATGCAGCAAAGGGTGGACGGGGTGGGGAAGAGCATTACCAAATGCAACCCCAAGGAACGGAATGGCGGACGGGAGGGGAACCTTTGGGGACGATAATATTACATTATATATTAATTATTGTTATTAGTAGCAAATTGCTTCGGTCGCCTGGCTTCGCTTCGGACGCCGGGTTGCAGCCCATCCTGCACTCAAACACACACACACACACACACAATCACAGAGACTATTTGACTTTGGCTTCAAACCTGGCCTTAATGGAAACTGTGCTTAGCAGAAGATTTTCGCCCCCGAAATCTAATTACAGTCGATATGGAACGCGCAGAAATTAAAATTCGATTTCGGCGACGTCGAAGAGGGGGGTTTTTCCCACTTGCACGAGGGTGAAAATGCCACCCCTGGAAAAACAGATTCGTAAAATGGTTGCCGATGTAGGCCACGTTGTGTTGGGAAACTAAATCTGAAGCAAAACCGAAAACAAGAATGTCGATGAAAAACATTTCGTTTCGATATGAAAGTATTTGAAATTAGACTATTTGGAGATTTTCATTTGCAAAATAATAATCCAAACACTTGTATAGTAATTAAAAACCCACATGAACTCACACAAATGATACAATAAAAGACAAATAGGAAATCATTTTGTTGACAATAAAACCATCCTTCGAATCGTTACGCAAATGGAAACCCACAACACTTTCGTCGTGGTTTTCTCTGCACAGGAAAAAAGGTTAAGGAAGGAAACTTAAAAGACGAACTTGTTGGCTTCACTTATTGTTTATTTGAAATGGGGGGAAAAGGCTACAAACACTTCGCTTTGCATACCGGACTTTTTGGGCGAAACGGAAAAAGTTCCTTCCCACAAAACCCCGCCACTTTGCACAATTCATAAACTTGCCAACCTTTTAAAACATCGTTAACTTGTCACATTTGTCTGGGAAAACCACCGGGAAACCCGCTGGAGGTGAGTTGCTGCCAGCTACAATTGTTTTGCTCTGTGGCTTCACGTCGTTGTTTCGTGGTTTTTATGTTGTTTTTTTTTTCGGGGAAAGTAGCAAGTAGCTGCCAACTTCTTTTACCTTTCGGACCGGGAAACCACTAGAATTTTCCCGTTTTCCCGTAACCATTACGTTCACTTTTAGAAGCAACAATTGGTTGGAAAGAAGAAGAGCAAGCAAGGAATCTGTGTAAACCACGGAAAAAGGACATTCTTGCCTTGCAAATCGCCCACTTTCATACACACACACACACACACGTGGCCGTGAAACAACGTGACTTGTTTCTTGTTCTGCGCGTGATGTAAATGAAAATGAAGGTTTTCCTTTCGGACGTCAACGTTCTTCAGTGGGCTTCAAACTGGACCTCCCCGGTATGCCCGAAGCAGGCCACGTGCGGGCCCTTTTCCACACTGCTGGAAAACTCTTTTATGGGGCGAGAAAACTCGTTCCTACAAGTGGTTGACCAAGGCACACACACGCACACGCACCAAAAGAAGCCGCTTTCACACCCAACGAGTTCTGATTGCATTCGATGGGGATTGTTTCGGGCCCCGGAGGAAAACTGAAGTCAACTGACCCACGACAGGTGCCCGGGGGCCTCTGGGAAAACAAAAGGAAACCCGACCGACCGACCGAGTGGGTAAACTTTCTTCTAAAGTTTGGCTTTGCGTTGAAGAAAACTGCAAATCTTTCTGCACCGACGAGGGCTACGTTTAATGTTCGTTTGTTTTTCAAACCACACACACCCCCACTCCACCCTCCACCCCCTCCACACTGGTTCGTCGATCATGGTTTGAGGATTTGTTTGCAATTGCAAAGCCGAGACGCAGATGCTCCGGCTTCCGGAAAGGATGTCAATTATCCGTGCTTCATTAAACGAACAATTAGCGCCCGCTTGAAGGAAGAACTAAGAGTGAGGAGGGGGAGGAAGAGGGCGAGAACAAACTCACTCAAGTTGTCAATTCGATTTAGCAGCCGATGCTACTGTTCCCTTCCATTATATCCGGTGTGGGGTTTCGTCTTCCTTACAGTTCAATTACCGAATCTCCTCCGTGGCGTTCATTATAGGAATCGAAATGGAGTTCACCCTCAGCCATGGTTCACCCTCGCTCCGAAAGTAAACAAATGGAAAACTAACCCGTTCGATGGAGTTGTCTGGCCGTCGAACTATAGTTCTTGGTTCGTCAATTTACTCCACGCGGAAAAAACAGGCAAGTGGAAGCTTCTTTCGCTCGGAAAAGTGGCACTTTTCCAAATCAGTTGCGTTGCTGATTGCGATTTGATTAAATTAAGCAAAATATTTATTATGGAGTGCACCGGAGCACACGGAGGACCGATTGTTTTACCGGTTCCTTGAAGCTGAAACTTGCTTACCTCCAAGTGACGGTGCTTTCCTTCCACTTCGGCCCTTCGTTGACGCTGTATCGTCGGAAACGACGCCGCCCCAGGTAGGTGCCCTCGTTCGAGGGGGAGAAGTCCAGCGAGTCGTTGAAATCCGGCGCTCCACAGCGAGGCTTTTCCATCAGCGCCACTGTGGCCTCATCCATTTTTCCCGTTGGTTCCAGGCCGCCATACGTCTAAAATGAAGGATTCGGTTAAGGGTTGTGTTGGAAAATATCATTCGACGGAAAACCTACCTGAAATCGTCGTACAGCATTCTCCAGTTCCTCGATTGTCCGGAGGTTACCAGTTTCTATGTTGGATTTCGATATATAACCGAATTGCATAAAGTATTGTAGCTGAAATGATAGGATATGAAAATAAAAAAGTTTAATCAGTAAAAAATCAACAGCAAAAAACAAGTTTTCGATCGCGATCCTGCCAGGAGTCGAACCTGGAATCTTCTGATCCGTAGTCAGACGCGTTATCCATTGCGCCACAGGACCCGCTTGCTCTGAGCAGTCTCTACGTCTGTTATATGTAACATGTAGCAACAACATCGACACCGTTGCTGATCGAACCGGTTAATTTGATGTATCAAGGTCATCAAACCGGTAACAGCTTCTGACTGAAGGAGGAAAAGAGATGAAATATGCGTGACATGTTGCAACACAAGTAGTGCAACATTTTATAGTGTTGCACCATGCTAACTTTGTTGCATGTGATTTTGCATGCAATTCTCGATAAAAGTAGAACATTTCATGTTTTCTTATGCTTTTCACTTACGTTTTTCATTGCTTTTAAAAAGAATTTTGTTTATCTCTAGTTAAATCCTCAAACCGTAAAGTTTTTAACTTTGATACAAACGAAGTCATCCCCAACGTTTTGGTGGGATATTTGTTATCAACATTCTGCCCAAATTGTGAGATATGTTTGTTCAGTTGGTGTTCGGCAAACAAACAAAGATAGTAAACAAAATAGAACAGTTTGATATTCCAATACTTTATCGATTGCAATTGAACTGTAAATCGTTGTCAGAAGTGGGGTTCGAACCCACGCTCTCTTGCGAGAACCAGAGCTTAAATCTGGCGCCTTAGACCGCTCGGCCATTCTGACTCGCGGTCTCCAGGCAATCTTATCAGCTTCCGGTGCGCTGCCGCGGAACCGTCTTTTTCCGGGCACTTGCCCACTTCCGGCGTGAAAGCTTTCGATCAATAATCGATGTTGAAAATACTTTGGACCACAATTAAGTGGTGTAAGTTAAAAGGGTCAGCATATCTCCTGCGATAACCATCCCTCTACCAATATAAGATAAAACTAACAAAGATGACACAAAGCTGACCACTTTATGAAAAAGCAGAAAAAAAGAGAATGAGTCGCCAGGCAATGAAAATCAATTCGATAGCAATTGAATTACAACCGGCCTTTTGTACGTACGCTTAGGAAAACATCGTGTCCAGACCTCGGGTCGCGTCCGCAATTGTCCGACCGACGACACGTGGAAATGGAGAGCAATGAAAAACTCAACGCCACGACCGGGAAATAGAAAAAAGGGGATTTTTTTGTCCTTCTGTCTGCAGAACTTGGCTACCACAAGCGCTACCAGTTGCTTTCGGAACGCTTTTCCAACCCTCAGCCGGGGCTGGAAAGCGCCAATTACTCTCACAACCCGCCATGAAGCATACCTTATGGTTCGCTTTTCATCTTTCTGCCTTGCGGTTTTAATCCAATTGTCTCGGTCTGGGGGGAACATTGGCGCCCCTTTCCCTTCGACGGTTCGCTTAATGGAAAACTATATTGTGTTCGTCGTCGTCGTCGATCTGCAGTCGCAATTGAAAACAATTAGGTAGATTCTATTTGTGGACGGTTTTGATAATTAAAACATCGAATCTTTGATGAGAAATATCAATCTTTCTTTTCTTCACTTTTGTGGAAAAGTCCGGGCCGGAAATTATATCAAGAAAGCTTTCAACAGTAATTTCCGCCGTTTCGCACTACTGACGGATGCTTCCATTGGAAGGAAAAAAAAACTTGTTGAAAAATATAAGATGGAGACGCCCGATTGCCTATCAAAACTATACCTCGCCGGTTGTTCAATCAAATGGGAATGCTTTCGAAGCAAAAACGGCTCAATCGAATATTCTTTCGTCGACGAAGGACGATTTTCCGAACAAAACGGAACGACTTCTAACCCCAGAGAGTTAGAATAGCCAACCTTAAATCGCTATTAAAACCGTTCCATGCGATTGCGACCGACATTAGACGGGGTGGTGTTAACGATCGGCCGCAAATCGGTCGAAACCTGATGAAAAGACATCGACAAGAGTCGACAAGAGGACAAGAAAAAAAACGGTAGCGCTATGATTTTCCTTTTTCCTTGCTTTGATAGAGCAAAAACCGAGTGGACGACGTCGGAAAGATTTGCATATTCGCAACCTTCCCAATATCGCTTTCCGATTCAAACGACTCGCAATGGGAAAGTTTGACAGTGGCAAGTAAAATAAAGAAAAAAGTCACTCGCACCCGAAAAGGGAAAACGGATCCGGGGCGACGCAAGAGAGCTGATTCTCATAAAATTCTACGACAAACAGTGAAACGGATATGACCGTTGAGACGGCATTGTGGTTCGCTTATGTTTGACCAATCGGGCCAACACATGCAAAGGGAAGGGAAGCAAATCAAAAGGAATGGTGTTGGAGTGAACTTTTTTTAAAATATTTTTGTCCAATTGGTTTTCCATACAAGACCAACATCACCGTCTCTATTGGTTTGTTGAAGCTGGTTATAGGTTTAACTCGTTGACAGCCATGTGACTCAAAAATGGGTGACAACAAAAATCAGTTCTAAAAGTTTTTGCCTCATAAATAAATGAAAATGCAACATTAAAATTACAGTAATATTTTATATCAATTCTTTAAGAAGCTAAGTTTTTGCTTAGCCTTCAAAAGTCATTGGTTTAATCAATGTTATAAACAAATTATATTGAAAAAGTGTGCTAAAAACGCTTGGCAGTCAACGTGTTAAGATGGCGTTCGAACGCAAAGCAAATATTTTAAAACATTCCAAAGCTGGTAGGGTAAGTGCTCTTAAAGTGGTGCTAGTACCAATGGTTGGCAAAGTGGTTGTAGTGGAATAAATCTTAGCTGTACGACGAAATAAATACAATGGAGAAATGTATTCTCCTATGAAATGTTCTTTGATCTTCTGCGGAGTGTGCAAAAGATAAACCATCCCCTTCCGTAATAAATTAAGGCTCCAAAATTAATGTTTTTCAAACAGGTTGTACTAATATGCTGGATTTCTTAAGAATTCATCAGGTATGTGTCGTGATCTCACGGACTATTTCTCTATTTCAATATATTTAAACTTTCAAATTCAACTTCTTTTTTCATTTTCACTATCCACTCTCGTCAAATTCAATCACAAAACTGATGGTTCAATCCTTTTTCGTTTTTCAATGTCTACTTTGTTCCATCTGTTTCCATCTGCAGATCCATCTCGGTTCAGTAGTAGGCCATCGCTCTTCTAATTTTCGTTGCCAACTATCTAGCGATTGATTGAGTTGTTCGTTGCCTCGCATTCAAAATTCATTCGTTTATCAATTCGTTCATTATTACTATTTTTCTAAATATTCATCTAGCTCAGTTCAATCTCTAAAGTATGCCATGATTTCCTTAAGGCTATAAATCACTGCAAAATGCATTGGTTTATGAGAGGTATATGAGGCCAATTAATTGCTCTAGACAATGCATTAGTTTATGAGTAAGTTTGCCGTTCTGCCGTTTTGTACCGTTACCCTACATTTAAATAACATTATTTTAAAACTCATTGTACTTCGAGTAAAACTTTGCAGTTTATTGAAGATTCACATTGAAATGCTCGTTATAAACAAACCGTTTATTGATCTTCTCCCGACTTAACGCGTGTATGTCGTTTCCAGGAGCTCGCAGTATCACAATTTGCCATTAAAAGCTCGATGAAAGCAATTGTCACTACGGGAAACGGTTTCGAGGAACCGCCAGAAACGATCCCACATAAAATCGAGTCCAGGCTGAAAGCAATCTCCCCGTTGTTTGTAGTGACGGCCATCCCGAGGGCCTATAAATAACCCGTGTCGGCCATAAGCTTCCCCCACGCGTTTCCATCGCTTTCCACCATGTCAACCGTTCATCCTGAAACCTCGGTTCCGGAAGCCGATTACTTCCGTGTTAAGCGATAAAGCCGATCCGTGCTACACGTGTTGGGGAAAATCGTCCATTGCAATAGATTCGCTTTATTTTAGGAACAAAGACCATTTGGCACAAAACACACACACACACATCTGTGGCGTGTGCAGGGGCTGAACTAATAATTGTCACAAACTGCCAATCTCGTGCTGGAGGTGTGATGATTTAATTGCCCTCAACAGCAAGTTCTTGAACGAGGCCTTCTACAGTCACTTCACACCTCTTCCAAACATACACACACACCCACACAACTATTGCCGAGATGACTTTGTTTTGAATGTTAGTTAGAATAATTTCGAACCTGGCACCATTTTGAACGAGCGAACGATGAATACATTGCCTGAGGTTGGCATCATTCGATTGACCACCGTTGAGGCTTTTTATCCTTTTCCCCGCAGTTTTCCCTTGCGCTCGATGCCGCAGCGCCCGGGAAAATCGAGATTGGCCTGATTGAGATTGATTTCAAGTGGATAAACTTCAATTGGCCTGACTCACGCTGGAGGGGGAGGAGGAATGGGGGACCCCGGTCCGAACCCGGGGGAAAAGGGTGCACGGGGAAATATTGTGGAAATTCCTGAATAGACCTGCCAGGACCAGGGCGGGATGACCAGACGATCATATCGCAAACGGGAACGATATGGATTTTATTTCTATTGTTAACTGCATCCCGGCTGTCGGCACCCCCGGAATGCGAACCCACCACTCCATCGGCTTTTCCTCGCATTTTCCACCCGCATCCTTGCACGTTGACATCAGTTTCAGACCGACCTGAACCACTTCACTCTCGTGTCAAGTAGGGTTTTTAGACGACCCAACCTGCCTACCTGTGTACCTAGCGTGTGTTGGGCAACCTTCCAACGGTTGGCCGGAAGGACGACCACTCCTCCCACCCTCTCTCACCTGCCCCACCACCTCCAGGACAACAGTTCCCTCAATGTGTTCACGTATGATTGACATACTCGAATCGAACCCATTTCCTCGGGAAAAGTGAGGAACGTGAGGGCTGGGGGTAAAGGACCTCATTTTCCCTCCGTCTCTCTCTCTCTCTCTCTCTCTCTCTCTCTCTCTCTCTCTCTCTCTCTCTCTCTCTTTCTCTCTTCCTCTCTCTCACAAAAGCACGATCGATGTGTCTGCGAGTGACAATATTTCATTCGACGCGCGAGTGATGAATGTTTCATGTTGTTTCGCGATATGACTACAGTTTTCCCGTCTCCATGGGGAAAAGGATATCGACCACGAACTCTCGGAAAACCCCACCCGTTTCCCAATCCCCCGTTTTGAGGCACGAACAAAACGATCACGTTTGGTAAAACAATGTATTAATGTTATTTCTGTCCAAGGGACAACTCTTTTACTTCTCGTTCTCGTTCGGGGTCGATTGTTTATGTTAGCAATTACTAATTACTACCTTCACCAGAAACCTTTAATTACAACAAGAGGATAGCTATACATTTAGTAATACACTGTCTAATTTTTAACAACATTTTAAGGATAAGTTTGCTAAGATATAAAGGTGCTGTATAATAAATAATTGATCTATTTTAAAGACTTCTTAACATCATATTATAATTTAAATTTATTGCGTCGCCCATGATATTTCTGTTTCGTAATCCTGCTGCGTACAAGACGTCAAAGAAAGTACTTTTTCCATCATTTCCCTTTGCTGCAAATAACATCCCGTTTGATGCGTAATGGTGGAGATCGATGAAAGTGTCCCGTTGTGGCACGGATTACGCTGGAATCACGTTTGGAAAAAGCAGTCACGTCCTGTTTGCGATCGATTTTGCGACCACCGACCGCTAGATCGGAACGCAAAACGAGTCACTCAAGTCACCCCCCACTCCCCCCCGGGCTTCCGATGCACTTTTGACGTCAACGTCGAACACGTTCACTTCCCTTCCCTTTGCTGTACTTCCGGTTAAAGCACAATGGTAACAATGGAAATAAGTCCCGGTACTGAAATGGAACGCCACTGCAACGAAAAGTGCACGTTCGTGGTTTTAGAAACAAAGTGTCTCCGCGACTTACGGCTCGCCCCCGCGGAGATCACGAACACAACCTCCCCAACCGTCCCCCATACGCCGCAAATGATTCAATTAATGTTCCACCCTATTGATAATCAATTTTCTTTCCACCCACGATCGTTTCGCTGAGGCACGTTCCCTCGGGGCTTCTTTTATGCTCGCTTCTTTAACAACTTCATGACAAAATGCATTCGGAACACAATGGCGGACGAAGTAAAAACATTAAAATCTTCACGCAACCGATCCGGTGCCTTTTCCCAACTACTTCCGGCCGGTTTGGGGGGGAGGTTTTGGAAAATGCATGTTGCTACATAGTAACACCCTTTCCCAGGGCACCTTCAAGGAAGCTCTCCAAAGGAAGTTAAAAGGACACGCTGCAACAAAAGCAATAAGAAACGATGGACGTGTGTTTATCCAATAACGATTATTGTGCCATAAAAGTAATGCTTTCCTATTGATTTCCTTTCGCGCGTCGCGCCGGGAAAAACCTCTCCTTGGGAATGTCTTCCAGATTCTTCACCGGCCGCCGGAGAAACTCCTTCGTGGACGGCGACGATCGACGAAATGGCATTTGTTTGGCGCGTTTATAGGGAAATTTTATGGTACCGATTGATTTTATGCGATTCCTTCGCTACGGCTTGGTCAATCGTTTTTCTTTCGCCGAAGATCGGTGGTAGGGAAAGTTCTTTTCTTTTCCCCCGAAAGGATGCAGGGTTAACAAGTGCATACATTGCATCAGACGAGCCATTTCCACCGTTACATGTGTTTATCTCGATCGTTTTGGGATGTTTTGTAACCCCATGGTAACGAGTGGAAAAACAAGTTTATCCTTACATTTTTATGCATTTCCGCCACGTTGATATTTAAGTCGCATGAGCTCCGTTTGTAAACATTTTACAAGAAAAGAATTTCAACATTAAATGAGTAAATTTACACATCCTATCGTATGATAAAAAGAAGGACTTTCTAGCACTAGAAAACATTTTCTTTTTCAAATGTCTTCACAGTATTACACAAAGTGTAATTGTGTCTTTTTTCTGACGTATAAAATCTTGCTTAACTTTGTCTTTGATTCGGGTGACAATGCTGAAATGTGGAGAAAAAGACAAAACATCCAAACAATCGCACCGAGACGGTGCGAAATGGCGCGAAATCGTTAGATTGAGTTCTTCGATTCGTGAACAACCAAACACACTCAAAACACCGTTTCATTGCGCCATTCCACTGGCGGTTTCGGTCACTTCGGCGAAAGAACTACTATTTCGCACCGAAGGCGATAAGAAGATTGCACTTTTTATCACCTCAAGGAAGGGAAATGGTGCTACTTTTCTCCTTTCAAGCTCCCCCCATCTTCGGTTTTCCATGTTTTTCTCCGCTCGGTCCGGGTATCGTTTATTGCTTTTCAACTAACTTGCAAGCAAATGTTTTCACAACGAGTTGACATCTTTTTTTTCTTTTTGCACCTCCCGGTGGGAGTTTTCCACTGTTTTAGCACCATCCTGCAATGTCCTGTCGCTCAAAACTGGTCGCCCGCTTTTCAGATGTTAAACAAACGTCTGTTTTATTCCCTTCGTGAGTCGAAAGGAAGTTTTGTAATAAGTAGCTTTAGTCCGGGAACGGCGTTCCTGTTCTCTTCGTTGTTCTGAAATTAAGAAAACCCGTTGAGAACCGAAAATGCACCAACGTTTGATTTTGTTCGGGAACATTTCGGTAGCGAAATGAGTTTCCTATCCTCGCCGGAAGCAATGCTTTCGTAGCAGTATGTTGAAGTAATGCATGGTTTTTTCTTTTTTTGCATCTTTTCGTCTTCGATTTCTCCGATTTGGTGAGATTTGCTCGACGGTTTGTCCAACCAAACGATGGTTGGAGATTTCCATCGTCGTCGTCGTCTTCATCGTCATCGTCATTGTCGTCTTGCAGGCGATAAACATTTATTTGCCTTTGTGTGCACTCGACCATACCCACCCACGTTTGTGTGGAGTCTTGTAGTGGGGCGTCGGAAAACCCACCCCACCACAATATCGATCATTTCCCCCCCACCCCAGCACCATCCGATTCGAAATCGACCGAGATGCACTCTTCGACTGTGCACGAGGAAAAATCGCGCATTTCCGTTTGCGCACGACCATAAAACCCCCCAGTTCTCCTTAAGGAATGTCGAAGAAACATCTAACCCGTAATGTAAGAACGATCAAACACGCGCCAGCGAAAGGGAATTGTCGCTCTTTTTTTTATTACTTGTGCAAATAATGGTTTATTATGGCATGTGCGCTTTCGGGGTTTCCCCAGGGTCGGTCGGGTGTTGTGATTCGGGATTTAATGGTTCGTTATCGACAACACACACATGCACACACACACCCCCACAAATAACCACTCATTGCTGCTTTTAGTATGCACTTTCCACCCCCTTTTCGTAAGTAAAACTCTCTCCCGAAATCGTTCGCCTTGAAGGGAAAGTAGTGTCAATTTGATTGTGAATTTATTCGGTTATTGAACCAACATCCCCACCCCCCGCGGAGGGGGTGAAAATGTGGGATGGATAACGATTACCGATCGTATGTGGCATGAGAACGCGATGAGAAGCATTTTCCCGAGTAAAAGAACTGCAAAGAGTGGACTCTGGAAAGGTAGCGAAAGAAAGGGGCAAGTGGTGTCTACAAGTTGGTACATTTCTTTGTTCACAGCTAAATCAGTTTTTATGCGATAAACTTGTTTATTCCCGTCCGTTTGGGGGGCTGCATGGCGCCGAAAAGGATTCACTGAATCGTGCATTTTCTTTTCCCTCGCATCCCCTTTGGGGCACTAAACGATAGTTTTGCGATTTGTTTGTGATACTGTACACTTTCTTTTCTTTCTCCGGTCGCTTTTCCCTCGGTGAAGGAGTCCTTTCTTCTTTCTCTGAATTTCAGTTGGTCTCAGTTTTCATTACTTCTTTTTCCTACGATTAGTTGCACCAAACCGGGTCTGGTTGGGAAGATATATTCCCCGAACGTTGCACGATAACGATTAACGAAGGCGAGAATTGGATCGTAAACGATATCGGGATAAACAAAACGGGGCTGACATTCGTATCAGGAATATGTAAGCTGTTTATAGAAGGTGCTAAATTGAGCCAATAGAGAAAGCATTCTCCTCCGTTGTTTATTATTTTGTGTTGTTAAGATAACCTAATTTGTTTGTTTGTAGTTAAATTTAATAGAAAGATGTTTTGACTAATCTAAAGTCTTAACACATTAAACTAAGGTTGTACTGGAACAACATAACAACTATCGAGGTTCTTACGAAGTGCACGTGGAACAGTAATAAAAAGAGCTATTGTTCCACTTGCCTCACAATAAAAGTCACCACAAATAGACGTCCGCGCCCAAAGCTTTATCGGTAATTATCCACCATAAAAAGCCGTGTAACTACCGTTACCATAACGCACGCACGTCTACAGTACCTTGGAGGTATTTAACTGTGCGTCTTTTATTTCTCCTTTTCACCCATTGGAATGGGCCCCAAAAACAGAACGAAACCACATTGCCTTAATTGCCGAATTGACGATACGCACAGCCCACCCAATACACTCGTGAATGATTAATGATCGTTAGCCTTTACCTTCGCACACACGGACTACTGCCCGAAAGTGCTCCGTTCATGCATGCCAAGCAGGCAAATAAAGCATGCACCACCGAATAAACGGTTGCCCAAATTTTCATTAACACAATGTTGCCCCCCACCCAGAGGGTTTGTTGCATAATTAATCATAAATCGCGCGTCACCGAACTGCATGCCGTGCGGAAGGAAAAGAATGGCCCCTCGAGGGGTGGTAAATCAAGTATTCACCATTCTTTGACTGACTAGCATCGTTGAACCCATCAAACTTTGCTGTACAATTCCATTCATAGGCGTCCGTTCTTGTTCCCACTGAATGGATACATGCGTGCTCGCTAAAACACTGCTTAGCAATGCATTACTTATGTTCCGTTCCTTCGGAGATCGAAAGACAAACTTCAATGAGATCCGACGGCGGATATTACAAATTCTGCTCGCGCCATTTTGCACCGCGAAGTGTTGGCGAAACAACGCACCAACCTGTCACGGATGTCCACACAGGAAAGCATCCGCAACGACGACGACGACGACATGCAAATTCGCACCGGCTGACATTAATAATAGCTTTCGAGATGCTACGGAAACGGAACGAGAGGAAACCGGAATAGTTTTCCGAAACAAGTAAATCAACTTTCCTCATTTTCACAAGTCAACGAGCATTGTCAGAGAAGTTTCTCTAGGTCCGCGCGGGTACCGTGGAAGATGAAGTTTGCCCATTGATCACTTCCGACAGATGTAAGAAAAAGAAAAAAAGAATCTTCATTGTGCGATTCAATTTCTGAACACGTTAAAAATACTATTATCTAATTTCCCAAACAACACCTTGAACTAAATGCTAAAAATACCTCCCCATTCCCAACCAACAATCACCAGTATCAAAGTTCGAAAACAGACAGCATTGGAAAACGGTCGGTGACCATGGCATGCTGTGCTTATATTGCGCTCTTGACTCACAGCCTGCACAAGTCAGGATGGCCGAGCGGTCTAAGGCGCCAGATTTAAGCTCTGGTTCCCGTAAGGGAGCGTGGGTTCGAACCCCACTTCTGACATCCTCTTTTTTTGTACTTGCGTACAACTTTTTCACGCAACGGGCAACAACTTTTTACCACTTGCGTGCAACTTTTGTACAGTGTTGGATGGAGAAACAGACAAAACAATGGAAATTTCACAGCACATTCCATGGAATTGTTTATTTGCCCGGTTTTTTCGAGTTTGTTTTGAAATCATGCCACCCAGCGTGTGTTGATAGCAATGATTCCCAGCTGTTCAACGTCCAGCATTCAGTCATTTTCTTTTGCAAGATTAGATAAGAAAGAAGACAAAAAAATACTTCCCTGCTATCGCCTTCGAATATGAAATGCAAAGCAATCTGTTCTGGTCAATGAATTCGTGAATGTACGAAAATAACCGACGCTCCCTCCACTTTGCTGCTGCTCGGTTCATTTGCAAGCGTGCTCTAAAAATAGTGTCCATTCAAGCCTTGGCCCCAAGACGCGTCTTCACGCTCTCCTGCTAATGAGGATCACTCGACGTCTGACAAGCAAGCGAGTACTTCTTCGGCAAGACCATCTTGGTACCATATGGCCGCGATAAAAATATCACCGCAAACCGAGATGCGTTAACCGGGATCATTTTCAAGCCGACATCGAGATAGCGTACGTATAGCTCGGTTCGGAAGCCACGACGCTCGGGTGCGTGTTTATATTTAAATCTAGTGAACAAAATTTTCCGGGATCAATTCCCATGTAGAGACGTTTTCTGGAAACAGAAAGATTTATTTAGAGCCAAGATAAGAAGGTTCATATGAAACTGCCGAAAATTCCTCTGATGTACTTGTCCTAACAGGCAATGCAAGATTCATCATTAACTTCGGCACAGATTGCGTCCCATCGATGGGGTGGATAAGTACTCCGCATTGCGCTTATGCCATGGTTCGGTTAGTGTTTCCATCGATGATACAAATTATGTTTTTTTTTTTGCCAGCGAGGAGAGTGAACTCGACCATAGAACAACCTTTCATTGCCATCCTTTCGCGTATCAGACCAGGAAGCAGGCAGATTATCACCGTTCTGCCATCGACGCCATGTCGGATTGACAGGTTCATGTTTTCCAAAGATGTTACTGTACGTCACTGATAAACTCCACCGTTTATGTCCTGGTCCACAACACACGAAGGACGGTTTGTAACATTCGCCTATCTTACAAGGGTAGAAATGAGTCAGGATCAAAATATGACGAACTAGGAACTGTCGGTTGCATTAAAGCGATTGTATTTCTTGGCCATTCCCTTAGGAAGGTTGTTGAACAGCGTGTTTACCTTCTCGTGTGATGTAAGATAAGGGAAAATTAATCCAGAACGGACAATTCCATGATCAATCAAGCGAGCTAAAGCCTCTTGCTTCAATTTTGACTTGTCTAGAACCCATGGAGCTCCCGTTGATTGGGGCAAGGTTAATCTATAAAGGTTCAATCACACAAACAGACCGAGTTCGCTAAGCATTACAGGGTTTTATACAATTACTCATTGCAAAACTGGCGCCAGTCGGCGGACACGAACAAGATAAAACCGGCGCACTCCGGGCATGTCCCCGGCAAGTCCTTCATCAGCTAAAACATGACCACTTTCTGGCTTATCTGGCGACACAAAGCGAGGTAGAGTGTAAAAGAGCCGTATTTTGCACGATTTTATTGAGTATAAATTCGCGCTAATCGGAAATTTATTGCTCCATCTGTGGCAAGAGTCGCTTCCAGTGGCAAGTGGCGCAAACACACACGTACATACACGTTCAGGCTACTTGTTTTCGTTATTGGCAGACCATCGATTGGAGCTCGATTGAAAGTGTCTGTCGTACGTCCATCATCGGCCAGCACTATCACGATCTGAGAGTCCCAGCTCAACGCTGCTGGGAGAATCCTTGGGCAGTGAACTTCACTCGAAGGAAAACGGTTCCCTAGGAAAGTGGAGTTTCGTCATAAAATAGCCACCCAGTTAATCAGATAATGTGTTTCCATTTGCCAACCGCAGGATCATTTATCACACGCCAACCTTTTTTTCCACCGGCTTTAATTGACCACATGGTGGAAATGGGCTTCATATGGAGTGGAGGTTTAACAACCTTCTGCCATCGTTAATTGTGATTCGGTGAACTCGCAAACACTTGACAAACTCCAGAGATGACAGAAGATTCGTGTGAACTAAATGGAACGAAGTAAAGTCTGGAACTGTTCCCAGAAAAGCTCGTTTTAGGCACGCCTTAATCGGTTTTAGGCGACATTAACTCCTAATTACTACTCCCAATATTCCAGGGACGCATTATTACTTACATTCAGAGTCCATACAGTCATGCCCTTCAGACAGATCAACAAGAGAAAAGTGGGAATTCTATTTAAAGCAGTATAAACACTGCGTGGACAGATCGTTTATCATACTAACGCTTGAAACACTTGAATTAAACCATAGAACTCAGAAAATATGCGCCTCAAGCCGGTATCACTTGACATTCAGGGGTCTTTTAGGACAAGATTATTAACTCATTCGCTAAAGAAAAAACACAAGAAAACGAACTAATCAACACAATCATTAGCGGTTGAACATTAATTTGATTATGACTAACTTGCGACTGGAATTAAAGAAAACCCCGCGTGTAAATAATTCATCGCATCTTAACACAAAAAAGGGAGATCTCCAGCGGACCTTGTCTAGTCACGCGCTTCCGTCAAAACAATTATCTGACTCACTGGATAAGGTGATTCCGCAGGTTGAGCGAAAACCGGCTTTGAGAAGAAACCTGTTCGCCTATTTAACCCACCTTCGACACTTTACTTTTCGACAGCATTTGTTTGCTTTCCGGCGCAATATGTAAGCAAGTGGAATGCAGTGCGAAACGCAAAGTAAATAATCTTCAAAATAAATTTACATTTTTGGCATCTTTTGGACGGGTTTATCCACGAACCAGCGGGTAAGATGATGAATGTGTAGACATAGAAATCGTTTTCAAAATATTTTGAATCATCAATCAATTGTGGAGAAGTACGATCTTACTCACCGGGTGTTGGGATGAGATGATTATGGGAAACTCCCCGTCAAAAGGGAATATTTTACACCTCTCAGGTACTTTTGCGAGGCGAAGGGATTGACCACCAGTGAAGAAAAGGAATGGAATACAATCTTCCGGGTGAAGTTTCACCCAAGTTCACAGTGCAATGATCGTTCGGTCCTTAGAAGAGTAACATCAGCATTCCAACATCAAACATTCTCAAGCGTTAAATGCCCCCCTCCTTTAAGCCGAAGAAACATATGCTGGTAAGCATTTCAATTACTCCGATTTCAATCTCGCATGTATCATGTGCGGCATTAGAAAAGAATGATTCAAGATCACATCCCGCTTCGAGCCCGATCGGATTCTCAAGTGTCCGTTGGCTTTCTTTACAATAAGTCTGAAGGAAGAAAAAAAACGTTCAAGATGTGACTTTTTCCATCGCTCATTCATGCTTTCCTATGCTTCAGATCTCAGATCTTGAAAAACGAAACCGATCCCTCATTCGCGGGGAAGGGGTTCGTTGGAGGGTTGGGTTCCTCAACACTAGATGATGATGAACGCATGACGATCGTACGCCGATGAATGTACACTATTCTTCAATCGTCGGTTTAATGAGTTTCTTAAACCCCGTCCAGCACAGAGTCATAAATTGTTCCGCACGTTCTCTCATATCTCTCCAAGTTCCTAGTCACAAACGCAACAAGTGCATCCACACCATCGAGTGCATTAACTCTCGTCCAGCGCATCGATCTTCCGATCGTTTTGTTGTGAAACTCCATCGGCGGGGAAAAAAACGGGAAAAGGCACGTCTCTTCAGTTTTTCCTTCCATTTTTATCGCGTCCTACGTTTTCGTGACAATCGATTTAGGAGCTGTAAAACGAAATTATCGAATGCAACGATCGGGAAGGGCATAAACCCTCGACGTTCAGGCCCGAAAGATCGATGAACTGTTGCAAAATGAAGCCGAAGAGGCAAGAGACGAGGAGCTAGAGGTAATGAGTAAATGATTTATGAGGCCGACCGACGACAGTTGGTGGGGGGCGGGGCCTAGAAAACGAGATCGCGATCGAGATACAGTGACTCCGATTGAGAAACCAATGCCTTCGGGGGGGCAAAACATCACAAACAGTCATTCGATATAAATAAATTGTTTTCAACTGAGTCACCCCAAACGAAGGAGGAAATGAAGCGAATCCAAATGTGTGTGAAATGTAAAAGCATAAATCACATTAATATACGCCAAAACGCACAAACTTCATCCTTATGTTTCGCTCGGAACAGCGAACGAAATGGGAAAATCCTTCCGGGCGTCGCGACGACAAACCAATTAAATTAGAAGTGCGATATTGTTTCATCCAATAATCACCACCTGCACTGCATAAGCACCTCGGCCCAAAATTAACAAACTGCACTTTAATGCAGGCCTCCCTGCGTGAGCTTGATTTGAAATAACGATCCGTGAAAAGCCCTCCCACACAACCCCCCGAAGCTGGTGATGAAAAAGGATGGAATCGATGTCCACACAGTTCATATATGCACCTTTAACGGCCCGTTTCACTATCGGTTGATTATTATTCCGCCCTGCAGGCTACTGCTCCCATTTCCGACACACACACAAACACGTGCATATGTTTATGCAATTCATTTGGTTGGGGTTGGGAGGGCTACATGAATTGCTTTTTACAGCTGCCGTCGCCATTAGGTTTTTGCGTGTCTCTCGCCGCGGACGGTAATTAAATGAAATTCTGCTCCCGGTTCGCCACCCGGTTGGGAGGGGGGGTGGTTTCGATCGCATGCATCCCCACCCCCAGGGCAAGTGCGCCGCAAAAGCTTCGGAAGCTTTCCATGTTTTAAATTGGCAAATCGAATTAGTCACCAGGTAAAAGGTAAACGAGAAATTACATTTCGGTGTTATTTGAGGCAGTAACATCGGTTTATTCGAGTCAAACATGGACCGGTGGCGGTGTTGGGTGTGATGATTTCTCTTGTTCTCGAGCGGAGCAAACAAAGGAAGTGGTGTAATTAGATCGCAGCAGTAACTGCAAAACCACAGGATAAAGGATGGGCGAATTTATCTTCCTAAAACAAAACGAGGGAAAAGGGAGAAACAGTGTGTCTCACCAATCAAATTAAGTCAAAACCATCATGGTTGCTAGACAAAAACCACCAAACAAAACCCTTTTTCCCCAAGAGTGGTAGAAGGAGACTAGTAAAGGACTGTTTTCATCATTCGTCATAATCACAACCAATTACAAATCAGTTGCAGTCCACTTGTTTCACAGAAACCGCACAAAGGGACATGCATTTCTTAACATTTTTTCTTATAAAGAGACAAAGCCAACCAATCAAAGACGGAAGTGAAAACTATTTAGTTTATCTTTAAGACGATAGCAGAGAAAAACTTCCAAGAAATTCTTTTTCCGAGCAACTTCTAAATGATAAACTTCCTACATCAACTCTTAGAGAAACTAGAACTACTGCACGTCTTGAAATCAACACAAAGAAAATCACTTTTTAAACTACCCTCAATGATGTATGGCACACATTTTGGACATAAATCTCCTCCTGAGACATCATGGAAACAGTTAAACCCAAAACACAGCTCGCAAAAAATGGGCAAAACGTGTTCAACATTCGCTCAAACTGGTTTAATTAACGACCTTCAAAACCTCAAATAACTGCCCGTTCTCTGTGTGTTAGTGGGCACACACTTTATCGTTAATTTTAAGTGCCATTTTATCGGCTTACGATTTGATTTACGTATCAGCAAACGAGAAGATTTGCTGAATTGATTAATGAGTAAAAGACTTCAACGCGCGGGCAGGCGACGAACCTTAACCATCAATTCCTTATCGCTAACAAATCTTATCGCTCTCTCATTTTAAAATAACAGAAATGTTTTTAACAGAATTTTTTTCTTTTTTCTTTGTGATTCTCGTTTCGAGAAGCATCACAACAAAGACAATTATTTACTCGACATGGTTTGTTGCGCTTCTTCAACTACCATTTTAGCAAAACGGCAAACTCATCTTCCGAACAAACATTAACTGGATGGAATTAAGCAAAAGGGAGAAAAGGGTATACGGAAGAGCAGTAGGTGTGTCTGTGGCACGAAACAAAAACACATACAGATGCCAACCACGGACCGACGCAAGATGGATATGCACGCGATGCTGTTTGCGGAATCATAAAGTTGGAAATAAAATTGTATTCCATCACCCACGTTCAGTGGAGATTATGATTTCCATTTCCAGTGAATTCCTCCCCCTCGGCGCCAGTCCACACCCGGATGTTCTAATGTTGTTTTCCGTCGCCATCCGGTAGCGAACCGATTGCACTCCATCCCTCCGGGACGCTTCCAACTGAAGGGCATCAATTTGTGACCGGCGAGCAGAGACCAGAGCCGAGCAAAGTGGAGTTGGCCGGCAATGGTCACTTTATCAAACCCCCCCGTCCACGCACCTCCTCGTGTGCCTCACCACGCTGGTTTTCATTATCATCGGTCGCCTCTTCCAACTGCAATCTGCCAGCTTTCCGATGCTGCCAACGCTTTTTTGCGGTCGGGATTCAATTAGTTCCAGCCGTGGAGTCGTCCCTCCACTCGGTTTCGAGTAACGAAGCGGCACTAAGCCCCCAATGTACACCCTCCCCACCCTATTGCATTGGCTGACCATTCGCACAGGATATGGTAAATAAACTCCCAAACCGAAAAAAGGGGAAACAGTGTCGGGGTTAATTCCCTTCCCGTTTCGCATTCGCATTCGGGAAAATGTAGAAATAGTGCCGCACCCGAATGCACTCGACCAGCAGAGGGAATCCTTAGGATGCCAGATGAAAAACACAACGTCCCATGCTGGCCACGTTTCGCCGTGGTGTTAGTGTTGGTTGGTACGGGATTAGGTTTTACGATAGTTACATAAACTAATTGATACAACTGGTTTCCTAGAGGAGGGAAGTCCCGGCGGGGCCCGGCGGGGTAAAAAAGTGCGTTTTTGGAAAATGTTAATTCTATCCCACCGAACAAACACACACACACACACTCAGACACCATAAGCACACGGTAATGAGGTTGGTAAAACTCTGCTTTACGACACACTTTGTCTGCGTGATGCAGGTTAGTGAAGCATTTTGCATTTAATGCTTTGCGTTTTTAAAACAAACCTCAGCCTGTGCACACGCACACCCTTTCGCCGAGTTGCTGCAAAAAGTTTTCGGCTTCGGGGGTTTGTGTGCGCTGGTGGGCTCCCATTTCCGGATGTCGTGACACACGCATCGGGGGGAACGCCATCAGAGAGGTTTTTGTATGCAATTTTGAGGATCCCAACGACCAGCGAGAGGTTTTTGTGCTCGTTCGGTCGTTCGAATGTGACGAATTTATTGCAATTTGGTTTATCCACCGCAAAGTTCACCCCATGAAGGATAGAAGTGAACTTAGCGGTGAATGTAATGCGTTCGGAAATGAAAAGTTCAACAACACAACGACACGCCAGATGGCGTGTTTGAGACCAGTTTGTCCATCAATCTCCGAAATGATGGACCACGAAACCCATTGGACTATCTTGTCACCTTATCGTGGACCGTGCCGTGATTCGAGTACCTCGCAGACTCGCGCTTTTCAGTTCACTTCCAGTTAACTGAACCGTGATAATCATGGACCGGTGGATTGGACGCGCTCTAAAAATAGACATTCACTCTGGCCATGACTTCGTTCGTGAGGTGTGAAAAACGGTGAGAAGTGGGGGAAAAAATGTTTCCCACCTAAGGCAGCGTCTTCCAAGCTCGATCACACTGACTCCTGTTCAGCAGACCGAAGACGTCCGAAGACCCGGTATAACAGCTTGGGAATGAACTTTTGCCTGCTCTTCGCACCATTCTGTTGCCGCCACGGTAAGGCTCGAACCGCTAGACGGCACGGTTGCAGATGCGTTATGAAAATTGTCCCCTACATCACACATTACACAGAGAGGAACATCGCAGAATCCAAGATTCAGAATCCATTCGCCCCAGCGAACTGTCCCACGGACGATGTTATCTAAACGGGTGCACGAATTGATCGAAAATGGGCAGCTTTATCTCATTCTCATCTTGCCGGGCAATCAACATTTCGCACAACTGATTGCTATCGGTGCGATCGAAATAGATTCCGTAATTGGACAACGCAGTTCCCGTCCTACTGGATTCATGATTCATCTTGGTATATTTCTTACCGCATGAATAAGTAACGGTAAACTGGACCGAACTTAATGTGCAATGAATCATTTAGGAAACAATTACAGCCCAATGGAGCTTATGGTGATTGCTTTATGCGTTTTCCGTTGTTTTGATCAGGGGATCGACTAATGTAGAACTATTTCCAGATGACACTGAATTGACGGCATTACCTGAAAGGAAAGGAAGAGGATACCAATTAGAATGGGTTAACATGTTCAAGAGCAGCTTTGTTCAGAATGAAACGATATAAAAATAAAAACTATGCCGTCGTTCACTTAACACGTTGCGTACCAAGCGTTTTTAGCACACTTTTTAGTACAATCTTTTAAATAAAAATTTGTTTATAATATTTGTTTAACCGATTGGTTTTGAAAGGCCAAGTAAAAACTTAGCTTCCCAAATAATTTTTTTTATAAAACTATAATGTTTATGTTGCATTTTCATTTATTTATGGGTCAAAAACTTTTTAGAACCAGTTACTGCTGTCACCCAATTGGTTGACGCGGTACGGAACGTGTTAAAATTATTTGAAAAGTTTTTAAACTATTTGTGACCAATTGATATCTGACGCAATAGGAAAAAAATAAACAAGGTATAAGTAATATTCAATCTTTAATGTAAGCGATTTAGATCGGAAGCGTTTTCGATCGTTTTTTATTCACAACACCTTTCATTCCGAGGTCATTGAGCCATTGTGAAAACCTACGCGTGTCCTGGCAAACGAAGCAGTCGCTCGTGGCCCATTTACAAAGCTCCAGGAACCGAAGGAATAAAACCGCGTTTATTTACATCTGAATGTAGGTGAACGCATACACAAAAACTCGCCAAACGCGGCTGGCAGCACGCAAAAATTGAGCATATTCTTTTTCGTTTCGCACCCGAAGCGCAAGCCGTGCATTGCATACATAATTCACTCACCCCTGAGGCCTTCCGTGCGCGGCTTCCTTCTGTCCCAATCATCCCTTCCCCCCTCCCCGTCCCTTCTATGCAGACCTCCAGAGCGAAAAAAGTATCATCATTTTTCAAAACCATATTTATTTATGTCATAAAGCGTCAACCAGCCCCCCACCTCAAGCTCCCACTCTATCGGAAAGAGGAAGGGGTGGGGGGGGTCAACGCAGGGGTGGCTACCCCACTTTGCACCACAAGGGATGGTTTTTCGCACCGCATGGACGCATGGTCATAAATAATGCTCCTATCGTGATGGGTGGTTTTTCGCAGAAAAGAGACAAATAAAATTAATACACGGAGAGAGGGAGACAGAGAGAGGGAAGAGAAAGCCTTAGAGGGAATCCCATCGAGGTCGGTTTTTTTGTTCGGTTTGCGTGGTTGTGGAAGTTAATTTTATTTCCCAAACCCTCCTCGATTTCCTCGGTCAACAGTCAAACGCGAGGAGAAAGGTTTTCCCAAGCAAAACTGCACCGCGTTCCAGGTTGGCTCGATGATGGAAAACCCCGTTACCAAAATATGTTTAAACTCGACGTTGGGCACAAAAGGAAACAAAAGCCGGACAAGCAGCCCAAAGGCAACCGGGATCCGTTTCACATATCACGATGGGCTGGAAGCTCTCTTGTCAATCATGATGGCGGCCTGAAATGCCCAAACCGGACCCAGATTATTCATGGAACCACAACGGCCTGGTTGGCGGAAAAAGAGGGAGGGAAGTGGTGCCCACGTGCGGGCTTGTTTGTTTATTTCGACCATGAAAAATGATCGGTTTGCAAAAGTGACAATTCGATTGTCCAATTTCCCGGAAACCGCCAATCCATGTGCCACCGATTCGGGGGGAAGGGGAGGAGGCGCTTGTTATCGGGGAAAACCGCCCCCATTCGGCGAGGCGATACGCGATTTCCCGCAGATTGAATGATGAGGATGACGTTTGATTGATTATGAAAAATTTAATTTGATCCGAACGTTGCGCGTTGGAGCTTTCGTTTCGAGGCTGGAAAAGCGTACACTGCAATTTTTCTCGATTTGGAATTATGTTTTATGTAAAGAACTAATCACCGACCTTCAACTAGAAACGTAAGCTATATTTTTTTAACCGTGGAAAAACTAGACCTTTTACAATGTTTTCCTCTTCATCGTTTAACAACAACCATCATTTGCGTTGGATAATTCCAAAAACCAGCATTTATTGTCGACTCGAAACCGATCGAAACAGAAAATGCGCTGCTCATTCGGAGGTGCATGTTTTACGGGTGTACCACCAACAACCACCTATCAATATTTCATGCCCGTAATCAACGACAGGAAATTGATCAATTGAAATTATTAAATTCATCTTTAGTGCTTTGATTAAGTTCACTGCAAAAGGACGACGAGCGAGTCGAGTTCCCCGCACAAAATTCGACGAATTTCCCTAGCTTTCCCGCGTGCGAAAGGGGGTTGGCGGTAGCGGTAGCGCTCTCTAAGGTAATTCAATTTACCGTCACTGCCAGCGCGGTTAATTAGTTCGGGAAATTCAATTAAACAGCACTCGCATTTTTCACCCGTCCGTGTGGCTCTTTGACGCGGGTGACAGGGAGTGGAGTTTTCACGGGGTCTCCCTGTTTCCACGTCCGACGGTGACGTCTCTGTCTGCTTCGATCGATTGATTTTGTCACCTGCGAAATCTTTGCTATCAACGGAATGGATCGGGTTTATTTATCGCCTTGACAAGTTACTGAACCTCAGCTTGTAAACGATCGATACCTTGTATATCTGGAGAGCAGACTTCATCCCCTCCATTCGATCCAAATCGGAAGTGCCATTTTTAGACCCACATAAATGGTCCACTTAACACCTCTCATCCATTTCAATCGACTTTAAAAAGGTACTGGACATCTTTGGACATGATATCTCCAAGCGACTTCCATAGCTATCTTGTTAGAGATGCTCGACAAGATCTAGTTTTCTCGTTAAAAGACGACCAGAGGTTCAACACCAGATCGATACATGTGCATTTATCATCTTTACCGATTCCATTCAAAAACCCATTCGTAGGATCGGTGACAATCCAATGCGCAGAGAAACCCTCAAACAACTGGACTTGAAGCTGAACGTTCTAGGCTTCAAAGTTTACCGTGTATGAGGAACATTTCATATCATCTTTTTTTTGCAACGAATAGGGAAATCAATTATTTAATTTTTCGGTACTTTCCCACGGGCGATACGATTTCCAAAACTGCCTATATGACGTCACACTAACAGCGTGATGTGAGTATTGTACATCCGCTTTAGTTTTGGCCATGACTCACATCCGCACCCAATTTATCCCATTCGTAAGTGGTCGGCCTAACCAGATGGGAAGAAAGTGATCCAATTTTCGATACGAAACCCCCCTTCCACACATATCACCACTCTCCACTTCTCCCATTGTGGATGACAATGAACTTGATGATCTCAGAACTCGAGACGCAAAGCAGACGCAACTAGCGACCATCGAACGTACAAGTCACCATAAATAAACAGAGGTTTTCTTCGCGACAAACTTCGCGAGAAAGAAGAGCGAAATTAGTTGTACCGATGAATAAATGGGAGGATAAATAATCAAACGAACTGGAGAGGAAAATAAATATGCTCCCCAGCTCGGAAAGTGGCAGCTAAGCAAAGTTAGGCTGCGGCCAATTTTTGCTTGTTGTTTCGGTGTCTGTTCAACACGCCAGCATTAAGATTGCGATCAGACGAAGGCTCGTACCGCATACAACGCGCTCTATAGGAGCAGCAGCACGTGCCAGGTTTATCTTCTTCATCACAAGCCATCAAATGGAATTTGTGTAAAAAAAGGAGAATACATTCGAAGACGAAGACAAAACCACAAACGGGCGAAGGAAAAAAGGAGCGTACTAAATCAAAAGTTTTCCATTGTGGTCTCGTGGCGTGCTGGCATCTCTTTGGCTTTCTTACAAGATACTTCTGTGTCCCTCCCCCGTGCAGTGCTTTGTTTTGATGGATTACGCGCGTCTGAGCAAGACCCCCGAAAGGCGGCCAAGCTCCTAACGTACACCGACGGAAAGTGAATGTGAAGTAGGAGCCTGAAAATCAAACACTAACAAGAAAACATGAAGAAAATGCGTTCTTCGCGGGATTGTTGACATGGAAGGAAACATTTTGCATCCATCCGGCTGGAGTGGATTTAAACATAGGACAAAGAAAAACAGTAGAGGGAAAACAGTATGTCTGCGTGCATTATGTTACATTGACTAACAAACAAACTCATTGTGATTCACCGACGAAAAGGACAAGGTTTTGGTTTTCGGGATGCTTTCCTTAGAGACCTCCAACCTCAAATAAAACCTTACAAGAAACGATGAATGTGGGATGGTGTCGATCCATCATTAATTCATTTATGTTTCATGCGTTGCATCCGGCCGTGTTGGGATGCACCGCACGTGCAGCACGAGACGAATATTTCCGCTTTTTCGTTTTCCCTCTTCCTTGCGTCTAACGAGCACCTTGATTATTATTACTCTCAAACACAAACACATTTCCTCTTCGCCGGAAATTTCCCGGAAAACAAAAAGTGACAGTTGCGTTGGGGCGAAAAGATCATCGTGGAGCCGATCTTCCCGAACAGAATCTTTCGTCCGCGTTTAAACTCTCGTCGAACACGTCATTGTCGTGGGTGTCGTCTCTCCACTCACCCCACCGTCTTGAACCACGGAAAGAGCAGATGCATTTATCTTCATTTTGCATCGGGTGCATCGTAAGGTGACATAACAGCAAACACCAACGACGTTGGTGGACAACACACAACGTTTGTCTGCTCCCGATTCCGTTCCGGGGGAGAAGACCAAGCGGTTCCGTCTGAGTAGGTGAGCTAACAATTCCAACGGCTCGTAAAAAAAGAACAAGGCGCCAACGAGCAAGATTATCAGCGAACACCATCTCGCCATTAACGTGACCTGATGGTGCGGACGAGGAACTCAGACATTGTACAACATGGGGCGAAAAGAAAAGAAAAACGAAACGCCACTCGTAGAGCAAGTTTTGCTGCTAATTGTTAGCTATTCTACGCCATCGTTATGTTTACATGATAATTAAGATGGCCGATGTTAAGGTGGTGAAAGCTGTCCTTATAGATATGTTTACCCATTTTAAATATTTGAAGGACCCTTAAAACAACTCACCGACGGATGATGTATATTGATGACAAGTTGTTTTACTCTAGCAATGCAATATACAGGCGTTGCCAGCCAACTTTGTCTCGAAAGCTGGGGATTTTGTCTCCAAAGCATGTGGTACTGAAAAAGCTCATCGATTGTTGTCTCTAATTCATCTCATTTCGTCTCTAACTTATCTGATTATTGAGGGTATTTTAATTGGAAGGACCGAAACGACACCAACTGTCAGATTTGTCGACGCTGTCCCATACAAAAGATAAACAACACTTTGGAAAAAGCGAAAAAATGGCTGGTGTCTTAACTGTCAAGTGACATACATTGATCCAAGCAAGTACGTTTATGCCACCGGGGTAAACACCACAATGCAGCCTTCTTAGTTGACATACGTATGCATGATCGTATAAAAATTAAACGCAAAATTGTTCAAAAATACATAAGAATAGCTTTAAAGCATACAACAATAGTAATGTTTATTGTTCTTGGTGTTTTACAATGTATCATAACCACAATTACTTTGTTTATTCCCTAATTTTTGGCTTGAGACAAACCCAGATGAGTTAGAGACGAAATGAGATGAGTTAGAGCAACAGTAGATGAGCTATTTCAATATCATATGCTTTCAATGGTTCAATTGAAAACTTGCCACCATCGGTATTTTCCAACACAAAACCGGTCTTCATATATGTACCAGACATTGACCGTGGTGGGAACTAACGAACCCTTTGCTGCTTCCATAAGCCCTTCAGGCAGGGCATCGATATGTTTAATGCATGAACCATGTGAAGGTGAGACCGTCGGTGAACAATATGCAACTAATTCCAAACACACTTTCGAACTATTATTATTTCTGCTGACCATCTTTCATAAGTCCAGATGAGAACAAGGCGGAGAGATATGAAAGCCCTTACGATGACTTATAGCTGCTGCAATTCGATTCAACGCCATGCGGTCATCATTCCCACCGATGTTAGCTCCTTCCCCACTCGCCCTTCCCGACAAATCGTTATGATGAGAAGAAAAGTTGGACAGGCGTCAACGACACATGAATTATGTTCTACATTCCTCAACCTCCCCTCTTCGTCTCGTGGCGTGAAGAGGGAATTTGTTTCACTCGACCCGATTTCGTTCTCACATTTGTTAAAGAACCTCGACACACACACACACGCGCGGACGAAAGTTGGATCACGTTTGATGGATGTCGTCAGGACCATATCGGGAAGAATATCAGTTAATACCGTGCGGTCAGCGTCGGTAAACAGCTGAAGCTAGATGAATGAGCCAAACAAAATCGCATCCCATTAGACACCATCTGGGAAATGGGGGGGGGGGGGTTTTCCTTCAGAGGATAAATTGGACATTGGAGTTGTTGGTTCACATAGAAATCCTTTCGTTCCGTCGGGCGGGAAAATAAAAGTCCCTCGAGATTCATGGCAGGAAAAATGCACACGTGTTGATATCGATTTCATCTGCAGCAAGGAAAGCAAGGGAGTTCAAACAATTCAACGATTTCCCATCTTCAAGCCAACTCCGAGAAAGCATCGCCGTCGTGGCTGTGTTTTTTCTTATGTTTACGAGTTACACCATTACCGGGAGTGTTAATATGGTAGTGGCTCGTGGGAAGCGTAGTGTAAAATGATATCATAAATTACCTTCCACCCGTTCCCGAGACCCGACCCTCAAACCCCGAGGGCCTCCCATCACCGGAGCTTGACATTTAGCTAACGATGTTATCCTACGATGCCTTTCGCTTGGCAGTTATTGCAGAAGATTCCTACCGTTTCTTTTTTTGAGTCTCGAGTGAAAATATCATAAATCTGTGGTTCTTTTTATTTGTGAGAGGGATAAAACCAGCGAAGAAATCTGCACCGTTGCGTTGTTGTTTAACATCAATACTCGCAGGACTGAGCCAAGGGTGAAGAAATATTTCCATCCAGCTGGGGAGTCTAGGATTCTCCCATCGGATAGTTTTAATTTGGTTTATCTAAAAATCAAGTGCCTAATAAAAACATCAACTCCTGGGCGATAAAACATGCTCTCGCGTAAAGTTAGTACCGAAGATACGGATCGAATAGCGTTTGATGATCGGTTTCGGGACCTCCGGTCGATTAAGTTGGACTTCCGGTTGTGCGTGTTTCTGTTCCAATAAAATTTTAATGACCGGCCCCTCTCCCTTCGTACGCACCTCCCACACCTTCGTAAACAAAACAATCCCAATTTGACCTCCATTCCACGCTCGTCACGGCGTGATGAACGGCGCCGGGCACTCAATTCGACCGAGTAATCCGAGACTCGCACACATACTGGGCGAATTTCGAGCATACTCGGTTTGGTGTATGGGTTGCGTGGCCTATGGCGGCCAGTTTTCAGGCCGGCATCGTGTCTGGCGCCTAGCAGAGCGACATAAAATTAATGCTCTGCGAATGTTTTATTCTGCAAACATTCAAATGAATCATACGAAACGGCGTTGTTCGCCTCGCGCTGGTCTCTGGTGTTTGTTTTTTTTTTTTTGGAGACTATTAATTAACTTTAACAAAGCATGATGATGGTGCACAGTCGCTGACGACAGCGAGTTTCGTGTAGATTTGTCTTGTTGACTGTAACGAACTGTTGATGAGTTCTGTGGAAGAAGGAAGTGAGCAATATTGCTTTGCAATAGATGAGCGAAATTAAATATTATATAATTTGTTATTTCTGTATGAGGTGTTTCACTATTTTACTGTAATTTTAATTGCTATTTCCTGCTCATTAAAATCAATTTTTCTTTTTTATTTGACACCCGGTTTTACTGTCACGTTTTTTCACGAACAAACGTCCGCGTGCTGTCATGCGTGAAATACCAGAACTTGTACACACGTCCCAACCGAACGCGGGAAAACGCTTTCCTTCCTCATTTTTCCTCTTCCGTCACAGTGAGGATTCAACGTGTCGTGGACAGAATTAGCATGACACGGTAATCCGTTTCGTGAGATACAAGTGTCATCCTTTCGCGAACGCGCGTATTTCTTCTCACTCGTCAGAGAATGAAAATGATTCTCATCTACCAATGTCCGATTCGAGTGTGGACGCAAATAAACATCGTGTTGGTCTCGGTAACATTGGGGATTTCCCTTTGCGGCAGATTGTTTTAATTTTTTGTGTGTAGGAAACATCACCCCCCCCGGGTTGTCCTTTTATTTGTAATCCAGCCTGTCACGGACAAAGCCAAGGTGAAATGATGGCAATAAAAACAAAGACTCATCGAACTGAGATGCATTGCGATGTAATTGCATTGCGCTCGGTCCACGTTGACGTCGGATGTAAAGATCGTGACGGTGGTCATGATCGTACAAAATTTACAAGGGCACCTCCAGGTGGTCCATTCCTTTTTATTTCCTTATGTCCAAACGCCATCTCAATTTCCCCCGGCGGGAGAAAACAAGCGGAACGGACAGCTACCGGATAGGTAGGTTAATGATGATGGACCTTTGGCTTTGTTCTAAGGCGAACCGGCGACACAAAGAACTCAACCCTGTGGCAGCGCTACTATGACAGATTAACCTATGACAAATCACGCCTCGTTCCGGCTTCGGCAAACAATGACAATCGCTGGCATCAATATTTGCACGCCTCGTTTCCGACCGATTAACACCGATTCCGCAACTGACATCCGGACCCGGAAGGAAGCGTTGATTTGTCGCCGATAGAAATGCATCATGGTTGATTTAGTGAGTCGTCCTGCCCGCATTTCTCACTTAAGTGTTTCATGGAAGCGTAATGAAGACATCGCGGACCGAAACTGATTAGTAAGATGGTTAAAATGGAGTGTAATGACCTGTTCTTGGCCTAGTTGGGTCTCTTTTTCTCTTGCCTGTCAAACGCATTCGATGTTCTTATCACTTAGCGTAACCAACGTAGCATAACCAACGAGTATACGACGACACTCAACCAACTCTACCAAAGTATAGTTTGTGAAATCCTAAAGCGGTACGAACACGTTGATAAGACCCTATCAGTACTCCACTTTGGTCTCACTCGGAAGAACTTCGGTCGTTCTCTTGTGTAATAAGGCCTTGAGGGCTTTGTTGGATGAGTTTGTGATTATGCTATGTTTCGGAGTCTACGTAAGCATAATGATCTCATGAAAGTTTTCTACTCTATTCTATTTTACTTCAAAAAGGCACTTTGTTGTACAGAGCCAAAGTCCCTTCTTCAAAATCATTGAAAATCACATAAACCTGGCCAATATTTTATGTACGTTTCGCGGCAGCTATGGTAGAACCTAAAATGAGCCAAGTCCACATACAACGATGCAAAACGATACAACAATTGGAAATGATTTGCAAATGTTTGAAGTAATGAAAATATTCTGCAGCTCACAAAATGGGAGCAATTCATGCTGTAAAACCCGCGAGGAACGCACTTCAACATCGTCAGATAAAAAGCATTTAGTTTGGGAGTGGGAATATTCAATGATGAAAAAACGGGACGCAAACTTTGTTGATAGACGTAATCTTGGTATTATTGGGAAAAACTATCCAACTCCGGATTGGAAGATTTCATGTAGTGTTGTGTCAAGTAGCTCATTTCAGTGAGCAGAGCGAGCCACCTAGCTCAGCAAAGTGTTGCTACTGAGCTTGCTCACCTACTAAGGTGGCTCAGCAAACTCAGTTGTGCTGGTAGCTCATCAAACTTAGTGGAGCTGGTAGCTGATCAAACTCAGTTGTACTGATAGCTCATCAAACTCAGTTGTACTGGTAGCTCAACAAACTCTGTTGCTGGTGGCTCAGCAAACAATCTAAACTCATGTTACTCAACTGTCGGTTTATGGAGATAAAACATACTGTGTTTACTGAGCCACCAGTACAACTGAGTCTACTGAGAAACCAGCACAACTGAGTTTGATGAAAGATCGCTTGAAAATCTTGTTCTTGAACGAAAACTTCAAATTTTGATCTAAAATAATCAATTTAAAATGAGTCTTAAATGGATTTTTGTTATTCGTTTTGATGAAAAACCCCAACAAAGAGTCCATAATAGAAAACACCCAACCACAAAAAGAACGTCAGAACGTCAACGACAGACGTGAAAAAGCAACAACAAAAAGCCTAACTTTACGCCCCGCTGAATCTTGTGGTTGGAGCCGGTGCGTCTCTGTTTGTTGACCTTTTCGTTTCAATCGTTCGTCGCCATTTGCGGGGGGGGGGGATGGTGAAAGATGAAAGCGCGCGGATCGCGAAATTCACGAACCGACGCGAAAAACCACCCCACCGCGTCTACCTTTAAAGGGTGTGTACTTGGTCGGGTCTGGCTTGGACACAAGACAAATAAGTCCACTGTTTGCACAATTTTTACCCAAATAAGGAACACAATAGAAGCCCACCGTTGGTCCGTTGTTCCTGTTGATCCATCGAAGGCCCATAAATTGACATCCGTGCGTCTTTCGTTGCATTTGTGTTCTTTCTGCAGTTGGCGCATTGCTCAACGGAAATACCACAGTGATGCTGAATCAACGTGAAGAACATTCGGAGGTGGATTTTTTGTTTTCTTGAGTGACGTCTTTGGTCAAACCGCGCAGAGCGAAATCTTCGCAACACGAAACGAGGAATGGAGTAATGACGAAATCGTCTCGAGACGACTCACCGACGTTCCTAGCACACGATTGGCCAGCAAACACCTTTCCACCCCTACGCATCCCCTTCCTCGTCGATGACGAGGCACATTAGGCGGATCGTAATGCAGAAACCGGATTTCAACAAACCGGCAAGGTGGGATTTTTAACTGCAGAATTAACGAAACCCCAGGCACGATCAAAGCGAATCAAGCGGAGGATGAACCGGCGCACGAAGAAGCTGCGCGCGTCTGTGTTAAAATATGGCGCCACGCTTCCAAGGAAATATTTTAGTGATTCATCTCCCGGCGGAAAACTTCACTGAAATGGCGGTGAGGCAGGAGAAAACCCCCAAATGCATCCCCAAAGCCGTGTGTGCGAATTTTATTTTAAGAACTTACTTTCCCAACAGTCAACGGGTGTAATCTTGAGACCTTCCCAGCGATCTTCTCAGTCCGGAGAAGTGAAACATCAGGAAAAGATCGGAAAAATTACGCAGAGCCAGTAAAAGTCTTAATGGTCGGAAAAAGGAAGCTGGAGTTTTGGGATTTTTCGTATCCTATATTATAGCACGCATTACACATCAATCTGCATTCGTGGAAAGTCCGATGCGCGATCGAGCCATGTCTAGACCGCGTCTCAATTAGCATCTTGTTTGGATTAGTTCTCGAACACAAGAGAAAAAGAGAAGGTTTATTTTTCTTTATTTTTGGGTAAACAAGGCATCTTTCTCTCGGCATTTTCTCATTCTCTGCCTCGCTTGGTGCTACTTTGTGCTTGCATCAGAAGGTTTTTTTTCCAGATGGCCTGCAGACAGCCGTCCAAGGGACCATGACTCGGGTCCAAGTACAAGGAGCCTGGATTCTGCAAACAAAAAGGTCAAAAACCCGCTCGCACCGAGTCGTCCGGAAAGGGATGCCGACTGCTCGACATCTGCGAAAGGACAAACGCACTAGACGGGGGGTTTGGCCAGCAGCTGAAAACCTGTTTACCGAGACGTTGGTTTTGCGATGCAAGCCGACTTCATGGGACGCTGTTGGACGACCAAACCGAGAGGAAAATGGACGTTAACTGCATCCCACGCCGGGAGTACGAACGCCAAGTGCGTTACGCGCATTCCTCTTCCCTTTCAACAGATGCTTCTCGTACGGGCAGGGGTTGGCAAATGTTCGTAAACAAACATCAAAAGGAAGTATACACTAGAATATTTATTTTTCTCCGACATGGATAACTATTTTTAAACAACCTTCTAATCATAATCTTAATGCCCATATGAAAGTCACAGTTTTTAAAAAATATTAAAGGAGAAGTTCTGCATCCCTGACTTCTGACTAATAGTATTGGTACGCCGGTAGCAACGACACAGCTGCACCCAAGATGTTTTCCCTCTCTGATTTAGTTTACGAAGGTGGCAAAGCCCGAGGCAGTTGTTTATACATTCCATAAACACTACACCCAAACATCGGCTTCCCCGCACGAAGCATTTCCATTCCGTTTTCCATTGCGTCTGTTTTCCTTCACCCTTCCCAAACGTAGCCAAATGAAACCATTTCCGAAGAATCGCGAACATGAGCCCATTACATTGGTTCCGGTTGCAGTTGTTGACCGATCCCAAGCACGCTGGGAAAATCACTCGCCAGCTGCCAATGAAAATTTGCAACCCCGTTGAAGCACGTTGACAAAGTTTTGGAACAAAATGTAGGTCAGTAGACCGTGCGTTGCCAGGGAAACGAAAAGCGGGTCGGCTGAGCTGTAAATAAAAATCTCACGTGCACCGGAAGGTGTGCCACAGTTCAAAAATAAACACGTGCCGCCTCAACTACTCTCCTTGCGCGAGATTCAATTAGTTCGAAAAGGAAACTATCGCGTGGAGCATTTCGGTTATTTTTAAATTTCCAACGAAAAACAATTAAAACAGTCACTCTTTTGCTCACTGAAGGAAATTCAAAGGTTTTCCCCGCAAACGTTAACGTTTGTTTGAAAGAAACATCGATTGAACTCTGGGATGGCGGGATGGAAAAACATTTCCCAAATCGTACAAAATCGTCAAGAATGGGAAAACGAAACTCCCAAACGATGCCGAGTGCATTAAATATGTTCCAAACGGGTGCCGAAAGAAAGTGGATTCACTATTTTTAGAAGAAAACAAAATGCATTTCTTTGCATTGCCATGGGGTTTTCCTTCCCCCTGTTTCCGTGTGTTAGACAATCCGTTCGTCTGAAACCCCTCTAAGATTTTGCTGACTTTGTTCGAACGGAACGTCATCCGCTAGCATTTCGGAAAAACCTCCACGATGAATGGAGGGAAATGGATCAGCTCGGTTTACTTTCGCCTTGAGGCAACAGTTTGCTGCTTTTGGGGGCTTTCGGTGTACTAATTTTCACGATGCACCATTACTTGCAGTGATTTATAGAGTCCGCCCGCCCCTCGGGTTGACTTTTACTTCCTGGCGCGCGCGTACGATGGAAAACTTCCCGGGTTCAGTGGGTCGTGTGCTGCAGGAAGCGGACAGCACCCCTCCCGGGTGACGGATAGCAGGTTTTCAAAACATTGATCACATAACCGACACTCGCAAACACTAGCTCTTCAGCATCAGGGACAGTTGAACATCGGTGTGAATTTATATATTTAGTTTCCTTCCCGCTCGACAAATCTGACGGAATGGCTAGTTCATAAATTAAATCTGATCCCACTATTCAAACGGAACGGACAAGTTTTCCTCCCAATAAATTCGTTTACCAAGTCACAGGTGACGAAAAAGATTTAGGTCAACCTGAGTTAACCGAACGTGTTGAATAATACAATTCGACTTCGAAAACCAATCGAATGATTTATGGTTTATTTATAAACCCATTAAAACCACCACAACAAACAATGCACCATTCCCCGAGGAAAGTTTGCAATTATGAGGTTATAAAACGATCTGTCTATTTTAACACCTCACCTTCACACCTCTCGCCTTGGCTAATTTATATCCAAATTAGTACTCGCTCGAACCCAAACGAGAACGCTTTCTCGCCAGCATTCCTGGTGCAGATCGGGAATGGGACAACGACCCGCCGTGAAATGCACATAAAATTAGCCGATACAAACCGCTTTCGACAGCTGTATTTGTTGCGGCTTTTTGGTTAATGCTGCAGCTGCGACGTTTATGGTGGCGGCGGCGCCGACGACGCCACGCATTCATTGGCGCACGTCAATGTTTGTAGGTCCAACAAGCGGCGGCCTTCGTCTTCGTCGCCGATGCGAAACGGGAAAAGGAGCCGAGTCGAGCCGTTTGCCTACATTCCAAAATTGGTGAACCCAGGCGACGCGCAACTCTTCTAAATCATCTCCGTGATGTTGTTGGGACACGGGACACGCGAGAGCAACGACACTTTGGACATCCCGTACGGCATTTACCCTTCAATATATAGCCCAATCAAACACCCGATGGGTTGGAAAAGAGTGGAAGGAGGTAAACAGGGAAGCCAACAAACGTCAACATCGTCGGACGCGAGAGAAGCCAGCGAACACCCGGCGGTAACTGCCACTGCGAGCTGTTTGGCTTCGAAAAACGCGAAAGATTTACGAGCCAGTCTGATGCTGGAAAGTGGAAAATATATGTGGAAAAATAAATTTCACACACGCACACCCCCTGCCCACCGGTCCGTCAACTCGTTCGCTCGGGTACTCAGCCGAAACGTGCAACACTCGGTTCTCGGGTCGATGGTAACGCAAGTGAAACGCACGCGGCCAAAAATAGAATCCCCAAGTGGCACTAATCTATGGCTATTGAACCGTGCCGTAAGAATTAATCCCGAAGCCGGCCGGCCTGAGGGTGGGGGGGCGAAGGGAACACTTGACTTTCCCAAGCGTTGGGCCAAAACAAAAAAAAGGTGCGAAAATTGCGTGATCTTCGCCAAATCGCCGGGATGAAAACCACAACCGCGCCGATGGGAACCAATTTTGCAAACCATTAACGGGCGCAAACAAACTAAATTGCATCAAAACAAACAGTTTTAATTAGCGAAGGGGAAGCAGTCAGCACAAAACGGTGCGATTATCAGCCTGGCAACGATATCGAGGGTCCTGTGGCGCAACGGATAACGCGTCTGACTACGGATCAGAAGATTCCAGGTTCGAATCCTGGCAGGATCGGTTGTGGATACGAGAAAAAGTCTCTTTTTTTAAGGTAAGTGTATGATCCCGAAACTGATAGAAAGCTAAATTAGTTAGTAAGTTTATATTTCCCTACAAAGTTACAAAACAAATTTGAAAATAGCTCCCTTTGGTTTCAATCATTTGAAGAATGATACAAAAGGTGGAAAAGATGCATATCAATTAATTAATTTACACTCTTTGAACGATCAAGTAGAAATAATTCCAAAGTTGAGTGTAGATTCTGAAGAGATAAAAAATAGAATTTAAAACAGAACTATAAAAAAATACATGGGCGGCAACAACATCATAGCTTCGTAAAAGAGACATCGGTTGACTCACTTTACATAGGGGAAAGAAAGGTTTGTTACGTTAGCAACATTGTTCGACGACTCTCAAGTCATTAATTAAGAGAACCATCACGTCCGGTTGGCGGATGGAACTGACCTACCGCACATATGTTAGCCGCAGGCGGCCCAGCCTCAGCCTGGTTAGTCATACGAGGGTCGGAAAAATCGATTAACTTGATGGAAAAAGGCCCGGAGTCATCGCCACCCTCGTACCGAGTCTCTAACGGTGCCACAAATACATCACAATATGCACCATTCAAGCGTCATTCGTCACACGCCCCAGAAGTCGGTAAGAAATAATTTAATGAAACGCTCGTTTTTAAAATGATAATTTATACAACGGCTCCATGAAGTTCGATAAACATCTGCTGAAGTGCTGGGACGGGGTCTCATAAACTTCAACACCCTCACCGGAGCTAGGGTTGATGGACGGACGAAGATAACATCGATGGGCATCGACGGGAAAAGCGTTTCGATAAAATTGAATTAGAAATTATTATCCATCGTTGGTCACGTTCGTTTTGATGAACGTTCGTTCGATTTGTGAGTTCTGCACAATGGACGTTCGTTGCATCAGAGTATTAGAGAGCTATTAGTACTACAGCACATCGGACTATTTTCGAAAGGATTGGTATCGGATTGCTTGAGAACAAAATGATTGCGATAATATCCTTCCAATATTCCAGCCCAAAGATAGATTAGAAGGTGAAGTCGTCCAGAGTAAAATGACATTTCATGACTTGACATAACACTACTGGGGTATTCATGGGGACTTCGAGGGTGTTATCCAAAGACAATCAACAGACAGGTCGGGTCAAAGCTGTTTTTTGCTCCGCCATTGTTGTGACAGTTGGTTGAAAAAGTGTTTACAAAAATTTCCAGCATACTTGTGGGAGATCTCCGCCAAAATCTTCGCGAAGTAGGTATTTAGTAATTCTAGATCACAGTATCCATGATCTTGCGGATAGAAACTACTCTTCTGTGGGATATCATGGGATATGGATCTTTTTGCTCGCTTTGATTGCCGAAATTAAGTGTGTTGGTCTGCCTTATACGCAGCCTTCCTCCAGAACATATTACGAACGCCTCAATTCCAGGTTCTACTTAGGCAACATACCAAATTTGCAGTTTTACTCCACTTTCTTTGCTATTCGTAAGAAGTAAACAAAATCTCAACCAACTGTCAAAAATTTTCCCACGGTTTTCGGCTCGTTACATAGTATGCTGCGACCTGTCTGTTGATTGACTTTGGCGTTATCGGAGAAGGATTGGGTTTAAGGCTGGTGTCATTGCTTTACCGCACGATCTTTTGACAGGCAAAAATGTATGGGATTTGACAGCTGCAAGGTTCGCACGATTTTTCCGCACGACAAAATCAAAATCATTTGATTTTATCGGATGGACGCATCCGATTTTATCTGTCAACAAAGTTGGACTTTATAAACTCGGAGTTGTGCCTTTCATCTAAGAAAAATAATAAAATTCATTTAATCGTCTTCTAATTTAAAAAATTACAGAAAAATTGACGGACCTGTCGTCCGACAAAACATCGTGCGGTAAAGCAATGACACCAGCCTAAGACATAACACTACTCAAATATGGCACCCGTGCCAAAGCGCCTTCTATATTGATACACCTTGGAGCGCACTGGACTATTTCCGAAAGAATTGGTTTCGGAGTACTTGAGAACAAAATGATTGCGATAATATCCTTCCAATAATAGCAACACACTGTTTCCATTTTCCCTCCTAGGTGTCTTATCCCCGTTGATCTAAATGTCCCTCAATTGCATTAAGCTGGCGATAAGTAGAGACTAGAATCACCCACCGTAGGACAACTTTTCCCCCGAAGCCAAATCGTCCGGATGGAGCTCGGCATCCAAATTAGTTCCATAATGTTCTGTCCCCGGTCAGCAAACATGGACAAAATTGAAACAGCTTTATAAGGTAGTTACCGAGGCAGTCATCCCCATCGAGAATGGTTTGCCGAATAAGGTCCCCAAAAAGTGCAGCGTGTTGGAACGGTGGGAAGCCACACTACCCGGGGTCAGGGTGTTTCCACGGGGAAATCCTCAGGCGCTGGAAACAACTTACTCCGCCAACTGCTGCGACTGCTTAAATTAATAAAAATCAACTGATAACGTCCCTTCGACGGCTAGCGACGTCTTCAGCCCCGAGGGGGGTGGTAATAACAATTAACAGTAATGGAGATGCTGGGGAGGGTGTAGGGGGGGTCTTACCCTCACCTCGGATCCTCCGAAGATCGTGTCCTGCATGCAGAGTGTGTGCAATTCGGTCGAGTTCGGTTCGCTCGTGGACTATTTGGTATGTTCGAAGCTTAAATGCACTCCCTTGGACTCCCCCTACCGCCGATCCCCCACCGTGAGATAGCTGAGGGAAACGAGAGGTAGCCGAGGGCGCCCGATTTCCATACTGTTTTCCGTTCCCGGGAGCAACAGGCTCGCGCTGAAGAAGGAAAACAATTTGCTTGCTCAGACGCGTCCCAGAAGTCCCCGAGGCAAGAAAGAAAAATCCGATTGGTCAGTGACTCCAGCTCGTTCCACCCCAACCCCCACCCCGGACCCCTCCCACTGAACCAGTGTCTGAGCCAATGTCCAAATGAGGAGCGATTCCACCGGGAAGGGACCAGAAATTAATTAAACTACACACTAGAATAATTAAAAGTCTGCGGAACGTGGCTCCTGGGGGGGTGCTTGGGAGGTATTAGGAAAAAAGGAAAAAGAGTGCGGTGGAAGGATGCGAACCGTCGAAGAATGGGACGTCCCATCGGGGGACGTCGATCTCTCGGAGTTCGCTGGACGTTCGGGGTTGGGTGGATGGGCAAATGAAATAAAAGGATTCCGACACAAGTAGTGGATTCGTGTCGTGTACATTTATCGCGCCAAATACACACCCCATCCCTCCCCCTCCCTTGGACAATTAAATATGCAACAATGCAACGAGAACTTGCGAATGAGTGGCGAAGCGAACGGAATGGCGGCCGCCGGCATTTATAAAGCGTCCGCTTGGATACGGTCAAAGATTATGGCCGAAGAATCATAATAATTTAAATAAATATGCGCAAGTGATCGCCCCAAACCCTGCCCCTTCCCTCCTCCGGCCCTTCAAACGTGCCTCGCACCCCAAAGAGGCCAGAAAAACGCCGGGCGCCATCCTGCACACCCTCTGTTTGCTAACCTTTTGCTTCTTTAGCGATTTTCTTCGCCCTCGACTGCATCGGCCCCGATAAGGTCCCGACGATGGTGGCTTGCATTTTCGTGGTGCAGGCAAATAAAAGCGGTCCGGCTACCCATTCCCAGGACCCAGACTGGCAGGCAGGGCATGGGTGGATATTTGCATCTGTTTAGCATGCGACTGAAGCAAAGCGTAACGTTTCGAGACGACGCGAGCCTGCGATGCACTTGCAATTTTCAATATCACCACAAACGCCCAAGGTGATCCATTTCCGCTCGCAAAATAACAAAAAAAAAACGAAGCACAAAACTCCCTGCCGGAAGATTGCACCGGAAGAGGGGGGGGACGATTCATAAGACAAACTTTATTGAATCGGAGGCTCTGAGTCGCCTTTCGGAAGTCCGGTAAGTCCACCGGAACCGAATGACTCACCTCGCGGGACAGGTATGAATATCCGATGCGGGTAAAGCACCTGAAAAAGGTTGTACCGGATCCCAGCCAGATCGCAAAGGGATTTCTCACGGCAGGATAATTTACCCACGGCGTAAAATTTTCCACGAGGAACGAGTTCCTGGGAAGATGACATTTGTCATTTGCCGGTGAATCAAAGTGCAATGCAATTGTAATTGCAAAGGTGTTTGTCATCGACTCGTGGGAGTGCACTTTTTAATAAGCATACATATTAGATGAGTAAACACTTAAAGCCGTATGGTCGATTCCCAAAACTTATGGTAATTTTCCGAATGACCCTTTGGTTTATTCAACAGCATGGAGTGTTTAATTAAAAACGAACAAGATCCTGAAGCGTTGAAATATCTTGACCTAAGAAAACGTTTTCAACATAGCCAAGACACGGAGTGCTCTTCGTTCCAGGTCCCAGTTGACCTTAATTTCAACCCTGCACACATTGTCATTTTAACGTCTTCGGTTCGTCGACGGTGGCGCTCTGTCTCGACGCCAGCATCATAAATCAATATTGGATCTTGCGGAGAAGAGACTCCCTTTCCAATTGGACGGGGTGGACACCGAGTCAGGCCGAGGCTGGTGCCGAGCTGTGTCTCGTGAGCTGATTTATGGGACTATTGACTCCCTGTTATGCTGCACACTTCGTGTCGTGTGTTGCGCCAGTGGTTTAAGCCATAGTCAACATCATCCCTAAACTGGTGAACCCTTCATTCTCCCTTTTGATTAGCTGATACGGACGGTGAGGTGATTGACTCGCCTGCTTGGTGTCTGGTGAATGAAGTTTCCAACCTTAAGACAACCCAACCGATCGGAGATAGACGACAGAACACACACACACACACACAAAGACTATTGTTTCTGAATGGAGTTTGGGAGGAAAAGAAATTAACCGAAATTAATTAAAACACATCGCACGTACGTAATTCAAATGTGTCAACCACTCGCGGGGTTTCGCGACATCTCCCTTTCTCCTTTCCGATCGGTGAAATTAATCGTCCAGGTAGAAAAGAGACTGATGTCATTCCACGCAGTCCAAGGAAATGCTTGGGCACGTCGCAATCGTTTCGAAACAATGTCAACATCGATAGAGTTACATTTTCCACCCAGAAACCGCCAGAACCTTTAGGAGACCGTATTCTAGACACTCCCCGGTCCTAGGGGGCGGAAACCGGACACAGAAAATCGGTGGTCAGAGTGTAGGTAGGTTAATGCTAGGCATAATGTCACGAACGCTACGGACGGCCTACACGAAGCGGAGTCTCCTCCGGATGCGGTGATTTGAATGAAGAAATAAAGAAACGTAAAACAGTTGTAACACGAGCCCCTGCTGCACCCTGCTGCTGGGAGGAGGGCAGGGGGTTTGTTCTGGCTCACGTCACACGACGGGAAAGCGTTGGGAAAACTCCCGTCAACAGTGCGCATTAAGAATGAGGTTGATTTTTCATGCCTACCGAAGCGACTCGTGGGTTCTTTGTAGTGATGGGTTCTCGGAACCGCACCCACTAGAGCATCTTTAAACCGGCTCCGATTCCGGCTTAGTAAAATGCACGATTCCGTCTGGAGCCGTTCGGAGCCGTCCAGAACCGTCCGGAACCGCTAGTCGGCAGCCGGAGCCGTCCGGAGTCGTTTGGAGCCATTTGGAGTCGTCCAGAGCATTCCGGAGCCGTCCGGAGCCATCCGGAGCCGTCCGAAGCCATCTGGAGCATTCCGGAGCCGTCCAAAGCATTCCGGAGCCGTCCGGAGCATTTCGAAGCCGTCCGGAAACGTCCGGAGCCTTGCGGAGCATTCCAGAGTCGCTAGTCTCATCTAATATGTATGTTCCGCTAGTCGGCAGCCAGAGCCGGCTCCGGACGGCTCCGGACGACTCCGGATGGCTCCGGATGGCTCTGGACGGCTCCGGATGGCTCCAGACGGCTCCGGACGGCTCCGAATGGCTCTGGATGGCTCCGGAAGGCTCTGGATGGCTCCGGATGACTCTGAACGACTCTGGGCGGCTCCGGACGACTCCGGACGGCTCCAAACGACTCCGGACGGCTCCGGCTGCCGACTAGCGGTTAAGCACGGTTTCGGACGGCTCCGGACGGTTCCAAGCTCGGAGTATTCCACCTACCTCACGGAGCCGCTTCCGATATTGGTGGAGTCATTCGGAAGCGGTTCCGGTTTTTTGTCGAATTTACCCATCACTAGTTCTTTGGCATAGGAAGCCGTTTTCGTTTTTCTTCACGGCACACATAGGGCGTACTGTGAGGTACTCTTTTTTACTCCTCGCCGTAGAACACCCCTGGAAAGGAAAGTCGAGCATGACACGACCCTGACTACACGCAACATAATGTTCACAAAGCGAAGAGTCAAACGAATGCAGGAGGAAAAGGCCGCCAACCTCCTGCGGAAGCCAACTCGAGTGGAAAAGTTATTAAATTAAAGCCAAAAACGATGCCCCCTCCACCACCACCACAGCTTTCCCTTTCGACAAGATTGACGGTTGGCTCGCGTCACAGAAAACGGCAAACCGAATTGATGAAGTCTTGTGACCTCTCAAGTGGGGCTTCTTCCTTCCGAGAACGAAAGGGGGAGGAAAACGACCAGGGTGCGGCCACTTGGTAGCGAAAATGAAACAGTCCAGCTGGGGGTTGATCAATTTTGATTGACTTTGACAGGTCGGGGTGCCCGGGGGTCCCCTCCCCTTACCCGGTTTGCCAAAACTCACTTTCGCTTGCCTCGGAAAAGTGTGCCTTGGAATCGATTCTACGCTACGATCGTTAAGCTGAAGAACTGTGTCCATCACGTGTTAGTGTTGTGTTTGTACTGGGAAGCCCTTAAAACCATTTGTTTGTTTGGCGTTCGGTGTCGAAGACGTTTATTTATTCATGACGCTCATTTTACCAGTGTCCACAATTTGCATACAGACCTCAACCGAACTCTCCCAACAGTGACGTGCCTGCGGGACTGGATGACATTTGAGTGGCCCTTCAGGGCCCTTTGTCGCCTTCGACCTTGGCCCGCCGGTTAATTAGGGAATTGCGTGCCGAACGATGGAAATCGCATGTCTGGTTGGAAAATAAAACGGCAACAAAAATCTCGGACATATTCCAAGGATGAAAAGTGAAACTAACGTCAACGCTTTGCCAGAGGAAAATAAAAGTAACTTTCTCGCTTGGTTCTAAACTACAAACTTTAAATATATTCACCGATGGACATCGCGCTAACGATGTTATGCGTAGAGCTCGTCAATCAACTCCGATAACGATGGCATTTGAATTCATTAATTGTGTTCACATCCTCCCGCTGGCTCGTTGCCTATCGCTTCCTTCCTTCCGTCCCCTTGGCTTCATTGTAAGTTAAAGATCATCCCCGACTATATTCCACTCCTTTCGCTTTGCGTTCGAAAGCAATTGATTGATTTTTATCGAAAAGCCGGTTTCATTCTGGTGTTTCCGGGATCCTTTGGGATGCGCCCCTTCATGACCGGAAGCTCTTCCGAGGCGACCCCCAAAATACGATCGGAAATTCATCGCTTCATTACCCTTTCCAGCGTGTGGTTTTTGTGGTTGGCTTCTGCTGCTTTTCTTTACCCCCTTCTTTCCCGCGTTGATATTTTCAAAATGTTCGTATCGGTCTTCCGTTGCACGTGCGGCATAACAATCTATTTCGTTTCCTCCAAAACATCAATCGATGGGAGTCGGTGATCGGTAACTCACCTACACCAAAGAAAGGGGTTAGAACCCAGCTGAGCTAATAGAGGCAGACATGGCCAGCATGCCCAGACGGTTTCCTTGGTTTATTCCAATAAAACAACATGCTACAGCGAGGAAGCGAATGTAGGAAGCGCAACTCGATTCTTCTTGCAGTACACAGGGAGATACAACGGCACGGGGTTGATAAAACCGACCCAGAAGAGAAAAGTGCATCAGCCGAAGCGCATACTGCTGCAGCAAAACAAACCAACATAAAACACTATCACTCTCACTCGGTTTATCTCGCAGCAGTGGCCGGAAAACGAACGCAAGAGGGAAAAAAACTGTTGGAATCGAAACAGATGGAATCGGAAGGCGCAAACACATGTAGCATAAACGATGCCGGCGGATGTATGCTGGCCTGGGTTTGGAAAGAAAAAAAAAAGCCAGCACAACATGAGTAATGAAAACTTGAAGGGAGAAAGAGCAAGCAGCAATGAAGAGAAAGGGAGGGCATTTATGTTGAGGAAGATGTTGCAGATGGATGAACGAAACGAGTCGCATCTTACTCGAGAACAGAACGAAGAACAGAATAAAATCTTTCTTATTCTAGTGTGTCAGTGACACACTCTGTGTCTTCCCAGGGTAGTGTGCGTAAGGTGCATGTTCTGTGCTGATATGACTCGAGCAGTAAGACTCCAACTGCACTTCCAGCGTTTGATAATCTTGCCTCCAAAGACCAGAATTGGTGACATTTAAAAGAACGTCCAACGTTCAATGTCTCAGACTCAGAAACCCGGCGTAGACCTCGCGGTTCAATTCAATTAGAACGACTCACTTGATTGTTATGCAAAAGTTCTCTACAAGCTCTGGGAGGTCGATTTGATTTATGAAGCAAGAAAAAAACATGAGGAGGGTTAGGAAAAAGGGAATTCATGCAAATAAACTCAACCTTCTTTCACGCACGGGTAGACGACACTCACTCTCGTAAGGGCTTCTGTAATCGGAGGCAGTGACCACTTCCGGTGATTCCGAACTACCCGTACGTGATGCAGCTGCACTTTGTGCAACTTTGCTTGAGATGGAAGATTGACTTAACACATCGGAATGCCAATGATTGACAATACTTTGCAAGGGCCGTGGGAGGCACGAGCAGGTCTTCTCCGAATCTACACCCACTTACTCACCGAGCAGCAACAAACGTGAGGATGGGTCATCGTTTATCGATGGATTGGAATGGTCTAATTAGTGCCGACGATAAATTATCGAGTGGATGTGATTTCACAAAAAGGTGATCGATGAGAGTGGAATGGTCGTTGTTTCCCATATGGCACCTCGAAGGGAAAGCTTGCACAACATCTCACGTTCATGCTGTTGATGTTGAGTTATGGCGGCGGCTCTTTTAAACGGTTGCGACTGGGACAAGCACAGCCTCCAATGCTAATTTATTGTAGAGGTAATCATATCCCATTTCGAAAAGAAATTATATCCTCCTTCACATCCCAAGTGAATTTATGAGGTAGAAACATTGATCTCTGTTCTAAGACGCGGTGGGAGAGATCTTGGAGAGGGATCAGCTCATTCAAATGCCCCCTTTATATAACACTACTAACATCGGCTTAAAGGCTTAGCTCCTAAGCTAGGTTACGGCAAGGTTAATGCTGATAGAAGCATCATCCAACCCGAAGGCAAAACAGGCCCTAGTTATGGATTAGCAAGTAATAAAATACCGTAATAAAACATAAATGAGAAAAACTTGCAAACGATGTGTTTGCAACAACAGCAGATTTAAATCAAACAGCCGCGAACAACAATTCTCGAAAAGAAAGCAAAAGATTATAGAAATAAACGCGTGTAATATGAAACGAATAGTCCTTCTACTGCTAGAGACTCGCAACAAATGGCTAATAAGACGACATAAGGTGCTTGTGAACTGTTATCAACCAGAGCATGATTTCATTTACATTTTTATAGTAAGCAAGGAAACACAATCACAATGCTTCGCTCGAGTGTTTGAGAGTAAGATTCTACAATCGCTGCCCAGCTGCTATCAACAGGTCGGCAGACCTTCGCCTTCTCGGCGGGGAGCAAGAGACTCCAACGTGTGTCGGAGGAAAGGATGCGTACCATTCGATCATCATAATCCAAAAGTTTGTTATCGCCGACTGGTTTGGCTATCGCCTCCATCGTCCATAGACAGAGGCTACAGTATAGCAGAAAGATCCGCAGGGTCGGAAGAAGGCCTTTCGGTTTGTTTCTTCTCGTCCTTAGAGCTCTGCAGCAGGTGACGTTCCGCGAACTCAACTCCATCGGTGTGAACGAAACGGTACGGAATCGAAGCACGGGATAACGAAGAGGGGTGGTATCACTGGTGGGCAGGATGCTCAACGAACTTTGAATTCACTCCGCTTAATAAGCACACTTTTGAGAATCCTTTTGATCTTGCGATTGATAACTTTCAATGATTTCTTATACTTCACTTTACTGGTGACTTTTTTCTTCCGCACCCGATGGAACGAACAGCTGATTTGAAACGAATACACTACGGCTGTGTGCGTATCACGGCGCAACAATGCTAACACACCACTACCAAACAACGGTGAAACTCTTTCCAAACAAACAATACACACGAAGAGAGCGCACCCGAAAGGATATGCAACAGCGCCGCAAGGACGAAGCCACCGATGACTCACTCGTGCTTTGCTCTGACACTCACGGGGGGTTTTCCTTGGCAAGGAAAATTGAAACTTTTCTTCCGTCACTTGCTTCACCACTTGCAACGACACTTTGATACACGCAAACGATTTGTTTAAATATTGCACGTTTGAAGACACAATTGAGGCCCTTTTTTGTTGGACAACACTGAAAACGGAGTATCACGAGGACGAGACGAAGACCGAAGGACTCCGACGCCGGACAGCACGCCGGTCAACTCTGGAGCGAAAGGTGGTCAATCGATGGCCGGAGAAGCGGGGAACCCCCAGATGTGTGTGCGGGGTGTATGTGCGCCTGCGTAGAATATTATTTCTTCGCAGGGTTTTTATTTTAATTTATTTTATTTTTCCTAGGATTTGTGACCGAACGGGACTAAGAATTAATCGATCAGAACGAACGAACCGACGAAGACTATCAACGCAATGTAGGTAGGGGACACCTCTCAAGACTCACGCAGACTTGCACGGTGGAGCGCGGGATTTTAAATCGTGAAAACCGGATATTGGTTACGATCGTTTAATGTTATGCCCACCAAAAGTTCATGCGTTTTTTATGCTCCCGGCGCTGCGCAACCGTGCGCTTAAGCAATGCGCGATCGACTAAAGACTTGTTCTCAACGGATCGTTCCTTTTACCACCAAGCGATCGCGATGATTTGCTGAGAGAGCGATCGGAAGAGAATAACATAAGAGAGGAGAGCGTGAAGAAGAAATAAAGATGGAAGAAAGGAGAACATTAAGAAGAAACATCTTTCAGCTTAGTTATGCTGAAAGAAGGATAGTTTTATACACGCCTGTTGGTTTTAATTGACTTTTTTTTTAATTATTCATCAGAAAAAGTATCAAACAGTTAATAATAATTACAAAAATATGTGTAAAAAGTTCAATCAAAAGCTAAAAAATTACAGTAAAAGTAAGTAATAGTGAGCGAAAGGAGTGAAAAATTCAAAAACTAAATCGAACCAACTAATTAGTTCGATTATTTTATAAAAAAAAATTGTTTAAAGTAGCTCTGGTCAAAAATATTGGTGTTACAATACATACAAAGGAAGTGTCATAAACGTGATGTGAAAAAAGTTAAATTTAATTTTTTTTCCAAAAATTAAAAAAAAATAACTTGTTTCTTCTATCATCCCAACATGGAACTAAACTTGCAATGCATTGGATGTTTTTATCAGTTGCCCTAATGGGAAGCAACTAACTGCTTTGCTGAACGAGCAGTAGACCTTTACTGCATAGCGTAGGCCGAGCATTTAACCAGTCGTTTGCCAGTTGTTGATAAAATTCTCCTCGTCCAGCTGCGCTGCGGATCTGAATGCAGCATAGATTATACAGCTTCCTCCTCTTATCGCAAGCAGATGTCAGAATTCAAGTCCGGCGGCTCAAACTATGAAGTATATAGCGCGTGTCGCACGACCTGCCGAGTAGCGGGTCGGTGGAGCGTAACACCTCGAAGGCACGTTACCTTATAAAGCCGGAATGTCCTTCGACACAAATCCACACTTTTCTTCCCCCCGATCGTGCCGGGAACAGGCAATGGGCAGCCATTGTTGACACTGACCGCCATATGTAATGCAACCCCCCACCGATACTTGCTAGCCTTCGCTGTTCCTAACAAAGACATTTACGCGCCACGCGATGCACTGCATCCCGTGTCCTGCGAGTAAACAAAAAACAAAACGACCACCCACCCCGGGAATGCATCCGAACAATGGAGGAGATTGGAAGAGCAGGGAAGTTTTTTAGCACACTTTTGAAACACCTTTTTTGTAACGGATATTTTACAAATCGATGACACATAGAGGCGCCTTTGATTTATTGTGAAATTTTATTCCTTTATTAAGAATGGACATGATATGAAAGGAAAGCATGAACAACTATCCACAGAAAAGAATAACGTGACAAATTAACGTATATTTTTACACCACCCTTCTGTTCTTCTCTTGAATTGCATTGATTCATCTCGACTCAACATCATATCAAAGGAAGTTGCAGAAATTTTCCCAACAAAACTTTTGGTGTGGGATTTCCTAAACGTAGTTTACGTTCCAACTCACCTGAGTAGGACACGGTTGCCGACATCAACTGGTTTCCTTTACTTTCCTGATCTTTACTCCGCTCGATATAGGCTACGTGAAGTGTTATATCGACTTAAATGAAATGGAATTTACAACAATAAAAACAAAATTTACAAAAAGTAAAAAACCCGGTACTCGGGGCTGTTTCAAATTACCCGAGTTGGCAAGGAGAAAGGTATTTATACGTCAAAGAGTCCCCCTCGCTCAACTAGCAGTCGTGGCCGAGTGGTTAAGGCGTCTGACTCGAAATCAGATTCCCTCTGGGAGCGTAGGTTCGAATCCTACCGGCTGCGAAAGTTGAAACTTTTTTTACTTTTTGTAAATGTTTTTATTGATTACTTACATGAACAGATCGAGAAATTTAAGGTTCAGATGCACACCGATCGTTTCGATCACCATCAGCACGGTCCGGCACGAAGATCATTCGGGTAGTTAGTATGGAAGATGGGTTTTGGTGTACACGGGGGAATGCAGCTCACTTTTGCTACTCAAAACCAACGAAACACAACTGCATTTGCTAACGTTTTGCAAATTCTACCTTGAAAATACACTAGAACAACTAAAACCACTAATTACATTGCGTTTCGATTAGATGTTAAACCGTTGATTTGAAAAAAAACCGTTGTTGCTATTGAACAAGGTGGCTGCAAAAGATGTGCCACCGACCGAGGTGTAGACAGATGGCGTTGAAAACACGGTTGCTAGAGACAAAGCTGTAAAATTGATAGAAACCTTGGTTAAGAGGTAAAGCTGCAGAAATTCGAATCTGATAGAATCCGTTACATCCTGACCAAATTTGCGATTTTTCATATCATTTGACAAAGCTACAATTAGACAATCAACTGTTGAATTGACTCAAAGGCTATTTCGATTCACAAAATGGTCCTAAGGACCATCTGGATCGCTATCACTATTTGCTCCCAGAGGTCTGCCATAAAAATTGGTTCAAAGAATAGAAAATTATTAACAAATACGCTGTTTTATTATTCGTCAGCCTTTTCTTTTGATCGAAACAAAAACACCTTAAAATTGACTCCTTTTCTGATTCATTCTTACAGAATCAAACCAGAATTACTGGTACCGTGAGCCCTGGTACAACCGTAGGCAAGGGGAGATCGACTTCAGCCTGACCCAAGTGCTGACCGGTCATGGTTTTATCCGGGAGTATCTCCACTTGAAGGAGCTTCGACCGACCCCGTGGTGCCACTCCTGCTATCGGCGACGAGGCACTACGAAGCATGCGTTGTTCCAATGCCGAATGTTTCACGCCACACGCCACCGTTATCTGAGGGATAACCGAGGACTAGTGCTCGCACCGGAGGACGTGGTGCCAGCGATGTTGCGGGACAGCGAGACATGGGCCGGCATCAAGATCGCGGCAGGGGAGATCACCAGGGAGCTTGGTCGCTCATGGAAACGCGAGCAGGAAATCGCTGCGCGTGAAGAAGCTGCAGAGAGGGCAGTAGGCCGCAGATCCAGAGCGGGGTAGGTTGCAGGCTGTAAAAAGTCGCTGGAGCGCATATTACGGGGCATGAGCATAACACCATGTACCCAATAGTCTGTCGTTAAACAAATATGCTGGGTGAAGGCTATAATCACCAGAGTGCAGGCACAGTCAGGTCGAACTGACTTTGGGCAATCCCCTTCGTCCTGTAGTAATGCCATCCGGTTAGATCCAGGCGAGGAATCAGGGGCCAATAGACGTGGGGGGTTTTGGCCGGTAAAAATCCGGCACTAACCGTGGACCCTTGACAGGCGGGGACCGGTTGTCTATCGAAGATTTCCTCCTCATCAAAAAAAAAAAAAAAAAAAAAATTGCTGGTACCGTACCGAATATATTACAATAAAAGTAAGTATATGCTAAAAATATATGGGAAAATGCTCGCATTGCAAGGACGAGTGGCATGAAGAAGTCTGCTGATCCTGCAAAACAGTATACTGTGCTGGCAGAAGACCCCATTGCGGACGAACCCCGTCCGGATGCACCGACCCAGGTGGCCAAAAGCTCGAGCAGAGGTCCGAGAGTTCCATATAAAAAGGTACACATGGTGGTCATTAGGGCTAAAAATCGTCCCGGTGTGCGCTAAAGATCTGCCAATGTTAGTCTCAGCTTCAATACGGTGCTGGGAGGCCCCCCACGATAACCTGATGGTTGTCGCGAAAAACAATAGACAAATTTCAACGACTTTTCATGCAAAACCGGAAACGCTAGCAACTTTCTGTTGAAAGCCAAACAAAGATTAGCATTTATTTTATATTTAGAACAAGTTTTACAACTGTATCATTTAAGTTGAATCCGTGGCTAAAACATAAACCAACTATGTTTAATTATATGTTAATGCATCCAGCATTACCACGGACCACGTGACCAAAGCTTGCTTTTAAAGCTTGTTACACCCTAGTGGCAAAATCAGCATGCTTTCTCGTTCTGTCCAATTGACAATTGATACCGACAGAACGAGAAAGCATGCTGATTTTGCCGCCGGGGCAGTATATTTAAAATTTTTTGGGATCCCTTAACTCCCATAGAACGCCATATCGTAGGATTTGCACAAAGTCGCTGTTCTTCCTGTCAAGATCTCCGGTGTATGGAGAAGTGTATAAATGTGCAGTGCCTGCCGGAATTGTTCAACTTTATCAGAAAACATCATAAAAAGTACAATCCAGTGGATTGGTCATACCTGGCCACAGTAAATCATGCGCAACGAGCATCGTAGGAGTTGAACGGGTTAAATATAATTGATATACCTCACACTGCTAACCTTCCTTATGCATTTAAACTCCAACCAATCGAAATTTACAACACTTAAAGGTAGGACCTATTCCAACATCCAACAGTCCAAACGGAGTAGCATTTGGTCATAGAATGCCTCACAACAACTGAAAAACATCCTCACACGACTGGTTTTGTCGGTTGGCTATGGCTAAAATTTTGGAATATTTTTTTAAAGTATTGAAAAGATGTAACTTTACAATAAAATTAACTATTTTTCTTATCACCGAAGAAAAATTGTCTATTTTTTTTTAGTGCAAACGTTAAAAGCTTGCATCCAAAATGGATGCAATTGTTCATCAAATTGCTGGCACCAACTGAAATACTTTCGAGATAACTACAGCAAAAAAAGAGCAAGTAATCGATTCAAAGTTAGATAAAAGTGTTATCAGCATTCAATCTATATTTAAGCGATTAGAATTCAAGCCTTGAGACTCATAAAATTTGGGCCGACACGGTGTACAGTTGTATCGTGAACATAAAAGTAAAGTTTCTGAAAATTACAAAATTATAAGAATCCGCATGGCAAATACTGAAGTAAAATCTTCAACATCAGCTTAAACATCTTCAGGCGTAACCGTTTTACGTGTGCGCGTTTGCGGTACACGTTGCTGGTGGCCGCAAAAAGGGGAACTATACAACTTGTGGAATTTGGATGCGCATTTGTACATTTTCCACTCGTGATTGTGAATGTAATCCTGCGAAAATTTCCTGTGAAAAGTTGTTGAAAGGAATTCCATAGTATTTTCAAAGTGTTCTTACCATGTGACACAGAAGGCAAAACGAAAAGAGTGACGAAATTCGTGTTCGACTGAACTTAGTGGAGTGCGTGAAACCACACCCAATGTGCCAATATTTAGTGATAACAAGATAAAACTGCAGATAGATAAGCTTCTGATCCAACCCAGGACCAATGCATAACAGATAACACTGCAGCTGGATTAGCTACTGAATCCTGAGCCAGACGTATGTAAAGCCAGGTTGGGTACCTTGAACAGATCCGTAGCAAGGCGTTTTGGGCAGTCGACGTGTGGACCTTGAAGGAACCCAACGCTTCATTTTTAGCAAAAGAATCACCAGATCACACCGTTTCTGCGCGAGAAACAGTATTTACAACAAGGAAACGGAGTGTGCCTTGGTACGAACCATCCTCATCCAGATTCTTTTCCATTCGAGTTGGCTCGGTGAGCTGTTCTTCAGTGAACTCAAAAGTAAAATACCCTAATAATACAAAATTATACGAATCCGCACGGAAAAGACTAAAGTAAAATAGAAGTTAAATGCGCTATTGTACAGATTCCATTCGTTTTTGGTTGGTTTGAACTGATTTGGTCTTATTTGCTGCAAAAAGTGTTTTTAAGTGTTTCCTTACCGTTTTCAAAGTGTTCTTACTGCGATCGTGACGAAAGGAGAATAAACGAAAAGTATGACGAACTCCAAGTTCGACCACACCCCATAGTGTACGTGACTTTGAAAGCCACTCCCTAAGGTAGTCCGCAAGTGATATCGAGAAAATCCTTATGCGCATGTAGAAATCGAAATCAACCGGAAACTGTTATCTTTGAACCATTGGCAACAAAGTGTTATAGCAATAATTAGACTGGGGATTCGGTGGATCCGGCAAAGAAGAGATAAGAAGTGCTTGCAAAGAAAGCATCGATTGTATCAGCGAGCTAAATTCTGGAGGTCATTTTCTGGTAAGCGTAAAGCGACGGCTAGACACAGCGGGAATCGCACGAATATTCCCGCCTTCCAGCGGGAATCCCGCTGGACGACGGGAAACTCCATATGAAAAAAACGGATTTCGTTCCCGCTATGCTTAGAAAATGCGAAACTACGACCTGGCGGGAACGGTCGCATTTGCTTAATTAAAACGTTTCATGAAAAGTTTCATTCGCTTGCTACAACAACGTCGGTATGGGCAATGTATGATGCGGCCGATGTTGTTGGAAAGAAACCAAAATGCGTGTAGTCTTCTACGCAAAATTTGGAGGAGGAACTCAACAACACCATTCATAAACTTTATATTTGATAATGATTCACAATTCCACTTTTACCTGCCGCCAATTTAGATCACTTAAACAAACTAAAACGTAAACAAAGCTTCACTTTGACAGATCGGACGAATAAGCTCGTTCCCGCTGGATATTTTGTCGAAACCGGACTACTTTTTCCCGTTCCCGCCACCGGGAATTCCAGGCATGTTTAAACAGCGGTTAACGAAGCACGGCGCAATCTCAGAGCACAACGGTGCTTCTTAGCTTATATGATTTGTAACGTACTGTTGGCTATATTTCAGAATCTGATGTAATTTGTCCATGAATCAACGATCCATCCATCAACGAAAGCAGCAACGTTGAGTGCAGATAGTTCTAAAGAAAAAGATAGTGGGACACACCACTTTCCCACAACATACTCAGGATCGATCAGGAAGATCGAGAGCATCGTAAATTGTTTAAATTTCAACGTAAGTAAAGCAAATGCAAACTCAGTATGATCTTTGCAGATACTTTTCAGGAAGAATTATTCTAGTCAAATAATGTAATTTGAAAACATGGGATAGTTAAAATATTGAGGCCTATTAGAGCAACGAAAGTTGGAGACAGGAAAACTCGCTCTAGTTTGTCCTTTCGCTGATCGGTTTTAATTGATTGAGATACCAAATATATTCTAAGAGGCTTGAGAACGGGTTGTCTCTTGTGCCTCATTTGAATTTAATCATCGTGCCAATTAGAACTTCGGCTTCATAACCCCTATGGGATCCGGAGATTCACGATCTTCTTTGCTTGGGTAGGTTGTAGATGGCGCAGAAGAATTGTGTCGCCGTCAGACGAATCCGAAACGACTCCAGCGCTACCTTTCCCTTATTTATATTGCTTTTATTTGCACAACTTTCTCCGACCTCAAAAATAGTACAATTAAACTTGTTACGACCGCGGATAATCCATCCAACGGATGCACGAGAGTTTAATACACTTGAGCTTTACGTTTACGATGTCCAAGTCGGGTAAATTTGGTAGTTTTGAACAACTGACGGTTGAATTCGTGTCAGCATGACCGTTCGCACTCTCATCACTAACGTTTGAATGTTAGTGGCGAAATGACAATAACTTGGCCGGCGTTTGTGCACCTGTTTCCCGGGTCGGGTTTGTCGGTCGCTTTATGGTGCCTCATCTTTTCTTTTCCCTCCATATGCTGGATGGTTCGATTCGGCGGAGATGATGTGCGTTTTGCACCTCCCGTAGGCTTTGGCTCCTTTAGCCTCTTTGGTCCGTTTAGTCCCTTGCTGTCAGTTCCTTTAGGTTTGCTTCACCAAGCGCCAGTCTTCGGATTCCGATGATTCCGTTGTCGCTACGGCTCCTATCGAACTCAAACAATAATCTTTTTTGAAGCTTGCCCAAAAAAGAATTTCGTTATACGAAACGTGCTACTTAAATTTTTAATTTGACTCGTGACATGAACGTTCATCTTTTAAATTTGAACGGAACAAATATGATTGAGGGAGTGTACAAATTTGATATGGAAATCGAAAACATCTTAACACGAAATGAAGACATACTGGATATTGAGGCAAAGCTGAGTATTGTAATTTACCATTTGTTGTGTAGGCCAATTGTGTTTCATTCTTTGTTGTAGTTTGTTTTTTAACATAATTAAATTATTCAAATGTGTAAGGGTTTGATAGCTGTAAAAAGTATTTGTTTTGAAGTCATTTGAAAAAGGCTATTTTATTTAATGTAAAAGCTTATATTATTCTACATGCTATCCAGTATGAGTCGTAAAATATGATAGTAGACGCTAATCTAAAATTCTCAAACATCTCTTTACAGGATAGAAATACAATAAGCTACAGGTTTCAAAAACTATAGAGATGACAAGTTTCGAAAGAAATAACCGTTACAAGGAAGATATTGAATCAGTCTCGGGAGAAAACGCATCCTTATCAGAAACAAGCATACTTGACGCTTATTTTGAAACGAAAGCAGCATCGGATCTCGGAAATTTTAATCAAGCAAATCAACGAGACGGGATCAAACCAAATCAAGTAGTGCATCCATTCCAGCAAAACCCTATCAATCAAGCTTCGCCAACGAATGATGCATCAACAGGCTCCAATGATGGTGCTTCTGCAAACCAAAACAATGATGGATCGAGACGCGCTCTTGTTGGTGCCGACTATCACATAAAGCTGTCCATACGAATACTGTGTCGAGTTGCTATGCTGATTCGAAAAGATGAGCAGTTAAACTTCACAATAACCAACGAAGATAAAGAAAAAGGTGGACTGTTTGACGACATCATATTTAAAACCGGTCATGAAGAGCTTTTCATCCAAGCTAAGTACAAGGAAAAGAAGAACTATGCCATCACATGGGACGACCTTACATCGACGGATAAAAAAGCGCCGTTTTCGATTAGTAAGTACTTGAACTCTTTTTTAAATAACGAGTGGGATAACGAAAAAAAGCCACCCGTATTCGTACTTTGCACAAACATTGGCCTACACGAAGATGTCAAAAAGTTTGTTAAAAAATACGATTTTAACACAAATGAAAATATCGTTAATTCCATTCTAAAGTCCATCACTGATGATGCCTATTCCATTGATTTGAACATCTTGAAAGACGACAGTCATAACAAATTATTGGACTACTTAAAAGAACACTCAGAATCAGGAACTCTCGCAAAGTTGATAGCACAGCATATTTTCCAGGAAAAAACTGTTGATTTTCGTAATGATTCGGTTCTAAAAAAATACCGGTCTATCATAGAAAATGAGATTGCCGCAGAGAAAACTAAAAAACACGAATGTTATGAAGTAAATAAAGAATTTTTCAAAGAGAATATATTTTTTGAAAACGAGTACAAACTTCAACAAAAAACACAACTCGTTTGGGTTGATATAAAAAAGAAAGGCATCCTTGTACAATCAAAACCCACAGAATTAAAGGATCAGAACAATCAAAACCAATTAGCTGAATTTGCCAAACAGTTAGCCCAACATATTTTTTGGAGGAAAGTTATTAATTTAAAGACTCCTCTATTCGAAAAAAATCTAGATATCATAAAAAAGTTCGTTGACAAAGACTTTGAAATCGATGATCAAAAAGAAGTAGAAGTAGTTCCCGTTGTCGATGAGAAAATTTTCAACCAAGCTGGCTTTACGCGTTTTAAAAAGTTGTTTGATAGAGAGTATGACAAGCTGCTTAAACCAGAGCCTGCAGACATTTGGAAAGATATTGAAAACAAAGGCATACGTCTAAAGAAGAAAAAACAATCTGTTAAAAACGGAAAAAACAAAGACGTTCAAATTGAAAAAAAACAAGTAGGAGAGGATCCAATCGAATTATCAAAACAAGAAGACAAATCAAAGAAGAAACAAATAGAAAGGGGTCAAATCGCGAAGTTTTTCGAATCATTTATGATAGTTTGCAATACAAAACACGAGGAAGACCAACTCGTTGCCAGCATTCTCGAAGACGAACTGTTGCCCAAAAACATAAGAGAGCAATCCTCTGCCGCGCTAACTTTTAACAAAGTCGGTATGTGGATTTTGAATAGGATGAAAGACAAAAATAGGACACCTATTCAAAAACCGGATGTAGATGAGCTGTTTAAGAATGTTGAGTCATTGTTAGTTTTTTCACAGTTAAGCACCTTTTCAAACTCCAATTGTACCAAATTGCTTGATTTGGGATTCCAATGCAAGCCGGAAGCTTTGAAAGATTTTGAATTATACAAAAACCTCCATTCGATGCTTGAAAAAGTGAAAAATAATAAAAATGAGGAATTCAAAGTGGATGTTGATGAGTACAACTACCCCTCGTGGGTTGTATCTCAAATTATACAGTCCATCGATTCCGAACTAGCATTTTTATTTTTTAAAGACACAGAGTTTGAACCACGTAAAATGCAGATAATGGATGCTTTTGGTGCAAAGGAAAGTTCGCTTATTTTGGTGATTGAATGCAAAAGTTTGTCCAATATTAAAGGGTATATAGAAGGACGCATTGGAGGAGGGATGCCAACAAAAACTATAAAAAAGATTATACTTATCGACCAAACAAATGATGCTACAGAAAATGAAAGGAATTTGCTTTTCCGAGATCTAACAGACGAAAGTAGAGAAAAAGTAATCAATCAAACCAAGATCTTAAATTTCTTTGGAACCGAAATATCAACCAGTGAGCTTATTACCGATGAAGATAAACTTAATTTTGTTTTCGATATCGTACACCTTTCCAGTGAACCACGAATGACATGTAACAAATTGAAGGAAAGCTTTGAGAAAATTGAAGACGTATTCATTCACAGAGAATGGGAGCGATGTGATAAAAACGAATTACGGGAAACTCCGAGTCAGAGCTTTTGGTCTACTAGAAAAGAAGGTACATCTCTTTCCAAACTATTTCCTGGTAGTGAAGATGAGAATAAAATCAGTTATAACACATTTTTGGATTATAACAAAAAAAAGTTTGACGGTATATTGGATAAACATAGTGAACACACACATCCACCCGGTGTTGACGGGAAAACTCAGGACCAAGTACAGTCCAATCAAACCGATCTTAAAGTGCATGTAATTTTCAACAAAGCCGGATCGGGGAAATCATTCTACCTGACTTGGTTAGCTAAGTATCTGCAGGATGTGAGACCGTCTCGGTGGGTTATTAAGTTCAATCTAAACGAATATTCTATGGAATTCGATCACTTGCAAAAAAGGGATCAATGTGAGACCCTAGATAAACTAATCGCGATCAGATTCCTTTTTCGGCTTATCTGCTTAGCTCGGATTGTCGATAATATGTTTCTAATAGATTCCAATGAGAAATCCAATAATGCTCAGGCAATTACGGAAGCACTTGTTTTTACGAGCGGTTGTTTGGAGCTGGATAAAAAGAAATTGAAAACCGTATCTTCTGTGGAATTGATACTGCTTAGAATATTTGTACATAAATTCAACAGCAAACAAATCGTTATTTTGATGGATGGGTTTGACGAAATTGCGCCACATTACAAGGCGGTGGTGCTTAATTTTTTATCCACGCTTAAAACCTATGATGGAATTTGCAAGCTGTACCTATCTAGTCGTCCGTATGGTTTGAGAAAGGAAGTGAAAACCGCATTGAAAAATTGCGCATGCTATCGTTTAGTGAGATTTGACAGAGTAGAGCTATATAATTTTATTGGTCGATATCTTTTAAAGCACTTTGCCGAGTACAAATCATCAGACGATGCAAAACAAACAGGGACATGTCGTGTTGTTTTTGCAATTTTAAGCGAGATCCTGGGAAACCTTATGGAAATCCCTCTGTTTTTATCGATAGGAATAGACCTGTTGATGCCTATGGTGCAAAAGCATATAAGTGTAGAAGGAGAAACAATTTCCAAGCAAATTATAAAAGATTGTGAGAATAGTTTTGAACTTCTTGGCATGGTGGAGAGTTTTGTTAAAAAGAAGCTTTACATCGTGAACATTGAAAAAACCGGTTCAACTATTGCTAGTTCTAAAACGGCCAAGGCAATGAACGATGCAGTACAATATCTAGAAAAGGTCGAAGAAACCCACTCACTCTTGGCCTTGTATGCAGCTATGAACAAACATGGTGTAGAGAAATTATTGACCCTTGAAACGCAAAAAAAAGCTCACCGGTACATGGAAAATGTTAAGAATGGTTCAGAGAAATTTGGTCTTATCGAAGCAGTTGTAAGAAATACACCGATCTTCAATCATAGGCTGTTCGCAGAATATTTTTCTGCACTATGGTTTTATAGGAATCGAGATGTTACCGGTGTTAAAGACTTCCTGAAACGTGAAATTTATGAGTCCGAGGAGAGTATAGAAATAAGGCAATTTTTAGACAGAATGATTTGTTGGAAAAGTTCAATTCATATAGCAGTTCTTGATGGTTCAAAAGGTAAAATGAAGAGAATTCTAACTGAAAAACCAAACCTTATTACAGAAACTGACGATTGGGGAAGAACTCCGTTGCAATTGTCATTTTTACTTCCTCCATCTGAAGGTCATAGAAAAATGATTGAATTCCTATTGCACCGGGTTGATGAAACTAACACGAATATACAAGACACATATTTCGAATGGTTTCCATTGGATTATGCATATTGCGCTGATACCGTAGCTCGGCGTTTCAAAAGGAAAACCTTGTACAACTACGACTGTCCAGACTGGCACTGCGTAGTGACATTATTAAACAAAGGAGCTTCCATCGATACTCCCGAAATGTTATCTAGATTCTCTACAAAAGAACATTTCATGATGGTCGTAGACGTTTTGATCATTGAACTCTTCACAGAAAGAAACTACACACCGAACTTTGAAAAGTTTTTCACGAAATTACTAAACAAATTAGGATTAGACAAAATACTCAATTTAAAGATACCGATTGATGCGATACGACGCTTTTGCGGAGGAGCGAGTTTTAAGTTGATTGAAAAACTAGAGCAACTAAACCAGGCGGCAAACTTCTCCAGTGATATACCCGTTTTAGAATTTTGCATCATGATTGATTCTGTAATGCCTAAAGTTATCATAGAAAATTCAAATGATTTTAAACTCGAGCAACCCATTGAATACTATTTCAAGTTGGCATTAAAATGTCGTTCGATTAATGTTCTACAGTATTTGATCACAGATCATCGACAGTATTTGGAAGTGATAGAAGACAATTTTGATCGGGAATTGTGGGAATTGCTTTCATACTTGCAAAATGATGAACATGAGTTTAAATCTCTTTTTCACGAATATTGCACTAGGCATAACATCACTTGCCGCGAAGATACTCCACGTCAATCTAAGGAATGGCATAGAGGATTCTCATCGTACAAAAATCTTGTAGAAATTATTCCCACAAAGTTTGAAATAAGAGACGATACCGGTATTGATAGTGGTACAGAGTTTTTGATTGCACGAGCATTGCACCTTGACAATGCATCCGCAATCGAATATTTATTGCACAAATCAAACGCAAATCTAGACAATCGTTTTATTAGACAAACATACTCAAACTGTAAAATTAAGTGGTATTGCCTAAGCTCCTTTCATTTTTTGCTCAATAACAGCATAAATCTTACTGATATTGATGAAAAAGGTAGAAATTTGTTACAATTTGCGGCAGGTTACGGTGATTCAAATTTCGTAAAATGTCTCATGGAACATTACAATTTCCAAGCGAAGGAAATAAATACAAAGGAAAACAAATGGAACGCTTTCTTCTACTGCGTGTGCAACAGTGAAAATTCTTCACATAAACAAGAAATATTTACTTATTTGATGGAGAAAGACCCTTTCGACTGCTTCGGTCAACTGGATTCGAAGGGAAAGAACGTCTTTTGGTATGCAACGTTTAATAATGAAGAAATTGGTAAGGATATTTTCAAACGAGAGTGTAAATTGCAGGAACATCTTCCTATCGAAGAGCGAATCCCTGTGTTGATGGACAAATTCAAAATTTCTGACCTCAATAGCTACGAGCAAATTTTTTACTTCGAGCAAGCTCATTTGGTTGATGAAAAGTCGGTAAAGATCATTTGTGATTACTTGAAAAGAACTGAAGAACTGGACTACAAAGACATTAAAACAAGTCGGAATCTTCTGCATATCGCTTGCATGGAGGGTTGGTTAATTTTGACGAAATGTCTCATTGAGCATTATGGTTTTGATGCGAAAGAAATCAATGAAAAAGAAGACAACTGGAACGCTTTCTTCTACTGCGTGAGGAAAAGTGAAAATTCTTTACATAAACTGGAAATATTTACTTATTTGATGGAGAAAGACCCTTTCGACTGCTTCGGTCAACTGGATTCGGAAGGAAAGAGTGTCTTTTGGTATGCGACGGGTAATAATGATGAAATTGGTGAGGATATTTTCAAACGAGAGTGTAAATTGCAGGAACATCTCCCTATCGAAGAGCGAATCCCTGTGTTGATAGACAAGTTAAAAGATTCTTGCCTCAATAGCAAAGGCAAGGTTTTTTACTTTGAGCAAAATCATTTGGTTGATGAAAAGTCGGTAAAGATCATTTGCGATTACTTGAAAAGAACTGAAGAACTGGAATGGAAAAGCAATGAAACGGGTAGGAATCTTCTGCACATCGCTTGCATGAAGGGTTGGTTAATTTTGGCGAAATGTCTCATTGAATATTATGGTTTTGATGCGAAGGAATTCAATGAAGAAGAAAACAAGTGGAACGCTTTCTTCTACTGCGTGAGCAACAGTGAAAATGCTGCAAACAAACTAGAAATATTCACTTATTTGATGGAGAAAGACCCTTTCGACTGTTTCGGTCAACTGGATTCGATGGGAAAGAACGTCTGTTGGTATGCGACGGATAATAATGATGAAATTGGTAAGGATATTTTCAAACGAGAGTGTAAATTGCAGGAACATCTTCCTATCGAAGAGCGAATCCCTGTGTTGATGGACAAGTTAAACGATGCTGACCTCAATAGCTACGGCAAGATTCTTAAATTGGAGCAAAATCATTTGGTTGATGAAAAGTCGGTTAAGATCATTTGCGATTACTTGAAAACAACTGGAGAACTGGACTGGAAAAGCAATGAATGGGGCAGGAATCTTCTGCATTTCGCTTGCATGGCGGGTTGGTTTACTTTGGTGAAATGTCTCATTGAACATTATGGTTTTGATGCGAAGGAAATCAATGAAAAAGAAACCAACTGGAACGCATTCTTCTACTGCGTGTGCAACAGTGAAAATGCTACAAACAAACAGGAAATATTAACTTATTTGATGGAGAAAGACCCTTTCGACTGCTTCGGTTCACTGGATTCGAACGGAAAGAGCGTCTTTTGGTATGCGACGGATAATAATGATGAAATTGGTAAGGATATTTTCAAACGAGAGTGTAAATTGCAGGAACATCTTCCTATCGAAGAGCGAATCCCTGTGTTGATGGACAAATTAAAAATTTCTGACCTCAATAGCTACGGCAAGATTCTTCAATTTGAGCAAAATCATTTGGTTGATGAAAAGTCGGTTAAGATCATTTGCGATTACTTGAAAACAACTGGAGAACTGGACTGGAAAAGCAATGAATGGGGCAGGAATCTTCTGCATTTCGCTTGCATGGCGGGTTGGTTTACTTTGGTGAAATGTCTCATTGAACATTATGGTTTTGATGCGAAGGAAATCAATGAAAAAGAAACCAACTGGAACGCATTCTTCTACTGCGTGTCCAACAGTGGAAATGCTACAAACAAACTGGACATATTCACTTATTTGATGGAGAAAGACCCTTTCGACTGCTTCGGTCAACTGGATTCGAAGGCAAAGAGCGTCTTTTGGTATGCGACGGTTAATAACAAAGAAATCGCTAAGTATATTTTCAAACGAGAGTGTAAATTGCAGGAACATCTTCCTATCGAAGAGCGAATCCCTGTGTTGATGGACAAGTTAACAGATTCTGACCTCAATAGCTACGGCAAGATTCTTAAATTTGAGCAAAATCATTTGGTTGATGAAATGTCGGTAAAGATCATTTGCGATTACTTGAAAACAACTGGTGAACTGGACTACAGAAACGTATTGGGTAGGAATCTTCTGTATATCGCTTGCTGGGAGGGTTGGTTAACTTTGGCGAAATGTCTCATTGAACATTATGGTTTTGATGCGAAGGAAATCAATGAAAAAGAAACCAACTGGAACGCATTCTTCTACTGCGTGTCCAACAGTGGAAATGCTACAAACAAACTGGACATATTCACTTATTTGATGGAGAAAGACCCTTTCGACTGCTTCGGTTCACTGGATTCGAACGGAAAGAGCGTCTTTTGGTATGCGAGTGCTAATAATAAAGAAATTTGTGAGGATATTTTCAAACGAGAGTGTAAATTTCAGGAACATCTTCCTATAGAAGAGCGAATCCCTGTGTTGATGAACAAGTTAAAAGATTCTAACCTCAATAGCTGCGGCAAGATTTTTCAATTTGAGCAAAATCATTTGGTTGATGAAAAGTCGGTTAAGATCATTTGCGATTACTTGAAAACAACTGAAGAACTGAACTGGAAATACAATGAATGGGGCAGGAATCTTCTGCATATCGCTTGCATGGAGGGTTGGTTAACTTTGGCGAAATGTCTCATTGAACATCATGGTTACGATGCGAAGGAAATCAATGAAAAAGAAGACAACTGGAACGCTTTCTTCTACTGCGTGTCCAACAGTGGAAATGCTACAAACAAACAGGAAATATTCACTTATTTGATGGAGAAAGACCCTTTCGACTGCTTCGGTCAACTGGATTCGAAAGGAAAGAGCGTCTTTTTTTATGCGACGGATAATAATGATGAAATTGGTAAGGATATTTTCAAACGAGAGTGTAAATTGCAGGAACATCTTCCTATCGAAGAGCGAATCCCTGTGTTGATGGACAAGTTAAACGATGCTGACCTCAATAGCTACGGCAAGATTCTTAAATTTGAGCAAAATCATTTGGTTGATGAAAAGTCGGTAAAGATCATTTGCGATTACTTGAAAACAACTGAAGAACTGAACTGGAAATACAATGAAACGGGTAGGAATCTTCTCCATATCGCTTGCGGGGAGGGTTGGTTAATTTTGGCGAAATATCTCATTGAACATTATAGTTTTGATGCAAAGGAAATCAATGAAAAAGACGAAAACTGGAACGCTTTCTTCTACTGCGTGTGCAACAGTGTAAATGCTGCAAACAAACTGAAAATGTTCACTTATTTGATGAACAAATACCCTTTCGACTGCTTCGGTCAACTGGATTCGAAGGGAAAGAGCGTCTTTTTTTATGCGATGGCTAATAATGATGAAATTGGTTTGAATATTTTCAAACGAGAGTGTAAATTGCAGGATCATCTTCCTATCGAAGAGCGAATCCCTTTGTTGATGGACAAGTTAACAGATTCTGACCTCAATAGCTACGGCAAGATTCTTAAATTGGAGCAACATCATTTAGTTGATGAAAAGTCGGTAAAGATCATTTGCGATTACTTGAAAACAACTGAAGAACTGAACTGGAAATACAATGAATGGGGCAATAATCTTCTGCATATCGCTTGCATGGAGGGTTGGTTAACTTTGGCGAAATGTCTCATTGAACATTATGGTTTTGATGCGAAGGAAAGCAATGAAAAAGACGACAACTGGAATGCTTTCTTCTACTGCGTGTGCAACAGTGTAAATGCTGCAAACAAACTGAAAATGTTCACTTATTTGATGAACAAATACCCTTTCGACTGCTTCGGTCAACTGGATTCGAAGGGAAAGAGCGTCTTTTGGTATGCGATGGCTAATAATGATGAAATTGGTTTGAATATTTTCAAACGAGAGTGTAAATTGCAGGATCATCTTCCTATCGAAGAGCGAATCCCTTTGTTGATGGACAAGTTAACAGATTCTGACCTCAATAGCTACGGCAAGATTCTTAAATTGGAGCAACATCATTTAGTTGATGAAAAGTCGGTAAAGATCATTTGCGATTACTTGAAAACAACTGAAGAACTGAACTGGAAATACAATGAATGGGGCAGGAATCTTCTGCATATCGCTTGCATGGAGGGTTGGTTAACTTTGGCGAAATGTCTCATTGAACATTATGGTTTTGATGCGAAGGAAATCAATGAAAAAGACGACAACTGGAATGCTTTCTTCTACTGCGTGTGCAACAGTGTAAATGCTGCAAACAAACTGAAAATGTTCACTTATTTGATGAACAAATACCCTTTCGACTGCTTCGGTCAACTGGATTCGAAAGGAAAGAGCGTCTTTTTTTATGCGACGGATAATAATGATGAAATTGGTGAGGATATTTTCAAACGAGAGTGTAAATTGCAGGAACATCTTCCTATCGAAGAGCGAATCCCTGTGTTGATGGACAAGTTAAACGATGCTGACCTCAATAGCTACGGCAAGATTCTTAAATTGGAGCAAAATCATTTGGTTGATGAAAAGTCGGTTAAGATCATTTGCGATTACTTGAAAACAACTGAAGAACTGAACTGGAAATGCAATGAATGGGGCAGGAATCTTCTGTATATCGCTTGCATGAAGGGTTGGTTTACTTTGGCGAAATGTCTCATTGAACATTATGGTTTTGATGCGAAGGAAAGCAATGAAAAAGACGACAACTGGAATGCTTTCTTCTACTGCGTGTCCAACAGTGGAAATGCTACAAACAAACTGGACATATTCACTTATTTGATGGAGAAAGACCCTTTCGACTGCTTCGGTTCACTGGATTCGAACGGAAAGAGCGTCTTTTGGTATGCGAGTGCTAATAATAAAGAAATTTGTGAGGATATTTTCAAACGAGAGTGTAAATTTCAGGAACATCTTCCTATCGAAGAGCGAATCCCTGTGTTGATGGACAAGTTAAAAGATTCTGACCTCAATAGCTTCGGCAAGATTCTTAAATTGGAGCAAAATCATTTGGTTGATGAAAAGTCGGTTAAGTTCATTTGCGATTACTTGTGAAGCGACCCAGCTTGTCCAACAGCTAGCCCCAACCGTCTTCCACCTCAAGCCACCAACCGCCAGCCAAGATCGCCAACAAACATCGACGTCAGCAGAGAGAACACTCCGCAACCACGGAAGCTCGCTGGGCATGACACATCACGAACGCGCGCGGCGAAAGCGCAAACATCGCGTCAGCAGAACACAGCCAACGTCGGAACCCGCACAGCTCGCATGGCTCGGCGTTGCCGAAAACCCATTGTCAGCAGAATTCAGCGCCGCACCTACGACACACAGTCACCGAACGGTAGGATCGCGTAACAATGCCAACGAGCTTGACCTGTTATGAGTTGTGTACAGCGGAAGAAGAAATGTTGATCGCGGAAGTTAAGATGTTGTTCAACCCAAGCACAGCTGATGACAAAACATCACAGAAGCATCGCGGAAACCGAGGAATGTTTTCCATTCTGGAATGCGGATGACGAAGCGGCGAAGTTGAGGCTTAGGCGAGGTGATGACTAAGGGAAGAGGGCGGAGAGCTGAAGGGACGACAGGGTTGGCTTTAGTATATAAGACCAATCAAATATTTAATAAAGGTTCGCAATTTTGACCTGGAGGTGCCAGGAGTAAGATCAACTCACGCGTCGCGTTCATTTTTAGGTCTTTTGAGTCCGCGGTATAATCCCAAATGAAGCCCCCCCGTCGCCGCATCGTCGTCATTTTTTCCACATGTGCGCCTGAAAGTATGCAATAGGTGGCACATCAATTCAGTTTGAATATTTGAACAGTTGAATTTCCGTTAGAAGCTGTAATGACTGGAACTAATCGGTTAAACTGAGCAAGATGGAGATCATAAACCAATGAGTTGGACTGAAGAAATGAGTTTGAAACGGCGGCGCGCCCGCAGCGAGCGCAGCGAGCGGACTGCGCTAGGTCTACCGAAAAAGGGAGTTTGTTATAAATTTGTGAAATAAGGGGGGCCCGTGGGCCCCCCTCATACCGCACCCCTAGGTTGATGGCGTAGCCGAATTTTGATACACTCATGTAAGTAATGCATGAGGGAGTTTATGTTGTACATCCTTTCCAGTATCATCATCATCTTTAATTTAACGCCAATTCAATTCAAACGGTTCACACAACGGCATTTGTTTCACCAATTGCATACCTTTAAGGTGCATCCGCTCACAAATGGTGTAGCCACAACAGCGATTTCGGCTGGGGGGGCTTCATTTGGGATTTTACCGAGTCCGCTAGTTCGTCGTTTAAGTTTTCGCGAAATTAAGGTGAAAGTTGTTAGGAGCCATTCTGCCTGGCCGCTCGACTTTCGTTTCACTTGGAAACAACTGGAGAACTGGACTACAGAGACAAACAAAGGGGCTCGAATCTTCTGCATATCGCTTGCTGGCAGGGTTGGTTGACTTTGGCGAAATGTCTCATTGAACATTATGGTTTTGATGCGAAGGAAATCAATGAAAAAGAAAACAACTGGAACGCTTTTTTCTATTGCGTGTTGAACAGTGAAAATGCTGCAAACAAACTGGAAATATTCACTTATTTGATGCAGAAAGACCCCTTCGACTGCTTCGGTCAACTGGATTCGAAGGGAAAGAGCGTCTTTTCGTATGTGACTTCAATATGGAGGCTTCGGTGCTCAAACTGGGCACGTCAAAGGTATTGGGGGATTATTATTTTTTTATTGTTGCTATATGTGTTCTTGAGTTTTACAGAAAATTTCATGATAATATATTCGTCCGGATAGGAGATACGATTTATTTTGTGCGTTACGATGCGTATGGCCCTCTATTTTCGTCCCTGGCCACATTTGGGATGCAAAGAATTTGCTTAAAATTTTGTATGCGTAACTAATTATTAGATGCGGATTCGTTGAAATAGCTTTTGGTGATGGTGGGGATATTTTCAAACGAGAGTGTAATTTGCAGGAACATCTGATATCGAAGCAGTCTAGAAAGCTGTATATAAAAGAAGCACTCCTCGAACATATTAGTGAGTCTTTGAGCAACCAGTCAATCTGAAGGATACATATAATAAACCAGTTTCACTAATTACAAGAACATCTTACTATCGAAGAGCGAATCCCTGTGTTGATGGACAAGTTAAAACATTCTAGCCTCAATAGCTATGGCAAGATTCTTATATTTGAGCAAAATCATTTGGTTGATGAAAAGTCGGTTAAGATAATTTGCGATTACTTGAAAACAACTGGAGAACTGAACTGGAAATGCAATAAATGGAGCAGGAATCTTCTGCATATCGCTTGCATGCAGGGTTGGTTTACTTTGACGAAATGTCTCATTGAACATTATGGTTTTGATGCGAAGAAAATCAATGAAAAAGACGATAACTGGAACACTTTCTTCTACTGCGTGTGCAACAGTGAAAATACCTCTAACAAACTGAAAATATTCACTTATTTGATGAAGAAAGACGCTTTCGACTGTTTCGGTCAACTGGATTTCGAAAATCATAGTGTGTTTTATTATGCGTTGTTGAATAATGTTCTCGTTGCGGATCATATTATACGAAATGAGTTGACTGCAGGCAATTCTGTTTCGGTTAAAGAATGGGCTTCGATGTTTTCAAAACGCTTAAGTGAATCTAATCTAACGAGGACGAATATTGATAGATTTTTAACAGAATGGATGGAATATTCCACTTTGGATTCAAAACATGAAATTTATGTAGAAATTAAATCGAATTTGGGAAGGATGAGTTGATGGAGAATTAACAACAAACCCAAACGATGTGTTAATCAGTCGAGATAAATATATAAAACCGCGAAGTCAGATGTTTTCAATAAAATCGAGTTGTTCGCTTTAAAATAGAAGTCTTGTATAGTGGATACAATATTAATAGTACAACTGTGGTTACAAAAAAACCTAATCATTGCAAACTTGTACAAAAGCATTGTTAATGTATGGATAAACAAGTTATTGGATAATAAACTCGCATTTATATACTACCTCAAATAAACAACATGCTTGATAGTATTTGATCAAAATATCCGAAAGGGGTGTTGCTGCATTTGTGGTGAGTTCTTTCGCTCACAGGGCTTTGGTAGAGCACTTCAAGAATCAAAATATATAAATCAAAATGACAATTTTTATTATCCGCCCTAAGGACGGTGAAGTGTGGTTCTAGTTTGTGAGCCCTTCTATCGGTTCTTGCGCTCTAGGCAGGCAGAGTAAGTATAGTTAGTAGTAGTTTTCCAATGTCTTATTAACCTGTTTACTTTTTTTACGTCTTATTTTCATTCCACTAGGAGTAATTAAATCAAAAGTTGTCTGCTTAATCACGTTAATTCGTTACCACTTATTTGAGCCATTTTTCCACGGAAAGCATCTGAGTTTATTTTGGTGCATTACATTTATTGTAATTTTGTTGAGTTGTAGTTGACATTTCGTACTTCCGGATGCTTTGTTTCCCAACGACCTTTAGAACATCGTCTTTTCAGATTCGTAATAATTTAAAAACTGTCATACCTTATACTAATTTTTTTTAAAACTTATTCGAATGTACCTTCCCGAAAATGTAAAAGTGTTGGTGTTAAAAGTAATGTTATAAGTGAAAATAATATAATGGAACATAACTTCTCAGTTATTGTAACTATAAGTTAACGATTTCACCTGTTGAGAATTAATAGATTTGAAGAATGTGTACCGACCTTAAGAAAAGATCATGATAAATGGAGTGTTTGTTGAACTTGAACGCAGATACGTTGCCCTATCAACCGATGGCAGCGGGGGGGTCACGTTTTTCGTGACTCGGAGATCGTCTCGATCGCCTCCAGCTTAATGAATGCCACCGAGCAGCTGGCTCGTACTCGCGCAGCCGGAGCGCAGTTGCCGCCTCCGCTAAATCTGCTCGATCAGCACCGAATCGTTCGGATTGAGCTGGGCCAGTATCTGTTTTTCGATGTACCCCTCCGCGAGAAGGCCCGACATCACATACGGCTGCTAAATGTGCATCTTCACCAGCAGCCAGGACGAGTCCAGTTAGCGGCCCTCCTTCTGCTGCAGCTCCAACGCTTCCGGTAGATTGCTCTCCTGCAGCACCATGTTGATCTGGGTACTGCGGGCTGTTCTCGGGGAGCTTTTTCAAGCAGCCGACCAGCTGGCCGTACTGCTCCAAACCGTAAAGCCGTCTCGAGGTTCAGCTTCTTCAGCGATGCCTCCACCGTGATTTCCAGTTCCTTAAAGTGTCAGATGTAGTGGAGCAGGTGATCGGTTCCTCCGGGTCGGCCCAGCACAGTACAGTTGCGTCTTCTCCATGATGGCCAGCAGCTGCGGGTTGTCCCTCGTCCAGCAGATGGCCCACACGTCCTTTCGTTTGATGTTTTTTCTGACATGAAGAGAAAGAACTTGTATTGGCGATCAAATTACTTCCTCCGGAACTGGTGGCTTAGCAGATTGCGTCTGCTCGGCTGTTCTGCTTCTGCGCCAGTGGTCATCGAGGGACATCGTGGTGGTCGCGTTGTTGTCCACTAGCGCTCCCCCAAGTGCTGTCGCGTAACAACAGGTGTTCGGTACCGATCCGTGTTTAGGCGTGGAGTTGGCCGGTGACGCAGTGTGTTGACAGCGCAGAGCTTCTGCCGTAGCTTCACCATAGCCAGGAAGTGGTCCGAGTCGACGTTTGCGCCCCTGTACGTACGTACGTCGATGATGTCCGAGAAGTGCATTCCGTCTATTACAACGTGGTCTATTTGGGAATGGTGGTGGCTGTTTTGGTGATCCCCAGGTGTAGCTGAAACGAGGTTTGTGCTGGAAGAAGGTGCTACGGATGTTCGTGTGCCTCGAGGATGCGAAGTTCATGGTGGTGGACACTAAAGCTTCCAATCGTTGGCCCGTTTATATCGTTAACTATATAATCGTTTATAGCCCTTCTCTTGCCCGCCCTGAGCATTTAGATCTCCGATGACGATCTTCATCGTGTTGTGGTCAGCGGTCGTACTCCCTCCCGAGCTGTGTATAGAAGGCTGTGCACATTTATTATACTAACCTGCACATCCGGTCGTTGATCGTAAGTATGTTTGTAAACACATTGCAATACAACTGTCATAATAATGGCGGAGCAGAAAATAGCTTTGACCCGACCTATCTTTCAATCGATCTTGGGCGGGCTGCAGCTTCGTCCTAGTGGTGGGTACATCGAATCCCAATCCAACAAAAAGTCGTGAGATGATGTAAATCAATCAATGTCTGGAAATCGTTCATCCTTATCAGATTCCCACTAAATCAAAACTGATAAATTGCTTTTGCCGTAAAAAAAGCATTCTCACAGTAATGGTAGAAAATAGTTTCAAAACTTTTCTCGAAGTTAAGCATAATCGCGCAAAAAACTAAATCTTTTTCTAATCCATTCTACTCAGCGTTAGATTTGAGTTAACTAAAATCAATCTCAACATAGTCTCTAGATCGACTCCTTAGACTGGTGTCAGTGCTTTACCGCACGATCTTTTGACAGGCGAAAATGTATGGGATTTGACAGCTGCAAGGTTCGTACGATTTCTCCGCACGACAAAATCAAAATCATTTGATTTTATCGGATGGACGCATCCGATTTTATCTGTCAACAAAGTTGGACTTTATAAACTCGGAGTTGTGCCTTTCATCTAAGAAAAATAATAAAATTCATTTAATCGTCTTCGAATTTAAAAAATTACAGAAAAATTGGCGGACCTGTCGTCCGACAAAACATCGTGCGGTAAAGCAATGACACCAGCCTTACGTGACTAATTCGACTCACATCACTCGGGGTCCACACTGCAGCGCGACGTCGCCTGACAGGAGCTGAACTCCATATAAAAAAAACCTTGCGCGATGTCGCGCGAATCGCGCTAGATTTTTTTTGCATGAAGTTCAGCGCCTGTCAGGCGACGTCGCGCTGTAGTGTGGACCCGAGTCAAATTCGGATTTGGATAAATTCGGATCAAGACAGAGACGGATCGAATCTTTAGAATCCGTCAAATGGGATTCGAATCTTGAGTCTTCCGAATCCTGATTCTGCCAACTCTAGTCAAATCAGAAGTAACTTTGTTTTTCTGTGATGCAGTCGCTTTTTTGTGTTGTTGTGGAAAACATTTTGTTCCGCGCATAATTTCGTTCGGTTTTTCCAGCTGTGAATGTTAACTACAACTTCGTTTGCACCGGTAGCCGCATTATCATCTCAATGGCGTCTGCCGGAACCGATTCGAGCCAGAATTCGGGCCTTTTTTGAAGGTAAGTTCAAGAAAATCAATATAACATATCCAACATGTTTATGTTCGTAAAACAGGTTTTTAATAGCCGGTAGCAAAACATAAACAAACAAGACCTTCTCCATGATAAACAGATCTGGAAGACCACGAAGAATCCGATAAGCTAATGCTATACCACGTGCCTTTCATGGTTTCAATTTATTTACCTTTAATCTATCACCTCATCCTAATGAGCCGCTGTTATCACCGTTATCTACATTCGGAACAATGAACGAGAGATCACAACTACAGAAAACAGGGAATTCACCTTTTCCTACGCGCTCCTGATGTTCCTTGCACTCAATTTGATGGCGGTTTATTTAATTTGATTTATCTGGCGTGTGACGTCGCCCCAACATGGGTCGTTCATGTGCAGCCCACGATTAAATGTTTACACCGCATTCTTTTCCTTCACTCTACAACCAAAGCATTTAGGCAATAAACGAAACAGAGGATCATGAAAAATGCCCCCAACGATCACAGGGCAAGAACCGCCAGAAGACCGCAGCAATCGCAACTAATGCGTACGATATGTATCCATCCCATGGGGACAGGAAAGGGAGGTGCGGGTCCCCACCGTCCCAGTCAAGCATAAAACCACTTCGCAACTGAGACCAACCCGGCCGTACAAGTACGCGGTCCTTGCCAACACTGTGCACCAGTACCATTCGGAACGTTGATCGGATCGGAGCCCAAACTGGGAAAAACGAGGATCGTTCTCTTGAAGCTTGATCCCACGCGTGTGGTGTCCACGCAATTTATTATCGAGAAGGGGCGCGTTTATCGGAGTTGATTGGGCTTGCGGCCATTCGCCTTTTGGGCGGTTTAAGCTGGCGGGAACTGGTGCGACGTTTTGGTAGTTCAGTCCCCCAGGTTTTTCTCCGGTCAGTTTATTTATCCAGTGTTTTTACAACCGTACCGATTAATTTGATTACGGTGTCTCCGTTCGTGTGTGCGTTGGAACAATTCGGACCACTGACCACCGATTGCGTTCTGTTCGGATTTTTGGAGTGTATCCAGATGAAGCGGCGGGATGCTGGAACGATGGAGCGCAAGACGGGGATTCGTCGTTTTCGCAGTGCACGTACTTTAAGCCGTTCAACTGGTAAATATGTAAACATAAAGAATTTTCAATTTAACTGTGTCGTATTTAAAAGTTTAAACATTCACCTTTACAAAAATTAACTATTCTGTCGAGGCTCAAATACAGATTAAGTATGTTTAGTTTGGATAATTAGCTGACGAAAAATTCTAAAGGTTAACTGAAGGAGATATGTTCGTATCCGTCAGCATTATTTTTTTTTGCTTTACCACATAGTGCTTATTTCCTTTTGCTTTAACCACTGACTTAATTGCAAGGTTCCATTAACAAAGCGGTTGAGAACTCCTGATAAAGTCTCATCATCACCGTCAAAACCGGTTTGGTAATTCTTACAATTCTTTTTTGGTGCCCTATGTGAACCCCATGCAACATCAAAGCGATTGTATAAAATCGCAAAATGAATGTGACAGCATTCCAAGATGCGAGTTCTTTTGGGTGATGCTGATCGTAATTTATTGCTTACCTCATTGCTGAACTTACTGTGAATGCAGTCGTGTGCAGTTGCAGCGCGATTTGAAAGCTCACTTGCCATGATCTTGATCGATGAATCGCATCGCACGAAGGGCAGGATCAACAGCGTCCCAACGTATCGATCACCATAATGCGCTGTAATTGGTATCTAATTTAATTTTCCTTAACCGGACCTAATGAATAATGCAAGTCCAAGTTAATCTACACCTGATGCGATCGGTGTGTTTGGATTATATATGAAGATCAGGAATTTCGTCCGTATAATTTAAGTCATATTCAAGCCCTAGTCGAGATGCAAATAAATAAACCATATTTAGTAAAAAAAAGTTAGTTTCTACAAGCACACAAGAAAACTTCACGTCGGAAAGTATCGATCGTGCGTGTCCAATCGTGAGGAAGAACAAAGCGGTCGGCATTTCACCTTTATGTGCACAGTTTTAAACCCTCCCCGGCAACGTTAGATAAAAACATGCCGCCTGTTGTATGGTTGTGATATAAAGGATGGTTACCTGTTCCTAGCCCAGTATGGCAAATGCCACCAAGTTTTTATCAGAACACCAGCAGGTGTCGTTGCAATATATTTTGACCTGCATTTGAAGCGTGGCTTGTGCAATGCAAACCAGCATGTAGAATAAAAGTAGGTTAAACGATGTTGAGTACCAACATGGTCAAGATAAGAACACCGCATGAAGTAATGTTTTCCTTTCAGCGTTCCTGTGCATCCAAAATTGCACAAGAGTTTATCCATGCCATCTAGAAGAGGCTAAACATGATTTTGTTTAATGTTTAAAGAGATGCGAATTGCGCACACATCACATGCCACCAAAACTGCCGCACTCCAAAACGTATTGTTTCGCCTGCTGTTATCGGGTGTTGGTAATACTCTCGTAACACCATGCTATCGATCAACCTTAGTGTTCTTATCATCATACATTCGTATTTGCAGGGACGTGACCAAAGTGTCGATAAGAAATACTATGAAAACCACAAATACTGCTGCTCGAATGTTGTGTTTAATGTCAGGATAGACCAGAGTTTGTCAACCACCTTTAACAGCACGATAGAATTTTAGTAATTGAAAATACTAACAGAACCTTGAGTTAATTATTTGAATTGTGTACGTTTAAAACACGCTGCTCAAAAGTAATTGAATTTAAACACCGAACACTCCATCGATTGAGAATCACTGGGTGAGGCTATCACTTCTATCCAAAAGTCTGTCCGATAATACCGAAAGAGTGTTAGTGGTGTCACAAACGTTTAATCAAAGGGAACCTTACCCAATGGGAAGGGTTAAGCAATTCGTACGATCAGTCATACGATGGAGCGGTCCCAGGTAGGAAGGGGCTTCCGGTAGTCCGTTCTGAAAACTCCATCTCATTATCCTTCACCAGCCTAGTTCTTGGAGCCAACAGGTCTCCAACGTGGGAAAGTGTATTCCCCATTGACCATGTGACTATCTCTTCCTTCCGAAAACGATATCACGCGATGTTCGCAGGGTGACCAAATAAATCGCACTTAAAATATGTGTACCAAGTTGCACCGATTGCAACGATAACGATAAGAGTGTTTCCGTGTCGGTAGTTTTGATGCTGCAAGCCAAGCCGGCTGCAATTAGTGAACCTTAAACGATCTAGCGAGAAATATGTTGGCTTTGTCTAATGGAGGTACGGAAGGAAAGTTTTTGCGGACTCCAATCGAGCAGCAGAAACGCCGGAGACGGCTCGAGAAGCTACGCCGCATCCAGCACGACCATCGAATGCGCCTGATCGTGATCGTCCTCATCGGTAAGAGCCTGGGGAATCGTGTGAGGATTTCACAGGCGCCTCATTTTCGTCTATCGAACTCACGAGCGATAAGAGACAAATCAAGCGTAGAAATTAAATGCCAAAAACAAGCTTATCGTCAGGCAATAAAATAAACGTTGCTATTGGATGATAGATACAATCAATTTGAAAAAAGAAGCATACAATGATTTGCGGTAAACTGGTGGAAGCAAAAGTCAGGTCTTCAGCGCCACGTGATCAGTAAAATGGATTTAAATTGAACTGTGGAATCGGATTTGAATTGAAATATAGAAATGTGGGATTTATCCAGGGAAAACATAAAGAAAATAAGCAAACGAAATGGTTGCTTTAAAAACAAAGAGAAAAAATAACTTACGCTAAATCTTTGTTTATAATTCCCGATCATGGACTTCACGATCATGCCTTAGGTTTTCAAATGTTGTTAAAGAAACATTAATGTTCAATTAGTTGCCGATTATCATGTCGAACTAACATCGAGTGGTTTCCCTTTTTTTTTATTAAACCGGGGCTCTAGATGATAACTTACACGGCCTACTTGTCTTGCAGCACGAAACTCCCAAAGCATCGAATGCAAATCAAACGGAAACCAAAGGAACGTTTACCATATGCTAACTAACTTCTAGACAGCACACTCGAATATCAACTTACCACCCGGCGATAGCGACCTGTTCGTGACCAATTCGAAACGCCAGCATGTCGGTTATTGATATGTCAGTAGTAGCTCAGTGCTTGTCTAGGGCAGTCGATCGAAGAAGCGCCTCTATTTTGTATTAGTCGGCGTGAGGATAGCGTTCGCGCTTGCAAACGAAAGGAAAAGTAAATTTCCCCCAAATGGGAAAAGTGTAACCGGAGGTGCATAAGCCGATTCCTAGCGAAGCCATAGAAGGCTTGCCTTTTCTCAGTTGGCGTTGGGAAAGTGCAGAGTGTGAAGTTCTAATGCGAAAAGTATTCCCGTATTGAAGTATTGAAGCGGAATTATCAATAGCCTGGATTTAACCGAACTGGTCGTTGGGTTAGGGAAAACCATAGAATGCAATCATCACCCTTTGACTTTGTTGTTGCATTTCGCGGATGAGCCGATCGTACCAACCATGCTGTCATCATACTTCAAAATGGCGCACGCAATATTGCATCCTCGAAGCAAAAGGTTTTGGATAGTTTAGTGCGAAGCAACGAAAGCCATGTCAGTAGTCGAAGGACTAACGGGTACGTGCATATCGCGTGATAGCAGTGATACTGGCAGAGGCAGTGGCGGTTCGTCGTCACATGTGGATGTGGGAAGCGAAGGAAGCAATCCGGGGAATAGAGAGCGTTCAAGGAAGAAGCACCGTTCACTAATGGTTGCAGGTAATTTTATTTTTTTCTACGTCACTAAGACTCGTCTAAGCAAGTAAAGTGCGTTGTTAAAGTGGTAAAGTTGTTCATTCAACAAATCTTCTTATATGGACCGTTTCCGCCACTCAACACAACAACAACTCAAACATCCCAGGACCGGAAAACGATAACAGTTTCCGCAAAAATGCAAAATGATCTGCCAGGCGACTGTTTCGCCATTTGTGATAAGCTTCGGCGCAATCCATTCCAAATTCCAGTTACCGCAAATAGCGTTGGTTGGTGTGATAACCATGATATTGCACGCATTTCTTTTCTAAGAATATAAACTAGATATAAACTTCAACAAAGGGAAAAGTGGAGACCGATAGAATGTTGCGGTCATATTCTTATATGATAAGATTTTTAGCCGGTACAGCCAATTGACCTACTACTTGAACCCTTCATGTTACCGAAAAAGGGCCGCTGAAGTTTCACTTGGATAATTTGAATCTACCGATACGTCTTCTACACCGAACCATCGACAAGCGGAACTTGGAGACTTTTATCTGAGAGAGAGAGACCTTGAATATTTGTGGATTCATCATTCTGATTCATTTAGATTTAAAAACAAACATAACGACGGTGGCGCTCCACTGACGTGATGTAATGGTAAAATCGTTGGCCAACGGGAGGAACCGGAGTGGAGCGGCAGGCGATTATTTCTCACGTTTCAATCAATATACTGACCGACTTGTTGAACGAGTGATCGCAGGCATTTTTCCGCACACTCCCGAGGCGAGAAAATGTTTAGTTAACGCCGGAAAATGAAACGATCGTCGACGCGAGTAAACAGCATAAGACGCCAGCATCGGATCTCGCACGCCAGCCCCCATGATGCAATCTGCCGGGTAACAATAGGAGGCTAGGGGTGAGATGAGAGGGGTGGGGGGGGGGGGGGGGGGGGGAGTTGGGAATGTGGAGATTACCACGTCGAGATACATGGAGAAACGGGTATGACGTTCTCAGTCAACCTTGCGATCCACCATGTGCACTCGAGAACTCGGCAATAAACTGCTACACTGGTCTATATCTGGAGTCCCTACCGGCCAGTCCGAGTCGACTCAAGTGGTCCAACTGTTTCGGGATAGCGAATTCCTGGCCGGCGCGGAATAAAATGGGTATATTGCAAGGTGCATGATTGGATATTCTCCCGCAAACGATCAAGTCAAGTTATTACACAATTTATGAACACGATTCACGCGTTATTCTTGGTAAATATCCTAACCTAAAAATCATGAAGGCCACATGCCTTAAAGAACACATTTTCCCTCACGACAAGGGATGATGCGTGTTTGGTATGAAGATACCGGTAATACATAAAAAAACACACTAAAAAGCCTCCACCTAAAATTGCCACCAAATAAAAACCCTAAGACCGCACCTAGTTTGGCAACTCCACACCTTTCGCTCGCTGTTGGCGCGAAAGGAGTGGCGTTAGTTTTAAAATCCCCGGTAATGCGATAATGCACGTGTCCTTGGGTTGGCAAAATGTTTAATATAATAATGGTTTCATTTGAACGGCAAACGTTTGTTTCGGAAAAGCGTCCACAACGTGCGGCGTAGGCCCCATGTAGGCTAATTTTAACCCGCGCCCCGCGGGTCGGAACCGTCAGCTTTAACGTATACCGCAATTAGCACGATTTCCGAACGTTTATGAACCGTTTACACCGTCACCGGCACAAATTAAAACAGATTGGTGAACGGAAGTGTAATTTCAGTAAATCCTATTCTGATCTAATTCGTAATCGAGTCCCCACGTGGAAGGTTTCTCGAAGTTCGAATGAGCTAAATCGAGATCTAATCACATTCAGAACATGAGTATTATTGATTCCTTTATTTCTCTATCTTTTTCTTTACATGAACGACTCTGCAGTGGTGACGTTCATGGTTATGGGCGTTATTGGCTACATGGTAAACGCAGTCTACGGAGCCATGTTCACCTCAGGCAACGAATCTACGACGGAGGGTCTCCTCTATCCGATGTAAGTACAGCTGGTTGTTGCTTTGGTTTGTTTTAAATTCCTCCATTCTCTTTTGCAGCGAATCGGAAACACGCGAACGGAAGTCGCTGGACGGGATGTGGAACTTTGTGCGCTCGGATAGCAACCACCCATCGCAGGGCATTCGGGAGAAGTGGTTTAGTGACGATCTGGCACGGTTCCGGAAGACGATCGATATGCCCGTCCCGGGGAGTTACAACGACATCACGGAAGACGCGGCACTGCGCGATCACGTTGGAACGGTCTGGTACGATCGGAAGTTCTTCGTCCCCCGGGCGTGGGAGAAGAGTGGTGATCGGGTTTTTATACGTTTCGGATCCGTCCACTACGATGCGATTGTGGTAAGACAGAAGACGACCATTTGAGCTGTTCCAAGTCATATATAGTAACATTGTTTTTTTGTTGCCTTGTAGTGGATTAACGGAGTGCAGGTTGCGAAGCACGAAATAGGTCACCTGCCGTTCGAAGCGGAGGTCACGAAGGTGCTGAAGTATGGTGCAGAGAACCGTATCACAGTGCTGTGCGATAATGTGCTGCTTCAAGTGACCATCCCCCAGGGGAAGGTGGACAACCAGGCCATGTAAAGAGAATGCTTCTAACTCGTCTCCATACAAACAGAAATAAATATCCTTTTTTTAATCCTCCCCACAGTGACAATGGAGTGGAGTTGGTCCAATCGTACACGTTCGATTTCTTCAATTACGCCGGAATTCATCGATCGGTCTTCCTCTACACGGTACCTCAAATTCACATCCGAGACGTCGTGGTCCACACCGATTACAAAGGCAACGAGGGTCACGTAGACTACCAGATTGTGGCAAGCACAAACGAAACGGATGATTTGCAGGTGTTGGTGCAGTTGTACGATCGTAACGGAACGGTCGTCGGGAACGATAGCTCCGAGGGGACACTGCAGGGGACGGTCGTTATCCCGGAGGTGAAACTTTGGTGGCCGTATCTGATGGATCCCGAACCGGGTTACCTTTACACGATGGAGATCACACTTTCAACATCAAAGTCAAACAAATCTCCCAAAGGTAAAGAAGGAGCTGCTGAGAAGAGGGTGTTGGATGTCTACCGGACGAAGGTTGGCATTCGGATGTTGGCGTGGAATAACACTTCGTTCCTGATCAACGAGAAACCGATCTATTTCAGAGGTTTTGGACGCCACGAGGATTCAGATGTATGAATGAGCGAGGGGTTCGTTCTTTGAAGAGATATTGATCCTCCTTTCTTGCTCCTTCTCCTTCAGATACGTGGCAAGGGATTAGATTATGCGTTACTAACCAAAGACTTTAATTTGCTCAAATGGGTCGGTGCCAATGCGTACCGGACATCTCACTATCCCTACTCTGAGGAAAGCATGCAGTTCGCGGACGAGCACGGAATCATGATCATCGACGAATGTCCAAGCGTGGACACTGAGTAAGTCATTCAAATAGGGTCCTTTCCAACTATTTTAAAAAACGCCTGCCTATCTCCATGTTTCAGGAACTATTCGCAGATTCTATTGCAAAAGCATAAATCCAGCATCGAGCAACTTATCCACCGAGATCGAAACCATCCCAGTGTGGTGATGTGGTCAATCGCCAACGAACCACGCACTAGTCAAAGCAAAGCCAACGCGTACTTTGCCGCAGTAGCTGAGTATACGAAAAAGTTGGACCCCACGCGGCCAATAACAGCCGCCATTGCGGTCCACGTTAACGACGATCTAGCGGTGAGTTGTCTCGCAAAAAAATGGGTGTGAAAAAAAAGTTTTCTCGATTCGCAGCCGGTAGGATTCGAACCTACGCTCCCAGAGGGAATCTGATTTCGAGTCAGACGCCTTAACCACTCGGCCACGACTGCTTCATGAAGGCCGGGTGCCAAACTGCTAATATAAAACGGTATTTAATACACATATTCATGTTCATTTTTCACATTTCCAACTTCAAGGCACAACATTTGGATATCGTCAGTTTTAACCGGTACAATGCGTGGTACTCCAATGCCGGCCGGCTCAACATGATCACCAACCGAGTGGTGGAAGAAGCGCAAGCGTGGAACAAAAAGCACAACAAGCCGGTGCTAATGTCCGAGTACGGTGCCGATACGATGGAAGGCCTCCACATGGTAAGTGGACCGCGACAAGTACAATCGAAAGAAACATGAATTGCACACAGTGATTTGATACTTTCAGCTTCCTGCGTACATCTGGTCAGAAGACTATCAAACACGCGTCTTCAGCCAGCACTTTAAGGCGTTCGACGCACTGCGGAAGCAGCAATTCTTCATCGGCGAGTTTGTGTGGAACTTTGCCGACTTCAAAACGGCCCAAAGTAAAGATAAATTTCACGCCACGGACGGACCGGATGGCCCCGACGATGAAGCTAACGATTTTCCCTATCTTACAGCGTACACCCGCGTCGGGGGTAACAAGAAGGGTATCTTCACCAGGAACCGCCAACCGAAGGCGGCCGCCTATCTCCTACGGCAACGCTACCATGCCCTTGGTGAGCTTGGTAAAAGCCACTTGCCGGATGACCTGTTCCTGTACACCGTTCCAGACGACACGATGGCCAAAGAGCGTACTGAGCTGTAAATCGAAACCTACCTTAGACATTGCGGAGTATTCGAGAATGTTTTTTGACGTTTTCTTCCATTTACGAATTGATTAAATATACCTTTGTAATACAACCTCTTGTGTTTGTATATTGTTTATGCCTTATGTAATATTTCTTATGAGGTACTTCTTGATCGAGGCAACAACTATCTTCGGTGTTGAAGATTTGTGAACACCAGTTCGTTAAGATCTACTGGCTGAGTTTCGTTTTCAGGCGGTTCAACTATTCGCAGACACTCGTCGGCAAACTCCACGAAAAGCGGTTCCATCATTGCCACGCGTATGGCGTTCATACCATCGCGACCGTTATCAACTTCTTTCAGTAAACGCCTCAGATGAGGATTTTGCAGCAGATTTTTCAGTTGTTCGCTTTGTCCTAAGGAGGTAAGGAAAGTCAATATTAGTTGAACGGGCTTTACTCTTTGTTGGTATGGTTACCGACTTACCGAGTAGCTCAAGTTTTCCTTGTGGCACGGTGTCAACGGTTGGGAAAAGGATCGTTTTTTTTGGGACACGATCTTCTCGGAATGTTGCCTGTACCTCACCTGGAAGGGCTGCTGGTTCACATGGTTGTTCCTGATGTGTTTTGTAGCATATTACAGAACAGCTACAAGAGAAAATATTCGTTGTTACACTTCACAGCAGTGGGCCTTTATGTAACGATGGTACTTACTAGGGAATATTGCAGGTTTTGCATTTATATTTCCGATCATTTTGCTTACAAATTCCACACGTTCCATCCATGCTTTCACCACAAACAAATGAATCAAAACAATCGCTCAGATGCTTTGTAAACGTCAAACGGGTAGTCAGTTATTCGAATAATTTCTGCTAGAAGCTACGAAAAAAATTAAATAAAGTTGCCCTTATGTTTACTGTGATAGAAGTTAATTTTTTGAGTCTACATGAAATCGTATTGATGGAGTTTTTATAAGAAAATAATGGAATGATCAGTACAAGTTTCGATCCAGCCAATGTAAACGAACGATGCTCCGTTTGACGTTTAACGAAATCGTGACGGTTAAAAAAACGATTATATTGGATTCAAATGAATATTTAACCACTTTACTTTTAACAATTTCTACTTCCCATTACGAATTGAAAATGTGTAAAGTTCAAAATCCCAGAAAATATCCACTTGAATGAGAAAAACGCATTGTTCGATTGATCAAAATGACGAAGCGTTCAAATGCTGCAATAACCACTGCCTTCCACACAGCCCCAGTGGCCTAATGGACAAGGCACCGGCCTCCTAAGCCGGGGATTGTGGGTTCGAGTCCCATCTGGGGTAACCAGCGTACGACGCTCTTTTTTGTTGCTATTTATACCACAGCTGGCCCAACCAGCTTCTAACAATCTTTTTTCATGGAACCTATCACGAAATTACGGAAATATTAGCAAAGTCCCGTGATTTCAGTCACCCGGTCGTGGAGGACCCACCAAAAAACGTGCGGGTTGAGATCAAAGCCGTGCGAAACATATGAATGGGCCACAAGCGTGCGCAAATGAGCCAAGCACGTTCACGGATGTCATGGGAGCCACGAAACAGGTTTCCAAAAAGGTTATCATCCAAACACTTCTCCCCCCAGTCGAGTGTTGGTGGGGAAATGTTTTCGTGCAGCACGGGGTCAGTTAGCGCCGATATGCTTAAAATTCCCGGTCTCCTATATTCACATCCGCTTCGCTAGGTACCTATCCCTTCCAGTTTGCGCCGCGGTTGATGACATTTTAGTGTCGTGGATCCGGTAGTCGTCTGCGTGCTTGCATTGCGTAATCGACATTCAACCGGAATTGATCCAGGCGATCATGATCGGTACGCAATGAGACAAAGCGCAACGAACTGCCTTTCGTTTATAGAGCTTAGTGTTATGTAGGCGATACGGGTGTCACACCGTTTTTCGCCACCATGTCGCAAACCGTTGGTAAATTAAGATATTTGGAGAGAGTTAACAATGAGCCGCCAAGGAAGGTAACGCGTATGGGTGTCGAACAGTAAGTGAGACAAGTACAATCCACAGTTGAAATTGTACTGTCTAGTATTCAAACAATGGAACTGTAGCGCGCGGTAATTGAAATATTAACATGTTTTCTTAATTAGTATAGGAAAAACAAATAAATCTTGGTTTGTTAAAAAAAAAACAGTTGATTATATTCAAAAATAATGATAAGAATGGATAATGAGTTTGGTTCGTAGCGAGACATGCAACGCCGTTGTTGGAAATGTTGAGTGACCAGTTTGTTTCGATAAGATCCTCCACGAGGTAGTGAGCTAACTACTATTCTTTTTTTCCGCTTTCGACGATTTTGTAAACTACTTCCGTCTCTACTAAATCAAAACCGGTGGAGAATGAGCGCAGCTTCACCGCTTGGCTGTTTGGTATGTCGATATCACACGTCGATTTCCATTCCCATAGCTCTGGAACACCCTTTTTGCACGCGACCTCTTTAGGGTGCAGATACACGTCGAATGTCGTTGGGTTATCAATGGCTGGCAAAAAACTGATCGACGATATGATCTGTCGCATAACATTGCGTATCTCGGATTGGACTACTTTCACATCCTTGTGTGAGATTGGTTCTGAGTTCTCGTTACAGGTATAGTCGTCTTCATGTTTAATGCTAAAGTCCCAGCGTTCGATAACCTTCCGCGTCGGTATATCGAACAGAACCATACTTATACGTTCCAATTTCTCCTGCGGCAACCACTCTGAAATGTTAACAACGATATGATGAACAGAGGAAAGTAAGTTTTTGCCGGTATCGTATCTTACCTTCTACCGTTTTGAGCACTTTATTCAAGAATTCCTGCACGCGTGCATTTTTTGTAACAAGTAACTGAATCCCATATTCATCCTGGAACTTAAATTCTGTTTGTGGGTAAATTCCTCGCTGGAAAAGGATCGAGTTGATTCCATAATCTGAAAAGAACATTCAATGAAACGCCATTTCACAGGTTCTTTCTTTGTTGGCGGTTTACGACTTTACTTACTTAAGTATTGTGCTACAGTTTTCGCCGATCCCTTAATGGTGATGCAATTTGCTTGAGTAGTCATGCCTCTAGCCAACGTATGCCAAGTGCAACACCCAATGAAACACTTAAAATACCAGAAAACACAAAATTCTAAGCAAGGACGAAAGATTGAACCCAAGGATAGTAACAACAAATCAACAAAACCGGCGCCACTTTCAAAAACGTCAAACTTCAGTCTGACAACCTTCTTAAGCTGCCTGTACACGATGTCTGCCAAGAATAAAACGACGTTTGACACCTCTTTAAACGTCAAACTGGTAAGCATAACGAAAATTGTACTATTTTATGTGGGCAAGTACTTTTTGTAAGCATAGTTATGCAAATAGCTACTTTAAAAACTGTTGCAATCAAGAAAGATATCGATAATATTTTAAATGTATCTACGGAGGAACTCGTTACAAGACCTAATTTCCTGAACAGAACTTGCGAAACTTTTTTCTTGTCAATAGAGAAGCTGGACAAATTTGACCGTTGAGGCCCCCCAGGGATGAGCAAAGAAAATGCAAAATTATTTACTATTGGGTACAGTTTGTGCAATGTTTTTCGTCGAATCTATGCCACTGGGGAGCAATTAATTTTAGTGGCAAGCCATGGCAAACTAGCCACTCTACGAATGCGAAAGATCAATCGAGCGTGAAAATAATTGCTTGCTTTTCTTTTGACTGAAATCAAAATAAATAAATAAATCAAACTAACTTTAATTCCGACTTTAAAGTGGTTTGCAGCTCGTTTGCTGGATAACGTGCTTCGTTTGATGTGAGGCTCCCATAATGTCCCGGACTTTCCCCGAGGGCTGCCGAGTGGTTTTAAATCTCCAAGGCTTTGTCAAAATACATCTGCCTTTGTATGCTAATAGCCATCGATCAAATACATGGTCCATGTTGCGATGCCTTTTTTCCCCACCGCCCACATTGTTGTAGATAAAAAGTGGCCCATCTCTAATCCATCATCGGATTAGCGGAGCAAAAACTGGTCTATCCCCAAGGGACATTTTTCCATCCAACCAACCTCGTCGGTAGTAGCAGTGCTAGTAGGTGAATATATTTAGAAACTCGAGGGAAAAGTGCATCCGGAAAGAATGCTACGCTGCGCTCGGTTCCATCGTCCACGTGGAGCACATCTTTTTGTGTGATTTTCGGTCCAATGGATTCGGGCTAGTTAGAAAACATGACACGGGGTAAAAACGTGTCATCAGCAGCTACTCCGCCATGGAAAAGCGCACATCAAACGAGCCCCTCGGTGGCCACTGTCGTCAGCTTCGAAGCTTACATTTTAAACGATTCCATCAACCTTTTAGGTTGACTGGGTTATTTTGATTCACCGACCGCTAGCGGCCTATTGAAGCTTTTCGCAATTCGTGTGGAAGTTTCATGATCCGATTAGAGTATATCGCAAAAAGAAAACCTCAAAGATTGAGTGGTGGAAAATGTAAAAAAATTGTGTTGATGGTTTATCACAAGAGGAACTTTAGCAACCTACATCTCTGTAATCATATGTAACACCAGTACGCATTGTAACGCGCGGTCATACAAGAGGCTCGTTGGTCTAGGGGTATGATTCTCGCTTCGGGTGCGAGAGGTCCCGGGTTCAAATCCCGGACGAGCCCCAAGTTGCAGAGATATTTTTTGCCCGACGGAACGTTTTCCTTTCTCTCCCACTACTCCCACTTTTACTTTTCTTTTACATATATCCGGTTTGCTTGCCGGTGCGTGCCTTCATCATAACCAAAAAAAACAAACTCTATGACACAATTCTTCTCCTACTCCTTTTCGCTACTTTCGCTTCTCCCTTCACTGTCAACGGTCGTTACAAGGTCGTCGCACGCACTTTCGTGCCTTTCCGTTAGCCCACCAAAGCACCTTGCCCGGCTAGAAGAGCGTCGACCTCAATCCTAGACACACACGCATTCCCATCGTCGTGGCGACTAATCCGGCATCCCCCAACATACTTTGCATATTTGCTTTGCTTACTTTCTTCGTGCGTACGTCTTGGCGGCCGACTACGATGACGAAATGGCTCCATTCATATCAGGTCTTGCGAAACTGAATACCTGATTCGTGGTTGGATTTTAGTACTTGGAAGAAAGAAAAGATTTATGGACTCGCATGTGAATCGATCGTAGGGACAACAAATACCTTTCTCACAGTACATTTCATGTATGTAAAATGAAGCAATGTTTTGGAAAACAAAAAGGATATTTGTATCTACAAAAAATAAATCTTAGAAAAGTATAGCGTTCTTACTCAGCAAAGATGATAGTTAAAACATCAAATTAATTTTTAGAAATTAAACGTTAACATTTTCTTCAGTGTTAAAGCGAATTCTGCACACGTAAACTCTTCTTTTGTTTGGCGTGTCTCACGTCGGCGTGTTTACTTCGCGGTTTTGCGAGTAGGTGGTAAGGTGATCGGCTTCCCGGATGTGGCCTTTCGCGCGACAAACTGCGGAGGCACGACTGGTGTTATGGCACGCGCTCAAGAAGGCACTTCACATACCTTGGCCACCGAAGAATGCACCCCTGCTTGGACATGTGCGTGTGTGTGAAAAATAAACGACCGTTAGACAAACGAAGACGATGTCCAGGCGTTTGAAGTACGGAGTGTTTATGATATTTCTTTACGGCGAGAATGGTAAATGTTTGCCTTGTCATTAGCTTGTTTCCCAAAACGATTTTCTACGAAACAGATTCGCAAGACATTTTTTTACGAGCTATCATAATAAATGGTTGTATTTTGGTAGTCCACCTTAAATCACCCGATGGAATAGATGTAAGTGGAGCTCTCCCAGGTCAGATTATGGTAATGTTTTCGAACGTCTTTCTCTACTTTTTTATTTCGTTCTTCAAATTCCAAACGGAAGCTTACATCCTCTTGTTGTAATGCATCCAACTCCAGCGTCCTCTTGAAGGTCCTTTTCAGGCCATTCGTTGTAATTATTTAAATTCATGCCATAAACTTACACCGAAAGACGCAAACCCAAACATATCAGATCCCCTTGGATGGCCATCTTTAGATAAAAACGGAGGGAAAGGAATATATAAAACAGAAAACAAAATGGGTGGCATCCGATGGGGAGCTTTTGACTTTCTGATCAACCCCTTCCTCCGGCGATCGGTTGGAGATAAAATTGCAGTAAATCTGCACCCTTTGGGGAATTGGTGTGCGTATGTGCGTGTGTGTGTGTTTTTGTGTGTAGGCAAGCTGCACAATTTGATTTGTGAATGCGTAACTTGCACAAAATCTACGGCTTCCGGTGTCGAGCCTCCGACGGGTGCAAAGCTCCCCTTTTCCCGCTTCTGGTGGAGCAGGTTTTAATCTTAGGGAAAATTCGGGGACGGATGTTGGCTCGGTTCCACGGTTAGCTTTTGGCTTTTGTTTGATAGGAAAAATGCAATGCCGGGCCGAGTGCTGTTATCCTCTATCTCCACGAACAAGGAACATCTCGTTTATGCTCTGGGACGCGGCAGGGGACACGAGTTTGACACGGTTTTCCCGATGGGGCTCCCTCCTTCTCTCGTACGCAAAAAGATTGTCAGAACACTTTCGGGGGGTGCGGGCCGACGATGCGGGGAAATTTATCGCATATTATCGCCAACCGGGAAGAATTCCCTCCGGATCGCCGCTGGGAAAATCGAGCGGCTCTTCGTTAGTGTATTTTGGTCGTAAGTTGCAGATTTGGCCCGGACAAACACACACGGACACACAAGAGTAACGACGCATGTTGACGGTGTGTATTTTGTTTCCGTTGCACCGAACTGCATCGTTCCGTTGCACACACAAGTTGCTTCTTTATGCTAAGTTGATTGTGTTTGTCTTCTGCGTTGTGCTCTAAAGTATTTCTGTGGCTTTTCCACCGCTCCGGAGAAGCGCACGGAGCGGGGAAGTTTACGTGCTTACACGACGGCGGAAGCATAAGGGAGGTTTTCCACCCTTTTCCCGACGCCCTGCCCTCAGGTTTTCCCGAAAAACTGCACGAACCCCGGCCCTGTTTACGACTTACTGCAGCGTTTTTCTTTGACCAATCCAAAATCCGACCAAAATCCTCATCCCAAAAGCAGCACGCTTTTGTTTGCACTAACACGCGACAAAGTGTGCTTCCCCTTTGTGGATGAAGTGCGTGTCGTTTCACCCTGTGTGTGTGTGTGTGTATTTTTCACTGCAGATTTTCAATTTTCCCAATGCAGATAAGGCGAGGCTCGGACCAACTCCACGGTTGAGAGAGTGCCCGCCTTGTTTGTGTTTGTCTTTTTGTTTATCCCATCGGCTAAAAGGAGCTTATGTTTCGGGCATCAGATGGAAGGACTCTGTTCCATCGGTGGCCATTCGGGGGGAAAAAAACGCCACCCGACGAGCAACAGGAAAGACGAGGGGAATAAATGTGGAGTAAATATTGACCTATATCGCTATGAGCAGCCCATCATCCGATCAGTCTCCCCGAGGTTGACCACCAATCGGTGAGGTTATGGGTCGTTTGGGTGTTCGTACATGGCGTTTTTTCATTTTTATTTGCCTTTTCTCTATCTGATGTTTCCATCTACCGTTTTCCTCTTAGAGGTTATGGCGCTTATGGAAGCGGTTCGCGAAATTCGCAAACGGATTGTTTTATTTTCGTGTCCTTCGTGTTGCCCGCGGGTACAATTTGGGCTCCCGGGCTCCGGCTGCTATCCACTCCACCTCGAAGGGGTCATAAATTTATTTGTCTGCCGGTGTAAATAATCTGATCCCCCTCCAACTTCGACACCCAACAACAAGCTTTGATGGGTTTTATTTTCTGCAGCAACACTTCGGCCACGGCTTACGGACATTGATTTCGCCTTCATCCTCGCTAATGTTGCAGTGTTATCTGGGTTTGGGGTTTCATGTAGCTTTTTTTACGATATTCCACCTTTTTTTTCGCCCCAAAAAAACAGAAAAATAGAAGTTTGACGTTCGGTTCGGTCGCAAAATGCAACCTTGGTGACCTTCCATGGGGTTGACCATCGCGATCGTGGAAAAAAAGGTGACCAGTGGCCATGAGTGGGCGTTTTTGTGGGCGTGCTAGATAAACGATACCGTGGCGTTCCACTCCCTTTCCCCTCTTCAGCTCTTCAGGACTCGTAGGATCTATCAACAGCAGAGCACGGGAAGGACTTTCGCTATGAAATATTGGGAAAAAATGATAACCACAGCCGTGTGGTTGGCATGACAAAGTATGCATGGTGTCCTTCAGTTCCCCGCCCCTCCCATCGCCCCAGAGAGATTTGTTTTCCCATGACTTTCCCATGCGTTTTTCCTTTCCACTCCTGTGTTGCTGGTCGTTCACACATGACACCTGTTTTATTTTTACCGCCGGCCGTTTTCCCGTTATCGACTGGGATGTCCTCACGTGTGGCTCACAGGCACACACACACATACACGAGCATTGTAATGCCGCATTTCAATCGCTCCATCGTGGCCCTTTCCATGTGCTGTCGGCAGGAGATTCGGGCTGCGTTAGCAAATAAATTATAAAATGATGCACCAGACGATAGTTATGGACCGCAGAGGTGGCGTCCAGGGAGGGGTTGCAGAGGTTCAACGAATTGATACCGGATGATACACACACAGAGGGCGCTCAGTGAACTTTGGAAGTGATCCGCTTTTGCGGCCACACTTGCGGAAGGCATTTAAAAATGCTCCTGCCTGTCAACGGGAGGACAGTTCAGTTGCGGCCACTGTTTGCGGTCTGCTCTGACTACTGGTACTACTACAACGGCAAGCGGATCCAACACTGGATCCAGTCCGACTGCCAACAGAACGTCACGAGCCGTTATATTCGGTGGCATTAAAACGAAATGATCGCCATCGTGGCGAGATGAGAGATTTCCGAAATGGGATGGACACACAATTTGATAAATGACCAGTTAGATTATGCCCCCGGACTTATCGCTGACATTTTGCACACGAATCCACACGCGAATGGTTTTATTTACGGGCGAATGGACGTTTGGAGCTAAGCCTTCGATTCTCGTGTACTGATATCGTGCGATCCATCAAACGAATTAATTCTTGAAAGGATTGTCATACATTTGTATAAGGGTGTAAAATAAAAAGGTTTTATGATTTGAATTCATTAATATCTATATCAATTGCTATTAAGGAGGAAACGTAGCTATAGTGTTATAGACATTTAAGATATAAGAACGGTAAATATTAAACATGTTTGCTGGAAAATAAAACCCAGCATTGCGTGAAGATTAAACCGATTTTGTAGTTATGTCATGCCCTGTTTTATGACCTTCCTGTTGGATGATAAATGGGCGACATATTCTAGGCGCATTTTTATGCGATTTGGATATAGATTTCCTCGGCTCTCTGTCCCATCACTTACCAGCAACTTATGCGCTGCGTACAAACGCTTTCCTTTGATTGGTAAAACTAACATTCCATTTTCCGCAAATTTTAGAGCAGCCCCCTGTTTTTTTTTTATTGCTCTCGTTCGGTGGCGTTCACGAGCTAAATCAGACGAGGAACCGCCGATGGTTTGATTTTGATGGCATTAGAAATTCTGAGCGTGATGTCTTGTCGTTAGAATTTCCCTGCACGGTGGACGGAGAGACACGCGAACGGAGATTGATGTGGAGTGGCTTTCTGGTGGAAGAGTTTGCCCTGAATTTGTCGCTCAAGTAGACATATTAAGTAGTGCTGGCGTACGTGGCTAGCGTAGATATTTCGTTGCTGTGTGAAGTGCGCTTTTAGGAACATTTCGAATGTCCTGAATTCTGCACGCGTTTCCTTGAAGGCTTTCCTTGGATTGGCGTGGAACAATATCCATTGCCCGGTGGAAATAAAACGTCGAATGTTATGTGCAGAGAGGAACAGGAGTGGAAAAGCGGGTAGTGGTAAGTGATAAGCAAATTTTCTCCATCTTCATCTTCTTCTAGAAACTCTAGAGCATCGAATGCTTACTTTGGGCAACAGTTTCGGCATGAAATCTGATGTGTGACTTACATGTCTAGGATGAAAGCAAACCCGCAATCACAAACAAATGAAAAAAGGAAGCTTCAAGAGATTTTATTCTTCTTTGCAGGATTGGTTGGAATGTTTATCCTCTCTTCACGCGAGCTCGGAAGTGGAATGCTTGCAAATTTTTCTTGTTGGATTTTTGTGTAAGGCCGTTTGTCTTTGAATTTTCCTAGCGACCAAAGGCCGTAGGCTTTCTTATGGTTTTTCACTCGAAAACATAAAGCGTCCAAGAAAAGGACACCCGAAAACAGAGCACGTAGCCGGCCCGGTGGCGACAGTATCCAGCGAGCCATCTCTCACGAATCCTTTATCGGAACTGCAATGTGTTCGTTCTATTTCCATCGGCGTTTCTTGGGAAACCAGTCTCTTGCCAGTTGGAGAGTTTTGCATCAATTTTTTTTTTCGAGGGGGAAGGGGATAAATTGATTGTTGTAAAGCCGAACAGCGACCCCATGTGCTCCTCGGGGTCCCTTCCCTTTCCACGTCCTCGCTGAAAAACGGTTATATTTCACAGACTAGCTGTCGTCGGATTTGAATCGGAAGAACAAGAAAGAAATGACAAAAATGACCCCGACCGGGCTGACAAAGACAAAGCAAATTGCTACCCGGAAAATCGAAACGCGTGCCCGTGGGGGGGTCCACCGGATCGTGGAAATGACTTCAGTGCGAACGAATTTTTAATAACACAAAAACCTACTGAACTCTCCAGCATCCGAAACGAACGGATGCAATGCTTTTTTTTTACTGTGAACCATGCTGTACTCTTCCCGGGCCAAAGGAAGAGACAGTGGAAAACCTTCCGGTGTGAGGTATCGACATAAAAAGCCGAACTTTTCACCCGGAATGACCGAAATAATTTATGGGCGCGCGATTTTCGGTGGCTCGCACAATTTCCCCAACAGCCCTTCGAGTGTCCTCCGAGGGGTGCTACATTTTTTCCTTCCTCCCTCCACCCATTCCTCCACTCTCAATCGCTGACCGGAACTACGGATCGGATGCGCAAGTTTTGACGTGCGGCAAGTATCACGTCCAACGGCCCAAAAGCCCCCCCATCGGCAAGAAACCGACTCATCAAAGTGACGTCTCTTTGCTGAGAGGAAGGGAAAACGGGGACGATCGGCAAGAATTTTCCAACGGCTTGAAACAACCTTCCCACTGACATCTCTGAGGCGGAGCGGATTTTATGACAATTTTGTCGAAATTAGTTTTCAACGCCACAATTTTGTTCGCCGTTCTTTTCCTCCACTTGACTCGATTTACCGACAACTTTGTGAGACAGTGAGTTGAATCGGAAAATCGCCACTACCGGAGACGCTGAAGAAGGGGAATGGACATCGAAAACAAACGAGAGGAAACTTTCAATACGCTGTTTGAAGCAGCTGCGGGGAAAGTAGGAGAAGGAGGAGACTGACGCCACAATTTAGTCCTTTTTATTTTACTACCGTAAGTCGATTGCTTTTCTTCAGGCTTTTCCTAACCGCTGCCTGGGGTGAAAAGGGAGAAAGAGGAGTTTGTAGTCACTCATTTAACACTACTTTACGACCTTCTACCCAGCACACACTTAAGTAAAAGTATTCAAAGTGCACGCAGCAGATTTATATGATGAGAACAATTGTGGAAAATGTTTCGATTTAATTTGAAGGAAATTTAAATTCCTCCGAAATCGAAGACAGAAATTTTTTCATGATTGCAGTTCGTTAATCCAATAAAAATCACCACAATCAATCAGTGTGCGTGCACAGGAAAGCTTTTCAAAGGGACAGTTGCGAGGCTGGGACGAACAAAAAAGATGGCGCCCTCCCCGGAAAAATATCTCTTTGCGCCTGCAAATGATTTCGTCTCCGCCACGCGAACCACAAATCGGCAGCAACATATTGAATTACTTCGATTTATCGCGTTGGAAAACCATAAGCCCCCGCCCCACCCCGGCAGACGGAGGCTGTTAAATAATGCACGTAGGGGGAACGCGTAATGCATTTGAGCGCGGAAATGTATGTATTGATCAAACTTGAGTTAAACAAATATTCACACAAAGAGACGAATCATAAAAAAAAACCCGGCCAATGACAAAAAACAGCCAAATGGAATTAAAAACCACAAAACTGAAACCCACGCACGCCGGGTCGCCGCTTTCCCGAGCCACGCATGGTGGAACACACGCGTGCCAATTCACACATACTAACCACCCTTTCAGCCACCTCTCCACCACCACCCACCAACGCCAGACAATGTGTGCACACGTGTGCAACAGTCTTATTTTCGCGGGGCGTTCAACGATTCAACATAAAAAACAAGTATCACATCGCCAGCCCACGGCGAGCAGTGTTGGGTTGGGAAATTCATGAAAAGTTCACCACGTTACTGTCAGCTTTTCTGCAGCAATCGCGCTTTACCTCACGCCCGGGATAGAATTTCGGTTTCGTCGAGAATATTACTTTCCTCGGTAAAGATGGTAAGTGGAACGTAAAACAGATCTCTTACCGCGGGGAAGACTTCTGGGTCACACAGTAATAGCCCGCCCCGGTACACACACCGAGGAGTGAGGGCGGGGAAGTGGGGAGAAAAACCACGAAAGATAAATCCACAAGGAAAGCAAACCGATGTGGAACCTCCCAGGACACAGATTGTTTGAAATTTATTAGAAGGAATAAAAATCACGTCCTTGTCATAATTTGTCACACAGCTTAAACATCACAGATTTTCCAGCCGCGACCACGGCAGCACTTCTGTGGTTTTTCCATGCACTTTTTTTTCCTCCCCCCTGCGGAACCCAAAAGGGAATGGGGGGCGCGTGTAGAAAAAAGCTCACGCTAAGAGACTCAACACACGTTTTTGTAAGGGTCGAGGAAGGAATGTTCCTTTTTCTATTCCGGGAAATGATGTGCAACACGCGAGCGTCCTTCCCCCTCCTGCCTCAACTTCGTTTGTTGTGGGACGGAGTGGCATGGCATGGGGCGAAAATTTATGATTGCATTTATGGTAATGCTGTAAAAATGTGAAAGAATCCTCTGCGGTTGTTGTTTCGCCGACAAACTGCTGCTGTTGCTGTCGCGCCGTGGATTCGCAAGTGTGAGCGTGTATTTATTTTGTTGTACCACATTTTGTGTGTGTATGTGTGTAAGTAACAAACCAAACAAGTGGAATTTTAGTGCACGCTTTCCCCTCTCGAGTGTTTGATGCCGACACATATAGTCCTTAATTCACGAAAAACGTGCGCGTCGCAGCGCGAAATGCAGCAATTTCGGCAACGTCCCCAAACACAGACACACACACACACACACACGCAAATACCTCGCTTCTACATGCGCCGGAAGTTAAAATGTAACAAATAAAATATAAGGCCTCTGCAGAGGCGAAGATGGACCACGGCTGTCTAGCGCTTGCCGCACGAGGATTGTGCATTTTATTTATTATATTCCGGCGAAGACAAAACAAACCCAAACTCAGCACCGGAGCCTTTTCGGGTGACGGGAAATTAAACAATCCGTGGGAAAAGAGAGGAACGTGCATTGGATTAACCGTGTTGTTTACCTGCGGTTACGATGCGTGACAAGAAAACAGGTGCCCGAGAAGTCAAAGAGACTTTAATTTACATCCTTACCGGCTTCGATGCACTTGCACGATTTTTGGGCGTCCGGTTTTTCGGTCCCGCCCTGTGACCTAATTGGTTGCACGTTAGTCTCGGATTAGTGCCAGCAACGACAAGCATCCGGTCACCCCTGTCAAGGCGATGTAACGTTGGGAAAATTACAAAACACACGCCACTTTCCACGATGGATGGATGTCGTCCCGTTCTCTACACAAAAACTTTTCGCATCGGTTGAATTGTGCTTATTGCCTTGAGAAAGATATGGTGGGAAAAAAAGATTGCAACCAAACAAATGACTGCAGTTCATAAATAATGTCCTCGTAAACGCCCGTTGTAACTTGCGGCACTTTTCGTGACATTGTGCAGAAATGCACTCGTGTCGCATTCGCCAAAAGATAGAAAGAAAGATTGTAAACGCATAAACGGTTTGGAAAAGAGGCCGTACTTCAGTTGAATAATATATTTTGTTTTGATGTAAGTAGGATAACAATACTTCAGGCGAATTCGTAAAAAATTCTTTCTAATTCTTAATTCTTTTACAGGGTTTCGATCCATATAATGGAATGTTTCAATAGGTAAAGAGAACAATTCAAAAGGATAGGGGATATTATCAATCGGTTTGAAGAACTCTGCAATCATATAGGGGAAAGCTTTGCAAACGGTTAGGGGAGTAAGTGCCAACCTCACAAAAGTCCTCGCTTGTTGTAATTTGTTTGTTTACTTTGATCCAGCCCTGTACGTTCACGCAACAAAAGTAAATTAATTACTGTGTATTTTTATTCGTCTATTAATTTAATTAAAATGTTTGTCTTCGATTTATGCATCAACTATTTTACAATCGTTTGTCAAGTAACGAATTTGGTACGATAAACCAGGAGAACCTTACATCGAATATCACTCATTGACTTGTCACTTTGCGTTTACCTCAGCGAATCGATTGTTTAATCGAATCGTTCGTAAGAAGTTGAGCTGAAAAACCGGAGAGCATTGTTGTATATTAGCTGAAAACAACTTATACGATTTTCAAATATTTAATTATCGAATGTAATATCATTCCTTGGTATAAAAACGATGAGTTTTGCAAAGTTCCCCGGTGGGTTTGCACGATTCCCCTAGCTGTCTGAAACATTCCCCTAAATGGTTGCAAAATTCTCTCAACCGGTTGAAAATATCCCCTATGCTTTAAAAGTGTTCTGTCTACGAATTGAAGCATTCCATCATATGGATCGAAACCATGTATAGTATTTATTTGCCTAAACTTTTCTGTTCCAACTATTTCAATACTTAGAGTCTCACGTTCTTGTCTCCCTTTTTAGGGTTCAACTCTAAGCTTACTTCAGCAACGACTTTCAATCCTGCACACGTTTGCTCCAGATGAAAAGTCCGTAATCGAGTTGGTTAAGATTATGGGTGATTAATCCGTTCAGTAACGCCCAGCCCAGAAGTCAATCATACAAATTGCCAGTACATTGCTGGGGTTCGCCTACCTCAGCTCCTTTTTGACTGACGACACACGGACGAGAGTGGTACGGTCTGTCGCAGTCTATTAGGATTGGCAGCACTGGGAAGAAGGTAGGAAAAGGGGGAGGGAAAAGTGGGCGACCGCAGCATAATTTCCCATTCAAACCCTATGTCTACAAGAACTGTTTTATGCCTTTACCGGTCGTAATTTGAATGTTCTCTAGCGGTAACTGCAAAGCTCTATCAGTTCCGTACCGTTACCCGTGTGAGCTAATTGTGAGCGCTTGTGTGCGCCCGTGTGTGTGTGTGTTTGTGCGAGAACTCCGGAGGATCAATGAATAATAATCCCCGTTTATTTACGCCGTGCCCGATTCTAACACGAAATGGAGGCGCATGGTGGATTTCGGCTTGGGGTTTGTGGCGCATGAACAACAGGAAGGGAATCACTTCTTTCGGTGGGAGGGGGGGGGGGGAGTACCTGTGTGTGACAGAGAGAACAGAACAGGGAGGCCTCTGAAAGGTACGCGACTCGGGATGGAGAAAACTGGTGGTGGGGAATTTATGACCAAAACCATAACCACCGTAATCCGCACTGGGTAAACCGGCCGTTGCACGCATCCCGGGTGTAAGTGTGTGTGTATGTGTGTATGTGTGTGAGATTATACCTTGTGCTTGGCCACGGTACACACAACATTAGTACCAGCAGCACGTGGAAAGTGAACCGATAATTTTCCGCCACGAGCCCACGGCATCCCTTTCCCATGGTTCGCGCGGAGTGTTCCCTCCCCACCCGAATTCTGTGTTACATTGACATCGAAACCCCGCACACACGCACGCACACACACACACTCCTTTCCACACGACGGGGGGGAACATGAAATTATGTGTGACATGATGCTTTAGCCCATCGATAAACATGCGGTCGGTGGATCGAATGATCGAGTGATGAAGCGGCAAGGACTCTCATTCGGGGAGGAAAGAAATGAAGGAGGGGAGAAGAGGATGGAAGGGGATATCATAAAAAATTGTGCGCCAAAATCGTAAACTTCCGGCAGTGCGAAATCGCGGAGCTTACATCGACAACGGCGAGTAATGCGCAAAGTAACGACTTCAGTGCGCCACTAATCGGTTTATGTATCGGAAAAACGGGGTGAGAATGGCAGGGTGAGGGGATAAGAGGGGTACATAACGGTACCTTTGTGGTAATTACTACACATTCGGGCTTGAAATGTCCTTCGTTAATACTAAGCACACATTCGCTCTCATTAGAATCCACCTCACATCACTTACCGATCTCGACCGCGACGAGCTAATTGGGTCTGAAATGTAATTGAAACCAGGTTCTTTGGTCCTTTGCGTTCGCTGGCGAACTCAACTCGAAACCCCTTTTGATACGGAAAATGAAAAAGAAACCGATTTTCGATAAGCCTGCAGCCGCGTGGCTCGACTTTCCGGAAGCTTAGCGGACATTTGGACGATAATAAGTCCCGCTCTGGTTTCATTTCCGACCGACGCGCTTTGTCGCGCTTTTATTCAACGAAACCACGGACGGAGCCGGGAAAAGGGACGAAAAAGGAAAATGGACACAGCAAGCACCAGGTCGCCACAGACAGCTCATTATGGAAAATAGGCTGCGTTTCGGTGACGCTTTGCGTCTCTATCTGATGCCAGCGATCGGATGGATTCAATGAATATTAATTTTCTTTATTAAATCAGAAAAGATGAATTGCCATTTTCGCAACGCTTTTCTCCAGGCCCCGGGTTTTTCTTGGTCAACATTTTATTTGTTCGTTTTGGGCCGAATAGTTGTTGGCGAAATATAAAGAGAGAGGTTTGAAATGCCTAAGAAAATAAAAGAATTTTATATTTCCCTCTGCTTCTCTTTATGCTACTGTTTCGTCCTACATTTCCCCACCCTAATTGGAGGGAAAATTGACAAAAAGAAAACCCAGTGGCTTGCGACCGTGACAGGACTCGAACCTGCAATCTTCGGATTCGAAGTCCGACGCCTTCTCCATTAGGCCACACGGCCCACGATACTAAGGATCCCAGGTGTCCTTTTTGTCGTCGCTGGCATGCCCTCTTTTCCAGCGAATTTCCCACAACGCGCCAGGGGGTGCGCAGGCGCACCGTTCAACCCTCCCCGGAAGGGTGCCTGAACTCATGAACCCTCGTGCGAGGTGAAAAGGGCGGAAGGATCGGGGAAGGATGTGCCGAAGGGGATGGTTTCATGCCTCCGAGACGGAGTTCATTCACGAGTCAATTAACGTTCATCACATTAGTGAGTAATTAAAATTGTAAAACATTGAACTTATTAGAAGGATTTAAAATTGAAAGTAGAAATAGAAAGAAAATTATGTTTGTGTACTAATAAAACAACTCACTTCCTAAATCCATTCAAACAAAACTACGAAAGACTGTAGAAAAAGATGCCAGCGAAACGGACAACTTTCCTAAAACAAATCTCTTTTGTGCCAGATGCATTTCATGTGTGTTTACACTCGCGACCTTATGAACCTATAAATCAGCCGCTTGCCTTACCGAGGCGTATCGGTAAAGTTCGGGTGAGTTCAAGAGACCCATTCGCTCCAGCCGCGTCCCAAAAACGCCAGAGCCACTCCGGGAAAGCCGCTTCCGGCAGGAAAGGATGCATCGGAATGCATCCGTCCCACCGAATGCACTTTCGACCATTTGTTTCCATTTGCATGCCCTCTGCTTTGGGAATACCGGAGGAACAAACAAAAAGAAACGAAGACTTTCCTTCCCGATGGCGACATCTTCATAAATTCTACACTTTTTCCCCGGGAGGTTCCCCAAGGGAGTTGCCGGGGCACACTTTGCCTCAGTCGAGATGGAATTGAAAATATACGACAGAAGGGAGACCCCTTTCGAGTTCGGTTCCGGTTCGTTTCGGAATACTGCATCACGCGGCAGTAATATGCCGCAGTCCTACTCCTTTCTCGTGCTGGCCTAAGATGTAGATCTTGTTCGCGGTTGGTGAAAAGAAACAGTACTCTGGCACCGTCACCAGATTCAACAGATTTCGAACCTCACCCCGGTGGTGGTGGGGAGGTTTTGACACATATGTGCAAAATAATAAAATGTCCAAGTGCATAAATATTTGATCAGACAAACACACCCCAAAACCGAGGCGCCACCTAGCGGCAGGAACGTGTCGGAGTAGTCCATATTTATCCAACGCCTGGTCCCGACAGTAACAACCGGATGTGGCTGTTGAAGTAACCGAGGTGGTGAGTTGGTGCTTCTTTATGATGACTTTATGTGTGGAACTCTGTTCCTACCGGGTTCAAATGCGTTTAGTGAAATTTATCAAAGTTGGCTCCGAATGTCTGCTACAGTACAAGGGTTCTAGAGCTGTTCCCCCCAACCGTTCAGGAATTCGAGGGAGGGATTGTGGTTCCGGTTGACCAGAATAGTACTCCCGTTTGGTTGAAGACGAAGAGAAGAACGTGCTAGAGTTCGAGTGAGGCCACTCGGGGGCATCAGTGGCGCATCATGTCGAAGTAACGTCACCCCGCCCTGTCCACATCCCAACCATAAACATCGGCCACCGCCCGGAAAAGGGAGGACTACTGCATGCTCGGCCACTTTGCGGCAAAACCACGTCGTTGCAATGTTGCGCCAAATCGCGGGTTAACTCCTTCCTACGGCGAAGCGAGAGAGAGAGCCTTTCCTGCAGTAAGATGCTGCCTCTCGTCCTTCCTCAAAGGGAAGCTGGCGGAGGGTTTGGGTGGAGGGAGGTGCCTTTGCAACATCTGCGCTAAGTTCGGTACAACATCGGTGGACAGATTGCGACACAAATTGCGGTTCGATGATGTGTCGTCATAAACGTATAATGTAAATCAGATGAGATACTGAGATGTTCCTCCTGGTACCTTTGGGCGCTTTTCCTCCTGTCGATCCTAGCAGGTTCCCCCGAATACCGTAAACAAGCTCCAATCGTCGCGAGGGACTTGGGGATTTGAGCCGGGATGATGTTTTTCCCGGCACTCGCTATATGTTGCCTTCAAAGTCTGCAGGGAATCGGTGCTTAAGTCCGCACGCTGTTTGATCGCAGTTTTATAGCCGAGGACTAGGATCGGTCCATGACTTGACTTATTTGGTCAGGTCTCGGGTGCATTCCTGTGAGTACATAAACTATTTATTCAACCAAACGTTGCCCCGTTCCGCTGGGAAAACGGAAAAGCCGGCACGAAGGAGTCTCGCGAGAAATTGGCACATGTATGCCCGGTTGGCCACTCCACCGCTAAAGTTCTACGATCCTTCAGCTGATCCCTATCCAACCCGTGCACAGGCAGAGAGAGAGAGAGCGAGTGTCGGAAATTGGGTTCATTTGCGGCACGGAACTCCCGGTTGTTGGTCAATTGCCACCAAAGTTAGTTGGCCCCGGGATGAATTGTTTTATTTCTCCTTCGACCCGTTCGAAGTGGTTTTTGGTTAGCTTCGGGGTGACCACGCTTGACCGGTCTCGGTCGTTTATGGTGAGCGTAATGGTTTTCCCTCTTTTTTTTCGTTTTGCTATCTGTATTGTTTTCGTCACATGGAGTACGTCGCCACAGCTTTAGCGCCAGTGTAACGTGGTTTTTCCCCGGCGGCCGGGGCCAGCGGCAGCAGCTTGGTGGTCTTTTTATCCACTCTTCCCGGCGCTCGATAGCGCAAAGTAATAATTTATGAATTATGAATCACGCAAAGAAGTCTCACGGGTTACATTTTCCAACAACACGCGGTACCATGTTGATGGCTTTTGGTGTGGAATCAACAACGAGTAAAGATTACGGAGGGAACAAGGGAATTAAAAAGAACGAAGAAGGAACTATAACAAACCATCAAAGTGGAAAATACAGTCAAGTTTTCTTTTGACTTATTATTTTAATTAACATTTTTAATACGTTATGATCATAGCATGCAATTTTGTTGAAATGTGTTTACAATAAGGAGCTTTTTTTTATTTATAGAATCGTTCCTTCATTAAACCTCATTTTTGCAAAGTGATATAATAAATTCAATTTAATGATTATTGTATTTTCTTAACACAGCTGCATTTCAACATGCAACCTACAAAACGCATCAAGGAAACAAAACATGAAACGTATAGAGAGAATCGTGCATGAAAGAGAGGTATGAATAAAAAAGAAACACAGAAACTCTCTCCTGCAATTTACAGTTTTACCGTCATTAGCAGTTTGTTATCAAATTTTGAATTGCATGTTTGAGGAATTTAAATAACGTCCAAAGTTTCTGAAAAGAAATGGCCGCCAGAATGGCATCGAGGAAATCGCATTTTGCATCCCTGCACGAATGTTGCGGTCACGAATCCTCTAACATGCAGGAGCTCATTGCCGACCGTGGTATTAGTTTTCTTTTTGAAATGAATCTTTTCCCTTTTTGTTTTGTATTCGTTTTTTATAGTTTTCTTTTTGAAATGAATGTTTTCCAATTCGTTTTGTATAATTTTTTCACTCTTTTGGGTTTAGTAGCGTTCATTATTTGGTAAAAAAGGTCAAGTTTTATGTTTGGTGAACAGTACACAATGCCAATGTGGTTTACGATTTATGATCTCACCTCACCAAGACCAATCAATTAGTAACAAATGGCACCGTGGGCTATTTTTCAGACCCCAAACAAATTATTTTGAATTATCGCTTACGCCAAGGGTTCGGGAATGGTGAAATGTTTCATTTTTGTAAGAAGCCAAATGATCGGAGAAAATATGATGTGGTTTACGCCAGGCACACACACATACACGCACACACGCTGACCATCGTCTTGATCAAGATGCAACCGAAAGGCGATAAATAAAATCACCCGAGATGGCACGAACCGTAGAACCGGACTGTCTGCGTGTCGGCTTTCGTCCCTTTCCGAGAGGATCAACAGGAGCACGCAGCCGGTCGGAGGACCAACATGCCATTCCGTATCGTTTATAGGCTTTGATTAGCCATTTTTCCGATATCGAAATTGGTCGTTCTTGATCCGCCCCATCATCTCATGCCGAGCTAGGAAGCCCTTCCGGTCGGGAAGCATTCTTTTCGCAGCACGTGCACCTTTTGCTGTTTGCGGTCGGATGGCTGGGGGTAGGGGGGGGGGGGGGGGGGGGGGACAAGTCGGAAGCAATTGGCCCGAATGGGGGTCCGGGGTTAGAAAATCGTTTATGAATTTATGTCCCCAACACGGACGGCACACATACGCACGAACGGAGAGAAAAGTTGCTGCAGATGTTGCGTTCCGTCGATTGGCGTCTGGTGGAGGAAAAACACACACGCGCGCCACACTGTGTTGCCTTTGCGGCACAGGCTTAAGCCGTGTGCCTGATTGGGAATTTATTGAGGGAATTTTGCCGTTTCGGGGTTGGAGGGAATGGGAACCGGTGACTTCTGATCGAGGAGGGCTGAGGGATGCAAGCGAAAGGATCATAATCGTATAATAAAATCGTTTTACCGCATCGTTCGAAATAGTTGGCGAATTAGAGGCGAGCCCGAAAGCCAAGGCGCGGCGGGTGGAGGAAAAGCCGAAAATGGTGGAAAACTTTAGGCCGACGAGCAAAGACAACTTCTTCTCGGTGCGTTCCGTTCACGTACATTACTCGATTGCGCCATGGAAGGGGGAGGAGGACAAACGGTGATGGTGGCGGTCCCATCTGCTAGCCGCCTGTTTTTCCTCCCGCGTGTGCAGGTTTTTCTTGTGAGGAAATGTGGAAAATACACCAATGCCACCGTAAAGGATTGAATCGAACTTTACCACGAACAAAACGAGGACGATCTTAGGCCCGGTCGAAGGGTGGATTTCTTCTAATACCTTCGCACTCCCCCTCCCCCCACTCCCTTTCCCCCTCTTCCATCGGTAGAAATGAGTAGTAAAATTTTATCCCTTTTGTGAAACTTTTAACACGCTTTATCGTGATTTGCATGATCGCAATAATCAACCGCATCCGAAAGGCCGAAAGCTAATGTAGAAAGAAAATATCCCTCTGCCACCCCCACTACCCTCCGTTTTTCCCGTTCTAATGTACGTGACTGCCGGTGATTGTGCACGACGCATGTGTGTGTAATGTTGGCTTCTTGTGGCGCAGCCCTTTTCCGCAGCAGTGTACGGATTTTCGGTTGCTTCCGACTCATTGCACGATTCTCGCTTGCCTCGAATCCGGGTGGCACCACATTGGAGCACATTTGGCGTCATGAAAAATTCACACTGGTGCGTCCCGGCCAGAGTGTCGAATGCGTAAACGCGAAAAAGCAGTGCGTGCGTACGAGCTTCGACGAGTTCAACCCGTGTTGGCTTTCCGCCTTCAAAACCGGCACAAGGGAACGATTTAATTTTCCACTCTCTCGCCACTAACGTTTGATGGTGATTCAAATGTCCTTTTTTGTACTCTCCATACTGTCATCAGAGTTTTCGGTTTCACTAACATAATATCAGTAGCATACATATAATCTTTATTTTAGGAACTTTCCCCGTTTGTTGATGTTCTTCGGTTTGATACTTTTGATTTAAATATGGCTTAGCTTTTGAAGTCATTGTGCATTGTTCTTTTATCGCTGGGCACGTCACTTGAATCCTGCTGCGTCAACATCCATCCAAAAAGTTGCGTGATTTCGCACATCATTTTCACTTTTCATTACACCGCCCCATTCTTTGCCCACCACCCGTAAGCGCACATGGGTTTCGGTCGGTGGCCAAATTTTCAAATGTATGTGCTCTTCTTCCATTCCTTTCGTGCAACGCGGTGCTCGGAAAATCTACCGCGTCTACCAAAAGCGTCACAGTCATCGTGGCACTTATCATATGTACGCAGGACGCATCTGATTTTAGAGAAAAAAAGGCGCTTTTTTGTTTCCGATTCCATTTATGTTGGGAGGAAACTTAAACCAACCTACGAAACCTTTTGTTATCTGTGGTTTATCTTAATTTTAATATTCTTCATACTTTTTTTCCTTTGCTCAAAGCCATTAACGAAAAGACCATTGCGTTTCAAAGTAGAAAGGGTAAAAAAGTTAAGCATTTGTCATCTTACATTTGTAAACTGCTTTAACCAACATTTTCTTCTTTTGTTTTATAATATTTTGGAGACCAAAAAACTAACCAGCATATTTCAATACAACAAAAAAAATTAACTTTTTGAATTAAATCTTCTTAAACGTTCGATCCTACGATCTTTAGAGAAACGAAACGAGGCTAATTTACTTTCACCGCTAAAAGGATAACACTTTCCCTTCGTAACACCAGCCCCAGGGGAGTTCGTTGCGCAGAATAATAGTCCTTTTCACCTGGTCTAGCGGTGGATATCTTTATACCATCTAGCCCGCTGAAAGCCCGGCCCGGACCGGAAGCGGCAATGCCGGTTGAAGGTTCGCACCTGCCATTCGGGATGCTTGATAGGATGATTTACTTATTTCTCGCCCGGTCTGGGCTCCCCTGGACCCCTGGGAGGAAGGATCAGGAGGGATGTGCGCCATTATGGTGCTCGGCTGAAAATGGGCGCGGTGATTAGAACGTCGGCATTCCCGCGGGTCCAGCGATGGAATATTGTAACTGACAGCCGTTCGTTCGCTACTTTTCGCTGGTAATGAGAACGTTTCAACCGGCGCATCCTTACAGGGCCAGGGTCCGCTTTTGCAGGACTACTTACTGTTGATGATGATTCATCGAATCTGCGCCGGAGCGGTAGTGTTTAGTCATTGTTTCGCGGCCCATCAGCATTTGTGTCAGCGGGTCCTGTCGCCGGTTCATGCATATTTATTGATGCTGTGTAACTGTGGCCAGCCGCAAATCATGCTTTCCCGTTTTTTTATAACCTCTCTCTCTCGCTCTCTTTTTCCGTCAACTGGCTTCTTTTCTATCGTTCCAAATCATTAAGGGAGTAAAAATACGGAGTCCCAAAGGCGATTCGATCAGCGACGTTTCGAACACCGCAATCACACTGCAATGGAAATAAGGCAAGCGAGCGAGCAACCAACCAGAATGGGAGAAAGAACGAGCCACAGACATTGAAAAATGACAATTTTGCATACAATGCAGCAATGCAACATGCTCCGATGCCGGCCGGGATGACACATACACTGAAGGCAACGCTCGACCCGTGCCGTAATTGGCAAAATGTGTGCAAACTGCATTCCAACACACATTCATCATCGACTCGTCGCAACTCGAGCATCGTGGAGGAAGTGAAAAAGCACAGAAAGCAAGAGGATTGGGTGATATTTTTTGGAAACTTGTGATAAAAACACACTGAAAGGGCGACCTTTCTTCCCGGATGCATTTTTAGGAGGAAAGGGTTCGCCACTAGCGACAGAACATTAGAGCTCAAGCTCAAACCGGGGAGAGAAATCAGGAGAAAGTTTCGAGGGGGAAAAGCTCTCCTGTCGGAAAAGCACGTCGGAGTTCGGTTTTGCGTTGAACGTTGAAGTGGATTAAGGTATTATGACATCCATTCCGTCGTCGTTTAGAGCGGGATTTGCTGATTTATGTCCGCCTAGGTGTTACGAGGAAGGGCAAAAGATGCGATTATTTGCACCTGGCTGGAGATTGGTCTGGTTTCAGCTTTCCTTTCAGGTCGGATTTCAAAGCAAAAACAAGTAATTGAACTGTTTGTTCTTATTGAAAACTTTAAATCACTTTAAAACAAACTGCCGTTCTTTTCTGACCAATCAAAGTAGTTATTTTTTAATCATTTTTACTTATTTTATTATTTTGTATTGATAATGTTGTGTTTAATTGAACTATAAAGGAGAGGCAGATCGTTATTTGAAATATGATAATATTAGAATGATATACGTAAGCTTTCGTTACGTACATGAAGAAAAATAAAATGTAAACTGTCGACTTTCTTTTCAAACCGAAAAGATAATCCACTCTTTTCCTCAATACAAAAAATACGCATTTGTAAAAACAAAACGCATGAAAAGCTAGGTAATCAATCTAAATACCGTGAAAAACGCGAATCCCGCACGCGGTGGGCCAAATTGTTTTTCCGTAAAAAAAAACGGCGAGCAAATAGTTTCTGAGAAAAGCGTACAAAACGATACAAAATGGCCCGTCCGGCCGCGTAGCAACTGCTCGAATTTTAAAACGGGGCCTCTGCGCCATCTTCGTGGGTCATAAATTTCGATTCTAATTACAATTTTTCAAAAACCGATTCGCGGGGCCGCCTTTTCCCGGTAAGGCAATTCCATTTCATTGCCATGTTGGACATTGCTTGCTGATAAGGGTACGATTGTTCGAGTGCGTGTGTGTGTGCGGTTGGGGACGACACTGGTGATTAGTACCCATAAAAAAAAGTGGAAAGTGAGGTTTGTTAATGTTGCTGCTCACCTGCCGTGGGTTGCTTCTCTTATGCTCGCGGGGCGTTGGACACCTTCGACATAAAACAACCTTAACGAATGGCCCATCGATGATCGACAGGTGGTGCGGAACGTGGCAACAGGAGGAGGGGGGAATGGTGGTTGAATTCGTGCGTAATTGAAATAGAAACATCAGCGAGAGGTTCGAGGTCGGTGCGTTGATGCTGGTGGTCGTGTTCAAGATAACACACTCTTCGCAGGAGGTCCAAAGAGCAGACGGCTCAAGGGCTGGCGAAAAGGGGTGGATGGGGGGCATCATAGAAAAATTAGAGCACCACAGCGAAATGTCTCCATCGGTGCTCCCCCCTCCCGCACACCTCCTCGCTTCGAGATATTTCGCGAAATAACTTCACCACGGTTTGTTACAACAACGATTCCGATTCGTTTCTTCGGCCTCGCTCTATCGCACCCCACGCAACTCAAACGCTATAGCGTCATCCCTCCATTCGCCGGTCATTGACCTGGCCGGTGCGAAACGTATGTTGGTTTCTTTCCTTTTGGCTCGCACAGTGTCGGTGTATTTGTGTGCGGTACGTTGGCGGAGGTTGTTTGGTTCTGGCGTGATGGTGTGGTGTGTTTAGTTAGCTGGCAATGATCTAAATTTTGGCACGGACCCCTCCGTCTCACCACATCAACCCCTTTCCCATGCAGGGGTGTGTTTTCGGGGGGTGGTGAAAATGCGATCGCGAGAGAGATCGCGCTCTCTCTCGTGATCGAGAGAGGGAGTTCATTTCGATCGTGAGTTAGATTTCGCGCGTTCTAACAAATTCGGATGGAATGAACACCCGTTTGGAAGCCCCGAACCGCCCCTTATAAAAAGACCCACAGCAACAACGTTGGCTTGTGTTCGAAAGACCCCAAAATTACCCGACGGAAATCGCCAAAAAATGGCACAAAGAACATCCGCCTGGCAAAAAACCAAACCGAAAAGAACGTTGCGTGCGCCCTTCGGTCGTTGTGGAGCATATGTTTCCTCTTGAACCCACTGGAAGGGAGTAGGGGGGAAAAGTGGAGGGTTTGCAGAGGCTAACCCAATTAGTTCTTTTTTTGTCCGTTTCAGTGTCAGTGCGAAATTTCAAGGTTTCACAGATGTTTAATGTTGAGCGTGCGTGAGGAGGAGAGACGCGTTGTGCGTGTGCGTGAGTTTGCTTAGATGGAGTGGGTGGGGGAGGGGGGAGGAAGGGCGGAAGGCGACGATCTGGCGATATGTACCGTTGCGCGCGAGTGAGCGAGATGGAACGAACGACGCAAATTCAACCCCCTCAACAACAACAACCCCACAAAACCACCCCAAATGGAGGGGGAGGGGACGCGCAAGAATAAAGGGAAGAAGAAATAAAAATGGTGATACGCAAACCTGCCCGACCCCACTCTCCCCCCCATCTACCCCATCCCCTTCTAAAACGACCGAAAAAATTAGACGCGTAGATTCGTTCAAGGACGGACATTGAACTAAACCGTTTGTGGACCGTCTCGCGTATGTTGCTGTGCGTTCCACCAATCACCTGACCCCCCCCCCCCCCCCCCTCCTTCTCTCCTCCCTCAAAAGAACCGATCCGTTCTATTTCGCGCTGGTCTGCGTAAATTTATTTGGCACGTTTTCGCACGCACCGGCACATGACTTAGTTTGGACGCGTTTGACCGCATTTCGTTAGCATCGCGCATCGTCATCGATGACTTTTTTGGTTTTTGTAAGTGTGTGTGAGTGTGTGTTTAGGGGTACGCACAGAAAAAAAATCCAAAGTGCTCCAACGGAAGCGAATTTCGCCGGGTTGAAGGTGTGTATTTGGTTGGATCGAGCTTCTGATTTGCTTCTTTGTCTTTCTTCAACCACCCCTCTTTTTTCCGAACGCTCAGCGAAGCGAAAAGTCAGCATTTGGATGCAGTTCCGCCCGTTTTGCTTACCCTTCTGTTTGCCGCTTTGTTGCGATTTGGCTACCATTACCATTGGTTTCCCAGGGAGGACCAGTTTTTCCTTTGACAATTCTTAAGTTGGCCATTTTTATTCTCTTTTTATGTCGGTGGATGTTCTGGAAACCCATAACATGGACTAGTCGATCGGGTGTTACAATGGGGGCGATATTTGGACCACATTTTCTTTCCCTTACTTTTAAACAGTGTTAAAATTAGCATACTTTCTGGTATGATAAAATTGGGAAGGAAAAAATGTATAAAAATGCTATCGAGAACGAAAACGGTGTACAAACATCAGTAAAATAGAAATAAAAATGTCTTAACTTCTCTCCCAATCTTGAAATGGTGAGATCAGCCCGCGGTCCCAAGGTTGCTTTTCGATAGAAAACATCTGACCAAATAGAACATCCGTTCGGCGCGAGCAGAATATACCACACATCACCATAAATTCCTCCTGCAATAGGAACGTGATCAAAGACCCATGTTTCGTTGGCGATTTTTTTGCAAATCGAACTAGAACCCCCTTTGCCATTTCGGCACCCCACTCCCCATCAACCATAGGCCACCAACACACTACCAGAAGCGAATAATTGATCTTGATCTTCGCTATATGAGCGTCTTGAAGTAGATCTTTACTGAAGCACTAACACTTCCTGTCGATCGATTCCATCCCCTCTAGTGAGTAGTTTGCAGAGGTGTGTTCTAAGCACTAAGGTAGCTGTGTGTTTGTGTATTGCTATGTGTCGTGGACATTTAAAAAACCATTGCCTTTCAAGGCCAAATTAGTTTCGATCCGGCTAATGCGATGCTTGACTTCATCGACAAGTTTGACGTTCGAAGTCGTTGGTTCTCGAGCTTGCGAATCTAATTTAATAGAAAAAAAATTAAAGTACAAACTCAAGCAGGAAGGTCGTAATTGAACGACGCAAATGATCCTTGTAAATCATTCAAGGTTAGAAATCTAAAACGGAACTAATATTTTACTGATCATAAGAAAATATTCTTTAAAAACAAATCTAAACGGAGCCTGTTCGTTGGCCGTATCTTCAATGTGACGGAAAACCACACACAGCGGGGATTGCAGACACTATACCGGCGGACAAAACGAAGTGCAAATGACAAACGTGACAACCGACATGCTCAATGAATCACCTGTCAAAGGGGCTGACGAAAAACCGTGACCGCGGCAGAAAACAACTCGATTATGCTCACACGAAGTCGCCCGTGGAAGCTGCGGGAAAAACGCAACCTTTCGCAACCGTAACAATTAATAAAGCACCCGATCGAAAGGACCTCCGAGCCAACACGAGGGATGTTTATAAGCTCTGGGCAGTTCAAGTTTCGCGCGTTTTTGGCCAGGATTTCGCATCCTTGAGGCAGGCTCTTTCAAGTGATTCCTGGCCCAAGCGAACTTGCAAGGATAGGGGACTCCAGAAAGCATCCTTTCGTACAGAAAGCCACCCAGGCCCTGGGCAGTGGACCGAGACGGAAAACTTCGCTTCACCCCACCAAACGAAGCAGAAAGCCATTAAACGTTCATGAGGCGAAAGGCGCAAAACCTACAAACAACGCCACCGGAGGACCTCGAACCAGTCGAAAGAAACATGATTTATGGGTGCTTTTTGTAGCTTTTTGTAGTTTCGTGTGCGTTGTGCGCTTTTCCTCTTCTATTCTTGGGCTTTGTTTGTTACCTCGGCGGAAGAAGAAGCATCTTGGTCCGCTCCTAGACGCTGGACAGGGCGCACCATTTCGGGAGGCCTTAGCCCGTCGTGCTTACGTCCAGAAGCTTTTGGCAGGATTGCGCTGATATCTCTCCGGTTCTCCATCCTACGGCCCAACAACGCCTCCGTCCAAGTTCTTGCATCGGGTTCTGAAAATCTTAGGACATCCAAATCGAGTTAGAAAAGAATTAAGCCTTAAAATGAGACCTTGCGTGGCAGACGAAGGATCACTTCTTCTACGACTTTTCAGAAGAAGGACTAGCTCCGGTGGAATGAGTTTATCTGACAAAAATAAGACAAATATTGAATCATCTATGTATGTTTCGGTATTTATGTGCAAGTGTTGCAATATCGGGGATAGATAAAAATGGTTAGCATGTTTGCTCATCGTTCTCACCATTTTATTGCGCCAGTTCTGACCACCATCCTAAAAACCACGATCACATAGTGCCTTCCATCTCCCCGCCCTGTCCTTTCCATTGGTGTGATGTAAATCTTATCCGCTCGTAGGGCAAGCCCATCCCCACGGCCAGCCTCGAACTCGAAGGACTGATGGCGTTTGAACGTGGGCCAAGTGAAACCGTTTCCATTTATCTCCCGGCAACCTACAGCGACTGTGGCCCGGGCCACAAGAGGACGTGCACTTTTTGGCACGCAGGTCGTGCCGGGGGATGCCGCTGAACCCGAAAGAAATTGAGGTTGTGACCAAAGGCGAGCGACTTGTGTGACTTTTCGGTTCGGAGTGAAATCGTTCCTTTCGAGGAAAGTTCTCCCTTTCACCTTCTTTTTATTTTGGGTCTTAGTTTTGGTCCGACCATTTCGCAGCTTCTGTTGTGTTGTGCTATTGTTTTTCTGGGTTTTCCACTCGCCGCTGGTGGTAAATTAATTTTCCGCCTGCTGTCCGCCAAGTTTTGCGCGAGTTTCATTTTGACACGAGCGTGTGTGTGAGTGGTTCTTTTGCTCTATTTTGCTTCCGTGTTCGGCGGGTTTTCCCCGATTTTCCGACCTGTCTCTCCCTCTGCATCTTCGGATAATGTGGCTAAAGTACTCGGGTGCAGAAAGTTTTGCGTGATGCTTTTAGTGACTGCTCGATTGGGTTTCAATCGAAAACGGTGTTACTGTTCGCGCCGGGCGAAACTTTCTCCCGCATAAGTGTTCTTCGAATTGGTTGTCGCTCAAACTAATTTGGTAGGTGAATGGAGGGGGGGGGGATCACTTCGATCCCCAGGGGATGGGGATGACGGTTCTAGCGCCCGGCTAATGAAAACCTTCACCGAGCTCCCGATTACAAAAACACACTTCACAAAGTTCAATCAAATCACCGTTGCCCTTGATGTCGACGGTTGCGCGGTGATTGCGCGAAAGATCAGCCCCCCGGGGTTCGGCCCGTACTTCTCGCACTTCAAAGGGTTGCCAGCCCCACGATAGTCCCCCACCCGAGAGGAGGATCCGCGCTTTAGCCGCGTCTGGGCCATTCATTCTGCAAAACCAACCCCGGAGGAGAGCGACGGGCCTGGTTTCCGAATCGAACGCTTCTGGCGCCACGAATCTATTGAAAATGCAAAACAACTCTACCTCAACCCGGCAGCCACTTTTTTCACCCGGAATGTGGCGTAAGATCCACCCTCTTGCGGGGAAGCGTAAGGGTGGGGTGCGCGGTTGAGGTTTGATTTAATTTCATGTTTTGATTGTCTTTAGTTGACATTGCGATGCGGCCAGTCGATGCATATGAATGCTCGATGTTGGGTTCGTTCTAGTATTTTCAAAACCTCATAAATTATCCAAAGTGAAATAGAAGTTAGGTTGAAAGAATGTAGCAAATTATAAAACTTTGTGTTTTAACTCATCTAAACCAATTTGAACGAAAAATAACACGAATATTACAAAGCCTCCCTTAAATCTAACCCGCTTGTTAGACAACTAATGATTTGTGTGATCCACAAAGTAAAGCACGAAGTAGGAACAAAGACAGAAAAGGCAAACGAGAAGAGTAAGAAAGTGAATTCGAGAAGGTGGTAAGGGTTTCCCAGGGATACGATCCACTCGATCCCGGCCAAACAAAGGAGACAAATTCAACAACGTGGAACGTAACTAGAAAACCGATCAGAAAAAGGGATTTACCCGGAGGAAACCGAATACTACCCCCCTCCCGAAAAAACGAAACCAGATGGCCTCATTTTATTTTTTCTCTGTTTGCGGCCAACGCGTTGAGGTGGATTTGGCAAATCTCGTTTTATTTTCGCACACGGTCTATCCGCAGATTTCGAATTCGCGACATGATCACCCCTCGCACCATCCCGCGCCCCCCATACACTTCCTCGATTCGATCATTCCCTTATGAGATCGTTTGGGACTATCTTTAAGAAATGCCGATTCGGTTTTGGGCGAACGGTTTGGGTTTCGTTTCGCATCCCTCCTCTGCCCGTTCCAGTTTTTGGTGTCTTAATGCTTGCAGATTTCGCGATCGAATTGATATATGGCGGTGGTGATTAGGCGGGGTGGGTTTTCGCGAAAGTATCGCCAGGCTGGTGAACAAAGACGAAAACGGGGATGGCAACCGTCCCGGACTTCTGCTCTAGTTTCGGTAAAGGCCGTCCGCGGTGGGTCTGGAATGAATTTATAAATAAAATCTTCGCCGTTTACAATACACCCGGAAGTGGAATGATTCACAATTATGATACAAAGTGAAAGAGCACAAGAAACGTTGAGGAAGATGTGCTTATAGTTTTCGAACTTTACTTATTTCACAACGTTATTTCAATTAAAAGAATGTGACAGTGTTTTGTCAAACACACCAAACAATTCATAGAAACATATTTCAAAGAATAATCATCCTTCACGTTTCATCATTCGGTGCTAATTGCTAACCAAATTACCATCAAACCGATTACCCAACCAGCCGCAAGTTGTGAATTGAAGTACTTTGTCGGCCATTGCTCAGGTCCCCAGCCGGAACCTAATTATCTGTATTCGATCATAATTCCTCTCCCCAGTTCCTCCTTGCAGGATGATTTCGAGCGCTGTACGACACGATGAAAGCTGTCACTTTTTTGTCAACAAGTTTGGTGGCAGCAAAAAGCAAAAGAAAAAGATAAAGATAAACGACCGACATTTTGCATGCGTTACCTCCTTGCGCTGCTGAAGGTGTGGGCAATGTTCGGTGAGGTCCTGGTCCTGGCCACCGTCCCGGTCTGAGCGCATCCTTCCACCGCATGGAGAGAGAGAGAGAGACCGATTAAAGGCGAATTGAAAAAACGGTTGCTAGAGGCGGCCCGACATGCTGACACTGCTCCATTATGCTAAAGCATTTTATTCCCGTTGCAATCATATCTTTTCACCCATTTTGCACCCTCGAGGGAGGCACATCTGCGAGTAGCAATTTGCGGAGCGAAGAAAGTGGGCAAGGAAAATAATTTAAACACCGGGCGCTGGCGAAGGGCCCCCGTGCCGGATGGGGTGGACGAGGAAGGGGACAGGGAGTTGCAGAAAAAAAACTTTATCGCATACCGCAGCATAAATCATTCATAAAAGTCTAACTTCTCAACACAAAGTTGAGCGTCCGCGTCGTGCGGACGAGTCTATTCCGCGTAAGCGGCCGCGGCAATGCAGTTGTTGGGGAAAGAAAAACGATTTTCTGTTTAACGAAAATAAAAGAGTCAAGTAAAGCGAGCGTCCTGTTTGGCACGGCGCACGGAAGAAAGAAAAAGCCTTTACCGGAACCGTGTCACCGCAGACGACGCGAACGGTATTTACCGCCACCAATAAAAGGGCCTCAGCAGCTCCTTTCCCGTAGCTTCCTCTTTGGGACTGTTGGCGGTTGGCAGGTTCCGAAAGTGGAAAAGGAATGTATGACGTTTTGCTGGTTCATTAGCAGTCAACGTTGAGGCGCTTAGGGAAGTAAAGAAAATGAAGTTTACACTTACATTTTGAAGCTTCCTAGTGCTCATTTTCTTGACAGACAGGAAAGTATTCATGTCATGGGTAAAAGACTTTTTCTGTTACTTAATAGATCGTACATCGGGAACAAAATTATCAAGGGAGAGCATAGACCACAACGATGTTTTCTATAGAATTTATTATGGACACTGTTGCATGAAAAGTATAAGAGAGAATCTAAAGTACAACTAGATCCAATTAAAGATGTGGAAATAGTATTGCCAACTCCAGTTAATTAGTGCAATTCAAAATTTATGTTTAAATGAAATGTAAGGTTCATTGCTAATTATTTTCAACACAACTTCACTAGCACGAAACACATAAACCAAGATCAACCAAACGATTAATGAAAAATGATAATTTAAAGCAAGGATATCCCTATGGAACTGAAAGCGAAGCTGATGCCAATCACTTACAAAAAAGCGTGGTATTTTACATGATGTAAAATCAAAAGAAGAATGACTTCAGTGCAGAGGGAAGGAAACATATAAAAAACGATTAAAAAACGAAGCACAAACATATTTTTAATGGACGCTAACAGTGCGCAGCGTAAAGTGAATGCCAAACAAAACAACAGGACCAGAACTGTTTCACATTAATTATCATTTATCATTCATCTGCATGCTAGCGGGCCGATAACGCGGTAGTAATGGCAGGTGCCGATGGAAAAGCAATGTCAGAGGCTCCTCGGCAAAACATTTCTTTTAAAGAAAGGACCAACCAACCCGAGCCCGTTTTCTTGATGGAGGCATTTGCGGGGGGAAGGAAGAGTGCAGGCACATTCACGCGATAGTAATAAAATATAACGACCGCATGGAGTACCAAGGAGGCAGACGGGGGGCTTCGGAAGAAGGACTACGATGAACCAACAACCCATACCACGGACCAATTTGGGGCCAATTGGAGGAAGAAACACAAATCGGAACGCTAAACGGCAAACGCGATCGTGACTGCAGTAAGAATGAAGCTGAACCGGCCACATTTGACTCAATTAATGAGCAAACGGTACCGCAGTTCGTCCTTGATGGGATAGAGTGTTTGTACGAGGGCTTTACTTTACTTCGAATACTTTTCTTCAGATTTTCTTTAAAACAAGGATAACATGAATTTATAGATGTTCTGCTCTACATACACTCCATAGCTTCCTTTGGTTTTTTCCCTACCGTTTGGCGAAAAGTTTGCAATTCCATTCCAGCCGAAAATCATTCCGAAAAATGTGTGTGTGTGTGTGTTATTTTGCGAATCCCGTCGAAACGTGTTCCCGACAAACGGGTCCCGTGGCGCGGGAAGCAAAACAGGCTCTCGGAGCGTTTCGGGAGCGAAAGAAAGTTGAACGGATTCCTGAAATTCCTGAACGAAACTTTCAAAGCGACAGGTCATCGCCGTGATTCGCCGGTCTGGAGAGCTTTGCCGCTCGATCATTCCATTCCTACCGGTAGGTTGAATAGACTCGCTGCATCAGGAGATCGAACACACACGGAAAAGCTTCAAAGCTTTCGGTTATATCCTCAACCCTTTCGGAGGCTTTCTTCCTACGTGGGCTTTCGGTGGATCGTGTGTAGGAATGAAAGAGAGTGACCAAGCGAGAGGCAAGAGTTTGCAAATCTGATCAACCCCCGATGCGTGCGACCGGGACACCGAGCGTCGCATTCCACGCACGACGGAGGCTTCGGCGGAGGAAATGGCAAAATCCCGTTAGCATGATTTCTTTCCTTCCTGCGCGGTCGTTCTATCCTTCCATCTGGGCGCTCGCTTTCGTCTGCCGCACAGACCGAGTTTCTCGTTCCCGTTATCCGGTGGAGACGCACGCAAAAAAAGGCCCCTCAAACGCAACCGAATCGCATGTTCCAGCCGATTTCGAACGCACGCACCATTGTGCGAGAGGTCGCCGACGCGGAGCACGCCGCGAGAGTTCGCCGAATTTCGGACATCGTCGCGACGATGCTGCTCTCGAGCAGCGTCTCGGTGTGTGCGGTGTGTGTCGCCCACAGGTGAAGCTCGTTCGCGCCGCCATCGGCTTCGGGGTCCACACGACGCGCGGTTGCGCGCGGCTGCTGTTCATCGCGCACACGTGTGTGTTCATCGCTTCAGCTTCTCTTCCAACGAACTGCGGCCGGCACTGCATGGATAGTCGCATTCCGTCGGTGAAACGGTAAGGTCGAAGTCCTGCGTTGCTTCCCAGCGTCAGCCTCCGTTCGAATCGCTACGGTCCTCTAACGGTGGTCTGGGAAGTTTTAGTGAACCGATGATTCGTGATAGCCCTTTCTGCGTTGAAATTGTGTGAAAGTGTCAAAAGGGCTGAAACGAATCGAAACGCAATGCCGGCTGCAGAAGCCAAAGTTGGTAAGCACGTTGTAGGATTGATTGTTCTTTTGTTTCCTCGCTTACGGCAGCCACTGTGGCCATTGTGTTCCCCAGTGTTGCTAAGCTAGTATGTGTCACCCTTTGTTCACCGTCGCGTGTGCCTTTCGATTTGTCCGATTTGGATCCTGCTTGACGTTGCGTGCTTTGCGGAGTCCTGGCTTTTATTTCCTGGAGCTTTTATTTCACGGTGATTCCGAGTATAAAATTTACTCCTTGCACGAACAATAACCAAGTTGTGTGCCGGTGTCGCTAGATTAGCATGAATCTGACAATGCAAGGAAAGCAGGACGAAACATGATCGAGCAAGTCGAGTCGAGTCCTTCGCTGCCCTTCGCATGATTTAACGATCTCAACGCCTGCTGTGTTCTCCTTTTCTTTGCAGAAACAATGTGCAGAACGGCGAGCGAGGGGAAACCTGAACTAACCTGCTCAAATGGTTCGCGGTTCGCGAAAAATTGTACGAATCTCGGTATGGTTGGTTTTTTTCCCCCATGACCGCCACTGACTCTTCGGGCCACGAACACCAGAAGCGGAGAGCGAAAGCCCACGGATACGGAAGAGCGTAACGAGCAAAGAAACCCGGAAGTATGCCGCCGCAGAGCGCCAACACCGAAAAAGTTTGGTTGCAAAGATGAAGGGATTGCAGACCTTGGGTACCGCACACACGCACGTTTTTTTTTGTGTGTGCAGTTCCTCAAAGGGTCGTCGGCGAGTCGGACGTTTTCGACCCTTTCATTCGACGTCCTGCGATCTGGAGCTCCCTTCTTTCCGGTGCGGATTGCTTCTTGCGAGGAACACCGTGGGCTTGGAGGTGTTGAAGACCGTTGCCGGAGAGAGAGCAAGAGAGGAAGAGAGAGAAAGAGAGACGAACACGCGAGAGAGAAAGAGAGATTCACGTGAGAGACTGAAAAGGAGCAGCGCCGCATTTTCATTTGGAAAGGTTCGGCTTATTTGATGTCCGCCGTCGGCTGTCAGTTTCAGTTAGACCAGCACAGTGTTCAGTTCGCCGGGTAGCCATCTTTCCACGCCTGCTAGGATCAACCAGGATCCTTCGTTGTCTGGTGTCGAGTACGATTCACAGCGCAGTCAGCCGTTAACCTGTCCTGTGCCTCAACAGTCGCTGCCATCGTTCCGAGGAGAAGACTCTGCAGTTGCCATCGCATTCCTTACACATCCTTTCTAATGGCAGTGCCTGTGAAGTGTTTTAGAAAATCTAAAGGAAGTGTAACTGTGACAAAAAAACGACTGTACTATTAGTGAAAAGAATGTGTGAAAACTCAAAGTATCAAAGTGTCTGCTTCCAGTGTTTTAGATGGTGTATTGTGCTACTTTTCGTGCAATTTACGAAACTTACTGAAGATTGTGATCGTTGGTAGGAAACTGCATCCATGCTCAAATGCTGTGCTGAAAAACCTTTACAAAAAGTATGTGTTTAGTGATTGAATACAGCATCTTCAGGTTGTGTTTAAGGTAAATTGTTAATTTAATACTAATTTCTTACACAGATACAGCTATTTTACTTCATTGCATCACGAATATTCTGATAACCCGTATACAAAGTGAAGCAATTCGCTCTTCTGACGCTTCCTGTCGAACCCGGCGAATAATTAACACACGTACGCAAGCACTTAGTATGATGGACGTCAGTGTGAAGGCAAAATCAACATGTTCACGAGATAAGTGAAGCCATGCTAATCGAAAGCAACCACCGGATGATGATGATGATGATGGCAAAGCGGATGGTGGTGGAGATGTTGAGTGGTGTCAGTCAAGTATTTTCTGCCGTTCTGCCTACAAACCCTGTTTTACTGTTTGCTTACTTTGAAGTTGCAAAAAGATGCAAACGGAATCGAACGAGAGGCAGGGTGGGAAACGATTCCATTTTATTCATTCATTCCTCCTGCGGCACGGTTTAATCTGCACTGCGGAATCGGCAGCCAAATAATCGCAAGACACATGTTCGGTCTGGGCGACCGTCAGCTGGAAGCCATTTCGTCGAGATCATTTCGAACACTCTCTCCCTCCCGACTTTCTTTGAATCATTGGCCAATTTCGCAATTTCCTTCCGAAAGGGATCGACCAGATCGAGATTCGCTTGGTTGGGAACATTCCGATTCCAAAGATGTTGTGGCCCCATTTGCTCCTCGTTATGGTGAAAACCATTTTCCACAGCCTACTTTTTGGTTGAAAAGCAGAAAACGCAAACCAAAATGACCAAAACCAAAATGGTTCTCGTCAGGCAAGCATCAATCAACTTCACGCACGCGGAATCACGTCTGGCGTGGGAGCTTTCCTTCTACCTGCTTTCCTGATTTCGTACCGGGTGCCACTGATGGCCGTAACTAGCTCTATTAAAGGACATCGAAAAACGCCATATCGCACACGGGCAGGAAGTCGTCTTCCCTCCCCCTTCAGACCACCCTGGCAGCGACGACGACTCGGTCATCGCAACGCAATCGCAAAGCGGAAGAACAAACATTTGTTCTTTCGCTTCCGATGCCTTTCTTCCGTTTCGGTGTCTCTGCCGCGAGTCGTCGGTACGCCATCGATTCCGTTTCGGTTTGATTCATTTCCGGTCCGTATTTCCGTTCGTTAGGCATGCTTTGCACGCGTTTGCTACGAGCCTATTTTTCTCGACTGACTTTTCCTTTTAAACCCTGAATATGTCGACTCGTTGTTGGATGAATGTGTCCTAGAAGGCTTTGCGAAGATACATTTTCGATCAGCTTGAAAAGTAAGGACACATCTGAAGGTAGTCTCTCATTTCTCTGCAAGAAGAACACGATTTCTGGTCGTTCGAGATTGATTTTGGTGGGACATTCGTGAAATCCATGATCGTCACATTATCAGCGCAGATTGCGAGATAGTGTTACGCCCGACCGTGATTAATCACACCCTTAAAAACACACACACTTACACAAAGGCACAACAGATCCTGTTAGTCAAGACAAGTCGGCAAACAAGTAGAGCTACATTTAAAACCCCGTGCCTTTTGGGAATCAAAAATCTTCTCCAATCGCGAGGAGAGTGGGACAAGTGGTGAAAGTAGAAACAACCCCTTTGCCCCCCACTCCCCTCTCCTTCCCTTGTCCAGCCCAGGAAGGGGGACGAGAGAGGAGCCACGACGTACACGACTTGGCTGATGTCATTCGCGCATGGCTGTCGTCGTTGTCGCTGCCTTGCCGGTGGTTGCGTATCGCCTAATCTAACGCAAGACGTTCCTACTCGATCCCCTCTCTCTCTTTCGCACTTCCCAGGCAGCCAAGAAGAAAAAAGAGGCTATTCTTTTTCGAGTTTCCGCGGGCCGACGCTGCCAAAAACCCAGACGTTCGCTCGCGTACAAAGCGTCGAATTGTGTAGTTCTTCGCGAAACGAGGGTTCTTAGTATGGGTTGCTCCTGTCTGGTGCGTCCCCGATGAGGAGAGGAAGGTCCAAGCAGGCGCTGCGCGCAGCAGAAGATTACAGAAGGCTTGCACGTGTGTGTGTGTGTGTGTACATGTGCGTCTTTACTTCTTTTTTGCGCAACGCCTATGACAAACGTTGGTTTTCGGCTCGCGCAAAGTTTAGCGAATCTGACCTTGGACAAAACGCGCAGCGCGAAGGAAGTTTCTAGTTCTTTGCCACTGCGTCCGATGGCCCCTGCTTCCCCCTTTCCCTCCCCCTTTCCTGTGACTCTCGTCTCGACCACAAACACAGCGGGCTTCTATTTGCGAATGTCGACTTCCCATCGCGCAGCTAAGACGATGGAAGAAGAAACCCCAAACGTGCCATTTTTTTCGCAACCCACCGTCTCCTTCTAGCTGGTCTGTTTTTTTAGGAACATCCGTTTCACTCACTCTATCTTGCCGCAGCTTGTAAGGGATGATTTGTAGCAACACCGCGGCGATGATGATGTTGATGGTGGTAGTTTCGCGTCTGCTTTGTTGCAACCAGAACAAACACACTCTATCATTGTAGCTGGGAGGGGGGTTGCTACACCAAATGCCTCTTCTCCTCAAAATGGTTCCAAAATGTAGAACCGAGTCGAGCTGATCCGAGGCTAATATGTTCTTCCTTCATTTTGCTCCATTCCGTTTGTTCCGGCTTGCGCACGGGGAAGACTTTTCGTTGTGCGCGAGTTTCTATTTGCGCACCTTCCATCGGTGTTGGCGAATCCCGGATGCTTCTCGTAATCCCGGAATGTACGAGAGCTTACTGTTGGGCCAGTCTTCAAAGCAGCGTCCTCCGAAACCTCGGTCGACAAATTTAGCGGAATAAAGATAAAGATCCGCTCCCTAAAGCACATTCCCGTGATGATGATGTAATTTGGAGGCAGCGATAAGGAAAAATGGCCCCCAAATTTTACACTCCCACAAAATGAAGGCAATCGACGCGAATGAAACAACGGGCGCGCGGGTTCTGCAGTAAGGAACCATTATTGCTTTTCATTCCCCGTTTGTTTGATGATGTTTGGATCTTCGTTTCATTGGTAGGTGTGGGTGTAGTAGGTCTGGTGGGTGTGAATTTTAAATGGTTTTATCAACAGTCGAGTACGAGCGCTACTTTTGATGAACGACGTACCAAACCTCCGACATTAATGGACTATTGTGTCACGTTTCGCAAAGTGAGCCTGGTCTTCTATCAAAAGGCAATAGTTAAATCCCTCCAGAGGACCTGGACGTATCCAAAGCCAGCCCGTCTAATTGTAAACGTAATTTGCATTCTTTTCGCATGCAACCCAATCCACCGAGAAACCAATAAAATTGTTTCATTTCGAGGAATCGGTCGCTTTTGATAGACCTAAGATGAGAGATGAAAATTAGCATTTAGATGCTGGTTATTATCCTGGCATGAATGGTATGTTCCCTTGTTCCTAGAGATTTCCTTTGGGACATGTTTGACCAGTTTAATCTACGAAGGTTTCAAATGTTTTTTTATGTCAATAGGTGTAATTTAAAAAAGACTCACCACCACAGGTCGCCGGAAAACAAAGAAAACAATAGTCGGTAGCTTGTACCTCGAGCGGGAGAAACCCGTGCAAATTAAATTCAACGATCCAGCCCGATTATGACACGCGATAGAGAAGGAAAACTTTGTCCCAAAAGTCCTTGTCGAGCGGCGGACGCTGATTATCGCGAGGATCATGTTGATGGTTACGAGTATTTTTCGCCCCATCCGTTCGTGGGGGGGAGGCGGGCCCTACAGGGCTTTTTCCCACCACCACAGAGACTTGCCCACGGAATTCATGCCGTGAAACGTGAAACGCGAGAGCCGACATCGTCATCGTGGAGCCATGTCGAAATGAAAATGAAAGCTTCATCGCCCATCCGGGACGAGGACGGAAAGAACTTGTAAGAGTCGGCGGACAAATCTAAAACTGCTTCTTGTAAAGTTTGTTAGGCGGGCGAGGAAATGTTAGCCCCCTGTTTCGACTCACTTTCACTACTTTCTTCGTTTTCTTCTGTCACTTCTTCCTTCTGAAAAAAAAACTTTAATGAAAAGCATAATATTTTTACTCACTTCTTCAAGCGTCGAAGGTACGTAGGTGTGCTAGCTTTTTTTTTTATCCTGGCCCTCCTTTATGTTTGCGCTTTTTTTGTAGCTCATAATGTCTACCAAGAGAACCTCCTAAGATTTTGTAGAGGGTTCGCTAACATTATTAATTTGCCCAGTCTTGTAGATTGGCCGGGCCAAGGATACTTATGAGTGTGTTTTCTTCTTTGACGTCTGCGAAGAGTTTCTTTCCGGATATTTAGCTTAAAAAAGACATTTCATAGATTTTCCAGAGCCCTCAAACTCCGCTCTTGTTTTTTGCTCCGTACGCACACGTGCGTTTCGCTGTTGATACTTGGGAAAATATTGTCGGAAATTTTATTTTTCCTGTGTATTTTTCTCCCCAGAACGTTTACTCTGTGTTTGTTCTAAACTTTGTGGAACGGTTCTGTTTATGTTGATTTTGTCCAAGCACGAGGATTTGCACACGCGTGCAGGTCGCTCGTTACGAGCATAAATTCTCCGTTCGGTTGTTTTAATTTTGATATTTTCTTTTGCGAATACCGTTCAAATTGTAACGCTTTCCTCTCGTTACTGGTTGGTTACGTTTGGAATTCATCGAAGAGCGTAAGCAGCATGAGACGAAGCAAATAATAGTTTTAGATGTTTGCTCGTTGCCATAAACGGAGAAAGTGCCATTTTCGCTTGCTCTGCCAAGGGAGAACATGAACATTATAATCATGCTGCAGTAGTAGTTGCAGTGGTTGTTGTTGACGTGAAGTTAGTAGCTCCTCCTCTTGGTGTTCAGCCTCTTTCCTTCTCTTTCGGTTTTACAAGTTGCACTAAGAATAGTTCAGCCAGAATTGTTATTTGTTTGGTGTGTTCGGTCCTACTAGAGATGGCGTGTAGAAAGCTGACTGAGCACCAGGTGAAACGCGAAGGTGAGCATAAACATTTACGGAAAAGAGATCGGGAAAAGAAAAACAAAAGTTCAAGCTTCCGCAGCACCGGCTGGAGTATTTTCAAATTACTTTACGAAATGTGTGCATTTTCGGTAAAAGTTTGGAAATTATTAGCCTGCTTCGTACCAACAAGCTTTAGACCTCAACATCGACCACCAAGTCAGAGGCAAACTTTTCCGACTTCGACCCTCAGCCCCCACCTCATGTGCCTCCTGCACGATTGAATTTACAAACTTGCGTGGCTTCCCAGCAAGAAAGGACCCCCCTACACAAGCAACTAAGGTTTTCGTGTATCGAAGCTTTGTTTCGGGACCGGGTTTTTCCATTGGACATCTTTATTAGACGGCTGGCAAGGAAAAATTGGTGTCGCGAGTTGCTCGCTTTTCGTTGGTTTTCTTTTTGTTTTTGCTCTTCGGTAATAGCCATTGTTCAGAAATATCACTTCGGATATAATCGAATTCCTACACGCAAATGCTCCCTGAGGGGTACAAAAAATACAAAATAAACCACCAGAAATAGTGTAGGAAGTTGGCAACAATTTCGTTGCATGTGTAAACTGTGAAGCTATTTATAAATGGCGCCATTGGTTTTGTTGCATTCACTTGGAACTCATCCCCCTCCCTTTGGGGGTGGTGCCGGATTTATGGATTACTGTTGTTGCTGTAAAACATTAAATCGAAATGCGGATTCCGCAGCGGTAGTCTTTTTTTTTCGTTCCAACAACCTAAAGTAGGTATGTGGTATATTATCAATACAGATACCCGAAAATTGAAATGGTAATTTGAAAATCAATCAATGTTGGAAGGAAATTGACTTTAGATCGGTTGCAGATATTTTCTTTGTTTCCGATCGGTTAAGTATGTTTTATTTTGGGTTTCACTTTGCTTGATCTTTGTTTATAGTGTTAGTAAAAAGAACAGTGGAATAAGTTCATAATTTGTTTCGACCACAAAATAAATATTTCAGTTTCCTTGTACGTCAGGCTTGAAACCGATGAAAAAAGCTATGCTCTCGATGACGCTTAGCCTTGGGCCAGTGTATTTAGTCCCGAAATAATCCAAACACAAATTTTCCCAAAAAGGAAACCGTGAGAACACGTGGGGGCGAACAGCGAGTAAAATTTTGGGGAAATAAACAGAAGTCGACCTAGAATAAACGAGCAATAGCCCTAGGATATCTTTTTTTTTATTATTTGCAATATGCTAGCACAAATTTTGTCTGCTTTATTAACCGTGAGCGGAACAAATGAACGAACCGAGTATGTCCTGACGGAATGAAGATGAGAACCCGTTGGGTATTTTTGTCGATTAGAAAAGCTAGAACGGCATGAAAACGAAAGAAAGCCATATGTCCATATCTAGAGGGCACAGAAAATAGGCCGCCTGACTGAGTAATCATATCAGGATATGGGAAAGGATGACGAGAGAGTATTTGAAAACTAACTAAACGCGCAAAAGAGCAATAATCATACGCTAATGGCAAATCGTTTGGGTTTCTTGAGGGATTTGCAAACGAATCTTCGTAGTTTCTAGTAAGAATTCTTCTTGGTTTTCCTGTATCATTCTCCTTTTGTATGGAAAACTCATCGGTTATGCATTCTTCATTAATTTTTGTATACATCTTGTTTTTGGTATACATGATTGTATCAATCATTAACTTTCGATCGAGTGTTTATTTTGATAGACCATATAGGATCGGAACCTTGATTTAAAATTATATAGTAATAATTTCTAGGTAACACATAACAACACAACAAGAACTATAAAAAATTCCAAGTGAACAGAAAAAATAAACAGTGGAGGTCTATTAAGGTTGGCAATAAAATATTGTCAAAATGATAGCCAATTCATTGCAAAAACTGCCTCATGAAAAACCTCCTTGAATTCGGACACCCCAGAATACATTACAAAATAAAACTAAAAGCTCTCGCATAAACCATTTCGGACCCCGCCTGCGCTTGGAGTTTGGGACTCATTCACTCAACCCACCAATCTATTTAATCCATGTGCGCGTAAAAATTGAACCAATTTGGGGTTATTTGAAACCGGGCCACCCGGAAAATCAGTCGTCCATGAAGGCGAGCGTTTGGTGGGAGAACACGAGCTGCTGAAGGGGAGCAACTTTGGGAAATTAATTTATGAGCAGTTGTTCGGATTGATTCCCCCTCCGTCGCTTGGTCCCCGTACCACCGAGGGGGGAAAAAAATTGGGAAAAGCTACTGGTGGCTTCTGGCAGAGCAACAAATGGTCCTGCCCAAGTGGGGGAGGGGGTGGCGTTGGGCGGGGGTTTGGTTTGAATTTTCAATGAAACAGTACCAGTGTTTTCGTATACATATATTCACCATGGGTTGTTTTTTGTTGTTTGTTGTGGGTTTGGAATCGGAAAACCCACTGGCCAACGCACACATACACACACACACACACACGGGGTCTAATCGTTTGTCCTGTTGTTGTGTGGCGCAGGATGTTTCAATTTGGTTGTACATGATACGACCGCTCGGCCGTGTTTTTGGGCGTCGCTTCATGAACACGCGCTGTTAGTAGTGTCAGCGTGTTCCGTTGTGTGTGTGCTCGAAAAAGGAAGTTTTCGCGCCGATGAGTGTTCACATGGCTTTTTAATTAACACTTTCCGCTCGGCTGCCCGTTTCGAGGAAAGTTGATGATTTGTGGGCTCAGAATCTCGCGCCGCTGAGTTTTAACGCCGCGCTTAATCGACATCGACAAAGTAAAGTGTGGTGGAAAATTGCACCAAACGCTGCGAGCGAGCCATTGATTGCCTGGCAACAGTGGAATCCCCCGATCGTATTTGGGATATAGATCCAGGCGCAGAAAATGAAACGACCCCCAATTAGACGCAACTATAATGTTGATTACAGTTAGGCATCACTGGGCATCATATTGAAGTTGACGTTGAAATAGGTTTAGGAACGGAAAAGAAAAGAATATAGCTAGAGACACATTCACCGGTTTCTATTTGCGCTGTGGAGCTCCTAGGCTTTTCGGTTGGGTTTTCTTTTTGTGTCTAACCCCTCTGTTTATGGTACGGGTTTTATCTTGGTCTCGAAAAGATGGTCAAGGTTCAACCTAACCCCGTGGGCTTCGGGTCCGAACCCGGCGGGTGTATTGTAGGTTCGGTCAAGCGTTGCAATGAATTTTATGGCTCAAATTGGTGAAGCGAGCTTACTCGGTGGGACCTCCGCCGGCTTAACGGCGAGAAGGACTCATTCGAGCGAAACGATTGGCCCGGCCGAAGATGGGATACGAGAGTGTTATCCGATTGGCAAGCCAATGTGTATCGTAAGGGAGTGTAATAACACGATGAAGTTATGGAATGTTTGCTTGCGATTGCGATTGCACCACAGCTCTTTGGTTTGACTGTTGTATTTCGAATGTTGGGAGGAATAAAAGTAAAACCATCAAACTAATTTAGAGAAGTATTTTTAGGGACAGGATGAAGTAATTAAAAATATTTCTTCAATCTCAATGTTTCAACTAGAGTTGTGTAAATCTGATTCAGATTCATGAACTTGAATGAATCTCTGCCTTATAAGGCCTTATGCCTGCCTTATGAATCTCTCGACGAAAGATTCATGAATCCTGAAGACACACCAACTGATAAAAAGTCATCAGCCAAAAATGGGTTGAAGGACTCCTTTTTTTGTCGCATTGTCCACGCCTATGAAAGAATCGGGGAGATTTGTGACAGATCCATGACAGATTCATTAAGGTTTTGAAATATTCATTAAGCTTTGAAGATTCGAATCCGCAAAAATTCATGAATCCATCGGAACGAATCTTAGGTGAAAGATTCATTAAGCACAACACTAGTTTCAACCAATATATCAACTTCGCTTTGCATTGATTTTAGTGTGTGTGTGTTTTTCATTACTTCTTTCAGGCGAACATCTTCACTATATGTTTCCGCACACCGAATGCACCGTGTTAGGTAAGTTTCTTTTTGTCGTATTTGCGTTTTACGAGTATCATAAATATTATCGACTAGCAGGAAAGGTTCGCTGCCGACCCATTTCGATGCCGATCACGAGCCCGATGGTCTGCAGCGATCCCATTTTTCACCTCCGAGAGAGCTGACCGTAAATCAAAACCCTCCATCTCGCACCTTGCGTCGTCAGACTGGCGAAGAAATGGGCCTCCGAAGGGTGGACGAGTATTTTCTTGCTACTAGACGACCGTAAAATGGGGAAATGGGTGCATTCTAAGATCTATTTCCTTTCCTATCCCATCGAAATGGATCTTCTTCGTTCGGCCCAATTTCGGGACCTTTACCAGTCGAAACATTTTCACATCCAATCGTTTGCGTGTGTGGCTTGGAACACGGAGGAATACTTTGAGTATCTTTTCCCGGTGGTGGGGGGAGGGAGGAAGAGCCCTGTGTGCCTTATGGTGCCGAAAGGGAAAACGTGCGATACTTTCACGCAGAAGCGTGCCCCGATAATGCGCCATAAAACACATAAAAGCCACTTGTTCTGATTTTATTATTTTATCCTGGGACAACAAAACTTCCCCCTCTTTCCCGTGCATATGCCTTCCGTTTCCCCTTCTTTCTTATAGTGCAGTTTTATGCCTCTCGACTCGGCCGGTCGTGAATAAATGAAGCAAAGATTCGTCCTTCCTTCCACAGCGAGTTGCTTCCGGGAATTCATAAAAGTAGTGTAAAAAATACCCACAAAACTCCTTTCACGTTGATTGCGGGGAAAACGCCCCTTTCCACCTCACGTGTTCCGCGTGAGATAGTTTGGCGTGGAAATACTTCGTTCGGCTACTGATTGGAAATCCCACGCAGCTCAGCTCGTTCGATTTTCCTTGTCGAAATTTCGGCTGCCTTTAACACCGTGTACCGGATCCTTTCTTTTATTTCCACCTTCCACTAGATAGTAGTGGGTGAAAATGGGCGTTTGTGTGTTCGAATTTGGGGAAAAAAAAGGAAAGGGAACCTTGCACGAAGAAGCATCGAAGCGCCAGTCAATCGAACATTAGCACTTTTCCTTTGGGCATTTTCTTACGACGGGGAAGGAGGTGGATAAGGTGGAGCGCGGGAGGGGGCGGTAGTAGGTAGGAAGCAAATCATGCTACGAACGCCCACCTATTTCCCACGTACGGCGAATCCTTTTGGCGAGTCTCACCGTTTGACCCCTCGAAAAAAAGGAGTAGGAAGGTATTTTCTTGATGATATGAAGGCTTTATTGTAAAAGGGAGGAAATTTTTTTCCCTTTGGAAAAACCTTTTTTACTACACGCGCAGCCAGAAGGAAATTTGTTTACGCCGGGTCAGCGGAAGGAAACAAACACGTATAAAATCTCCCACAGCTGAGGACCGTTGGGCTTTTCCGAAACGAACGACTCCATAATTTTCCCACAATCATTCACCACTATCCTTTTACCTTTACCGGAGCTGACATTACTGGCCCGCTTTCCATGTTCCACTCTCACTCTCCTCGGTTTCATTCATAATACTCCTACAATAATAATATCCCATAACCAGAATCGAATCGTTACGTTTCAATAGACAGATACAATTTCGTTGTCTACCTCCATTCGTGACGTAGGCCTTCGTTTGTGATGGTTTAGATCGCATTTTCCCATCCTTAGGTGGGTTGATTTTCTTTTCTCGCTTCAGTTGGAACAGTCCAAGACCAGGCAAACGAAAAAAAGAACCTTAAGCAAATGTGTCTGCTTGGAAAAAGGTTCTTACCGCGTCGTCTTTCTTTCGAGTTTCCCCTCCAGAAGTGACCACTTTTTCCCTTCGAAATATGCAATGGCTTCCGAGATCTTTTAGTCTCCGCCATCGGCCGTTGGGAGAGGGAGTCTGTGAGATACCAATTGATCGTATTTATTTTATTTTATTGTGTTTCCTACAATTGTACAAGCGAATGTCGTCGCTGCAGATCGTATCAAGAGCTATCTGAGGGCTCCATTGTTCCGCCATGATCTCTATCGATGTCGGGGCGTACGCTTAGAACGGCCGAAGAGCAAAGAGCCTGTAATTGTTTATTTATTGCAATTGACAATGTTTTCCCTTCGTACGGGAACTTTGCCGTAAAGTACAAGTCGTTTGTTTGTCCGAGTTGTGGAAGGGCCGAACAGATTTCCGGATATTTTATGCGTGAAGATTTCGGGCTCATTCGGAAAGCTTTAGAAATAAAATACACACGTTTGCGGTAAGCCCCAATGTCTGGGTGCTGGGGAAATAGGCAGAAAAGAATCCGTAAAGGGACAATTTGTACCATTCAGGTTTGAAAGTACAAAAAAAATGAAGGATATTTTATACAGTTGAACGTTCAAAAATACTCCAAAATGTGTATTTTAACGAACCTCTTTTGAGCGCCGTGCGTATTTGCCTTGATATGGAAATTTTATTGTAAGTTCTCTTCTCCTTATTTTGTTTTAGGAAAACAAGAACAACTCCCTCATCGATTTTCCTTCCCGATATAAACCACTGGAAAATATTGCACGAGTGTTTACTCCCTGCAATTCTGTGTTGTTTTATATTCTTTGGTTTTGTTTTACGCTGAACATCCACACGAGGGTGGCGAGAAAATAGAAAATGCACTCGAATTTTTCCACTTTACTGCCTGCCAGGTGGTGGTGGCTCTCCCTTCATTCGCTCTTTCCCTTCGGATGTGACTGCATTTCCCAAACCGCTCCGGTACAAATGGTTCTATTATATTTCCTGTTGACCAACTTGTGGGCACTCCGTTATCTCACATTCTCTTTTCTTGTCTCATCCACGGGAAAAACGGGTTTCAAGTGCCTCTGTTTGTGCCAGAGTGAATTGCAGAAAAAAAAGACTTCTCCTATATTTCCCGCGGTGTTTCATGTATGCCTCGGCGGTTGGGGAAACGGAGGAAAATGCAACTGCCTGCAACACTGAACTGCAGAAATGTAAAACATGTGCCTCCGAACCTGGTACTGTTTGCCACTTCCTGATGGTGGAGTAGCACTCTCTTCGGCCTACGGGAAAGCCCACGGAAAATTCGGAAAATACCCTCAAGTGTAGCACTCCAACTCACTCCAGCATTTTCCGATCCCCATCCAGTGGAAAGAAAGGGGAAAGAAATGCGATCGATGCGTGCCGGGAAACGATATTCAAAGGGATCCGTGGTGTGTATGTTTGTCCTGAACCCTTCTTCCCTCCCCCCCCCTTACCGAGCAGTTGCGTGGAGCGTCTCCGACAAACGGTGCGACGATTGCGAAAATTGTATTCAGCGTATTTGCTTCATTGCGCGCATAGCTATGGAACAATGGTGGAAATTTAGTTTTCGATAGTGCGCGACCACCACCTGACGATGTGCTGGTACCGAGTTAGAACTTGTTTTTCCTTTTGGCAAGAAGCGGTTGTAGTTTTGCGGCGCATCGCAACATGGCATGCATATTCGCTGTGTTTGCAGCTGAGCTGTTTTCTACTCCCTTTTAGCTGCCTGGGGCATATTCGTTGACTTTCACGTTATGATATTAAATTATCGCCACAAATCGGGGTACGCTCGCAGAGCCATTGAGTTTTCTCCCATCGAGAGATTTATGGTGCGTTTGTTTTCGGCTGTAAATAAAATTGCATTTAACGCTGCAGTTCCTACGGAAATGAAATAGGACGACAGTGCCGGGTTCTTGTTTCGGTTTGGTATGTTTTTTCGACAGTTTTTTAGGAAAAATACCTATCCATACTGCAGTGCTAACAACGCGGACAAAGCATCTTTTTGCTTCGTTTGAAAAATAAATATTCAGATTTTACTTGACTTTTACACAATAAATTCCATTTTGACGTCGATGGAACGTTTGGTCAACTTTTGATTTTGAAAAATGTATTTCAAAACAAACCTTTTTAACATCAAAAAAACATTTAACATTTTGTGTTTTTCTGTTTGTATTCACTGCTGGAAGCAAAACACATACACATTAGAACGCGTTACAAACAACATTATAATTGTACAGCACCTTTTAGCGACTTTGCAAGTCAAAGTTCAACCTCTTTCGCTTATCAGTAGCATTTCTTTCACGAACATCGACTAACAAAAGTCAGTTCACGATTGAAACGTGTAGGTTCTTTTTTGGAACAGTTTTAACTGCGTGACGAACACACAATTAGCCTCGACAGAGAGTTGCCTGGAATAATCTTCTTACGTGAGCTCTTATCATCAGCGTTTTTGCATTTAGTGTCAGTGTTTGCAGTTGAAACAAGTTTTTTGGCTTTAATTCATCATGAATTGACAATTCCTTAGCTAATGAGAAACTAACTTCCAATTAGTTGTGTTTCTTTGATAAGGTGTTCTGCATTGTTTTTATTTGGTTTTGAAAAACAGGAAATCGTTGATTTTTTTTACTTCCTTCCGTTCCTAATCCCAGAGCTTGGTGAATTCCTTCGAGATATGCTACTTACGGTCCAGAACTTTTGTCCACATGCCGCCGACGCCTTCTGCTGTGAAGAAAGATTGTACAATTTGTGCCGGGGAATGAATGGTAAAAACACGAAAAACATATGTTGAACTATTTTCTCTATTGAAAAACTTTTACCAACCCGCTCCACTCGCCAGGGGAGGGGGAAGGGGAGAGTATTGAAATGATTGCCAAGCTGTTTGTTGTTCGCAAGGGGCGACTCGTTATTTTTCGCCCCCCAGAGTTTGCCTTCGCTCTCGGTCACCAGCACTGGGTAAACAGGTTCCCAGGCATCTTTCCAGGAGCAAAGACTCCTGATACCTTGGCAGTGGGCGGGAAGTGAAACAGGAGAAGCTGGGAGCCTGGGGCTAACCCAATTTCTTGAAACGAATTCCGGGTTGGCACATGGCATAAGTTATCTTCTCGGTATTAGCACACGAAGCAAGGGGGGAGCAGAGGGAGAGTTGGAATGGGAAGGAGACGGTATGGAGTTTTATGAAACATCACGCACGTACGAGAGATGTGTGTGCGCTCTACTGCCTTTGCTGCCTTCGAATGAGGATGAGAAAGTGTGAATTTCTGATGGATCGAAAAAGACGTGAGTGAAGGAAGTTCAAATTGCGTCGTGAGGTGGAAATTGGTGTAGTCACATTTTCCTGCAGCCATTTCCCTCACCCAGCACATGCGTTTACTTTTGCATGCAACGTTTTTTGGTGTTGTTTACCGAAGGTTATTTACCATTCAATGAATAAATGAAATATTATGATAAACTTCTTTCCTGGGTGTGTGTTTGTTGCAGAGAACACACGTTGGTAGATAAGCTCAGGGATAAGTCTAAGTTATATCTCTGTTGAAAACATGAGTTACATCCTACCAATGCAATACATCAAACGTGATCTATTTTTATGGAAGCAGCCAAGTTTTCTAACAAACTTTACCAAAACACAAATTAAAAAGTAACATCCTGAGGGACTTTAGTTTGGCTTACTCCCTCTATATGATGTTGCTTATCTCGTTTTCTACTAACAACTCTAATGATGACACTTTTCAGAAGAAACCGAAAATGTTGGAAAAGCCTCCCGGGAACACGACGACGGCATCGTGATACATGTGATGTCCTCGGGGATACCTGCAATCGGAAGCCATCAATGAAATTGAAGAATGATGGAATTTTCTACCTTTTGCCGTTCGAATGGCAAGAGTTTGAAGCGTCTCGAGAGGCAAAGGACACCTGCAATCGACAGAGAGATGGATTGTTTTGTAAACACAATCCACAGGCGAGGTGTTGTTGGGGGGAAGAAAACGAAGTAAGTGAGAAAAAGGTCCTCAGGGAATCACTGGCATTGTCAGCTGGATTAAGGTTGTATTACCAAGCGTTGCCTTCGGTGGAGTTGTCATAGAAGTGGATTAATTCGTAAGGGAAAATTTTCCTTGCAAAGTGTGTGTGTGAGGACGAACTATTCCTGGTACTCACAAGGGTTTTATGCAACACGAAAGTCAGCAGATAAGGTGGAAGAGTGTTTTTCTATGGAAGAAAATTGGAGAATTATGTTACAGAAGCAGCTCCTCCAGAAATTTATTATTAAGGCAAACGTCAATGCAAGGCTTAACTTATCCTGGCCGGTTGTGTTTCAAGACGTCAGCACTTCTTATCAAAACAAATGATTTCCTAGGAATCGTTAGGGATAGCCTGAAGAGAGGCGAAGGCCTCCCAGAATTCCTACGCTTCATACGTAGTACACCCTTCATTATTATCGTTCGAGCCTTACCGAAAACATTGCTTTCCCAACCATTCCGAGTGGCTTAAGGATTTGATTTCCTTCTCTTTTCCGTCGCCGCTACTCGACATCTCTCAAAGGACGGAAAAGTTTAAAGTTGTTGGTGTGCTGCGACCGGGAAAGGCCTCCCCGTGGAAAGCGATCGGAGCCACTCGGTAGGATCCTTGCGAGTGCACTCCATTTGATAGCCACGTGTGCCGCTCGCACGTTTCGCAGACAAGCGGGGTGGAAAAAGGAGGGAGGGAGCCAAGAAAAAGGGGTCGAAGACGGCATGTGGAACGTGTTTTATCTGCGTGGACCGTAAAGTGTCTTTAATTATCACAAATGGAAGACAAACATGCCAGAATTGTCCAACAAAACCAGGCAACTCCGAGGGAAAACCCTATCCCTATGGTCTGTGGTTGTAACTTTTCCCGCAGTTCCTTCCGGGAGGGGAGGGAGGGGTGGCGCATCCTCGCCGAGTGAGTTTTCCCTTCTAGGATGGGATGGGAAAAACTTTTAAGCCACTTGCCACTCGGTAATGCCGTACGTGGGGAGGAAATTACGATCAATTTAAATTATTTTCCGGAGAGAAATTTTCTTCTCCCCCCCCCCCCCCCCCCCCCCCTGTGCCGGGAAAAGTTTCCGCACATTCTTGTTAGCTATGGCTCCGGCGGACGTTTTGTTTGATGTAGGTATAAGGCTATTTAAAGCTCCACTCCTTCCCATTTTCCCCCGGGGTTTCCACGATTTGTTTGATCGGCCACTTAAAATATCCTCATTCAAATGATTGTTCTTAGAATACTTTAATCATTTAAGCGTTGTAAAAGCATTTTCTTATCTCTAAACGATATTGGTAGAACATTAGGAAAGAAAACTAGAGTTCGAAATGGCGCTAGATCTACCTTCGTACCACGAAACCAATCATAATCTAGTTTCTTCTCTTCGTCAATCATTGACGCCCTGGGGGACGTTTGCTTTTCCAAACCGAAAATAAAGGGCAAATAAAGAGCAAACCAGACACAGTTGATCTTTGCGAAAGGTCGAACGGACGAAAAAGGACACCTCTGCTATGTATGTGTGTTTGCACAGCAGCCAGGTGCATCCCTTGTTTTCGGCAGAGCACGATGTGTTCTATCTTACCTCCGATGAGATTGCAGAACTTTTCGATTTGCTATTCTTTGCCTATCGCCTCCGGTTTTGGGGAAAAGTTTGCACACACAAAAAACGGAACTGTTTGCCAAGTTGTGTCCCTTTTATTGAGAAAGTCGAGTTTCGAGGTGATAGAATGATTTATACGTACTTCGATGAGTTTTCCCGCACCGGTCGGGGGACACTTTTAGCAAACTGGCGAACGCAAATACATCACATTCTCGGAAAGGATGCAAACATGACGGGAACAAAAGGAAAAAGGCTATCGATAAATATCGAAAGATAGATGCCCTATCATGGAGATAGGTTTGTGCCACACGGAACACACTCTCGACAACCGAGGAAAAAGAAGCGATTCCGTGGTCTGTTGGGGCAATCTGTTAGGAAATTGGTGGTCAAAATTTTTGGCAATAAATTAGTTGATGTTTTTTCCTCTTCCGACGCGCTTCCGATATGCGGCTTTCCGGGGGTTTTTCGGTGTGGAATGTTTTATGTTTCCCATTTTTTTTTTTTCCTAGTGTGGATCACTTTGACCACCTGACCACACACACCGACGATCGGTGGTCTCCATCCCCCTTTTCTTTCCCCGTTCGATGTTCGTTCGATTTTGGTCAGTCAGCATGTGTTTTGACATCGGAGTTTTCGTTTCGTCGGTTCGGTTGTGTTCGGTCCTCCCAAGTGCTCCAAGTGTTTTCCCTCCCCCTGGTTTTTGCGAAAGCGAACATCCTGTGTTCCCCGGTGCGATGCGACACACGAGAAGAGAGCTTTTGTCCGGCATGTCCGTCCGGCTGGGTTTTTGGGCAGCATCGGGCGAAAACTTATGGGACACTGTGGTCACATATTTACCGCATTATGCTGTCGACAAGCTGCTGGTGCTGGTGCCTGTTATCGGCACTGTCGGCGAGTATGTGCTGTCCGTCGCAGAGCCACAAGAGGACACCACCCGGAGAGTATGGTAGAGCGATTTTGCGAAACCCCCAAACGGGTAGCGATTTGATGATAGCCAACGATCGGATTTAATCGATTGCCGGTTCGGATAGATGACAAACAATGGGGGGGCGGGGGTGGACGGTGGGGAAAAAAGGGGAATAAATTATTTAAAATTTATCTCATACCTAGTAGGAGAGTGTGCGCCTTCTGGTGCCTTTTATTATTAATAGCCCGATTGGAGGATCCTTCAAAGCAAGAGAGTATGACAAGCTGCGGATGCACATTTTTCATCTCCCATCATCCACCTGTCGGGTTTTTCACCCGGAAAATCTGGGCTCGGATCAACAACTACTTGAGGGCGTTGGAGATTTAAATCAACACGCTTAACGACAACAACTGCCGGTTGGTGGTTATTTCGCGATGAAAAGGAAAACTACGCCTCACCCAAGAGAGGCGCGTAAATTGAAAATCGTAAATTTAAAACCATTTTTCAGCCGGGCGGAAAGCAACAGCAGCAGCACCCTCCAAGGGTCATACCTTTCGAGCGGAAGTGGAAACTTCATCGTGTTTAGGCGACGGCCTATCTCCATCATGATCCCTTTAGTAGCGTCGGTTTAATGAATTTATCGACACAACTCGCGCGCGCTTTTCTTTCCCCCCGGAGGCGAGCCGGAAACTTGATAAGCGCGTTGAACGGAGCCGGGTGCCGCATTATGCCACCCACCGACCCACCCGCCCGGGGGGTTATCTTTCCCACCCTCGCGATGGAAGCTTCCACTCGGTACCGTTTTCATTTCAAGGTAGAATTTAAAGATTGAGTGGCTGTGCTTGAGAAAACGAGCCCTTAGCCGAGGGGCGGGCACTCCGAGATGAAAGGAAATTCTTCGCCGACGCGGAAGGGAAAACTTCACGGTAGTCCGTTTTCCCCTAGTTGGCCCAGTGCCCGGTGAAGCGGATGGGCTTGAAACAGAGGCGGCCACCTCTTTCGAACGTTTCTTAGCGGCGCGGTTTTTCACATTTCATCAGAATTGATTCTACACCAACACTAACACCTTGGGAAGCGCTTCTTCGTGACCCGTTTGGCGAATCGTCTTCTCCCCGACGGACGAGGGTTGGAGAAGGTCGTATTAAAGTTTAACACCGTTCACCCAATCTGCAAAAGCCTGCGGTGAACGCAGCTTTCGGCAATCGTTTCGGGATAAAAATGTGTTAGACTTTCCACTGGAAAAAAAGGTTCGAAAAACTAAACAACAAGTCATGAAATATAACAGCGTCGATGTTGCCGATCTCGCACCATTTTCCTCAGACCTGTTTTTCAACCATCACGGGTAAAAGTGAAGAGCGTAACATTTATCTCAGCCTTCGGGAGTTTCGGCCTTTATAATAAGCTTCACTCTTCTTTCGTCGAGTGCGTTGTGCATGGTCGGATGGTTGAGCACGTCCCCCGCATGTACTCACACACTTTTGTTGATGGGGAAAAAGGGAGGCAAACCCGGGATGCTTAACGAGCAATGGCGGAGGAAATCAATGCTTCTAAAGTACAAAAACAGTTCTGTTGAGAAGTTGCTGCTGGGTTTTCTGTTCTTTTCTGTCAACGCCTATCTTTGGCGAACCCCGTGGTCTCTCGTGTTCCGGTTACGATAAGAACAATTTCCAGCGAAAGTGATGCTCTCAAACGGTGTTAACAACTACTTGAAGGAGGAACGCGTGAAAAAATATCCAAGATTTAAAATTTACGATCCGAAGAAGTCCCTGAACAAGTGAAAAAAATACTTAGACACAAGTACAAAGTATGATCTTGTGAAAAGAAACAACAACAAGAACCTTTTACCATTTTTACAATGTTCCCAAAGGAGTCGCTTGAAACGGTCTGAAAAACACAGTTTAATGATATGAAATTAACCAAACCAGATTGTAACTCCCGTTTGTCAAGCAAAGAGGAGTTAAATAGAAATGAACGCAGAAAAACGAAAAGTTTACGAGGTTATTTGCTCAATCCCTTACCTCCCAGGCATAAAGTTTTCCCAACCAAATCCGTGGCCGTAAAATGGCCGTAGCCTAATTTTCGGCTTCCCATCCATCCTTCCCCGGGCCTGGAATTCGTTTATTTGGATTCAATTATCAAATGTATATATTTTGTGGACCTAGTGTCTGTGTCAGGCGGCGGGTGTTCTACATTCCAGATTTCCCGCTCGGGAAAATTAGACGAGCGGGGGGAGGGATTGTTTATTTTCCCCATTCTGATTTTGTCATCGCGTTGATGTTGTGCTTTTGGAGGAAGAGATATGGGGTGAGGGAAATAAGTTTTCCGTGCGCTTGAGCGAGAACAAAGTGTATTTCATTATTCCGTCCCGAATTTTGTCCCGGGAAAACCAATAGCTGTCGGTTTGAGCTCTGTTTGATTTTTGGGGTGACAACTACGAAAGGAATCTTTTGAATTTTAGGCTTCATTACACTGTTCGAAATTGGTTTAAATAATCAGGTGCTAAATGGAATTTATGCGCTGGAATGTGGTTCCCTTTGTTCTCGAATAACAGGAAATCGTCTTTATGGTTAACTGTGAAATGCAATCAGTTTTAGAATCAACAATACGTTTCGCTATTTGCAATTAATTTTCAGAGCAGAAGGCCACGATTTTTATGTTTGATTCCAATGAAAGTTCAACTGAACTAAACCCGTTCCTGATTGACATTCACGCATCGAATCAGTTTCCTCCTCCAAAGCAAATCGGTGGCGCATTGTGTTCTATCTATTTTTTTTTTCTATATTGTATTCATCACGTATCGTTAGTTGTTCCGCGTATGAAAGAGGATATTTATCTCACGAACTCACCCCTATACAAGGCGAGATGGGAAAAAAGGTACCAGCACCGTACCGACAACAACATCATCATCGTCAAACAACAGTCGGGATTTGTGCCAAACGGATTGCGCCTCACCCTAACCGGGGGTGATGTTGATTTTTGAAGAGGATGATAATGATTTCGAGCCCGCGTCGGCCGGGAAATGTGTGTCCAGAATACAAATCACGACCTAAATCTGTGCCGATCCGGGGATGATAAGGGTGGAAAATTCGAAAGAGAAACGCATTCTATCGGGGTTTAGATTTGTGCGAATTTTGTTTTCAATCTCTCCGGAATATGGAGTCAACGAAGCAGAAAAAACTGGAAATAGAATGAAACTTCAATTGCATTGAATTGAGGCTGCTTGTCTTTTAGGACAGGACAACGTTATAAAAATGCTATAATCTTATCGAAATTGATTTCTATCGACAATGATAAACAAATATTGCATATATTTTGTCATTGTGGGTTGTTCCTGGACTACGCATTAACGTTCTTCTTCAAACAATGATTTCGAGGGTTTCGATCCATATAATGGGATGTTTCAATAGGTATAGAGAACATTTCAAAAGTGTAATGGATATTATTAATTGGTTGAGAGAACTTTGCAATCATATAGGGGAATGTTTCAGACAGCTTGGGGAATCGTGCAAATCCACCGGAGAGCTTTGCAACCGGGTAGGGAAGCAAGCGACACATTCCCCTATATGGTTGCAAAGTTCTCTCAACTAGTTGGAAATATCCTCTATGCTTTCAAAATGTTCACTCTACCTATTGAACCATTCCATTATATGGATCGAAACCCTGTATGAATCGATGAACCGCTACCTAAGTTGTACACAATAATACAAGCACATGCAAATTATTTTAATCAGCAACTGACACTTGCTGTTCTCTGGAGGATTACAAATGTTCAATCTAATAGAAACTCCCACGTTTGCTTGAGTAAATTGATGAAAACAAACCACCCCTTTAAACACACCCAAAACTATCATTTCCGACATCATTCCCACCGAGCGACCTGTTGGCAGTGGCAAAGAAGAGTCTCTAAGCAAGTCAAGTCGAGACCCGTGTGTGTGCACATTAATCTTCGAATCAACTAAAACAAACACAATTATACTCCGGGTTTCCAACCATCCTTGCTGGGCTCGTCGACACGAGCGATACCGGCACTCAGAAGCATCTCCTCCTTAATCTGATCCGGGCAATCATGTCTCTAACTAAATCCAAGACAAGGAGTGCTTCGCCTCACCTCGACCACTCCCATAGCCGGCTCTGGTGTTGTGCCTGAAAGCAACGAAATCTTGTTAGAAACATCTTGAGCACGCACAAACAGCCGGGCGAAAGCAACTTCTTTCACGCACACTCGGCGTTCCGGCACGAGTTGATCGAAAACCTAGGCCTGCTACGCATTATCGTTCTTTTGCTAGTCCAGTGTGTCCGGTGTTCGGAATGGGAGAATTGTTCTTCACCGAAAGCCACCTACAGCCAAAAAGAAGTGCTTAGCTATGCAAGTATCCTCGGAAGAAAGAAGAGAACCTCATTCTCGGAGTAGGTTTTTGAATTGGAAATCGAAAGCGTTCCGCATCGGCATTTATTTCCTTCGTCCACTTTGTGACCGGCTCAAAAAATCCCAGGAAAAGTCATCGAAACTTTTCCTTTAAGGTTAGCATTCTTAGAAAGCACTTGAACTTTCCGTCTGAAGCTTAGTTTCTTTGCCAAATGATTCCTCTTTTTAGGGAGATTCAAAAAGCGGAGAGATGCAGTGTGCGTTAGAACTGTCCTACCGAGAACGGTTCACATCATCATCGCCATCGTCCTCTCGCCCCGGGGAGCAGGAGGAAAACAAAAGAGGGGTGTTTTTGATACTGCTGTGGTTTTTGGCTCGTCGTCAAAAGGGGAAAACGGGCCGCTCCTGGCACTAAACTGTCACTGCCAGCGTGAGTGGAAGTAGTAGTGAGCCTCCGTAATTTGTCTTTCATTTGAGTCGAAATTAATGGAACGCGAAAACACAAACTATCGTCGCGTCCGGCGGGTTCTCCGCCGGTGGAAAACTAGCGCCTTGATGAGTTTGTTCGGTGACACGTGAAAATGAAACTGCTGCCAGTCCGAAAGCTGCCAGTCCGGCATGGTACACTGTCCTGTCACTCGTTGTTCAGTCCTTTTGTGCAACGGAAGGAAACCTATTTTTCATCTAGTGTTTTTTTTTGTGTGTGTGTGAGATTGTGAACCGAGAGTTCTCGGGGCGAATCATCGAATTCAAAATAGCTCATCAGTTCCAGGCTGTTAATATTGTTTAGAGGTTGCAGATTTAAAATGTTTAACTTAGAAAATAGAGCATCTACATTTTTCCACTAAAGGATTCCATTGTTCCACTAAAGGATTCCACATTGCCACGAAACTTAATTTTCATTAATTTAAGTGAACTTCAGCGTGTGACAAGTCACGTTGACGAATGCGAAACGATTGCAAAACACGGGACAAGGTTCCCGGGTGTCGAAATGAATGACAAACAACCCGAAGAGGAATAACAGATCAGGTCAATGGTCACCATTTTCAATTCGAAATGGAAAAGCGCTTCTCTTTTTGACGAATCGTTCTTCCATTTCGTTATTAGCTTTGACCTGCCGTGCAGAGAAGTTCAGGCCACAATATTTACGTCGTCGGAGCGAGTGAGAGGCGGTTTAAAGGGAGATAATTTTCGGAAGTGATCATTCACTGAATAAATGATTAATCACTGACACCGACACCGGCAGCAGCAGCAGGTACAGGTCTGGTTCGGAAGCTGTTATTTGTCTGCTGTAGCGAACCAAACCCTACTCGGAGAGTTTGGCATATTGACAGTGAGGTTCGTTCGGAAGAACCCAGCTATCGTGTCCGCATCGACGTCGTCGTTGTCGTTTGTGAATCGAGAAGCAGCATCCTTGTCGGAAGCTGGAAATCAACCACCTTTGCTTGCTGGCTGTTCACAATCATTTAGTGGAAAACCGAGGGCACCTTTGGAGTACTCCTAATGTCATTTTCCCGCTCGTCGTTTGACCTGAAGTCTGCAGCTGCAGCATCCTGAAGTCTGGTGCACTCCGTGGCCATTAGTTCATTTTAAAACCCGTGTCGAAGCATTTTCCCGAAAAGCGAGAGATCGGAGTGCAAATTTGCACCGATCACAAAAGTGTGTGGTGGTGGTGCAAGATCTCGATTGTTGATTTAGCGATATACACTGCGGCTTTATCCTCTGCGCTCGTTCGCCAGAAACTCGTTGGCTCGTCTTTTGGCATGACTTTCGACGCCGGCAGCAGCAGCGCTCAGGTGGAAAAGAAGGAATTTCGGGCCACTCACGGGCCGGCCTGGTGTGGATATAAGATTCCAAAAGGCTGCCCTAGGCTATATAGGGGAGGAAGTGTTCCACCGGGAGAAGCAATCGACAGATTCCGCCTCAATGTTTCTGTGAGGCGCAGAACATTCTCTGCCAATTTTCTGCGCCATCTCGTCCTCAAAATATCGTCCGCATAGTTCTCGTGCCAGATGCAATTGAAAGTGCTTCCCGGAACGGGGTGTTTTCCCGTCACCTGCATTTTCCGACCCCGCCGGGAAGAATGACAGGGCGCGAAGGAAGGAGGACATGCAGTTTTCCGATTTTTTCATACTTCGGCATCTTCCCATTAGCCTGCTTCAGCTCGCGCAGAACGCCATTCGACAGTATTATTATGTTCGTTCGTGTTTGTCGGGTACGTGTCGGAATGCCATATTCTGCCATTGGCTTTTCACTCAGCTCCGCCGTCCATGCCGTCGGCTTTTCCCCAGCCACGTTGAACTTTGGGGCTCCAAATAACCGTATAATTTCACTTTCACGTTCTCACCCGGCGTGTTAGCTTTCCATGGGGAGACCGAAGGGACGTGCAGTATATTTTCTCCATAGGGTCAGAGAGAAGGCCCGGTGTGAAATTAAATTTAATTGACGAGCAATTAATTAAACATCCAAAGCCACAGAGAGAGAGCAAGCTAGACGATAGGCACTCGAGGAAACTACGGACTTGCCTAAGAAGTAGTGAAAACGTGTTCACTTGTTCGTGGTGTGCCGACTTGAAGTGACGATGATGGCGATTCTTTTGAAAGACATCCCCAAGGATATTACTTTCCTTTTTTTAATTTGTTATTTGTCACTAAAATGCAATGCTTTTTCCTTTCCTTGCTCCTCGGTGGGATAAAAACATTTCCAGTTCTAATTTCTCTTTTCGGGGTTGCTCGGAAACGGGTTCCCGACGGAGAATATAGGACTGGTTCCGTTGGCTGGAGAAAGTCAATTTTCCGCCTAGAAACCCCAAATTATTTGTGGGGAAAGTGTGGCCGACAAAGAGCGAGCACGAGAAAGAGCGCGCAAATTATACCGAACGCCCTCGTTGCTTCGTCGGTCCTCCTAACAATTCTCATTACGTTAATGTTGTTTACTGCGCCGAGCGGAAGGAATTACGTGATTATGTAGCAAACATGGCACGAGTCGCCAAACGCCTCGACCAAACTGGCTGGCTGGCGGTCAAACCGAACTGGAAAATCATGCTCCAAATTAGAGAGCAGCAGCTCGAGTGGCTTTTGCGGAAAACCAACCCCCACGGGAGCAAGTGAAACCATCCCAGAGGAAGGGGGGAGACGAGAACTGAACTAGAAGTAGTCACCGAAAAAAAAGAAATGAAATAAAAATTGCCATTATGACAAAAATGAAATAACCGGGAGAGAACACAAACACTATACGCAGCCAGGGGAAAAGGAAGGAAGTTCGGGCGCAGAATATAATGTTCTGCGTGACTGACGCTCGAGGGAAAATAAAAGAGACCCACGTTCTTCCTTCGTGCGGATATTCGCGCTAGCCGGGAAAGCCCTACCGCCCCCCGACCCCGACCATAGTTGTCTTCATTTTCCACTTCGAAGCGTCGCGTTTTTGGGCTAAGGCTCTGGAAAAACTCAGCACCACCAACTGACTAGGCCAAATAAATGTAAGGGAAATGGGAGGAAAAGGAAAAATCGTCACCATCACAGGCGCGCGCTTCGGTAGTCATTGCACGTAAATAGTCACGAAACGATGTCTCCCCGGGTTTTTGGGGAGTAGGAAACGAAAACAAAATGGCACACATCGAGCGGAAAGACATTGAGCTTAAAATAATAAAACGAAGAAGCAAATCTGTCTGCGTTTGGACACGCTCCTTTTTTCCTGACTCGACCACCTTTTCTTCTCGCAAATCGGCATTTTTTTCCCCCTCGTTCTGGCTTTTCGCATGCAGCCAGTTCGTTGTTTGCATTTGCATTGGCGAAGTTTGTTTTTAAGGCATTCAAATTAGAGATTAGAGGAAAGGCGAGTGTCCCATTGCTGCAGAGGGGACGACGACGCGCGTCTGCCACATTCATTTGCGAATTCAAACAGAAACGAACCGAACGCGCGGAGTTGGGTTGTGTGCTGCTGCATTGCGGGTTTGCGGGAATATTTTTCAATTTGTCACTGCGACAAACGTGTGATAACGAGATAAGAAGGAGGTAGGAGCGAAGGATACGTTTTTCAATCATATTTCCTCCTCCTAGTTTTAGCTTTTAGCAAACTTTTTTTTTCCCCCGCTGGCCAATAAGGAGGGAGGAGTGGCATTTTTTTTCCCGTTGGAAAACAAAACGAACTTGGCTTGATTAATTATGCAAGTTTTAATTACCAGCATAATTTGACGAAGTTTGGTTTTTGTTTTTTTTTTCAAGTGCAAGTGGAATGAAAAATTTATTCAACTTTGCTTTAAGACACGAACCTATTTTTTCCAACCAACCAAAAAATCCGTTTTCATCCTTTATTTCATCCAAGTGTTGCCACAAATAGCTTAACCATTGTTAATTTTCACCTAAAACCATGCTAGAACATGTTTTCATGAATCTTCTTTCTCATCTAATAATGTCCGTTTGACTTAAAGGGCTCTCAATTTCCACTCTCACTCACACTTTCCGCTCTTCCTCCAGCAAAAGTCTGGATTGTTACACTTTTAAATTGTTTTCGTCATAGCTGTTAAAATTGATAAAAAGATTTGATAATTTAAATGAGAGCGATTTAAAAATCCCTATTTCGATTTAGCACACATAAAAAAACATCTGTGAACAGTTATCTACATTTGCATTTACGTAAAAAAACATGAGAAAAATATTAAAATGATCAATAGGTCTGGTTGGTTTAAAATGTGGAGGTCATAATTAACAGAACGAAAGGAATTTTATTAACTTGTTCAGATTGCTTAATTCAAGAGTGATTATTTTCAGATAAAGAAGATCTAATATCTGATTTCATGAAATAAGTAAATTGTGCGAAAGGAAAAGTAAGTTATCTACCACATTATATTGTTGAATTTATTAATTTCTTTTAGATTCTTTGAATTAATATTTACTCTGAGATATGTGACGAAGTTATGGATAATAACGAAAAGATGTGTAGAATTTAAATCTATCAAAAATCATGGAGACTAAATGCTGAAAATATGTATAAAGGATAGCAAGCTGTTGTAAAAAATAAGTCCAATTTTGGCCATAAGAAACATTTAGAGCAATGGAAATGTCTGGAGCCCTGTTCATCCAACCACTTGACGCCCCCGAACGGATTGATCCGCTTCTGAGTGTGGCTAGAAGTTGTTCACTGTTCAACTTCGGCTGTTGAACGTTTACCTCCACACAAGTGGAGGTTGGAAACGGGGTAACAACACACTAGTTACGTCTTACGTTTCAGTTACCAGTTAATTACATGGCTCGTTGAAACACTCGATAAAACCGCACGGTTGCAATTAAGTGGCGTCCAAATCATTTCGGGTGGTCAGGTCGAAAGTTAACCCCGTTAGGTGAGGAGCACATTCGGCTTTTCCGACCAAAGGGGTTTCCCTATCCATCGATCGTTTAGCTTTCGTGTTGTGTTCGGTCGGTTCGGCGACAGGTTGCAATTTGAATTTTCACCTCATTTTTTCGTTTCGTTTTCAGCCAAACCACCGGGTTGTAATTTAGGGCAGAATCCCCTTCCCCCTGCAGGTCGGTGAAGGAAATGCAGTGTGCACCGGAGCGAGCGCCAGCCCTCGACGGCATTCGTTAATCCATCAGGCAGAGGCAGTCCAGCGATGCAGACCCCGATTGAGCTGTGTGCCTGCTCCAAAACGAAGGTATAATTGTCACTTAGCCTACCATTTTATGCTGACCGAGAGGTGGTTTACACCCATTCGTTCCATTTGTAGAACCCCGGGACTCAACAACCGTTGCTGCTGATGTAAAAGTCCCGATAGGGCTTAACAACAAGCGATTCGGGAAAGTTAACGTGGACGCGGGCAAGGATTATGCGGGAGAGAAGCATGAGAGTCTAGGCAGTTAATTGCTTCCGAAAAGTTCCGACGTTTCGTCCCATGATGGCTGAGGTCTGGACTCGCTAATGCCCTGCCCTGTGTGTGTGTAGATGAGCTTGTGATCTGATTAGAGTTAGCGAAGCCTCCGGCCGGGCGAGAGAAGAATCGAGATCCATTGATATGTAAATCAAAGGTTGTGGAAAAGTCCGGTCGCGAAAACGCGAGCTTAAGCACACACAAATGCAAATCAGGAGCCGGCCCGGGTTTTAGGAAGGCCTGTGTCGGTGCACTTTCCTGTAAGTTTCGCTGCGTCGGCCAACTGCATTGCCTGCATCGTTCGGTGCCGATGAACGGACATTAGCCACCCTGTATGTGTGCGCACTATTCTACGTGACATTTTCACCTTCGTTATCCGGGGACGATTTTGCAAACGGCTGCAGCGCGCTGAAGGATGGCTCGCTTTTAAAGGAGGCAATTTCGCCTGACGTCGTCGTCGTCGTTGTCGTCGTCGTCGTGCTGGCACCATCATGGATTGCTCATCATGGCCCGACCCCGGGGGAGCCGGAAACGGCGGCTACGATGTTCGCTTATTTTCCACCGCGTCGTTACAACACGCAGAGGATGGTGCCCCCGACCAATACCTCGGTGGCGGTAGTAGGTAGTGGTGGCCAGTGGTGGCATTTTGGTGTGGTTTAAATGGGAAAATAAGCTTACCATGCTTTTCCGGGCTGGGGGAGGGAGAGAAACACACGAGTGCTGGTGAATGTGTTTTGTGCCAGGCTTTTTGCAGTTTTCACCACAAGAGCTCCCATGGAACGGAAGCTTCCAACCCCCCGCCCCACCAAAGACCAAGGAACCAAGGAGGTGTTACAGCTGGCTGTGTGCAAGATAAACAGGAACATGCCTTGCATTTGCGACTAGGTGGACCTTTTGCCGTTCTGTTTTCGAGCAGCTAGATATGCAGTTTTTTTTATAACTGGAATAAAACCATACCATAAGACTGCGACGAGTGGCGGTGTTTCTTCTTGCAACACAAAGACACAGTATACAGTATACACTGGAGTCATGCTGCGTTCATCCTGTTGGGATTTTACTTGTCCGTTGCACTCCATTCAACCATGGACCATGGAAATCACTTTCGTAACCGAGTGGACCGAGTGGAAAAAGGAAGAAATGAAGAAAAGAGCACATGCTGATTATGAAACCGTGATCGAGGGAGTTCTTCGCATAATATAAAAAGCTTAAATAATATTAGATACATGTAAAAGCAACACAATCGACCAACCCATGCTGAATAATCCTACATATCATTCTCTTATATACTTTGAGGAAGAATAAACCTTCAAAGCCGATATTCCCGAACGATAACATAACCTCAAGGTTTGAAATGTAATAAAACGAATCGTACAAAAGTGACATGAGTGAGGAAAAATGGACACGATATCGTTTCCTTGAATCGATACTATTCGACAAATACCATTCGCGAGAGGAGTCAATGTCAAAACGCTCAAATCATCCTCTCCATACAATGAAGGTACAAAAGGAGTAAGGAAAACGAAAAATCTAATATCCTTTTCTAGTCGCCAGCGCGTTATGGTAGATAGGGAACGGGTGGGTTTATCTGAAATTAAAATCACATATACCGTTCGGCACAACATAACGCGCAAAGCGCAAATGTTATTCTATGAATTTGAAGAGCGATCGCTTTGGGTTGCATAAACCTTTCGCACTGTTTGCATCCATTAATTCGGGTGGCTTTTTATGTTGACGAAAAAAATATCCACCATTCTCGACATGAAGCTGCTCTCTTCTGTGTGTATGGGTATGGTGGTAGTATAAAAGTTTTTCTCGTTAACGCCGCTGACAGCTTGAAAAATGGAAACGAGAATGAATCAAATGGAGCGTTATGATAAAGTGAACCATGATGTCAGCATTGTGCGAACTATGTATCGGTTAGTGAACATTTTAGCCACTAGCAACAATAATACAAACATCTATTTACATTCCGGGTAGCGCGATTGCTTTCGCTTGAAAAGTTAACCTGGCCAACAATGGAGGCGCCTGGTTGCTGGAGAGGAGAGGGTTGGATTTAAGGGAAAGGGGAGAAAAAAGGGACGCCAACCGTAGAACACGCCCGGATGTCGGGGAATTACAAGATTACGAGCCGTTTTACCCGTGTAATCCTCCGCTCTTTTTTGTTTTTATGCGGCATTTGCTGCCTCCTCGCACATGTGTCAAAGAGGTTGTGCTAGAGCGAGGGCTTTTCTCACCACTTCCGGTAAGCGACGGTGAGCGAACGAACGCGCTAGGGGTTTCTTCATTAACGGCCCACTCACGGCCCCCGAAGACGCCAGTTGGGGGGGAAAATCCCCAATGAGTTGTTGTGTTATCAAGTGGCTCGCACGGGCGAGGTTTTTCCTATTTTTCTCAGCTCCCGTGTTAACACAACACTTTCACGTAATAACACGCACCGGGTAAAACAGCCTACTACTGTGGCTTACAAGCGGGATTTTTCCTTTCCAGTTTGAATGCCAAAGAGCAGAAAGGTCTTGGAAAAATGTGTCCCTCCCGTTACGTGAGACGAATAATCATTTCCGGTTTCCTCGAGCTCCTTTGAAAGGGGGGGATGGAAGGCCGTGAAATGATTTCGTGTGGGAGACTAGAAATTTAGAATCTTTCGACTTAAAAATTTCATTTTTTTATGAACCTTTTCCTCACCATTAAAAAGGGAGGGAATACCTCCAGCGTGTTTCAAGTGGGGATTTTGCATGCGTAGAGCTTTCCCACAATTTTCAAAACAGATATAACACACACACACGCAGACACCCATTCACACTATGAGTGGGTATCGTTTCCCTTGGAGCGATAATTATGCCACATTCATACGAATAAATGTGTTGTTCGTAATTATGTTAAGCCTAGTTAACAGTGCTTCCCTTCCATCTACCAAAGGGAACGGACGAGGGGGAAATGGTGGGAAGTTTGTAAAATAAATTGCTAATAGTCTGAGCAGAGCGATAGCGCGCTTGCGAGCCAGTGTGCGGCAATGGCGCATCGTTAATGATATTATCGTCGAGCCCTGGAAACCCATTTATAACCGATCATTCGCTCCTATTCATTTGGATGGCATAATTTAATTTGGCATATTACTGCTGAGACGAGCAGAACCAACAGAATCCCCGGGGGTGGGCGGGTGTGAGGAGCGACGGGTGCAAATGTTATTGGCTCCATCGTGCGTGGACGAAGCGTTTTGTTAACTCCAGCATTACCGACACGTCATGAAATTGCCATGAGGATGGCGATTGTCGTATTCATTTTCATTTCCGATTGATCAATTGGAAATGTGATAGAGACTAGTGTGAGTCCTAAAGCTATTGAAAGCTTTGCAATACGCTTTAATGCAGCACATTATGATGCGAGTGAAGTTGTGAAAATATGATAAAATCAGAATCGATATTTAACTAATCTTGTTTCGACTTCTGATTCGAAAGCAAAAATTGGATTTGCTTTATTTAATATCCATTTTAACTGATGTCACTATTGTGTTTGTCGTCTATCCTAGAGCTGCAGGACGATAGAATGTGATTAAGGGAAAAGTTAATCCTAATAATTGCCGGAATTACTTAATCTTTCGCCTTCACACACACAAAAGCGCCTGGTGTCGAAGATGATTAGTTAAAACAGCAAGGATCTTGTGCGTCATTTGAAGCAAATCCTTGCCCGAAATGGGGGATTCCCACTCGGATCGGATGGAAAGCCAGCCCTAAGACCCGATCCCATCGGGGCATCTTCAGCAGGAGAGGGAGCGTGAAGCGTGGAATTAATTTCCCATTCACTAAGCAAATCTTTGACTCGGAAAAGCCAATCTATAGTGGAAGCGCTGGAGAGCGCTGCTCCGGAGGCTCCGGAGGATTGAGCCGTTTTTCCACGCCACCACCCGTCCGGCGTGTGTGTGACACACGTGGGAAGTGTTTGCGTTCGGTCGACGACTCTCCAAGGACACGGGAGCCATCTCATCAAACCCCCCCCCAAAGCCCCCAAAGCCCCCAAAGCCCCCAAAGGCGCTGGAAAAGCATCTCGGGTCCTTAGTCCAATCGGAACCCACCTTCGCAAGCAAAGTGCGAGCGGAAATACCATATCAATTACCATTATCATTTGCTATTGGCATTCCGCCCACAAGATTCAGCCCCTCCCACCCCCACTCACACACTTTACTCACCCGCTTCAATCAACTTTCGCTCGTGTCTGTGCACTTTGCGAAAATGCTCCAGAAAAGGGAAGAATGGGAAAGGATCAAATGAATGAAATCCTGCGACGGAGGAAAATGGATCCACCCTTCGACCACCATTACCATTTCGTCCGCCCTCCGTTTGTGTCACCCGAGTTCATGGTGTCGTCGGTGTGTTGCGGTGACGATGAATATTCATAAACGGAAATCGGACGGAAACTAAACACACCGGAAACGGTCGCTTTCGCTCTCGCTCTCTTTCTCGCCGCCTTCTCGCTGGCCACGGCCTTTTGGTGTGTTGCCGCCGTTATGGTTGTTGGATGAAGTTTCGCAGTAAGTTTCGTTTTTACTACCGCCCGCCCCCCAACGAAAGCCTTTCCGGGTTGATGCTTTCGCATGATCCTTTTGTGTTTTGTGTGTGTGTTATTTTTCCGGACGAAACTTCTTCCCAGCATCCCAGGTTGGTCGGAAGGAAGAGGCGAGGGTGTGAAAAAGGAGAGTGCTGCAGAAGAAATGCTGTCACTCTGGACACAAGCATCCAAACGGAATGTTGCTTTCATGCAGACCTCCACCACCACTTGCCAACCGAAACCGCAACCTCAGAATGGGTTTGTCGTACACAAAGCATCGACATGGAAACTCCTATGGCAGAGTGGAGAGCGAAATTGTCCTCCATTGGGGTGGAAGTTGGTGAAGCAAGTTGCTGCTTTAATTATTATAAACTCCAAGTCAAACCACACTTCGGTCTTCCTTCCGAACAAAAAGGAAGAACTACCGGAAAAATGTATTGCGTCACTATTTTCCTCTTTTACTTCAGATACAATAAAAAACCATAGAACCCAGGATTTGCTGCAGCTTAAAGAGGATGGTCCCGGACGCGTGCCGCCGGTTGATGGTAGTTAATGGTGATGATGTTATCGATATCGGTACGCCAAATGGGTTTATCGGACGAGAAAAAGGTAAAAATACTGAGAACGGAAAGGACGGAACGAATGCATTGACGAGAGTGTTATGCGATTAATGAGGATTACGTGACAGATCGCCGGCATTTCCGGCAGCGAAGCTATTTCCGGATTTCCTCTTCCTGTTGGCGGCAGCGTTATGTAATGGTTTAACTTTTCCATTTGTCAAGCATGGCGAAAAACACGCCGGGATCAATAGTTCAATTCCCTCCCCAGTGGTGGACCGAGTGCTGCAAACGTGGCATTTGTGGTAGTGCACGCAGTAGTTCGATATCTCTCGAGGGTACAATCGAAAGCCGAAGCTACCAATCTGTGGAAGTGCAGAGATGATTAGAAGAAATCGAACCCCTTCTTCCATCGACGAAAATCGCAATATTCGGATACTCATCCATCAACAAACGGGGTAACCGGAGTGATTTGTTCCGTCTGTTCATTTCCGGCTCAGCAAAGCCTCTCCAATAAGCCCTTTCCGTGCTTTTTTTCCTATCGCGTTGCGGTAACGACAAGAAGACCGTTCCTTCGAATCTTCGACCGATTCGAAGCTGATCCCTTCTAGTGGTCGTTATTGATATTAACATCTCCACCATCCTGACGTGGTCGAACTTCGATCTCGGTGCGTTCGTACACGATGTGAGTTTATTGCTGCTGAACCTCCCCAGCGGATGTGTGACATCATTCGGAAAAGAAGAACGAAATACTGAACGCATCAGACGATGGTCGTGGAGGTTGATTGATTGGAGAAACCGTTTGTTCGGGATTGGAAGGATTTGCGACAGGATTTCGGATAAGTTTGGAACGTTCGATTAGATTCAAGATCAATGGAAAAGAGGTCGCAGCATACCATGTAACGATTCAAAAACCGTGAGAAAGTTTTTTGACAGTTGGTTGACATTTTGTTTACCTCTCACGAGCAGCCAGAGCACAACTACAAATTTCGTATGTTTCATCGACAGAGCGGCAATTTAGGCGTTCGGAATATGATCTGGAGCGGCTTGTGCGTGAGAAACACCATCACACTTAATTTCACCAACCATGGCGACCAAGAGAATCCATATCCCGTGATTTCACTCAGAAGAACAGTTTCTATCCCAAAGACAATCAACAGACAGGTCGGGTCAAAGCTGTTTTTTGCTCCGCCATGGTTGTGACAGTTGGTTGAAAAAGTGTTTACAAAAGTTTCTAGCATACTTGTGGGAGATCTCCACCAAAATCTTCGCGAAATAGGTAATTGGTAATTCTAGATCACATTATCCATGGTCTTGCGGATAGAAACTGCTCTTCTGTGTAAAATCATGGGATATGGATCCTTTTGCTCGCTGTGATTGCCGAAATTAAGTGTGTTGGTCTGCCTTATACCCAGTCTTCCTCCAGAACATATTTCGAACGCCTCAACTCTTTTTTCTTTTGATAAAACATACCAAATTTGCAACTTACCCTTGTTTCTTTGTTGTTCGTGAGAAGTAAACAAAATTTCAACCAACTGTCAAAAATTTCCCACGGTTTTCGGCACGTTACATGGTATGCTGCGACCTGTCTGTTGATTGACTTTGTCTCCCACATACTGCAAGTATGTTTGTAAACACTTTTTCAACCAACTGTCACAACAATGGCGGAGTAGAAAATAGTTTTGACCCGAACTTTCTTTTTACTGATCTTGATGAGATTTGTTTCGGAAGACCCTACTTGGATTTATGGGACACTTTGTTTGAAATGCGATGCAAATGCAAGAACGATAACTTTGTTAAACACAAAAACAAACCGTCCAAGGTTTGACATTCAACTATCGGGAAAAACCAGGGAGTGTAAGTGCATCCAGAAGTATAAACTCTATCTTGAGAGCTTCGTCGTTTCGTTGGGCAGTAAAATCATAATCATCATCATCGTAGTCTTGGTTCGACGTAAACACTTTCCGCATCCGATGCATACTCAGGTGCTTCCGACATGTGCAAGTGTTTGCTTCGGCCGTACGGCGTCTGCAGCATCACGAGACACACAACCCAACGCCAGGGCCCGCCTCAGCCACTCACGGCCCCCCGGATTATGGCACCTCGGCTTAAGTGGGATTGTGTGGAAATGAGCGTGCAAAACATGATAAAATATTACAACCCATGAACGAGAACCAGACGTACTTACGGGCTTCTACACCGGAACACCGTTCTCACCCCTAAACCACCCCGCCGGACCAGCTTGATAAGGATAATCCTTAGCACGCGCGTGTGGCCAGGGGTTGGCAACGGAACATTCAAGAAACTTGAACAACATATAACAATATTTGTCCATGTTGTACTCACTTCTCCCAACGAACGAAAGGTTGACAATTCCGAAAAGGGACCGGGTGCGGCTTCATGACTGCAACAAACCCGGAGAGGAGTACTCCTGGCACAAAAAAAACAGGACCCCGGCACACGGCCACGGTGTTCCGATGCAATAAAAAGCGAATTTGTTACGGATGGCCCGTTTGCGTCTCGGTGAAATGGCAAATTAATGCAGGGAATGTGAAAATATTACCCATTTTTACGGCCCGGTGTCGTCCTGCTTGCGCCACGCTTTGCTGTGCTGGTTTTCCTCGCGGAAAAATCTGGGGTTGCATTTTTTTGTTTGTTGCTCACCATTCCTCCCTTCACTTGCGCTGATGTAATAAACGATTAAAAACAATCGCAGCGTATTATTTGTGTGGCAGTAATTTATTTCTACATTCCTGCCGTGGGGAGGACCTACAACCATTACGTTTGTAGCAAAAAAAAAGCTACCCCTTAGCGGTCAATTGAATCGCAATTTGTGCCCAATCGATGGGAAAACAAAAAGTGCTTGGGAAAGGTTACCGACCCGGGAATTTTGCTTTTCCTTCGCTCGGGGATTCTATTGCATTTTTATATGTCGAGTGTTCGTCTCTTCCAAAGCGCGCGTATAGGATAGATCCTGATAAAAATTCATTCGAAATAGTTTACAGCCTGCACTTGGGCGTAAAAGATATGTGTGTGTGCTTGGGAGAATGTTCGGCCTCATCGTATTTAAATGAGGTAATAAACTTCGACTAAAAAAGCTGCAACCGAAGTACATACGGAGTGGAGCGTTACCGAAAAATTATGGCACTCGTTATCTTTTACTGTGCGATCATGACGGTTGTAAATGGCGGGGCCCAAGCTACATCACCAGGCTCGTTTTCCCACTCTTTCGCATCTTAAAGTTTCCTTTTCGATGTTCTGATTAATTCCAAGAAAGCCAAGAACCCCCCTTCCAACAATGCAGAAGCGAACAGCGCGTGGATGCTGCGAGACGGAGCGTGCAAACTCTGTCGATGATTGGAGATGACTTCGAATTTGTTTTCCCCCATCCCCCCCTCTTCCCGCTCACCAACCCCAAGCCCAAGAAAGCCCATCTGCCAATCGTTTCGTTCTAATAAAACCGTACTTTCGTTGCCGTCGGCTCTGCGCCATTCGGTCGTCGGCGGGAAAACGTTTCGAAAGCGAAAACTTATTGGATCGCCATCGGGAAACCATCGCACAGAAAGGGCGGCAGGTCTTCGAATTTTGGCCCGAGGATCGTTTTCCTCCTCGGAGGATGGAAAATCAGAGAGAGGGAGGGCAAGGCACGACAGCGTGCGCCTCCACCGAAATGGCGCGTTTTCCTTCGCCTGGAACGGCTTGAGAAGCGCGCTCGGATGTTTAATTCATTCGTTATTTGCGATCTCGTTTCACTCCTCACTTTTCCGCCTCCCTCGTTCCGGTTGCCGCTCTAGGCAGCTATTTACGAGCCGACGGTCGCAGCAAAAGTGGCCAAGGCGCGGGTATCGGAATCGTCCTGAGGCATGTTGAGTTTTACAGTTTTTCCAACGGTTTTTCTTTCCCGCGGGCTGGGGGTGAGACGGCCGTTTCATTTTCATTCCATTCAACTTTCTCCTGCACGGAAAGGACTGGCCGGAAGAACGGTTTTTCCTAGCACACCACCACCGTCAATCGAACGAGAAACGCCAAAGGAGCAGCATCAAGTTCGATGAAAAATGGCGGCCAATTGGAAGTGGCAACGACTCACAACACCAGCGTGAAGATTGCACGAGGAACGACCATTCGCCAACGAATAACGATGAAACGATCAGCGAAAGCTTAATGGTTTTAAGATCCGACGGCGAAAGAGAAGAGATGCTAATAAAACCGAAATGGTTCTCATGTCGTTAGTTCCTTCTTTGGAATTCACCATGTACCTTTCAAATTTGTTTTCCAATAGAGGCTGTCTTGCTGGTCTGGTTCGCGTGATAAAAGTAAGGGAAGCATTTCTGAAAACGGAATGGAAAAGTGAACTATTTTTAAAGCTTACCATTGAGGAGGAAAACTAGAACGATTGTTGGGAAAAAAAACGACTGCTTTCACCCAAATTCTCCTTCGACATGTTGGCGCCCCGTTAAGCGCAAGGCAAAGAAGAAGTCTTTTGGGCCTTTCGAGGGGCAAAGAAGAAAAAAAAGTGTCTTGCCTTCGTCACTCTCAGCCTCCTTGCCGATTGTTATTTCATCTTCTGCTTCTGACCATCATCGATGGCTTTTTATCAGGGTTTCCCCATCAAAACTCGAGCGGGAAAATTGAAACTGAGGTTTACCCCGTCCTCGAAACTTGTAAAACACCCAAAGGACGCGGGCTTCCAACGAAGAATCTGATGAATTTTGACGTAAAGTTGAGTCTCGGGACAAGACGAACCTCTCAGCAGGTTCCTTAAGGCTCTGTTGTTTGCCATCCTTGAGTGGCTTCACTTCACTGCCCGTCGACGGTTTGCTTGACGTTGCTGTGTGTGCGGCCTTAGGGTATCTCTGATTTCCTCTCCCTCCCGCACCCTTCTTCATTTGGCTTCTCTGACGAAGGATGGCGTAAACTTTGGACAACCGTCAACATGAACCTTTTTCTCGCTCCGATGAGATAATGGAGACATGAGAGGAATGAATGATCCGGCGGTACGCGTGTGTACGTGTGTAGGTTGTCATTGGAAAAGATGGATGGATGGTGGTTTTTGCCAGGGAAAAAACTGATTTTCTGATGTTTCGACCGGAGTGACAGCAGATCCGGTTGGGGGTTTTCCTCTCGGCTTTCTGGCCGTTGCTAAGCATCGATTATCACCGGAAAAACGATGGTGACACTCGGGAAAAATAGAATCTCATGCAGTTTGATGAAAAGTAGAGCATTCGTTTGAAGATGGAAAACATGTTCGAAGGCGCCTTTAGTACCACCCCAATGTTTCGGGTGGAAAACTACCTTCCTTCGCATCCGAGTCGTGAAGAAAAAAGCTTTCGAAAAGTCATCGAATAACAGAAATGTGAGTGCATCTGGTTCCAACCCGATCCCCGAGACTCACTGCAAAACACCACGAAGTGAAGCATGGCATCGGACAACACCGAGGAAAAACCGGGGAAAAACCGGGGAAAATCCTGGATCGCCTTCCCACCGAGGAGCAGCTGCTTGTGGAAACTTCAGCCAGCATATTCCTTTGTTTTGCCGGGACATTGTAAAAGTGGAGAAAAACTTGAGCTGCATAGAAATTACATCCCACTTTTCGTTTTATTTTCCTTCTGCCTGCCCCGGGAAAAGGCAAGGCGGTCATCGTGCAACATGGCGTTCGTTGATTTTTAATCTGTTGGAGCAATGTTTCTCCATTTAATTTCTGCTGGTCTGGTGTCGCTCTGTTCCCGGCTGGGGGGAGATGTCCCTTTTTTCCCCATTGTTTTTTGACATCTTCTTCGGCAGGTTCGGCAGGGATTCGTTCGCCAGGATAACAGATGTTTGGCCGTTTAGCGCGAAGGTTTTAATTAAAATTAAAACGAGCGTAAAAGCGCGCCAACAATAACAAACCCAAACGCGTCTATCTTTGTGTGTTTTTTGTTGTTGTCTAGCTCGTTATCTGTCGATAAAGCAAGCGGTTCTCGTGTTCCGTCCCTCTGCTGCTGTGTTCGACCCTTTTGCAAGACATTTAACTAATGCATGTTTTTTTCTAATTACACTTTATTTTAGACGGAAAGGAGGAAAAGATTTATTTACATTAGCAGCTGGAAAACAAAACATGATAATGGATAACGTCATCCGAGGACTTGATGGATCAACCAGAGCATGGCTTAGTAGGGAAAGTTTAGCTCCAACCCGTCTCACAAATCACGAACCGTAACCCAAAACCACATAACCACCGGGCTCAACATTTCCATCCAACGCTCTCGAGCATTCCCGGTAGCGGTTTGATTGCATTATCAATTGAAAATAATTAGCTGCAAAACAGCAAATTATCCTTCCATCAAGCAATCAACCATCGGACATCAGCCCGAGTGACTTCTGACGGTGACGAACTTCGGCGCCGGGACGACGTCAATCCCGGTTCGCGGTGACGATGGTTTTCCGTCATGTTGCAAATTTCATCTACCGACTACTCGCACGTCAATGAATCCTAATTTCCTGCCGGTTTGCTGTTTCGGTTGCGGGCCGTGATCTACACTCGACTCGACTCAAAAATATGCCTTCAAGAATGACGAAATAAGCGGCGGGAAAGACCCTGGAGGGGTGATTTTCCACTGTGTTTGCCAATTGCAATCAGTTGGCACAAGTCGCTAGAAACGCGCGATGGACGAGGGAAAGAGGTGAAGGAAAAGAGGTCGCGTCGCAGTGCGTCGTGACGGGAAATACGTGTCGCACAAGGCTGGGAAATTCATCAGCCCTCGAAACCGAAGCCCCGGCCTCGTCCCGTTCGTTCGCCATCGGGAGCGACAGAGAGACGGTCCTGATGAATGGCTTTCCGCAGTGGTTGTGGATGGTCGGGAAAGCATTCCGAGGGGTGGAAGCAGGCAGCAGTAGCTAACAATCACCGTTTAATGATGATGAAGGACTCACCTTACCCGTAGCCATTTCCACGACCGGGCGGGAGGAGACTCTTGAGTCGGGCTTTCGGCATTCATTATCACAACAAATCACGGAATTAGATTTTATTTATTAGTCTACGCCAGCAGTGCCGGACTCTCGAGGCGCGCTGGCCGCTGGCACCAAGATATTATCGTAAAACCTTCCGGGTCGCGTCTCGGAGTCGTCGGGCCGAGAAGGAAGGCCGAGAAGGAAGTCTCAAGCTCGGTTTCTTTAGTCATTTTTCACGCCCTCGCTGCTATACCGTTGTTGCTATTTGAGTGTACAACTTGTTTCCCTTTTGCTTGGCACAGTGCCGCGAAGGATACATTGCACCAATATTACCGAAGACACGCTCTCTCGAAAGAAAAAGAGCCAAAAACATTGCATGGTCAAACGACATAACCAAAAGAATAAAACAAATTTCATGCGTAAGCCGTAGATGCAGGATGGTAAACAACCTCGGATAATACAAACTGAAACGAACCATGGTGGAAAAAGGTTCTAAGTCGACAGTTTGTGACGCCAAGGTCACGCTTTAAGGAGCAGCCCTTCGATGGCAAAGATGCTGCGATAAGAAACAACTGCGGGGGGGGGGAAGGATTCTCGCATAAAGTACAAGAAACGGAAGTTGAAACAACTTCGGTATGACTTTGGATCGTCATAAATTCTATGCATAAGGTCGTTAAACTAGTTCAACAAGAACATTCAGCCAAAACGAAGGATCCTTGTGAAGTGAAGTCAAAGTGAAGTAACAAGCATTACGATTTAATTTGGCATTCCGACTTTAAAGTTCTCGAGAGTTCAGGGAGACGAAATATTTAAGTATCATTTAGATATTATTTACGAATGTTGCTTCTCACAATCCCAACCTACTTACATTTTAAATAGTTCGCCTCTTTAATTGACAACTTTAATTGTAAACTAATTTCAAATTTATCTCTCTTCTTTCAAACTTTGTTTCATTGTGCCTGATATCAAAGAGGAAACTTCGCGAACGCAGTAACTGTTTTTCAAAGGGAAACTTTTCCACCTGCACTTTGCAAACACACATTTTCCAACATTCTTCGCCTTCAGCCTGACAACTTTTCAATCCGCGAAACTGCTGTTGCCATTTATATCGTCTTGTTTACACACCTTGACAACGCCCGGCTGTTTGCCTTTCGGACAGATTTATCATCACTTGGTTCAAACACACACACTCACACTCACGCCTTCCACTTGGCAAAAAGTTGCTGCGCTGGCGTATCCTTTCGTTTTGTCGTCACAAGCTTCCACATTGTTGATGGTGGGGGTTGTGGACGCCACAAAGTTTCTTTTCCGTCCCGTTCGAGGTAAGACATTTTCAACATCATTATTTATATTACCGTTCGCTTCACAGTTGCATCATTTTTCACATCGGTTTTTACTTTTCATTTCCCTTGCTTTTGCTTGAAGGCTTCGGCTGGATCTAAATGCTTCCGCGCGCGGGATTGTTGTGTGCATTTGGCAGAAAAAGGAAAGCGTCTGGCCCCGGCGAAGCGTGGAACGGTGGGAAATAAAATTCTTCAAGTCAGCAAATTTAACTGGGTTTTCTTCCTGGAACCCCCTCGTGTTTACTACCAAGATACAAAAGGGAAACTTACTTTAGCTTAGAGTAATTTCCTTCTCTGTTTCATTTATTCTTCAAAAAATGTACGCAACTGTTTCTTTAATCCTCTTTTTTTTGTGTGAGAAGTTTTGCTGATCACATCACCTTTGTAAGTGTTAGCAATCAGGTATGATGAAAAGCAGCTTCGAAAACTGTGATTTTCCCTCACCGCTCTCTCCTCCTTCTTAACCCTTCGTCGCCACACGTTCGATCGAAAAGGCCAAGCACACGTGTATCTGTGGGTGAGTGTGCGTATCCCGAGCAGGATTTTATTCGTCACGACAATATTCAAACCTACGTCAAACTGTCGGTGTGGTAAGGCTGATTTCATTAATTTATCATCAGAATCAATTTTCCCTCCTTCGTCGCAAGGGATTGTTCGAGGAAAGGGAAGTGGGCAAAGGTCTCGGAAGTTTGGGAAGGCGCCGAATCCTCCGTCTCTTTAGATGGATGACTTTACGAAGCTGATCCTTGCGAGGGTGAGAGTGGTACGATATTTCATAAGAGATCTCCCTCCCGTTTCTCGTTCTAACTACGTAATTTCATATATGCAGAGACGCAAAAACGCTAACCGAAAGCAAATCCGCACCGAACGGAGGGAAAGAGAAGAGGAGGGTGAAGGTTGGGGTGGTGTTGAATGTTTCCCAAGTCCTATGCTAAAAGCTATGAATTTACTTGACGTACGACTCCACCTCCACCCGGGCTTTTGTTCCCCCCCCCCCCCCCGGGGTGAGAGAAAGAGAGGAGGGATTGGATCAACAGATTTTCCCGATTTACATCACGTTTTGTGGATGTCTGTAGGGCTTTTCAGGTAGGGTCGCTCGAAAACCCCCCCTGGCTTCGGGTGCGGTTCACCTTTAATCGTATTCATATCGGGTTTTGGGAGCCTCCAGGTTTAGCTTAGCGACGCCTCGAACCATCGTTAACGAGAATTTATTTCCTTTTTAGCACTTCCTTCGGGTTTGTTTTTGGGGTTGGCTTTAAAATTATTACCGAACCGAGGGGAGCCTTTTATCGACTTCTGGTCTCGATGATGGACGTTGCGTTTGTAACGAGGGAGAGTATTTAGAAATGGAAACTGTAAGCTGAAAGATAAGCAGTTTCAGGTTTGGCATTTATTAGAAAAGCAAATCACAGCATTCAAATGTTTTACCCAGAATCAAAATCAAATGATTGATAAAACGGAAAACCCCTAATGGAAAACCGAAAAGAGATTAATTTGGATTCTGCTTCACTCTACATCCTTTCGAAGGACGTCAGATCAGATGCTTCTCCCCGACCATCGAAAGGAATCCTTCGGAGATTAGAACAAAAACCGAGGATAAAAAACCGACCTAGACTAATCATCAAAACCATTTGTTTTTCCCTTCTTTCAATCACCATCAACTATCGACCCAACGGGGTAGTCTTATCCCCGGTTCCACTGATTGAAATCTAATGTTCTCCGTCCGCCCGGCAGAGCAGTGAGAACTGAAAGTGTTAATGAAGGTAGCTCTCGACGAGGGCAAAAAGGGAAAACGGTTAGAAAGAACAACACAGAGATTGGCTGCCATTGAAACGTAAATTGATGCCGTTTTTCAATCTGTCCAACAATGGAAAATGCTCGGTGCAGATCCTTCGCTCCGAAACGAAATGAAGCGCGGGGTGAAATCGCTCTATCGATCGCTTAACTAATTTAAACAAATGTACGTAAAAAGGTAGCAACAATATGTTAAGGAGAATAGATTTTCCTACCAGCAAACACTAGTACTATAAACAAATTGAAATACTTTACACGTCCCAATGCTGGATGATTGAAAGCATAGCTGGTGAAGCGTCCTTTAAACTGGCTCAATAATAACACACGTCAATACCATCGCATTAAGCCACAGGACGTAGTTTGTTGGTTTTATTTTTCTCCCCCCTTTTTTCCACCTTCCGGGCTTCCTTTCACGCTCATAAACTTTTTAGATTGCCATCTTTTGCCGCTCGAGAATGTCGGTCGTCGTCCCCCTTGACTCTGTGTCATAAAAATCCATCTCTTTTTCATAACAATCCCCCCTTTTCCCGCCACCCACCCAATCGACCGGATGTGTGATAAATTTATCGCCGTGTGCGTATATGAGCCTGAAACGAAAATCCACTTTTATTGACGTTTAATAATTGATTACCTTGTGCGCTCCGGTGTGCGTTCATTCGATGATCCGGTGTGGATGCGTATCCTGTCGGAAAATAGCAATGTGTGGAATGAATGTGGGTAGCACAGGGGGCGGCCATTATATTGTGCGTTGGAAAATGAGGAATTTTCATTTGATCCTGTGAGGCGAAAGAGGAACGTAAGGGAAACGCTATGGGAACCAATCTATCGGCAATGCACTTTTTTCCCAACCAATGTGTATCGATGAGAAAAGCACAAGAAAAGGATTCCTTCTCTCAGTTCTCGTGTATGTTAGGGTGCTTGTTCTGTGGTTGGCTTTCAAATTTACAACATTCCGAATGAAAATATGCTTTTACCGTGTCGTAAAGACGAATTCTATCGGGTTTAATACGGACGGCCTCGAATGGAAGTTTTCCTATCACCAGCCGATAAGAAGGGGGCCTGTTTTCGTCAGGGCAGCGTCACGTCCACATATCCGTACATCGGTAAACAAGCGCCCTTTGCTTCGAGTGGCAGAAAAGTCGCCGAACGCAGCGAGGGGTCTCAAAGATGCTCAGAATTTATGGCGGCCGTTTCGTACGGGCGGAAAATACATATAAATTTTCATCCTTCTTCTTCTCGATGCACCACCACATCACGCACACAAATACAAACACACCCGTGCATGCCAGATGAGAGGGCTGATGATGTGGGTTTTTGATGACAAAAGGGGTTGACCCGCAAAAAAGGAAAACAACGTCCTACGGAAAAGTTTCCAAAGGGGTTCGACTTTTCCCACGGACCGGTTCCGTAACCCTTTCATCTCGGCGTGCCGGAAGCGGGTAGGAAACGAATCCATCCCAACGCCACCATAACATTCTTAACGCCTGGCTCACACAAACACACACATACACACAGTCAAAAAGACCCGCATCATATCCACCATTGATCTGGTATGCGGTATGAATGGAAAATGACCATCAGTAAAGCTCATAATTTCAACCACAAGAAAACTGTCTTCGCCGACAGTAAAGGGGTTTTTCAACAGTCTACCTGAAAATGAACTTTCTCGAAGGTAAAGGTCCCCGTTTTGGGGGGGAAAAAGCTTCGATTCGTTTCTCACAGCTTTTCCCTAACTTGGAAGGTTTCAAAATTCAATAAGGATGGTCTACATTCCTCTTCATGGATGTTGGAAACACAACGGGAACAAACAGAAAGGAATTAAAAATCTAAATAAAAAGAATAAAAGTGTACAATATGATTGGGGTTACCACACGAAACATGACAATAAAAAAAGGCTTTTCTTCATGGACGAAAAAAAACACACCTCCTCCTCAAAAAAGTCATCGAGCAAAAACCTCTTTCTCTCTTCAGTAGGGTCGAAATTCAACTGCAATTTGGTTGACCATTTCCACAGACGTTCCCTTTAACCCCACCTCCCCCCACTCCCCGATGGGCAACATTTTATTTCCGGAACGTGGTACTACGAAAACAAACACAAGGATGAAATGCGAGCAAAACGGCCAAACCGGTTTCGATGACAGTTTTGATTGTGAATGTTGCGGTACAATTTCATATCGTATCTTGGAGCACAGAGTATCTCGTCGTCGTCGTTCGGAGCAGTGGATTGATAGGGCCAGGACTTGACTGGCCATTTCTGTTGGTCTGGTCTTTCCATTTCCTCACTCCCAATTTTATTTCCATTTCTTATTTTCCTCACCACGAGCCTCCTGTTGTTGTTTATGTTTTACCAAGCAATTCAATAACATTCCAAATGAAAATTTATTAACGAGCAAACCGGAATATAGATGCGATCCTTTTCCCGTTTTCCCCGCCTGTGTTTCCAACCCTTGAGGCCCGCCAGAAGGACCGTGTTTCGTTACGGTTTCTGGCGTGGGAATTTGGCGCTGAACACAGGGAACAATCGGAGATAAAAGGCGCGACCCAGCGGGAACGGCGGGAGGGGGGGGAGGCTGTGATCGAATTTTGGCGAAGCGTTTGTCAATCTGTTTCTGTCCCATCCCGATCCCGAGGAGAGATAAATTATGTAGATTTTATTATCATTATCATTATTGTGATTATTGTAATGATTGCGATCGAATCACTCCGCAATCGGAGCGGCCTATTGAACTCGGAACCTCGTCCTCCTCCCGCACTCCGGCACCATCCATCGAAATGACCATTAATGTACGGATCGGTCTCGTTCGTGTGTCGCCATCAGCAGCAAGCTGTCAGTGTCAGCACCATCATCATCATAATTATTATCATCCACATCACCGTAATAACCATCGTGGAGAACATCAGCTGAATTGCCATCGGTTCGTGTCCACTTTGCTACGCGCCGCCACGTGCTGCGAAGGCTAATGTTTGTTTACAAGCGAAAAACTGATGTTTATGTGGTGTACTCTCCGTCGTTCGTTGCGTCGTACGCTCGCAGGAGTGTGGGCTCTGTTGCGCTCGTCTTGTGTGACGCAAGAAACGGGCTAAATTACGGACACATTTCTGCCGGCGAGAATCTAGCTCCGTACGGCTCATTTCATGGTCCCGTGCACTCTAGGCTTTACTTTTCCCAACTGCGCCAGTAAAGTTTCCCACCGACACATGCACACACATGCACGATTGGAAGGGAGTGGCTGGTGTAGTTTGAACTGAACACATATTCCGCCCGGGGCTAACATTTCTGCATTCTGCAATTCATTCTCGAATGCCGCCAGTCCACCGCGTTTCCTGGTCAGCATGTGAGTGTATGTGCGTGGGCATTGCAGTGGAAAAGTGCAATGTATGTGCGTTGGACATGGGGAAATTCCACCCGGAGGCCACTTGCATGGAGAGATCCAGGACGGCATTAGGAGGTGTTAAATTTTACACTCCACTTGCTGCAGTGCGGAAATAATTAGTGAAAGATGAATGATAGCGTAAAACCCGACGGAACCGACCGATGACCTGCAGCAGCAGCAATTCCCTTTGCCTAAGCGCTCCGACTAACGAGGGTGTGGCACATTCCTGATTCCATGTCCAGCGATTTTACTGTTCAATTTTCTATGGAATTGATAGCAAGTTAAGGTTGTAAAGAGAGTTAAAGCCAGGCATGCCAAAAACAGAACAGCATCGAAATTAATCATCGAGCTCAATATCTCCGGGGTGTAAACGATTCCAACAATTATAACTTTCCGGCAAAGCATTTGTTTACAGCTTCGCCTTCGTAGAAGATAAATGCACCAATTGTCAAATTTATTTTCTAACGATTCCATTTTTTCCTTTCATTTGCAGATGACTAAAGATCCCGATGACTGGAAACTATTGCAACGACGTGGTAAGTATCTACAAAGAGATGCATAATCGTTTAATCAGTCGAAAGGAATATAACCCTTTACTCGCTCAGTGGCAATTTCATTAGTATTAAACTGTTATTTGACTTGTAAAGGCACATTTTTGTGGTTCATTTTCTACTTTCTGTGTATAAATGCATCCTGGCATTATGTGCTGGCAAAAACAACCATGCGCCTCCATCGACCTCACAGAGCACCAGGCGCCTCCATCGACCTCACAGGGCACCAGGCGTCTCCATTGACCGTAATTTGACATTTGTACGCTAATATGCGATTCTTAATGTTTTTGATCTGTGCGGAAGCAGCGCATTAAATTTGTGTTGCAAAACCCATTTACATGATTTCGTTTGGTAAAGCGAGCACAAAATGCATCAATTAAATGCTCAATTTGTCTTGCATATTTTTCCTTGCGGCCAGCGTGTGGCTGTGTGGAAATGTCGTGTCTATAGATAAACTAAGAAAAACGGGTACCCTTTTTTTTGTTGGGAACCAAAGCTTAAAAGACTCACATCGCATTTGGGTGGGAAGAAAGTTTCACATTTTATTATAGCATTCCCAAAAGGACCGTACTCCATTTTGCTGAGAAGAAAACTCTGCTCGTGGCGTGTCCTTTTTTTTACCCCTCTGTCTGCGTAACGAAGTGGTGGCATTTTTCTCTCAATTTGTTCCCACGGAGGAAGTATCGTATCCGATTGCCTCCCCCTACCTCTTGCAACCTCATTTCCTTTCCCTGCTCAACCGCAAACAATCCACCGACATCGAAAGAAGAAAGAACAAATTGGGGGAGGAAAACCTGGGACTTTTTTCCAGGCCTCCTCCGTGTACAAGCTCTCGAGAGCACATCACGTCGTTATCATGTGCCACATTTACATCCTTTCACTCGCTGCGTGGAAAGCTGCCAACGCATGTCGATGGTTTTTATTTTTCCTGTGCCCGCTTCTTCGGAGGTTCGGAAATGTGGTGGTTCCTTCAAACATTTCGTTCTGTTCGTTTTCCGCCCCGATGGGGTATTGGGAGGATTGAAGAAAATGGAATAAAATAAAAATTCCAAAGGACAAATAGGAAATCTACATACGCCCCCTGCTACGGTCGTGTGCCGACACACAAACACACGCGTGTCTCGGGTCAGAAGAACGGTTGTCAAAATCGAGGAAATGTTTCAGCTGCTCTAACGGTGACCCCTTTTTGCCTCCCCCGAAACGAGTTGAAATATTCCGACATAGTTTCCGCAAGCAAAAAATACAAAATTCTCGAGCAAAAACAACATCAACAGATCGTCGTCCCCAGAGTAAAAAAAACCGACCGAGGAACATTTCTTTTCCAACAAAACGACCGGAAAGCGTCTGGGGAAATACCTGCCAAACGTGTGTGTGTCCAAAAGGATGCCGAAGCAAACAATGGGAGCGCGTGGCCCGTTCCTCCCGAGGGAGCAACCGGAAGCGGCCGATTCCGGGCTCTGTCGAACCTCGAACGGGGGAGAAAAAAGGCAAATTGAAATGTAAATACTTAAATAGTTTACTCTTTTTGCTCCCAAGCAGCACCCAATTCGGATCGGGATATGGCATGGAGCCCCCCCTGGGTTGGATGTGTCTATTTTGCACCCGTGTTCGGCGCAAGGATGTCGTTTTCCTCCCGGATGTGCCGAATCTGTTCCTTGGTTGATGGGTTTTCATGCTCGTTTTAGTTTTTCCCCTTCCTTTTCTTCCCTTTCCCCTTGTTCATGTCGAAGGCGTAACTCAAATAAGAGCCGTTTCCATGGAAAGAAAGAATCTTTTTCCATTTTTCCATCCCGAAAAATAAAATATAGACCGGAACGGCTTACACCACCACGGTTGCGTGTGAAAATGTTTTTTTTCCCCTTTTCTTTTATTTGCTTTACTCTGTGTCCTACCATCCTGAAGATACGAATCGTACCACGTGCCACGTGGTGTTTGTTATCTTTTTTTATCAGTTTGACACAGTTTAAAACCGTTCGAGAAGCACAAGGGAAACGGGAATGGTTTTGATTTCTCAATGGACCAGAAAATGACACCTTTGGAGGAAGTTTTATCTTCCAACATTTTCTACTATTTTAAAGGCTAAGGCTCGACGTAGGGCGATCCTTTAATTTTCTTCTTCATGGTTTATAAATTAAATTGAAATTGAATATAGGACCATGGGAATTTGTTTGTTTTTAGACTGTTTTATGAGTTACGCATTGATTCATTGCCAAAGCGTGTAATTATCAGCTTCACACTGAACGGGCATTTATATTTCAACGGCTGTAATAATGTGTTTGATTGGGTGCATTAAAACTTCTCGCTATCCGTTATCATTAGCACCAGATAAAATTTTCCCGCTAGAGTTCGCACGGAAAAGCATCGAATCGGTTATCGCGCTTTGATGGCGATTAGGTCTCATTGCAGTGGAAATAAAGCCCCCCCTCGCACGAGGCAATGTCATAAATTTCCGATATGCTGCTGCTTTCGAGCCACATTATTCACGCCCGGCCATTATCTGTCACTGCTGCACATTGAAACGGGGCGCAGTGTGCGTGCGAAAACCTGGGTGGTTCAACCCCGCCAGGGAGGGAGGGAAATTGTGTAATTCAAACCGTACCGAGGAGCTTCCATAATGGCAGCGACCTTTTTGGAAATAAAGCGAGATTATCTACAAGAGTTCTCCTTCAAGCTGTACTACTTTCTCCTCTCCTACCCTGGCCTTGTGCTTGTAGGAAATGGAGATAGCGAACGGAGCTTAACAGCGCGTAACTCACTGAAACAACCGGAACCTCGCCGCGTAGTGGAGGGGAGAAGAGAGGAAAACCATTAATTCTTTAACGTGTTCAACGTCCGAACGATGAAAGGAATTCTCGCAAACCCCAAGCTATTGGCAGGAAAGGATAGAAAAGATAGACCCGCTCAGATAATCCTTACGAGCCTCTGCAACTCCGGTGCAGATCGCAGAAATAACAGTTCCTTCCAGTGGATGATGCCAGGTGTGTGTGTGTGTGGAGTCTTTCCACCTGAAAGTATGTACCATTCCGACCGAAAGTGTTCCCGCAGCTCCTAGGAGCTATGAAATCTTGGAAGCAAAATCTAGAACATACTTCATCAGCGGCCTTAGCTTGCGCAAATACCCAGCGCGCTTCGGTAGTCGAGGTAAAGACGACGTGAGTGCAAAGATTTCCATCTCCACCCTACCCTTCCGGTAATGGACTGGCGAAATCCCCCCCTAGCGAGCACAGGTTGATAAGAAAGCGAAGAAACAACCTCTTGGTCAAGCTAAGGCCGAGCCTCAGCCTTGCCGCTTTTCTTTAATAAAGCCCCCTTTTTCCCCCCTTAAGACATGTGCATAACTATGAAGAAGGCTGAATAAATTAGGCGGTGGTACGGGTGCCTTTTGTTTAAACTACTCCACTCGATAGCGTACGTAGCGTAGAGTTATAAGCTGCACACAATGCTAATCGAAAGCAGTTTGGCGTCCGGACCCTTAGCTTTTCCTCCGGGCCAGGCTTTTCCTCGAGGACGACCAAGCATCCATTGGCGCCCGAGGTTCATTTTTCCGACCCTCGCATGATTATCAAACTAGTCACATTCATCTGCTATGCTATCTCGTGATTATCAATTCACATGCCTTGGGAAGTTGTTCGCTCTGAAATGTGCGCTTCCTTTGACGGACGTACGGAGTTGAAGCGGAAAAAAATGTGCGGAACACAAGGATGGGTTGGATAAACATTTCACTTAAAGACAACGTATGTGTGTGTGTGTGTGTTCTACGCTAGGAAGAGTTGAAGGCTTAGACCCTAGACACTAGTATCAATCTCATCTCGAACGAACACTCCAAGAAGAACACTCCGTAGGACATTTGGTGGACATTTTGAGCGAGCCAACGAGTCGGACAAAGTTTGTCTTGCTGAGTAGGGGGGGAAGAAAACTCGCCGGAAGCTAAAGCACACACACACACACACGTGCTCGCTAAATGTGAACGTCGGGTGGGAAAAGTTGTGGGATGAAATTTGAAAATTTAATTTGAATTCAACCGGGCTTCGGTGGCGGGCGACTCCTAACTTCCGCTCTCTACCGTGTCGTTAATTCCATTCCTAACTCGCTCTAAATTGTGCTTCCAGTTCTTCCCCTTATCAGCACTCCTCTTCCTCCTCCTGCCCCGCTGCTAGTCCCCTGCTTGTTATCACGAAAACCTGCTAAGTGGCCGGTAGCATTAGGGAAAGGATGTACGCTTTCCTCAAGCAAGTGAGGAGGGAGAGAAGGAGGACGCAGAGATTTCCAGCAGAGAGTCTAGCGAAAGGTGGAAAATCCTTTTCGGCCGGATAAACGGCAAAAGTTCGCCGAACTGCATTTTGTTATCGTACGTTCAGTTGCTTAAACTTTCCACGATAACAACACGTGGTGGGCGAACAAAAGAGGATGTGGGCTGCAAGCTACCTATCTTACCTGGTCTTGTGGTGATTTCCTCCACCTATGCACGTGTGTGTATGTGTGCGTGTATGTGCGAGTGGTACGGAAAGAAATACATACCGCCTCCGACGATGTTACGAGGAATGACAAAATGCCAACTTCTCGTAGGAGAGGTGTTCCGATAAGAAAAGGGGACCGCATTTAAGCGACCGAAAGAGGGAAAGACGGGCACGAAATCGGAGCCGGGCAATCAAGAAAAAGAGTCGTAGGCAAAAAAGACAGATAGCAATGAGACCTAAGAACACATTGCACGGGAGTGGTTCATTGCTCGGAGCATGATGGTTCGTGGTAAAATCACGTCGAAATGAACAACCGCACTACACTGCGTCTGACATTATCCGTCTCTCGGAACACACGGTGGAAATGGCAGGCATAGCGACAATACTTTTTCCCGAACGACGAACTCCCGGGAACTCCGGCGGTGGCGGTGGGGGGGAGATGGTGATAAATTTCTCCACAAAGTTTTAAACACTTTTTGAGCTTAAATTAAGTTAAAAGAGCGCAACTCGTTTGCGGGGTTTTCTCGTTTGGTCCCGTGGTTTGTCTTCATGAAAACGACGACGCCAAACATTGAAACCGAGTGGAATAAAAAAGTGAAACATTAAATAGTTTCGGGTGTGCAACCAAGCCGAAAATAAAAGGACGCATAGCAGAAAAATTAAAACAAAATATCTTCTGCCTGTTGGGAGGAGGGAGGGAGGCGAACGAATGCTAGAAGAACTATTTTCGGTATCAACCAGAAAGACGACTCCCTCCTTTTTGCCTAAGGGCGAGAGGAAGGAACATCGAGGAGGACATTTGCGATGGGGGAAGGAAAACGAAACTCACATTTACCGCATAATTGAAGGTTTCTTTCCTCAGCCCTTTGCCTAGCAGCTTCGTTCCAGTGCTAATTAGTTTAAGTTTGCTGCATGACGTATGAGACACACTGCATGGCCTGAGTTTGTCGGTTGAGTTCGTGATAGATGATTAGATAAGCACGATTATAGTGTATACCTTTTCGACGTTGGTTTGTTAAAGATTTTAAGCTGTTAGGTTTTAGACTTCCATGTAAAACCAAATGTGAAGGTAATGCTTACAATATTTTCTCGTTTCTTGTGTTAGATTAACACAACTAAGAATTTTCAAACGAAGTATAACGAACATTCTTTCATCTATTTAATAGACAAAAAGGCCATAGCGTAAACTATTTATTCAACAACTAACATTGAATCTTTATCTATATCTTCTATCTATCTAATATATAAAATTTAGCAAATTGTAAGGTGTAAGATTGTACAAGCTCAATTTGCATGCAAGTTTTCTATGCAATCGGTATTCTGCTGCTGAATTAGTAAAAAACATCCCAGCCAAAATATTGTGTTGTATTGTTAATTTTAGTCTTCAATAGCTTATGGTCTTGAAAGGGTTAAAACTTCGATGTAAAACGAAATAGAGAACATTTTTTCGCTCTATTTTACATCTATTTAATAGACAAGACGCCCGTTGCATGAAATATTTGTTCAACTACTGAGTTTGGATTGAAGGAGACTAAAATATTTAAACACCGCACGACTTTACACTTTGGTAGCTCTACTTTGGAGGGAAATTTGAAAAACTGTAAGAGGAAAAGCGAGGAGAAGAAAGGGAACCGTAAATATTTGTTTGCATTCGCATGAAAGGATGCCCTCCATTTTGGTTTCTAATCCTTTCGACACGTTACCCGGATTCGCTCGTGTGGTCTCCTGCCCTCCGGCAATAATATGCAGGTGTTCAAGAGGGATATATCTTTCTAGTGTTTACCGATCACACAGTGTTGAGCTGATTATGCAAACAAATAGATCACGTAAATTTATTTCATCACACAAGGAACTCACTTCTTTCCGAACGGACGGTTGCACAATATATGAGGGTATAATTATATACTCACCGCAAACAACCACCTCTTTCCCTTTAGTGCACGAGTGAACTACTACTTTGTAGCATTGTTTTTGTATCGTTCGTTTTGTGCAGGAAGTAAGACCGACACGCACGGTTGTTAGCGTCCTATATTTTTCGAATCGAACCAAAACCCCCCTTTCTTTTGGAGGAAGCAGGCGGCTAGATGAAGTGGCAAACAAACACATACACACACCGATCTATTACGCCCTAATTGAGAGCGCAACGTGCATTTTTCATCATATATTACAATGTCAAAAAAGCCCTCCATCATCTTCATCACCATCATCGTCATCATCAAGTCGCATCACGTGCCTCGAAGAGGAGGACGACGCGGCTTGACAAAATGCATGCTAAACATGGCGAGGGGGAGGATAAACGGTCGGTGGCATGTTTTCGTATGCGCAGCCCCCCCCCCCCCTTCTCTTCCCTTCCCCGCACCCCTCCTCGAGGACGCGCCGGGATGCGGCACAAAACCCAATTTGCCTTGCCAATCTTTCACCAACAATCAAAATTAATGAGGCAATTTACATCGGCTAACTGTGGGACGCGCCAAGCGGGTTTTGGGGGGCTAACCCGAAGGAAAACGGGAAGAGAGTAGTGGGCGGGATAAAAGGAGCTGGTCGAAACATTTTCCACCGTCGTCCCACACCGTCCAATCTCCCCCGCAATTCTTCGCAATGTCTTTTGCTACATACAAACTTAGGTTATGTTCATTCAAAGTTTCACATTTTCCTTGTCCAAGGTCCGTTCCCGAAAATTTCCCACCCTCATTCCTGCCTGCCGCCCACCCGAAGGAACCGTCAGGGAAAGAAAATGGACGGGTGTTACTAAATGCTGTTTGATGTCGATCGCAGCGAGACAGAATTTGATAAATCTAATCGAGGGATAAATTTTTCATAAACCACCTCTCGGTTTAAAAAGCATGACGAGAGGGGTAAGGGAAGGGGGTTGAGGTGGGAGAGCCGACATCTAAAAAGGTGATTCTGTCCGCGACTGGTTTCGGTGGACTGGTGGATGGCTTATTGGTGTGTGCCAGTGGCGTGTATTAGCGTTTGGAAAATATGATAAAATCGTTTTTCCAACTCCTAAACGAGGGGGAAAGGTGGGCGGATGAGAAAAGGCAATGATGATAAAGAGGAAATTTATTATAAACACTCTATCTTTTTAAAGCCCGACGCAATCAATCATCCCATCGACGGGCGCCGCGCGGACAGCTATGGCTTCCATTTTCCTTCCTAACTTTTCCTTCGCGAGCAAGCGAACAAACCATTTATTTTGATTTCATAAGAAACGAAAGCAGAAAGGGAAGCGGACGGTCAGCATTAGGCGGAGATTACGCCAAAAGATTTTCAAGTCATCGGTCATCGGAGGCGCGTGTAGTTTGACCTCGACCCGGCTGGAAAGTGGAATCCTTTCGGAAGGACCCCTCACGTTCGCTTCTCTTTCAGGGTTCTTCGACTTCGGGAACCAAATATAGCAAAATCAATACCTCCACCGACCGGAGTTTTCTCCCGTGGGAGCACTGATTGAGGGGGAGTGTTATTTCTCGATCGCCAGCTGACCGAAGGAAGGCTTGTGGCGCCACTGGAAGTAAACCTGTGCAGCCTTTCAGCTGAATAATCGATAAGCCTTTTTCCGGGCAGACATCTGAAATCGGAAATGAAAAATGAAACACACCACCATACCGTCGATCCTTTATGTCTGCACCGAGACTGGCGTGGAGTTCAAAATATTGCAGAACCCTGCGACGTTTGGAACAGAACAGAACACAGAAATCCTATCCTTGCGATGCTCCAATAAATCTCCAAATTCGTCATCACCTCCACACCTCGGACAACGTCATAGTGCGGGGCCCGAGTTGTCCGAGTTTACATCGGTCGCATTTCGCCTGGATGAACCTGCGGAGCCGATGTTGCTTTCCCATTGGTCCCATTTCCCAGATGTTGATTGGAATTGTATCCGCCGCCGAAAAACCCAACCGCGTCGGCTTCTGCTTCCCATTCGGAAGGAAGTCAACGAAATGGGATTCGATTCGGTTGAAGTATACCGATCGAAACGAAACGAAGCACACCGCGCGGGGGATGCTTCGGAAAAACAATTCCAACTCGACAAGATCTCAAATCGAATGTTTCCAGTTCGACGACCCACAGGAGAGGTTCTCCACCCGGTTTGGCTTTTCTTCCGTTCGAAAAACCACAAACAACGACTACCGAACCGACTTTCAACAAACCCCGAGCTGGACTAAATTGACGCTTGTTGTCGGCATGCCGTTGCGGAAGGCTTGCGAGTGACGGATTTCCCCGGGTGCCCGGTTGGGTATCGACATTCCCATCTCAAAAGGCGTGTGTCCGCCGCCAGCCGGATCGTTTCGTTTTTGAATAAAATTTACCCATGATTGATGCTTCCGTTCACTCCGGAAATCGATCTGCGCCTTTGAAAAGCTGTACGGTAAAAGCGTTCCGAATGTTGTCACAGCTCTTGGCTATGCAGATTTCAAGCCCACCCCTGAACGTAAAATGGATGCCTTGAATTTTGGAATCTATCAAATATAATGGTAACTTCGGTCGGATTCAATATGTCGATGCCGGATTGGAGATGGGAAAGAATTGTTTTGAATTTTTACGACACTGCAGCGTGTCGTCGTTCCTGTTGGAAAAAGGGGTACGACACTTCCGGTAAACAAACACACGACTCTCCAACACGGCGCGAGGCGAGATTGCTGAAACGAAAGCTCAAGCGATGAATCGCGTTTTTCAACCCTACAAATATCGCCATTCTATCTTTCCTTCTCATCAAAATCCATCCACACTTTACCCGGAAAATGGATCGGGACTCACACAAAGCGCATTGCCTTTTCGGACACACGGAGTAAAATAGTGCCATTCGTAGAATAATTTGGAAAACTATTTGGACCGAACGAACAATCCGGGGTTTTCCCGCTCTCGGAACAATGTCACCGTTGTTGAATTCGTGACGATTCAATTTTGCCTTTACAAATTGAGTTTTTGTACGAACGGACATGTATGTGGGTGGGTGGGTGGTGGGTGGTTGGGTATGTTTTCCATTCTTTTCCGTTTGCTAGTGAATTGTTCCGGAGGTTTTTCATGCACCATTTCGGCTTGCAACGATTTCTTTTCCTTTATTCGCCAGTCGTTTGAGCTGTCGCTTGGGTGATATTTGTGTGTGTGTGTGTGTGTGTGTGTGTGTGTGTGTGATTTCAACAAACCACTTCATTCGCCTCAGAATGTGTGGAGATTTTGCGGGGGCGGGAAAGGAAGCAAGATGGCATCGCATGCCAAAAAAAAGGCAAGTGAACAGATCGGATTTAGAACTCTCAAGGAGGAACCCCTCGTTTTGCGGGGCGGCAAAGGGGTAAAGCAAAGGATGTCGTGTTGTAGGTGATGAAACTGGCACTGTGTGCCCGGTTTTCTCTACTTTCTCCGAATCCATCTCGTATTCCTTTGTTTTTATTTAGATTGCACGCTCTCGTGGAGAGTGTCGTGTTTCAATTCGGTGAAAATTTGCACCGGCAAAGCAATTCACACACCCACCCACCCCATGGACACGTCACGGGACGGGAAAATAATTTGAATTAAGAAAACGTGTGGAGGATGTGGAGGAGGAAACATGTCGTCGACATGTTATTTGGAAGTTGATTAAACAATCGTGCACTGGCTCCTCGTAGCTTATTTGATAGGGAAAATTTCCCTCCCCCGTTTAGTGTAACCATCGAGAAGGGGTGGGAAGGGGCAGGGGGAGGAGGGGGAGTTGAATAAAGTGCCTCCCCCCATCAGAGAACGGTACGTATATGGAGTAGTTAAATTGGTTATTCCATTTGTCGTTTCGCGTCGTTGCGAGGGGGAAATATTAATTTTCCTCTAAACCACATTTCCCAACCAATTGCTTGTGGCTAATGTTTTTGGGGGAGGTGCGAGAGAGGTGGTGGGTTTTATGGGAAATTTTGTGGCACTTTTAACACGGTGGAAACTGATGAAGTGGTGAACACTTTAAATCTATGTACACAAATCTAATTTAATGTTAACGTAACGAATCCAATTTGTTTTTTAACAGAATTTTCAAAAATCGTGTTTTACTATTGGAAATCAAAAAAAAAATAAAGCAATGAAAATAAAACCCATTGAGATCCTCCACCACTTTCAACTGGTGGAAATTTTAAGTAAGTCCCTATCGATTCCTTAGCCGGTGTCACATAACAGAGCGATTATCCTTGCTCGGACGATATTTTTCAAGCTTTATCGTTAAATTTTTAATGAAATTCGACCGAAGTGTACGTCGCCTACTGACGTGTCCTCCCTGTTGACAGTTACACGAGAAGAACGTCGTAAGCAAAGGCAAAACGATCGTAATTCCTTTCCATAAAACAATTACCCATCCCCCCCTTTGCGATGGGAGTGAAAGGAAGGGAGGGGGGGGGGGGGTTAATGAAAATCAGTTGAACTCGTTAATCGTGGGTTTTTGGGGGGGGTGATACTCGTGAAACGGGAGAGAAGTTGCCTGGAAGCAGTGAAAAGCTTTCCCAAAGAGTTCAACATACTTTTAAAAGAGACATTCGGCGCGACTTTCCGAGCTAAGGGCTTAGGGGATGAGGACTTGGGGGGGATACTCAAAAAAAAAAAATGATCCAATAAAGTTGACTGTGGAGAGTCTCATCAACGAAAGCCAAGCTCCCAGCTCTTTCTAAAAAGATATTAAACTTTCACTCGAGGGCTCGAGAAGGAAGATCCTTCTAATGCAGATGAAGTTGAGCATATTAAAATCGCAGTTTGGAATTGAAGCGAATTTCTTCTTTCCGCCTCGAACGACAAAAGAGTTGATGATAGACTGAAACACCCTCAAACTGTTGCAAAGTCCGACGGTCTCATATATCTTTCTCGAAGCCTTTTTTTATATTTTTCCTAGCATGAGAAGCTGATTTTCATGGATTTGGCGGATTTACACTCGTCATTCGTCTTCTCTATATATTCTCTATATAATTCGTATCTATCTATGCTTCGTATGCTTTGCAACCAAATCAACGTTAGATATTACTTTTATCCTACAATTAATAAGTTTTCTGGCGAACTCCTGGAAGTTTAATTTTATCAATTTTGTCTAACCATTGTTATTCAATAATTAGAGGAGAATTTTATAAAGGAATTAGAGAAGAAAAATTATACAATTTTACGTCCTCCACTACACTCCGCATAAATTATTCATTTTAACACCAACTTCGTTTAAGAAGAAATTACAATCGCCTTGTTCGATATCAGTTCGATGAAACTGTTTATGTGTTTCAACGCATTATTTTAGCACTACGCTTGATATTCTCCAAAATCTTGCTGTTTTGATGCAAAAACATGCTTGTTTTCAGTTGATTAACTATGAATAATGTTTTGCTATTACTCTTCAAACTCTAGTTATATACCGGACCGTCTTTTAATTATTTCGTTATGGATCTTAGCATTATTTTTTATTCTTTTATAATTAGTTATTGAATTCTATAGAATATTTGTTTAAGTATAAATCTTACGAACTTGGTCTTTGGAAGTTCGGGGCCCTTCCAAATGTACGTAATCCGTCTCAAGAGAGGAAAGTATAAGAACGAAACACTAGATGGAAATATACGACCAAAAAACATGAGCATCCTGTCCTTTTCCGCTTTTGTCCTTCCTTGAATAGCTTCCGATACCATTAGCTAAACATTCTAAAACAATTCCCATTTATGAAAGGTGAAAAGCCGACGTCGCGTCGTGATCCCTATTGCTTAGCGGGAAAAAGATTGACTGTTCAGTGAAAGCATCGCTTTTCCCCCAAAGGAGGACTAGAACACAAGGGCAGAAGACCGTTGCCCTTTCGGGGTGGACTTTTCACCACCGACGGACACTAACCTTCCCTTTTATACATTCACCTTTGAAAAGAGATTTGCCATCCATTGACCTTCTTCTTTGCGCGGAGTAGTGGTGTTTCCACCACGGCTCGGTGGAAAATAATTCCAACAACACCATCTGCCGAAGCATAAATTTGATTAATTTCTGCCCACCCTCCTGCGTCATTCTCTGCCCCTCCGTCCAGTCAGTCCTCCTGTGTCTAAGGGTGTCCGGTGGCGTATAAATATAACTCACGCGGCCACAACTTGGCGTGTCCATCGAGCGCGGGGATAATCACCCCCGAGGGACCCCGCGAGCACTGGCGGTCAGACAAACACACACACACAGGTGTGCGTGTGGACCATCCAACCCCAAACACACACGCCAACTAACGAGAGAATTTCCCAGGGGCTCGAGCGTAAATGCCTTCATTCGGAGCGCTCCTCGGGTCTCCAAAGCATTCCGGTCATTTCGGAGCTGTAATGATGCAACGACGCACTGGAACACATCCCCCCCTCCACCCTCACACACACACCTTTCGGAGGGAAAAAGTTTGCCATGTGTTTATTCCTCTCTTTTTTTTCTGTTTACGATCGTCCCTTTCATTGGAGAAAAACGCGACGTTCGAGGCGGAAAAGCTTCCATATTTTCGGTGCGATTAATTTCGTTACGTGCGAGCGCGCCTAGGGATGCTAGGGAAAAGAAGAAAGTCTGTTTATTTTGATGGATGTTTGCCGGCCCCATTTTGCATTTATTGGACGCCGACGCGCGAGAAATGAAAGACCCTTGGCATGAAACGGATCCACAGCTTGTTGGAGGGCGATGCTATTTACAGCTGAGACCTTTTTCGCCCGAAAAACGGTGCCTCCATTGACGATGAATAATTGAAGGATTTCAAGCCAAAATTTGTCACCACAATCTACGGGGGGGAGGTTTTCCTTCCCTCTCAACGGTTGTTTTTTGTGTTTGAAGCTAGGAAAAACGAAGCAGGGATGTCTCTCTTTGGTTTCGCACGTCGTCCCTCAAAAGATTTGCTCAAGCAAATGATGTATTTCGGCTGGGAAAAGGGGCTTTGAACTAGTCTAATATCGTCTCGTAAGACGTTTACGCGTGTTTGTTTGCGACGCAATGGAAGTTGGTCCAATTTTATGTACTTCTGGAGATGGAAAACTTCCCCCCTCTCGTGGCAAGCCTGCATTAAAGATGCTGATGTGGCAAATAGTTGTTGATCCGTTTTGCCGCCCCTCCTACACACACACCTTATGTTAGTATTATCTCGCCCGAGCACGCAAACAGGACGTCTCCATTTACGAACAGAGGCAGGTCTTCTCTAAAATTGACTCTCTACCTTTTTCCTCTATTTAACAGAATCACATCATTGGCGCTTCCCAAGCATGCCGGTAAAGGAAGGCAACACGGTCGAAGAACGAGGGGAGGGGGAGATCGATGGCTGCCTGCTAGGACAACACTTCCCGGAAAAAGGTTTTTCCTGTCGCGCTCGTGTGGATCCGGGGCACGATTACCATTTCTGCCTGACTCGTGCAGAATTGGAAGACGCAAACAGTCGTAAAATTTAAGTGCTCGTTAGTGGAGAAGAAAGTCGTGAATGCGGACGCGTTCGTCAACTCCCCGGCCCCCCCGGTGGACGGACAAAAAGTCATCAGTAGAAAAAGGTAACACCCGACTCTGGTGAGTATGAGGAAAGGGAAAAGTGCAAACAGTTCCCAACCCTGAACGCACGTTCCACGTACTTTTACCAGTTTTTTTTGTGAAAATGTCGACGGGTCAACCACCCCGTATTTTATTGAGTTCCAGTTTATCATTCTATTTTTAAATCCATTTTCTTGTTGTAGTTTCTGAAACACCCAGGAAGATATATCCCGCCTGCAAACACAACTACTAAACGGTATAATTTCTCCCGTGGGAACGGGAATCGGACGTAAATCGGCCTCGGAATCATCAAACCCGGGAGTCTCCTGGGAGCATAGGAATGGGAGATTTCGTTTCATTCCTGGAACTCGGCATGGCGTGTGAGCCAACGGGAAACACTAGCTTCAGCTTTTCTCCCGTCTTAAAAGATAATTCCCTGTGGAGCCATCTCGTGATTATGGCGCTGCTATTAATGGTCGTAATTTACCTTTTAGAAAAATTACTCTCGACCTCTATGAAGAAGGATGTAGGAATGAATTATTTAAAACAAGAAATGAGTGGCAGAAAGATATAGAAATAACACCATTTGTGTCAGAACCTACCCTAAAGAGGTTATAAACATTAGGTCTTAGATTATACACATGACAAAGAAATTATCGTAATGGATTTACGGTATCTAAAGAGTTAGTTTTAGTACAGGAGACCGTTTTTCCTGAACCGTCAATACAAAACAGCTCTTGTTGATTCAATTCGAAGAGCTTTTTCTGCTGACTTTTTCGCAATTCCCCAAGCGCTATCTTAAGTGCATCCGGTTAGTTATTGCTCTGTCCTATGCACACACACACACAACATCGTCCCTTAGAATACTAAGCGAGTTCCAAAAGCGTCGTTTTTGTTTTCTTGTTATTAGACAATATGTCAAATTGCGTAAAGCTGACCGTTCGTTCCACCTGGACCAAGAAAGGTGTAAAGCAAAAATGGAAAACGATTGAAAAATGAACAAAAATAATCACAAAGGAGTGAGTTAAGTCCATCGGCAAGTTGAAAAAGGCAGGAATCAACCCCCCTAGTATCAACTAAACGCTAGAAGCAAAAGGCTATTGTATCAAATGCCCTTCCTCAACGGAACAATCGTGCTTTTGGGACATTTTTGCAGCACACGAACGCACGAAGGAAAATAATTTATGCTCCCACATGTGAGAAGGGCTCCGACTTCAGCTGCGAAGTTCTGCACGAAGCGATAGAAATTACTTTCCATGGTTTTTCCCTTCCATTTTTAAATTCTTCGTAAAGAGAACACACAAAGACTCCGTCCAGACTCGACTTCGTTTCGGTTGCATTCCACTTTTTCCACTTGGAGAAAACTTACCCACTCCAGAACGCCAGAGCCCAAAGAAAGAGAGATGGGCGCTCGTTTGTGGACTGCTGTAGAATGTGAATTATGCTGCAGTTTTAGCTTACTTCACTAAACTTTGGCCAAAAAACCTCGAGCACGAAGTGGCGCTCCATGCGAAACGACTTCGATCAAAGGACCACCAAGGAAAGCATACGTTGGAGTGGGTGGAGTTTTTTCCTCCCCTTTTTTTCTTGGGAATGTTTAAATATGGTTCATTTTCTCTTCTGCTGACGGCAACCGTTACAAACTGTGGCTACAAAAGGGCTGCACTGTAGTTCTAGAGAGCAAGGGATTTTGTGAATGGAGGTGGAAAAATGGAGTACTAGGTGAGGAAGCTTACAAAGTTAATCGCTTTGTCAATTTTTTTTATAAACTTTCAGCTGCTATTGCTGCAACATGTTTTCCACCGACGTGGTGTGGTGTGGATGGCGTTTTTATGTAGATTTTTTCCAATTTCACATGGTTTCTTTTTCTTGTATAAACATGGTCCGTGTGTTCGAAATGTTGCGAGTTTCTTGGTGGGGAAAACACAACCGCAAGTAATCGTCATTAAATGTCATAACTTTACTCACTTTGCCCTTGAATCTCAGAACAAATTTTCTGCTTAATTTAACATCTATCTTGCTAGCATTCCTAGCCGTTATTGTTATTGTGATTTAACAAAAATGTTGGGAGGTAAATATTTTAAACTAAACGACCATCCAAGGACTTTCAAACCAAACAAGAAACGTTTACTAATAACGAATAACATGCACGAGGTTGTTTCAAGACATTTTCGTGTGTATAATCATTAAATAAAAAAACAGTCAGTTCGTTTCTTCAGCAACGTCGTTCATATTGATTCCAAAGAAAACAAAACATAAAAAACACGCTTTTACTGTGACTTGTTTCTGCCTCATCAAGAATGGTCACTTGCAGAACTCCACCTACCTCGAAGGCAGGAAGTTCGATTTGTTTTCCGAACCTAATCAAAGTTTGGTGCAAAATGGTTCAACACGACTTCCCGCCCTTTGTGCAACATCCTGTGTTTATTGTGTGTGTGCGTGTGTTTTTATTTTTTCTAACCCGAACCCCGGAACTGCTGAGGTAAAGGAAAGGGATCAATAGAACTGCGAAAACGAGCCACTCTTTCGACAGCGTGACATCGTTCGGTAATTAGGGGCAGCATAATTTATGCCACCAGAAATGCTCCTGCGTGACCAACTGAGGAGGGAGGTGGTGAAGCAGTGGGCAGGAAGAAGAGGGAGGGACGGTACAATGAACGGCCTTCTAATCGCTCGCTTCGTTAAGGCGCCACACGCAAAAGGAGTGTCGATGTATGGAAGCAAGGAAGATGGGGGTGAGGAGGAGTGAAAGGAGGGGATGAAACGGTGGAGCGGAGCATAAAGTAAGCGAACAAATTGCACGTCTCCAAAGAATTTGACCTACGCTTTTAGGCTCGCGAAGGAAAAGTCGAAAGAAACGGGAACATTTTCCTCCACCAACAACCAGGCTTAGGTTGCACAAAATTGCCGTTACGAAAAGCCATGACACACCCCCTTTCTCCCTCATCCCCTCGCCCCCCCTTTCACCTACTTGGGTAATCTGGGTGGAAAAACGGTCAACGATGGGAAAGAAATTCCACCCCGAAAATGGGTATGCAAATTTTCTTGAACGCTTGTTTTTTTTCCCTCCCCATCGCCGTGAGATTCTTTTTTCCTTTTCTTTTTGTGACCTCCCGAAATCATCGTAAGCGGCTTCGTTTTTTTTTTTTTTTGAGTTAGGTTCAACGCGAAAGCAAAAACTAAAGCCGAAACAGATTTTTCATTGTTTTGAAAACGGAAAGAAAAAAAAACCACAGCAGCAGCAGCAGACTAAACCCCCTGGAAACGATTACCCGGACGGGTGGGAAAAAATCCATCAAACTGTCACACGAAGAAGTTTTCACTCCGTTTCTTTTCAGCTTGGTTTCTTGGACGGGCCCAGACTTCAAAGACTTCTTAGCTGGCACTCCTCTTCAGCAGTTGCCAAATAAACCCTTATCATTATCACTGCACCCCAAGGGTTGTACAACTTCCGGAGTGAGGTTATGTTGCGGGATATCAGAATCAGAAGTGAGCAGAAACAAAAAAATAAATAGAAAAATTTAGTTACAGGAAATGGCGGGGAGTAGAAATACTCTATTGCTTCCACCGGAAATCGACAGGAAAACTTAAAGGCAACAGGGGAGACGAGTGGTAACAATTTTAGGAAGTTTATTGCATTTGTTACTTTTCCCAGGAAATCCTTTCGCACGCGATTAAAGGGAAGCGCAAAATAAAAAAATCGACGTTGAGGTTTCATGCGCATATTTTCTTGTTTTGTTTTTAGAATGATAAACAACTCTCCCGAGGAAGGAAATATTATCGTAGCAAGCGGGGGAAGCACGACACGGAAGGATACCATTAAAGTAGGCACTTTTCAACTGTTCTTCTTTTGTAGCCGATGTAGAAGTCACTCTCTCTTTCTCTCTCTCTCTTCGTTCTTGACTTTATCGTTCCCTTTCACACACACAGTCTCAAGACTGCTCTTATCATTGCCTGAAGGCATTCGTGGGTGAAAAAATAACCACATCCCTCATCATCCCCTGTTGAACGCCTTCCGGTCCGTGTGTCCGCTCGTCCGCTCTTGTTTTAACGTACCGCACGTGGTGCATCATTATGTTTTTCCCCGGGAAGTACCGGGTTTCCTTTCCACCGTGTACGGTAGCCTACTTTTTTAAACCACTTGTGTATTTTAAATTTACCCTGCTCGCTTTTTATGAGCCTTCGCACCGACGGCTGTGGGGACGGATGAATAGAGGCTTCCTCTTTTTTTTTTTTATTATGCCTCATCCTGCAGTTGTTATTGTTAACTCTGGCTTTCCCCGTGGCAACGAAATACCAAGACCTCAGTTCTCCTTTTTTATTTTTATCATCATTCAAAACCTACATTTCGCCACGCTTTTCGGAGGCAGCACTGCGTTTTCTTTTCTCGCTTTTCCAACGGAGCGCAGCGGAAAAGCTCCTCGCCCAGGTTTTGTCATTCTTCGGATTCCGCACATATATTTCGGTTTTTTTCTTCGCTTTGCACGTTTCCTTCTGCGTGAGCGTTGTTTGCGTTTAAATTTATCACTCAGCGGAATATATCCGACACTTTTGCGAAAAACCGTTCGTGCGGATGGTGGATTCCGGAAAATCCCCGCCGAAGGGCGGAACCCCGGTCTGTTTTGTTTGAAGCTTTGTTAAAGCTAATTTTATTTAAAGCTAACTTTAATTTGGAAAATAAAACAGAAGTAAAACGATTACGCGATTCTTTGTTGAAAATTTAAATTTTCTTTTTCCTGATCTTATGACTCAGTTACAAAGTCTTTTAACAATATTTTTCTTCCCACAGGAACTCCCCAAATGGTTTCAGTCATATTTGCCAGCTTAAGAAAATGCAGATAATGCAAAGAACGAGCACTTTCATCTGTGTAAGCATTAGGTCTCTTCACGCGCCATAATTAATCTGCTGTTATTTAGCCGGACTTCGCCGCAGAAAGTAATCCTCCATTTTCCAAATCTCGTACCAAATGCAGGAAAAAGAAGACATGCAGAAACTACCACCACCAGCAGCACGCAAACGTTCTCTTATTGTATCGCATTATCGCAACGCTTATTCGCTCCACACTTTTGTGGCCCTTCTTCCTTTCACCGAAGTCAAGTGAGCGGATTCGCATTCCGTCCCCCCCGTCCCATTTTCATTTGCATCTCCTCTAATTGGCACTACTTTTGTGCTGATGAAGGAGGAGGCCGCCACAACGACAAAGAAGCGGAAGCGGTTTCCGTCAGATGAGAGCAGAAGGAGTGTATTTCCACCAACATTAACGACATGCTTGTGCTGCGCTTTCCCAGCCCCAACCCCTTTCGCGCGGTTGTGTTTATTGTGTTCTTCCCTAGGATACTTCCTTTACTTCCTCCTTCCTTACCTCTTCTTCTTCCCGCAGATGATCGGCGAAAATGCAAAAACCCGCGGGGACATAATGGCCGGCACGGCCAAAGCTTTTAATGAGATTATGAAATATTGTATCGCCTGTTTCCACATTTCGCGTGGTCTCACGTGGTTGCGTGATGTTGAAGAGTGTGTATATGTCGCGCGTGCGTGTGTGTGTGTTTCTAGAATTATTGCTACGGGAAAAGCGGGTCAGGCCAACGCCGGTGAAAAAAACAAGGGGAAAACCCCCAACGAGGTATGAGAGAGGATCTTTGGAAAGGGAAGACTTTAGGTAATTAATTCCCAGACATCATGCAATCCCCCTCCACGAGCTTGGTGGAAAAGTAGGCGCTGTTTTCCAACTACGATTCCATCCTACCTGCAGTCAACGAGTGTGCGTGTATGCGTGTATGTGGTAGTGGAGGGCTACTACAACTCTCGACCAACACCATCAATCTATCGCCAGAACCTTCTTCGATGCGGAAAGCGAAAACTTGTGTAATTAGTTTTCCACCACTTGGTGCCGCTAATGATTCCGAAGGATCCCCGTCCCCCCGAGAGTGGAGTCTACGTGTTACTACCCACGCGATCGTGTTTTTGTGTGTCGGTGAGTGTGTTTTCCGCGAAAAATTACCCAAAAACAAAAAGGTTCCTTTCCTATACGGTACGGTACGGACGGACGATAGTCTTCAACGACCGTTCCGTTTAACACGAGGTCGGTGGGACTTTCGTCCGTTTGTAAGGCCAGCTACATCGAAGAATCAGCAAAAGAGTAGGCAACACACCGAAGGTGCAGCCTACTTTGTACGCATAAAACTTCAACGAGTGCAATCAAACGTACATGCTTCGCAATCTAAAGGACATATTCATTCAGTGTCGGACAAATAGCAAAACACGAACAGGCATTGCCGTTCTCCACCCAGTGGATGTACCTCCCCACCGCAAAGGAGCAGATGTTTTCCGCACCGGTTCATGAAAGGCTAGGTACAACATATTAAATTTAATTATTTTCATATTATTCATGATGTCGGGTATCAGGGCGTCGGCTCCTTTCACAGAACGCACCACGAATCAATACAGCTGCTTGCATACTGTTTCGCTTTCCCAAATGACTCCTGTGCTCTCCCCCCCGACTCGTCCCCACACCCCGATGGGGGGGGGGGGGGGGGGCATATAACATTTGTTTGGGTGAAAAACATACACCTTCACCGAAAAACATTGGGTTTTGTTTAAATTATCACATTTTCCCATGCGCAGGATATATGGAAATGATTCTCGACTCATTCCCCCCCGGGGCGGCGAGTTTGTTATCCACCTCCGTCAACACCATCTCGAGTTATCATCCGAGACCTCCGCCCCCCGGGTTTCCCTTCCCTTTCGCATCGCTTTGACCTACAGACGACGAACCCTCCCTTTAACTCTTTCATCTGTGTTTATATATATGCAAATTTGTCTCCCTCCCAGCTGTGAGGGTCTTGTGGGTGAGGAAGGGTGGAGAGGTGACATTGAGGTAAAGGGAACCACCGGGGGGTTTGGTTCATATTTAAATGTAACACTTCCCTATGCATGACCCTTTCGGTTCAGATTGAAATTAAATCATTCCACAGCCATTTGGCCGAGGACCAGGAATTCCCTTCCTCCCACCCCCTCCTTCATCCACTCTTTCTAGAATCCCATGGCCCCCGCCCCCTTATTGTCTGAGGTTCCACGTCGTATTCGAAATAATTCCCAGCCAATGCGTTCGCAAAATGTGGAGAGCATGAAATGGAAAATTTAATTTCTTTCATCATTTCCAAACTCGGGTTCGGGTTGTATTTTCTTTCTCACTCCACCCAGCAGGATACACCGCCCAAGGGGAGGAGGAAGCCTTCAGCGACAGCACGATTTCGGAGGATATAAATTTTCCATCGTCTTGCGAATTGTTGATTTATTGCAGTTCATATAAAACAATATATAAATGTACCGTCCCACATTCAAAAGGGAATGGAAATGGACAGGCAGAGGCTCCATGAATGTGTATGCACCGGGTTTTTTTGGGGGGTAGTACCTGCTGGAGTGGAGTGCAGAATTTCGGACCATGCGGTGCAACCTGCCCGGAGTTGTGTTTAGACACGAACCAACCCTTTTCGCTCACGCTCAACTCCTCGCCTCATTTTCCATCCGAAGGCCGTGGCCATTTGCATTGCGCCCTTTGGAAAGGGGGAGGCCACTTTTCCCACGCCTGGTAAAACACACATACAGTGAAAACAATAATAATAATATCCCCTAACATAACAGCATTTATGGAGCGGTGCAATATCCCTCGGTCACTTTTATAAACCGGAGTTCGCCGGAGTGAGAAAATGTTTTAGGAAAACGGTGCTCGATGCAGGCACAAACACACACACACACACGTATGAACATAAACCATCGGGCACTACCTTCCCGTTCGCCTTGTGGTGGCCCCGTTTTAGATTTCCCTTTATTTTACAGAGTGTTTTTCGTGCGGTGAAATTTATATCCTCGTTGAGCTTCCCGTTGCCATTGTGTGTGTGTGGCTCCATCATCACTTTAATACCTGGTGTTTACAATCCCCGGCCCGAGTCTGGAAGTCTGGAAAATTTATATTTAAATACGCTGTCGGACGGCTCTGGACGGTTACCGCAAATTGTTGTCTGGCTTTTCCTCCCTTGCGAGGTTTAAATTAAGCCGGGGTATCACGAAAGGAAAAGAGATCCGGATGGCTTTCTATTCATTTCATCCCTTCCAGATCACTCGAAGATCGTTCTACATGTGCAAAGAGAAGCGAATAAAAGTATTTCTAACGATCGTTCCCACGAGCAAGACATTAAAAAGTGTGTCTATGTTCTTTCGAAAATATATTTTCTAAATAAATCCATCTTTTTCCTTTCCTCGTCAACAGGCATCATTTTCCCGCAAACAACGAACCTCTCGAAACGCTTAGCCCGATGTCTATGTGGTTTTCCCGGCAACGTTTTTCATTCAAAAATCAAAGCATTCGGGTGAGGGGGACATAAGAGGGGGAACGACTACCGAGGAAGGAAATTTCCGACAAATCGTGGCGCAATTTGTATCACGTTCTCAGGTCCGCGAAGACCTGGATTTCCCCTGCCATGTGTACGAATGTTGTGTGTGTGTGTGTGTTTGTGAAAATGTTTGCGGAAAAACGGTTGACGACAATCTTGAAAACACACACACACACACACATCCTGGTGGTGGTGAAAAACGGAAATCGGATTGAGTGGGCGAACAAATAAATAGCACGGTGGGAAAAGCTCTCGTGCCTTTGGTTTAGGGTTGGTTGTCGAAGAGAGGAGGCCAGGAGGGAGGGAGGGAGTTAGGCCAGGTGTCGTCCGTGTCGGTGTACGTAAATATTATGTACGTCTGCATTAGAAACCGGGATCATTTCCACCCTCCCCGGATGAGAGACGATGCTGGGTGATATATTTTTGTATTTATTTGTATCGCACCGATGCGAAAATTGGAAGCAGGGTGTATTTACGAGGAAACATAATTCATGTTTTTCAACCATCCACACGAACCTTCCTCTTCCGGGAGAATGGTACGAAAAGGATCAAACGGTATTTTTGTGTTTGTTTCCCAACAACAAACAGTCTTTGGGCCCTTTTTTCATGCTATTTTCCCTCGGCACAGATCTATCCGAATTTTTTTTTCCTTTCAACCGGAATTTCCACGGTACGGGAGGGTGAAAATCTCTGTTTTGCACTCCCCGAGGGATCATTGACACATTCTTTTCATCGCTCGTCATCACGTTGTTAACACCGAGAAAGCGTTCTTCGTCGAAAACGGTAGTTCATTCGCTTTTATCCGGTTCTATTCGCTATGTGATAAGATTTTCCATGAAGAAATCCGATTAAAATGGTTCTTGAAGATCTTTTAACAAAATAATCCACCTTCAGTTAAATTATTATACACTTCTATGTTGAAATAAAACCACAAGAACTCCAACTCTCGTAGTGTTTAACAAATAAAAGCTCCTTCCTTCTCCCTTGCGTCTTTGTTTCTAAAGCTGCAGCTAAACAAACATTTTCCGCTTCCAGGCAATATGGCAAGTGGACGATTAAACTTTCCTGCCATCACAAACGGGGATGTTATCGTTTCCGATTGGCGCTTGGACCCCTTGGAGTCGTTTAGTCGCCCGTGAAAACATCCTGCAAATTACATAATGCAGCATAAATTTTATAATTGCATTATCGCACCGCGTCCCATCCAAGTTTCGTTCGTTCGGCGGCGCTTTGTTTTGGTCAGTCGGTCAACCAAAACTGTCTGTCCAAGCGGTGGTAGTAGCCAGCTTTCGAGCAGTTTCCACCAAACTGGACGATTTAGAATGAAGAACACGAGAAAAACGGGCAAGAGGAATCTAATCCCCGTGGTGCATCATTCTGGTGCATCCTGAGCAAAGTCCGGCCTCGAAACTTACCTTGGGGTAAATTTAGGGACGAATATATTTTGTACCATTTTCCACAACACTCCCCTGGACATGAGCGTCAGCTTCCCCTCCGGTACGTCAACGAAATCGAAATGAGAAGCCAGCAGTAATATTATGCCATCAGCTTCCCTCAAAACGGATCCTTCAGTAGGACATACCAAAACAAGACCCTACTGAAGCCTCCGAGCTCGACGATGATGATGACGCCCGTTGGTGATGAAAACATTCGTTCATGTATGCAAATTACATTTAACCATATTATCCTCGCACGCCACCACAATCGTCAGACGGCGAACGATAGCTAGCGCTTCCCGTAATTATTATGCCATTTTTCGGGAATGCAAATATTGCATTTTAATTCGTTGTCAGCAACAGATAAAATTTTAAATTCCATTCCAAACGGCATTTGTTTTCCGCACCCCCACCTCCTCCACGCGGGGCCGGTGGAAAACTCGCAGACGATTCATTTTATATTTTATCAATATTAAAAAGATATTAACACACCGATAAGCAGCGTGACAGGAATCGGGAAATGCGATGGGAAGGGAGGTGTGGAGATCGTACGGGCCTGTTAGTCACAAAATAATGAGTTTTAATGAAAGCTAGTATGGAAGGTTCGCGCGCTATCGGAAAGATTAATGTTGATGAAGAAAACATTATGCTCGACGCGGGGAAAAAAACCCGGTGATGGTGGAGAAATTAAATTACCATCATACAAACGAACAAAAAAACAGTGGCCTTTCACCGTAATGATACATTCATATTTATGTCATTTTTGTGTGTAGAATTGCGAGGTCAGTTGATTATTTATTTGCATTTGATGATTTATCAACGCTTGTTCGAATGGTGTAAATTAATAGTGGTGAAGATAAATAAATCGTAAATCTTTTCATATTGTGGATAATGATTTAGAACAGTTTTAGGGAGGAAAATGCATGAAGAATCAGATGTTATTGGCATAGAATATACTGTAGTATCCTTCGATAAGATAAAGAGCAACTCAAACAGATCAAAAATTGATCAAACAATTCCCTTCAACAACGATACGGAAGTGTATCTCTTGAAGATGATGCAACAAAATGTTACATACCTAACCGAGGTGAAAGAACTTCACTCACACGCGAACAATGTTTGATAAGAAACGCGATATTTACCCCAATACTATTTCCCGCGAGCAGTTATCAGTGTTTTGCACACTGGTGTGAATAAGTTGATAAGATAACGCTGACGTTTCAGCGATGCTCCGATGAGGTTCTATAAAAACGCTGTCACAAACCAACGCAGGTGGCTATTTCGGGTATTATCGTCGAAGTAGAGTGAAGTGAACCGGTCTCAGCATGGATTTCAGTGGCAAAGTGGTTATAATCACCGGCGCAAGTTCTGGTATCGGCGCGGCTACGGCCAAGTACCTCACAAACCTCGGCGCAAGCTGTGTTCTCGCGGCTCGAAATGAATCCAAGTTGGCCGAGGTCCAGGCAGCTTGCAAGGCTCTCGGTAAAGTAGACCCTCTCATCGTCGTGACGGACGTGACGAAGCCGGCAGACAACGAGCGGTTGGTGAAGTTGACCGTTGCCAAATTCGGACGCATCGATGTGCTGGTGAATAACGCAGGGAAAGGTGCTTTTGGTACTATAGAGACGGCCGACATCGAGCAGTTCGAAGACATCCTCAACACGAACCTCAAGTCGGTATTCACCCTGACAAAGTTGGCCTTGCCGCATCTGCTCGCGAGCAAAGGGAATATCGTTAACGTGTCCAGCGTTGCCGGAACGAACTCCTTCGCAAATGCTCTTTCGTACTGCGTGTCTAAAGCGGCGTTGGATCAGTTCACGCGCTGCACCGCCCTCGACTTGGCTCCGAAGGGTGTCCGTGTCAACTCTGTCAACCCGGGTGAGTAGAACGGATACAGGTACCCTTTGCAAACACCTGTTTTTAAAGAAACAAGTTTTGAGTTGTGAACGACGAAAATCCCTAAATGTCTTTTATCACACCTTAGATAAGGGCTATTATAAGGAAAATCATACTTCCAGCTAGAGATAGCTTCATCTCAAAGATTGACAACCGAATTATCATCTTTACTTTGCACATAGGCCAATAACTGATGTGTCATTGTTTTTATCTCTGGCTATTCTTCTACCCAGCGGTCATTATAACAGACTTCCAGCTGACCATGGGTATGGACAAAGACGCGTACGCCACCTACCTTAAGAACTGTGAATCGACCCACCCTCTTGGCCGCGTCGGAACCGGTGAAGAGGTGGCGGCCTCGATCGCCTTCCTGGCGTGCGACAAAACTGCTAGCTTCACTACCGGAACCTGTCTGTTCGTGGATGGCGGCAAGCACATCCTAACGCCCCGATAAAACGATCAAACCATCGCGCGTGATGAACTAAGCGAAATAAAAGTGCGTTAGTTAAACAAAGGTCTTCTCTATTAGTTTATCCGAAATGTCTATATGCCCAGTCAAAGAGCGCTTGGAGGACTTTATATTACATTTTCTTAAAATGGGACCGCAGATTCCTTATGTTGTCCTCAATACCGGGACATTTATCGTGTCAAGTTTTATCGAGGACATGATACATTACGAGGAGTTGTTTATAGTGAGCGAGTAACGGCGAGAGTTCTGAATGAAATTTTCACCAAGACTAGCAGCCTCCTAAGCAAACACCAATGTAGATTCCGGAAGGCTGAACGTAAACAAAACCTTCGCCATTCCGTGCTTGGCATCAAGCAGTGTCTACGACTCTACAGAATATTTTGTCCAGTAATATCCAAGACTTCATGGGTCGCATCTAAGATACGAAGGTCTAGGACTTCCAGCGGCTTATCGAGAACGAGAGGAAAATCTTTGGAAGACGCTTTTATCGAATGGTAGTTCACGTTAAAGGTATCTTGCCCAGAAGTGGAGACTTCTAGAGTACAAATTTGTACTTCTTATAGTATTTGCTGGGGCAAATTGCTTTCTACCAGAATTATCCGTTCGAGGACCTACACTGACCTACTCTGAGTAGACTCAGGATGCACAAGAGCTGCGAAAATGATAAGGAACCATGTTCGATATGACCTATCTGCCCAAACACCACTTCGCTCGGGTAGGTTATCAGTGTGTTACACACTGGGTTAATGTTTAAGGTAATGAATAGGTTGATAAGATAACATTATGCTGTGTATTGTGAACACCGTTAGGTGAAATTCTCTTAAAACGCTCTCACAACCCGTCAAAGGTGCTATTTCGAGTAGTATCGTCGAGGTAGAGTGAAGTGAACCGGCATCAGACATGGATTTCAGTGGCAAAGTGGTTATAATTACTGGCGCAAGCTCTGGTATCGGCGCGGCTACGGCCAAGTACCTCACAAACCTCGGCGCAAGCTGTGTTCTCGCGGCTCGAAATGAATCCAAGTTGGCCGAGGTCCAGGCAGCCTGCAAGGCTCTAGGCAAGGTGGAACCTCTCATCGTGGTCACGGATGTGTCGAAGCCGGCAGACAACGAGCGACTGGTTAAAGATACAGTGGCCAAATTCGGGCGCATCGATGTGCTGGTTAATAATGCTGGCAAAGGTTTCTACGGTAGCATCGAAGAGGCCGACATGGAGCAGTTCGAAGACATTCTCAACACGAATCTAAAGGCAGTGTTTACACTGACAAAGTTGGCCTTGCCACATCTCCTTTCAAGCAAAGGGAATATCGTTAACGTGTCCAGCGTAGCTGGAACGAATTCGTATGCGAATGTACTTTCGTACTGCGTATCCAAGGCGGCTTTGGATCAGTTCACACGCTGCACCGCCCTCGACTTGGCCTCGAAGGGTGTCCGCGTTAACTCCGTCAACCCGGGTGAGTAGAATCGTGGTAGGGAGAGTTCGATTACGAGTGGCAAAGATAAGACATCAGCTGTTGTCGCTCAGCTGTCATTGAGACGTCAACATCTGGAAGTCTAACATCAGACGTTAGATAACGTACTGAAATAACCTCAACCCAAATACTGATGTGTCATTGTTTCCATTGTTCTTATCGCTCCCTCATGCAGCGGTCATTGTGACCGAGTTCCATAAGACGCTCGGAATGGACGAAGCCACGTACGCCACCTACCTTAAGAACTGCGAAAAAAGTCATCCCCTTGGACGCGTCGGAAAACCCGAGGAAGTGGCAGCCTCCATCGCCTTCCTGGCGTGCGACAACACGACCAGCTTCACCACCGGCACCTGTCTGCATATCGATGGTGGGAAGCACATCAAGATAGTCGCATAAAACGAAGAAAAGTATATTTTTTTAGAGAAGTGAAAATTACTGAAAGTGTCAAAACAAGTTTTGAATTTGAGTAAAACCTCAGTGATGTGTGTTTCATGTTTCCGTTCGGAAATGATTGACCTCTTTTGGTAAGCCTCTCACATTTCTCGATACAGCAGAGTGTCCTGAACCTGAAACGAATCACTCGGTCGGTAACGAGTTGATGATGACGTTGTTTGTCAAACCCTGTCCCTCCTTTTGGGCGTTCGGCGTTCAACCTACACGACGTTATGAAACTCGCAAGATTAAACATCCTGACGCCCAAAGGTGCGAAATTACCTGCGACGTCCACCGGAAACACCGGCGGAACACTTCATTAACCGGCACCACACCACCGTCACAGTTGGCGGTGCGAAAGGAAAGATCACTCAGCAAATTGGCACGAATATATTATGCACTCGCTGCACTCTCCGGCCGCTTTCGGGGAAGTTCGGAGTTCGTTCCGCCAGAAGATGCGTGATGTGTTTGTGGCCACGCTTGAACACCGTCCGACCGGTGTGTGGACATTTCGGAACACGGTGGTAATAATCATCGGACCTGACGGCCTTCAGACACACACACAATGGTTGGTGGTGGAGCGCCATTTGTCTGCCGATACGGTTCCGGGAGGGTCCATCTTGTGAGCGGCGACCTTCTTCACCCAAGGAAGCTGTTTGTCTTACGGTAAATTGCAATCTCACGACGACAACGACGACGACGACCATTCGAGGCCAAGGACAGGGATGCACGGACCAAAGGCAGGAAGGGAGCTTTATGTCTTGCTCGTCTCATTTATTCCAGAGTGGCCGATCCACCACCACTTCAGAGTCCGCTTCAGGAGGACATTAATTTCCGCTGCTCGACGGCGGAAAGCGTCTTTCGCGCGCTCTGGTGTACATAGAACCCGTGTGCCATGAAAGGATCCCCGGAGGGCGCCGAGTCCCGAACTCACTTACTGGTTCGGTGCCGGATGTTCGGAACAGGACAGTTGCCGAGGTTCGGTCGGCAATGGCAACATCATGCACGAGATGCATCTTAAGCAAACATAAACAGAAGGCAGCGAATAAATAACACTTTATCCTTTTAACCGTATCCTCCATTTAAGCGAATGGACGAACCGGTCCGGACCAGAGAGAAGGGACGCCAAAGGGGAAGGAGGGGCAGAGGATGGTCAGGACAACGGCAAAGGGCTGCGATGTTTATCTCCGGCTTTTGGCAAACCGAAAGCAAAACTGCAGGCGTGAAATGCAACTTGCTGCAGTGCTGCTCCAGCGTAAACTCCAACTGCTGCACTTTGCACCAACACTGCCGAAAACCATAATCCCCTCTCCCTCCTCTTCTTACCCGCTCCCTTTACACACACACACAAGCCCAGGTGGTAGCATGCTTTTGGAGTCGGACCAAAAAGCGACGTTCGTGGCCAGGCTTTCCGCGATTCATTGCAGCGATATAAAGACAAACGGCGACGGGACGAACGAACGAACGAACGAACGTTTCCCTTTTCCCATTTTCCCTACAGTCCCCTTGGAAAACCCCTCCCCTTTGGTACGGGTAATGGACAGACTGGTTCAATTCTCCCGTTTTTCCCTTTAACATTCGCGCATTCCGGCCGGTCGGTATCGGTAGGAATTTATCGTCGCTCATCAATAATCCGCTGGCTACAACTCTTTGGCGGAACTCGATCTGAAGAGTCCATCTTGGCTCGAAGCACCAGGATCCGGAAGATCGTATCGGGGAGTCGAGAGAAACATGCCGGAGAGAAACACTCACCGAACCTGGGAAGTCTGGGACGCCTTTCCCACCGTGCGAAAGTTTCCCCCCCATCCTCCATCGGTCCGTTCATTTTCCGAATGGGGCGCCACCCTTCTGCGTGTGTTCCGTTTTTCCGGGTCGTATTTTAGCCACCCGGACATGGCGGACGACATTTCTGCGGGCATTGCACACAATTTTCCACCACTTGCGGAACGATCGGCCGGAACGATTTGTGAACAGCCCGGAAGGCTTTTGGGTGATGAACACGAACGAAATCGACCGCGAATAGTTGGTGTGTGTGTGTCCTCCTCCTTGATTCACTTCACGTCATTTAATGGAACGCGCCAAGGATAACAACACATTCGCGATAAAGTGAACAAGGTGCCTTCACAACGATCCGCGAGCCAATCCATCATTTCGGTGCAGCTTTAAACGGAGCAAGAACGGTTGGAAAGACATGAAACATACCAGAACAAGTTGTTCGCCGTTCGAAAGGGATCAGGAAAGGATTATGGAAAGCGAAAGAAAAACCATCCCGACTGTGAATGAATGCGCACTACATTTTGCAACGCCATATAAAAGATTAGTTCCACAATCAATTGTAATGAAGCAAGTACAAGTAAAAAAAGGAACTACAAACACACTGGCACACCAATGGACAAATTGATTTATAACCACACCGGCAAAGTTGAAAGGAAACCGGTACCGGATGTGGCCAACGTCATGGGGGGTGGGGGGGACGGAACGGCATGTTAATTAGTGTATGAGAATGCAAATGTTGGCGAAAACAGGAACGATGTCCGCAACGGCCGGGGCTCCGTTCCTGTTCATTAGCGATTCAAAATACTTATTATCAATTATGCATCAATAACTGGGAGGAGGAGGAGATGAAATCGGTACATAAATCCTCCGCGGACTGTTGTGTGTGTGTGAGCAATTCATACGACGGATAAAAGCATTAGAATTACAACTCACAGTTGACCTCGCATTCTCCGATTATCCGGTTTTGGGACACGGAAACATTCAAACATTCTTCCTCAAAATGGGTTATTGGAGTCGTCCCTGGGTTTTATCACTAAAAGCAATGGGAGAGCGGGGTAATAAAAGAGCATGGGGAAAATAGGGTAGTATTTAACTTCATTTCAATCGTTTCTATTTGAGGGAACTCCAGTGTTGTCATTCCAACCAAAGGATGCCATTTTCGGCGCGGATTTTCAAAGCTCCATATAAAAAGTGAACGTTGTCTCCAAAGTGATTTCTATCCAGGTTGCCTCGCGATGGCCATCCGTTTGTTGTAGGCGACAATTCTGCGACCTTACTTAAGTTAACTTAACAGCAAGAGTGATCGTTTAAACTACTTCCAGTAACTTTTTTACGCATTGTTATTGGTAAACAAAACAGGGAACGATTGTCAGAAACCAATTTCAATATGGCTGCCACGACCAGTCCTTTGAGCTCACCTCTCTTAGGAGCTTTCAGGAGAAGTTTACGAGCATTAATAATTCAATACAAGTCGAAAGAGTCCCACTTGAAGACCTCGTAATAACATATTTTGGGAGAAAACCCGTATTACCCCACACTCGCCTACGTTTATAACTTTATCTCTCCGGTAACCGATTAATGGGCATCATATTTAGGGATCCCGGAAAAAAAACTGACCGATCGGCAAAACGTGTCCTAACAGGATGGACCCTTGGACCGGGTGCTACCCGTGGAAATTGATGGATTCACTCAAGTTCCCTTCTTCTTCTACAACCCCAAAATACCCTAAGTGCCGTGACGTTTGACTGCCTTCTCGTTGTCATCACCTGATTCGTTTCCTGAAGTTCGAACCTACACTAGGCTCGACAAACTGCCGCATTCTTGCCTCGTTCCGCACGTGTTGAAAAGGGTACACACGACCCGACGGGGGTGTGGGGGGGGGGGGGGGGGGGTGTATGTTGGACGAGTAAACATCGCATGTTGGCCAGGGTCGCTTGTAAAGTGGTGTGCTACCTGTGCACGAAACGAAACGTCCCAAACATCCTTTGCTTGTTACGGGGCCGGCGTTGTTATCGGCGAGACTGATCGGAAAGTGTGTACGTGTACCTGCGTGTATGTGTGTTTATGTGTGTGTGATACATGCTTCCTCACCTTTGGGAGGGGGGGGGGATGTGGGTTTCGGTCGACCAACGTTTTTTTTTTCCTTCCTTCCTTCACAATCCCTCATATTTTTGGGAACTAACCACCTTTTAATTTTGGTCCTTGCGTGCGAAAACCCGGTCCACCAGTAAAGATAAGGGCCCCACGTGCGTGCGTGCGTGCGTGCGTGAGTGCATGGTGACGTGTCGTTTCTGTCGACCTCCGAGACGATCGGCTTGTTCTTCGAAAGGCTCGTCATCGCGTCCTGCAGAAAAAGCCCTTCGTCGTTTTACGGTTCCACCTTTTAGCCTCGCTTCCTTTACCGAAACTCATTCCGGAAACTAATTCACACACACGCACACAAAAACACGCACAAGCGGTCGTACTTTGTCATTCCCGGGGATGTTACGACCTCGACGGCCTCTCCCAATAAGCGACCGAGATGGTGATTCAATCGTGCATGATGGCTCATGTTTTGTTTTTCGGGGTGTGTTCGTCCCGGTTTGCGGGGAAAATGATTAGTGAGAGCACGGGTGGTAACACACACACACACACACATATGTGAAAAAACTGTCCTTAAATTAATTGCTTACAAGAGCGGGGTCCGCGAATCAAAAACACGCCGCGCGCGACGGAAGCGTTGAGTTTTCCGATTCGAAAATTAATGTACCGGAGAATCCATCCAGAACGGTGATTATCGCACACATTTATCTCCACATTCCATTACAACGACAAAAAACGCGGGGCGCCGGGAGTTGATTGTTGATTGTTGCAAATCCCGCACCGATTAGAAACGGAAGTCCTCAACTGCGCGATGATTCCCGAAGCCGTGTCGCATTGTTATCACGGGACGGTGGGTTTCCCGGAGGGGAAAAAAAAGGGAAGTTCCGGCCTCTGGGGTTCTGGGGAAAAGGTCGATAAATTTAATCTTAAATTAAAGCCTAATTAACGCAACACCGCGTGGCCGTGAGTTTAGGGAGCTGATGAGTGTTCCGCGGGGCAAAATGCTCCAACTCCAACTCCATCGGAGGTTCAAGCGGAACTACGGAGCGGAAGCCGTGCCCTATAATTTGGTCATGGCGCACAAGATTTATCCCTTTTTTCGGCTGGCGCCAGCTTTCGGCAGCCCCGTGACTTGCGTGACACTCTATGCTAAGCGGAGTTCCCCTCTGAAGTCCGAGTCCAGCTGGAAAGGGTTGCGGCTACAACACCATATGCTAATAATGCAGCGTGGAAGGCGAAATAACCGACCCAGTACTCGATTGGAGGGTGGGGGGAAATGCCGCGCCGGGTGGAAAAACACGAGCCCCAGTAGCCGGTAGTAGTTCCTGTTCGAGTTATTTAATTATGATTTAACTTTAAATGTAGGCCCCCATTTTCTCCTCCGGCAGCGACGCCATCGAACCCGCTAATTGCCGCTCTCTCTCTTGCTTCGGTGCACGCAACGCCATGAACTGGACTGGGAAAGGGGAGAGGGGTGGCCAGACCGGGGTTTAATCGAACTGCAGCTCGTGAAAATGTGTTTACTCGCGCGAGGCTATAAGAAGAAGTTGGCGGGCAGAATTTATTAGCGACCAGTTTCCACGTACGTCACGAGGCCATCAGGCCAGATTAGGCTCATTTAAAATGCACTTTAACTTTGGTGCAAGAGAGAGAGAGAAAGAGAAAGAAGTGTCGCTCGTAAACCTTCGGTGGACTTTACAATTTAATAGGTATTTACGAGCCTAAGGAAGTGGAATCTTGATGAGAAGTTAAGCCGAACCTTGGCCAAAATGGCCACGATTCAAGCCAGACGGAAGCCAAACGCCATAAAGTGCAACTCTATTAGTTCAGCGTTCACTTCTTCTGTGGGGATAAATTTAAAGCTCATTTTAAAACTGCTTCCCGACAAAACTTCCCATAAAGGCAGATGAGTTTCCTGAGTTTAAAATGAAAATGAACACCGAATTGGAACGCTGTCGTCTTTCTGCAACACTATTGCGAATGTTCCACACACTCTTAACACGTCGTATTTTCCCAAACGCCATTTTCCTCCCCCCACAAACGGACGCATTGTGGGCCAAAGCAGCAGTTGGAAAATAATCCTTAATCGATTAAGTATCGACGCGAAAGGGGGCCACAAAAGTTTTTCCTCCCCCCTTTTCGATCTCGACTCCATTGTTCCACGGCTTGGGATTATTGTGCCGGGCGTTTGTGTCTCTAGGAGCACTCTTGGTAGGAGTTTTCCACAGCGCACGAAATGTTGATTTTGCCCTCGGAGAAAATTCCGACCGATCGAACCCCGGCGGAAGCGATAAGCATCCGAACGGACACAACCGAACAGGAGTTCTCCTGGTGTACGGATTTCAAAGCAATCGTCCTTTTGAACCCTTTGGTTGGGCAAAACACACACCCACACACGCACGCAGGCCAATAAACGGAAACGACGTCTAGTTGGTGCACCCTTTTCCGAGTTCGTCTTTAAAAAAAAAGAAAGAAAGGCGAGCGGGCATTGTGGCTCCGCCGGTCTTCTCAATGGCGTATAATGGACGGATTTTATAAACTCATTTCCATGCCATTCCGTCCCACATTGGGGGGGGCTTTCGGAAAACACCTACAAACCGAAACCGAACGACGAACGTTCGACGGGTTTGGATCGAATTCGATATTCACCCGATTCGTTCGCACGGCGGGGATGCGAAAACGGAAGCATCCGTACTCCCGTCCGACAGGGGTCGGTCTGAGCGTCATATTGGAAATCTTGCATGCCCCCCCTCCCCTGCTGCCCCCTGAACCAGACAGACATTTCCCGGTCGACCCTTGGCAGCCCGGGCCATAATTGGATCCATACATTATGGATAATTATTAAAATCAATAAAACCGATGGTAATTGAAAGCGAAAAAGCGGGCGAACAGCGGGTTCGTCGGTGGCGAATGTGGCGCAAAACCCCCCCTCCCTCCGTCGGACCTCGGGGAAAAGGTGTTCATTAACCTTTCGATGGCCAGAGAGATGGCCCTTCCTAAAGGAGCAGATTATTGAACCGAAAATCGGTGATTAAATTGCGCTTTTACAATCTCGCTCATCAATTGCTACAAATTCAAAGATTTAATATTAAACACGATAATGGAAAATCGGATAACGAATCGGGAGGAAAAGGGTCTCGACATCACGTCATCGCATGATTCGCGTCCGCCGATGAAGTTGGCAGTAAAAAACATGGCATTTTCTTCTATGCCATTGTGGTTAGCGCAAAGAAAATGACCGACACGAAACTGAAGGCAGGTTAATAGACATTCTACCCAAGCCGATGGAGACGCCTGGTGGTTTGTACCGTACCGTGGAAGATCACTCTCTCTCTGTCTTCCAATGCTTCGTTGTTCTCAAGGAAAAGAAATATTGATTGGTGTTTCTCGTGAGACCATTTTCTCAACATGCCTCCGTTTTTCTTTAACAGTTTTCAGTGTCATTATTTCCGTATTAACATTAGTGGGGAAAAACGATACATTTTTTTAAATTTCTTCGCGAGCTTTTCTTGCAACTGCTGGTATAACCCTTTCAGGACCATAAGCTATTCAAGACTAAAATTGGCAATACAACACAATATTTTGGCTATTTGGGTTGTAAAATAAGAGAATATCACCAGACAAACCTAGCAGTCTGTGTAGATTTTTTTATAATTTCATAATAAATATGTTTCCCTATGAATATGATAAAAGTAAATAAATGACGAGTATAGTTATGATGTCGGTTTTCTTTTTCAAAAAATTAATCATCAAAAAATCAAATATTCCAATACATATTACATATTAAAAATTAAAAATTAAAAAAAAAAAGATCTAAGCCTTTCTTTTTTTCTATAAAAAAATAATAAATTCTTCAAGTCTAATAAACTTTCCAATTATTGTTGGTTGAACGCACGAATGATTTGGTTGGAGCAATTAATTTTGATCGTTCTTTTTTGTTTATTTGTTCAGAAAGACATTTGCCGCCTTTGACATAATGTTTTCTTTGATGTTTCGTTTCAAAAGTATCGTTTTGATAATAGTTGAACAAACAGTAACGAGTTTTGTAGATGGGAAAAATATTTCCCTTGGTCGTGAAAGGGTTAACTACTTCAATTAAAAAATTAGAAATCGACAACTTTGGTAAAATCTACGAGAAACGCTTCGCTTAAAAATGTGAAACACAAAGAAATTCCTAGGCGCACTTTCGATTCAGATATTATTCAGGTGCTATAATTTACTCATGATTGGTTAACATTAGTTTAGTTTCGGTACAATTACATTAGAATGAGTGAAGAATTTATTTTCGTTGGAGCTCTGGAACTAGAATTCTCTCTTATATTATTGGTAGTTGAATTTTACTTTCCGCAACTTTTATTGATTTCTAAACCAATGTTCTTCAACTGATATATATTGACAGTTGAAACTGAAGCATTGGCCCGAGGTTAATTTCTTGCCATCCTTCAGAGGATTCCATTTCAAACAAAGCTACGGTCATTGTCAAATGTTCATGAAAGACATTGTCATTTCCAACACATACAATCGCTGTAAAAATATATTGTTTCAGCATTCCTTTTCTCAAATGTAGGTAACCTCTTTCTTGGGCGGCCGCTTTATTCATCACGCGACGTAGCAACAATTCATCTGACAGCGCGGAGAAAAGAGGAAAATCCCAATCGCACATGGATCATTAGTGGAATCCAGCGGTCCATTATTGATGACTATCATTACTCAACCTTCCCACCCCAAAGCCCCAAGCATCCAAGCCGAACGAAGTTTCAGCTGTCTTCGACAGAGTACATCTCCCTTTCGCCTCCCTCATCCCACACCCGAGATTCACAGAACATCTGGACTCGATAGAATCGAACGAAAATACTACAATTTACCACGAAATCGCAGCTTCCGAAACCTCACAGCATGACGTCATTAGCGACGCCGGTTATCGAAAGTTGAAGCAATCGCATTCCGCAAAATCATTTTTCCGCCCAACTTTTGCTCCGAACAGATTCTCCGAAATCCGGACCACCTAGCCGTTTCGTGCCACGCGTGGAAAAGTTCACCCAAAAAGGGGGGGGGGACATTGTTTAGGATGTGTTTCGCTGGAAAACTACGAGAGGCTGTCAAAGTTTGCCATAAATTATTTGTATTGCACCAGGCGACACAAATGTTTAGCTGTGGCCATCGCTCATCATGTAAAATAGAGACACGAAAGCGAGGGAAAAATCCCGCCCCATCCATCACCCGGGAAAGCTCCGGTAAGAAAATTCGGGAAAGTCGAACGCGAACCCCCCACTGACATGTTCGCTAACAACAACAGGAAAGAAAGGAGAAGAACCTCACCGAGTTCGCCATAAGTGTCACACGACGATACTTCACCCGTATGCTGGGGGAGGAGTGGGAGGGGGTGGTCCTAAGTCCTAAGAATGTCGTTATCGTCGTGCGAAAAACGGGCAAACCTCCGTCACCGGTGGTGGCCTCGTACCAACATCGGATGCATAATGAATTTCTGTTTCCGGCCGAAGCTGAAAGTGGTCATTTCCGGCGGCCTTCCCGAGGATAAGTGGACCACTGACTCTGACGCACGAGGTAAAAACCCTCTCTCACTCGCTTTCTCGGTGACAAATGTGCAAAAAAACATGCCGCGGGACCGCAATGGAAAATTTAAGACTTACTTGCGACAACGCGAGTTTCCACACCCGGGGTTGGCGAACACTGCGGAAAAAGGCTTTCGGATTGTTAAATTTGTTGCGACCTGTTACAACACTTTCGCTGGTGAATGGTGAAGTACACCGACCTCTATGTGTGTGTGTGTGTGCCGTGATTTCCAACTCGTATGGTTCTTGGGTTCAGGACTTCGAAGAACTAAAACGTCCGCTTGCTACGATGGCTTCATACAGGAACTGTGTGTGCTTGTATGTACTTGCGGTGGATGGATGTTTGAGAATCTCGCTTGCTCGCTACCTGGAGTGGCTTTCCCCCCACAGCCACCCGCACGCCGCCTTGCCATCTAATGAATATTAAAGTAAGGCCCAGAGGCCTACAAAAGCCCAACAATGGCATCTCCGACGGACGGGACGAAGCCCACACGGACACGAAATGAGCAATGGAAGCCACGGACTGCATCGCATCGCAGGACAACGTGGTATGTTGTTTCATTACGGCCAACATCATCCGCTGGCCCCACCGTACGCTTTTTTCCTCCGAAACCGAAGGCATTTCTTTTAACTGCTTGCACTCAACCGAGGCTTAAGCCTTCGCGCGACAAGTCATTCACTATGCACCATTACACCACACACACACACACACGGTTTACCTTTTGGGTGCAACGGTGCATACGCCCAACCCAAAGGGAACTTCATCAGCATTCACTTCGTGCCCCCCCTTGTCTGTCCTTTTTTTTCCGCGTCAACAATCGGATTTTTCCTGCCACATTTCCATCGCCCAACAATTGCCCGCGGTGCAGATGTTGATTGCTTGCGGTTTCACTTCCCCCCCGTGTGTGTGTTTGTGTGTTTATGTGTTCGCTAACAGGTTACCTGGCCGATGTAATTGTGCCGCTTTTATCATCGTGGAAAAGCCGGGCCGTGAGCTCGGTTTTCATTACAAACGCGAACTGCAGCAGCATCCGCTCGGGAAAAGCGAAGGAACGAACGCTGGAACTGACGGGAAAATAATGCACTAGATTAAATTTCCTTTCCATCCCCCTGTGGTGTGGAGGGTGTCCCGGAGAAGGGAAAGACCTTCCGATGGCAAAGGAATTGTGTATTGTGTGTGTACCTCCAACAACATTCTCTCCATTATTTCCTTATTATATTTTCGTCTCAATTAAATGAGTATTCAATGTGGATTCCTTCAAGGTTTTCCTCCCTTTTCGAACGTCACATCGAAGTGCATGGAATCGGGAAGAAGGTGGAAGGGAGGAGCACGATTACCCGGATGGGGTAAAATGCAACGGCATGCTGTCAGCAGAATTATACAATTTTACAAAAAAGCAATGGAATGTTTTCGTTAAATCGTTTCATAAATCCTAAGTGAATTTGTCACGGCTCTAAAATATAAAAGAGTAAACGATAATATACAAATTGAGTATGAAAACACCATTTTCCACGAAAAATTCCACTTTTGAAAACAGTGAAAAAAAACATTTTAAAATTTTTTCGGGTGATGTGTAGTAATACTTCGTCTTTGGGAGTTAATTTATTATTGTTTAAAGTCCTTACATTTATTCTTGAATTCGGTAATGGTGATGGAGACGCGCAGCTTAAACTTATACAAGATAAGACAACAAAACATGACGTTTTAAAACAGCCGCCAATTTGCGAAACGTTGACAAAATTAGATAGCAATAAATTGATTGAAAAGATAAGATTATGATCTTTTTTATCTACTTTATGAGGAAGAAAACAAAAATGGCGATGCTTGTGTGGAACTATTTGAAAGGGAAGCTGTGTTAGGGGAGTAGAAGACCAAACAAACCAGGCAGTTTGTAAGTACAATAAACTAAAGTTCGATTAAAAAGCGTATAGCTAACGACTCCTAGAGAAAAAAAATCGTCAAAATTAGAGCCTACTGTGTATTCTGTTGAACGAAAAATCAACCTCCCACCCGATGCTTCCGGTTGCAAACTTTTCATTGAAACGCCTACCTCGAGTTGGGGTGGAAAAATAAAGCTACCACACCGCAGTACCCCGCTTCCACCCGGTTCGGTTCCTAATAGCAAGTGCGCGGGATTAAATTAAAAATTCAAAACATCTCCCACGTTGGTAAAAAACGATGGGGGAGGAGCGGGGAGAGAGAGGAATGAATTGGAGGTAGAGACAATTTTGTCGCAGCATGGAGCAAGAGGCCCGGAGGCCGACTCCACCTCCACCAACGAGATGGTGTCAATAAATTTAATGAGCTCCACAAAGCAGAAACCTCCGGCACGAAGGAGAAGGAGACTCGCAGCGTAAAATGCGCATTCCAAACCGGATTGGGAAAACGGTCATCCTTAATTTAGCCCGAAAGTGTCATAAATGTTTTGGAAATGTTCGTTCGAACGGGGAACGAATGAAATCTAATGGAAAACACCCAACACCCTGTCTTGAACAATGTACCTCGGGGCCGGAACAATGTACCGAAGCGCGTAAGTAAATAAAACCACCAAAGTGAACAAATAAAACTTTTGTTCGATTTAATCCAAACCCGGAAAAGCGAAGCGGTGGGCAAAACATTTGTCGGAATGAATCAATTTTTATGACAAACTTAAATATATCTCTCCCCTATCCGGGGGAAAAAGCAAAAGGTAAAAGCCCCTTGGTAAAGGTGAAAAGCGTTAAAGTTTGTCCTACGGTCGATGTTGTGTAGCTTTACGCCCATTTTAATGCGACACAATCACGCCGTCCTCCTCCCGAAGATGGTCACCGCCGGGCGAAAAATGCGAACGTTCGATTTGGAGGGAGTGGCCGGAAGATGGAATTCAATCGACCACCGATCCCTGCCGGCAAGGAGAAAGGGAGAAGTACGGGAGAGGACCGATGATGAAGGATACTCCGAAGAAAGCGCAAGACGCCGCAAGACAAAATAACAACTTCCACTGCAATAAATCTCAATAAAATTCCACTAAGTTATTCATGTTGCGGTCCTCCCGGCTGTCATGTCGCCAAAGTCCGGCCGCCTCGGCCTGCCTCGGAACCTTCCCGCTTTCCACCAGCCCAGCTCAGTTGTCGGTGACTTCGAGCGACCGTTTTCTTTTGGGAGAGATTAAACGGATACTCAATGGATGCGCCCTCCTGGTACGTGCCGAACCGCTGGAGAGGAGGAGAGGAGGTGGAGCGGTAGTATCTGACAGCAAAGGACTGCGGTCAAGTGCCACCTAAGAAGCCAAAAGGGCCGTTGTATTGAACCTACGTCGAACTTGCTTGAAAGAGAAAACATTATGGGAAGCATCATTCTAAAAAGAAATACAAATAGTGAATGTTTTCCACAAAAAAAAGTTGTATTAAACTTCTCTATTCCTGTTGAGACACGAAGCAACAAACGAGAACCATTAAGTGTTATTTGCACAGATTTTCAGTTAGTTTGTAAACATTCTTACTTCAGCATGTACGCTTTCATCAGGAACTATTAATTTGTCCTAACCAGTACTAAACTATAACTTTAGAGCAGAGTCTAATCCTTTTTATATGGAGATCCTTTCGTTCCTTTGGAAATTTTCTCGTTGCTATAGATCGGCTTTCGTTTCCAAGGGATACACTTTCGTTGCTATGGAGCTGCATTCGTTGCTATCGAAATTGTCACGTTGCAAACATAATTGAAGTCGCTATCAAATTCCAAATTAATACAAATATTGGTAGAATATTTACGAAACACAAATTGAACACTAAAAGGCCGCAAAACATGTCTACTACAGCTCCATCGCAACCCAAATTGCTGCAAATTCCTAGAATTGTCGCATAATTTATTCGTTTGTTTTGCAACCTGTTTTGCTCCATAAAGCGCGCCGCTGATAAATAGCGTATGCGCCATTTGCGAAAACTATTACGTTGTATCAAAACCGAAACAAAACACCTTGCTACCATTATACCCCCCCCAATGGTATGTTTTAGTCTGTGTGGGGCGTGTTTTTGTACGTACCTTGTTTTTTCTTCCTCCAAGACGGACGATTACGGGAAGAAGAACCCATCGGCGATCGACACAGGACGAGTGCAAGGACAACCGAAACGGAAACCAATTGATCGTTGAATGTATCGCAATTCACCCCGGATTCCGGGCTGAACTGTTCACGTTTTTCTTCTTTCAGGCCAGACGAGCATAAAGTAGAAATCCGGTCCAACATGAAGCCGAAATGGTCGACTGTGCATAGAAAAGTGATTTCGATGCAGCAAGAAACGCATTCCGTGTGCATTAGAAACACACACACAGACACACACATTTCTAAAGGCGGTAAGCTAGTGGAGTTGTGCGACGGAAGGTATAATATTTTTCTTTGCCACAAATCCATACAGCTAGTAGGTTTTCCCCGGCCGGGGCGTTCCAAGTTCCCGAAACCTGAAGCAATACAGAGAACACAAAACAGCTTTATAGGTTAGATAACATGTTCATCGAAATCATACCGTGATTCATTTCCGATCCGGTTTTTTCTCTTCGACTTGGGTGTGTGTGAGTTTTTTCTCCATCGTTCGTGCAACTTCTTCACCTTTCATCTGGCCTTTTGTGGTCAGTCGTTTCGGTGAGTCGCCATTAAACCGAAAGCCCCTGAAGAACTACCTCGGGGGTAGCAAAAATAAACATCTCTAACCATCGTTCCTGAAACCCCGAGAAGGGAACTGTAGGAAGATTGGCAAATCCGGATTTTTATCCCAAAAGATGGCGGGTTTTCCCTTTTGGCCGACACTTGGACTCACGAATAAACGGACGACAACGACGGCAAGCCCTTTTTGTTTTCATTGCGTACGTACGTGTGAATATAGCTGTGTTCATGTGTGTATGTGTGTGCTAGTTGGCCGCTGGCCACCAATGAAAAGAAAATCCGGGGGGTTGGAAAAATAACAATTCGATTTGTGGATGTGGAAACGATGCAACGATCCTCGACACGACTGCTGCATCCCTGGCGTCCCAAGTTTCACCCTCCTGACGTCCCCCCCACCTCAACTCTCACAACTGAAAGGAGGTGCAGGGTAGGGAGGGATTGTGCATTTGGCCGGAATTGCATTTGCACCGCAGTATGCTCCGATTCTGGGATGCCGCTGCTTTGGCACTTGGCCTCTGTCGAATACATTTCAATTCTTTGTATCCCATTCTCACCCTTCCCTGCTATCATCCCCCCCTCTTCCTCTTTCCTATCCCTTGAGCGTAATAAATGCAATCGATTCCCGATGCTCGGAATTGAATATCCCTTCCCGGGAATGGGCTCTCGTGTGTCGCATATGGCGCAAAATCCACCCAATGAGCCAACATTTCCACCGAATGCCACCAATACCGGTCGGCCATTCAGTTTTAGATTACTACTATTGGAGGAGCAGAAAAGGTAGGTGTTAATGGGGAAAGGGGGAGTGATTTTTCCCACCCCTCATCCCACCCACCCCGCCGCGTAACACGTTATCAATATAGCCATTGGGTGTTAGTTGGCGGGGGGATGATGCTGCTGCCTGGTGGTGGTGGGTGGCTTTTCGCAGCATCATTATTATTATTCATATCCATCAAAACTGCCATAACCTAAGACCCACCGCCACCACCGCCACCACCGCCCCCCGAACCCGAACCCGCATCCGACACACGCTTTTCCCGCAGCGAAGTTTTCCCCATTCACGATTCGCGTCACGTTTGATTATCGCTTCATTAAGAATGCTACTTAATTATCAACATTTATCCGAATATCATTAATTAATTAACTATTTATAAACATGACCTTTCCTTCCCCTTCTCTTTCCGGCCTGCGATTCGGTCCTATGGTGGGTCGCGGCGGGATGTTTCCGGAACGTATGCGATTCCCATTCGCTTCCCATCCATCTCCACCGCTCGCACTCGGTGGGTTTCTGCTGTTCTATCTTTATATTTTCAGAATCTTTCATCCTTTGACACGAATGCTTCAGTGCATTCCGAATTCAATTTCATTTTTTCTCTCACCTAAAGGTTTTTATCTGAACGTGGTTGAAAGCTTTTCTAAGAGGAATATTTTCAGCACGATTACTAGGAACTGTACAATTGAAATGAAAGTGTTTTATTTCTGTTTAAACTCATGAAGCAGTTCACTTGAAAAAGTAAATAAATTATTTTAATGGTTGTTGTTATTATGAATCGGTTGCAAATCAAGATCCTTTAACACGGACGCTTTTATGCTTATGACCTACCAAATCATAGGCATATGAAATGGAAGAGAAGAAACATAATTGTAGTGACCTACTCAACTTCCGCCTCAAACACACGACAAATGGGAAAATTGGAGAATTTTCTTCCTGAGGAAAGGGAAAGCTTTTACACTACCTGGTACACATTCGGCATGCGAAAGTAAAAAGGATAAAGGAGTTCTTTTACGATTAAGATCCATTTCCTACAATTTTGCTATTCATCTACACAAGTTTACAGATCCTAAGTCAAGTTGATAACGCAAATTAGGAATGTCGCATTGAAAGCTATCGATTGGCGTGATTATCTTCATCTAGTCATATTTAATTAAATTAAGCCAGGTTATTACCGGCATGGCTCAGGATTGTTTCACATAAACTTAAAGCCAGTTCCAATGAAGCGCTGGATCATCGTTGGACACGAAAAGGGGCATTTTAAAGGCATCCAATTAAACCCCCGGAGTGGAGAAAATGGATCTCCCCGGTGAAGCAATCATTATCTAAATATTCTAACACTGCAACCGTTTAAATCCGTGTCGAATTTTGTAGGAACGCTTCCAAATAAATAAATATAATGCCTAAGCACCACTTCGGCCGGAATATTCATTTAACGAACAAAACGTCCCATACCCATTCCACCCTCCTCCCACCCGACTGGGGGACTGGCCACAAAGGATGGAGGCATGCACAGCCTGCATGCAATTCCGCTTCGGGCTCGAAAGCGATAAATAACGATAAAAATTAAACGGATGTGTTAAAACTATCTTCCACCCGACTCCACTCCCCCCAATGGGTGGTGGGGGAGGTATTATCCACCCAGTTTCAGCCATACGTTCCAGCGTGTGAGAGAACGAGGAATGTCCAGGGTGTGCTGTTAAAAATGGATCGAAAGAAAGCGACGGGGACGACGGGGACGACGGGGACGACGAGGTGGTGAACAATTTCGGTGCCAAAAAGTCATTATCGAAAACACGGGCCACCGCCACGCCAAACCCCCCCAGAGGGAAGAAGGGTGGGAAGGGTGGTACACAACACACACACTCACGCACACTTTGTCGGTGCGGCGATAAAAGGACTCGGCCGATGGGGAAAACGCAACGCCCGAGAGGAATCAGACTATAATGTCAGGGATGAAGTGTCCATCGGTTGGGTCGATTGGGAAGCGGTGAGGATCGGAGGGAAATTTTAATAAAATGCCTTTATCACACGCGTATGCTACTGGTGGCCTCTCGATTCCTCACGCCGTATCACTATTTGCAAGCTTGCCGTTCGAAGGAATGCCGTGAAACATTTTCATAATATTTTCATCTTTCTCACAACGTTTTCCTTGTTTTTTTTTTAAATTTCAAAGTTGCTTTTTTTTTAATTTCAAAGTTGATAAATACTCTCTGTCCTTGCGTTCGATTCATCAAAGTTTTTATATACAATTTCTAGAATTGTCCCTTGTTTTTCGACTGGGGCAAACACAAGAGCGAAAAACTGTGTGCAGTTCGAAGCTTCCTCCATTCTCCCCAGTATACGGTATTTGATTCCGTTTTTTCCATTGCTCCTTCCTTGAATCTTCGGCCACTGAACACTAAACGGAATGAAACGCATCCGCATTCTGCATACGACAAAATCCAGCCTTTCATGCGTTCAAAGTAAATTAACGCACTTAACGTCCCTGTCACGCTTTCGTCACCAGGAGCCCAGCGAGCGGCGCCACACATAATGGCGTCGTTAAATGAATAGTTAATTGAATTGAATATGATCATTAATTAACCACACCGATAGAGCGCCCGTGAGCCGTGCTGGCTCATTTGAAAGCATGCAAAAGAGCAGGCATTATGCACTCCATGGCAACCGCATAACGGGCACGTGAAGCCGTTGTTGTGGTCAGCCCTTTAACATCGCATTTATGTGAAGTTCCAGCTAATTTTGAAACCATGCACGGTTTATAATCTTCGGATTTAATCCAATCCCGCCACACAATTCATGGAACGTATTTTTTTTCAGTAGCACCATTGTTGATATCGATAGAATATTTATTTTTGTTTTTTATTCAGCATCCGCCACGCCATCGCTCCATCCACAGAAAGCTGCCCCAGTCGAATGCATAATATTCGCGCTGCGATTTATATCGATTTACAAGGTCCTTCACCAACCGGTTCCGGTGGAGGATATTTCAGTTAAAATTTATAGGATATCGTGAGACTACTTCCGTCGGGATGAGAGACATAAGTAAGCCGATGAGAGACGAAAGTTGGTTGGATTTGTAAAGTAGCACTGGTCTCGTATCGAAGGTAAGCTGTACTCCCCCGGAACGGACTTTGTCCCTACGCCTACACATAAATGATTTTGTTTGCGCTTGCTTCACAAGACTAGAGAACGCATGATCCCTCCTTCGTTTGGCCGGAAGTGCAAAAAGGAAGGGAGCGCCGTTCTTGGTGGTGATCACTTTAAGCTGGCGGTCCTCCGCGGTTGATCCATTCCATCTCGACGTCATCGATAGGTTTCCTACGGTAGCGCGCCGGCAGCTGCCATTCCTCGATCGCTTCTCCGGACGACACGGACCGTGCATGCTAAAAATGGAACACCAGATGGGGTCGCAAGTGAATGTAATGCCTAACATAAGCACCAGAACAATACGCAGCGACAGCGGAACACGGTATAAACAATTATGTAATCGACCGAAAAAGGGACCATGAACAAAACGTTTGAAATGGACGTCACCTGTGCGAGCTAGTAAAGACCCGGGTCACCCGGAAGCGTTTGCCAAAATTCCCTGGCGAAGAAACTTACCGCCGGTGCTGCTGCTGCTGCCGAGCCGGTTGCTCCACCGGCAGTTTGGCCGACCGTGTCCAAAAAGGGGCCTCCCTTGCGGAACTTGATCAACGGAATGCGTCGGGCAGATGATAGCACGGATCGCAACATTACCATGGCGTGCTTAAACTTCCGGCGAAAAGTGAAGATATCGTCGTACACCAGTACGGTCGCGGTATGTTCAATATCAACAAATCACGAAGGCCAAAACGTGGGAGAATGATATCGGGCTACTGCAGAATTACTTTTTCTGCTCTGTTATTATTAATTTGACGGAATCTACATGTCGCAACTGAGGCGTGGCCAAGGCGCATATATTTAACAAGGTATGTAGTTATGCCCTATATGTCAATCGACGGTTTTTGTTTGAATTTTTCGTTGAAAAAATCACTTTAAACAATAAAAGAGGTGATTCGTGGACCATTTTTACATACCGAAAATTCCAATCATGGTCCATAAAAAGATTGCCTCGGTGTGACGAAATGAAAATAGGAATTATAGGTAGCTTTGAATGATTGTACCTGAAAATAACTAGATACTCTGGTCTTTAAGCGACGAAGTGTTGAACACTAGGTCTTGCACCTAGCGTCGTTCTTTGAGCCGGAACTTTAAAAATCCCAACACGCATGAAAAACGCTTCATTTATCCTGCTTTGCTTGCATTGAGTTACACTACGAATTTATTGATTTCAAAATATTCCTGATGCCCCAAATTATGAGGGCAAACAAGATACATGGAAATGTCTATGGGTAAAAAGATAATGAAATTAAAACAAAGTCATAGCGATCTCTCATTTCCGTTTGCGACACTTTGCCCTTCCACGGCGCCGTTTGGCTCCGGGTGTTTTCGGCGACGATCCATTAGTGGCTGCATTTTTCTTATAGCTACGTGAAATTGCCCTGCTGGCGCTATTCTGCACTCCACCCAGACTGGGTTTTCTGTTCGCGATGAGATCCTGCGATACCAGCTCCGCCAGCACGCCCTGATGAGCCAGCATCGAAAGAAACGTGCAGATAAACTCGTCGTAGTTGTGCGTCCGTCTGCAATCGTCCAATTTGAAACGTTCACGCTTTTCGTTCTCGTCGCATAAATGCTGCTCGGTTATCTTTATCTCCGACTCGAGATTCTTCAGTAGCGATAGGAGATCCTTCGGCGAGAAAGTACCGGCTCCCATGAAGGAAGAGGGCGGTGAGGGTGGTGGATCTTGTTCCTGTTTAATCTGCGACTCGCCAATGATTTCCACCGAATCGGATGAATTGTTCATGGAAACGAAGGATTCCAGATCCTTCGCAACGGAAACTGAAGGCGAAGACGGTTGAAATTCTGGCTGCTTTTCCTCTTTAATCGCAAGCAGCTCGGAGTATTCCGAGGATAGCTTAACAGGAGATGATTCTGGTTCCTTTTTGACGACGATTCCGGTTTCCTTTCCCGACGCTACTGCCTGGGCACGGCTTGTCGATGCGGATTCTCTTTTTTCCGATTTCAACAGCTTTTCCAACGCGGCCGAAACGATGGTTTGATTCGTGCGAAGCATTTTCAGTTTGTGAGTGATAGCAATGCGCCTATCCGGCACGACCGCCATCAGATTGAACCGGATGTCCTGCTCGCCGGTCGTGATGCCAAGCCGATCCGACATCACCCGTCGAAACTTGTCCGTCCAGGCTTCCTTCTCTCCCCATGGTCCGTGATCCATCGGGAAAGGTTTTAGTCCATCCAGCTCGAACAGATGACCATCGATTGGAACAAACGAGACGAAATGGAATGCTTCTCCGGTGAACCTTCCCGTACTGACGCCGGAATTACGATCCATTCTCCGTCGCGCCTGAGGCATCGCATGTGAGTTGTGCGCACATGCCAACTCGGGTGTGTTCCCGATGGCCCAACCCTTGTTCTCCGGGCTCATTCCTTTGGTGTGCATCTTCAATCGGCTAAGCGTAGTTCCGAGATCGATGTCGAAACAGTTCAGCAGCACCGAGAGCAGGGCGTGCGTCGCGCAGCTGTTCGGTACAACCTGCTGAGCGAAGAATATGTTGTTCACCGCATCCTCATCCTTCACATAAATGTCCGTCGTTTCGACGATCTTGCGCCGGGCACGTCTTTCTTCGATCCAGCGAAAAAGAAAGATAAACCCGTACACTTGGCCCTCGAGGTTCTTCTGCAAGTCGTAGATCTCCTCCACCTGCACTCCTTTCACACCGAAATCCTCCAACAGCAACGTAAACAATCCGGGGTCGCTCTCCAACTCCAGCCACCCGTCCGTTAGCCGGTTAATATCGACTGGCATCGTTACTTTCTACACTTCTACGTCGTTTTTTAAACGCAACCTTTTCCCAGGCACCATTTGCGATCGTCGACTTCAATTTCACGCAAATTATTTGCAATTCGTGTTTGTGTCGCCTTTGTTTACGAGTGTTTACTGTTTCGCCATCAAAGACAGCGTGCTGTCAAACAGTTCCCCTCGTTTCCCGTTGCGTCTACCAACCGTTCACATTAATGTCAAATCGTCCTTTGACAACCAATTTGAAATCGAAATAATTCGACGCAACAGTGGCCGTTTGGCGCTAGTCAAATATCGCAATCAATTAAAAAGATCAATTAGTTTTTCACCAAAGAAACTGCTTGAACATGTGATTTGAATGTTCCGGATCCGAGGATCCCATCTAAATTGTATCACCGTTGCACCAATGCTGATGAACACAGTTGCGCTGTTTACATCTTCCCTTCAATCTTTTCAAAATGACCGCTAGAAAATTAACAAATTACTACCACGTTTTGAAGATTTATTCGCATGATAAAAATTCGACTTGAACACCAACCTCTTCCCTTGGATGTTTCTGCAAATGAAATAAAATTGTCATCAGGTTTACGTTTCCATTCGGTCATAAACTCTTCGTACTCTACTTTGATAAGTTTATTGTTTTTGTTATTCGCTTTGTTCAATCGTTCTTCGTCTTGATTAGGATTCGTCCTCCTTCCCGAAAAAAAAACACTAGGAAGAAAAGCTGCCTGCTTTGCTTTAATCATTCTGCTCCCCATGGAGGTAGATCTCGGGGTGTGGTTGACTATTCGTCACAACACTTGTTGATATTATTCCGAAAAGATCTTTTCTTGATTAGACCGTTACTACTCTAGGACTCCTCCCGAACGTCTCTCCATTTGGCCAACAAATGTTACATATGCTCGAGATGTTATTGCTATTTACGATTCAATGATGGTTAATTTTTTCGCATCTCTCTAGTGTTTTTCGTGGACGCTTCATTCTATTCCTGTTTTGTCGTCTCTAGTTTGTTCACTGAATAAAATGGTGGATTGTGTTATGTACTAGATGACTGCCTACTAGCCCCCTCTCCCCCACTTTCCCGGTCCTTTTGGTTAAGCCTATTCCTAATATACCAAAAACTGAAAACGTCAAGATGAGAGTTAAAATATTATTGATTGCTTCTCCCAAGGGGATCATGTTCGACGCCACCGCACTGTTTTAACTCCTGGTTCGCCAACCAAATGTATGCATTTCGACGATTAATCACAAAAAGCCTAGCTAAACTCCTCGGAACACTTTCGTGACACAACACGTCCCTTATTGCGATAAGTTTATGCGCTTTTGACTACTTATTGCTTTTATAACTAAGATCTATTATGCGGTTTATGGTGGGGTGTATTATGTTGTGATTTGCGGTGCATTTTGTGATGTTTAGAACAACATTACTCTCGGTGTTGATTCTCCTTAAGTCGGGTTGTGGCATGTGGTTATTCCAAGCGAAAATGGTAGGGGTTTGGTTGCGTTCATTTTTGGTCACAAGGTTTGACTAGAGCGAAAACTCACGAACTAATTGTTAAATTTCTGGGCCACCAACGGTGCGCGTTTTTAGAGTTCTCTGTTGACTTCCTGGGGTATCTTGTAAGTTCGATCAGTTTTACTTGGCTTCGATTAGCATTAGTCCACCCATTCTTGGACACGTGTTTGCAGCTCATGCTTGGCATTTGTGAGGAACTTTAATAAACCAAATTTGTCTAAACAAACAAAACGAAATGTAAGCTACGCTCCACTGGGTTGTTTTTTATTTACCGTTTTGTGTGTGCTTTTGTTTCAATTCCTTGTGGCAAGTGGTAATTTTCAACAGCATTGCAGCTTGTGCTTCCTAAGGAAGGAATGAAGAAACGAACGTGAACCGCGGTATGGAAACCACCACGAAACCTATACCTATGTAAAGAGCAAAAGCAGCTGTGGCTACCGGATAATGATGCACTGATTACGGTGAGTCACACAGCAACTACAAACAAAAACCTATTCTACATTCACTAAATGCTACCTGACAAAGAGAAAAACTAAGGAAATGAGGAGGATTTACGATTAATTCATAGATGTTTGCGCTGAAAACTCGTCCGCGAAAACAGTTATTCACGTCAATGAGATAAACGAAGGCCGGTTCGTTCATGTAAGATAGGCAGGGTTGAATGTGATTATGCTTTCAGGGTGGGTAAATGAAGGGAAGCGGACAAAAAAGAGTTCAAATACGTAGTGTGCAGTAGAACATTGGGAAGGGCATATTCTGAACCATGGTAAATGATGCTCCTAACTTTTCCGACGCGGTTGAAAAATCCTTCCAACAATTAGGTGGTGCTTACACAAACCGTAATGATCAAGGGAACGGTAGCTAGGTGAATGTTGTTTCAGCTCGAAGATGTCGGCTCGGTGGCCTTCGAGGCAACCGGTTCCTTCTTATTCTGCTCCTCCCCTAGCTGCTGCTCTTCGAACGGAATACCGGCGGCAGTTTTCTGCATCGTTTCCATCAACATTTGATCGACCTCCTCCTGGTTTGCCTGTACCGTCGACGGCGATGAAGGAGCTGGCTGCTGGCTTTGGCCTGCCTCCTTTTGTCGCTTTTCGATTTCACTTTTGAAGTTGGCAATTTCTTTGGAACTGAAATCAAACATGAGAAACACGTGTCAATAGAACGTTCTTGTGGTACGGCGTTATGTACGCTGCCAACCTACCTAATTTGTACGAAAATTATGCCGTTAATTGCGTTCAGCATATCTAGCACCGAGCCCATCGACGGTGGTTGAATGTGAATCGGAGGAAGCCCAGTGCTCAGCAGCTTCCCGTTGGCACATATCATCTTCTTCTGCAACACGACGGCCTGCTGCGTCAGGTGACGAAGGCATTCGGACGATTCTTGTGTCTTTTCGTGCGTTTCTCCAAGCTGAAACAAATGAAGCAGAAAACCATAAGATTCCCATCCTGCGCGAGGAAATATGCTCTCCACTTACCTGCTGCTTGTATATGGCATATGTTTCCTTTTCGTTCACTAGTGCTGACCGGAAGTCACCCATACAGCTTTGTGTTCGTGCCACCAGATGGTAGCTGACGGCTACCTTAAGCGACTTTTCGCCATAGTAGCGGATGTTGAGGGTGAGGGCATGCTCCAGGAAGCGAAGCGACAGCTCATATTCACCGACAGCGTGCAGAATCAAGCTGATGTTGCTCTGCAAACAAGAAACACAGGAAAATACAAACGAATGTTTTTCGATCGCGGAATAATCATGTTGTTAACTTACATCCATCAGAGCGATGTCGGGATGATTCTCACCACATACGATCGTGGCCAGATATCGGGCACGATACAGCAACTTCAGTGCGGTACTGATTTGACTGTTGGCGAAACAGTATAATGCAAGGTGAGCCTGTGAAAAAAAGAAGAAGTTCGTTACTCTAAGCGCCTCTGCAGCACACCATTTTCCATGCTAATTTCTTACATATTCCGAAATTGTGTACGGATGATCGATACCGTTTACTCGTTCGCTCATCAACACGGCACGCTGCTGAATGGCCAAAGCCTCCTGAGGGTCACCCATGATGTAGCTGAGACGGGCCAACATGCGCAGGCACTGGGCGTTCTCCGGATGCATCGCGCCGTACACGTTGTTTAGCAAGTTCAGTGCCTCGCTGATCAAACCGTACCCGTCCTGGAAATAGCCCTGCTGGATCTTCGTTTGTCCCGTCGTGTAGAAGTTGTACGCATCCGTGGCCCTCGGGTTGATGTGCTTCACCACCGGGAACACGTTCACAATGTCCGCATCGGTGAAGGTCGGTTTGTTCTTCTGCTCGAAGTTGTACTCCTGCAGCATAATCTGGACGCCTACCTTGAGGCAGAACGCACGCAGAACACTGATCTTCTGCAGCTTGAAAGCACCGATCAGCGGTTCAATCGACTCGATCACTTGCTGTCCGCTGCCACTGGATTTGCCATCCGTCGAGGGGACCACCAGGTCATAGCCCCAGTATGATTTCAACTCCTGCCGAATCTGACCCCACAGCACCTTCGATGTGAGCGATTGCCACTCGTTATTGTCGGCCAGGGGCGCCTGGAAAATGGCCCTTCCACCGCCCACTCCAATTCCTCCCTTCCCACCTCGCCTGTTCACCTTGCCCTGCTTCTTGCCGCCGTACTTCGAACCGAATTCGTCCAGTGCACCATTTCCAGATCCGGAGGTATATCCGTTGGTGGAAACGGTGAGGAAACAGTTCAGAAAATGGCTTATGGCGGCCGCCATGCTCATCATGTCCGTTTGCTGCAAGTACGTGATGAAGATATGCTTCGCCGCGCGGACAATCAGCTCCGACACGGCGATCGTGTGCAAATATTCCAGCTGCCGGATCTTGGCCAGCAAGTCAACCACCTTGCCCAGATAGCGCACGTTAATGCCGCGACTGTGCAGCGACTCGGTGAGCGTCACTCCATCCATCGGCGCCGACGAATGGTCCAGGCATTCGTGCACGAAGCTCGGAATCTGATGCTTCACCAGGAACTCGGCCGCATCCTTCACCAGCTGCTTCTGCTTGCGCAGCGAATTGGCACCGGCTGGCTCATCAACGTGCCGGATACCGGGCGAGTAAACGTCGGGATTGAAGCGGACATCGAACTCGTACTCCTTCAGCGAACCGACTGCTTCGCAAGCGCGCTTCAACAGTTCCTTGCTTTCGTTCTTTTCTTCGCTAGAAATCAACGATTCGACGAGTTTCTTCGCCTCATCACTGTCCGCTTTCGGGATAACCGTAGGCACAGTCGATGGTTTCGCGGGTGCTTTCTCACCCGATTTCACCGGTTCCTCCTTTTTCTCTGACGAATCCGCCGCTTCGGCGGTTTGTGGCGCTTTCTCACCACCCTCCGGTTCTGGGGATTTCTTTTCCTCGGAAGACTTTACCGCTGCTGCAGCGGCAGCCGCTTGGGCAGCTTGTGCCTTTTGATCCTGCTTCTTCTTCACGCACTGCTGTAACTGTAGCGCCGCATGCTTCATGAACATCAGGTAGCGGTTCTCAACGAACGCCTCCAGCAATTCCTGGCGCAAGCAGCACAGCTTGTGCCGATGCTCGATCGGGAAACCCATCGATTGGCTCTCCTTACCGATCGCTTCCTCAGCGTCCGGTAGGGGCAGGAAATTTACATCCGGCGGGAAGGTGCGCAACAGGTCGAGGATGTAATGCCGGCCATCGTTACCGATGATACCCTTGCACTCCACCGACGAGCACAGCTCGATCGGTTCTTCCTTGTCGTTCAGCACGCTGTGGGGCAGAATTTTCAGATGCTTTCCGGCGCTGTTTAGCAGCTCGAGATACTTTGGATGCGATAGCACCGTCTTGCCGAAATCGATCGATCCGTACACAACCGACTGTTCCTGCTCGCGCTCGAGGATGCCCGGAATGATCGATTGCGCCGTCACGCGGTATCCACGGTAGTCGATAACGACCGTCCCGAGCGTGTAGAGGCCCTCCACGTCGACCGCACTGTACACGCGCACACCGTGCAAATCGTTGCGTGGTGCAACGAAGGCGGCCGCATCCCCGCCTAGCTCCTTGTAGTGGTCACGCACGTCAAAGCCGAGCGAGAAGAAAATATTGTTCCAGATGAACATCTGCATCTTGGCGTCCTCGCCCGGGTTGATTGCCATCACATTGCCATCGATCACGGCCATGGCGCCGCGCGTTGCCGCCGTCACAAAATCACTGTGCACCTTGAAGATTGCCCGCTCGCGCAACAAACGCTCCGGAAGGGTCGCCCGTGGGAGCTCCCGGGTCGTCTGCAGCTCCTCGTTCCAGTCACGCGTCTGCCCAGGGATGTGCTCTTCGTAGCCGAGTTTCGATGAGAACGTGTCCTCGGCACGGATGGCATCGATGGTGTGCTCTAGGGCCGGAGCCGTCCACGTGTACACCTGGTAGGGCGTTGTTACGCGCTCGAACGGATGCCGCTGGGTGCGCTTCTTTTGCATCTGCGCGAAGCAACGCCGGAAGGTGGGCGAAATCTGCGTCAACAAGTCGATCAGTGAGTGCGAAAGGTAGCAGGGATTGGCCGGCCGCGGATCAAACGCATCGTCCGTCGACTGGTTCACGTAGAACCCGCGAGGGCACGCGGAAATGTGGAATCGTGTATCCTCCATCGTCACCACGTACAAGTACATCAAATCTCCGTGCAGTTTTCGAGGCCCGGGCGGCGGATTCCAGGCCGATGTCGTGAGCACCTTTAGTGGCTGCGGCGTTCCCTTTTTCCCCGTCCCCGGTTGCAACGGCAACAGTGGACGTTCCTTCGCACCGGGCATGATAAAGTCCGGCGGCGTACAATCGACACTATCCTGGCGCAGCTTCTTCTTCTCCATAATATCCCCGGCGGTGATCGTGTTCAGGAAGGTCAACGAACTGCAGTCGACTCCATTGTACGCGTCGGCCGGATCAAGCGATTTCAACAGGTCGCGCACGTGGCGCACGTGAATGCGTGCCTCACGCATTGTGTACGGCTCCTCCACCACTCTAATCACGGAGCCCTCCTTCAGGCCCTCGATGTTCTTCAGCTCGGCAAAATTATCCAACGTAACGCCGTCGAGCTGCAGCGAAAAACAAGTTCGGTGGCATGTGTCCTCGCGGTCCATCAGCAGCTGATGAATTTCCTGCACCAGCTCCATACTCGATACCTGGATCGAGAGCGATTCCACGCCCGGGGACAATATCTGCACCGTAAAGCCGGTTTCCTGCATCAACTTCAACATTTCGTCCTCCGCGCTGGAAGCACCTTTGCCACCATCATCACCACTTTCGTTGCTGTTTGAACCTCCCCCACCACCTGCCACACCGGCATTTGCTTTACCTCCGTCGACCCCATTCGTCGCGGTCGAGGCAGGTTCCGATTCGTCCGCACTGATGTGACCATTCAGTCCATTCTCTCCTGCATGACCGTTCGCCACCGGTGGCGATTTGGCTTTTCCATTGTGTTTTCTGTTCTTGGAATTTCCTACAAAAGAAGATCGAAAATAATCAGCATTAAAAATCTTGAAAATTTGATCATTTTTTAAATGATTTTACTATTTTTAAATTCCAACTGTATATGACAGTTATAGTTACAGTTCACAAATCATCCGCCAAGTCATCGAACGATCAACAGATTTAAATGTACTACAACTCTTACGTAACACGGTAGTGATCACCATTCGACGCCGCGCTGTAAAGCAGACAGTTACCGTTCCAACAAGATTTTCGTCACACGATGCCAAGGAACAAAGTTGGCTTTGGCTGATGATGGGATAAAAATAGGTCCACCGAAAATCGGTGTACAATGAACGAACGCAAAGCCATCTGAGTGTACTTTTCATTCCATCTTCGTTCAACTCACGAAAGGCAACATTTTATCATCTCCGTCATTACCGCCGTTTAGATGCATCATGTGCAGTGCCGCGTTTCATTGGATTCATTCAAATTCTTTCATGGGCAGCCGAACCCAAGCTGCATCCGTGAATACTGCCATCGGTGCGTGCATTGGGAGCAGACCTTGAACTTTAAGCATAGGCCAGTTTTCATCTAATTCAAACCCGTGTTTAGCATTCGCTGAACCATAAATTAGATTGATTGTCTTACCGCTTCACAATTCAAATATTTCATCTGTTGACGCTTTAACTTTCTTTAGAGAAGGAATGTTTTTATACATAATAAACGCTTTCACAAAGCATAGAAGTCATTTGCATGGCAATCACACCTTGTGGCGCCTTTCTCAATTGGAGCTACATGGACTACAAATAAGTGCAACCCACGAAAAGGTAATTGTTTTGAATAATATACAATTTTGCTAGTAAACTAGCTTGGAGAGTCTGATAGACAAAGCCACTTTCTATGCCATACTAGTTCGGGAATCCCATATTAGGAAGACGACTGTACGTATGGGTAGAATAGAGACAGTTTATTTTTGGATATACCCGTCCTTTTAAGCTATTCTGGGACATGCATTGACGGCTTGGGAGTCTTCTATCTTAAAAAATAATCCTCGTTGGCACCATGTCACTTGAAATAGATCACACAAAAACGTCCCTTTTTCTGTGGTTCTGTGTTATGTGTAGAATAGCTAAAATAGCAAAACAGAGCTTCCAACATATTCAACTGAATTTTGAAATATTATCATGCAAAATTGTGAGACAACGTCTTTATTTTAAGAGTTGTTGGCGACCTTTAAGGTTTACCATCGGCATCCCTTTCTAGGTAGGAAGTACACGAAAAGAGAGTACACAATGGTTAATGTACTGACGGCGCTTTCAGCACACAGGAATCTTTGCTTGACATGTCGCCTCCAAGACAAACAGAAGACGAGACGGCGAAATCTTAAGACATGTAGACGGTTGATTGCAAATGCAAATGCAACGACCTGAGTGCATCGTCCGGATGAACTGTCTTCCGATGCACTTTTGTACCTTTTTCGAACAAAATTATGTCTTTGGAAGAAATAAAGCAAAGAATGCAAGTCTGGGTAAATAGTTGTTTGCAGATGTGATGGATTTGGATGTCATAACATCCTACTTCAAACCCTTTCCGGGGCGGAGTTTAACCTGAGCATAGGCCCCCGACAGTGGCCACTCAAGAAGCAAGTGGCGGTTGAGTTGATAGCGTTCAGACATGTGCCCTAGTTGAATCTGTTGCCACATGGGGACCATCTTCACACACAACCAGCGGGGTAGCGCCTATCGCACATGCACCATGACAACGCCACTTCTCACCGGACTGTGATGGTTGTCAATTTGGCCTTCTGCTCTATTTGTTCCGTGCATTACACATTCATCATCTTACTAGACTTCATTTCCGTACCCATCGTACGCTGGATCGTTTAAAGCTGATAAGGAACACACTACCGTTGCTCCTGGGGGGACACAGTTAGACCCTTCATCTTACTTCTCGTGAACCGGGTTTGTTGGTAGATAAAATTATCATTACCACTTGAAAAATGTCGTCAGAAACAGGGTCAAAGTTCCCAACGCAATGACTCGTCTTCGGCAAAGGCTGGTTGTATTTCTTGCCTGCCTACAAAAAGAATGGAATACAAATCGTTGTTATGAAGTAAAATAAAACATTAATACGTGTTTTGCGTTTAAATCAATGTGTAACTCATCGTCGCTCCTCTATAATCAGTTGTTGCCCATGGTAGCTTAATCAAGCGATAACGAGTGTTCCAGCCGGTCAAAACTTTTAAAAGCCGGCCCGTAACTTATCACTTTTATTTACATTTCCCTTTCGCAATGTATCTGTTAGCTAAGCTTCAACGATTCAACTTCCTCGCTTGAAAGACCTACATCGTTTACGAGGCCGGTCTAACCTATGTTTAAATTTGTGACAATATTGCCACGGGAGATAATTCGACAGCCTGTGGGGTGCAAGCACCGTTGACAGCATGGGCCAGCATGCCAGCACATTACAACACCACCCCGTGAGAGAAATTAACCGAAGCTCTCCGGAAGGTGAAAAATCCTGCCTGCAGTCACATGGTTATGATCGCATCCCCCACTGCACGAGGTGTTGTTTTCTAGTTTATGCTGATTCCGCATTCTTCATAAATCTCTTGCTTTGCCGGCTCCGCGAACTCTTTTCCGACACGACTAAGTATTGCATCATTCTTCGTACATCAAGCAGATTCGTCTGTTTTTGCTAAAAAAGAAAACTGTGCTGCGAATATGTTATAGTTCTGTTACAGGAAAATAAACTCGTTATTCTTAAACTTATGTTTTGTTTTATGTTTTCTCTCACTTTTGGGGTTTGCGCTCTCCTGCTGTGGAACCGTGAGATGCGCGATCTTCTCTCATTGTCGTTTCTATGCTAGTTTGTCTTGCAAACCGCGTTTGTATGCTCCTGCCGTTAATCTTTGCCCAATAATTCAGAGCGTTGCGTAGTTTTTAGTAATTTTGTTCAATTCTTTACTTATAGAACTATATCCGGAACGATCAATATCCTAGTTGCAAAACGACAGAATGTCATTCCGGCGCATGGCGCCTTGAAGGACAGATGATTAGCACATAAACTTCCAGAAGAGCATGAGGACTTCCTCCAGCATATTGCATTCGAAAGGCAGAGACAGACGGCCGTCTACTACTGCTTTGTAGCCGTTGAATCGGCGGCCGCGAGTTGCTTCTCTCCGTCCGTCAGATGGAGCCCATGTAATTACGTAACTGATTATATGACTACGCTGAGTGAAACTAAGTTTTTCTTCGTGCACGCGGTTTACCATGCGTTTGGAAACTTATCTACCGGCATCGACGAACTGTTCAACTAAGAACATAATAAACATAGTTTAATAGTCCTCGAACTATTTGAGGCTTCTGAAAAATTGCCAGTTACGACAGCTTGCGTAAAGTCGAAGCTAACCTTTCTTTTTCCCAGCGGTCTCCGCTCCAGCACCGGTCGATGTTGTTGAGGCACTTCCGTCTAAGCCTACTGAAACTTCTACACTCCCGGCAGTAGATTGCACATTTTCGGTTTCCAGAGCCATTTGCACTCTCGTCCGCACCTGCTGCCGCCTGTTTTTCGCAAAATCACACTATTTTCCCGTTGAGCACCACGTTCGGTTTAATGGACTCCGTCGTACTTTCTACACACCAGAGCACACTACTAACATTCGACGAGGCCACAGGAACACAAGAGTCCAGTCTGCAGTCCACTAAGGAAGTAAGTATCCGGCTTTTCCGACGTACCGTCCACGTTCCGTACCGGACCGATGCAAAGGCACACTACGAGCAGCACACCCTTTCGCTCAGGAACAGAAAATCGAACTGTCAACGGCATGCTGCTTCACATGACATCACGAGAAAGAGACCGTGGTAGTTACTCATAGTGGGAACGAGAAAACACGATTGTTTCAAAACTGCTGTCAAACGCAATCGCTGGATAAGCAGATATTTTCCTCGGTATGTAAACAAACAGCTACGGAACAGAATATTTGCAGTATTTTCGCGGTGATCAATAATCCATCCCAAACCATGGAGATACGCAACGAAGTCAAACCATCGGGCAAAGAAGTCGAGAAGAAAAAATTTGTTGTTCGCAATGCAGCAGATGTACAAAGAGCAAAGTTGGAGAAGCTCATGAAGAACCCGGTAAGAAAGTCGGCAATCCTCTTGACCCAAACAATCCGAGATCGTTGACCAACTATTTTCTTTACTTTTAGGACAAACCAGTGATCATACCAGGACCTGCAAAGAACCGTGATTTTTCTAATGCTATTCCCTCGTTTGTCCGCAATGTTATGGGCTCTAGTGCCGGTGCAGGTTCCGGAGAGTTTCATGTGTACCGCCATCTGCGACGCAAGGAATATGCTCGCCAGAAGCAAATACAGGAGAAAAGCCGCGCCGAGCAGCTAGATGATGCATTCCAGGAGAAGCTGGAGCAAAATAAGCAACTGGCGGAAGAGCGCACGGCGAAAAAGCGAGCGAAACGATTGAAAAAGAAAGCTAAGCAAAAGGCAAATGGCAACAAAAAACCAAAACTGACCCAATCCGAAGAACCTTCATCTTCATCAGAAAGTGAAGATGCGGCGGATGGGACAAACGACGATAATGAAGGGGGCGATGCAGAATCGCGGCAAGAGTCAGTAGAGCAAGTAAAGGAAACCAAACAGAACAGTGGCGATGACGAACCAAGTCACCAAGATGCTGAAACCCCATCAAAGACGCCAGAAGTATGTAAGAAAGACGATGCAAACCAATCTCCAAATCGAAATTGAATTCGTACAAACAGTCGGCATGCTGAGATCTTAAGAAAATAGTCCATTGTGAAAGCCTAAACATTCTAGAGAAAGTATGGAAACAGCCAAATTCTTTCGATAGGATGAAAAAGGCGATTCTTGTTCTAATGCCGGGAAAACGAATTTTCCCCAATAGTAGGAAAATACTGTGAACATCAACATTGAAATGATTTCTAAATAAAACATTTTAACTGTAACGCTTATCAGGATTCCACAGTTTCTTGATACGGTGTTTTTCAGGAGCAGTTTGTTGTATTTCTTATTCCAATATTTTAACTTAAGCAACAAGCATTAGCATATCCTATCCCTTGTCTGCTTTTAGTTCCTCCCTCTAAAGGGCTAACCTAAACCTCCCTTTACCACTAAACAAACAGTGTCAAGACTACGCTGAAGTCGAGTGAAAATAAAATAAAGTATCGATCTGATTCTTCCCTTGTACACGCGCTATTTTGAAACGCTTTCGATTGATAATATCATCATTCTGCACGAAATAAAAAGAAACCAAAAGTGTGAAAAAGAAAATAATAAAACTTTAAATATATTTGCACTCTCATCTTACGTTCACTGTCAATGTATTAATATATATTTCCTTCAAATTATAATCCCGTTTCATTTGCTTTCACATAACGCACAGTTTGTTTTTCTTTGCTGTCCACTTCATTTCCAACATATCATTTTCCTCTGTTCTTTTCCCTACTCTCTTGCTTTTCTTCTTTTGCTCGAATTCAAGTCAATTCATTAGCAACTCACTTTTAAAAGCTAGAAAAGATGTTTTCCAGTTTCGTCGTTGGTGATTATAAATTCTATTTACCGCAGGCAAATAAAACCAAATCATGTCCGTTGCCTACGCTTTCAGAAGACAACAAACTCCGACGCATTTAATCTTCCAACCAACACTTTCATTCTTTGCAAATATCCTCCGAAAGTTAACCGATCTTTGTCGTATCTTAACCACACGTAAGAGGAAGATAATTTGCCTTTTTTTTATTCTTCTATTCCAGGCAACAACTGTGTTTTCGAACACATCTATTACACTGTTTTATGCTGGTATTGAGCGTTCTTGCCTAATCTTTTCAGGGTCTTGCAACATCCTGATTTAACACACTTGAGTGTCGTTGCTCCTAGAAGTAGTTTGCAACGGTGGCAATATTTCGTAGTAGTTATAATAGGTAATAATAATAGTAGTTTTAGCAGTTTTAACTGTTATTTGTTTGCTGCTATGTTCGCGTATCTCCATCATTCGATTAATTGTTTTGCAGTTGCTTCGTAATGGTGTAGGGGTATGTTAATTGGGGCATAAGAAATAGTTTAATAATTTAAATAGAATGAAACAATTGCACACACTCGCACATTCCCGCATGCATCCTACTCCCACAACAGCGCGCCTGGGATTCCTAGCCCCAGTCCCAAAGATTTGACCAGATGGGGATATATCCAACTTCGCCAAGTTTTTGTATGTTCTTGCTCCGTTGTTTTAGCTCAATCATCCATAGTGCAGCAGCATCCACGTTAAGATGTTCTAACGAGCTACTGTCGATCTTGAGGTTCACCGTGGGGATGCGCTTTGGAGATGGTGTATGCAGTTCAGTGTTATGCTTGTGCTGTAACAAAGTATTTACATTATGGACTGTTTGGTTGTCTGTGTATATTCGTAGTCGATTTGTTCCTTTCCAACAGGCTCCTTCCGTTAGTCTATAAGGATGACATTTTGTAGAAGCCCGGAACGAGAGGACTCGGTGCAACGTTATTCTACCTTATCCTAACCAATTGGATCATGTCCACATTAAAACATACTAACTATTTCTACTATTCGCACTATGTACAAACAGCATCTTGACAAAACAAGCAATTCATTCATAGATGAGCACCGAGATGATGATCAAAGTCCTCCTCCCGGGGAATCGCTCATGGAGGGAGGGATCTTTTTTTTAGGTCATTAGTTCACATGTTTCATTACTAGACTTCTAAGGACACGTTAACAGAACAAGAAGTTTTATATGGTCCTTTAAGGCTCGACAATTCGGATTGATTTATAAATAGAAATAGCATTCTTTCCAGTAAAAAACGAAAACTAAAATGTCTACCAAACAGAAGTGAAATGAAACACGTACACTTTACACGTTTGGTGTTTGGTTTTTTCTCTCTAACGTTACTCTGTTTCGTTAAATTCACTGAAGCGTTTGAGGACAAAACACGTAAGCAAAATATTAGATTACGGTAACCACTGTCCTTTAAAGTTTTTGACAACTATACTTTATGTGCATAAGCAACGAATTGTTTGTACAATTTCAATACGCAAAAGCTGTTGTAAGGAATTTATTCGTGGCATATGATACTCTACCATCCACGCATCTTTGTCAAGCGGCAATCAGTAATGCCTTACTGGGAGAAAGGGGGGATTTGTTCAGCCGAAAGGGACAATTTTCATGGCTCAAAATATCCGTACAGGTCCATCATGTAAAACAATGCACAACACGCGAACATTTTCACCGACTGACTGTGTACACAATATCCTCGCACTTTTTACCATTGACGGAGAAGAATCGATGAGCGGTCAAACCAGAGGTGGTCGGTTCACGAAGATGGTATTCGTTTTTGGGGTAGCGGAGCACTTGCGGTTATTTAGCGGGGTGGCACAGTTTCAATTTGACTTAGCGTGTCGCACGCTCACTAATCGATTCCATTTTCACAAAATTCCCTTCATTATCTGATGTTGCACTCCTCGATACGATTTACAAGTTTCGATCGATTTAGACTGTTTTCGATAGCTTTAATTGTAAGAATATTGTTATGTAATATCTGCCATTCGCCTTTTCCACACACACACACACCAAATGATCGACAAAATTCCGTTTTATCAACACAACTCTATCCTCTTATCATTTTTTTTCGTTTCCATCCTACCTTCTTCTGTTACTGGGCTGTTTCAGCTCTTGTGGATCACGTTTCGCTCGCTTTTCTTATGCTGTTCCTACGAGGAGTGAAAGTGGAAAAGATGTAAATTCTATCATATAATCTGCACTATTTTTGCAATGGCTCTGCTTCTTTCACATTTCACTCACTTTCTCGCCTTCAGATGTTCCTCGTTTTTAACGTTTCACAATTGCCTCTTTCAGAAATTTTAACCCATCGTCGCATATGGTAAATCTATGTTGCTAATAATTATATTGTATTTATGTGTATGTGTGTTTTGTGTACTCCTACGTGTGAGTCCATTAGCATAAGGTTTTGTATGAATTTTAGGTTGAGTAACAAACTGCAAACATATTGGGACAAAAGTTCATCAATCAGCGGACCCAGAAATTCCACGTTCAATATCGCGCCCCCGATAGGAAAATTAGTAACATTCCACACACCTTTGTCGATTCTCTCCGTCGACTTTTTGTTTTCAACTCTGTAGGATCATTTTGAGTAAAATGTGAAAATGAAAATGAACTAATATATCGAACTAAAAAGATCCCTCTCTCCTGAAACATCCTTTTCTTATTCACCTGCCGTTATATGCAAGAACACAACATTATCCTCTCAACATACATCCCTTCACCTAATCTCATCCAACTTGTCCATCATCGAACATAGTTGATATTGACCGAGAGGAGGGTGGTCACGCCATCTCCCGCGCTATTGTCTTGCCTTGCTTTGTCGAAGAGCGAACATAAAAAGGGGGCGTTATTGGGCCGCGTGCGCACTACACCCACAACAAACCAAGCTGCCACAAGATGCCGGAGACTGCCCGCTGAGGCTGACTTAGCGACATTCCCACACTTTGACCGTCGTGTCCACACTGCCGGATATGACGTAAGGATGGGATTTATGCATATCTGCAATGAAACGAGACATATGAATGCCAAAAGGTCATAGATAAGGATTAATCGATTCAAAAGCCTACCCAATGATGTACAGAAATGTGAGTGAGCATAGAGCGTTTTCATGCAACGCTTGTTGCGTAGATCCCAGATGCGTAGCGTTTTGTCATCGCTTGCTGAAACCATGTACTTGCCCCCGGGATGGAACACGATACCACGCACCCAATTGTCGTGGCCGGCCAGCGTAAATAGGCACAGTCCGGAGCTGACGTCCCAAATCTAAGTGAAACATCAAAGAAACAATTCGATCAGTATCAGACGAATCTTTTCTTACGCATTACACTTTACCTACCCTTATGGTTTTATCTCGTGATCCCGATGCCAGGAATGGGCCCTGATGTGCGCCTTTCTTGTTGTCTGCTCCGGCTGCCTCATTTATTGCCGCTGCTGCCGATTCCGGAGCCCAGGCGATACATTCTACCGTATTTTCGTGTTCTCTTAGCTCCGCCTGCGTTGAAAAAAGGCATGCATTAGCCAAATAGTTTTAGTACTTAACATTACAACATTAATGATTTGTCCATACCTTGCATTCCTTTGAATTCGTCTGCCAAATGCGGACTGAGTGATCGTTCGAGCATGATGCCATCAACGAACCGTCCACATTAACTCGCACCATGCGTACCCACTCCCGGTGGCCGGTGAACGTTTTGACGCAATACCCGGTGGCCACCTCCCACATCTTGATCGTTTTGTCACGGGACGCTGACAGCAAAAAGTCACCTGCCGGCACGAACGATACCGACGATACGTTGTGGTCGTGTCCGTGCATTGTCTTCACGCACTCGTAAGTCTGCTGGAAATCCCACAGCTTGATCGATAAATCTGAGCTACAGGAGGCTGTGGGGGAAGAAAACATGTCAGTTGTATTAATGCCGCACACACTGCGCTTTCGCTGGCTTGCTGTGTTGATGGATGGTTTCTTACCGAGAAGCTTTCCTTGTGAGTCAAATGCAAGATCCTGTACCGAGTCGGTGTGACCCTTCAGTGTGCGCTCGTATTCGCCCGTCTCAAAGTCCCACACCTTTATTGTAGCGTCCTCGGACGCCGACACCATCATACTGAATACGGGATGAAACACGACGCGGGTCACTGTGGCCCGGTGTCCGGCGAGCGCAAACTTTTCCGGCGGCCGCGGAATCCAGTCGCTCGGTGTGCGCTTTGCCTTCGTTGGTGCACCCTCGATCACTTCCTTCTCCGCCTCGGACAACTTCGCCTCCAACTCCATCACCTTCTTCTGCAGCCGGATGACGGAGGTCCACTTTTTCTCAAGCAACCCACCATACTTGCGCTCGATTTCGTTCGGCATGTCCGCCTCCTTCCGGAATGCTTCCAGTGCGTCTGTGTATCCATTGCTTCCAAGATAATCGGCAATCGCTTGGTTACTGTCGAAAGTATGAATAATATTAACGATATTAGTATGTTTCAGTTGAAGCATATTTTAGTTTAAAGATAACATTCCAAATAGGGGTTTGAATGGATGGACCTATGATTAACATTTAGCAGCAAACCAACACAAAGGCCACCAGGGATAAGCAAAGATTGATTTCGTCCCTAACCTTCCGAGCAGCCTTAAAACGTGAAGTCTACATCCAAACGGAATGTTAACCCTGGCAAACTTTGTACTCTAGCAACTCTGCGCTATCATGGTATGATACAAATCACCATTTCATACAGAAGGCCATGCACGCATCCGATCATCATCACCACAAAGGTGGGCTTCCTTCACACTGCTAGTAACTGTAAACTAAGCGCCGTCGGGTGCAGAAAAAAGGGGACAAAAAATTCAACAAAACATGAACAATAATTAATCATTTTCTCATTCGGAACAAAATAGAGCGAACGCGCCCGTTCCACGGAGTTTCACGGTCAGCCGGAGTGAAGACGATGAAAAACAAAACTTTAACAATGTGATTCGCAAATCGACAATGATTTCCTTTCGATTAATCAACAATGTGGATCTTCTCGTATGGCATGCTGCTTTCATAAATCCCTAGAAAACCATGCAGTGCCATAGCAACGAAAAAGTAATCCTGGCACGGGGTTGCTTAAAACCGAAAGACTTTTCGTTGCTATGGAGACTCATGTCCGTTCCTATTGAGCCTTTTACTTGTAGCTATAGATTTGTAACTAAAGCACGCATCCATTGCCACCTGTCGAGCCAGCCCAGACATCCTAAAATCTTCCGCCTTTAATCGAAATACGAAATGAGCGACTTGTATAGTCATGCTTCGTTAGCCTGGATGATGTTTTTCGATCGAGCCCAATGTCGTAGTTTGTATAACAATTTTAATCATAGAGTTGATAGAAAAGAGAAGTCGATTTGCTTTCGGTGGTGTCTCAGCAAAAACCCACGACCGTGTAAGATCGAATCGCCCGTTCCTTCCTCGTCTGCCCGCCAGACAGACAGTCGCGGGGGGCTCAATGAAAAAAAGGCGCCACCGCTAAAGCGTTTAAAATCGAACAGAACATTCGAGCAGAGGTGAAAACCCGCTGCGGCGAGAAGCAGACGGACTAATTCTACGCCGAAATGAATGCATTTTCATTATCTCCGTATAAATCTGCGTCCTCAGAATTAACACACAGCCGAAGGACGCGCGAACGTAAAACCAGTGGCGGAAAAATCGGCGTCAAAGAAAAAGGCCGCACAAGGCGGGTGCCGTTACGATTTCAATTTCCACGTGGTGTTCGTTCCTCGCTTCGACGAGCATGATGAATTGAGCGACAAGGAAACTGTAGGCACAGAATGTAATCCGAGTTCGTCGTGTGGTATATCTAGCAACCAACGCCGCCGCGCCCTTTAGTTCCATTAGTTCTAGAAGAAACGGGGGCATTCGATTTTCAGGAAATGGCCATACATTAAATATCACTAGCTTCACTCGTCGACTTGTGATGATGGTCTTCTATGGCGAAACGGATGTTATGCTTTTCATTAAACCATGTTGCTAACATCCTCTCTCTCCAACGTGATTGATCGTCTACGAGATTGGCTTTTTTCGCACGATGCAGCAATCAATCCACCCAGAATCGTTCTACCATGAGACCCCGAACGTGGGGATCGAGCAGAGATTAGTTTCAAAACATGTTGCACCTCAATCGCGATTACTGTTCATCAATTTCCGATACCGATACATCATAAAAGTTGCGATACACCGATCCGCCTCCTCCCGCGAACCAAACACCTTAAACTGAACGGTAATCGAACAAAATGGCACATTAGTCACTTAACAATCCACGGCTTGAACAACGACAAAGCTCCAGAGGAAAGGAACCAGTGCAATTCAACGATGGTGTAAAAGAATCCGCTGGACCACTTCCATTGCGTCAAAGATACTGTTCTCTACTGGCGAAACTAAAACACCACCAGCTTCTGGGTTCTCGGAACGGAGGTTCCACTCTCCTCTCCAAGACGAATTTGTTCGGTTCGGTTTATCACCGCCTTCGCTGCACCTCCGCGCGCAGGCAGATCTCGATCAGTAACGATCCAGTTGTGAATGGCTGTAGAAAATTACTGAAAAGTATCCCCCCAGCAAGTGCTCCACTGTCGGTCAGATCCGTTCAAGCTTCAAGATTGCCAACACAAGTGGAACCAATTTGAACCCCGAGAACGGAACGGATTGTAAGTACCATCGGAAGGCGGGGGGATGGTTCCATCCGCTACCTCCAACTTCAATGAACTGTGTTTAAAGCGCACTTGATCCGATGAACCAGGAACCACCCCCGATTGGGGTGGTAATGGTGTTGCGCACTTGATTATCAGTGCCGTTTCCTTAGGGTTTTGAGTTTGATAAATCACTCCGCGTTCCGATCGTTCGTTCACTTGAATGGCGTGTTAAATTATTAACCAACAGATTTTCAACAATCACCTAAACCCAAGCCACGACCTTCCACCTAAAGCAACCGGTCAGAACACTTCGGCTGAAGTTGGGTAAATTATTTAAAACAGCATCATAATCGACCGACCGACCTAAGGATCGTGATCGACGATCGAGATCAATCCAACTATCATCAGCTCTGGACGAGGGGGTCGGGTTTCGAAAGTGATCGCACGAGAACGCCCACCATTTCACGCCAAAGGGCCCCGCCGCGCGCTTCTTGTGTTCTCCGGACAAGTCTTCAATCTTCGAGTCATTGAACCGTCGTTTACGGCGACGCAATCTACCGCCAATTCATTCGCGATCGCGACATAATCACATACCGATACCAGCAGGGAGAGTATTCACCAGCGAGTTATCACCGGATCGTTGAACCTCTCACCGAAGGTAGTTTTGCATCGGTCCGACCTTGGAGGGCCTCTAGGATTCCACCCCAACCAGAACCACCAACGACCTAACCTGCCTAGCCTGCGTTGCCGCAGACGCAGAGCGATTAGAGCTTGGGCCTTGTCTTAGTAGAGTCGCGGGAATTCTCTAAGTGAACGGTTCCAAATCGGTGCATTGCGCCGAGGACTACCACTTGCCACAAACGGCCACGTTTAAAAACACTCGCTGGAGACTCGTTTTCTTCTCCGCCAGAGCCGAAAGGGAGTGAGAGAGGTTCCGCCGCACATGTTGCAACATGCCATATTTCAATTCCACCGTTTTCCATCCCGAGCGCAAAGGTTAGACCGCGCGCGCGCAGTGTGTCTCTGCGTTCGCACAAGAACCAGAAACTGGAAAAGGAAAAAAAAACACCACACCAAACAAGAAGCCTGCCTACGAACGCGGGAATGCTGCTGGTGTACGGTCCAGTCACGAAAAACTCACGAGCCCTAGCGAGCTCCGGCCACTTTTCTCCGCCGCCGCTGGCCGCTCCCCCCTTCCATCGGAGAAGCAGATAAAGAAGTCGCCGTACGAAACGGTTCGTCCGGGTGAACTTCTACGTTTAAACCCACCCGCGGCAGACAGAGAACTTGAACGTTAAAAGTCGCGCGAAAATCAAACAAGTTTTCCGCCGTTGACCGACAAAAGTGCAACGGCGACGGCACCCCGAGAGACATTGGCGACGCGGCTGGCGACTAATGCTCGGTTGGTTCTGGTGCTGCTGCTGCTGGCTTTTACACCATGGTAATTGCGACTCTTTTTTCTTAGGTTCGCGTAACTAGCGACCTTGACGAAGAAGGGATTTAGAGCAATTGAACTCCATTAGGTGAAAACCACATGTGTGTGCGGTCTCGTCGGAGGTGACTAAAACATTGGCTCATTAATCTTCCCAAGTGGTTGCTTCCTTCCTATGCACCAACCAACCAGAAGGATTACGAAAACTCGCCCAAAACACGAAAAAGGAAGTGGAGTAAAAGCAACCATTTTCTTGAATGACATAAACGGAACGGTGGCGTGTAGTATCGGTACAACATCGATACACTTTATCGACGACCGAACCCCGCTCTCGTTCCCTTTTTCGGTATCTATTGCGGAAACAATCTTTGAAATACCTGTAGAGGGGATATATGCCCTCAAGAAGGAAACTTGAGGTAGCACATAGAATGGGTGTAGCATAGTGGTTCTTCGGAGGTCTAGTGGTCGTCAAGCGCCAAAGTGCTGCAACCAGTTCCAAACCAAACGACTGGACACACTTTACACTGAGCGGAGGAATTCGGTGTCAATTGGCAGTTGGCTGGTGAAGCAATCGTTCTTGAGAAAACCTCCCACCTTTTTCTGAAGGCGACCTCCCCCCCGATGCATCTGGCCAACATAAACCATTGGGAGTTCATTTAGGACGTTCTTTGGATCTATTTATCATTATTTTGCGTTTCACGGTAATTAAAGGGCTGAATAACACGTTGAGTATTGAAGTTTCTCATCAGCAGAATGATAAAAAAAAACTCTTAAACGAAAGACTCTAAGTGACGAACCCTTAGTATACTATTTACATTTATGTTCTGTCAAAAGTAGTACACATTCGAAGCAGTAGGAAAAAGGCTTCCACAAAATAATCCTTCTCCATTTGGTGTCTTCTGCAGCGGATTGATTGCAAAACCTCACCCAATGCTTGAGTAGAAAATGGCTGGCGCCCCCATCAATCTTAAAAAAAACCTACAAAAACACACACATGCACCTCTCATCTGGTCGCAAACCACCGTTCCGATACTTTGGGTGGTTAACCGCGAAAAGGAACTGGTTATACTGCGCCCACCGGGGGGGAGGTTCTTCTCCAACACCCTGGTTTGCATCTCCCGATCTCCGCGAGATCGTTCTACCAGATGCACTTCTGAGTGCTACTGCTTGCAACCAAATGTACTGCTAGTGCTGGTTTAAGCTACTAGAGTTCTAACTAAAAGAAGTAAGTGCATCGCTTCAGTGGTACTACGATGGTAGGCTTCCTTTCCGACGAAGCCATTTAACCCAAGGGCACCTTTATGTGTTCGGATTTAAATCCGTCGTCCATACCGTCCTCCTCTCCTTGGTGCCGCATTTGGCCAAGGAACCGTTTGTTGACGATTCGTCTCTATGGCAAATATGCTACCGAACAGCATCGTCATCTTCTCGCTCGCATGAATAAATGTTTGAGTGGGGAAGGATTTACACGGGGGTTAAAACTTCCTTCCACTAGCAAGGGTCTTGCATACAGAAGAGACAAATAAAAAACAAGGCGAAAGGAGGGGATTTTTCCGCGGAGGATATCAAACGATCGACCGTTCGTCAGATCAACAACGCAACGGTATGAGAGGAGTGGGAAAACGCTCACACACCTCACACCGCATTGTGGGGTCCTGTACAAGAGCGCTTTAGAAGATGGAGTAGAGAGGGGGAGGAGGAAAAGAACGGCGACGCTGTCGCGAAGGGGGGAAGTAGCTGTTTCCTCTGTGTTCCTTACCACCAAAAGCGACCGCGTTCGCAACTTTACGGATTCGCGCGAGCGACCCCCTGCTGCGAGAGGGGTGGGAATTAACACCACTCTTGGTGCGGTTGGTTTTTCGCGACACTGAAGCGGATCCGTTCGGAAAATGCTGTCCTGCGACGCATTCTACGCTACAGGTCAGTTCAGTTCGGGTGGTGACTTCGTTCGGTTCAAGAAGTGACTTACGGTAAAGCTGAAAGGGAGGTCTCAACCCAACCTAAGTTTATCAATTCTTCAAGCTGCTTCTTTGCAAAAGATTTTAGTATCCATGAGAAACATCTCTTTTTAGGATAATTTACCTCGAATTGTGACGGAATTGCACTGTACGTGTTTCACGGTGTCGCGAATTATGTGAACGTGTGAGAACTTAGAAGGTAGTGGTTCACCGAACAAGAACTGAATGGCGATGACCCAGATCTGGTGCGGTTGACAAGACATAGTGCGTTTGCCATTTTTAACTGTGTCAGAAGGTCGTTGGCAGAAAACTCCATCTAGACCATCTAGTGAATTTGCAGCTGAACACAAGTGATACACAAAAACAAGCAAGTGAAATTTGCCCAACAAGTTCCTAAGGATGGATTTAAAGGACAATTTTACCGATTTCACACTTGCATCAAATTATGTGATGCAGCTGGCGATCGATGAATACCAAACCGATCGCAACTGGACACGACTGCTCGACCGATACTGGAATCTTGTGGAGGAGTTAATCGGAGGTAAGAAAAACTGTACAAAGAAGGTAAGCTTTTCGCTTACGTTGTCTGCCGCACCAGACAACGGATTTCCAAGGTGGTGGTTTAGTGAACACAAGATATGTTGCCGTTCGGTAATTGCCCCGACTAAACAACTAGGAGGAGGCACTATAAGCTATAATAATACCCATATTGCCCTTCGGCATCGGCAACCGGAACGCTAATCGTCCTCCTCAGGGCCCGGTAGTACATTCGGACACGAGGAGACGGTTTTCCAAGTTCAAGTATTACATTAAACGACTGCTGTTAAGAGTGGCCTTTGAAATTTTGGTCAACCTCGAGCTTGACCCTATTAAAATCGTCACTCTGAAAGAAAAGATTTATGTCATTTGAGGAGGCATAACTTAACAACCTCTTTCACGATCTCTTGAGTAATAGCGGCAAGAAAAAAAGAGAACACCAAAGTGGCAACGATTTATCATGGTGCATGATTGCGAAATGTTGTCAGGTCGATCAACTCGGACACCTTTTTGGAGGGAACAACACCGGATCACGATGTTCTGTTTCAAGACCGAATTACAAGCGTAGTGATCGTGACAACATCTAGTGAATTTGCTTGTTTGTCTCACTACACTTGACTTCATAGGGTTCATCATGTAGCAACGAAGCACCGTTGTTGAATTCAGTTCCAACATCTGCTTTTCCATCTAGTCAACAAATACTCTGCGGCCCTACAGGCCAAGGTTTTCGTGAAACCAAACCCTTTGGCAACGACTAAAGGAATGCTCATAATTTACATTCTCATTCCGCAATACAATTTCATGTGTTCAACGGGTTTAGTATTGGCCTCTGAAATACTACTGAGGTCCCTATACATACATGCTTCTCTTATCGCCGCGCAGAATCGTTTAATAACACCAATTGGAAGCATTCTTAAAAGCATTTGAGAAATGTAGGACATTAACGGTTCATTCGGCAACGAAAAGACGATGGATCTATTATCAAAAACAAACCATCGGTCAACCATCATATGGTCTGAGAAAAAACAACCAATGCCAATGCATGCCTTTCTAAGTCTCCGCTCCGGTCTACTTTAGATCCTTGAACAGGCCTATTCGAGCTTCTGTGGGGGCTTGCAGAATTTTAAATTAGGTGCCAACCCTGGGCTGACCTGGACATTGAAAACATACAAAAACATAACTCAATCAAAAAACTTGAGTTATTCTACTACTCGAACAACCGAACGAACGGTGTGTCGTCGTTGTGATTTCGCAACGGTATATTCAACCGAAACTGTATATTAATTTGGGTTGGCCGCCCGCAGAACCAGCGGTCGCATCTGGCCGAAAGGTGACTAGAATCTCGTTTTTGCTGGCGGGGTAGGAAAAAGTTTATGACGGCAATGACCATGGGAGGTTTTATTTTGGCTTGCTTTAAGACGAAATTATTCAAAAATATTTTTTCCTACGTTTTTCCACTCTGCCGCTAGATCCGAGGGCGAAGCATCTCCCATTCATGGACAATCCGCTGCCAACGCTTGGGATGATACTGACCTATCTCGTCTGGGTGCTTATCATCGGTCCGACGTACATGCGTGACCGGAAACCGATGCAGCTGACCAACACCCTCTTCTACTACAACCTTTTCCAGGTCGTCCTCAGTGGGTATATGTTTTACGAGGTAAATACTGGCAAAAAATATGATTCCCAACGATCATTGGATGTAAACCTACTAAGCTTATCCTTCATTCCAGCACCTAATGGCGGGATGGGCCCGAGGATACAGCTTAACATGCCAACCAGTTGACTACAGTGACGATCATCTTTCCAGAAGGGTAGGAACCTAAACCCACCATACGGTAGCCTCGGGCGATAAACTTATTTCTTATTGTTCGTTTTCTATTCCTGACAGATGTTTAACTTGTGCTACATCTACTACCTTTCCAAGCTATCCGAGTTTGCGGACACCATCTTCTTCGTTTTGCGTAAGAAAAAGTCACAAATTTCCTACTTACATCTATACCACCATTCGCTCACCCCGATCGAAGCCTGGATCCTCACCAAGTTCCTGGCAGGTATGTACGCAATACCATCAGTGATACCAGTATCGAGTTAAAGGGCATCCAGAGTTGGTGCTGATGTTGGAAATCTATTTGCATACTCTACTCGAAAACTATGTTTCATTTCTGTTTGCAGGTGGTAATGCGACGCTACCCAACATAATCAACAACCTTGTCCACACACTTATGTACTTCTACTACATGCTCTCCGCGATGGGACCACGCTATCAGAAGTATCTGTGGTGGAAGAAATATATGACCGAGATTCAGATAGTAAGTTTAGTAAAGAAAGCACTCTCAAACTGAATTAACAATGATTATGACTTATATTCCTACTCGTCTATGTCTTCCCACTTTCATTAGGCTCAGTTTGTTATCTGCATCGGGCACGCTATCAACGCCTTGTTGACGGACTGTGCCTTCCCGAAATTCATCACATTGCTGCTGCTGGGAAACGCGAGCATTTTCTTCGTTCTGTTCATGAACTTCTACCTGGAGAACTACCGGAAGCAAACAGACGTAAAAACAGAGCCGGAGTCAACAGCAAAGATACAGGAGATGGCCGTTGCTAGCACATTCCATGAGCAACAGCAGGAGGTGACAGCGCTTCTAAATAAGGAACACTGACTTTCTCTATTCGATAGACTGAATGAGGATTTAAATAAGAAATAATAGTGTAAATAATCTGTACAGCATTTGTGATAAGCGCTATTTTAGGGATGGTGTTACCAAATTTATACAACTTCATAGCTTCCATCATTTTGTCTATCCCAAAAACAAAACTTAATAAAGAAAACAAGCATGTTATTTAAGTTAATTCGGTTGGGATATAACGTTCCACAAAAACATACCGACCAACTTTCAACTATATAACAAACTGTTTTAAGTGATTTTAAAATAAAGGATATCAAATGACTCTTCCCATTGGTCGAAATAATATTGTAAATTGCATAACTATCCGGAATTATTTTTGTATTGCATCTAATAATGTCAGAAATATTAGCATATGATCATTTCAATATTAGAAAAAATAGAAACCTAACATCAGTATTAGAAAATCCATTCGTAAAATTCAAAATGAATCAACGGCAACAATAGTAACGCTTTGTAACGCATAGCGTGCAGTGCTTCGTCGCTCTACTAGATGGCGCTAGCATCATTGCCTAGCCTGCTGTTTCAGTTGATGGTGTTTCGTTGGTTACTCCAACCTACGCGTTTATTTCGCGAAACGGTCGTTATTAGCAGATCAAGTGGTGATCGCGCATGATCAATGTCACGTTGCGTATACAAACCATAAAAAGATATTCCACGCACACAGGGGTAGCTGTATTTACATCATCTTTCAGTGGGGTTTTGTTGCTTCTATTTACACACCATCGACTGCGGTTTGTTCGGCGAGAAATCAGCTGAAGGCACAAAGAAAAAAAAAATGAAACCATCGCGATGTCGCTTAACGATGCACAACGACGATGTTAGTACCAGTGGGGTGGTGGTGGGCCGCTTTTAAAGATCGTACGGCAGGTTGTGAGCATTCCTTAGCTCATTTCATTCATTCGCAAAAAGGTGAGCCAAGGTCTATGTTATCTACAATTTATACCCATTGAGCTGTATTTTTTGCGATTCGTTTTGTTTGTAAGTAAAAAAGACAAACATGCGCAGATGCAAATCCACCGTTATACGGACAAACTTCCCGTAATTGCTAACAGGCACGGTTTCTCCTCAGCCAAAACATACAAATTTGCAAAAATGTTACTGTCGCCTAACTTCCAGCAACCAATAAAACTTCCTCAACAAGTCTCGACACTAAACTTCGAGCCGTCTGCAACAAGTTGACAAAACATTTACTGCTGTTAATGGCGCACCTTACGGGGGAAACCTGAGAATTAGTCACGAAAGTGTCTTCTCGTGCGGTGAACGGACGCGGGCAAAAGATATGATTGCCAAAAATGCCACTCAACGCCAGCGGCATCCTTCGTATCTTCCGTCGCGTTTTCTATCACTAACCATCATGGTGAACAGTTTTCATGTGTATTTTATGCACACAAGGTTTAGCTTTCAAACCAAGCAGCATTACCTGTGGTCAATGTAAAGCTAAGTGTTAGGGAAGTTTATCCATAACAATGAACCACTTTTCCTAAAACTTGGTAGGGAAGCAAATGTCAGGAGGAAGCACTACAAGTGGTGACAAAGATGCTGCGCTACCAATTATCACCATCGTCACCAATCTCACACGATCCAATCACCAACGATCAAGGGCCCGTTTCTTCCGACCGGATGACACTTTTCTCTCCTCCCGAAAAGACCGCGGGAGGTGTTGTTTCATTTTCCAAGCACTTCTTCCCACCTATTTTCAAGCCTCGTCAAGCCATATGCCGTCGCTGGGCCATCCCCGTATTGGGACTTTTATCCATCGAATCGATTTTATTTGTCCGTAGCTTCTTCCTCTGGTTCATCACCGACTTTCCACCATGATCATCGCCGTCGCCGCCGCCGTCAGGTCGATGGTCGAGTGTGTAGCTAAAAGTAAGAAGGAAAAAAAGTAATGTCCCAATACGCACGCTACTTTCGTGCATCGAGAGAGCCCAGGCACACTCTCAGCATTCCAACATTTCGTAACACGCAATAGGCAGTCGCCTTCCGAAACGAAGCAACCATAAAAAGTCGCTTCCTCCTTCGGCCACCCCCTTCTGTCCTCCCCGCGCCGCAAGGCACACTCGCGAAGTGTCACACTTTTCTATTCGAACGCGATATATAGCTGGACGGTGCGAGTGAGTCTCGGCGGGCCAAGGGATTACCGGATGTGCCGCTTCTGTGCTGCACCGCCGTTCGATCGTCGCATCGATCGAGTCTCCACCGGGGGCCAACGTGAAATAGTGATGTGCGAGTGTTTTAATCCGGACTTTGGGAAGCGCGCAACAACAAGTTGTCCAACGCCCCGCGCTTGGACCCGGTGGAAATCCACACGTGTATTTTTAACACTCTCTATCTTCACATAAATTACTTTTCCACCTCCAACTCTCTGCCGTCCTCCCCGCTTGCGGCGCCCCGTACCCCGCTGCGGACGGTAATGGAAGAAAACTAATGGTGTGAAAAGCGACCGTTAATCGATCGATTCGTGCTTAACATGATCCGAACAATTCCTCCGCTTGGTAGTTACACATGGTAAAACGATTCGGTTGATACATTCGTTTAAATTAGGATGATGTAACTTCAAGTGGTTTCAAAACGATAATCGAAACCATAAAACTTTCCCTTAGCATTTACCATATCTCTGAAGCCACGATGACTGATAATATCAAAAGTCAAACTTCCGGTGATAAAAGTTGTATAAATAGCCATAAAATCTAGTAATGGAAGCCTAAAACCACATTTTTGAATGCATCTATGCAATAATCCTGTTATATTGCTAATAAAAATAGTGAGTCCAAAATGAATTCTGTAAAAAACAGAGTAATCACGCACTTCCTAAGCCAAACAGCAAAGGATAGGAAATGTTGGATTATTCTTAAGCAATCCATAAATTAATGCACTAATGTCCCGCGCCGGTCCAGGAGACTTTGCTTCGAGCCGTCGATGGTGTGGACTAAAATGTAGGTGAAAGTGAAACGTAAATATAAATAACTCCCACATCAATCGCCCCCAAAGCGTATGACCGACTGGCCTCCGATTGCTTTTATGGCACAATTTTGTTCCCCACGCGTGCACGCTCTTCCATGTTGCCGACGCAACCATTAAAAGGTTCGCCCTTCTCGCTGCGCCAAAGTTCTAACGCCGTAACGGAGGAATATCATTTTTTGAGGACAGCAGAACTAATATTAGCCACGGCTCTACGCAGACGAAAGCGGAAGGAAACCTACTTTCCGTTTGGGTTGGTTAACGATGACGGATGATGGCGTTGGTGCGTTTCTAGGCTAGTTGTTTTCCAGGCAAGTTCCTAAGAATCTATTTTGAAGCGATCAACTTATACTTACAGCTCCTCGCGCTGCCGTTGTGACAACACCATTTTCATGTTTTGATTTGCTGATGAATATTGAAGATAGACGTCTCGCGGTTCTACGCTGTCCTCTCGCTCCTGCCGAGGTCGTATCGTTTCCGGGAGGTCTGCTTCCGTCACGGATAGATCCGTCGTGGCGAGCTGAATGAAAACAGCAGACAACAACCGGACCAAGGGAGGCAGGTTAAAATAGGATCCCTAGGCAGAGAAAACCTTATTCCACTTTCACTCCTACCCTCTTACGACGATGAAGGCTCCTTTCTTTTCGATTTATAAATTATTATTCTCTTCTCGTTCACTATATTTTCTTTTCGATAACCACTTTCACTGTTTCGTATGAGCTGCTTTCGTATTCACTCTCGCATATGCAAACTACTTTACGTTCGCTAAATACTAACTGTAACAATGATTAAAACCCTTTTAAGTTAGTTTCGTCGTTGAATGATGTCGTCGGTCGGTAAGAAGTAAACACGAATGAACGGTTTCTATATCAGATGAAGACGTTTCAATTGTGGTGCTTCACTTTCTGCCTTCGATTGATTGCCGTCAACTACACCCCGCTTATCCAAAGCGGACAGAGCTCTTCCAGGCAAGTAGTACTTCCCTCGCTCGCAGCACCGAAGGGCAATGAAGAGGCAACACACAAAAAGGCAGCAGCAGCCGGATCTGGTTTTCACCCGTAGAACAAAGGTACTGCTACTACCGTTTGGATGAATCTGATCCACCGTACTACGATACCGCCGCTGTCGATCCGCTTGTGGTTACGCTACGCAGAGCAAACATCTAAAATGAAATGGAAGAAGATGGAAATACAAAAGCGGTTAGTATCATTTTATAAAGTAAAATCCACCGAAGACGCTTGCTCGAAAAATGCACCGCGGTGAATAAAGAAACCTTATAAAGAGGAAATGAGAATTGGGACAATCATACCATTTATTTACAGCTGTGTGGCCCTCCTTGAGTTGGTATACGAAATACAACAACCAAAAATGCCAGCAACAACGTGACATTCACGAACAAAGAGACAAGAAAGTTTCAGGGATGATATCTGAACACGTCGATGACTTAACTAACCGTAAATTAGGGAAGCAACATTGTACAAATAATATGTTGTAATAGTTTGTTTTTAACAAAACAAGTTATTATTAGAAACTGACACGTGCTTGGTGTTTGCTTTATTTAACGACGTACTTTTGCTTGATGAGAAGAAAAAGATAAGAGTCATATTTCATTTTTAAAAATATCTCTTTGTTCAACCACTATCTCATCTCCTACCACAAAAAGTAACAAACTATAAAACGGGAACAATTAGTTACTGTCGCTCAAGAATTGTTGTTTTTAAAATAGAATTCAACCAATTTATGTTAAAAGGTTTAAAGGCTAAACCAGTAAGAAAAGGACATCAATCAAAATTAAACGTCATGAAATTGACCGCACAATGGCATGTTTAATTTTTCTCCCAAGCTAAATCAATCCAACCTCTCGTGACCACACGTTTTGCTGCACGATAGGTAACATTCGGTAGTTGAATAAATTAAAACCCACAACAAAGGAAATAACCTTAAGAAATGGGCGGTTTAAGGAACCATTGTATGGCGGAACCAGAAGCCGACGTCCGCACAAAGAATTATTTATTCGAACGACGTCTAATCACGGTGCTCGATCGATACCGCACCATACATCTCGGTATCGTGCAGTTGGCTTCTTTCGGAATCAATTTAGCTCAAAGCATGAGCATCAGGATCACATTTACATACCTATGCAGCGTATGTTCCTCTTTTCTAAGCGCATTAGCAAAACACTGCATAATGACAAGGCACCGACAAGGCGTGAGCGACACAAATGGGCTTCCAATTATAGCCGCTGCAGGTTTTGTCAACAATCGGTAATTTATCAGCGTCCTGATCTCGGTTTGAGGAAGCTGATGACGTGTATATACTTGCATCTCGCTTCGGGGTCTACTATCACGGTGTAATCCTCCTCTGTCGGATGGAGGAACATATTGTCCTCCCAAACACAAAACGCAAGCGGGAGAAATTGGAATGATGGTGATGGAAAACTCATTTTATTTTCATCCTGCCGGAGGTGGTTGCTTTTTTTGTTCCGCCGTTTTTCCTTATGCTATTTTCAGCGAACGTCCACGTCACTCTCTCTCTCGGTCTATATCGAGCATGGGTCAGGGCAGTCGGCGCGCATGCTCCAGCTAAATAATGATGCACACAACTGCAGCGACTGCATCTACGGACGGCTACCCCGTGGGTGTTTTGGCTGTCGATAAAATGAGCATTTGAATACGACCCCTTAACGGGTCACGACAGCTGCAGAACATGGGTTGAAAAGATATTTAGATCATTATGGAATTGTCTTTCAATCCCTTTCCTTCTATTAGTCTTTGCTACCGAAATCTAGTGAGCTTCGGTTTGTTTTCCTGGCCTACTCTGTTCATCAAACGAATCAAACGAATCGAACACTAGTATTACATCATCCAAGACAACTTCATCACAAACGAGTCGAGGCCTCTTTTCATGATTTGGTTCAATAGGTTTACGTCCACTGTCTATCAAGACCAGCAACGGCGGGGAACAGTTTTTACCCACCCCTATACCAGCATTCGATGCCAAGCAGGGCGGTCTCTTTTCGTGACCGAGTTCGTCTGCAACTTCTGGGTGAGTCAAGAGATAGGTCAACGCCACTTTTCGCTTCAGCTATCAAACACGAAGAGACACAAAAAGGTACAGAAGTACAATCAAAGGGGTTTGCTGCTCGTGGCACGTTTTTCCGAGTGGATGCAGCAGCAGCACGAGATGCCAATAGTGTTTTGGCAACATTCCGCATACCTTTTCCGATGATAAACGAAACGTTGCACAACGTTGGTTTCAATGCATTTCATCACGAATTTATCGCAATGGAGTAGTTCCCAAAAGTAGAGTAGAGTAAGTATAGCAGTGTAAAACATTTCTCAAGAGAACCAAACATTCCAAACCAAGCATGAACAACAGTCGAAGGTTGGTGATGATATCTTCATCATAATTACTTGCACCTCAAGGACACTTGGGGAGTTCTCTTTCATTTTTAAATACCAGAGTTCCTATTCCATCTGGGTGGCTACAAGTTATTTTACTTTCACTTCAAAAGGAACAGACAAAAACCAACCGGCAACCCTTCGAAAATTACAACAAAGAATAAACAACCCGATGATGTTACTGCTTTCGTCTTCCCTCGCTTTCAGCAGCTTCTTCCTTGGTAGCGACTCCTGTCTAGACCGGAAGAGAAGTTCGTGAGCTGGCGCAGTTTTCCAAACAAATTCCGTGAGTTCCACCCATTCAAAGTAGGTGGTTCCGGTCGTGCATCCAACGCCACGCCTCGTCGAGACCGAGAGGTTGGCGATCAAAAAAGTAATGGATCACCTATATCGCGCGCCGGCAGGTTAATGAAAAAGAGCACTGGAAAAAAGAGATCACCTCCGCAGCTCCGAAAATAAAAATCCCTCCCCCGCGTCTTGCTTCCACCAAAAAGTCGAGGGGATCAAATCTAATGTCGGATAGAAGCAATAGTCTTTTGCCGTTTGTCTGCTGGGTCGAGAGTACCACCACCAGTACTCCTTCCGGTTCATTCATCTACCAGCGCTTTCTCACGACCTGGACGGGAAAATTAATATTAATTGAGTCACGATCCCGAACCGACTCGCGGTAGTCACGTGATTGCTACCTTCGAGAAGTGGATGGGGTGTGTGTGTGTGTAAGCCAACCCGAAAGAGCATTCAGTAGCATTCCGTTGGTGAATTGCAGATCGGAGGAAGTTTCGTGGCATAATGTAGGTGTTACCTCCAATCTGTCAGCCATTTGTCAAAACACGGTGGGTGTGACACGTTCGGTGTGAACGAAAGGTGACTTAAAGTTTAATCAACATCGATCGAGCGAGGTGCATTTGCGCTGGGATCAGAACCAAAAAGTCGACCTGAAAAAAAACATACAATCAAAACGTTTAACGGTCAAACGACGAATGAGTTGAAGTTTACCCAATTATTTTCCCATTTTGTGAATTGTTTACCCTAGTTTTTCCTCAATGCAGCATACACATCATGGTAGTACCGAACCACTTCCCACGAATGTAATGACAAAACTTTCTCTGTGGTCAAATTGTTCAAGCAAAAGTACCACCGAAAATCCCGAAACCCGGAATCCGAAGACTAATCGAACCACCAATGCGAAATGATTGTTTTCGCCCTGCTCCATTTCTAATGCATCTCGCCCGGGGGGCCGTTTAATGAAACATTCCAACCATTTGAAGCCAACGCTTTTTGTCATTAACCGACCTTAGTCCGGCCTGCAAGCAAATTGGGTTTCTTATGAGCTAACCCCCACTATCCCCGAGTGATTACCGACTCGTTTTTACGCGGGAAAAACCGTTCCAACGATGCAAAAGCCATCCGAAGGAGTAATGATTCAACGGGAAAAAAAGGCCAATGAAAAATTATTTTCTTTTTCCAACCGTTTTTTTTTTGCTTCCATATTCCAAAGGACAATAATTATTAAGGAACAGCCTAAAGGGTCGGCTTGATCCCGTCATTACACCTTTTACCACCTTTTAGCAACAAAAAAAAAGAACTGTTCGATGATAAATGTGGCAGTGATAAAACCTGTCCTCTCTTTTTTTAAAGAGAGTAAAACTTGAGGTATTTTCATCCGCACACTTCTGACACCTTATTTTTATGAAGGAAAAACAAACATCAATTGTAGAGACCGATGAAAGTCTAGCATTCTTGTTCATCGTTCGATTTCATAGCGAAACCTTGCAGTAACAAATCGAATAAAACAGCGTATTGTGGCGGAAATTCCTTCTGTTTTTTTTAAAGCCCTTCCGATTGGCCGGACATGGCTGATATATTATTAACAACGGCGGAATGCAGCAAGCATTTTGCGGCGAAGGAATGATTTTGCACGGCGACAAAACAGAAACCGGCTTCCCTCCCCCTAAGGGACGAACGGAAGTTGTCGGAATGCTTTGCAAATCGATCGCAATCGATGCGGGGCTGGCTGGCTGCCTGCCAGTCACAATGACCCCCGGCGCTGCGGCTCTTCTGCAAGACTCGAGGAAGCAAGATTTATCGATCTAATCACCCGTCGGCGGTCTCTCGTCACTGTGTCTCGGGGGATGGTTGTACGGTTCAGTACTGCAAGTGGGTATTTATTTCCATCGGAGGAAGCCCTATTTATGCGAGCGCTAGACGTAAACCACAAAACGTAAGACATTTTCTCGTAACTCGGGCTACCGATTCCGTTTGCGGTTGGCAAGAACAGCTAACGCACAACACACAGTGTAGAGACCACGATCAATTTGTCCAGTTTCTAATTGATTTCATGAGAATCCTGGCTGCGATGAGCTGGAACGGCAATGTCAATGACCGCACAAACACTTAGCGGGCCCGAAGTTTACGACTTAAGCACCAAATTGCATGTCGAGTTGCTAATGCAATAAGCCGCCGGACGTTCTCATGTTGTTTCTCGAACACGATATCAATAAATAGTAGTACCACCGGGCCAGCAGTGGATAAAGGAAAGAAGAAAAAAGTTAGCTTGAAGAAAGAAACATAAATTAATTGAACTATTGGAGAAATTAAGGAAACTAGGTGCGTTAGTATGAAAATTTGATAAATAAGCTGAGTACCACGCCTTTGAAATGGTATTCAAGAGTTCAGAAACATCACGCCATCAATAATGCTACGGTAGGCCATTAAACTTTCAAGAAAAATAAAGACGAATCTTAAATAACACCACGAAAAGCTGGACACATTGGAAAGTTACATAATTCCAATGAATCGAAAACCGTTTCCTACAATCCTGGTGCAAATATTCCCACAAACCTCCTGGATGGTTGCTTCTCCATTGCGTCGAACTTGACAGACGAGGTTGTGACCTTTCGATGTACGGGGATGTTCCGTGCAAAAGCCCTAGCTCGGGCCTAAAGTCTCTCCCCATCACCACACCGCCACCAGCCCAATTACCCAACAATGACCTCATCAATCATCCGATATTATTAGAAGAACCCAGAGCTGGGAGTGTGTAGGGGACAGGACACGACTCTCTGGACCATCGAGCCATCGTTGAGCCAACGACATGCAGACAGCGGCGCAGACAACTGAGGAGTAACGGCAAACGTGAGAAACTGGCGATGTTCTACGAGCTGGCCTGGCTACACCTGGTACGCCATTTGCAAGGTGACGGCAGCTTTGCCCACCAGGCCCGTACACCTCCCACCGACGAGGTCACATCGTATTTGCAGATCGATATATTTACCACGTTAGCGACGTGGCGTACGAAAAAGGTACGCTCATAACCTTTTTTTTGTGGCTCTAGCAAAACGAATCAATATTTGCACTACACACACCGGTCGTGGGGTGACTTCAGCCTGGCTGACCATAGTCCACCCCCAGAAGGAAAGAATGAGTTGAAATGTGTTCCTAGTTTGCTTTCTCGTTCGATGGGGCTTCGTGTACTGGAGTAGGTGGACCGGCTAGTAGTAGACAAGCCGGTTAAATAACTCCACAGCACGTCGACGTCAAAATTACGACGCCAGACATGCAACGGAGTATAGGGCAGGAACTGGACTATATAACCAGCAGCCAGCTCCACCAAAACAGGAATCCAAACAAACGACAATTGTGGCAGAAACGGCCCCAGGGAGCATAACTAATCCTGGTCCCTGTTTGATTGACAGATCCAGATTCGTATTTGGTTACGTCGAAACCTGCTTTGCCATTTGCCCAAATATGTTGCCCCGATTAGTTCCGAACAAAATAATGCTGTCGACGGTGGGCCATACGTTTGTCTCGAGACGAACGAACCAGCCATCTGCAAAAATGGGCCCCTGAATGGAAGCGGTACATCATAATAAGCACCCTTAAGATTAACCCCAAACAGAAGTTTCCTTGTGTCCATCGAACTCGGCCACAGTGAGGCGCCCGTGCTGGGGAAAGTTAACGTGTTTGGAGATGCTTTCAAGACGTTCGCTAGCTTGTCTTCCCTTTCTTTTTAAAAATGGCCCGCCACGGGAGACCATTATCGTACGCAGATTTTGCTTTTACTTGAAGAATAAAAGCCGAAAAGCAACTCTTTTGTGCTAAAACGAAAATGAAAGGCCACCCCACTGCTAGCCCGACCATCATCCGATCAACTCTTTCTTCGTTTGAACGTTGTTCAACTTACGTTACGTAAGATTTTGCGAGATTTTTTTTTCGTGAATAAAGCTTTTGCACACGATTTTGCACTTGCACAGCACAAAAGGGCCGGATATCACAAGAAAGACAAGTCAAATGACTATCGTGAGATTTCCTTTTCTTCGAAGATCCTGACAAACGATGTAGGCAAGTCTGTGCAAGTGCAAGCTGTAGAAATCGAACGTCGGATGTGCAATGCTTACCCTCCTCCGTACTCTCCCCTAAGTCTCCTTCGCCAGATGATGTCTTTACCAGACTTCGAGCTCCAATCTGGCATTCGGTCACTGATCGGTCACCGTGCAAAAAAAAAAAACGAACGTCGGAAGGAAAATGTCATGTTCGCGAAAGCCGCCAGATTTCCACTCCATCCGAGAGCTCCCTCGCGAGATCAAAGATCGTTTGCAAGAGGACGTAAAGGGGAAAATTTGTGATAAATTTTCACGATTAGCGCAAGACAAATGATGTCGCCATCCAACCCGCGTCGTGACGGCTAAGTGCCCACTTACCAACGGTAAAATACCCTCCCCTCCCTACCCTCCTCCCCCACATGGAGGTAAACGTTAGATTTTTCAACAACTCCTTCTCCCTCCCAATCGCAATCAACCCCGGTTGACAAAGCAACACGTGAAAGTGCCCAATGAATGGGAGGGAAAGAGGACTCGTGAGGGCTAAGATGATGTACAGGCTAGGCTGGGTGGTGGGTTGTGGAGACACCGGTGGTGGAAATGGGATTTCATTTTCTCCTTCTGCACAGTAAAATGCTGACAGTAATGATGTAAATATATCATATCAAAGATCCCTTCAAGGGAAAGAGAGAGATACATATACAGAGGACATAATTCGAATGCACTCCCCAATGGAGCCAAGCCGTTTGATTTCCGACCTGCCGGAACTAAATGAATACCTTCTTGCTCCGGGTTGTCGGATTAATCGGATGTTTACGTTGACTTCAACGATTTCCATTTTCGATAATCTATTTCCAACGTGTTACACCACCAAGATTGGATAAACACCACCCCTGAAGGCACACACACACACACACAATAGAAGGCATAAGGCTTTTAAATTTAGCGAAAAGTGTTTTGTTTGATTGGGTCTAATTAATAAACTTGCATTGGTGAATAATAACCTTCCATCACTCTCAGCCAACCAACCGGTAGTCATAAAGGAAAAATCATATATATTACTCCACCTTGATATAATGTCTGCGCAATCACCTCATGCACTCAACACGTTAGCGCAATTGAACAGTTTGCAAATGTTTTCGGCTTTTCCAAAACATTCATTCACTTCCTTCCTCGGTAGGAAAAGCGCTTTCGGCTTACGGCTGGGGTGAAATTGCGCAGATGGGGAAAACTCTCCCTTCGTGGCAAGATCGATCGCGTAAAGCTCATCCTCCGGCGCACGGTCGGCCAGCCACCACCACCTCTGGGAAATCGGTAACAAAGTATGAATTTGCCGCAAATCCGCAATCCGGGCCTCTCCCGCCAATTAGGGATCATTAATCAAAGCCCACCCTTTTTGCTGGCAACCAACCAGCAGCTAGCTCCCGGGGCTCCCGGAGTGAGTTGGAGTGGCGTTTCCTTCCCGAACACGACGACTGCCATGCCATGCCATGACGAATAAAACGCCGCCAGCAAACCTATCGCCGGCAAATAGACATGCAATACTGGGCTTGCACAGTACCACCGTAAAAGCCTCAAGTGATCGTTCATTCGCGAGTACCGTAGCTCCAATTTCTCGCCAGAGTGGCAATAATAGGGTGCTGCAAAGGAAGGGACAAACTACTCCACTTCCAAACGGCAGCCGAAGGGGGGGCTGCTGTTGAGATGCGATCATTTACATAAATCCAAACAACCAAACCATCGCGTCCCTACCGTCTTCCACTCTTCCTCCAGTTCTGGGTGGCACACGATTAGTTGGTTCCAACTGCATCCATATGTGTGATTGTGGTGGCGTCACTCCCACCACCCAACCAGCCCGGAGGGGTTTTATGAACTGCACCGACTGCGTGCATTGCCGGTAGCAATAATACCGCAACATAATTAATTCATTCCATTCATCCGAAGGAATCGAGGCGAGAGAGACTGGTTTGATCGACGATGCAACCAGATTGGGCCACAAGCCATCGGGTGGTGGGAACTGGGGTCGTGTTGCCTAAAGGCGAAGGGTGTGTGTGTGATTTGTGCGGGTTCAACAACAGCCACGCGAAAGCACCAAAGACCTTGCGGCCGGTATTAAACCGGTATGTGCGCAATGCCATTATCACATCTAAAGATACGTGGGATTTGCCGGTAAGAGTGGTTTTCCAAAGGAAGCGCATGCCATCGGCGAAAAGGCACCCTTGGGAAGGTTTGTGATTACGGTAGGAGACGTCCATGAGGAAGAAGGAATTATTCAAAGCATCGTGTAACGATTGGCCACCCAAAGAGTGCAAGAGAGTTCCGAAGTACTCAGGGGCCCATTCCATTAGATTATGCATGAGATGACCTTTCGGGGATCACAACAAGCACGTCCCTCACACGGCTGTCATAATTAAGACCAGCTCACCCCGGCACCGGGCTCTAGTCGTTAAATTACTTATCAAAACACCAACCAGACACATCATTCACATCGAGTGTATGGCGGGACGGATCGACTTATTTTTAGTACAGTCCGAAACGCGAACAGTTTTCATTTAAGAAACCATTAACAGACACAACCTGGCTTCTCACTTTTCGTCCATTTCCGGCCCAACACGTGAAAGAGGTTCCACAATTGCATCACCAATGGAAGGGAAAGACATTGCGAAACGCACGAAAAGGGGCGGGGGAGGGGGCGTGTGCTTCTTCAAAACGAGATGGGCCGCCATCGACGATGATGATGATGTTAATGACGATTAAGTCGTCAATTTTGCGCCTCGATTAACGAGCCGGCGAGTCCGGGTTATTTTAAAATAATAATCCACTCGTCCTCCACCATATAACACTCTACACTTCAGTGGACGACGAGGGTCGGTTTTTGCAACCCATTTTCTGCAGCAGCAAAGTGGAAATTAGTGGGTTTTCCATCAGGAGCATATCTTACATTCCTTCCATCTCCAAACCGCGACGTTGCAGCGGCAATCCGAGGAGGAAAGTGAGAGTACCGTAGTGGTAGTAAATTAATTCGCGCTCCGGAGATTTTGATCTTTGATTTTCAGGCAGTTATACACTACTTCGTTGTGTTGGAAGAAGAAAGCTGTCGAACGAAAAAATGTGAAGTATCTTCAAGAGGGGCCAACCAAACTGAACCGAGAATACGATGGACGCTTTTAAAAATATGTGTTAAATGCAACTTGAAGATCATCTTCTTGCCTATACGGTTCCGTCAAATTGCTCAACACTTTCCGGTTATGTTGTGTGCCAACGAACCGACCACACGTTGGAGCAATGCATTCACACCGTGGGAAATGCGGCCCGACTCTAATTGCTCCACAAATGTCACCGGCGGGCACCAACAAAGCTCAATTCCCAGGATTTCCCAACGGGCTGGCTGGGAATCGCTGCGAGAAACATATACCCGCAGCATAGTTTAAAATGAACTCACCGGCGGTTCACCTTCGCTCAAAAACAAAAACGAAACGTGGCTGGAAACGAAGTCAGGCCGGCGGAAGGAAAACTATTTGAAATATGACGCATGATTTAGTTCATTTTTTTTTTCTTGAAAGGAACGCACATACAGGCAGCACTTGCAATTAAGGAACAGTCACGACACTGGTGACCTATAGTTTGTTAAACAATGTAGAAGCTTAGCGTGGTCGTGGGTACAAGAAAGAAGGGCATGATTGAGGCGGCTGAAGAACATGCCATTTTGTCTTTGAATAAAGCCTGGAACATTCTCCACATCGTTAGACATCAACCCAATGAAACGCGTACTTTAGGAGCAGACAGGAATGAACGAACCGGAGCGAGCACACACACTGGGAGAAGGTGGTTGCATAACTCCCAAGCACCAGACAATTTATGTGTTATTTGTACCGTAAGCAATGCGATTAATCTCACATGGCCTAATGGAGTATTTAGTCGGTAGCGTGAATCTGATTTCAAATCCCAAGCGATGAGACCTTAAAAGAAGGGAAGGAAGTTTTCTTCGTCGGATGGATATATAAATCAGGACGGTTAAATAATGTTGAAAATATCTGAACATTATTTCAGAACACGCTATGTTAAGTTAAAATCCTCATCATATCATATTTCCTACAAGAAGCCAGTAAAGAACGCTTGGCTACAATGTCAAGCATACCGTTAACACGATTATGAGCGCTGCCTTGCAAAGCATCAGTTGTTCCTGTCCACCCACCTCCTACTAAACGTCACTGTCCGCTGCTCGAAGAAACAGGCAAAACGTCACGATATGGTCCAGTAATCTGACGTACGTTTGAGCTCGTGATGGAATACACACGCAGCCACGCGGCGGCCAAACGGTATGCATTTCATAACGATAGTCACCTTCCGGAGGGGGGGGGGGGGGACCTCCCCTGGGAGGGTTCTCCCTGATGGCCGCAGAGAAAATGCAACCAAAAGTGGAATGCCTGGAACAACGCGGTTGATAAACGCGGTTGGACCGTTTCATGCGCAATCGCACTAACGCGCTCAGCGCACGTACGTAAACGCAATGCAAATCATAGCATCATGACTGACGACGGTGCACCAGGGGGGGGTGGGAGCCGTACGACGGTAGGTGGCCTCATGTTGCATGTATGCATTAGCGTAGCATCCCCAAGGGAAGGTTCAAGTTTACCCTAAAAGTAGCAAGACAAAAGACAAAATTAATAAAAGAAGGGAGACGTTATAGTGGTATACAAACGGAAAAGAGAACTCAAACACAACTGTGGATGGGGTAGACGTCTTGTAAGAAGAAAACTTTCCACCCAGACGCAACCCACCACGAGAGAATTTAATATCTTCCAATAAACCATCTATCGAACGCTGCATCAGCCTGTTTGCAACGTAAAGTTCCTCGTCCGTTGGTGTAAGACTTTGACATACTTTGTATTTCCATTCACAGTTGGCACCTTTCGACCCCGTGCGCTTCTTCCAGACAATCCCCTCTCGGGTGAAAGCCATTTCCACACCAAAGAGAGAGGGAGGGAGAGACAGTGGCAGGCTGGGAGACGAATAAATCTTGATACAATCTTCATGGCATGATGATTGTGACCCCGCGTCCTCTTCAACCAAAAGAGCGTTAGATCTCCGTGACGCCACCTGAAATGTTACGGGAAGTTTTTTTTTAGAGACTGGCGCATAGCTGACGTCCTGGTCCTGCTTGGATTTCTTCTATCGGAAGCACAAGCGAAAGGGGCATTCATCACGGTTGATTCGCAAATTGATCACATCACGGTGTGATCTTACGAAGGTGATAATTTTATAATGACACTCACGACTTTTCTCCCCCCCAGGGACTTCTTCTGTGTGTGATATAACGGATTAGCTGCTTAACCAACCATAGCTTTTCCAAGCTACAAGCTTAAGAAACCGCACGTCGTGGGTTCAAATACCGATGACCTGAACCAGCCAATTTTCTCTCTTCAAAGCCTTTTCTTTCTTGTCACGGAGAGAAACTGTGAAAAAGCTTTACATTCCTCAGGGCCATTATCATCTGCTAAACCTTTGCCGGGGAGAAGAAAATGCAAGGTAAGAAATCTTACCAACGATGAATATGGATTCGAAAACCCAAACCCCAAACCCCAAACCCCAAACCCTCCACCCTCCGACCGATGCCAGGGTGTGTTGAAGGAACGCAACATTCCATGTTCTTGTTACCTGTCCAACGATTAATATCTCACGACTACGTCGACGACAGCACAATAGTTGGGTGAGAATAGGAAAATTCTTCGCATGCATGCGTACACACCACCGTCGTCTTGGCTTGCTCAAGTTGCGCACGCGACTCAGTGTTCCTTTCTTCACCCAGAGCACCCTCCCCACGATCTAAGAGACCGATCATGTTCAACATAGTCCCGGCTGAAGTAGGAGAATTTTCCTGCAACGCCCTTCTCGAGGATCACCCGACGAGGTTCGTTTGAGCTAGCACGCAGAGGATTTAAGTTGCTCTTACGATTAAAACCCCCAGCAGCATGCTGCTATTGGATGCGCGATTGTCGTTATCAGCTTCTCCCAACACGTGCCAGAGGAGTGTACACCCGTCGCACAACCGACTGTTGGTATGCGTGTGCCCCCACATTCTCCACCAAGTCAGTCAGTCAAGTTCAACAACGCGACCAAAGTGCAATCATCCTGCGCGAGCATGTGCCGTCGTGTCTCCGGCCCTTTGGGGGAGGCTTTGAAATGCAAATAAAATATGCAACCTTGTGCTGTAGCAATGGGAGAAATTCCTGCCGAGGAAAGAAAAGTATCTTCTCATCTCAGCAGGCGCCCTTAGACACCAGTGCATCTTGAACCATTCTATGTTTCGCGTCGTACCGACATATTGGCACACAACTAAACAGACTAAAACAGACGCCTGTAACGCGTGGAGGTGAAAACTAAAAATATAACACAATCTGCTGTCGCTTTTACGGCGCGTTTGTTTTGCCGATGTTGCCAGATGTAAATGGGATGGGAGATCAGATGTGAGTGAAGAAGGTTGTAACGTGTATACTCATTGCTACCAGAACTCTTTGCTACTCGTCGCAAATTAACGCATCCTTCGCATCGTGTACACGATTACTATTGGTAAACAAAACTAGACAGAACGCACACAAATAAACGTACATCGTTTGGAGGGGCTTTCGGTTTGGCCCCAAAACAAACGATGCTGTCGGAGACGATTGGATGGGGGGGCCGCCACCAATTGAGGGAGAGCGATAAAATAATGACAGTCATCGCCCCTGGAACGCAGGAATGTGCGAACTAAAGCTAAAACAAAACCATCATCACAGCATCAGCTTCCCCGAAAGCCGAAGAAGAAAGGGACCTAGCGTGCTTTCCTCGGCCGTGTTTCGCGATCATTATTATGATCTTGATTTTGTTGAACACCTTCCCGAACGAACCTTCCCGCAGCGCCATCCGTCACCTTTTGCAATTGTTTCACGCGCCGACGGGGGGTTTGAAACATGCGACTCATGCTGTTACACCCACCCCCCTTTCCTCCCGCAACAATGGGGCCGCGACCTAAATTGGAGGTCACTAGTACCAGCTGTGGGTCAACACTGTTTTTGCTGGCTTCCCGCCCCGGGATCACAACCGCACGGTCACGATTCCGATTAAGACCAGGATGGACGCCATCGGCCCGAGCTCCCGAAACTGGCGACAAACTGGCGAGGGAAGGGTGTGAGAAAACCTCCCCCCGTCGGCCACACTCACAAATCACCTTTCTTCCACTAATTTCCAGGCGTAAATAAGGTAAACTTTTAGTAGGCCGTGGACCGCAAACGGAACAAAACTGCCCAAAAGCCGACAAAAGGTACCTCGAAATAGCACATTAAGACCGTGACCTGTGGAGACCGACTGGCTGAAAAGATGAACGAAAGGTCTTAAATTGGTGCAAGTTGTTAGACAGAAGTCAATTTACTTTTCAAGAGACTCCACATAGAGTAAACGAGACTCTAGATTACATTTTGTTTCCAGTAATTGTTCAACCTGTCAGCTACGCAAAAGCCACCTATTTGTTCATCCACAAAGCATTTGGGTTTTAAAGTAGACTCCTACTGACACTTGTTGGGTTTTAACTCACTTGGGCAAAGTCTTGAACAAAGAAAAGACCAGAAGATAGTCATCAAATATTAACATATCCAAGGAATAAACAAACCATTTGGGCTACTTTACCTCGCCTGCCACTCTGGGAGCATTTCTTTGCCAATGGAAGCGAACGCAAAGCCATGGAACGAGTCACAACATTAATGCGTAACGCACAAGAAGCCGGAGGAGTAGGCATATAGCATATTACTTCATTCGGAAACGGTTCTCTTCCGAGTCGGTCATTAACCTACCGGAGACGGTGGAGTGGGGTAGGCGGGGAGGGCTTTGCACCTGCTCCCCTAGATATACATAACTGAAACGTGGTTCCTACACACGTCCTCTGGCGCTTCGGCAAACCGTACGACTCATGGCACAAAGGTGTACGCACCAGCAGAATTGCTGGTTCTCCTGGTGCGCCAAGAAATTTCCATTCTTTTCCAAATAGAAGTAGATGGTGATGATGATGATGATGATGATGATGACGAGAAGCGAACGGCAAAATGTTCTTTTTGGTTCCGTTGTTTCGCGTCGAGAGTTCTATTAGCGAAAGCCCAAATCGGCGTGTCTAGCTCCGTCTTCTCCATCTCCTCCGTCTCCTCCGTCGGGTTGGTTGATCGATCGCGATTTTGCATTACATTCTGGCATGTCGCAGGCGACAAACAGTTAAGCCAGTAAATTGGATTAAAAGCATGAAGCAAATAAAGTTCAACCAAGTGCGAAAGGATTCAAATTCGAAACCGACCGACACCGGCCGGTTTATGGTGCTGATGAAAATGTTTGAGACGCAAAGAGACCGAGAGAGACATGGTGAGAAAAATTAATGGAAAATAGATTTTCTTTCTCTCGTATTTTTTGCATCGACCATGGTTTTCACGACATCTGTAAACTGTCGATGAAAATATTTTGTGCAAGTTAAGAAAATGGATTATTCGTCAAACCATGTTTGACAACACTGTAGTCTACTTGGATTGGTAGCCGCCCATACATTCTAGCAATCTTTGCTACTAGAGCCACCTTCAATATCAATATTTGTTCATACGAATATGCAACACAATATGTTACCTCACATTAGACTTACATCAGATGGAAGGCAAGACCTTTAACACGAAATGTACAAGGCATGTTTCTTTAGAAACAGCTACGTTCACAACAGCATTTGCAGCCGGTTCTGACGAATCGATTTCCGTGCACTCTAGACTTCACCATGACTCATCAACCCGATAGCGTACTCACTTCCCGTGGAGCCTGTTTTAACAACTGGCAGAACCCACACATCCACGCGGGACACATTCACGTCCAGTCCAGGCTGCTGGCAAACATGCGCACGAAGGACCTCGTCACTTCTCTCGCCAGAGAGACTGCTGAAGGAAAAAATCAATGATTTGCGTCTTTCCTTTCTGGACAAAGCCTACAATTGGGCCGAAACTTCACTTCGTGTTTTTTCCACAAGCAGACTGGCAACAAACTTTCCACTTGGAAATCTATAGACGGTCTACGTTTCCCAGATGATATTACACTCGCCTAAATGATCGCTCTTTACCGTTTTAAAATACAAAAACTTTTCACAACTTCAAACCAATCTGTATTGGAGGCCATACCAAACTTTGCCACTATCAGTACCGTGATTTGGAGCAAAACTTTTATAACGAAACCATTCGTATGTTTCCAGACCACTTTATTAGTGGAAAATTTAGAACCGGGGTGACACAACCGATAGGCAGCAGCTCGACGGCACGAAAAACATCCACTAAAAGCACAACGGAAAATTAGTTGCAGTTCAGGGTACCGGGGCAAAAAAAAAAAGCGTGCCGGAAAACTTTCGACTTCGAACAACGCACCGGAGAGGTCCACAATGCGTGATGCGGGAGGTCAGCCTATTGGCAAAGACGGTGCGGCGCGTACGTAACCCGTCGTCGTCGTCGTCGTCTTTGGTCGTCGTCGTGGTCGTTGGCGTCCGTCGTCGGTGTGTGCGTCGATGTTGTGTTGTTGTCCGCGCGCGCGATAGACTTTTTTCGTCTTCTGCACTCAACGACGGGTGGAAACGTTATGAGAAATACCCCCGAAAAGAAAGCTCACGATTTTCCTCACGAACGCCGGCAGCCACCGGTGGGGAGATGAATGGGCCCATGGACCAGGTTTTCTCTCGCCGCACAACCACATGGTTCTCTCCTTGGCAACAATAAGACTTTACGCTGTTTAAAGTACACTGTGTATCTTATGTTGTTGCAGAACCAAACAATCAGAGTTGGGTTAAAATACCAACTTTGCGATATTCCAAAGATATACTAACCCTATCAGGTATGAAAAGGCTAAAGCGACAATTCGCTCACCTTTTCAACATCGCTTAAGATACTGTCTTGTCCTTGTCTTGAGAAAAAATCTCCCAGCAGAAACGTATTTGAAAGATGAAGAGGTCCCATTGGCAACCGGGCAATGGTTACGGTCTATCGTTGCTGGTTCGTTTTTTCTTCATGTAAGTGTGTTGAATATTTAACAAAACATCCAATATTCTTACAGTCCCAGACAAAAACCAATACGTTCTTCAACGATATATCACCACAAGCATCGTTGTACTGCATAATGAGGTAAACACCTGCTGAATCAGTAGGCAATTGAAACAGATGACTTCATTCCTCGATCCCAAGCAAACTGTTCGGCCAAGATCAAGCGAGAAACAAAGACAAAAACGGCCGATGACGGCGTCTGAAAGTGCGTGGGACGACTATGAAACGCTCGATTGAATGCCTTATGATACGACGACGACTCCTCAGCGACAGATGCTGCCTAACCAAGGCTGTACAAACGCGTCAGCATACGCACAACTCCCGCACAAGGTCAGAGCAGCCATCGGAATTCCGTTTCCGAAACGGGTTCATTATCAGCCAGCGGGTAGCCAGAGCTGCACAAACCGGCCTAGAGAGATAACCTCCAAAGTTATTGTGCAGTGGATTTCCGCCTTAACCAGCAGGTTTGGTCTTTGCATCGGTTACTTAATTGCGTCATCGCAACAACCAAAAAATTCCTTAGCCTTTTTTTGCTAGAGGGTCCTTTACGAATACGCATGCTCCTGCTGGAGGATTAGTAGCAAATTGGGTTCGTAGCATACACACACACCGAACACCCATTTTCAGAAGCCGTACGATGACGACGACAACGATGATGCGCGATGAGACGGTTTGGTCTTGAAATCCTGGAAGCATGAAGTGAACTGGTAAAAAGGTTTACTTTGGCCTACAATGAGGCTTACATTTTTTTCATTTTCAATTTTCAAAAACTAGTAGAGGAAAATCCTTCATTACCCCACGACCAACACGACGACCGTTGTGTGCAAACAGCTGTGACTACTGCGGATCGCTGCTGCTAAAAACTCTTTCGTGAATGTTTCCCCTCACAGCGATGTGTCATCGGCGATGTAATAACGTCACCCTCGTCTCCTCTCCCTCTACCCCACACGGAGCTCGTTACAGATTTCCTCAATTACTTTAGTGTCCTTTCCATCAGCTGCACGGTCGCATCTTTTTCTATGTTTGGCAGCCAGCTTTTACTACAATCCACGATCCAACGAAACATTTAAAGATGATCGAATTTACACACCCCATAACACGGGTGTAATTATGCAACCTTCTAGTTGTAGTTTACACGCCAAGCGTACTCTCGATGTGACAGAGTTACTCTTGCGCTCGATTGCTAATGGATGCAGGTAATATATTGGTCCTGAAGGACACTTGACAAACTGAAGGTGCTTTTCTTAGTCAAGAAAAATCGATCGTTTGACCTTTTTCACCTCCTTCTCCTCCCCCTAGCGATTCCATAAATTGACAGCCAACTCTGTACCACTACTAGTACACTACTATTGTTTGCGTGTGGCGTAGGCGTACTGAAGGTCCATCGGGGAGAAAGAAAACGCTCGCGTCGTCGACGCGAAAACACTAGCAGGGTGGTGTAGTGCACACAATGAAGTGACTAACGCACACTTAAAACCGAAGACCTAATCGCTGCCTGCTTGATGGAGCTACACACTCCAAACAACATAAGCACAACAATTGTTGCGAAATCGAAAATTATCTGCATCAGACACCCAAATTTCCAAGTTGCAATTTAGTTTGTCCATGGTGGTGATACTCCAACATTAGTTATCAACACAGAAAACCCAATAAACAACATCGCATTACACTAGTCGTATTCGGAGCCATCTTGATGCTGACTGCTGGTAGAAGCTTTGAAGTCTTCGCCTACCTTTCGTCTTACTTCGGATCTTTTTCCGCAATGGACCCTCAATAGAAACGGCGGAGATATGGTCGTCGAAACTTCATTTTCTTTTCACGGCAAACTGCGGCGGCCATCAATCGATTTCTTCCTCCACCAATATGTTTCTTCTTTTTCCTTGCCTACTCGATCAATCGACGACTATACGGTAGGGAACAGGTTAGACGGTTTGGCGACCATTTAAGAAAATACAGTACAACTTACACAACTGATGTCCCGAAAAATCCTCCTCCGGGCGTTGCTGCGCTGCTTTCGATGTTTTTTTCTTCTTTCCTGCACGGCCCAAAGGCGAACCTCGGGTGGCACAACGGTTGGAATGTGTACGCTTCAATGGGACGAAGTGTCCTGTTTCAAGTTCCAGTCCCGGGTTTCCGTGCGGATGCGGGATGTTTATGCTGGTCCTCGTCACGAGACGTACGAGTGAATGCGTGTGTAACGCGACGATTGAGCGATAATTTTTCACTAATTTTGCACCGACCACAAAGAGGCCAACACAGCACAAAAAAATACACAATCAAACAGGGCCGTTTTCGTAATGCTCGCTTTAGCAGCCCTTCGACGGAGCTGATTCACCTATGGATCGTCGCCCTCCGACGCTTCACACGCGCACAATATGTAGGGCCAACAGAGATACCGTAAATTTGCACCAGCGAGCGAAGCGCTCGAGAAATGGTGATAGGCAGCTTCACCTCGCAGTAGAGAAAAAGGATAGTTGTGCCTTTTGAGTTGCACAAACAACGCTTCCTAAAAACTGGATGCACAAATGCACTCCACACTCACCGCACGCGTAGTATAGTGGGAAAAAACATGCACAATCGATCAACACGTCACACACCCGTTTCGGGAAAGAAGAAAAATTTTTAAGCGAAATCGACGACGACGACGTCTTTTCGCGATACTTCTTTTTGAACTTCTCGATGATTTTCAACTAAACCTGCCATTTAGTGTTGGCAGAATCGGGGTTCGGAAGATCCAAAGCTTCGATCCTAGACGGATTCTAAAGATTCGGCTCACGCGAAGTGAGAAAAGTCATTTTTGTGAACGGACGTTGTGAGTGTCACAAAACAGACCGTTATCACAGAACAATTGAATTACCGATTTGATGATCTCCGCAGTGTGAACATATGAACATATGGTTTATGTTAAATCTTATGCATAATAACATGTAGATTACAAATAAGGAAAGTTTACATTCTTCGTTAAAAATTATCTTAAACTTTTGAGCAAGTGAACCGGTTCGGTGGTTGATGTTGCTTTCTTGAAAATAAATTCGGGTATTAAAACTTGATTCACCGGTAAAGTTGTTATTTATTCAAAAACTTATTATTTCCTCACAAATGTTACACGCAAAACTAGATGATGATTTAGTATGTCTCAAAATGAAGTAAACATCAATTTTTTCCGACAAAAGTTTTTAAAAATCCAGGTTCTCGATTACATGGTAGGTACCGTCTCCAATGTCGCATCAGTAAAATGACAGCTGGTTCACTTCTGCAGAATTGTCTGGCAAACTGTATTTTTTTCTAAACTAACAAAGATTCTAATCGCTTAACTTCGCGAAAATAATGGATGGGCAAAAGCCCTACTATGCGATGGTGGCAGGAATATGCGCATCTTCCGCAAGTTTGTTCGGAAAATTAACCTCCAACAGTGATGTTGTGGCAGCAAGAATTGGTCTACCAGAAGTGAGTAAACAATAGCCGGCTACCGTTTCCGAGGATCTTAGCTGCAACCGAAAAGTATTGTGTTGTTCCAAAATATATATATAAAACGCAAAAAATTAGTTAAATCCTTGTGATATTTCTTTAAATCGGGAAACATAAAAACTGCTCGTTATTTTCATAGAATTCGGTGGAGTTTGAGCTGTCATTTACGCTTTGACAGCTATGTGTTGAAAACTAAGAACAAGAAGACAAAAAGATTCCCTCGGAAATCCAAAAGAAAATAGAGCACACGAAAGCTTGTTGTCGAGTTGTTTGCGAAAAGAAAACGATCAGTGATAGTGGTGTTTTGCTTGATGACCGAGGTTCAAAAACGAAAGGCAATAAAAGAGTCTGGCAAAATGGGCCCAACAAAGATCACTCAAGAAGACCAGCAGTTCAACATAAACTTCGTGGGGGAAGTAAAAAAGCATCCGTGTCTGTTTGATAGCAACAGTGCCGAATACAAGCAAGCCGCGGTCCAGGAAAGAGCTTGGCAAGCTGTCTCTGGGGCAGTGGATGAATCGGTGGACACCTGCAAGAAAAGGTGGCGAAATTTGCGCTGTTGCATGACACGCTACCTCAAATCGGTCCGGGACAATGGCGATGTTCACTCGAATCTACGGCGCAAACCGTACTATCTTTACGCGCACATGCAGTTTGTCTTGCCGTACTTGAAGATGCGTGATGAGGGAGCCAACTATGAACCAGACGAAAGCACCTGGATAAAACAGAATTCGACAACTACTGAGGATTTAAACCGGACAGAGGACGAGGAGTGTGAAGACGAGCCCCAGGAAATGGAAACGCTGGATGTGCAGGAGGAAGACCACCAGCAGCAGCAGCTCAAAGAGAGCATAATACAGTCCATCAAAATCCTTCCAATGAGTCAAGAAGCGCAATCACACGAGAACCATGAACAACATGAACCCCTCTCTGTTTCGGAGGCAGGAGAAACTACTACCACCTATGAAATAATAACAGCGACCCCCACAAAACAGGCACGCCTCTCGAATCCCATCAATACCATTGACACGGCTGGCCCTTCCGTCTCCAGTCCAGTACATACGCCTGACACCAAGAAGGACCTTTTGGGCCAACGGCAGTTCTTCGCAATCACGGGAAACTCAACCCATTCGATGCCCTGTTTCTCTACCAGCACCTTGACACACCAGCAGCAAATGCCCACCTTTGCCCAGCAGACTCAACTGCAACCGCAAACCGCGCAACACTTTGCGCTTATTCCGAGTGCTCCGACGATAGTGAGCGATGCTGATCACAACTTCTTTCAGAGTATCGCTCCGGACATTCAATCGATGACGCTCGAGCAAAAGCGCAAATTCAGGATTGGTATTTTGCGACTTATTGATGAAGTACTCAGTTCGTAATGCTCATGACATGGAAAATGGCCATCGTAAAGTGAAAGGAAACTAAATCAGACCTTTGTTTCGGGTCAATAGGCCAGCGAAGGATAACAGTTTGGTTCTCAGTCGAAAAACAATACACATTTTTTAGCTGCACGATAAAGCATTAATCTTTTGATCGAAAACATTTCATTAATTAGTAGAAATAAGTTTTAACAAACAGGCAGAATAGGATGGTCTCGGTGTTTACACAATTTAAATTTTATCTCTTAAATCGCAATATTACCCAGTACACAAACTGATGGATTAGTTATTTAAACATAAATTGTAAATTTTGTTTGTCCATTTTTAAGTACAATATATTTGTTTGTACTGTGTGTCTAGAAAAACATCAATATTCCTGACGAACCATTTCTATTCAAAATGAACATTCGTGTTTAGTTTTCACCCTGATAGAATACTTCTAAATTGAATTGTAAATTTAAGTTCACCGCTTAAGTACTATATTATAAAATTATTTTTCGTATTCTCGTTCAATAAACATGTACAAAACCGTATTTAATGCATCGGTGCACGAGAGTATTGGTTTCGAATGTTAAATACTTCTCTTTTAATGGAATATTTCCCTAGTGGCCTGCATTAACTCAACTACTTTGCATTGGAATTATGATTGCTCTGAACGCCTGTGTTTGGAGATTTTTCGTCAAGGCTCTTCACACGGGATCAGGATCAACGTTAGTTGCATCATTGGTTAGTGCTGTTACGAACTACATTACCTCGGTAAGAAATCTGCACCCCTTTTGATAAAACACGTATAGTTATATTGAATTTTATCTTTGCAGGCGGTTCTAGGATGGTTAATTTTTAAAGAAAATACCACGGTGTTCTGGTGGGCCGGAACTGCTTTGGTTCTGTCAGGACTGCTTTTAATAATCAGCGGAACAGAAGAACAAGAAAGTTCGATGCCATCGACGAAATTAAATGAGAAAACTGACTGAGATCGTTTAGCGTGTGTTATGTTTTATTGCAATCAAGCGAAAAAGTGTAGCGGACAGTTGTTAGCTTGTAGCCCAACGTTCAAATTGTGTTACAACGTGGAACGAACGGCTGTTTTCATTCGTTGTATCGTATTTAGCATCGGTGCAATAATAACGTACACAGCAATAACTCCAATTGCAATCACCAATGTTAATCGCACGTTTGCGTCGTTGTCCTCCTGGAACCAATGGGAATACACTCCCAAGCCGATAGTAATTACGCCAAGCAGATACGTCACGGTGCCTGCAATCCCATGGATCAGTTTGCTGTAGATAGGGCGCATATACTGGCGTAATTGAAATGCGTATTTAGTGGTCACTCCACCAGCGATTGAAGCCAACGTAAAGCAAACGGTCACCAATCCGAAAATACCGTGCAGAGTTTGAAAATGCGACTTTTGCAGTCGAATTTTGTTGAGAAATATGCACACTGCAGCGATCGTAATCAGTATGCCAGCTACCGCCTGCAGTAGCCAGTGGAGAAACACTTTCGTTCGGTGATGGCAACGGTGCGTGAAGTAGTTTGTCCCGGACATTGTCAGCACTGCCTGGGACATCAGAATCAGGTACTAGAATGACATCAATAGAAAATAACACATACATTTTGCTGGTAACATTTTTGAAAAGTTTTGTTGATGCTGTTTCCTTACCCCTATCGACATGAATGTTGGGTGCCACGAAAACAGTACCATCGCTTTGTTGAAGCAATGGTACGTTATGTAGCCGGCAACAGCGAACATCAAAACGTTGACCAGTGCATTTGCTAGCAATAGCTTTCGACTAAACGTAGCTCCCGTATCTCCGGTTCTATTATTCACCCGCGCATTTGCTCCGCTGCGCTTGCTACGATTGCCATTCATTTGATGATCCGTTTGCTCTTCGGACTCGTTGGACGTGCCAAGTTTGCCCTCCTCCTCGCGATACTGCGCAAACAGCTCTTCGTGTTCTGCGCTGGTTGCTTGTGGTTCTCCACCACCCATTCCGGTGGAAGCAGGAGCACTGTGCTGATAACCGTTCACGGGAAGATCTCGCCTTATCTCGTCTGATAGTTTGAGTTTCGTGGTTCCTGTTTCGTGCCTTTCCAACGAATCAGCTGCTGCAAGCGGGGGTGGTTGGGAGGATCATAACAACATTGTTAGTAGTGTTTATGATATGATATTGAATTCTTTATTGCTAGAGTCGCTCACTTCTCATCGATTCGTAATACCTGTTGATTCATCGTCCGCAAGACGATCGTAGGGAACAGCTGTCTGTGCTTCAGCATCTTTTTTTCCCATGGTCTTTGTGATGATGCAAAATTTTCGCGACTGAACTGTTCGAATGCTTCTGGCAAACAGGACACTGAATGCTCAAAATCACCTCGCCGCCTGTGCAGGTGAGCGAACTGTGAAGTAATTTGTTCATTATCACCTCCAAACCCTGGTCAAGTGCAGCAACGTTCAAGAGCAGGATTAAGCAAATAATTTGTTTGCGCAACGAACACCGTCTTATCTTTTCGGTATGTATTCTTGGTGCATGCTGAAACAGCGGTACACATGCGAGAAGGAATGATGAGCAGAAACATGTTTTACTATACCGATTTTAAAAGTGTTATTTCAAAAGATTTCTTGTTAATTGTTCTGCCCGTACTCAACAATTTCAACTTCCTTTTTTTTCGACACCGAAAGGGCCGCAAATTACCAAAAAACCTGCCATATCAAAATGCTGACAGTTCTTGCTGTCAAACCGACATTTCGGCTTGTAGTTTGTCTTGCATTTGCTTTGGCGCGCATTTCTATCGTTAACGCCATTCTAAATCATTCGCAGTACGCCATTCTAAACTAGCCGTAGTTCGCCATTCCAAACCAGTCGTAGTAAGCCATTTTGCAGTCTATTCGTGCCAGGATACCGTGTTAATATATTCCTCTGTTCAATTAAGCTTCGAAAATGAAGTCACGATGTAAGTGAAGTTGATCATGTTTTAAATTGTTTGCATTCACAGTTTAATGATGTTCTTACCAACGTTACCAATTAACTTTAGCGAAATCATCCCGAGCTGGCCTGACTTTTCCCGTCAGTCGTGTTTCTTCATATCTTCGCAAGGGCCAGTATGCCAATCGTATTGGAACAGGTGCTTCCGTTTACTTTGCGGCGGTACTGGAGTACCTTACGGCAGAAGTGCTGGAACTATCCGGAAATGCGGCCAGGGATAACCACAAGTCGCGACTCGCTCCTCGGCACATCCAACTTGCCATTCGCAATGATGAAGAATTGAGTAAGTTGTTGCAAGACATAACTATCGCACAAGGAGGTGTTCTGCCGAACATTCATAACGTCCTTTTGCCGAGAAAAACTGGACAGAAAAGTAGCACTTCGAATTCTGCACCAAGTCAGGAATATTAGGCGCGTATCTGCTTATTTTTTACTCGTAAAATGTTATTTTAACTTTTTTAAAGTTATGCGATACAGAAACAAGAGAGCACCAGTTCACTTTTACTTACCTTTTTCATTATATATGTTAAAAGCTATATCCAAGCTTCCGTAAATAGTCATCCCTTCGCCGTTTATGTGAATCGCGTTGGTTACAGAAAAAGAAATTTGAAGAACACGTCACTAAGTGAAAGCACCTTCGAGCTCCAGCAATCGCGGAATGCAACAAGTCTAATGCGATTACGGTTATTGAGTGTTAATTGAAATGGTTCTACTCTTATTTTCTAACGCTCCCTTCTTCATAGAGTGTGTTGGTTTGGTACAAATTGTTCTCAGATAAGAAATATTGGGATGGATGGGGATGACCTTTCCTGTCACACAAGCGAAAGCGCTGCTGCTGGGTAGCTTAAACGTCGATTTTTGGTCAAATGTAATCGCTTAGAACGGCTTGAGACGCGTGCCACCATTGTAATGCAATAATGCGAAGATTGTAATTGTGCCATCCTTATCAGGCCAATAAATTGCGACAAAAACTGTACTGCTATTTCTTATCATTGCCAATGTTGCGTGGGAACCATGAAGGGTATCAAAAATTGAGTTTGCAATGCTGTTGGGTAAGATGAGACCAAATGAGAAGTAGGTCCTCTCTTAGAACAAGAAATGGTTGCAATGAGATCATTGTTGCTTTTGACATAGAATATCTAATTAGAAAAGGATCTGGAATTAAGTAAAACATGAACTAAAACAAGCAAAGAGAAACATTTGGCAACAATTCTTGCCGAAGCTGATTGGCAAAGTGGATGTTAACAAACCTGTTGAAAACAATTTCTCAAATAACGTTCGTTTTGAAATAAATGTGTTCGACGCTTGGAAGACTGTTCTACTGTTCAAGTATAATCGTGGTAACTCAAACGTGGGAAACCAGTAATGAATTCTTGAATTATTGAAAAATAGATGTTACTGGGGAACATTTGAAACTGCAGATTATTCGCGTATTCTTTTAATGAGAATTAAAGGCGATTTTTACAAAATAATGAAATATGAAACCAAAAAAAAATACGAATGTCAAATTATTGTGAATTTCTGGTATACTACAATTACCTTGAACTGGGAATGCCGGTTGTCACATTGTTGTGATCAAAACATACGCATAATTAGTGGTTTTCCGGAATCTCCGGACAGAATAAACAGAAAAATGTTACGCCCTGAGGTGGTTAAACAATTGGAGAGCCCAGCAATGGGGCTGGCTACTTCGTGGGCCATTTCACGCCGAAGTGTGCCATGTAGTAATTTGGAAGAGGTGCGGGATGCCTTTAAGCGAAAGTATTGGCCGTTCGAGAAGAACAAGGTTGCAAAGAACAATGCGAAGGCTATCAGACTGCGAGAACAGGGGAATTTGGCATACAAAACAACTCCCAAAGATCCTGATCTGGCCATGGAGTATTATAATAAAAGTATTTGCATGGCGGAAGAAGATTCAGAAGAGCTGGGTATTGGTTATGCCAATCGATCTGCGGTTTACTTCAATAGACAAATGTACCGAGAGTCCTTGCAGAACATCCAGCTTGCCAAACAACATCATTACCCTGAACGACTGATGAACAAGTTGAACGAACGCGAAAAACGCTGTCTTGAGAATATAGTGGATTCGACGGAAAATCCTCAGGAAGCTGCAACAGGGGAGAAACATTGTTCCTTGAAATCCTGCTTGGAAATGGGTGAAGATGGCAAAGGCATCCGTACGAGTTGCGACTTGAGCGCCGGCGAGAAAGTGCTGCTGGAAAAGCCTTTTCTGCTTGTCGTAGAACCCGAGCTAGCCTACAAGCGATGCGACTACTGCGGAGCGAGCAACAACTTTAATTTACGACCCTGTACGTCCTGCACTGCGGTGATGTATTGCAGCGAGAATTGCCAAGAACAGGCATTACAAAGATATCATCAGTTTGAGTGCGAAATAGTGGATGAGTTGAAACTAATGTTTCGTGGTCCAAAGGCAAACAGACTTCTACATCTTTCGCTGAGATTGTTTTGGCATGGCATGCTTCTATACCAAGAAGATCCGCAAACATTTCCGCAACGGTGCGAAAATCGTTCAGAACTCGAGCAGTTCCGCAACCCATTCACATTGGAGCCATCGGATTACTTCTTCTATCTATATCTGAAGGGCTCCGAAAAAATGTTTTCTATTGAAGGTAGCACCGAGGAGACATATTTAACCGGGATGTGTGTTACGCAGTTCGTCACCGTCCTTATTTACTACATAGCTGTCGAAGAAAACTCATCCTTGGTTCAACGCTTTGAAGGAAAAGTAGCTGGAGAAATATTGCGAAAATCGCTGTACGCACTGGTGCGTCAAATGGCTAGTTTGGCTGACTACCGAACGGAAGAAACGACATGTTTTTATCCATTTTCACGTCTTATTCGACACTCCTGTGCCCCGACTGCTGAACGGTTTTTGCATAATTTCCAGACTATGGTTGTGCTTAAGCGCCCCGTTCAAATGGGGCGGGAAATCACTATAGCATATGAGTAAGTTTTGAAAATACCTCCTAGTCGAGTAGTGGCATGTAAATATATGATTTTTATTTCACAGTGAAAAACTTACCACCGATCGTGCTACTAAAGAGAAACGCTTGGAAAAGACTGAGAGGTATAATCTTAAAAACTGCAACTGTGAAGGATGTAAGGCAGATTATCCACTGCTGAAGGATATAGAAAAGGACGAGGACTTGTCGAAAGAATTGGAGACGATAAGAGCTGAAGCGAATGGAGTTAACCAACGAAAGAAGCTTGCCGAATTTTTGGATCGATACGATGACTTGTATCCGAAACAAGAATTAGCCGAAGCTTGGAACATGTACAGGGAGTTTATCCTTAAGGAATTGTGAGCAAACTGAGCAATGCCATTTATATAATATCTAATCACCAATCACAGGATTACAGGATGTTGAAGATATCGTCAGCCATTTCATTTTCATACTATTTAATAGCAATTTCTCTGAAACTTTATAAAGAACTGAAATAGAATTGAATTAAAGGAGGGAGAATTGTTATTTTATTATACTTCGATCTATGCCAGACCTATGTGCTGAAGTCATTCAAAAAAAAATACATGCTCTAAAGTGAGACTCTTTATGCTCCTCTCACTGCTTTACTTATCTTTGCGATCTGCGTTTAACGAATTCACAATACGATTCACTTCGCTGGCAACCAAATCGTCCAGAACTACGCCATTCGTGTCGATAAAGTTAGCCACTGACTTGGTGACCGTGGCCTCTCGAATGCCGCGCGAATCCTTAAGCTGCACGGTTAGTTCATATTTGTCGTCGTACTTCTTCATGTCGGAACTAGCTTTCCATCGCTTCACGCTGCCAGAAGTGTCCTTCTGTTCGCTCAGCACAAAAATTCCTTTTTCAACGTACGTCGTGTAGACGGTAAGGACACCCATCAGGAAAAAGTAGCAGCAAACGCAGACAATAAGGACGGGCTTGGAAGCAGGAAACGTGTACTCATAATCATAGCCCAGCGCCACCAGCGCGATTCCGACGGCCAGTGCACAAATAAACAAACGTCCATCGATGATGCCAAAAAGCTCCTTCATATTGTTATGGTTCATCAGCGCACTTTTAACCGAATCATCCAACGCGTGCTTGACCGCAGTTCCATCCCATTTGTTGATCTGCACCACCTGTTTTCATTGCATTTACGATAAAGGGAAACATCATCAGATCCACAATTTCTCTCGGAAGCTGAGCAAAACTGTGACGTGTCGGTTTGCTGACCGGCATAACGCTGTTTGCCACTATGCTTACCTCATCTTCCTTGTTCTGCGCACTATCAGATGATTTCTTGGTCTTGGTCGACATAATAAGATATCTTCGGAACTCGTAAAACCAATGGAACGGACAATTTTCAAGGAAATCGGCACAGGAGAAGCAGATTTTCCTCGACGATGCTGCTGCTGGACTAGCCAAAGTTGATGTGGATGCTACTGTCAATCGATTTGACACCATTTGACAGTTGCTTTGTATGTCAACAAACTTCATGGTTTCACCTGATCCAGTATACCCTTCTTTTGCAGCTCGTTTTGAATTCAGTTGATCGTGAAAGTTCGTCGAGTGAGGTTGTTTGACCGCGTCCGCTCTTGATCGAAAACGGCGAACGCCGGTTGTTAGCAAAGTTTATTTCGTGGTGTCCAAACTTTATACTACCGAGCCATAACGGGGTGCATCAATGTTAAGGTGTTCTATTTGGCTAAAAGTTATTTAAAGCTACTTTTGGATAGCGTTTACCACGATTGGTACCGAAGTAGTAATCAAATTTGATTTTCATCGTTCTCGTTGGGGAAAGTGGATACCAACCTACAGCGAGATTGGCTTGAATGCCCGGCAAAACTAAACCCCCAAATAATTGAGGGAAAACACCTCAATGCGTGGAATTGTTAGTATTCTTAATCTTAATTGATTGGAAGTGTTTGTAAAGCGTGTACAAAACTGCGTGGCCGTGTTGATTTCTAAATAAGCGCCTAGTCCCACGTGTTTTCTGATTGCTGCAAGAAATCGTTTTTGGATCTTTGCAGCAGATCATTTTAAGATCCGCGACGGCAAGGGTAGGTTCCGTGACCTAATCGCAAAGCGTAGAGAGTAATAGATAAAATCCGTTGTATGTGAAAATTTGGCAACGATCCGCGCGAGGAAAGCCAAAGAGAAATTAAACCAGTATCATTTTGTGTTTGAATGAAAACAAACAAGAGTGTGCCATATCACTGTAATTGTGCCGCTGTGGAAATTGCAAGTGCAAGTGCTCGTATAGTTTTTAAAGTGAAATCGAAGAGGTCTGAGATTTGAGTAATCAAGGAAATCTGGGGGCCGTTCGGAGTGCAAAGTTGTTGTGCAAACAAAAACAATCAATAAGGAAGCTGAGAAAGCTAGCAGTTGAGGCACCGACCGATTGAATAAAACTTAAGGTAAGACAAAGTGATGCTTTGCAATGTTGATTTGAAATCTGAAATGACTTTTGCTTTCGAGGAAAATACTTCGTTACTGAAAGAATCAATTTCCTTTAAATGTTCAATGTTAGAAAATTGATATACCATATCAAACAATTAATTAACATAATTTATGTGCGACAGCGGCTAATGTAAGTACAGTTTTCATACCCTCCTAATAGCACTTCGTGTAATTGATCCCCCGTAAAAGGTGATATACGTACGTGCACCGGCACACTAGAGCCATCGCGGACGAGAAGAAAAAATCACGTCTCAATCAGGCGCTTCAGATGTGACAACGATGTTTGCGTACCATTGTCCATTGTAGCTCGCGGCTTTGCGCTTTTATCTGAATATTTTCGCTGACAGCTCATAAATCTGCGGTACTACGCGGGGAAGAAGAACAAACTGCTAGCTCGATTCAAGGGAAGAAATTGACCAACAGGGCAGGTTCATCAGAGATGCGCCAGACGGTGCTTAAGAAGATGTTCAGGAAAAGGATTGTATTCCTTAATGGTACAATTTAGTTTTTAACCAAATTTATCCAACATCGTAACAAAGTTGGCAATGCTTGCCGAGCCGCTTCAATGAGCAGCAAGTATTCTTTTAGTACGGTGTAAATTTAGACCGAGTTAAGAGCAATAAACGTCTTGCTTGTAGTGATTTATTAAATTGATTATTTTAGGTTTTTTCGCTTTCTTTTCTGTTCTGTTTGTTGTCCTTTTTTGATCGCGAGCCTTGTGCAACGTCTTGGTCGAGGTATGCCAGTGATGCTTTCTTTTTTGAATTTCTATTTGAAGATTTGCATCTCATCGTCAAGTACTTCACCAACCACTTCCTCAACCCGTAGCCAAAATCAAGCAACGAACGTACAAAGTTCTTCTCCAATTCGTGGAATCCCGACATAATCTTTCAAACGACAAAGCAGCACAACGCCAATTGTCACATATTTGTTGTAAAAGATCGACTGAAACCGTAGGAAAATGTCCTCGTCTCCGCGGCTCACCGGTTATACGCTGCGTCCATCGGAGACGTCTACCACGGTATCGATCACACTCAATAGCTGCGGAACGGGAATCAAGAAGCTCAGCATCAAGTCCGCCGGAAGCACAAACTCGGGTGGGGAGTCGACCGATCCGCTGGAGTCAGATTTTAGTGGCGAAGAAGAGGAAGAGCAGGAAGTAAGTGGTGAGGAGGAAGCGGACGAGGAGGAAGACGAGGACAGTGCACGGAAGGATCGCCGGAAGGGTGAAAGTGTGCGTTCCAGGTGAGATTAAAATCATTATCCAAACTCCACCCAAAACGACTCACGACTTTTTGTTTGCCATGTTTATTGCTCATCTACACAGATTAGCTACAGGCCATAACAAAAACACAAAGGCGAAAGCCGAAGAAAAGGACGAAGAAGAAGAGGAGGAAGAGGAAGAAGCGGAGAGTAACTCGGATAACGAGCAGGATATTCGCCACAGTACCGCAGCAAAGCTCGTCAGTAATCGAAGGCAAAAGTCTGCTTCTTCGGCTGACGACGACGACGACGAAGACGACAACGAAGAGGACGAGGACGAGGACGAACCGGAACAGCGAAACCAAGGGCAGCAAGTGCATCGAAATGTTCCCGGAAGTCGGCAGCAGCCACGGACTCCTTCTGCTGACGCTGACGATGGTGATGATAGTCGGTGCGGTGGCGATAGCGATGACGACGGTGGCGATCTATCTGATAAGAATAATAATATCGGCGGAGCTGTTCGCCGGAAACAACCGGAGGACTATGCTTTGGATGATTTTCAAATACTGAAAACGATAGGTAAGTTCAGTTCAGGAAATATGATGTTATTTACTTATAATTTTTATCTCAAGCCCATTTTGGAAACCAAACAGTAAAAAATTTGACCATTTTTGGGGAATTTTAAAGTGAAGTGGCGATCAAACAACAATTCACCGTAGTGTTTGTCCAACGTTTTCTCTTGGAAAAGACGCTGTTTCTGTATCATCATCCATTTCTCATGTATCTGTTTTTGCTGTTGCTAAAATTTTATTTTCATTTTGGTAGAGGGGGAGAAAAATGGAGCACGACTGTCTCAATAACAAATTGTCAAAACGATGGAATGGAGAAGATCATAAAGCAAAACACGATCGTGTTGTAGTGAAGATCGTGAAGGAAACGATGGCACGGAAGTGTGGACCAATTTTCCGGACCGCCGCAACAGGTTTTCCCTCTGCACTACCTACCGACGGCGGCTGTTGTCCACGTACTGGCGCGTGTTCGCCCACCACACCACAACGACTACCATCCAAGTATATGTACACAGATGTGTACGCCGCCGGTGGGATCGTAAAACATTTTTATTTATTATGACGCTGATCAGTCTGCGGGATCACGGGCCGCGGCTGTTGTCCTTGCCACCCTTGCTTTTCCTCGTCGTTTGCGAATGATGATGATGATATCGAGGAAGGTTTGTTCTCTGGCGTGGACTTGGCAGTCGCTGCGACTTCTGGTCTTTTTTTTTACCATGAGTTTTAATCCAAGGGTAACCAAGGCGTTGGCTGGCCGGGCAATGGACCAAAGGGTTGCGAGTACACTACAGAAGGGAACTTTGAAGGTCTGGTTTTGCTAGAGTCCATGAAGGAATGAACCGAGCTCTGGACGCTGGGAACTAAAGACAGATTGTAAACTTTCACGTTAATGTAAGCCAGGCCATGCAATTTCCATAAAATTAATTAATCTGAACGAACCGGTAAGATTAGAAGGATCAAAGCAACCGTTGTACGTTGAAGGCGAAAATTGACCGGAACAGTGAATTTCCAGGATGAGAATATCGTTTTTTATTCAGCGTCTGTCTGTGTGTTTCCTGAGTTTTGTTATATCGATCCTATTTGAGGAGAGACCACCCATGAATCTCGTATACATTATAACGCCACCACCCCATGTTCGCTACACGGTGCCAAGAAAATGTAACTACCGTCGATAGTTTTCCGGGCGGCACCGAAAATCCAAAAAGCTTTTAACCGGCACAATCTGGCCCCGGGCCCACTGGCATGCACGTCCATCACCGTTGAACGCAAGTGTCATCCATCGGAGTCCTGAGTGACGGGAAGTAATCTGACTAGCAGTGCGAGAAAAAAAAAACTCTTCGGATGAGCTGAACGGGTTTTGCATTGCGTTGACGTGTGTCAGGACCCGCGTTTGGTGTATCAAGAGGCGGCGCCGAAGGAAGGAGAGAATGTATGTCAAAACTCGTCGCATATTGCCTATCCATCTATTCTGCGTGTGACACCCCGCGCGATGCTACTGGCTAAAGGGGAATCCACTAGATGACATGCCCACGTAATCTCATCTTCCCCGTGTGCCATTTGCCGCGTATCTCTCGCTTCTCTTGTTGTCAACATAGTGCACAGATAGCACTTGAGGCTGATAATAGCACTTGCACTTGTTTGTTGGTGCTGTGCGGAACGAAGCGTTTTTAAGCCGTCCCACCTTCAACGCAACCATCACCGATGCTGTTCTACAATTATATCCAATTAATTACGGCGCTAATGAGAAATGAATTCATTTTCACCATCCTTCCCACGAAGGTTTGGGTTTCCTCGTAGATGGTATATGTTTTTGTTATGTCGGTGGTTTTTCTTCGCATCAATACGTTGACTGATCAACATCCATTTCAGAACGGGTTTCCTTTTCCTTGTATTTGTAGATCAGCAATTTTTTGTGCGTCTCAATGAAGGATGTGTAAAAAGTGTTTCATATTGTACATACAATTTTATGAAATTAAACCCTTGAAATTCATGCGATTTGTGTCAACAGGACTGAGTAAAAAAAATAGCTTAAGAAAGTTCCTCATCGTTCTACGGATATTTGAAATTCAATATAAATGATACACAAAAGTATACAAACTAATTGTACGTCTATGAAACTGCTGTGGAAAACTCAACTCGCGTGTGGGATGGACACAGTTGTTGCATTTATTCTTACAATGACCGCTTAATATTTCATTGGCGGCGATTGTTTTTCTCAGTTCGTTTTTGTTAATCAAATATCGTGAGCTCATCTCGAACCCATTGTGGAGCTAAAAATAATACTGTTGCCGTTTGTAAACAGCCAATCCGGCGGCTCACTCAAGCAAAGCACTGGGCAGCAAAATAGTCCGCCACATATCACAAATCAGGTGCGCCACTACTTTGCTTTGCGGGTGAATTTTTCTCTTGAGGGACCTGGGAAGACAATCGAGTTTGATGGTGAAGAAGAAGCATGTTTCCCTCCCATCGGCCGGGCGATGTTGTTTTCCTCGAGGATGTTTCATACTGAAACGGTGTGTCATTCGGTGGACTGACGTATGTGCCCCGGCTTAAGCCCTGGAAGATGAACTGGATGGAGACCCCGCCGTCTTCATGGTTGGACTTGTCCTTCCGAGCGGTCACCGGCCGTTGATGTTGATGTCGTTGCGGGGAAAAAATAAATCTACGTCCATGCGCCAGGCATGGCATGGCAGACAGGAGAGATACATGGAAATGTCCCCGGAAACACCTGTTGGCATAAGTTTCCAACCGCTGTTGGCAGCTGTGTGTGGGGACACGATTCGCCGGGAAATATGACGAGCGTATGGACAGATCGTGGCAAAAGGCGCGCTTGAGGGATCACCCATAAACATTATTTACTTGAGGTTGACTCGTTCCCGCGTGTTTTATTTGCTACTTTCACTCATCGTACGCAGCTGGACCGCATTAGATACGTGATTTTATGTGTTTTGATCCAACAGTCCAACCACGCGATGGCGCTGCACCGAAAATATCTGCAAAGAGTTTGGCGATGTTTTTCAACTCGCTCCTTAGAAGACCGTGCAGTTTTTTTGTTTTCACTTGATCGAAGGAAGATTACTGCAAGACCTCATTGGAATATCGAACGGTAGAATGATCGACGAACTGTCCGGTATAACGCGTTTGCGCACGCAGACGATCGACGACGGCCGTGTTAATCGCATCGATCCATCGTGTGCACTCCATCGATCGCCGTCGGAGATGAAAGCTTTATGGCAGGCGTTTGTAAGTGTTTCCTTGGGGAAAAATCTTTCGCTCTCGCGTCAGCCGGGGAGGGAGGTCTAGTCAACCGAGTTTCCGCAGTTTGATGATGTTTTATTGCCACTTCCAGATCGACATCCAGCTGTTCTGGCTTCGCCCTGGAGAAAGCACCAAGACCCCAAGAGTCATGGTCGGCTACTTACCTGTTCGGGAAACCCGGGTTTTAGTCGACCTCGTCGGGAGGGAAAGGTAATCTTTTCCTCCCCGCCCAAGCGGTTGCTAATCGTATCGTTACGATTGTATAAACAAACAAAGTATCAAACGTGGCCACTTCACGAGCATGGCCAAATCGCCGGTTCGCTTGCGCGTTTCCAGGGCGCTCAATTGCACTACTTCGAGGGCACTTCACGGGGCGATCGACGAATCGAATCCGATTCCATGCAAATGGCAACGACGTGCCAAAGTCGCATCTCCTTGGTGGCGGCCGTTTCTCGCCCTCCCGGGCGATTATGTAACCGACGCGTCGGATGGATGGTCATGTCTGCTACTTGTCTGTTTCGCCGACGGTTAGTCATCGATCGTCCGATCGGCTCGAGAATCTGTATTTCCGCCGAGGTGCGGTGCGCTGGTCGGTGGGCGCGTTGAAAGATGCGACGGTGGTGCACGTAATGCCTTTTTTGCGTTTCCTGTTGCAAAAGACTAAATGGTCTCCGAAATGGAAGTCTATCGACCATCGAACCCCTTTTTTGCTGACGTCGGCATATAAACGATCGCTGCCTTGGGGGGCGCTGCGAGTGTAAGAACATGGTCTTGCTATTACTTGCTCGATACACACACATTTGCACACCCGTTGAAGGATATTATAGGATCCTCTTTTTTACACAAGCGCGCGTCGTCGAAATTGGCCCCGGCTTTCGCTTGATGCACTTCATCACGTTTTCCTTGTGCCGTAACGAAAAGTGTATTTCTACGCTTCTCATACTACTCCAGGTATGTACGCTGCTCGAGGGAAAAACCGGAACGAACCAGAGGCAGTCGCTTGCACATTCGTACTGCCAGACTATTTACGTCCACTTCCGCGACGGATATAGTTCAACATCCACGCTGTCGTCGTCTCTCCATCGTTGTTATGCTAATTCAAGCTGCCATTTATTTGTGGTTATTGTTTTTCCTGCACTTTTCCTGTCCACTCTCGGTCGGTTTGTCCTTTTTTGTTTATCACTGCGTGCTTAGCTGGGTGTGTTATCGTTTCACTATTTACGCTATTGGGTTGTTTTCCTCGTATCGTTTTCATTCGTTTTTTGCTGGTTTATTTCATACATTTCCAATTTAACTCGGGCGCTTGGTTTCTCCCGATTGCAATACGTCGGGAACGCTTAAAAACACCACATAATAATCTACGTGGAAAAATTATTAGCAAAATGAAAAAGGAAAAATAGTGCACCGGATCTAAAACCACCCAACTCGAGACACGCGCGTCGTTCGCCGCCGCCGCCCCGGTCATTGACGTAGGGAAGGGTTGATTTTTCCACCACACAGGTCTATTTCAGAATCATTCATAAGACGGCTGGTGATCGCACGTCGCCTTACACCAGCCCGAAAGAGATGACGTTCATGCGAGAGGACATGCTCCCGAGTGGTTGGATGTGCAAATTTATTGCCACTTGGTGCTATTTGCTTAATTTCTAAACGAATCTTTATTGCGCCCATTGCAGATGCCGCTGGAGTGCATTTAGATTGATGTCACTGTGCAAAATATATGATAGTGGCATGCAACAATGACGTTACATTTTCTTACATTTTCTGCGTCAAATGTATCGTGTTTCGTAGTTGTTCCTCGATTTTTTGGTCATCAAGCACCAAAAGGACTAGGACCTGCTCTGGCTTGCGGGAAATAAGGATCAACGATATATCCAAACACTGTACGGCTAGAAAGAGCCTAGTTTCTCGAGAGCCAGAGCACGAATGTGTACCACTTTCCATGCTTATTTACTCTCCATTAGGATTGCATTATGTTCAGCAATTATTTACCTTTCCACATCACACAAAATTTCCCCACCGGAACAGAAAAAGGTGGGTCAATGGAGTAAGCGAAATAATGATGGGTCGTTTGGTTTTCCCCCTTTTTCTGCCGGGATAATGGATGGTCAAATGATTGATTAGGAAAAAATGGTCTCCATCATTTCCGGCTTGGGGGAAAAAAAAATCGGTCTCCATAGTGTAAGTATTCAATCAACGGAACAAGTTGACGACGGTGGAAGATGTCAGGGGAATTAGATTTCCTTTTTACAGTGTATCAAACTTAGTGTAGTGTTGTTCTAATTCTTGAGCCATTTAGCAGTCCGAGAGTTTCCTGATGTTGTCGTCTTCAGGAGGAACTGAAATTTGACTTATTGAAGCCACGCGCCGCAAAACAACATTGCATGTAAACGAACCACTTTAAAGTGTCAACTTCTCCTTTCCGCTCGTGTAACTCGGGTGGGGTTAATTTTATTCCAATCAATCAATCGTACTATCATCATCAGTGCGTCCATCAAATCGACCGACTGTGTCATACCTCTGCCTATCAATAAAGCCGAAAGTTAATTTGCGTGATTGCATCCCCAAACGTCCCGGGCATGGGCGATAGTTTACTTTTCGATTCGAGGTTTCAATTGCACTCTTCTTCTGCTGGTTGTTTGGCTCGTTACAGCTACAGCTCTTTTTTTTCAATTTATTTTACATAAACAAACCAATCAGCTACTTGTGAATGGGAAAAGACGGCTTGATACTAGTTCGAAAAATGTCGGATTGATCGATGGGACGATTCGTTTCTTCACAAATAGTCTGGTGGACTATTTCTTTAACGTTATTTAAACGGTGTAAAACTATGATATCATCAGATTATGTTGGATTTTATTATTTTAGTGATGTTGTTAGAAGGTAACAGGATAAACAAATGATTATAACTACATGTGAAGAAGATTATCCATGACCATCCACGTAATCACATGCACAGAAGTTACACGGAGGGAAGGGCGCCTTCGTGGGCGGAACATTTTGGACAACGTCCAACCCATCCCGTGTGGTTGAATCCCCCGCGATGGTGGCGTTCCGTGTGCATTCATGCGTATGCAGTTGGAGCATATTTATCATTCTCACACGGACGGACACCCTGAAACCTTCCGCCCTCGAATCCTACCCTCGGCCGCTCTCGGTTGTCGCCGTCGCCCCCTCAGCCCTCGCCTCAGGCCTGTATTAATAGACATTTTGTCACTCCATCCTTCACCGCGCGCGCCGCCGCCGCCAATATTCGGGTGATCTTCGCCGACGGTGGAGCAGCGGATCCGTCATACTAAATGTCACACGCGTGCTGGTCGCCCAGGATTACGGATCGGACACTCGTTATTCGGATTTCGAACCTGGCACCCGCTCGCCGATCATAATCCTGGTTATTTGCTCGCGTTAACCTATTTCTTGGGATTACGAGGGGGGGCAGAGGGATTTCTTCGTTCCCGGCAGCTTGATAAAAGGCAGCGACGGCATGAAAATCTAGTCTGGGACGGCACTTGTTTATTGCCGCGCGTAGTCGTGTTGCGAAACTGCAACCGAAAAAAGATTGGACCCGTTTTCGGGAGGTCGTTTTGATGTTGTACAATTTGTCGTCGGTATTACTTTATGGTTTTATTATTACTTTTTTAGTGCGAAATAATATCGTCGGTAGGGGCTTTGCTAACTATGAAACACTCTGTGGACTTTGTCGTTTCTTCGGTACATCGCTTTGGTTTTTTCGAAAGACGATGAACTCCATAAGGATAACCATGAAAACCGCAGCCGTTGATACTTTCTTTCCGTAAGCCGAAGCAGTTCTTCACTGATGTCACTTTTTAAATCGTCCTGATCAGAACAGCCGCCAATTTTCAAGGCCACACATTTGCGTCTGGTCTGGGACCGAGAATCTGTTTCTAACCCGGTGTCCTCGTAGCCATCCGAAGGACGGATTCGCAGCTGGCGAATGCGTGCGTGCGTGTGTTTGTTGTTTTAAGCCGAGAGGTTGGCAATATTATGCACTCCAACCTCCGTCCTGTGGCCACCAACGAAACCGACGCCACCGCATAAACCGCGTATGGGTTTCGGTTTCGGTGAAGTTGCTTCCGCTCCGGAACACAGGATGCGCTGTTTCGCGACTATATATAATGATAATAATAATAATGGTACGATGGTGCTGGAAGGTTATTATGATAAGGAGGGGTTGGTAAGGGATGACACATACATGGGGCATAGCAGGAGGGCATGCTCGACAACGCACTCAACACAGTCTGGTCCATTTGCATAGACCTAATAAACGCACCGGACGAAGCCAAAAGGATGAATGCCAAGCGCCACTAGGCGCCTCCATCGGTCGGGCGGGGAGAGCATTTCCTTCTCAAAACAAACAGAAAATCAGTACCGGGCACACCATGGCCAGAATAATTCGCATTCATCGGTAAACCACACCGGGCGGGCGGAGGGAAAATCCATCCGGTGGTCGGGTGTCCTGGTGGAACGTTGGTGGTTTGACATGAGAAATTTAATTCATTTTAATACACCCCATCGTAATGGGGCATCGTAAAGCCGCGCTCGTAGTGGACGGAAGTCGTTCGGGGGTTTCAGTGTGTGTGCCAACAAATGTGTACCGGTTGGCAGAGATTGATTTTAATACCGACGACAATGTTTTATGTGACTGAGTGGTGGGTTTTTTTTCCTCTCTCTAGATGTTTCGGATTTTTGTTTGGCCATGTTGCAATGTACAGTTGATGTTGTGTTGATCAGACATTTCGGCCGTCGGTTTAATAAACTTCAAACAGGTAGTAACAGCCGAAAGCGTTTCTTGTTCGGGCGCGATCTTGTTCATCCCAAAGGTTCATTGAGCCGTTGTCTACGCTTTCCATAATTTATGTTCGGTTAGTAATTTCCACCGCTATCAAATTTATTCTGTCTACCGCGCATTTAAAACCCGTAGCATAGCCAAACACACAAACGCACGGTACTCACGTGGGTCGTTCGTGTGTTTGTGTTGTCGTGGGAGAAGAATGGCATGGTGTCACGTTCATACGACGATATGTTTATTTTACATATCATGCTAGATAGGGAACGGCCGGCTAATGAATTGTGCGATGCTCTTTTTCATAAACTCTCTGCCGTTGGTGGTAAGGTTTACCTTCGTTTTTCCTTCCAACCGGTGTGTCGTGTGGAAATATTGCACACGCAATGCTCTACCTCTACTGCGGAAACCGAGGTTTGAAAAATCGTTACTCTATCCTGTAACTGTTGCCAATGGTTTGTTCTTTCAATTGGGGAAAAACTAGTGAAGGATCTAGGAATTTTAAACCCACGGTTTAGTAGCGGTGATTTTTCCGCTTCAGTTTGAATTACATTGCCATTTTGTTGTGATGTGCTCCGATGATATCACGCTCGTTCGGGAAAATGGAAAACCCACGAATGTTCCTTTTGTTGTTGTCCTGTCCTCCTTGGCATGAAGGGATTTCTGCGCGGACGATGGTACCGTGCCAGCAGATTTAAGCAGGATTAATGGCTGTCTGCGAACCTGCTCACATTTCAACATGATCATCGGACGTCTTTGCCGTTAATTTTTGGTTTTGTTTATGCCCGGCACTTCAGAAAGGGTGATAGGGTAATAAATAAATGGCCGCGTTTGATAAATGTCCCTAGCTGTTCACCCCTTTTGTTACCCCTTTTTCCTCCACTTGTTAGTGTTAGAAATCACCAGTAAGATGTGTATCGTTACTTTTTGTTGTTGAAAGATGTTTCAATACAGAACTGTCGTTTATTTTGTAGTTTACATTGGGTTGTACGATCTCTTATCCATTCTGTTTTCAATCCACAGCTGTCTTTCATAAATCTTGTTCCATGCGGAATTGCGATCGATTGAAGCATGTTTCTTCATTCGCTCAATACAATTCCGCTCGAACCTAGAAGAAAATAGACGAATCTATTCAAAGCAGCGTTTCCGACCACCATTCTAAGCCAGTTTGGCGAACTCTTCCGTCGGGGTGCTCCAAGAAAGCGGCAAACTAATTAAAAGTGGGCTCTTGCAAAATAATGGGTAAATTTGATTTCGAACGTTTGAGCTGTGTTGTGTTGTGCTGTTCCAGGGAAAAAGGGTTGTTGTCCTTCCGGAGACATCGACATCGGCATCGACCTCCGGGCGGGGCAAAAGTGTGAGAGGAAAAAGGACGCGCCAGAAGCTTTATAATAATTTCTCGAAGGTACCCAGATTTCCTCACCCTTTCTTCGAGCATAAGGAAAAAGAGCGAAAAAGCGTCAAATTAGGAGTGAAAGTTTGTGGGAAATTTGTTTTAAGACTTTTCTAAAAGCAGCGTGTCGGGGTGTTTTAAGATTTCGTTCGAAGGTACAGATTGGGATGAATTGTGTGTCTATTTTAAACAGTCATGAATATTATCTCCGCGCGTTTAGGTAAAGAAGAAAAGGTTCGATAAGGTTCGAACAAAACTTCCTTATGCTCAAGCAAATCCCTTCGCATAACAGATTATCACTAGATAAAAAAGTCCCTTATATTCTTCTTTTTTAAATCTTCTTAAGGAGACAAGGATGTATTTATCTTCTGAGTGATAGCATTAAATTCGATTCCATAAAGCCAGGCCACCTTTTCCATGGTGCGTTCGTTAGTCGTCGGTCTCAGCGGGTTTGAGGCGGGTTTTATCTAATGTATTAACTCTGCCAACGCCGTTGCCGGGGCCAGTGTCCGGTGTTTTGAGCTTCAGTAATTAGATTACCGAACTTTCAGGACAGCAGCATGAATGTAGATTGCGAGACGGAGCAGTCTCTTCTATTTGTAAGGGTTTTTTGTGTTTGACTTGCTTGCTTGCTGCTGGCAAATTTATTGCTTGCAAATTTATTTATAACGAACCTTTTGAACTGAACGTATTCCGTACGCTACGTTCTCTAATTTTTATTTCCTTCGTCGTGCGCTCAAACAACAACGGTGTTGTTTATTTGTTCATTACGGAACAATAACACCTTTCAACACCAGAACATTATAACACTTGTGCATTTTCATCTTGCTCGATGTGGGCCGCTTCCTCCCATACCCGCCAGTTAGTCCACACGACATGATTACGTTTTCCATTAGCCTACGGTGAACCAATTCGAACCTTCGTGCTGCCGATGGCGGTCGTCCGGGTGGCATAAGTGTTTGATAGTGTTTAATATGTTCGCTCCCCGCGTTTTGCTTCACCTTCTGGATGTGTTTTCGCGCGCCGGCCCGTGCATTGCTAATTTTAGCATTGTACCGCAATAAGAAGAAATCACCCTCGGGGGGAGTATGAGAGCCGGCTCCCTTTTTCTCTTATTTCCTTTGACGCTTCGATCGGCAATATGAAATCACATGTCGCAAATGGTTCGCGCTTCAACACCGGAGAGAGTCGAGGGGCGGAGGAGAATTTTGGAAAAAATAAATAAAAGTAATGCAAAGCCAAATGCAAACAACTGGCAACCACACCAAGCATGATCGACGACGAGGAGGGCAAGATGAAAGCAGGCTCCAATAACAGCCAAAAAGAAGAGAGGGGGGAGGCCTTTTTTTGTTTGGATTAATTTCCGATCTGCAAGTGGTAAAACATTGATCCTGATTGTTGTTGCCATCGTGCAAGTGGTGGGCAAGTGGGCCGAAAGGAAGCAGGAAACGATAGAGAATGGTCAATAAAATCGGCAGCGGCGGGGGAAAAGGGAAAATAGCCGCGTGCAATCGAGCGAGCGAAAAGTATCACCGCGAAATGAACGAAACCACGGGGTTGCGGGAAAAAACATGAAAATAGGGTAGGGAGCATGGAGCACAGGGAGGGCAGGGGGTGGTTGGTGCGAAAATAGCGCAAACTGACGCACAACGATTCGTGCGACTGGCGGTAAACACATGTCAAACCGCATGACCAAAACGGACCGTGTCGGAGTTCGCGTTGCGCGTTCGAACCGGCAGCTGGAGGACGTCTTTCGGAGAAAAGTGGGCAGTTATGCAGTCCGGCCAAACAGGAGGGAAAGCGTCCTTTGATCCCCCTTTCGTCCCTTCCAATGTCAAGGACTTCAAATGAAAGCAAACGGAACACACAACTGTCACGCGTGTGAGCCTGTTTCGAGAAAACAAATGTCGCTCCAGTCCAGAAGAAGGGGACCAATGGAAAATAACGATGATGCTGATGGCGAAGGTGTGTCCACTTCAAACACCGAAAATATGCAAATTTACAATGAACCGCTAATGAAACTGTTGTGGAACGTCGTCAAACGTTGTTGCCTCAATTGCAGAGGGCTTGACTGCGATAGTTGTTGACGGTAGGAAAATGAAAGAAGCGCGTAATTTGACAACCAAAAGGAGCAGAGTTCAGGTTCCAAAAGTTCCCAACATACTCCCCCGTTTGGTGCCAAACGAATGTTTACGCGTAGTTTTACTTTAACCACACGGAAGGACATGCATGAGAACATTTGATCGGTCAATTAGAGAGTGGCATTGCTGGTCGATCGATTTATCACCGATCGATCACTTCATCAAGTTGTTTTCGTGAGTGTCGTTCATGCGCATTGACGTCAAAGAGTCCACGTCTCGCCATTTGTTTGCATGATACACTTTATGATCTACGGTGGAGTTGTATGCATTTTCCATTCGCTAGCTAGCTTTTTCTTTTATTTTCGTGAGTGAAAACTAACGCAAACAACACAGCGGGTTTGTTGTTATATTACGCAACGATACATTGAACATCGATGTTTACCATTTAAGTATTTCTTTTTAGAGCTTTTTGGCTCCGTACTTGTTATTACTGTCTTTTAATGAGACGCACGTGGGGATATTAGTCACGTGTAAGCAAAAAACCACCTCCAATACCTCCAACACATAATAATCTACACCACCTTTTTTGGGACGTTCATTCATTAGGCTTCGTGAATGGTCTTTTCGGGTCCGAAAATAATTGTCTTATCTTATCGAACTTGGCCAGGCCGGGAGGCCATTTATATTTCCTCGACATCAAAAAGCATCCGCCTTCCTGCTTATCGTGAGAAAACGTTCCGAAGAAAAAATACCGATGAGCGGCGCTGACCTAAATTTTATGCAACTAAACTAACGTAACCGTGCGGAAACTTATAACGGTGTTATGTCTGCTAATAATTTATTTCGTTGCGTTGCGAAAAATTGTTTATGAATTTGATGCATCGCTTTGAGTTTAAGACGATCACGTTCTTGCCAAACCGACGGTATCAAGGCCATTGTTGTGCCCTCCCAATTTGTAATCAATCGATGAGATGGACGGTGTTGTTCACGTTTTGGGAAAAAGTGCATCGGATTTTGTAAATGATGCAGTAAATTTTCCTTACTTGATCCCGTGCCAAAAACTATTAAACATATTGAAACGATTTGTGGTTCCTCCGTAGGCAGGCAGAAACCATCCTTATTTAAACTCGTTCGGTTTAGAATCCCCTGCCCGATTCATCATGATTTCGGGCGTGAGGTTCGCTTAGGCCGCGGTTTTAATGACCACGATACGGTTGGTAAATGTCGTAAATTGGATCGGAAGCGCAAGAACAGGTTGTAATTTGGCGCGATTTTATACAAAGTTTAAACTTTTGCGCACGGAAACGAACATGGCGGCAAAGAAAGTGCGCACCGGCAAACCACCGGTAATTATTAATAGTTTAATCCCTAGAGCCCTTTCGGGTTTGCAGAACTTTCCACATTGGGTTTTTCCACCTTTGTACCTTTGGTGATTGCATTCACCAAAAAAAAAAAAGAAAAACAGCGCCACCAAATTTAAACAGAGCGCACTCTAGGAGCGGTGTTAATTGGTTTGGCTCGACAGGCGACGGCCGGCTGGCGGAACGGTTCCGCACTTTCCGGAACGGTGCACCTGGCAGAAAATGTCATTCGCCTCCGGCTGACCTTCCCCGGCGCGGGGTTTCGCGTCTTATCGCACGCGGCAAAACACGGGCCGCACTTTTGGCGCAGGCGGAAATGAATTGACGGTCGAGATGTCCCGGGGTATGTGGGGGGTGGGGGGGAGGGTTGTGTCTACCGATGTTGGTCCGATGGTCACTGGTGCATAAAGAGGGAAATGATCTCGTGCCGGACACTATTAAGCTAGAGTGTGGTCTCTGTGTTCTGTTGATTACAAAGTGTTCTAAGAAAGGTGGTGGGAGTCAGTGGGTGGAAGGGTGGAAAGGGAAGTGCAATTGCACAGGTGGGCAGGATGTATGCATCTCGAAGAAAGACACAGGCGCTTTAAATAATAGCCCTACGTATGTGTGTGTGTGTGTGTGTTTGGGATTGGTGCGGGGGAGTTTATTTCGGCCCAATCATCTGTTAAGGGTCCGTCCTTAAGAGAGCGGCGGATAAAATCGAGTGGGAAGAAGCGGTGGACGATTTTGAGTGAAAGATTTAAATTTAGAAACACTCTTTCACGGACAACCCCTTACCATCCACCGAAACAACCCCCCCAACCCCCAACGAATTCACGAACGATGGCAAACAAGCCGAACTTGGGGCTAGGGCTAGAAGGGCCAACGGGCGGCGGAGAAGGGAGGAAATAACACGACCAATGAGCAATGTGGCAATGAGCGATGAAAGTTAATGTCATGTTTCGCACTTGGCTCGCCACCGCACGCTCGCCGAACTGCACTTTTAGCTGCATTTAGCATTTTCTTCGCACGCTCGTCTTGCTTCCTTCTCTTTCTCTTTCGCGAGCGCATCCTTGCACCGTTGGCTGGCTCGAGGGTGCAGCTTTTCTTTCTCCACCCGAGGGGGAGGGAAAAAATATGCGAATAAATCGCTAACAGCATCCGTCATAATATTGCTTTTAACGGGCGTTGGATCGAACCGGAATCATCCAATGTTTCCTGTTCCGTTTCTCGGACTGCAGGTTTGGAAATTATTTTTATTAAATTATAAGCAAAATAAAAACACTTCTTCTTCTTCTTCTTGGCGTAACGACCTCTTGGTCATGCCTGCCCGTTAAGGGCTTACGAGACTTGTTTCCCTTTTGTACGTGGATAGTCAGTCCTCTCGTACAGGGGAGGGTCCGGTCTCGGTTGGGATTCGAACCCACGCCGTCGAGGTGGTGAGCCCCGGCGCTCATGGGCCGATGTTCTAACCGGCGCTACCGCTCGGCTGTCGCGGACCCCCGCGGGAATAAAAACACTACATGGGGTGAAAAATGTTCGCCAGAATGTGTTGTGATGCAGAGTCTTTTCGTCACTCTGTCATTTCACCCTCCATCCTCAGCAAATGTGGGTCAAGTTTTGGTTCATTACCCTTTCTCAGTGTTTTTCGCATCCTCAATATTCAAGTTATCAACTTCTTTCTACACTTAGCTTTGTCCAACATTAATATATGATCTTTTCTGTTTTAAAATACAAGTATCTCTAATTTAGTATTTTTGGACAATATTCAAATTATCAACTTCTTTCTACACTTAGCTTTGTGCTACAATTGATATATGTTCTTTTCTGTTTTAAAATAGTATCTCCAATTTCACAAAAGGAAGCGATACATGTTTAAACAGCTCCACTTTGCACCCAAAAACAAAAACCACCATGACGCCGTTTATGACGCAAACATTTGTAGCATGTGACCCTTTCGGAGTGTGCCAACTTTTCCAGGACGCGGAGGAGTGAAAAGTCATACCATTCATAAATCTATTTCTACAAACTTGCACTGAGACTTTCGGGAGGAAGCGAACACAAGACACTTAACTTTTAGTCACGTTATTAGCATAAAGGGTTCCACTAGAGAAGCGTTCAAACATTCATTTAGATGACGTCCGGAAAAGTTTGGGTGAGAAATAGTTCGCACTTGTTCGTACTTTAATCCTACGCTCTTGTGGAAGCTTTTCATTTTCCGCCGAACTTTTCGTCGGGTGTTTGAAATTGTGTGTGTTTTTGTTTTTCCTTTGTAGACAAACTTGGTGCTCTCGATGTCAGCAAAACACGTGTCGGATCTTCCGATTTCAAAGCATTTATGGTTTTCCGGAACCAAACCCCGCTTCGATGGAACGATTCATTCAAATTCGAGTTTACGGGTTTTTTTTGTTATTCGAGAGAGAAAACTGTTTCCCTCTTTTGCCAGATCATGATGAAAATGGTTTTTTCATCGAAACGAAATTCGATTAGCAAATTTCTGGGAAACAAAACTGACGCCGGCAAAGCAAGCCACGATAGGGGTGGCAACATTTTGCATAATTTGAAACGCAAAAGCAGGCGTTCTTTTTCTCATAGCCTGCCCTTTTTTTATCTCACTTTTGAAAGCCCACCTTGCCACACCCCACTGGGGGGAGGGAGGTTGTTTGCGATCGCATGTTGGGCATCTAAACAAAGCATGGGGAGCATAAATGTAAGGGAGAAACGTGGTGTGTGTGTGTGTTGCTGGGAATCTCACAAACGCTAAACTAATTCTACATAGGACGTGCGTTCATTTGTCTAGTATTGCGCTGCCTTTCAACGTTCCCATTTGAGTTCTCTGCAGTAAACCTCATCATATTTCAGGTGCGAAAATCAAATTTATCGGCAGGTGTTTCCAATATCGAGACGCGGGATATCAAGAGAGTTCCGTTTCGTGTGTAGAAGTAGAAAGAAATCGAGCTCAAATTAATGCTATCAAAACGTGCCTGCAAGGAGGTAGCAAGGAGGTTCCATCCTTCCTTCTACAAGCAGTGGAAATGTGATGAGTTTTCCCTAACAATTGAGCGGCGTGATGAGCGCCCGACAAAAGGGGCGGTGCAGGAAGGAAAGGTAATTTGATTTTCCCATTCACTTGACGCCTCGTGGGTGCATTTTGTGTGCTGAATATGGATGTTAATGAGGATACCGAGGCGAACGTTCTGGAACATGGGGACGAGCCACATATGTGTTTGATCGTTTTTATCGATTGATGGCGACGGTAGGTTTTTTTTTTTTGCTAAATGAACCTCTTTTCCCTCGGGGGAAACAGTCATCATTCTCGCACCTATACCTATGTTAGACATCAGGCAGAAGAAGAGGAGGTACGGTTAATGTCCCTTTCGATGGACGAGTGAACATGTGACAGGCGGCGAAAGAAACTGTTGTCAAATTAAGATTGATTGGTCGCTCTGGTCCTTCGGGAGCATCGGAGTGTAATGTTGGTAGACAAGCTGTCAGGTGTAGTGGCCTGCGGCGTTGTTGAAGATACTAAGGAGAACTAAGCGGTATCATGTTTTATCGTCCGTAAACGAGAACTTGTAATCATTTTACATCAATCGATCGAAGAATCGAATGCTTTACTTCTCTATAAAGGTGTGTGATATTAGTTCTTATTAAAAGGTAACTACTTATACTCAGTAACAACACTTTCTTTTAGGTGACTTTATTTTACATAACAATACTTAAATGTGCCAGCATTATTTCTTTATACTGGTTTTAAAATGCCAATTACCAGTTACACACATGTTTCGAATATTTGCACGATCGTTCACTGAACCTCGTTCGATTTGGTTCTGTTTATTGATAGAAGTGATTTTCGAACGTCCGTGAAATAAAACGCGAGGAATCAAAAAGTAATTTAGAAAACGATACCGGGTCAAGGCCCCCGCGATCTCCCGGCTCAACGATGGCGAAGGCGGCATGAAGGGCCGAAGGGAGTTTTATTCGAACTCCCGGGGAGTGGAAAAAGGGTGTGCCGTATTTTTAGAAGTGTAGAAGAGGAGGTTGCAGGTTGCTTTTGCGGGGGTTTGTTGGGCCAACAACACACGCATCGCACGCTCAACGGATTCTCGAGCATCATGGAGAGGGCGGCCGCACAACGCACATACACAAAAAGCATAACTACTGACCCAGCGTTGGGTTTTCCCAAACCGGCCTCAGCCGGTGCGAACAATTTCCCTTTCCCCGAATCCGCTTACTCCACTTCCCAGACGCGGCACAATGTTGTGGATTGTGTGCTCTTCGAACGAAAGCGAATGAAATCGAAACTCACGTGCGTTGGCGGTACCGTTTTCCACCGAATGCTCGCCACGCTGGTAAATTGTTCCGTTCTTCCACACCTTCGTCGGAAGCGGTGGAGCAAAGATAAAAGATGGTAAGGGCCCCATCAACTTTTTTCCTACGAAAGCGGTGGGAAAAGAAGAAACCTGTGCGATTGCAGAACTCCCTGTTGTGTACATACTTTCTGGAAAAAGATTTTCCATCGGATGCTGGGTGCGTGGGTTTCTGAAGTTGTTCTTCCATAGCTTATCCCTTTTAGAGTAGGTTTCGAGAGAAACAGGTTGTTTTGAGCAATTCCAAAGAAGCTTGTTTTTTTCTTCTATTCAAGGCACAGTTCCACGTGCAGAGGGAAAGTTTGAATCGATGTTTTCCGTCTTTTTACAAACAAACTGCTTTTACTTTGGCCACGTGCTTCGTCAAAGAGGCTACATTCTATTCAAGGCCGATCCGTCCCTCAAATTCACGTAGCATAATCTGGCAAGCAAGGGAAGCCAGTTTGCAGCTGGGCGAAAAGAAGTGCGCAATAGCGGAGAGCATTTGGGGGTGAATTTCCCAGAATTCCAACCACCCTCCGATGGAGTCATCCTTCCTGGAAGCAGCTGTTGTTGTTGTTGTTTAAGCTTGTCATATAGATAGCTTCGCTTCGTGCGCCGAAAAACCGGATCGAGTTCCGCTCCAATTACTGCCTTTCGTCATCGATCGAAGAGTTTTTCCTAGTGGTTCCTTTAACAAAGAAAAAAAATACCATACCACGAGTTCAAGGCATTGAACTACGGTTGGTGATGGTATTTTTTGCGATATTCTCTCTCCCATTTCTCCGCCCGACGTAATGACTCATCATACCACGGGGGTTGGGATTTGGCTTGTTTGCATTCCTAAAGAGGAAAGTGCATCTTATCTGGCGATTCAACCGGAGGAAGGAGCAATTTACGCAGCGTTAGGATGAACGAAAACCCTGGGGAAGAAAAACTGTGTGCCGGCGCAAACGTGGATCGCAACGATTTCATTAGGTCGAAATTTTAATGAGCCATTAACATTTATCTGTTCCCTTTTGTTACGCACTTTTAACTTTTCCTCCTTCCCTTAGATGAGATCAGCAGGAGATAACTTAAGATTCCTTTTTACCGTTTCGTATTTCTTTTCGCACCCACACACAAGGTATGATTCGTTAGCTATCTCGTGAGGTCACTATTACCCAGTTGAGTTCGGATCATGTTTTGTTCTCACTCCGGTTAACCTTGGTCTGATGAGACGAAAACAAATCATGTTTTTGGTTTTATCTCATCATGGAAACTCTCTTTGCATCCCTCATTTGACCCCAACATGATGATGTACAAATACGATAATCTCATGCTGCAGGGTGTTAATGGGGCTGAATGGTATTCACAAAAAGAAAATCCCAAATTGGAAAAACCCCCCTTCTAGCGGCTCTAATTAATCTTCCTCCCCATTGGGTTTGCTTGTTTTCTCCGAAGCGGTTCCGGTGGATCAGAGTTCGGATACGATAGGATCGGATCAAACGCCGATGAAACGATAACCACCGTGCGTGAAGAGCGAACGCTGGGGTTCCCATGTCGATCAGAGCGCTAGTAACTGGCCACCCAGAAAATGTGGGTGCAGAGAAAGCAGGTTATGGAAAGCCCGCGTGAGGAGAGGCGATGGGAAATGCTAGCCAAGCTACCCAAAAACACACCGTTGCATCAAAGGTTGTTACACGTGTGTTAGCTTCGGGGGTTTTTTTTAAGAATAAGAGAATATAATTTCCTGCTTTATTTAAACCATATTTCTTCTTCGACCTTTATTTTTCTGTTCTATCTTGATTGAACATTCACGATAGTTATCTAAACTTTTATCTGCTTTCTACTATAGGGAGACAGCAAAAGAAAGAAGCATTAACTTTCACGTATCCAATAGAGAAAGCATAGATATATTTTCCTTTGCAGTTACATATTTATTTGAACTGAGCGAATTTTCATCTTACCGAAAAAGGGAAAATATTTGCTATGCCAACACCATCCCCATACAGAATTCGTCACCCCGCCTTCGTGTTGCTGCATGGCATGGCGTCGGTGGAAAGTGTCGCTGTCCGAATTGCTCCCACTTTACCATGGACAGCATAAACCACACATGTGGCAGGTATGTGCGTGTGTGTCTTGAGCTACCGTCAAGGCAAAATGTCATTTACGCATCATTATTGATAATTGATAAAGACTATTTTTGCAGCGTGCCAGCCAAGCAACACGAACCGATCGAGAGCACGGTATTATTTTTCTTCTCGTGCAGCTGCACGAGTTAGTCGGTGTTCGAAGCGCATAAAATGCACGTGGCATGCCAGGGCGTTCGTGGCCGCGTGGACGTGTTTGTTTTTCTCGAGGGGAAATTGTCATCGATAAGCCCTAAAAGGTAAATCACTTTGAAGAAACAATGTGACATACCGTTTCCACCTTACAAGGGCAGGACAAGCGGAAAGCACATCGACGCGCAAAAGGGTGGAGGAAAGCCGAAGGGCGTTGCCAATCATTCGATGGCATTCGACGACTCGAACATCAACAAGTTTACGGAGAGCATGACCAGGTTCCGTTTTTTGACCTTAAAAAACCCCCTCCGTTTTCCAAATGAAATTCATCCATCCAGTCAAAGGTCACACACTGTGTTTGTTTCGGGAAAAGCTTATCAAAGTGTTTCTTTATGTGTTTTCAACAATGGCGAACGAGTTATTACACTTCCGAGAGAAGTGATTTCCACGAGCTGTAAGACACTTTCCTAAACAAATATTAAAAGTGTACAATCTCTCTTTGATATGATACGATGTATTCAACAAAAGCGTCGGTAAATGGCTTAACGATAATCCAAAGCATGCTTTGATGCAACCACATAAAAGAAAGGGCGGCTTCAATCCGGTAGCCGAGCATCGCTGGGCAACATGATTTTCCTTTCATTTGCGATTACGACGACGACGACGATCGGGGCGGTATCATCTTTTCAAGGTTCGCGTTGTTGTTATTGCTTTAGTTCCTCTCCCGTTCGCGTTTGTTGTTCTTCCAGTTTTTTGTGGTACGAAAATGTGCACCAAGCGAGCGAACTTCAATGAGATATGAGAAACCGTACAGGAGGGAGTGCTTGACGGCGTCGTGGCACGGCGGGCACTTTCACAATCGTAAACAAGTGGTGCCAAAAAACGAAGTCGAACATCGGAGTGATCCCATGCAAAGCCATCCTCCAGGTGAGTGAGTCCGGTGAGATGAGAAATGGAACTCCGGCGAAAAATGGATTACAAAAAAAGGCCCGGCTATTACGAACCACATGGTGCGTGTGCAGATGCATGTGAACGGCCATTGGAGGGGTTGGGCGTGATGTCGCACACTCAGGATCGAGCCCGGGGGGAAGAAGACGGGGGTTGGGGGGGGGGGGGGGGGGGGAACTGCACGCAATCGGACATGGGAGCGCGAACCGGCTTTTCCGTTTCCAGCTCTCTCCAGACGGCCACGCGGTCTCGGCTTGTGAGCCTCCCGAAGTGTGTGTGTGTCTGCGGCCGGTTTACGATGACGCACTCGATCCGATGCTGGGCCGGTGGGCCAACCGGCGTGAGGGAGGGTAGTCACCTGCTGCGGGAACTGCCGCTGCGTAAACGGGACGACGGGTAATCAAAGAAACCGAAAGTGATTACCCTCATCTTTCTCTTGCTTCCTTCCGACCCTGCCGATACCACCGACCGCAAAAGTCCCGGCAAGCCTGAAGGCAAGTGAAATTCGATCGACCGGCGGCCGATTATGTCGATGTTTCAACTCGACTTGATTCGATTCGTATTTTTGCCAAACATTAACCGTTTTGGGGGAAACAAAGCCACAACGCGAACGGAAAAGGTCCAATAAAAAAAAATAAAACAACGCTTCTGGCACGGGGTGTTTAATCGTACAAGAAAACATAGTAAGCTGTGACTTCATCTGGAAGAGATAGGGCCATAGTCAAGTCAAAGTAAATCATAATTGAAAAGGACAAAACTAAAAACTGATGAATACTTGCCCACGTGTTACTTTACTCCGCAGTAGATTCAAACCTGGCAAGAAAAAGAAAGAAACTGGAAGTAAAAGTATGAAGACCCTTTTTATGGGTACGCAAACACGCTTTAAAAAGCCCACCGCAGAGTCGCAGATGCTTCGTCAAACAACAAACTCCTCTGACGGAAGATGCGACCCGGCGTTGCCCGGAGCAACGGAACAACAAGCGGGCTGTAGCTTTTCATTCGAGCGGAGATAATTACGGTAGCCGCTGGGCAAACATCATCATCGTTCAAAGCAAAGCTTCGAAAAAGGGCGAAACAGTTTCATTTTTCTTTTCTTTTTAACCCGAGCTAGTTCGTGTCGAGAAGCGTCTTGCGAACCGCAGCATCTGGCCCCGAAATGAATCCGTTTTCAATGTCTCATTAATGGTAAATTTTGGGGAAGAGTCTTGGTGCAGTAGAGTATCTCGTAGTACTTGTTACTTCTAAGTCGTTTGAAGTACTAGAACCTGATTAAAATTAAAATTATATTGTCGTACTGTACTTTGTACTTGTTCAGATAGTTTGGGAATGAACACATCGTTTCCACCCTTTGGAAAAGGCTTGCAAATGACTTCCGAACAAATATGCACCAACGATGAGCCAACTAACCTTCTTTCCGACGTGCAATTTCACTTGGGTGTGTGGCTGTCTCGGTGTGTTTGATTCAAGAAACCCGCCATCCAAAATCATCCATGTGTCTCACGGTTCCAAAAATAATTTTTCCGCTTTTTTCCAAATTCACGCCTTACTTTCCACTATATCCACTTCATCCGGGTAACAATTTTCACGCGAACATTTCGGAATCGAGTCGGCGGCGACGCTTGTCTCATTCGGTTCGCCCCGGCGGAAACCACCCCTCCTCGGGTCTATGCAATACGAATATTCTTTGGCGCTTTGGCGGGCCGTGTTTTCGTGCCGTGCATCTTTAGTTTTCTGCGTGGCGATCGTTTCGATGCTCGTTTTCCGGCGGCACTAATCTTCATCATCATCATCATCGGAAACTGGGGGATGTCATTCTCTGTATTATTATTTTTAGCGGGCAATTGTGTATTGGTATCATCATCTATATTCCTGCCGAAATGCAAATGTGTGCCTCTTACAAATCGGGCGTCAACATAAGCGTCAACATAACATGATATGTTTATTTATAAAAAGTAATACAACCACGTGGTTTGGAACAGTGGACACTAACAACATCCAAAATAGGACGCTTTCTAATATCCTTTAAGCAGGATAGGGATTCGCCTGGCTTTGTTCCTTACCTGTTGTTGATGGTGACACCTTTCACATGCAACCCTATAATAATATTCAAACCCTTATCATGATCCTTTCGATAATACTCAAACCCTTATCATTCGTCTCGGGATAATAACATCGGTGATACGATGATGAGGTTTCACACTGACAATAATATGCTGTTTGGTCGTCCTTAACTCCTCGTTGATCAGACATCCAAACTGTCACCAACATTTCCCTGTACGTGCTTTTCGTGACGCCAAGAAGAACGGAAGGGCTGTCAATCATTCTTCGAATGACCAATTTCATATTCCTTGGAACTGTAAAAGGAACCCTTTTGGCTTTCCTTGCCCCCAGACCATCATTGATTATTACAAATCGGATGACTTACTGGAAATTATTGTTTGCCTCCTACCTAACCGGATATTTTCGTCCGGTTTCCATTGGTTGACGGTCGCTCTACACTTTCCCGCATTTTGCAGATATTTTAAGAATAGTTTTTGTTTCATTCTGTTGAAGATCAAATTAATATTTTCTTGTACATAACATAACTTTTTTATTATACGTACTTATGTTTCTTTTATTACGGACTTTTATATGTTGTGCAAAAATAATTTTATCAAATTTATTAGACTCAAAAACACAAACTTATTAACACTTCCAATAAAAATCATATTCAGTTAACTTGGAATCAAATCTGCTTCGGTTCCTCAAGGAATTCTCCCACTTCTCGTTGTTGCGTTTTTACCGGTGACTCTTCCAACTAACCCAAAAAGTCTAGCTCGTTTTCTTTTTCACCATATTGAGTGGCTTTATTAGCTCTTACGCTACTTTGCCACTACACCTCCCAGGAGGTCATAATTTGCCAACCGTGTCGAACATAGCGTATATTACTCGAGGGCTACGAAAACGGGGAATATGGCAAACCGTGTTAGCGAAACTAAGTGCATCAATCCGACAGAATATAGCTTTTTAAGGCCCCATGGCTCACACATTGTGGGCAATAAATCGTGTGTGAGTGTGTAACACCCCGCTGCTACAGACCTCCCAGATTATTGCCCACCCGCCTATCAGACCAGGAAGTGGTCGCTAACGGCAGATTATTAACCTTATTTTACGCATTTTGTAATGACCATAAAATCTTGATTGATTTGATTTGGCACAACCATCGGTAATAGCAACCATGAAACGCTGTTTATTTTCCCTTTTCCAATCGAACACGGTTCCGATGACAAATGACCGAACGATAGAGGAAGGGGGAAATCGAAATGGCATTGAAGAAGTGAAACTCGAAATGCATTTGCTTTGGGAAAACGGTCGCGAACTGGTACAGGAACCTCCAGCGCAATATTTATGTGTTTACAAGTCGCGGAAGGGACGTTCATCTGAAGATCGAAGACCGAAGAAAAACTTCTGCAAATAGTAATGCTAACTCAGAGCTGCGTGTGAGGTTCCGACAAGACACTGCTTCCTTCGCATACGACTGTTCAAAATGACGCTAACATCTTTAGCGAAGTGCCATTTGTTGTTGGTTAGTTGTTTTTTTTTTGTTCGACCCCTCGACGAACGAAAGTCATCAAAAGAAAGCTACTCTCCCAGTTGCACCTGCAGCATGCCCAAGACGCGCGCATCCCCGACAATTGCATAGTTTTCCCTTCCCCGCGCTGCAATGGCGTTGAAAAATGAGCTTTTACTTTTCTTCTATTTGTTTGTCCACGCTCAAGACGACCTGTGGGGAGGGGGGGACTGCTGTGTGTGCAGCACTAAACGCATCGTTCCCAACTCTTCGACAACTTCCTCCCATTGTGTGCCGACGATCGTCGTGGTCGTGGTCATCGATTGGCTCACGGTCAAACACAAAACTTGACCAAACAACCTACCGATCGGATTCAAAAAAAAAAAGCCAAACAACCGCCATTCGTTCATCGGCCTGAAAAGAAGCATGAATGATTCATGGGGCATCTTTGCACTTCGCTTTTATGCAGCTTGTGGCGCTTGTGCCCGGCGTGCAGACGTGTCTGCAAGGTTAGCCGAATCCGCACGAGTCTTAAATGCCGCTAAACTGGTCACTTTACTGGTTTCGGTGTTTTGTTAGCAAAATTGATTAGGCTCAATATTTTTATTTTTGGATTTATTACTATTGAATCATCAAGTTGTACAAAATAAAGTTTATCGTTAGAGACCTTTTTTGCTTTTACTTTTTCCTCCTTCTCGTGGGATCGGTCCTGTGCTTCGTGCCGGCTTTCAATGTTGTCAACTGAACGGTTTAAGGTTGTTACCCTCATAAACGTCACCCCATCGCCTAACTCCACCCCATGGTCGCAGCAATGATCGAGTTAGAAAAAAATAAACTCAAGCCCGGTCATCGTTTTCTGACGCGTGATTGACATATTAATGACATGTTACGAGAAGCCCTTTCAACCCCCAGGCCGATGGAAACGTGTTATATATGCAACAGGTGCTGTGTGCTTTTCCAATCTACTTTTCTCGCAACCCTAAACCGCCGAACGTGTCCAGCAAGGCACACGCACTGTCTGGGAACACCCGATCTTTGTGGTGGTCCATTACCGGGCCCGTCGTACAATAATTAGATCAATCATGAGCAGCAATATGGCGACGATACGTAATGTACGATAACGTTACGTTTCCGCCGATACTAGCACACGTCCGGTTTCCAGATTCCCTGGATCGTTTGGGAAGGGATGTAGTGGAGGAGGAATGGAAGCGGGAAAGGAAAAACTTCCCCATCCGGTCGGGTGGCGGCTAGAAAACTCCCGGTCCCGTTCCATCAATTCTCATCAGCGTCAGCGGACGACATCGATCGATTGGACGGTGGCAGCCAAACGCGATGGCACAAGTAGAAAAATAAATGGAGAAAACACGAAAAACCCCTTTAGGATGGGTGGTGGAAGGCTTTTCGGTGGTCCATTGAACGTCGCTGTTACACACAATTAGCGTCCAGAGGAGAAATTCTTCTCCCGGTCGCGATGGAGCTGTCCGTGGCTCCGATAGCCTCGTGGAAATTTTATCTCCGCTGTTATTTTCTTTGAAGCTCAATGCTTTTCCATGTTTGCGGCCTCTTCTTTGAAGACGATGCACATGGCATGAAGCTGCAGGTTGTGGTAGGTTCGTTACCGAAGCGAATGAAGAACTATTAACCGTCATTTATGCGCCACTTAGCTCGTCCGACAAACGAACGATGTCACTGTCGGGTTATCCCACGGCTATAGACTTGCTGGAGTGAAAAATAACATACGTCGATGTCTCCACGAATCTTTTCTTTATATATCTCAATTTCCAAATTGAAAGTATTTTTTTTCCCGAATTTACTTCATCTTTTCTAGCTTGTCGCCATGGCTCTCACTTCAATGTATACTTTTCCATACTTTTTAATTGCGCAGAATTATTTCGTTTCTAGTAGGCTATAGCTCGTTCAATTTTCATTGCCAACTAGCTTACGAATGCCTTAATTTTTTTTAAATACGTTCCAATTCGACGTTTCATTGCATCGCCAGCATTTGATTACTCATTATTCATTTTGGTCAATTTGTCAATTATTAGGGGTTATCATGAAATCGTCGTTTCGTTTTAGCGGTCGCTAAAGGTGCTCATTTGTTCATTTCAGTCGCTAAAAGTTCATTATAATGAACAAATGAGCACCCTTAGCGACGAATGAGCGCCTTTAGCGACCGCTAAAACGAAACGACGATTTCATGATAACCCCTATTATTAGTCTAACTAATTCGGCTGAAAGAAAAAGGAACGAAAAAGTCATTGCAACTCGGTATAAAATATTTAAAACATCGAAGCCAATCGAAAATAGCAAATTGGCCCATGATCCCTTGGGGCTCACCACCTCGACGGCGTGGGTTCAAATTCCAACCGAACGTTCGTGTACGTTGAAACAGTCCAGTAAGCCTTTAACGGGCAGGCATGACCAAGAGGGTCGTTAGAAGAAGAATATTGAAATGTAAAGGACATAAGAGTGTATTTACTTGTTGGCTTTAGAAGACTCACTATGTAGAAGAAGTATATAATACTGAAAAAAAAGTTTGTGGATGAAAATGTCTCCAGTGCGATCACGCTCGTGTTAAACAGATAGTAGAGAAGCAGATCCATCAATTTATAATTAAACCTTTCCACTTAACGCCAAAGCCTGGTGACTGGTTACATTTGTTTGTTTGGAAGATAATTAAAACAACTCTTTCATCATTGATAGTCATCTCAAAAATACAATTCATCATAGACAAATGAAAATAAGATGTCGTCCGGTGGAGTGATTAATCACTCCCGGAGTGATAGTTTCTTTAACGCACACAAATGTGAACGGAAGCACGCTGTTCAGCCGAACGCACATGTTCGATCCTAAAGCCCTCCAACCATCTGTCGTCTGTGATCTTTTTGCAAATTCTGTTTCAAAACAACGAACCTAATCACCGAAAGCGAAAGTTGTGCCCGGAGTACGAGGAGAAAGGCCGCCTGCCAGGTTGGGCTGCAACTAGCCGTCGCGTTTTGACTTGCTTGAAGCCGATTTTCGAAACATGACCAGGGGCGGTCAGTCCTACGCAACCGGCGTGCACGAGCAAAGAGTGTCAAAGTCGCACCTGCCCTCGGCGTAGGGCGGCGTTCCTGTTCACCTTCAAATGTGCTTTGGGTTTATTTTTTGTTTCAGAAGGAGACCGCATGTTCTAGACTTGATGCTTGAAGACGTGCACCTTTGGTAGTTTCAGGCATTAGCTAATGCATCGTGCATGCCAGGGTGGCGCAAAATACGGAAGCTTTTTCGGTGGCCCACCTTATGTGAAGGCACGTTCGAACAAACGAACAAATATCTATCCACAAGCCATCGTCAGGGGTTTCTCGTTAGACTTTGTGTCGGTCTGCTATCGGAAAATGGCCTACTCGTTTGAAGAAAAAAAACTTAACGGTGACTTAACGCCACCTGTCTGTAAAATGGGTTGAAAAAGCGAAAAGCAATTCTGCAACTTACCGAAACTGCCACACACACACGGAAAGGAAGGGAAAGGAAAGCAACGGTCTGGCCTGTCTGGTCCACATTTTAATTTCTCGTTGTGCAACTATCCTCGTCAAGGTGCTTTGGGGTTTTTTCTTCTGCTCCCCTTTTTTTCCCCTGGTGACAAATGGAACGTAAACAGTGGCGAATTGGCGTTAAATGGATGCCAGATTCTGTTCCCGTTCCCCCCCCCCCCCCCCACCTCCCCTCCGATACCGTGGCATACACGTTTGCGTCAGCCAATCGGTAAGGGATACGGATTTCCAAAACAAACCCCCCGGTCCAAGCCGGCATGTACCCCGAAACATACATACTTGACCGTCCCACATCCCGGCCGATGCTGGCTGGCCGATGGATGCACTTTCAAGGTTATGTTTAAAATCAGCCGCACATGCCCCCCCTCCCCCCCTCCTTGTTGGATGCCGTAATTAAACCCCGCGCCGTCGATTTGCCGGGCGGCGTGGGCAACGTGTGGTGTTTTAATTAGTACCTAATTGGAAATTTAACACACTCCTTTCCACGCCGCCCCGAATGTTCTTTCACGCGCGTTCGTCCACCCCAACCTTGTTTTTGGTGGGGCTGGCCGGTCTGGCGACATTTGGTCGTGGCTGAAATCCGTGCCCAAGGTCCCAAGGATCGTCGTTCGGGGAATGGAAAAGATGTACTAGAGAAATTCTATCGGTGTACATCGAAAGATCGAACCGTGCACAATATCCATCATCCAAACTGGGAGCAATGGAAGGCGTCACACCAGGGCGGGGGAGCACACAAATAACCCATTAATCTATCAATCCATCTGTCAATCCAATCTGGTACGGAGAACTGGTGAGGGGAGGGGGTGGTGGTGGATTGGTTTGTGATGGGAAGACTCTGTCAGATTATCCTCATTCTCCGTCTGGTTCAACGGGGTCGATTTTCCGGGCTGATGAACTCAAAGCATTCTAGCGATCGTCTCAAGAAAGAAGTGTTTAAAATTTTGTTATCCACTTTGTTTCACTGTAAGAAAACCATTATTTTCCTCCGGCTCTTAAACATGTAACGGGTAGGTTAGAGTAGGCGTTTCTTGACTGCGTTTTAAGGGTGCAATTTTTGACCAACGCAGCAGGCTAGGTTAAGTTTTTTCCTCTCTTGCGATTGGATAGTGGCACGACAAGGATGCGTTTACCATTTTGAGATAAAACACAGCGTAAGAATTAGAGGAAACTAGTAGCGATAGGGGGTCCGCGACAGCCGAGCGGTAGCGCCGGTTAGAAAATCGGCCCATGAGCGCCGGGGCTCACCACCTCGACGGCGTGGGTTCGAATCCCAACCGAGACCGGACCCTCCCCTGTACGAGAGGATTGACTATCCACGTACAACAGGGAAACAAGTCTTGTAAGCCCTTAACGGAGCAGGCATGACCAACAAGGTCGTTACGCCAAGAAGAAGAAGAAGAAGAAGTAGCGATAGTTTCGAGGCCGTTTCGAACAAAACACATATTTTCATTTGATTGTAAAGTCATTCAAAATCACCTAAACAACTTTACCACTCACAGGAACGGGAACGTTTGGCCGAGTTTGCCTATGCCGGGATAAGATCACCAACAAGTACTGGGCCATGAAGATACTCGCCATGGCCGACGTCATCCGATTGAAGCAAATCGAGCATGTAAAGAATGAGAAAAACATTTTGAAGGAAATCGACCATCCGTTCATTGTGAACATGTAAGTATCCCTCGAATGATCCTCCGATGATCGTGTCCTTATACCCCTTCTTTTTCCTGTGCTTGCAGGCGATGGAACTCCAAAGATGACTGTTGCCTGTACATGCTGTTCGAGTTCGTGAGTGGTGGCGAACTGTTTTCCTATCTGCGGAACGCGGGCCGTTTCGACAGTGCGACCGCCAACTTCTACGCCTGCGAGATCGTCCTGGCGCTGGAGTACCTACACTCGCTGTCGATCGTGTACCGCGATCTGAAACCGGAAAACCTGCTGCTCGATCGGGACGGACACCTAAAGATCACCGACTTTGGGTTCGCCAAGAAGCTCAAGGACCGCACCTGGACGCTGTGCGGTACGCCCGAGTATCTGGCACCGGAAATCATCCAGTCCAAGGGTCACAACAAAGCTGTAGACTGGTGGGCATTGGGTGAGTGTGGAAGGGGACCGTTCCCCCCCCCGCGATCGTAAAACCGGGGAAAACTGTAAACATTGTGGCGTTGTTCTGGCTCCCAAGTTGGGCCAAGGATTTGTTTGCAACGGGTATTTCGATCCGTTGCTGCACAGACGCGCGCTCACAGCCATGTTATGACCATCGTTTGTGGTCCATCATATACGACTGTTTATTTGTCTTCGAGCGTGGAATAATGAATCCGTTCCATCTGCAATCTCTTTTCCCTCGCAGGAGTACTCATCTACGAGATGGTCGTCGGCTATCCACCATTCTACGACGACAATCCGTTCGGAATTTACGAAAAAATTCTCAGCGGAAAGATCGAATGGTCTAGACACGTCGATCCCATTGCCAAGGATCTGGTCAAGAAGCTGCTGGTACTGGATCGCACCAAGCGACTGGGTAACATGAAGGTTTGTCTCATACGCCCCCCTTTCTGTCCTGGTGTGGCATTCTTATCGCATTATTCTTTTTTTTACGAAATATCTATCTAGAATGGAGCAGAAGACGTCAAAAGACACCGTTGGTTTAAGCAGCTGGACTGGAACGTTGTGATAAGAAAGCAGCTGAAAGTAAGACGAAGACGTTATGCACATTATTTTATCTTGCACTTCAATGATATTGTATTGTTCTCCCCTCCCCTGACCATGCTTTAGCCTCCCATCGTTCCTACGTACGTGTTTAATTCAAAAGAGGACGATACCAGCAACTTTGACGACTACCCGGAGACGGATTGGAAATCGGTGCGATCGCTGGACAAAATCGAGATGCAACTGTTTGAAGACTTTTGAAGGTCTCTGACTGGATTCATCTTCAAACCGTACGTCGTCGTCGTCGTCGTCGTTCCGCCATTTTGTAGATAATAAGCATCCCGCCACGAACGCGATCCTCCCGTCAGACATACACTGTATTTATTGGAAAGATCCAACAACAATCCGCTGGAGAGTGCAGTCTAAATTTAGTTTAGAAATCTGAATAATGCTCATGTTTTTGCAGTGAGTCACAAGAAAAAACGTTAGTCATTGTGTACATAAAACTAGTTCTTAAAAAACGGCAACCAGCCTATTGCCGTGTAGGACGTAACATGATATAGTATATTTCGTGTGGCCGTTATTTCGTCGAGAAGTGGGCGAAAAAAAAGAACAAAGCTTTCAAATAGACTAGAGCCCTGAATGGTGCCGGAGGAGGTCAGTAGATTAGGGATAGGATATGATTTGTGCTTGCAGTCTATAGCATAAGTTTTAATCCATAATGGTACTGTGATAGGAGAAAACAAAAAAATGATGCAAACATAATTGTGCAGTTCCCGTTTTGTAAAAATTCAGAAAATCAGTGTCTAATTGCTCGGAAACTTTCAATATGTTACGCTACCGAAGTATGTGTGTCTATTTCAACAAAAAAAACCATCCTACCAGTCAAGGTATAACCTCAATTTCCTAAATTTGTCCATTCGAGAGCTGTAGAGAATGGTAGAGTGTTTAAACTAAAAGTTGCATGTTCAACTTTCACGATACATCATAGCTTATCCAAATATACCGTTAGGCCTGAACATTATGCTACACTCCTTGAATATACTACACCATTTGCTGATGAAGTGTTTTCTGAAATAAAAATCTTATTACCACTTTTGACACTTTTTTTTAGAAAAACTCATTACTTATCGTCTTGCCAAAGAAAGAAATTTTTCAGAGGAATTTAAATAATTTGTTTTCCCCTTTTTCGATTGATACTCCTTATTCGTTCAACCGGACTACCCAAGTAGTCCATACATTTTGTATGGGAGATTCCGTTTTTCTGTACTTCAGACCAAATATCTTTTAATTGAGATGTCGGATCGATTTGAAGTTTTCAGTGAAGATAGTTGAGGGTGTTTGTCAAAATATTCTATATTTTTTATAATTTTAAACATTCATTAAGTATATTAATTTGAGGTTCCAACAAAATTAACCCTCGCTGAAGCACAATAACGGAAAATCGTGCGAATGTCTTCCGGTGTTAAATCCGATTCGAATCCGTCAAGGGGTCGAGTGTTCGAATCTTCCGAATCCTGAATCTGCCAACACTAGTTTGTTTTGTTGTGCTATTGGTCCGCAAATTAGTTGCAACTTGGTGGTTATTCCACGGTCCATCGCGTGAAGGAATCTCCGGAAAAGTGTAGTCACAATGTTTCGCTCAGTGTACATTCGGAAAATCCGTCGGAAACTTCATCCGCAGCACTAGGCGCGCCGCATTACCGTGTGCCAAACACCCACCGGTTGCCCGTCTGTTTTCTCGCCGTGCCACACACGGTACAGGACACTGATTGAAGGAGTTCACGTGCAAATTTGCCGTGCCAATAGGAGTTGTTGACGATTTTCCACACGCGGTCTTGCGCCAAGACACACCGTCTGTAGCTAAGGAGGCTCTAAAGCCGACACGTGCCGACGATGGGAGAATTACGTGACTGGCGGCCGTTTGTTTACGGCGGGATGGCATCGATAATGGCAGAATTCGGTAAGAAATGAGCTGAAGCTGTGGGCAACGAGATAGAGATTAAGGAAGAGCAAAAACAAACGCATTCATTATGGCATTATGTAACAATTCCGTGCTGCGCTGGAACGGAATAGATTTTTCATCTAGTTTTCCGTGCCTTTCCCGTTCCAGGAACGTTTCCTATCGATACAACAAAAACTCGGCTGCAAATTCAAGGTCAAAAGATTGATCGATCGCACGCCGAGCTGCGATACCGGGGCATGGTGGATGCCTTCGTGAAAATTTCCCGCCAAGAAGGGGTAAAAGCTCTGTACTCGGGGTAAGTATTTCAGCATAAAGTGAATTTTCTGCTTTGAAATCGAAATATACGTCGACCGTTTGTTTTTAGAATATGGCCTGCAGTGCTTAGGCAAGCCACTTATGGCACCATCAAATTCGGAACGTACTACACACTGAAAAAGGTGGCCACGGACCGGGGTTTGCTGCTCGATAAGGCGGGCAACGAGAGTGTGTGGTGTAATGCCGCCTGTGCCACGATGGCCGGTGCCATCTCCAGCGCCATTGCCAACCCCACGGACGTGCTGAAGGTGCGCATGCAGGTGCACGGCAAGGGCACGAGCGACGTTGGACTCATGCGATGCTTCCGGGAAATCTACATCCACGAAGGGGTCCGCGGGCTCTGGCGTGGCGTTGGACCGACGGCGCAGCGAGCCGCAGTGATAGCGGCCGTCGAACTTCCGGTGTACGATTTTTGCAAGCTGCATCTGATGGAAACGTTCGGCGATCAGGTAGCGAATCATTTCATGTAAGTTCCGAGCAACTGAGGAAGCAGAGGCGGAAAGCAGTGTGACCTATCGCTCTGTTTTTGTATTTCAGATCTAGTTTTATTGCTAGCTTAGGAAGTGCGGTAGCTTCAACTCCAATCGATGTGATAAGAGTAGGTGTTTTGATTGTCGATCTTCGGTTCCTCGAATCTGCTGAGCAACCATTATATCCCCACTTTTGTTTTTTTCAGACCCGTTTGATGAACCAACGTCACGTACATCAGCTGCAACATAGCATTTCGCCGGCCACAACGGGCACAAGTCCGCCACATCGGCTCTTTTACACGGGAAGCGTCGACTGCGCCGTACAAACCGTCCGGAATGAAGGCTTCCGTGCCTTATACAAAGGTTTCATTCCGACCTGGGTGCGTATGGGACCATGGAACATCATTTTCTTTATAACCTACGAACAACTGAAGCAGTTCTACTAGGTGCAGTCGGTCCTCCACCAAACCCCCCGATCCCTCTCCCCCTTCCCTCCTTTTAGGTAATGCATTGTCATGCTTCAAAACCAAAGCTTGGATTACATTTAATGATCTTCAATGAACCAGAGATTTAAATGGCATTTGTGATGCATTTGTAAGAAATGACCACGTAAATCAAACAGGTTATGTTAAAATCAGTTTAACCTGCCTACACAACTAGTAGGCAAAGTATAATAAAGCACCCACCACAAAACAAATAATCGACTCTATCGTTCCGTTTGTCAACTACTAGTGACTTACTTGTTGTAGTCTAAATACAGAATTTTGATTGATAAAATAACGAATGGCAAATAGAAACAAAATGATATCATACTTGTGATTGGCAAATTTTATTCAATTTTAATTTCCTTCCGAATTTTTGTATCCTCTTAAGTTGATCACATCCTACAGGTCGGATGTACAGCCCAACGCCCCCAACGGAACCAACATTTTATTGGCCGTAACCATCGAAGAAACCCCCATCGTTCTCTGCTGTATGATGTTGACGCTCTGTTTAAGGTCCTGCGTTCCGTCCCGTAGTCTGTGTCTCGATAGCCTTTCAAACATTTACTTCATAACTTATCAAGCCCACAGACAAATCGTGTCTTCTACTGCAATCGTACATATAAACTGCATCTTTAGTTCTTCGTGGAGCTTTTCATTTAAGAGCCTTCTGGGTATGTTTGGTTTTACCCATTTCTGGCTCCATTTTTGTTTCCACACGCACGCCATCTTATTTGTTTATCTTTCGCTTAAAAGTACATATAATATTTTAAAAATTTGGTTTTCTATGTTGAACCACAACTTAACTAACGTTGAAGAAAATTTAAAAAGAACGCACACATAGTATATCTTACGAAAGAAAATTGAAATGGTACACGATCCTCCCCTTCTTGCCCATCTTATAATAGTTCTCTTATATTTTTCGTCTGTAGCGCTTACGAATTTGATGTGATTCAGGGTCGAGTTGTGATAAACACATCATGTGTGTCTTTCTTGGTGATTGCGGTTGACGCGCGTTATCGAAAACCAAAATTCAAAAAACAATTATCAGCTTCATCTGACTTCATCTGAGTTTACCCAACATATACAAAGCAACTTGTTTTATCGTTTACTATTTCTCTATTAGCTGATAACGGGTACAACCTACTCTGCTAGGAAATATGTATGTCGGTGTGGAACAGAGAATCGATCCTGATTTCCCTCGAAAAAGTACAGTATTTGTGCTAAAAGAATTCTTCAATGGCGGGAAACGGTCTAGGATGCGACCTTGAGTCCCTGTTTTGCACCAAGTTATCGGTTGCAAATGTTAATCTAAGATTGAATAATAATATTAATAAACCTCCATTCTAGCTTCAGCTATTTCCCAGCGAGGGTGATTATTGATGGTGCCCAGTGGACGAAGAAGAAGGACCCTTCAGCGGTCGGGACTTCCTGGTGGTCGCGTAGTACGGGTGCAGGTGCACGCTGAAAAGAAGGAAACATTCATAACATTACCTTCTCGGAAGGAATAGAATTTGTACCAATTGTTATCAATTGAAAGCCTTCTGCTACTAAATGTTATTGAAGTTAGTTTTCGTTCCATCGATGGCTTGTTGGCAATTTTCTTATCAAAATAATGCCCGGAAGTGCTAAGCTTTATTAGTAGGTGAAAAAAGCAAATTCGTAGAAGCTTGAACAGGCAGATGATGCTTTTGAATCTGCATGTGTTCCAGTACCTTGTTGCCATGTGATGATTGGGGCCACTCAATGGCGATGACATGCTCAACGGGGACGAGGCCGGCGAGCGGATGGACCGTCGAGATGTGACTGGGGCTCCGTCAGCATACCCCATGGCTGCGGTACTATGCTTACCACCGCTGCGACCGCCAGCCGGCGTTGATGAGTTCTGTTGCGTCTGCTTTGATGGTTGCAACTGAGAGTTGTGTTTGGAACTGGCCCTTTCGCTGCAGGCTGTGCACGTGGGGGTGTCGCTGGGATTACCACATGTCTCGCAACCGTTATCCGGCACTTCGGTAATCGAAAGGATTCGCTGCGATTGGCTGCGGGGTGGACAGAAACCAACGCGTATGGGAACCGCGTTGTACGATGTGCCATTATAGCCGTTTGATACTTTTTACAATGCATCCTTTGATTCTACGTCTACTACGCTCTAATACAATCAAATGGGTGAAATCATTGATTCATTTGGCCAAGCAAGGTGTAGAAAACAAATTATTATACATTCGATTCCAATAGGAAATGGCCAGCCTTTTGAAAGAAAGTAATGATTGATAGCATTTCACTTGATCCTCACGCATTGCAAACGGGATTTCGGTGTTCTGAGCCGTGTGTATAATTGCAATATTTTACGGCATACTACGAATGTTGGAAATACTTACCTCGGTTGATTAGAAGGCAGCGCCAACTGCTCCGTACGGCGACCACCGGATCCGTTCAAAACGGTACGCGCCTTATTTTGGAACTCGCGATCAAAGTCTTCCGCTTCCTCGTCATCCAGGTTGATGTAATCTTGGCGTTCTTCCTGCACGCCCGTATTCAAATTTTGCTCACGCTCGATGATGTGTGCTCGCTCACCGATGTGATGCCCGATGGCCATTTTCTTCGTGCCCGTGCGGCTGTCCTGTACCGTTTTGCGCGTCTCCTTGATGCCTCCCGGACCCGTGCGTGTGCTCGAGGTAGCCTGATAGACCTGCGGTCCATTCGGTCCGGATGTCATGGAAATGACGCTGCTGCTGCAGAACGATGCACCATCGACGGGGCCCATACTAAGCAAACGATTCATTGGTGGCGGTGTGAACATAGTTGGCATCAGCGCATTGTGGCGCATTCCGAAGGCAGGACCAGCGGCTATTGCCTCCATTCCACCACCGAGCATTCCGAACGGGTCGGAGAATAATGAGTTCAGCATGTTGTTCATCTGGCGCATCGAACGCATGTGATGGCTGTTGAATGTGGCAGAAAACGAACGAGAAATGTACTCCATTGGTTCATGGTCATTTGAGGCTCACTGTGCATCATTCGACGATGATGAGAAATTTAGCTTTAATTTGCTGTCCCTCTGTCAAATGCTCCAAGTGGCCCTCTTTTTTTCCTGCTACGCACTCGCGCCACAGAATGATTTACACACATTTTACTTACCCGAAAATTGGATCCTCCTCCAGATCATTCATCATTCCGAAAAGAGACATATTCACCAACGATAAACACGACCTTTGCAACAAACAAACGCGATTTTTTCTACGATTTGTGAGAAAAACTTTACGAGCGTATGATTTTCGTGTCTACGTCGAAGCGAACCTAGTGTTGGCAGAATCGGGATTAGGAAGACCAGAACACTCGATTGCTAGACGGATTCGAATCGGATTTGATTTGTTTAGGACTCGATTTGTAGGTTAGTTGATTTTCATGATCAACAAACTACATACAATGGTGATAATCACATCGGAAATGTATGGTTTAATGATTGGATAAATGATTTTCAGACCAGTTTAAATTATTTTACATCATCTCGCGTTTGATGGATTGAGGTTCGGATTTGGATCTCCGAATGGTGGAATGGACTCGAATCGCTGCAGATTTGCCCACCACTATCCATATTGATTTCTCGATTTCGAGCACTCGCAGGTACTCGAATGTACTCGAAATATCTGGAACCTGTGAAACGATTCCTTCACTTCACGGATAATGTAGATTTGTAAGGTTTAGCAATGCGAATTTCCACAACATTATTATTGATGTTTTGTTTTTAATTACACGTATGTAAAGCAAAACATTATTTTATTTGAATAAGTTTCGTTGGTAAGTTACATGAAATCGACTAGACTACCGACTATCGAAAAATCGGGCTGACTAAATAAGAATTTTCTAAGAGAAGTATTTTGCTAGAACTATCGTAGAACGTACTATTTCTGATCAAACATTTGTAGGAGCTGTTCATTGGTATCAGTAGTATCTTCCTCAACTGCCTTGAAATCTTCCTTGTCCAAGTTAATTTTTTTCATCAATTTTGTCAAATTGCTTTCTTGGGGGATGTTTTGTACATTACCTAGGCACAACGATTCATCGTCATTGGATGTATGCTTGTATTTTTGGGTCTCTACACTAGAGTGGGACGATTCACTGTGATTGTTTCCTTCTGCGATCACTATCTCGTTCAAAGCTCCATGGAGTGAAGAGGACTGAGAAACTTGAGTAGACTGTATTGGGTTAATAGAAGTACTTGTCGGATCATGATGAATGTTTAACTGTTGGACCAGTGTGTCAATTTCATGTCCAGCAGTTATCATATCCGTGCCTGAGTTACCGGGCGAATTGTTCAATTCACTAGTAGTTCGTAGCGCGGTAAGGTTGGCTGTTTTAGAATAGACATTTTCTCCAATGTTGTTTATGTAGTAGTTATAAAAAATATTGTTTTTCGGTTCGGGCTCGAATTCTCCGTTTGATTTCTGCAGGCCCATGCGGATAAGTATAGATATTTTCGTGTTATATGGCTTTAACCATTTACATACTTTGCGATGCACGATTATTTGCTCATCTTCGCATAAGGGTTCCCACAGTTCAATGAGAGTTTTTTTCACGTTATCAATCAAAATTTGCTTACGCATCTCCGGAATCAAACGCCCAATCCCGTCCAGATGGCGAAATGTTAGATCCAGTAGCATTTGAGCATTTTTGTTGGTCAAAAACATCTGCCACTTGAATATCATCACCATGAGATCCCACAGCTTGTCCATGGAGCTCACATCCAAACGCATTAGCGAGCAGCAGGCAATGTCTGTCAGTAGGATTCGTGTTTGTTGAACCGTCAACATACTTTGTTGATAAGCCGTTGAAATGTAATGTAGAAACTTGGGGTCCAACAGTACCTCGGTGATTTCACGGAGAACTAAAATAAAAGTCAGACAAATTTAACCGTATTTGTTATTTCTATTTTAAAATATTTTAAATAACGAATTCGAATGTCAAACACTGTACTAGTGACAAACAGTAAGCAAACGTCATATTGGTCAAATGGATCGACCTGAAAAAACTAGTTATCTTTGATACCTGCCAGTCTTAAAAACCAAACAAACACAACTCGCAACATACTTTATCCGAAGCACCGGTGGTTATTTGGTAAATAATAATTAGTTCTTAGCGTGTGAATGTGGCATTATGTTGGTACTCTTTTCTATTCTTTAGCCTTGCACAGATCGTCAACGATGTCCGGACTTGAATCGTATGTTAACAATACGGTATCCATTATTACCGCCGATGGCCGCAACTTTGTCGGCACGCTCAAAGGCTTCGATCAGACCGTGAATATAATCCTGGATGAGTCTCACGAGCGCGTTTATTCTATGACTGCTGGCATCGAGCAAGTTGTCCTTGGATTGCATATCATCCGCGGTGATAATGTTGCCATAATTGGACAGTTAGACGAAAGCATAGACAGCAAACTAGATTTTACCACCATACGCGGTATGCCTCTAGAACCTGTAGTGCACTAACAAAAAGGATTGCACATACCATGTTGAACTTAGCTCTAGTTCATGCGATTAACATGGTTGTGTGAACAAAAAGGGAAGTATGAAGAAATTAAGCTTATTTTAATACGACAAAAAATGTATGGTACCGGTTTACCGCAAAGAAATGCAAGATACTCTCAGCGCAAAATACGAAATGGGGCTCTTTTCTTGAAGTGTAAAATAAAAAAAATACGCTAAACATTATATCGATTGTCCTTATTCTCGTGATGGAACGCTAGAGCGGGCCGTGTCGCAAACGTAGCACCCGCCAATCAATCGAAAAACTGCAAATGAGGGAGATTCCGCATGTTATACCCAACTTACCTTGTGCGGATTTATCCAGCGGAATGGACTGCGCCTTAAGTCGTTGATCAATCACATACAACATCTCACAACCCAAGTTTAAAATGATTAAAATGTTAGTCACAGACATTATGCTAGGGGTAAACGCTCAACGAAAGAGGCACGCATGCACAACCTATATCCACAAAATAACCTGTACAGATAGCAAAGGTCAGTACTGTACTGATACCGAATGTTTCCGTAGTATTCGAGAAACCAGGTTAAAATTGCTTGCCAGCCGCTATGATATTTCTGTTTTTGCATCGGTTGCTGTACGTTTTGTTGGCAACCGTGTCTCCATGGTTACGAGCGTACAGTATCTAGTACACAGTGTTGTTGATGGTAGGTTGAAAAAAGGTAAAGTTGGTATCGAATGGTGTATTGGAATCAAGGGACATGTTTACTTTTATTCAGCTGTATCGGTACGGGCAACAGTTTAAAAGTTTAAGTTTCATGTATGACTTAAGCGATCGGTTTTAATTTTTATGCACTCCGCGAAACATTCGAAGCATAATTTCCCCGTCCACAATATGATGTTCGATTCCGTTGCAACGGTCGTTTTGGTTAGTTTCAGCTCGGCCAGCCAATGGGAAGTGCGACCAAAACAACGTGCTGTCATTCGATCACCAGTCCAAATTCTTCGCCGACGATCGAGGATTACCGTAAATGGTCAAATATTTTGCCTGTCTTCAGGGTTCAGATTCAGTTGTAGTTAAATTTTGCACGTGCTCAACTTTATAGTGTATTTAATTGACTCTGGAACGCAAATACAGTTGTATTCGTCATGTGTGATTCGCTAGAAGAAAAGTTTGGCGCCTGGGAACTGTTCGAGGAAGTATGGGAAAGGGTTGTCGATACCGCAACGGAGAAGGAAGCTACCAAAAATCTACCCAACATACTTTGCGAGGCACTAAAGCTGTTCCGAGAAGAAATTACAACCACACATTTAACCGAGTGCCGCCTTAAACTCAAATTAAGCCCAGATGTGAAAGACAACGTTAAGGCGGATCATGCACGTGCCATGGGGAACGCTTTGTTCCATCCGAAAGTGAAGAGATACATCGAGGCCGTAAAACGATACAATGAAAGCATTTCATTCTCCGCAAAGGGATCTGAAGCTAGAGCTCTAGCGTATGCTAACCGGTCAGCTGTTTGCTACGAGCTTCATCAATATCAAGAATGTCTGGACAACATACGCCTGGCTCGCGAATCAAACTATCCTGCCCGATTAATAGAGAAGCTGAACAAACGGGAAACGGCTGCCGAGGATGCGTTGGAAGATGTCGCTAGAGGCAAAAAGAACACAGGGGGTTCTAAGGCCAACGTAGATGCGCCTAAAAAGTTATCCTTAAGCTATGAGGGGAGCCATTTGGTGCCACATGCTGCTAACTGCTTAGAACTGCAGACCAGTGATGAATTTGGGCGATTTGTTGCCACTACCAGAGATCTGAAGGCTGGTGATGTAGTTATTATAGAAAAACCCTACTGCACCTTACTGCTTGATGTGTATCGGCTGATACGTTGCGATTTTTGCCATCAGGAAAGAATATTCAATCTCATCCCGTGCGAAGGGTGCACGGTGGCCATGTACTGTTCGGAGGAATGCATGACGCAAGCCTATCAGCGCTATCATCTGTACGAGTGTGGAGTAATACGCGATATGTGGCGTATTTTCACGAAAATTCCCATGATGGCCATGCGCACGGTAACCACAGGGATCGCATCGTTCAACCACAATTTGCGTGACATGAGAAAACACCTGCAAGATATGGACGAATCGAAAGTAGATGGGTTTACAATGGACTGGACAAAAGCCACCCCGAGGGAGGTATACGAGACTGTCCATGTGTTGATAACCAATTACGAAAAACGCGATCCTAAAGATCTCGCACACAGGACATTTTTCGCGATTATCATCTATGATCTGTTAGTTGAACGTTCCAAGTTGGGGCCGGAGTGCAATAGTGATCCGGATATTTCATCTCTCATAATGGAGCTTCTTCTGAAGCACCTGCAAACGACGCCGATGAATATGCATTCTCAGTACTACATGGATTATCAACCGGAAGAAAAGTTGTACGAAATCATGAATTATGCTTCCGCCTGCTTTCCTCTGTTAAGTATGATTAACCATTCTTGTGCGCCAAACCTAACACGTGTAACATTGCACGATGGACGCTGCGCTGTTGTTATCTCTCGCCCAATTAGTAAAGGAGGACAGCTCTACGATAACTACGGGTAAGACATGTTCCATCTAACATGTCATGATAGGGTTTTCCCTGATTTTAACACTTACTTTTCACAATTTCCTCATTCCAGACAACATCACAGCCTGATGCCAGTTCGGGAAAGACGTGCCAAACTGTTGACGCAGTATAAATTTCTCTGCAACTGTGAAGCATGTGTTAACAATTACCCCTTGTATAACGAACTACCTTCAATAAGTGATTTTCGACATGGTCTGATTGACGCTGCTGATATACACGCTCAACTAGTGCTGCATCAGCCGAAGATAGCTGCCGAACTTTTGCCAAAGCTAAGTCAGTACTTAAACAATATCGGCCATCAGTATCCGCGGTACGAAGTAAGCTCTTGCCAGGAACTTTTTTTGCGTTCGTTTCAAATATTGTTCATGGAAACTTCCAATAGTGCCCAGTATTGGAAATATTGCAATCCCTGAACCTTATCGCCTACGTACTGATCTTTGTAACGGCGGACAACATTTTTTTTTTATTTATCTTACAATTTACTTTCTAGCATTATTAAACGGCAAAGATATCTAAAATCAATCGAACTGGATTTTGGAAAGCGAGTGAAAAGTATCTGTTGATATTGCGTTTATGTGATGATGCTACTGCAATGCGTTGAATATATTCAATAGTTTATTTTTTACTATCTCATGAAGTTGAATTTAACTTTATCGTTGTTATTCTTGTGAAGTAGCCAAGTAGCCAATAAAGTTATTGAAATATCTAAACAATCAAGAATTTGTTGTAAAGAAAGAAAGCAGTATCGGAAGCATTCATCCTCTCTACACTACATTATTACACTATTCGGTCACATTGTTTAGAGTTACAGGGTGAGAAAAAAACGGCCATGGTCCGATTTGAACACACGACCTGAGCAGTTGCAGAAAATGCGTTTCACGCAAGGCTAAGAAAGCATATTTTGAAAATAGTGCAACTTGCAGTTTGATGCTTCTAGCATAGAATATCATTCAATTGATGTATTTTTGTATAACAAACTCGATCAATCGCCGATCATCGGGGGGCTCCATTTACCCTTCTACCATCATCAGTAGTATGATTTTCATGTTGAAATTGTATAAAATCAAAGATTCAAACTAAACCGGCCTTCGTTTTTCTATGTCGTGGCTACAGATCTTGTGCTACGGTATACCTGAATGTATGCAATAGGTGATACACATTAATTCGTTAAATTGGGACCTCCGAGTATTTGAAACGTTGTGCGGACCGTTAATATTCGGATACCCTTTTTCCTTCGAAGCAAAAGTAAATTTGTCTTAAACACACACGTTTTTGTTCGCTTTTGTGTGTGGCGTGTTGGTTGGAATCTTTCAAAATTCATAAATACTGGAGGCACTGTACTTAACACTACTTACTATTCCATTCCCTTATTTATTACTAGACCGCGGTTGATAATTCTAAGAATGAATGATCAAAGCAAAGGGATTCGAACACACGACCCTTCCAACAGTACGAGCAGCCCCATAGACGATGCACGCTCGGCCAAGAAGATATATTTTGAAAGCGCTGCAAATTCAAGTTTGATGCTTCTGGTGAAGATCGTTAGTTGCATCATTTTTACATAAGGCCGTTTCACTCTGTCTTGCTGGAGACGACACAACTGCTTTCTCACATTGCTAAGAAAGTTTATGTATTATTGGCATCTTGAAACAACCGCGGTGGAGAATGTCCCGCAGTATTAGCGAAACTCTTGCAGGGACAGCATCACGTGCCCAGTGGGGCGATCGCGATCATAAACGTCGAGTTCTTGTTTCCGGTGTTTCGGGAAGAGGCAGTTTTATACGCAAAAAAAACAGTTGCATACCGTCAACGGTTTTGAAGTGTTTTTCGAGCGTGGCTCCTGTTGAGATTTTTTTTGCCAAAAGTGTGACGGTTTTTGAGAATAATTTAAACGAATAGTTCAGTGTGAAAATGGAGCAAAGTGCTAACAGTTTTTACTACAGTGATGAAAGTTTGGTGAAACACGTGCACCGATTTGCGCCCCATGTTCTGGACTCCTATGGGTTTATCACACCAATAGTCAACTTTTTGTTCTGCCGTTTGAAGAATAACGTATGGGCTCAGATTTCCTATGAGCACATGGAAGTCGAGAACTATCCTTACCCAGTTCCGTCAACGACTGACGATCCAGTGAATCTTGATGATCGCTACCGGCTTATGATGCGCCACTTGGAGCGCCTGAACCAAAAGATTGCGTACACAGAACCCGGCACGGAGCAACTCGTCGAGGCTTTCATCGAACGGGCGCTACTTTCGTATACTTTTGGCGAAGATTGGATAGCAATGTTTAACCTGAAGTTGGCTATTACGATAGACTGTATCCCGGTGACGCTGGTGGATAGTGTGAAAGAACTGTATCTGGAGGCGTACGGTCGAGCCAAAGGAATGTTTTATCCGTCAATAGGAAATCGAATTAACCCACCGTTGTGCTACTCTGAGGCCTATATGGCTGAGAATCCTCTTAGCGGACGACATCTTCTTGCTAGACGGTCCCTTTCGAGGGGGGAGCTCGTAACCCGAGAGTGGCCATTCGTTCGCCTGCTCACTGCGGACAATCTCTTGCGCTGCGACTACTGTCTCGTCTACCTACCGTTCGCGCTGATACCGTGCGGCGGCTGTTCACAAGCCCTCTACTGTACCCTCACATGCTGCATGCGCGCCTTCGAAGAATATCACGCACTCGAATGTTCGTTCATTGGTATCCTGCGTTCACACTATACCTTTCTGGAACAGCTTGGCGCTCGTCTTACCCTCCGCGCCATTCGACTGTGCAATGGAAGCATGGAGCAGTTGGGCGTTTTGTCCGCGAACCGTGGAGGCTACAACTACAACGTGCCACTAGGATTCAATTCGGACCCACGCATGGCTTACGGCATGATCAACAATCTGTCAACCAATCGGAATCGCTTGAAAGCGCGCGGATTGTTTCGCGATGGCGCCAAAGCAATTGGATTGGCCAAACTTCTCGGTCCGGAAATAGAGCGCATCTACCAAACGAAGAACGACTACACGTTGCAGATGGTCGTGGCCGAGCACCTCGTACATCATTTGCAAATTGCGCGCGTCAACACGCTGTACCTGTGGCGCTCGGTGGAAGATCCGGAACAAGCAACCAACTGTCGCACCAACTCGAAGCCTTTTGCGGCGGTTCTGCTGGCCAACGGGAGTCTGTTCAATCATTCCTGCGTTCCAAATGTTCACTACACTCTCGAGCCATCGACCGGGGCCATACTTTTTGCGGCTAACAACGACATTCCACGGAATACGATGCTTAACATCAACTATTGGTAGGTTGTGCTAGGTTCAGCTTCTAACGATATAACCGTTGAAATTGTTGTTTCGATTTTTATTACCGTCTCACAGCGTCAACTTTCCTTGGGTCCGGTATCGGTTCCGTTGCACTTGCCACAAGTGCTTGATGAGGTCGCTTGGTGTCGCGCAACAACTACTAAGTTAGTAATTTATTTTAAAATATTTAAACATCATAATTACAATCCATTTTGTTCCATAACTATACATTTACGAAACGATAAAAATTGAACACGAGTGGTTCATCATTTTCTTCCATATTGGTATTGTACAGTTAGGTTAAGAGACATTCCGGTTCAAACGGTATTTTGTGACAATAAAGAAATTATTCAATGAACGATCATACGAATTGTATTTTTTCAAATCTACCAACTTTTCCAGAGGCCTTTCTGGCCCTTCACTTCCTATATCTAAATCACAGAAGCATCTCACAGTACATTTCTTTCTGTAAGGTACTGGAAAGCCGTGTCCTCAATCGACCCCCCGCCCCCCTCACCCCACCATCCCTGGAATCATCCTTTCGTACCCTGCCGTCACACTCCCTACACTGCGCTGCACATTCTCCGCCCCGCGAAGAATGACTTCATCTCCAACTGCACCGATGCCCGTAACGAATTTTCGCTCCGCAGCTGCAGCCGGCTCGCGAATTTTATTGCAAACCTTCGGGCATGGGGCAACATGAGACATAACGAGAACAACAGTATATAATATATGTATTTCTTGGATCGATCGAATGGAAAACTACAATACCTTGAGTGAAGATCTTTGAACCTTGAGACGACGATACAAGCATTTACCACGTGGAGGATTCTAGCAAGATTTATAAAAACACGCAGACGTTAGGGGGGGCTATGGTTGAGTCATCGTGTTTATTTTCGTCTGCGGATTGGTTCCTGTCGAGACAGCTTGACTGAAGCCTATTGCGTCTGAAACAATAAAATGTTATTGTTATCATTTATGCGGAGGATCCGATGTTGCATTTTTGAATCCTGATGGTCTGTTTTAAACAAACGTGTCTACAGATTTCACCGGAAAACAGTTTCGGGTGACATTCTGCCCCGAAAAAAGACGATATCTCTTAGATCCTCCAGGAATGGGGAAACTAAAAGAAGCCTCGCCTACCCTCATCATGCTGTTGATACTTCCGCAAGAACGGAGATGGCATCAAATTGACGCTTCCGTTCGACTGTATCCAACATGTTGTCGAGCCCGTTCGTATTTCGCATCGTCATGTCTGAGAGATCTTTTCAAAAATTTTCGTTATAAGTATGACATGGACATCATCGGACGGAACACTTAGGTTTTGGTGATCTTTTAAAAAAATGGGCTATAATCCTTACGATGCAGACGAAATATGTATATGCTGGTCTTGTTGGTATATGAACCAGGCCGACAGAAACCGGAAGCCGCTGGTGATCTTAAGGTCACGCGGCGCCATTTTTTCCACCACCCAATGTCGTGACAAGATGGAAGCAGGTCGGTCGTATAAAAATGTCGCTTACACAACATAAGTTATTTGCAGTTCAAAATGATAATGTTTGAAAATTTTTAGTTCTAATCAATTTATTAAAAATTAATTCACTAGATTAACCATTATATGGTCTCTCTATCTATTCATCACAACATTTAGATTAAAAATTAAAAATATACTTCTTCCCTACAAACCCTTGTATGTTCAACGCATTGGTGACTGCCATCTCGTAGTCTTCGAACGCGATCATTTCGTGAGCTGGGGCTTTCAATGCTCCCCGATCGATAAGACCAAACAATTCGTTAAACATTTCACTGCGCTGAGGGTTGTCGACGTTCTCTTTCGTCCACCGGGTCATCCAGAACCCGACGAATCGTAGATCTTTGAAAATAAGCGATGCTGTCGGAACGGTCACAGGCTCTCTAGACATTCCACCGTAAGTGACCATCACGCCAGCCTGATCAAGTTGACGAGACATTTCCAACGCGTTCTTGCCCCCGACACAGTTCAGGGCAAGCTTTGGTTTGCGGAAGATGCCGTCCTTAAACAGTTTGGTTGTGCGCAGCTCTTCCTCCGTACTGATCTTTGTAACGGCGGACAACATTTTTTTTTTATTTATCTTACAATTTACTTTCTAGCATTATTAAACGGCAAAGATATCTAAAATCAATCGAACTGGATTTTGGAAAGCGAGTGAAAAGTATCTGTTGATATTGCGTTTATGTGATGATGCTACTGCAATGCGTTGAATATATTCAATAGTTTATTTTTTACTATCTCATGAAGTTGAATTTAACTTTATCGTTGTTATTCTTGTGAAGTAGCCAAGTAGCCAATAAAGTTATTGAAATATCTAAACAATCAAGAATTTGTTGTAAAGAAAGAAAGCAGTATCGGAAGCATTCATCCTCTCTACACTACATTATTACACTATTCGGTCACATTGTTTAGAGTTACAGGGTGAGAAAAAAACGGCCATGGTCCGATTTGAACACACGACCTGAGCAGTTGCAGAAAATGCGTTTCACGCAAGGCTAAGAAAGCATATTTTGAAAATAGTGCAACTTGCAGTTTGATGCTTCTAGCATAGAATATCATTCAATTGATGTATTTTTGTATAACAAACTCGATCAATCGCCGATCATCGGGGGGCTCCATTTACCCTTCTACCATCATCAGTAGTATGATTTTCATGTTGAAATTGTATAAAATCAAAGATTCAAACTAAACCGGCCTTCGTTTTTCTATGTCGTGGCTACAGATCTTGTGCTACGGTATACCTGAATGTATGCAATAGGTGATACACATTAATTCGTTAAATTGGGACCTCCGAGTATTTGAAACGTTGTGCGGACCGTTAATATTCGGATACCCTTTTTCCTTCGAAGCAAAAGTAAATTTGTCTTAAACACACACGTTTTTGTTCGCTTTTGTGTGTGGCGTGTTGGTTGGAATCTTTCAAAATTCATAAATACTGGAGGCACTGTACTTAACACTACTTACTATTCCATTCCCTTATTTATTACTAGACCGCGGTTGATAATTCTAAGAATGAATGATCAAAGCAAAGGGATTCGAACACACGACCCTTCCAACAGTACGAGCAGCCCCATAGACGATGCACGCTCGGCCAAGAAGATATATTTTGAAAGCGCTGCAAATTCAAGTTTGATGCTTCTGGTGAAGATCGTTAGTTGCATCATTTTTACATAAGGCCGTTTCACTCTGTCTTGCTGGAGACGACACAACTGCTTTCTCACATTGCTAAGAAAGTTTATGTATTATTGGCATCTTGAAACAACCGCGGTGGAGAATGTCCCGCAGTATTAGCGAAACTCTTGCAGGGACAGCATCACGTGCCCAGTGGGGCGATCGCGATCATAAACGTCGAGTTCTTGTTTCCGGTGTTTCGGGAAGAGGCAGTTTTATACGCAAAAAAAACAGTTGCATACCGTCAACGGTTTTGAAGTGTTTTTCGAGCGTGGCTCCTGTTGAGATTTTTTTTGCCAAAAGTGTGACGGTTTTTGAGAATAATTTAAACGAATAGTTCAGTGTGAAAATGGAGCAAAGTGCTAACAGTTTTTACTACAGTGATGAAAGTTTGGTGAAACACGTGCACCGATTTGCGCCCCATGTTCTGGACTCCTATGGGTTTATCACACCAATAGTCAACTTTTTGTTCTGCCGTTTGAAGAATAACGTATGGGCTCAGATTTCCTATGAGCACATGGAAGTCGAGAACTATCCTTACCCAGTTCCGTCAACGACTGACGATCCAGTGAATCTTGATGATCGCTACCGGCTTATGATGCGCCACTTGGAGCGCCTGAACCAAAAGATTGCGTACACAGAACCCGGCACGGAGCAACTCGTCGAGGCTTTCATCGAACGGGCGCTACTTTCGTATACTTTTGGCGAAGATTGGATAGCAATGTTTAACCTGAAGTTGGCTATTACGATAGACTGTATCCCGGTGACGCTGGTGGATAGTGTGAAAGAACTGTATCTGGAGGCGTACGGTCGAGCCAAAGGAATGTTTTATCCGTCAATAGGAAATCGAATTAACCCACCGTTGTGCTACTCTGAGGCCTATATGGCTGAGAATCCTCTTAGCGGACGACATCTTCTTGCTAGACGGTCCCTTTCGAGGGGGGAGCTCGTAACCCGAGAGTGGCCATTCGTTCGCCTGCTCACTGCGGACAATCTCTTGCGCTGCGACTACTGTCTCGTCTACCTACCGTTCGCGCTGATACCGTGCGGCGGCTGTTCACAAGCCCTCTACTGTACCCTCACATGCTGCATGCGCGCCTTCGAAGAATATCACGCACTCGAATGTTCGTTCATTGGTATCCTGCGTTCACACTATACCTTTCTGGAACAGCTTGGCGCTCGTCTTACCCTCCGCGCCATTCGACTGTGCAATGGAAGCATGGAGCAGTTGGGCGTTTTGTCCGCGAACCGTGGAGGCTACAACTACAACGTGCCACTAGGATTCAATTCGGACCCACGCATGGCTTACGGCATGATCAACAATCTGTCAACCAATCGGAATCGCTTGAAAGCGCGCGGATTGTTTCGCGATGGCGCCAAAGCAATTGGATTGGCCAAACTTCTCGGTCCGGAAATAGAGCGCATCTACCAAACGAAGAACGACTACACGTTGCAGATGGTCGTGGCCGAGCACCTCGTACATCATTTGCAAATTGCGCGCGTCAACACGCTGTACCTGTGGCGCTCGGTGGAAGATCCGGAACAAGCAACCAACTGTCGCACCAACTCGAAGCCTTTTGCGGCGGTTCTGCTGGCCAACGGGAGTCTGTTCAATCATTCCTGCGTTCCAAATGTTCACTACACTCTCGAGCCATCGACCGGGGCCATACTTTTTGCGGCTAACAACGACATTCCACGGAATACGATGCTTAACATCAACTATTGGTAGGTTGTGCTAGGTTCAGCTTCTAACGATATAACCGTTGAAATTGTTGTTTCGATTTTTATTACCGTCTCACAGCGTCAACTTTCCTTGGGTCCGGTATCGGTTCCGTTGCACTTGCCACAAGTGCTTGATGAGGTCGCTTGGTGTCGCGCAACAACTACTAAGTTAGTAATTTATTTTAAAATATTTAAACATCATAATTACAATCCATTTTGTTCCATAACTATACATTTACGAAACGATAAAAATTGAACACGAGTGGTTCATCATTTTCTTCCATATTGGTATTGTACAGTTAGGTTAAGAGACATTCCGGTTCAAACGGTATTTTGTGACAATAAAGAAATTATTCAATGAACGATCATACGAATTGTATTTTTTCAAATCTACCAACTTTTCCAGAGGCCTTTCTGGCCCTTCACTTCCTATATCTAAATCACAGAAGCATCTCACAGTACATTTCTTTCTGTAAGGTACTGGAAAGCCGTGTCCTCAATCGACCCCCCGCCCCCCTCACCCCACCATCCCTGGAATCATCCTTTCGTACCCTGCCGTCACACTCCCTACACTGCGCTGCACATTCTCCGCCCCGCGAAGAATGACTTCATCTCCAACTGCACCGATGCCCGTAACGAATTTTCGCTCCGCAGCTGCAGCCGGCTCGCGAATTTTATTGCAAACCTTCGGGCATGGGGCAACATGAGACATAACGAGAACAACAGTATATAATATATGTATTTCTTGGATCGATCGAATGGAAAACTACAATACCTTGAGTGAAGATCTTTGAACCTTGAGACGACGATACAAGCATTTACCACGTGGAGGATTCTAGCAAGATTTATAAAAACACGCAGACGTTAGGGGGGGCTATGGTTGAGTCATCGTGTTTATTTTCGTCTGCGGATTGGTTCCTGTCGAGACAGCTTGACTGAAGCCTATTGCGTCTGAAACAATAAAATGTTATTGTTATCATTTATGCGGAGGATCCGATGTTGCATTTTTGAATCCTGATGGTCTGTTTTAAACAAACGTGTCTACAGATTTCACCGGAAAACAGTTTCGGGTGACATTCTGCCCCGAAAAAAGACGATATCTCTTAGATCCTCCAGGAATGGGGAAACTAAAAGAAGCCTCGCCTACCCTCATCATGCTGTTGATACTTCCGCAAGAACGGAGATGGCATCAAATTGACGCTTCCGTTCGACTGTATCCAACATGTTGTCGAGCCCGTTCGTATTTCGCATCGTCATGTCTGAGAGATCTTTTCAAAAATTTTCGTTATAAGTATGACATGGACATCATCGGACGGAACACTTAGGTTTTGGTGATCTTTTAAAAAAATGGGCTATAATCCTTACGATGCAGACGAAATATGTATATGCTGGTCTTGTTGGTATATGAACCAGGCCGACAGAAACCGGAAGCCGCTGGTGATCTTAAGGTCACGCGGCGCCATTTTTTCCACCACCCAATGTCGTGACAAGATGGAAGCAGGTCGGTCGTATAAAAATGTCGCTTACACAACATAAGTTATTTGCAGTTCAAAATGATAATGTTTGAAAATTTTTAGTTCTAATCAATTTATTAAAAATTAATTCACTAGATTAACCATTATATGGTCTCTCTATCTATTCATCACAACATTTAGATTAAAAATTAAAAATATACTTCTTCCCTACAAACCCTTGTATGTTCAACGCATTGGTGACTGCCATCTCGTAGTCTTCGAACGCGATCATTTCGTGAGCTGGGGCTTTCAATGCTCCCCGATCGATAAGACCAAACAATTCGTTAAACATTTCACTGCGCTGAGGGTTGTCGACGTTCTCTTTCGTCCACCGGGTCATCCAGAACCCGACGAATCGTAGATCTTTGAAAATAAGCGATGCTGTCGGAACGGTCACAGGCTCTCTAGACATTCCACCGTAAGTGACCATCACGCCAGCCTGATCAAGTTGACGAGACATTTCCAACGCGTTCTTGCCCCCGACACAGTTCAGGGCAAGCTTTGGTTTGCGGAAGATGCCGTCCTTAAACAGTTTGGTTGTGCGCAGCTCTTCCTCCGTTAGGATCTCGGCTGCACCGAGCCCTTTCAAATAGTCCTTCAACTGAGAAAACTCTGGACGATCACGCACGATGCCAATGCACTCGATTTTCCATGCCCTGCACAGCTGAATGATTGCTTGACCACAGGCTGAGTTTGCCCCGTTCTGGATAACTGTGTCGCCTGGTTTGAGCGAAACGAAATCCTTCAGCATCCGATAGCCGGTACAGGGGTTGACAGTAATGGTGGCCGCTTCCGCAACACCGATGTTGGCGGGCACTTTCATCAATTGGTTTGCGCTATAGATTGCATGTGAGCGCCATGTGCCCAGACCAGTGGCAAATGGTACGACGCGATCTCCTACTTTCAGCTGACTGGCTCCACAGCCCCGTCCGATGGCCACAACTTCGCCAACGCATTCGTTACCACCCACGGCGGGAAACACGGGTTTAACCGGGTATTTTCCTGTGAAACAATAAAGTCAAACTTATAGATGTATTAAAAGGACATTCTGCTATGCATACCTTGAATAGTGTTTATGTCCGCTGGGTTAATCGGTGCACCGAGTGTTTTTATCAGCACCTCATCATCTTTCGGATCGGAAATGGTTTCCTCTTGCAGTCTCAACACTTTTGCCGGTTCACCGTATTCACCGTACCGCAGAACTTTGGCCATAACGGACATGTTTCGTGTAGCTGAGGGCACTAAGTACATTTGCTTGGTAATTGGAACCATTTGTTTAGCGAAAAACGACATTTTTATGCTTCAAAACGTTTGTGTTTTTTACCAGATGATTTTAGCAACAACAAAAATAAAGACAACAATCTTTTCTAATCTATTGTCAAAGTTCTACAAACAGCTGATGTTTTGTTGACAGTTCGGCAAACTCTTCACCAGCTACGGTAGCTGGTGCTGTTATCCGAAACGACGATTAATTTGCCGATTTTTTCATATAACTTGTTAAAGTAACAATTAGACCATCAATTGACTTGAATTGTTATTAATTGAAATAATGGATAGATCTTCACTTCCACCAAGTTGTTGGTCTGCAAAAGACCTTTCATTTGAGGGGTCAATCGTGAAAATCGGATCAAAGAATAACATGTTGTTATTTACGCAAGTACGCAAGAAAAACCATAAACAACATTTGCAATGCGAATTTTATTCGATTTAATGGTATCGCAAAATATAAAGATTAGAAGAACATTGTAAAATGGCCCATAGCTAGGAGGAAACATTATTTCGAGGCTTCCTCTTCCCAGCCATGGTAAATGCAACTGGTGTCTATCATGCCGCCATTCGGTGCATTGGCAACTTATTCGTTGGAGAACTTAGGAGCGCGCTTCTCAACAAAAGCAGTCATGCCCTCCATCCGATCCTTGGTGGAGAATGTTGCATGGAAATGGCGACGTTCGAATCGCAATCCCTCGTTCAGCGACATCTCGTACGACGTGTTGACTGCTTCCTTGCAAAGCCGCACGATCAGCGGCGAGAAGGTGGAGATCTTCTCACCGAGCTTCACGGCTTCATCCACAAGTTTATCGGCCGGGAAGACCTTGCTTACGAGTCCCGATCGCTCCGCTTCCTCGGCCGTAATCATGTTTCCGGTAAGACACATTTCCATGGCCTTCGATTTACCCATCGCCCGAGTCGTGCGCTGGGTGCCACCGGCACCGGGAATAGTGCCGAGGGCGATTTCCGGCTGACCAAAGCGTGCCTTCTCACCGGCGTAGATAATATCGCACATCATGGCCAGCTCGCATCCACCGCCGAGGGCGTATCCATTCACGGCAGCAATGATGGGCTTCTGGGCCTTTGCCACACGCGTCCAGTTGGCCAGGAAGTCGGTATTGATGCACTTAGCGTACGTGTTAGGTTGCATCTCCTTGATGTCGGCACCGGCAGCAAACGCCTTCTCGCTTCCCGTGATGACGATCGCTCCGATCGAATCGTCCGCCTCATAGCGGTCCAAGGCATCGCTGATTTCGGCCACCAGTCCATTGCACAGGGCATTCAGTGCCTTCGGGCGGTTCAACGTAATGAGGGCGACATTATTCTTCTCTCCCTTCAGTTCAGCTTTGATGAATTCGTACGATTTGGGAGCTGGCGGTAAGGGGAAAAATGCGTGCATTAAAAAAACAGCGAAAACATGGATCCCCTAAATGTATATGACCTTCAATTACATAACGACGCAAGACGAAAGCGCACATTCTTTCAATTAGAAAACCCGTCAACTTACCAGCACTGTAGAATCGTAGCAGATTCGATTGCTGCTGCTGCTGGTTGATGGTCGCATTGCGCACCAGCTGGCCACCGACGCGGGATGCAAGCAGTCGTCCAATGTTTGCCATGTTGTGATGTTACAAATTATAACCTCGCGAAGGAAAATCAGCACTATCAGCAGGTTTACAACCGAATCAACGCACCAACAGCTAGCAACTAATCGACCGGTACGCGCACGCTAAGCTCTGGAGACCTGCAAAACCCATACACCTTCGCGCCGGAAGGAGGAATTACACGTTTTTCACTATGTCTGACTCGAATCTACAATGTTGCCCGAGCTCCCCACCGGCAAAATGCCACACGTAGACACAAGCAGATTTTGGCGATCGCTCCTCACATGAAATGACATGCTCCACAGGGTTGATAAGGGTAATAAGCATGACAAAGACAACCCTCTGGTGTCAATTTGCCGATGAAGTATGCAGTTTACGGAAAAACATGTTAAATTATTCGTAAATTGTTTATAAAATTTACATAATACGCAAATGAATGAATCTCTGGCGTGGAGAACTAGCAATTTTTCACTCAACTGAATCGGTATGTTTAGGCATAAAGTAGCAACCCTTTGTACACAATTCAAAGCGTTCTTTATTGTTTCTAATTCGATACAACTTTTCTTAGCACTTTGCACTTCTTGTTCTGTCTTGCACATATGTTACGGTAAGGAAACATTTCTGATTTCAATAAGTGATAATGATTGACATAAAACATCCAGCTGTCTTCTGCAGTCTCTAACAGTTATCGGGGTTTCGTACATCTTTTAAAATCAAATCATTAAAACAATTACTTTCAAAGACCGGGCATTTGTAGGCCGGAAAAGCCGGAAAGATAGCACCGTTTACAGAACATCTTTATAAAAATAAACCGCGCTCTTGTTTGTACGCAAAAGAATTCGTGAAATTGACAGAATCGGATCTCGTAAGGAGATGTGTAATCAGCGCTGAATGTAAATAGTAACAAAATAGTGTTGTGATGCCGCTTCCGGTAATCGATAAGCAAAAGCTTAGCATCTACTTTCGAGGCTGTTGAATATGGTTCACTGGCTTGTTGTGTACGACTGCCGGCGGCTTCTGGGCATGGGCAACCTGCGAAGCCTCAACCGAATGATCCGAATGCTTCGTGCTCGATGCAGCCTGAGCCACTTCCCCCGTGTTCACATTCGGTGGTGGATTCTACATTGTTAAAACGAAATAAGAAAATCATTCGCCATAAAAGCAGTTGATAGTCTCCTTTCAACATCCGCTTACCGAAAGCCCAATGACCTCCACCGGATCCTTGGCTGGTCTGTCCGTGGCTGGGGTTTTATGTTGCACAATGCGCATTCCACCAGCTTTCACTAAAATCAAATGCACAACCAATTTGCACTTTACCAAAAATCTGGAAAACCAAATCGAAATAAACTTACCTGCTGGAGGATGTCCAGCGACCAATCCCTTGTCATCATCAGCCATCTTCCTGTTTAGCTTAACTGTTGCTACGTGTCCCTCGACAAACTACGCGTTGGTTCACTTGTACCAATGTTTCTAATGCACCTACCTTCCACGATCTTCGCTCAGAAACGGTGCCGCTTATCTCTTATCGTAGGACGAAATGAAATAATCACAAAGTAGGAATACAAAAAGAAAACACGTTTTACAGATCTACTCAATTCGGTGGAAGTACCAATGGCCGATATACGCTTGTGACAAGATGCTCCACGAAGGCAAGCAGTGCTGCAGTTCGGAATCAAAATAAATAAAGCACCTTTGGAGTCTCTTTGTGTCACGCTTCTCTTTCCCCCTACAGCGGTTCGCGTTTCTTTTTCTCACTCTGTCTCTATTTCCCACTCTCTATCTCTCTTTCTCTCTCTTTCCGCAGTTGCAAAGTACTGCGTAGAAGGTTCGGTTTTCGGATTTTATACCGCTGGTATTACATGCAATGATGCTCAACATATTACAAAAGTCCACCAAATCAATATTTTTACTATGCCACGATTAATTAAAAGAATAAAATAAACCACGCCGCGTAAATATTACGCCTATTGAAATATTTCTCATGTGAAATATTTCACTGTCTCTCCTGTTTGACAACAAACAAGTTCAAGTTGTCAAAGTCGGTATAAACAAACACACGTGTTTTAGCGCACATGTAATTCGTTTTCCACCGCGTAATCGTGAAGCAAAACCCCGTGCTATTGTAAATCTAAAGAAAATGGAGGATACTAAACCCGAGGATATTGCAAATGGAGATCCAAATGCCTCCATTAGCGTTCCTCATGGAGAAAGTGTAGCTTGCAGCAAGGGAGTCGATACAAAAGAGGAAAGCGTGGCGGAGAGTTCCATTAACGATTCTCCAAGCGAAACCTTCCAAAAAGATTCTACTGCACCAGATACAAGCGAGGCTAAAGCTGGACATACCGAATTAGCTGCGGAGCTAAAGAAATCGGACATTTCGGAACCCATCGAACAACCACGTGGAGAACAGGAAAGTACTTCTGTAGAGGCTGAGCCCGCGTGTCCACCAGTGGAAGAAAGGCAGACGGTAGTTGATTCTACTGCTAAAGAAACTCCTGCAGCTTCTACAGAGGTATCGAAAACGGCCATGGATGTAGGAGAACCTGCCGAAAGCGTTCCTACTACTGAAGCCGCAACAGTGGTCCAAGAAATGGAAGGTGCAACATCTGTAACTGCGTCTGATGTACCTCCACAACCGATAAAAGATAGCGGCGATGAAAATTTGTCAAAAGATCCTGGTAGCGAAAATATCGTTGTAGCTGCAGACGCTGCTACAAGCACAATGGAAGTCGAGGAGTCGGCTGGAAACGATGTTTCTACTATTGCAATTCAAGAAAAAAATGCCTCTACAGAAACCGTAAACGAACCGGTCAAGGAAACGGAAGGCAAAACACTGGACGGTGAAAAGGTTCATCCACCACTAGCCGGAAGTAGCAGTGAAACTGCTTCAAATCCAGCTACTGGTGCTACCGAAACTTCAGAAGTGGCATCAGCGAACTTGATGGAAGTAGAAGGGCCAGCTGAAAATGTTGCTAGCAGTGTAAGCATTCAAGATGAAATCGCAGAGCAACAGCAGCTTGAAACGGAAGCAGTAAAGAATATCAATAAAAACTCATTGTCACTTTTGTGCCAATACTCCGGAAGCTCGGAATCCGAATCCGAGGATACCGATGGATCTAAGGCGGTGGACAACAGAAAGCAAAGTTCTCCTTCTTCCTCTTCCTCGGATGAAAGTGAGGATGAAGCTGCGGATACGGGATTATCCAGCAGCTATCGAAAATGTACCGATACGATATTGATTAGCGATGCCGAAACGATGGATACAAAGTGAGTACAAAGAGTAAGTTTTCTTATTAAACGATAATCGAGTTTCGTTTCTTTCTATAGTGCCGTTTCCTCGGATGATGATGATGAAGATTTACAAAATCAAGCTCCAATCCGCACGAAAGGTGAAATCCTTGTTGATGAGCTACCTCCCATCGAAGAATTAACAATCACCGTCCCGGAGACGGAATGTAAGCCAATAGGGCTCATCGATTCTATTGTAGCTCAGATCGTGCTCGTTCAGTCCATTCCCGGAGTGGAGCTGCTAAATCTTGAAACTGTTCTATTTTTGGATCGCGGTAAAAGACCACTGGGAAAAATCTTCGACGTTATCGGCCAGGTGAACTGCCCTATTTACTGTGTACTGTTCAACACGAACCAGGAGGTCGTGTCGAAGAACATAACCGTCGGCATGCAGGTGTACTGTGCTCCCAGAACGGAGCACACCTCATTCATTATACTTTCCGAATTGATGCGATACAAGGGATCAGACGCTAGTTGGATGAACGATAACGAACCTCCTCCTCATATGGTAGAATATTCCGATGATGAAGCTGAGAAAACGGCAAAACGCAATCGCAAGAAAAAGGCGAACGCCAATGGAGAACGCGATGGAGAGAACAGCCAGCAATCTCCGCAATATCATCACCAGCAACAATATCATCAACAGCAGCAGCACCATCATCATCAGCAACAGCAACAGCAACAACAACAATTCCAACGCCCTCATATGGGACCGAGGCCACAGTTTCGACGACCTCCACCTAACAATAGAGGACATTTTAATCCACAACAGCGTTCCGGATATAGCTGGCATCACAATGTTAACAATCCGCGGTATCAAAATCCTCAACAGCACCACCAACAACAGCAGTTCCCGCAGCATCAACAACAGCAGTTCCCGCAGCATCAGCAACAGCAGTTCCCGCAGCATCAACAACAGTACCCGCAGCATCAGCAACAATACCCGCAGCATCAGCAACAACACCCACAGCATCAACAGCAGTACCCGCAGCCGCACCAGCAGCATCAACAACAGTTCTTGCCACACCAGCAGCAGCAACAGCATCCTCCTCAGCAGCAAATGCAACAATTTCCGAATGCGCAACCCGGTACAGGTCCAGCCTATCTTCCTAATCCATTTGCGATGTTTGGTCCGCACCAGCCACCAAACCAATAGTAAATATGCAAAACGATTTTACCCAGCTAAAGACATCGTGACATCGGCAAATTGAACGTTTCAACGAACATGATTAGTTTTAGAAATGAATTAATACCAGAATTACACATTTTATTCAAGCATCAGTGTATAGAAGCAAAGCTAATTTTATTCAATATGAAATAAAAGTCGCTGTTCTTTTGAATTTGATTCAATGTTTTTATTTAGGAAGAGACGAATTGGGTAAAATAAGACTGAACTGAATTTTCCTATTTTGAGGTAGAGCCAGTATACGATCTGGTTTACGATCAACAAGATCTAGAAGTAATATGGTAACGTTAAAGTAAATCTGCCCTTAGTTTATGCATGACACGTCCAGTCTCTACTTCGCGGAATTCTTGAAGATCCCAGACACGCGCGACAGATTTTTGATCGGTAACTGGCACAATTAAGGCGATAGGATCACCGAACTGATAGCACATGCCTTGGCCGTACGATCACATTGTTTTCTGACATGTCAGGCCATTTCTATGGCTCGGCATCAGTACTTCCTGTCCATCAAGCATTTATCCGTTGCTATGGGTAACGGCGCCGACAACGTGTGGAAGCTCGTTTCATGAGCTTTGACCTACTGAAATGCAAGTTTTTTTTTAATCCTAAAGAAAAACTAGTAAAATTTAAATTTACCTCAGAAAGCACAAACATGTAAGTTTGTAAAAATTGTTAATAATCACCCGAACACGCGTGATTCTTATCAAACTGATAAGCACTGAAAGCTTTCCATGAAAGTTGGTGCAACTGCGCATAGTCAAACGCACACAACTGTTGATAGACACGACACGCCGGACAGGTATATTTGCCGGTCAGTTCGACTCATCAAAACACTCGTGTTTCGACCATCGACAGGATAACACCGGCGTGGCCCGTTTTCACCATCTTTATCCTCGTTTACCTGGGCACTTCTGTTCGAGAAAGGCAAGCTCAAAGTTTTAACAGTTTTAAGCGCTAAAAGAAACCCGAGGGGTGAACATTCATTCACGTGTTGCTTTGATTTAGAAGAGTCTCCTGTGGTTGCTATCCTGTAGCAGTTCAGTGCAGTAGATCTGCAGGCTTGTGCCATTCGCTTTTGCATCTTTTGTCACTTTTAATTATTTGTTAAATGATACTCTTCATTGGTACATTCTGTTTATTCTACTGCTTCGATTGCCTTATAGTGCTTGTCCCACAAAATAATCATGTTAAAACGTAAGTGATTTGAAGTGGTGTTTCTCACCCAGTGTTTGTGATAAATTTGCAGCTTGTTCGACAAACATATTCGTTCGACATGTCATCCGACCTGAAAGTTCTTTCGCCGAACGTGCACTACGATGAGGAGTACATCGAGGTGGACTACCAGTATCAAACTACCACCGTGGTTGCCAGCGGCCCGGGAGGGTACACGGTAAGTTCGGTTCGTCTTCGCGAAGGAGGTAGATTGGCGGGCGGGGAAGCAAGAACCAAAACAAGTGCATTTCACTACACACCCCTCCTGGGCAGGTTTCCGGTCATGGTCATGGTCACCCTATCGATCCAGTAGGATGCAGTAATGCAAGGTGCATGCTTACACACATGCATACATCTTCCGTAAGACTGCGCAAATTATGGCAAAAGCGAAGCAACTGGATGGTTCCAATGAGTGGTGCTAAAAATAGAACGCATGAAGGGAAATTATCGATTTTCTTGTTTTGTGTGTGGGAGGCAACTGAATTTTCCTCGCCATGCATCCAAGTAAACTGCATGGAAAACCATGCATGATGAATATTCTATTCAAAAATTTTATCCCAACATCCACACCCCCTCTAATGGTCATATGAGTACCAACTTGCATGTGTTCCACAATAAATTTTGTGTTAATTGCACAGTTAAAAAAATTGTCCACGTTTGAAGTCGCTAAACGGTACAACAAACCTCGTACCAGGCGCAATCTTCTTCAGCCATCAAACTAACAACGGCTTGCCGACGTTAGTCCGATGATGGTACAATATTTGAGATAGCGAGCTGTTGTGTGTGTGAAAAAAAAACATTTCGATCCATTCTGGATATTTATTCACCGGTTCCGATAAAGTAAACGAAGTATGGATACACGATATAAAAAAAATGTACACGAAACGATCGCCCCTATGTAAAGATTGTGCATTTGAACAGTGAGTTTCTTTTAACGTTTCTATTTTTTCAACCAGACCGTATCAACGCGGGACAGAATTGGTGATGTCCTGGCGTTCAATCGATAAGTGAGCTTTAAAAGTTACATAATTTAATTTCACATGAAGCCACATTATGCCGGCCCGGCTTGTGGCGTTCGGTGTTGGGATGGATTATGATAAAACACATTTTTTGGTGCCGGTAAATGCGGCCTCCATGTTACCCAACATTACACCTGGTGCGTACATAAAAATCATGATAACGTACGCCACCAAACATTAAACACGAGTGAGGTCGATTTTACCTTAAACGCGCTTGTAACATCCATAAGCATCCCCGACCAAGGGACAAAGTCCTAAGAGCAGGCTCCTATGATGGGCTGACGAGTTGTCTTCTGGTTCAGAAAATAAATATTTGAATCATGTCAATACCCTTCCGGGTATGCACACACATCATATTCCTCTTCGGGTCATTTTCCTGGGGAAGATTTATTTATTGCTGTCGTCATGCTGTTGATAAGCACACACATCGGATGACAGTATATAAATGAATTTGAATTGACTATCCGATCTCTTCCCGATAACGCATTAGTGGCGCATCATCCACCTCCCGAGAACACGTGTCGCCCCGTGTGTTGGTTGCCACACGAAACAATCAACTTTCGGTCCCTTTCGCGTAGGGGTGGGCGCGTGATTGATTACGGAGTAGTACTTGCATTGTCGAAGGCGCGGTCGCCTTATGAAGAAGGAACGCCAGATAAAGGTATCATCTCATTTGCCTTTCCGGGGCCTATGCAAAGTTAGCAACAGTTACGAAATAGCTGGCAATGAACGAAACCGCCCAGTCACTGGGCGCTTTTATGTGACGCGCGGAATGACCGACGATGACGCCGGTTAGATTGTGATCGGAAATTCAATTCCAGCTCTACCGGTGCCAATTTATGTCCTGTATTTATATATCTCTAAATATTGCACAACATGTAGCAAAAAAAAAAGAAGGAACAAATGATTGTCATTAATATTATCGCTAAACCTGTTCTATACACTACTACGAGATCAGGGGAGAACGATCGCGCGATCGATAGGAGGAACCAAATTATGCAAAATTATTGCTACCTGGGTACCGGAAGATGGGTTGGGAACGACCGTGATTGGAATATATTATCGATATCCCACTAATGACGCTACGATACGTTCGTGATAAACGAAAAATTTCAAAATCATCCTCTCTCCGGGGAGCCTCCGGGGAGCCTCCGGGGAGGGTGGTTACAGTTGGGAATTTGATGATTCTTTGTTCCTTTTGGTTCTGTCTACGTGCGTGTGTGTGGTCAAATCCAAGGTCGGATGATTATTTAAATTTTTGGAATATAAGTTCGTTTTTAAACGTCTCGTTTTTTTTTTTGGTACAGGTGAAACCCGAAACGACGGGATTGAACATCCGTACGCAACGGCATGTTCCGCGTCTGGGACTGATGCTCGTCGGTTGGGGAGGCAATAATGGATCCACCTTGACCGCCGCGCTGGAGGCAAACAAACGTGGACTCGAGTGGCGCACCCGGCAGGGAGTGCAAAAGGCCAACTGGTACGGTTCGATCACGCAATCGTCAACCGTGCTGCTCGGAACCGATGCGGCCGGCCAGGATGTGTACATACCGATGAACAAGCTGGTACCGATGGTTAACCCGGACGAAATCGTCGTGGACGGGTGGGATATCAGCTCGCTGAACATTGGCGATGCGATGAAACGTGCCCAGGTGCTGGAAGTTGACCTGCAGGATCAGGTGTACAAGCAGCTGGCACAGTTGCGCCCACGTGCCTCGATCTACGATGCGGATTTTATTGCGGCCAATCAGGCCGAACGGGCGGACAACACGATCGGTGGCACGCGCTACGAGCAGTATCAGCAGATCGTGAAAGATATTCGCGATTTCAAGCAGAAATCCGGTGTCGAGAAGGTCGTTATCCTGTGGACGGCAAACACTGAGCGGTTCGCCGAGGTGAAGGAAGGGGTCAATACCACCATGGCGGATCTGGAGCGATCGTTGAAGCAGAATCATTCGGAGATTTCTCCTTCGACCATTTTTGCTATGGCTGCAATCAATGAGAATGTAAGTATTGCAAAAGTCCCAGAGGTATTTCACCAGTTCCCGGTCAGTAATGTTGATCTTCCAACCCACAGTGCATCTATATCAACGGTTCGCCGCAAAACACCTTCGTGCCGGGAGTAATTGAAATGGCCGACCACCATGGTGCGTTTATCGCCGGAGACGACTTCAAATCGGGCCAGACAAAGCTCAAGTCGGTGCTGGTGGACTTCCTGGTGTCGGCGGGCATCAAACCAGTGTCGATTGTCAGCTACAACCATTTGGGAAACAACGACGGCAAGAATCTCTCCGCCCCGCAGCAGTTCCGCTCGAAGGAGATCTCCAAGAGCAACGTCGTGGACGACATGGTTGCATCCAACCGCATCCTGTATGGAGCCGATGAGCATCCGGATCACTGCGTGGTCATTAAGTATGTGCCCTATGTAGGGGACAGCAAGCGAGCGATGGACGAGTACACGAGCCAGATCATGCTCGGAGGACATAACACATTGGTCATACACAACACCTGCGAGGACTCGCTGCTGGCCACTCCGCTGATTCTGGATCTGGCCATCCTCGGAGAGCTTTGCTCGCGTATTCAGGTCCGACGTAACGAGTCCTCGGCCGAGTTTGTTCCCTTCCGTTCGGTTCTATCTATTTTGAGCTATCTGTGCAAGGCGCCGCTGGTGCCGCAAGGTACCCCCGTCGTTAACTCTCTCTTCCGGCAGCGAACGGCGATCGAGAATATCCTACGTGCGTGCGTTGGATTACCACCCCTAAGCCACATGTCTCTGGAGCATCGTTTTGATCTTCGCGTCGGCGAAGTCACCGCATCGCCGGTGCAACCTTGCGCTAAGAAGGCGCGGGTGAACGGAACGGCCACGCTCACGAACGGAACTGGTGAAAAACTAAACGGTGTACACAATGGCGATGCTCACTCGTCGGAGAAAGTTGCTGTGAGTCATTAGCTTCAGCGATCAACAACGTTACGACGATATTATTCGTTTTACCAGTCCCAATTTCCAATCTCGTTATTTCCATGTTGATTGGTGTGCCGAGTATTGTCAGGTGCACAATAATATACCGGCCTCTTTTTTTAAATAAGCTACACTATCTATATACCGATTTCATTCTAAGCCCACCACAAAAAAAAGACAATTAGATCCATCGAGGGTCATGAAATAGACACGACAAGCATATTCCTTTTTGTAGGAATATTAAATCGACATACAACGCGTGCCAAGAAGAATTTGAACTGAAATTTGAACAAAAAAGAACAAACGAAGTTATGTGTGGACAGAACGGTTCTTATTTCTTATAGTACACATTTCACTGTTTACCCAATCTAGATGCTAAGGATGCAAACTGTATTGTGTAAGAATCTATTGGAAAAAAATAAATAAACTAAACGAAAAAAGCAACAGCAACTTGTTCTAGTGTGCTACCAATTGTAGTTAGGTTTATGAGATGGACAAATATATGAGGTTTCACCAGATTGCTAAACAATCCTGATGATGATGATGATTAGCCTTAAGGAGATGTTGAACCACCACGAAACATGTTTCTTAAATGTTTTCGATTACGAAAATATTTTTTGTACGATACAATTTCAATGAATTTATAAACAGTAACCGTCATTTGTAAAATTCAAATTCATTATGGTTACGATGACTGTTCGACGAGCGCACCTTGTTTTGAATACACCTTGGTACTTCACATCGAGTGTTATGACAGTTCTGCAAAATATTGCGAGCTGTCTTCTTCATCAAGCGATCGGTGCTCAGAAGCGATTCTTCAGTCGGAATAAGCCAAAATCGGAAAGCAATCCAATGGGCCAGGACGGAGCCCCACAGGAAAAGGCTGCCCGCCGGGCGGCCCTTCGCAATGAGTACTGGCGCACGATGACCAACCCGCACAACCATCTGCGTGGAGAGTCCGGTGGAGTGGTAAGTACAATCGTGCTGGTTATGTCATCAAACGTTGGGATGTTTCTAAGTGAACTTCTTTAATCGTGTGTATTTTAGTTTGATACTGGATTAGCGCGATTCCAAGCGATGCGCGTAAATCACTTTGAGCACTTCAAGCCGACCGGACGCTCGTTCAAAATTGGAATGCTCACCGTTGTCCTTCCCATCATTGTTTACGCGAAAATGATGAAGTACGAGCGGGACCAGCGGGAACAGCAGTACCGCACCGGTCAGGTGGCGTATAAGGATCGCCGTTTCAAGTTTATCTAAATCAATTACCCACTAAGTGGTCGTTTCTGTTCCGGTAGCAAAAAGCGCATTGCAAAATAAAATGTCTTTACACTTCAATGTGATATGCTAAAATCACGTCACGTTTCTTAATTTTCTGAACGACGGGATGGATGCTTAGGGGAACTATTGTACATAGGCTGAGAAGCTAACGGAATGAAGTATTTTTATTGTTATAAATGTGATTATTTGAAACAATAGTTCTTCAATTTTGAAGTTAAGTTTGCCAGCAACACGTGAACAAATGTTTATCCATTTCATTGGACTACATAGAATGCATCCGTTTAGTTCGCTACTCAACATAAATCAGCAACAAACAAAATATTGTACTCTTATTTATTTTTTTAATTCTTCTCCCCAACTTACATTTAAAAATTACATTAAAAGATGAATGTTTTCACCCCACACAACATTCGTGTTGAAACATTGATGAACTTTTCCTCCCTCGTAAAAGATGTAAAATTTGATTCCGGCTACCAACTATATGTGGCCTCCTTGGAGATGTGTTGGAGGGGAAGGAATGAAAATTAAAATGTTGTCCGATCCTTTCTTTTCTATGGCATAGCTATCATCGTTTCTCTTTGATCGGTATCGGATCACATCTTCCACGGATAGATATTACCCAGCTGTATTATATCACACAGTAGAAACGAATTCTTCGAAACCAGTTCGTTACACCAGCGGGTAGCTGGCTGAGGTGGCGATACCACAGTGGTTGTCGCGGTTACGGGCCATCTTCACATATCCCTGATCGCCCCAGGTTGTACCCCAAGAGTTCTTCACCAGCCAGTAGTCCTCGCCTTCCTCAGTCGTACCGTATCCGACCGCCAACACGCCATGGTCGAGCTGCTCAGAATCGCACTGCGCCTCGTAGTATACGCCCTCCGAGTAAAACTGGAACGATTCGTGCGAAGCGTCGATGGCGACCGACACTGGACCGACCGTACCGACGGCCTTCTTGAGCGCATTCTCATCACCCTGCGGAATGTCGACGAAGCCCTTGTCGACAGCACCGACGCTCTTCGGGTTGTAGTGACATTCGTCGTCGATCGCCTCGTACGGGTACGCCTTCTCCGTGTCGATACCCTTGTTGTCCTTGATGTACTGGAAGGCAAAGTCCATCATGCCACCGTTGCACCCATTGTTACCGTACTTCTGCGAGCAGTCGATCAGGTTCTGCTCCGACAGCGACACCAGTTTACCCGTCTTGCGGAAATGCTGTCCCTCCAGCGCACCGGTAGCCGAGAACGACCAGCAAGATCCACAGTGTCCTAAAAGAAAAAACGCCAAAGTGTGGTCTATAAAACTGACCAATCCTAGGAGGAAAATAGGGCTATCCAACAGGCAGGTGCCATTACCTTGATCCTTCACTGTGGTAACTGCGCCCTTCTGACGCCAGTCGATCGTCTTCGGTACCTCGACATTGGCCGGTTCGATCCACGTGATCGGTTCCTCGATGCGCTGTAGGTCACCGCGCAGCAGACGACTGCAAGACGAACGAGATAACAAAGAACAGCGGTCAGTTATTACATCAATCAGCAGCTACCCTTCACCCCCACCCCGCCCCACGTACCCCTTTCCAGAGATGGCCGAACGGTTGAACCCGTTGAGCGTGTGCACAAACTCCTCGTGCAGCAGATCGGCGTACTTGTTCACGCGTAGTCGGAACTTTTCCTGCCCGAGATCGAACCGCTGATTATGCTTGGCAATTTTGTGCTTGTTTTGCACATAGATCTTCATGCGGATGCGTTCTTCCGTCTCGCTTTCATACTTCTTGCGGTGTTGCAGCTAGAACGAGTGTTAACAAAGGGATACTGTAAATAATATGCACTTCCTGTTCGCGATTCTTAAAACCTAAACGTAGGGGGGAAATAAAATAAACAACAAGGGAGGCTTTGCTTCGTGGAAGGAAATGTGTTCAGTGAATTTCTTTGAGTCATCGACATTGTCGCAAAACGTAAGCTTAAATCTGACAATGTATGGATACAGGGAGTTTTGATGAGTTTGAAACAGTAAGCACTGATTTTATATTAAAAAGAAAAACATGTTAATCACTTCTCCAATCGATCCATCCAAGCGAGCGATTTTTTTCCCAACTCGCCTCGCATAACAACGCAATCCGAGGTCACCATAATAAACCGGTTGGGTCGGTGGAGTCAAAACATGAGGCCAATCGTTAGCGTCAGCTTATTTTGCTTTCTCTGAACTGTGTCCGCGTTATAATCGGCTGTAGACCGTGCGAGGCAAAAACATAAAATAAAAGACGCAAGCATGTGCGATAATCGGAAAACATGTGATTCTAGGCTCACGCCGACTCCTAACCCAGTAGGGGCGGAACGTAGGGTTATCAAAGAATGTGCTCATGTGCTCGTGCTTCCAAAAGTCACCCTTTTCTTGATTGCGCATCCGAAAACAAAGTCGTGGTAAAAAGGAACAAATGAGAACAAAGACGAGAAAACCACATCTTATATGGCCTTGTTTTTTAACCAAATCAGATCAGGATTTTTCAGTTGAAAGGGTGGTAAGAATAAGTGGGCACACATCGTCAACGTGGCACAAAATAATCACAGAAGAGCGAGAAAAATTATATACTATGTAATTCGCAGTACAAAGGGAAGGATATAAATGCTTTATGCGCCAGCATTTTGCAATCTGAGGGTTATGTAGTTTCAATGTTACCCGCATTAGGATTGCTTGTAAAGGGTCCTATCACAAAACTGAATGAATGGTCGCAATGTTAGGATTTATGAATCATTGCCCGGCTCAATATACGCTACAGTCCGCTGCAAGTAAAATCGGACGCTCGAAAAATGAGCCGGTCTGCCGTCTTTCCGCAAGCCTACAGCATTCCCGGAACCGAATATTGACCTTTAACGTATACAATTCTTTTCATTAACTCTTTCACTACGTAAGAAAAATGAAAACGAAATCAAAATCGATTGTTTTACTGAGATACGGCACAAAATGTGCGCAAAGACCCGAAAAGCGGACACGCAAGTAAAATCGGACAGGTAGGTTTCTTTGCCGTTTGGCGCACTGCAAGTGACTTTAGGTCATTCTAGTACCACATTTATGAGTTGGCCACTATTGTTCTTTGTAGTTGCAAGGTAGACAGCAAAATAAAGAAACAAAAATACTCAAATTTTACACAGAAGCAACAAACTTAAACTTGCTAGTATCAGATGGGCTTTTGCCCAGATTATGATCAGTAAGATGGTCCAAACATGAAGGGAAACTACTTACAAGGAAATCAGAATAGGATTGGATAATCTTGTGAAATGAAAGTTTGTTAATTTCATTACTGAAGCCCTGAGTTTAACGAGATCAATGAAGCATAACCCAGTAACCCACTTGGAAACGTGGGAAGAAGAGTTCTTAAAGTAAGAAAACAATGATTTAATGAAGAAAATTCATCATATATATTAACATAGTCAAAGGTATTAACCATTAGCTTTCATATCAGTTAAAAAAATCTTGAAGTTTGGACATGATTGATCAATCATATGGTATCGTAACTCCGTCGAAGTTCCTGGGAAGCTGCATGTCATACACGGCATCATGAACAAGGTGTATCACATCAATATTTTCAAAGTTAAGTCAAAACCTAGCACCTAATAACTAACATTTGAAGTAATATTTTGTATTCTATTAAGATTATAATCCAAAACACACATTGCGGGATACTAGATTATGGGTATTATTCAACTGCCCAAACTGCTCACTACCGCCATCCAATAACAATACACTTGTGGGTAATAAAGCACTTGTATGAACTTATGGTGGTGGTTGTACGACTACAAACCAATTTAAAACTTCTTGTGATAATTGAAAGACGTAAACTAAAGAGTTGATGTAAAGAAAATTACAAAAAATAAGTTGGAAGCACGCCAAAACGGCTACAAGTTTTTTTAGCTACAAGTGAAAACTTGAGAAAATGCTGAATTTCAAACACCTGTTTTGATTATTTGCATTACATAAAGTGAATTGTGTTAGAAACTTATGATAAAAAATCATTTTTAGCTAAATTTTAACTAAAACATTACAAATAATCCACAGTAAAATAGTAAAAATCTTTGTTTGCATTCTCGTCAGCTAATCGTTATTTTTTATGGGTTTTTTGTATGATAATTTGGGATTTGATAATCAAGTACAAAGAACAATAGTGGCCAACTAATAAATGTGCAGGTACAACGACATGCGACCACTTGAAGTGCACCAAACGGCAAAGAAACCTACCTGTCCGATTTTACTTGCGTGTCCGCTTTTCGGGTCTTCGCGCATATTTTGAGCCGTATCTCAGTAAAACAATCGATTTTGATTTCGTTTTCAATTTACTTACATAGTGAAAGAGTTAATGAATAGAAATGCATACGTTAAAGGTCAATATTCGGTTCCGGGAATGCTGTAGGCTTGCGGAAAGACAGCAGACCGTCTCATTTTTCGAGCGTCCGATTTTACTTGCAGCAGACTGTATGTACTCTCGATGTTTCCTGTGCTGGTCGTAGCACAGCAATCAAATGCCCGCAGAATATCAAAGATCGACATCTATTTCCGGGCCGCATTTTTAATGGGCATGGTGAGTAAAATATTGGGGGTTCTGAGAAAAGCAATGTGCAAATGGAATACTTTATCAAAACTAAGCAAAACGACGAGAACGCAGAAAGATGGAGGAGAAATAAGTGTCGAATGAAATCAGATACTTGCCTGCCATTTACCCCGGGAAAGGCAGGTGAGTAGGTTGGGAAAATAAAATAAGAATGCGAATGATCTTGTAACTTAGGTAGGGAGGGTAAAAAATCCGGAATTGAGACAACAAACAAGGGTAGGATGATGTCGAATGCAAGGGTGGTGATTTGCACGAAACCCGTAAACACCAGCTGAGCGCGTTTCCACAAACACACTTTTGCCAGCGAAGATTTCAAGCAGTTGAACGACACGACGACGACAACAGGTAACAGCAGATGTGACCGCGAAATCCATTCGTGACTATTTGTGTGTTCTTTGTTATATGTTAACGAAGAACTTCATTGTGGCAACATGAAGGACATGATTTCTGGTGACCATCGACTACGATTTTGGTAAAAAATTTAGACTTAACGAGGTGTATGTGTGATGTTGGGTCGGACATGTTTGTTATCAACAAGCCATTTTGTGGAAGCTATTGCGCTTTGTTACGGTCCTGGCTCCCGTCGATGACCTAGAAAAACAAAATCTACAACCGCTTGACCGATGATAATCAAATTGCGTGGCGGTAGAGTGAGTTGATGCTCCATGGATTATTTATGGCGTCATCGAATTGAAAGTAGCGTGTATTTTTGTGGTTTTTCCGCATCACAAAAGTAGGATGTGAGCAATGCCATTTTGTTTTTCTGATATCACACCATGGTGGATGACTAGATGCAGGAGGAGCGAATGAAGAAACTTCTCTTAATTCTTACCTTGAAAGCAGTCCATTCTTCCTTCACCAGATCAAAGATGGAGATCGCATTTGCCGCCGCAACGAATGCGACGATGAGTATGAGAAACTTCATTTTGTTTTGAGACTTTCACAATGACGCCCACTACGATGGAGATCTGAAAAAAGAATACAGGTTGCGGATGCGACGCCATTACGTTAAAGATAACATTTTTACGTCATTTTCTGCTATACGCCCCTTCTTCAATACGCATTAACGTTTTTACAACACTAACCTAAAGTTATATCAGGAAGGGTAAAAGCCACTTAGTACACCAGAACTTCACTTGGTAATTGATTAGTTTTTCGCGAAAAACTTCCACGTTTTTTTGTCAGTAATTACAAGCACTAGTACTACTCACAAGAGACAATAAGGAAGTTACGCTTCACGAAGATTTCTGAGCAACTGTTTAACGCGTCCGCGTTTGGAATCGGAATGTCCGGACGCGGTATATAACTGTCCATTATATCAGCTGAGGCTTCTTTTGTTTATCAAATTGGCCCGTGAGCGAGAGCGAGAGAGCTACTTCGATGTTTACAAGTCGTAGCTGAGGAGTTTGATTGGGGTTTCAACGAGCTTATCACATTGAAGACAAGCTGAAGCATTTTCCTTTTTTAAAAAGTCGTAAACAATGAGTATGAATCATGTGCTGTGTAGAAACGGCATAACTGCGCTCAAATTTACAGATATTTTTCATAAGCGTTCAATGCGAGCAGCAAATGATTCAAAGACAACAAAACTGGCCGGTTCCATTCCTCCAGCCGATATTCCAGACATGAATGTGCTCTGATATTGGTAACGGAATGTAAGAAAAGTTAAATAATGAAAGACACAAGGATTCGAATGTGTATTACTCATCCAAGTACAAGAACATCCCATCCGTTTGATTTGGATTGTTTTAAGCCGTTGCGCCAATTATGAATTACCAGCGCGCAAAAGGATCTTTGCCCCAACAATACTGTAGGTCTAGACGCGAACTTCAATCAATGTCTGGCTTGCAAAGAATTACCATTGGAGGGGTAACCCACCAAAGGAAATGCGTTGTTCCAGATTCTGAGGATGTTTACTACGCTGTCATTCAAAGTTTGCTCGCCATGCGCAAGCGGCTAGTATCCAGGACAGACGGAACGAAGTAGCTGGCAGTAGGTAAAAGTTCATGCTTCGACGCTTCGGGGAGCACATGCAGCACGGGGGCAAGGCATAAATCGTGTGCATCGTTAGCACCATTCAGAGAGGACACCTTATCTACTGTTGATGCTATTGAACTCCCTGACCATCGATGATGCGGTGCTTGCTTTCGTCATACTTAAAACGATGCTCCAGTTTCATGGTGCAAAGGGACAGGACCCGCAGGGCATTGGGATTTTTTTTTATGACGCAATAAGCTATCTTCTCTGATCTACTTTGATCCTTACGATATGCTATTTTTTTGTCATCCTTATCAAAAAACCAACACCTTCGGAAACGGTTTGTCGATTTTGACACTTCGCCTATGTTTATTTACATTTAGTATCATCACCACGGAAACCATCGTCGTCGTCGGGGGAAAGTAAAAACTGTGAATATAAAGTTTTCTTTTATTCAATGGAAGTGTGGTGTAGAGAAAATGTTTATCGGTCATTAAAAACGTGGCAGGTGGATTCAGAAGAAACCGATATTCCTTCTTTTAGATACATTCACAGAATGAGCTAAAACCAATGTTGCGACATTGGAATAAAAATGGAAAGCGACCAATTTAGAGGCGAGCTCAGAAACTTGATTGACCTACTTTGATTTTTCAAAAGTTCTGTTGGAAGCACCTCCTCCAAACGACGATGGACAACTCGCTGCTGAAAGAAACAATTTCCTTGAGGTAGGGTTGAATAAATAAGCTGATCCTGTCGTGTAAAAACGTGATCTCCTTTCGAATCTATTTTAGCAATAGAAACATGTGTCGACTTTGTTTATCTACCAATGGCGTCACTGAGCCTATAGGGTATGGTGATCAATTCCTGTTGCAGAAAATATACGAATGCACATCCATCCAGGTACTTATTGCTATTGGGTAATTAAGGAGTTTGTAATGAAATTTGAATTTCTTCACGCTCCCCACAGATAACACCGTTGGCAGGTGTTTCCTCAGCGTTGTGTACGATCTGCAGAGCTCGTCTCGAAGACTTTTATCAGTTCCGTTGGCAGTGTATTAAGAATGATGAAATCCTCCACCGCATAGCCGCTGGTGGAAGTAATAAACCGCTTGAGTCTGGTGAAGGCCGCATACAGTCGGATAATTCTGTCGATTGTAACAAACGATTACAAGAGTCTGCGTCCATTTATTCGACCAACCATTCGAGAGCAGCTGGGCTGGTGCACCACACGGAAGCTAAGTCCCATCATCACGGAGTACATTCAGTAGGTATGCCAGCGAATGATGCGTACTCTCCATTCGGTTCAAAATACACAGATCCAGCACAGGCTTGTCCACCTGTCTCTGAAACTGCCGTAAACTTTCGAAGAAAGCGAGGAAGGCCACCGAAACAACAATATGATTTCGGACCAAATGTCATCAGCAAAGGGCAGACGCCGATGATAGGGGAGCAGTCACAAAGCTTGCAACGAGTTCCAGAAAACAGATGGAATAATGTACCAGTCGCCACCGGCAACGTCTCGCAAATGGATCAAGATACATCGGGAAGTTCAAGTGAAAACCAAGAAGAACAAGAGTGGTTTAAGGTGAAGGTTGAGCAGATTGACCAACAAACGTATCCTTTGGGAAGCGACCAGCTGCAACACATGCCACCGATGAGTCATAACACTCACCACATGGATGCTAGCCGGGCACAGGCAGATTGTGCGCCTTCTACGCAGCTGAATCAAGTGTTGGCTAGTCCAACTGATTCTCGAATACAAGCTCCTTTCGTGCAAACAGGCGTCAAACGGAGTCGTGGTCGACCGCCGCGCGAGGGTGGCTGTCCGAATGAGGATCGAGCAGAGTACCGCTTCCGCTGCCAATATTGCAGTGCACGATTTAAAGCGGCCATAAACTTGAAATTACATACGAATACGCACACCGGCGAGAAACCATACCTTTGTACAGTTTGCAACAAATCCTTCGCCCATCCAAGCAATCTTAGTGTGCATATGAAGCTGCATAGCAACCAACAAGCCGGGGTCGAGGGGCTGTATCGTAGCACTCTGAAGGATAATGGTGAAAAGTCCGGCCCTTCTCCACAACCGGAGAAAAGGTTTCAATGTCCTTATTGTCAAACTAATTTTGCGTTAGCCTTTCAGCTGAAAATTCACATTAATACGCACACCGGTCAAAAGCCATACGTTTGCAAGAACTGCGGCAAAGGGTTTGCGCAACCAAGCAATCTGCACGTGCATAGTAAAAAGCATTGTAGACGGAAACAAGTTCCATTTGGTGATACGCGACCGAACGAAGGGCAAAGCAGTGAGAGCTACACACATACGGTACCGGAAAATACAGTGACGATGCAAACAGTGGAATCGAACAGAGGTGGTGAATTGTCGTTCGGGAGGAGTTCCTCCTATCAAGCTCAAGACTCTTCACATTCCTCTTCGCACCATTTAAATAACACCTTGGAGGAAAATCACCGAAATAATCACCCCGCAATGAATAGTAATCATCCTATGTTAGTTTAGAACACTATGGCATTCCTGTTAGAGCAATTTTCTATAAGAAAATTATACCCGTAATATATTGTACCTTGAAATTAGTACTCTTTTGTTCGTGTATCAAAATTGGTATATATTTGGACCTCAACTTAACATCATGATGGATTAATTTTAAAGCTAACGGAAAACAAAAATATATAGAAAGTAAGTATAATATATACTACATCCTAGTGATGCCCGTTGCTCGCTATATTGAGCTAGCCGTAGTAAAACATAAAATGGAAAATCATAGATTAACTCATCCTCCCTTCTATCCGAGAGTGTACTCGATTGAAATGAAATGGAAGTCTCCAGTTATAAAAGGGGATATTCTTCGGCACCATCGCGATTCACTTTTTTAGCCCATTTGCACGATGGGAAAAAAAACTAAATAGTAGTACATACAAAAGAAAGCGTTGGTTTTCTTACTCTGGTGTGCTAACTTACTTTCTAGGATCTGTTCTAATCGACAAGATGTACATGTAACAGAGGGAAGAGTACATGAAACACAAAAAGCAGGAGAAGAAAAAAAAACGTAATTTCTCGACCACAATTTTCGCTTGCTCCAATGATCTCCTGTTTAAACTAGTTCGGAAGGCGCTGTGTTTTACTCTGCATTGGCTTCGGGGTGTCGTTCCAGAAGCATAGCAACACCTTGTCCACCAGCAGCACAGGCCGCCACGAGACCGAGTTGTCCATTTTCACGCACCAAACGGTTTGCCTAAAACAAGAAAAGGTATTTAGTTTTTACATTGTGTAATCGATGGATGCAACTCATGCAGCAACTTACCGTATGCATACACAAACGAACTCCGGTGGCGGCGAACGGATGTCCAATTGAGAGCGATCCCCCCCAGTTGTTCCACTTGGTCATATCGGGGTTGCCGAACTTCTCGTTAAGTCCCAGATAGTTCTTGCAGAAGTAGTCCGAATCGAGTGCTTTGAGGTTGGCAATAATTTGTCCCTGGAATATTCACACATTTTTTTACGTTAGTCCACAGAAAACGTTTGTTTTGGAATGGAAACTTACAGCGAAAGCTTCGTGAATTTCCCACGAGTCAATGTCTTTCATCGTAAGGCCGGCCTTTTTCAGCAATTTCGGAATACCATAGGCCGGTCCAAGCAGCAGCTGATCAATTGGATCCTGCGACACGTACAAGAAGTCGCGCAGGTATGCCTTCGGGCGCAGACCGAGAGCTTTGGCCTTCTCCTCGGTCATGATCAGACATGCTGAAGCGCCGTCCGTCAGGAAGGACGCGTTGGCAGCCGTCACGGTACCGTAAGGCTTTACGAAGGCAGGCTTAAGCTTGGCCAGAGCTTCCTTGGACGACACACGGATTCCATTGTCCTTCTCGATCGTCTTGTCTACGCCGGACACTTTGAAGGGAACTAAATCGGTGAAATAGCCTTTATCCTGTGCCTCCTTGGCAAGCGTGTGGGAACGTAGGGCATAATCGTCCTGCTCCTGGCGCGAAGCGTTGAAAGCCGATGCCAGCCGGTCGGCCGAATGTCCCATCGTCTCGCCGGATGAAAACTCGGCCACAGCTGGAAGCTCGGGAGCGAAGAAGTCTGGTCGAATCGTAGACAGCAGCTGCAGACGTTGGCCCATCGTTTTCGCCTTGTTCGCACGCAGCATTAACGAGCGCATCTTGCGGCTGTGGCGAATAGGTACATCGGACATGAACTCGACACCACCGGCCACGATTGCATCGTATGTTCCGGTAGCGATCAGCCCCATCCCGGTAGTTATGGCTTGATTCGAGCTGATGCACGCCATCGTAACGGTGTGGGCCGGAGTTTTATTGCTGAATCCGGCGCTAAGCGCTGCCTCGCGTGCAATGTTCGACGTTTTCACCTCTTGGATGACCGTTCCGTACACAATGTAGTCAATCACTTCCTTGTCGACTTTTGTCTTGCGCAAAAGGCTCCTAAAATTCGATACACAAAGTCAGTGCAATTGGTTCAGCAAAGAAAAAGGAAATAATTGTAATCATTCTCACAGGAGCGAATGGCGGGCGAGTTCGTGTGGCATCAGTTTGGAGTAGTCCGAGCCGGATGTCAGGAACGGCGTACGAACGCCATCTACGAGGACTACATTTTTTCCTGTTTTATCCGGCAAACGGCGAGGCTCAAAGACGGTGCTCGTTGTGCTGATACTACGAAGGGCTGAAACGGCATGTAAAGGTAAAAAATAACATTATTAAAAAAATAATATTTATGTTCCGGGTACAACTTCGCGGACCTTATTGATAACGTGTTTTTAAAAAGTACAGTGATCACGTTGGTGTATAAAACTGATGCAGCCGGTGATTACACAAGGAGATAAATAATCTACCAAAAGAAGGAAAGTACCACCCCCGGCATTCGGAAAGGCATCAGAAATGTCCGGGTTGCTGATAAAGCAAATCTTTTACCTTGCTCAGTGGTAGTGACGCGGATTTCAAAACAAAATCCAACCGCGATGACACGGTGTGGACTTTGATGATGAGTTGGACTTTGTACTTTCTACTGAAGGGGAGAGGTATGGATCAAGTGTGGACAGGCTTCCTAAATGGAAAGTGCCAAAGGGAAGTGGTTTTACATACAATACGTAATTAAGCATTTTTGAAAGAATGTTAAGGTCTTGTAAAATTGGGGAAGATTAACTTGTGGTGGAAAAATGAATTAAATTTCATGTCTGAATGATTACGAAGTCCAACTGGGACGTATCTGTTCAACCGATTACAATGATGGCGGCACTTACCGGTTTTAGCAAGGTTTCCAGAATATGAAGAGGTAGTTTTGGCAATCTTTACCAGGTTGTACGCCATTGTGAAAAGTAAATGAATTATTTAAGATAACAAAATTGTAACAATTGTATATGAAAACCACCAATTACACTGTGTTCCACACGAAAGGCTACGGTCGACTGTTCGACACAACAGGTTCGTATATCAATCAAGGTGGGATCAGCATCACACTTTTGACAGTTAGAGAAACGGTGACGACGTGTTGCCAGTTCTCAAGTTTTAATAAAAACTGATAATTAATTTTTTTTTTTTTGTAGTAACCGAGAAATTGCTTAACTTCGGATAAAAGAAAACACGGATAACATCGAATTAAATCTATTACATATTATCTTTTGAAGGGCTAAAAATTTAGGTTTAATCAACCAAGTTGCTGTATGTTTTTCTAATAGGATCCTTTGGAGATTGGGCATCAAAACAGGTATTCTGCACGATAATTTATCATTTTTCATCCGTTCTGGGTTTGAAAGGATCACTCCACACTCGCATATCTATAAGAACACAAAAAATACGGTTGTTTTAATCGAGTTCTAGTTGTACCCTCTTGGAGAGGAAAGGTTAGCTTACTTCCGGGCTGAATTTCTTCTTGCTTGATGCCTGCCCTATTGATTTGTTGCACTTTTTCTGTAAATGGAAAGGAAATCATTAGCTGCAGGAGTGGAATGGTCCAATTGACGCCTGGTAATGTTTACTGTATTGTTCTGGATTCATCATTGGATGTACGATGATCGGATAACAGGCCAATCCAATGATTCCTACGATACCACCAATAAGTAGGGCATAGTTACGTCCTCTTAATACCGTTGGCGCCATTTAGTTCGGCTTTGTTTTATCCACAAATTTACTTGGACCACAATCACAAAACTGCCGGTGCACAAAGCTCTGGTATTGAGAGATGTTATGCAAAAACCAAAACACATTTGTCTATAAACAGCTGATTTTGACGGCTAAACCTGAGCTACTGTCAGTGAGTCACTGTAGTCCGGAACATCCTAGGTTCGAATGCAAAAGGAACGAATTTAAATAATTTATTGTTTGCTCAACGGTTCCCAAGCACGTGACCGATTTATGCTGATGTGCTCCATCAAAAAGAAATTATGTGTTTCAACGGAGTCGGGTATTTATTCAGGAGAAAGCTGGATTTAATGTATATTTCATTTTTTACCTATGTTCTTTACTATTCGCTACACACTCTCTGATCTGATGCACCATCCATTGCACGCCATCCTGTAAGCCTTCGCCTGTAAGTGCGTTGCTCGAACTGATGTGCCAGGGTTTATCCTTGATTTTCTCCAAACCCAATCCAGCCGCAATTTTCACGCTTGACAACGCCTCCGTGCAGTCCATTTTATTAGCAAAGAAAAGAATAGGCACCCGCCGGTTCGCAATATCTGGATGTTGTAGAAGTATTTCCAACTCGTCTTTTACGACCACTGAAAAACACAATGCGTTAATTAAAGAAATATGATCTTGCCAGTGACACAACCAACTGCTCTTACCTAAGCGCATACGATCACTTGAATCAATTACAAACACAATTCCTTTGCATGCTTTGAAGTGATGTTCCCAGAGGCTGCGGTATCTCGTAGCACCGGACATGTCGAATGCAGTGAAAAATACTCCCTGATCTGGAATCAAAAGACAAACTGTTTCAGTACAAATAGAAGAGAGAAGAAGTCAATTAAAAATTAGACTGCAAAAACTCAGCCACAATACGTTTTGTAGCCTGATACCCTGCTTATAAATACTTAATAATAATCCTATTCCGTCCGGGATAGTGCTGGCGAACTTGCTACATAAAAACTTCCTGCGCGCATTTATTATCGGCTGCGCGTAACAGTTCGTCTCCCTACGCGAAACAAGATACGGACGAGTAAAATGTAATCTCACTTCGGAAAACAGGTCAGTGCTAGCGCGGAGACCGAGCGGAACACATCTGGTTTGAAAAAGTAAAAGTGAAATTCGCGACACGATGCGTATCGGTGCAACCATTCCCAACTTCCAGGCCGACTCGACCAAGGGGCCGATTGATTTTTACAATTGGCTCGGTGATTCGTAAGTGAATTGGACGCGTGTTTGCTTAGAACAAGAAACTTAAATGTCTTGTACTTTGATAGTTGGTGCGTCCTTTTTTCGCATCCGGCCGACTTTACGCCCGTGTGCACAACCGAGCTTGGAAGGATTGCGGTCCATCAGGAGCATTTCTCCAAACGTAATGTGAAAGTGCTGGCACATTCTGTCGATGATCTCAAGTGCCATGTGGACTGGGTTAATGTGAGTATACCCTCATTCCTTTGCTTTTGTATTTGGCACAATTTGGGAGCGGCACCCAAACGGACCCTATTTATAGCCGTCAATCCGATGCCCGCAAGCCCACGTCCTAGGGTCATCGATCCTGGCGATCGGAGGATTTGTCAGCTGATCGCTGAAGTGTTCTTTTTTCTCTCTAATCGTCTTATATCGGGTTAGCTGTTTTGAGTCTAATCGAAGACTGGTGTTAGGAACGGGGAATAGTTTGTTTCATGGTTTTTTCGTACCTTGTTCCTCCTTAGGACATTAAATCGTACTGTCCGGATATTATTGGAAACTTTCCCTATCCCATCATTGCGGATCCGAGCCGCGACTTAGCCGTCAAGTTCGGTATGCTCGATGAGAAGGACAAGGACAACCCGGAACTGGCGCAAACGGTGCGGGCGTTGTTCATCATCAGTCCCGATATAAAGGTTCGTCTCACAATGCACTACCCGACATCGACGGGGCGTAACGTGGAGTAAGTAGTCCCTTCCCCAATGTATATGTTATCGAACAAAAAACGGCTTGACTCCTCTGATTCGATTGCTTGCAGTGAAATTTTGCGTGTTATCGATTCGCTTCAATTGACCGATCGGGTAAAGGTGATAGCGACTCCGGCCAACTGGACGGTAAGTACTTTAAAGGTAATCAACTGTTCGACATTCGACATTCAACTTGCTTGCCTTCTAGCCTGGAACGAAGGTGATGATTCTGCCGAGTGTCAGCGAGGCGGAAGCGGACAAATTGTTCCCCAATGGGATCGAACGCGTCTCAATGCCGTCCGGTAATGTCTATGTCCGCACCACAACCGATTATAAGTAGGTTTCTTTGATACAGTTAATTGCGTGACTGTTGACTTTTTTGTTCAAGTTCGTACGAACAACAATAAACTTGTTTTTGCATGCATTGCTACTCAAACCGCAACGGAACTGAAACCTTCTTTGATGATCAGTATCACATTTACTTATCGATCCATTTTTGTTACGCAAGTCTAGGCAGGGGATCGTTCGTCACAACACTTCCGCTATTGCAATCAAGCACGTTATGATCAAGGTTGTCCCGACTTAAGAAGCCTAATGGAACAAGCAATGCATTCACGTGTTGTTTGTTTCTTTACGTAGAGAAGACATTCCGTACCGTAGGTGTGTTATGAATATTCATATTTACATTTCAGCCAGATGCCGCTGCATAGCATATTCTTCAACGATAAGGGCACGGCCAGATTGAATATGATGATTACACAATTGTTATTTGTGTTACTCCTGATTTGCAACTTCAAATCACGTTTTCTAGCTGTACGCCGCATGTGATAGTGAATTCTCTCCCTATTTGTTTATCTCTTAGTAGACAATTCTAGCTGCTATATAATGAAGATGGGACAATATTTGAATATTTCAAGCACATTCCATTTCGTTATCCGCGCAGAGATCTTACACCGTTTGCTTTGATTTGTGTTTGTTTCATTACAGTACGAGCAATTCGTAAAATCGATACGTCCTTGGTGACTAGATTGAATTTTTTTCTTCCATCGTCGAACTGTTAGCTTTCGAAAAAAAATACGTTGAAACAGAAACTTGCTGTTGCTACTCCTTCGGCCAAAACAGGGCAGATTTATTTTTAATTTTCTGTGGATCATGGTAAGTTTTTATAATACTGGTATTGTTTAATGCCCTGTTTTGGTGAAACGTTTTAATCTGTTCAATACTTACTCTCGAAACGCTCCACGCTGAATCCCACCGTCGGGACGATGATCGAGGTACGTTCGTTGGGGTTTTTGAAGTGGTTCACAATCGTTGATTTTCCGCTGTTATTCAACCCCACGACCAGAATGTTGATCTGCTCCTTTTTCATCTTCAACATGTTCGCCAGCTTGTCGAACAGCCCCATGATGATCGATGGTTTTCCGAGCGACTCGCACCTTTGAGAGTCTACCACCGCAGTTATAGTACTATTTACAGTAGTTTTTCAGACTTACTACTGCTTTTGACACCCGCACTTATTCATTAACCGGCTCAGGTTACAGGAGAGGTAGATATTGATCACACACATGGCGGAGCAACACGCTGAGAAAGTGTAGGTTTTTCAGTATAATCTGGTTGACCCGTGGCGCCGAAGAAGAACAGACCAGTGTAACTGTTTGCGGTCACGGTTATTTCAGTACGTTTTGAAGCTCGATTCACCGAAGGGCCAGTTTGAAAGGTCAGCATTGCCTTGAATTTTATATCACACAACCATCATCAACAGAAACGGGACAACCGATATAGTTTTCAAACGTTAAAAATCACGGGACTGATCGAAATTTTATGAACAACACAGGTCTCACAGTGGAATATATGTATGTCCCTCAATTGCATATTGACATAGTTGGTGCTTGAGCATGGCCTCATGAAAATTCGCTACCAACGATACGTAACATTGCACTGATTTAGAATAAATTTCAAGGATACGTGGCACAGAACATAATGGATGCCTTCCTCAAGATCTGAACCAAAATTTCTGCAGCATAAATATGAACAGGATCCGCAGTGAAACTTATGTTACTCATAAACAAAAACTAACCTGCACTGATTTCATCCACTTTCACGTGTAAAAACACTTTGTACTGTGCTGCAGCAAAAAGGGTGTCGGTGCAATCGTGATCGAAAAAGTTGTCCAAAAGGATGCACACGTTCCATCATAGTAGTCGACTGTTGTGGTAACCGTTGCTAGGGGGCTGCGTGTGTAACACCCCGGAATGCTATTGATTTGTATTATTTTTTCAAACCCAGTTCATTTTTCCCCACCCATTGTGTAAGAACACGCTTTTCATTGAATACGCGAATGTGTATGACTATGTCTGAAGTGATTGTTTATTCTGAGATTTCGTTTTAGTTTATTTGGATTTGTTATCCTTCAACTGTCGGTATAAGCTTTAGTATCCAATCAATGTCTGGCCCATTACTTCCCTTAGTATAAATCGGCAGGTTAGGATCGGAAGTAAAAGTGGTCTTAAAGTAAAACAAATACACACGAACATAAAAATAACATCAATCACAGTGCTGTGCAGTGGGAAGAAACGTACCATATTAGAGGCAGATGCGCAAACGTTGTTTTATATTAGTTTCTCTTTTCCAGAGCATAAAGAGCGAACAAGCCGCCGCTACTGCCAAATAATACATCTTTGTTACAGGCTGCTCTGGACAAATAGACGACAAAGATCGCATTTTCGCAGCCACAAGAGATATTTAAGCAGTTGGATAAGATCATTTCTATCTTCTCGTCTTTCCTAACTTTCTAATCTGAATGAATACTATGGGAAGAGGAAGTGCTGCTACGCTCATCAATGACTACAACACACCGGGGGGGGATGGATGGTAATAAATAAATAAAATAAATAATTCCAACCCGCTGATGAACGCCTACACCAAAAATACGTGCTAAGATGCCTTTTCTTCGACAATAACCTTTTATCAATTTTATCCATCGGCAGTTTTGGTTGGTTCCTCTAATACGTGCTAGTTTTCTTTGCGTGGCTAGTTCCATTTCCAGTAAGCAAGTGTCTGCCTAGTTGAACAATCGTTTTGCTGCCAATAATTCATTGATGTCGCACTGATGTTTCTAATGTTATTGATTTCATTTGGTTAAGCTTGTTAATTTTAATTGGGTGCAACCTATGTTTGCTGAGCGCCCCATGTTAATATGTTATTACTGTGCTGTGTACTACGCTTGCAACCTTGTAGAACTGATACGGTGCCGAGACGCGCACGGGAGCATAACTATTTTACGCATTAACACTATCCAGTGAACATAGAGCGGACGGGTCTGTAGTTCAGATGGTCTCGCGAGTGACACCCTTCCCGAACAACAATTCTACTTTACCAACCTGGAACGGATTGCATGAAAGCAAGCTCCAATACTCAACTGACGAGAAAGTTTGAACCATACTATAAAATCAAATTGAATAAGAGAAACTAAGGAAACCTTTTACTTGAGTTAAGACACCGAAAAAAAAACACACTATAGGCTTTAATTAAGAAAAGATAAAAATGAAACACAATTGTTAGACTGAATGAAAAAAATGAAACATGAACATACAGGGACAGATGCTTACAGATGCATACAAAGCGAAACTTGCGCTCTAATTACGTCTAATCTGCAACTTCAATCATAATCAGAGCTTTGCTTTCACAGTAGAAAAGGAACTTACTGGCAGCTATATTCGCTATCTCTAGTACTATTTCTTCCATCTAAGTGTCTACATTTGTTTAGCAACTTTTTGCTATTTGCAAAACCAAAATATGTACGCCTACTTGTCTCTTCCCCCTATTTTATCATCGACTCTTTTTATCATCTCCTACCGGCTTCCGATAAATTCTCAATTGCATTAACAAATCTAACCGCGCTCAATCGCATTACCCTTTCTCTTACCAATTATATCTCTCCATTTTCCCCCACTACAGCGTATTTATATGCTCGCCGGTTACTCGGATCTTCAATTTTCTCCATTTAATGATCCTTTTATTTTATCTGCCTCAAACAAGCATAATTTTGGGAATGTTAATACACGCGCATTATTATTTACGCAAGAAAGGGTGTGTTACGTAGGGTGTTTGCAAAGTTTGGAACCATTGATCGTAGATTCAAAAAGCATTCTCTTTTTTGCACCACTTGAGAATAGAATAGTATGCAATTTCGTGAAAATTAGATGATGAAAATGGGAGGAAAAATAAGAAACAGTTTTCCGCTTCAAAAAATGCGCATCATTCAGTCAACAATGTAGAGAGTCAGTCAATTAAGCTCCTAGGAGATGAGTGAGGCACGGTGTGTGTGTGTGCTCACGACACGCTGCACGTACTTCATATATATATATTACCATAAGGTTGCGGTGTACCGGTTGGAATAGTACATCCGGCTTAAAACAGCACCGATTCGATATCACTATTATCCTCACTGCCGGTCGCTTCCGTCGGGTCGCCCATCGCCACCCGGGCGTACTCATCCGTGTCGATGCTTTTGCAGAAGTAGATTGCATACTTGAGTTTCTCTTGTAGAACGGACTGAAAGTTGAAAGAAAAAAAAAAACACGCGGGGTTCAGGGCACGGGATTACTTTTCCCCGAGGGTAATCTCACCTTGCAGGAGTAACGCGGCATCTTCAGTAGGAAAAAGCAGGTATAGCTCTCCGGCAGGAAGTGATCGGGCGGGTTGTACTTGTCTAGCACCTGGAGCACGAAGTCGCGCCCTCGAAAGTCGGCGATCGTACGCGGGAGCCTCGTGCGGCCCCACACGAAGCGAAGGAACAGCGAGCGCTCCTGGTTGGTGAACTCTTCCATCACCTCCCAGAACCACTGCACGAGCGGGGCGGTCGATTCGACACCCTTGTACGTGGCCACCGTCTTTAGCAGGCAGAGTGGAATGTCCGGTGAACCGCACACCATCGCCTGCAGCTCCGAGGCGGAAAAGAGCGATAGCAGCGGTACCGGTATCACCTTCGACATGCCGTCGCGTACCGCCTTGACCTGCTCGTCAAACTCGTGGATGCGATAGTTGAGCGCTAGCTTAACATATTCGTTGCGATTTTCGGGCGTTATTTTGGTGTACCTGGGGTGGTGAGGTGAAGAAAAGGGTGGTATTAAAAACATGTTTGTTTTGCAAAGGGCTGCGAGATTCGTACTTAGTGGACAGTGGAACTTCGTGACCCTTGGCGGAAGGAGTGGAGAAAGGCAGCTCAATCGAAGCGAACACCTTCGGGTCACTTTCTACATCGCGAATATACAGCAGGCCAGTAATGTAGTCTCGGTCGACCTCTGTCAAATCGGACGGGCGTAGAGTTTCACCGCATAATTGACGCCACACTGGTTCGGCAAGGCTTTACGAAAAAAAGGGGATGATAAATATAGATATGTTTTGCAGTCGTAAATATGTTGGTGTTCTTACTTAAGACTCAATGGTGATCCAGTCCTTACGGCAATTCCCATCAGAACACCCAAAAACCGGAACATGTTCATATGCAGCACGGACGTTAGCATCGGATCGAGCAAGAAACAATCTCTATTCGCACCCGCCTCCCCGCGACCATTCGGTGTCTGGATCAGCAGCGGAACACTGCCATTCTGCAGCTCGTCGCACATTTCCGCGATCGACTCACTGAAACCTCCACCACAGTCGTCCACACTTTCACCGACAAACTTCACCTTCCAGATGCGGTGCGGCATCGAAAGCGCTTCCTGCGTTAGCAGCGGCAACTTTTGAACCATTTGACCGAACACACTCTTCATCCCATCCACTCCGGCGAGTCCGTTGCCGGAGCGCATTCGCGATCGCTTCACCTGAATTCGGTTCAGCTCGATGACGGGGCCATGCGGTTTGTCGCGAACCATTGTCGTCTGGATTACCTTCCGGAAGCCGGTCTCCTTGATCGAGTACACGAGCACATCCTTTAGCGACGCCAGCGAAAGGCTGCCCGCGATGGGAAGCATCGCCAGGCATGGGCAAAGAAGCTCGGAGAAATGATGCAATAGGACGAGCCGGGCGTGTAGCACTTCCGGCGCGATGTCACGCACGAGATCGTACTCGAGCGGTGGCGAAGGAGGTGGACGTACCGCTTCGCTAAGCTGGTACGTCGAGAGGGCGAGCGTGTGAGCGGATCCACATATTACCTTCACGATGTGCTTGCCCTGCAGTGATTGTACCAACCGAGGGCGCTGGATGGCACTCACCGTCCCATCACCAAGCTGCCCTTCGTCGTTGTCGCCCCACGTGAACACCTCTCCACCGTCACTGCAAGCGACACAGTGCAGCGACCCGGTCGCGATCGAGATGATCTTCTTGCCCTGCAGTGCCGCTACCTTTTTCGGACGCCTCACGTGGTCGGTGTTGCCGTGTCCCAGCCGATGGTAGTCACCTTTTCCCCACGTATACACGGCGCCGGACCGCGTTAGGGCCACCGAAAACTGTGATCCACATTCCACCTTCGTTACACCCAGTCCGGCGAGGCTTTCGATCTTCATCGGCGCCTTGCACCCATCGGAGCCGCCCCGACCCAGCTTGCCATAGTCTCCGTCGCCCCAGCTCCACACGTTATCGTCGTCGGTGATGCAGAGCGTCTGAGCGTCACCCGATCCGCAAGCGATATCGATCGCCCGATAGCCGAGCAACGCTTCCACCAACTTGGGCTGCAGCTGATCCTCCGAATCACCGTGACCCAGTCGCCCGTAGCGTCCCTTGCCCCACGTCAGCACATGCCCTTGCGAGGTGATGCAAGCCGAATGGGCACTTCCACACGCGATATCGATCACACCGATCCCGGAGAGGGCTTCGATCAGCTTGGGCCGGTCGTAGCTATCGCGATTGCCGTGGCCCAGCTTGCCATCCTCTCCTTCGCCCCACGAGAACACTTCCCCATCGGAGGACAGCGCTAGGCAGTGCTTGCCCCCTGAGTTAACCGCCACCTTCTTGATCATGACGTGCTGAAGCGATTCAACGAGCGTTGGCGTCGTGACGGAATCGGTTCCCCCAACTCCAAGCCGTCCACCGGCACCGTATCCTGTGGCGTACAGCTTCCCATCCGGTGTGACGGCGTACAGTGTCTGTTCTCCACCGGCGATCTGAACCGGTCGCAGCAAACTCAACGCCTCGCAGGGTGTCGGTATCTTGATGCGACTCCCATCCAAGCCACCCAGCTGGCCCCGGTGATTGTGTCCCCAGCCGAAGATGGTACTTGCACCACCCCACGAAAAGGCCCAATCTTCCGGCCGTCGGTTGAACCATTGCAGCAGCTGCGAGTCGTATTGGGGCGTAAAATATCCGTGATCTTCGTGCAGATACTTCAGCACTTCAGGGACGACGCTTGCGGGGACGGAAGAATCGATTGCCAGCCCGCTGCTTCCGCTGCTTCCAGCGGTGATTGTGGTCGTTCCGGTGGTGCTGCTACTGCTGGTGCTCCCACTCGAGCTTCCCACGGTGCTGCTCAACTCAAACACCAACGGATGCTGGCTTAGCAAACTCGAGTGGCTGGATGTGTGTTGTATTAGCGACATGTAGTCCCCTTGACTGGTGCTGTTGCTGCTGCTGACGATGGAGGCGGTAGTTGCCGGTGCCGCTGGTGAGGCGATTTCGGCCAGCTTTTTCCGCACCTCGAAGCAGAACGATGGAGGAAGGTTCGTGCGACGGATGAGCGCCTGTGCGACGCGTACCGCTGCACAGTACCGCCGGAACCAAGCCCATCGGTGCGGATCGGCCTGTGGCAGCAGCAGCGTATCCATGTGCATATCACACGCCAACGCAACCAACGTTTTAAAGTACTCCGAGTGCATCAGATGAATGCCACTGCGTACCTGCGGCTCTTCGTACTCGTACTGACGCAAAATTATCGGCACCAGCGGGGTCAATATCTCCACTACGGCCGCATCCGTGGCCCTCGAACCGTCCTTCGAAAGGGCAGCTCCACTATTGCACAGCAGTTGGTGCATTTTTTTCAGTGACCAAATTCTTTGTGCCACGGTAAGCGAACTTAGCTGTGCACACTGCGACAAGGCCGATGTTAGACGGATCAGTACACTTGTGTTTGCACTTGGGACGGGTAGGGAATCGAGCAGGGCCATCACGAGGGCAATCGAAGGTTGCGATAGGACGGTACGATCGGATCCGAGCTCCTGGAGGTACGATTCGGGCATAATGGCATGCACGTAGAAGCGCCATCCCCACCCGTTGACCGAATTGTCGCTCGTAAACTTCCAACGTATCTCGTCACCCGGAACCCGTATTTCTTGAGCCCATTGAGCGTATTCGCGTCCCGAGCGCGTCGCTACCACGTTACCCGAGTCGTCAATGATGATTAACGGGTCGTTACGGCGTTCGGTCGAACATTGACTGTCGAACTCGATGCGAAGCGATTCGGCGCCGGGAATTTTCACGTGTCCTACAATAAAGAAACAATTAACTGTATCCTTACCCTTTCTTTCTACCTCTCACTCTGACAACCACTTACCGACAAGTATTATATCATCGATGTAAGGATGGCTCGTCTCCTGCACGACCGGCTTCGGAAGCTTTCCCAACGAATGCCGTGACGTGCACAAATCTTCCAGCTCCGTGATGCACGTTTCAATCAGCATGTTCGCGATGTTTGTGTTCGACTTGGCCAACGCGATCAACGTGGTGGCTATCGTTTCGGACGTGCTGGATGGTCCGGTACGACCGAAAACACTCAATTTGAGCAGCTCAATCAGATGTTTCGCTTCCGGTTCCCCAAGCAGTGAGGTAAAGTCATCCAAATTGCTTGCATTCGCTTCGTTCATAATCTTAAATAGGATGAAAAAGGGTACAAAATGGCGTAATGATCATTTTACCTACTTTCATTTGCTGGCTTTCCAAGACGCCAGCAATGAAGTGGTTGTTTAACCCGATACTGTATTTTCACCCCTTAACTTACCTCATCGTGATGGGTCATGGTGGCCGCCATAACCGACATCGCACTAGCAGACATTTTCGAGTGTCGCTGGGTCGCATTGCAGCTGGATAGTGATGCAGATAGTGACAGCGAGCCGGTCAGGCTGCGGTATGCTCCGAGGGTATTGTTCATGCCGGAGATTATTGGAATGTCCGCGGAATCAATGAAATCGGCCGTCTAAAAGAGAACGGGAAGATTTAATAAAATAAAAACATCTGCTTCCCAACCATCGATCCTTACCGCCACCGTTAAACCGGCCATATCGGCTGGCCCTTCGCCACCGCCCTGGGCGATGGTTTCGTTTTGCTGCGCCAACGTACTCTCGGCGACCGTTTTCGCTCCCGCTTCGTCCGCTTCCGAGATGGGTGAGACGGGCTGCAGGCCGACGCTCGCGCCGTCTGGCCCTAACTTATCAGCCGTGTTGACTAGCGAGTGGCACGTGAGGGCGGCGATGATGCAGGCGCGTGCATGGAGGATGCTCATGGCGTTGAGGATGTGCGACAGTGCCGCCTGTCTAGCGCTGGCCGTTTCCAGCGAGAGCACAATCTCGGACAGGGAGGGACGCTGCTGTTTGCTACTGCTTGCCGCCGGGAGGGGTGACGAAGTAGTCGCCTCCGTATCGGACGCGTAAATCCCTAGACTGTGGCTTCCGAGTGGGTCCTTGGCCACAGCGAACGGGACCGGTTCCTTTTTATCCTTTTCCGATTGGTTCTGTGGTAAACTCCAAGCCACCGAGTGGGAACTGCCACAGGCAACACGGTTCACAAAGATACCATCTAGCCCGAGGACGAGGCTCGGCTTTTTGTTCACGATCGTATTGCCGGATCCCTGCTGGCCGTGGTCGTTGTCACCCCAGGCGTACACTTGCCCACTGTCCGTCACGGCGAGGCAATGCAGCGCCCCTACGGCTACGTGAATCACCTTCTTCCCACGCAGACCCCCGATAGGGGTTGGTTTGCGCACGTGCTGATCCGTACCGTGTCCGAGGCGATAGTAGTCCCCTTTGCCCCAGGTCCACACTTCGCCGGATTTCGTGAGCGCAAGGCTGAACTGCGCACCGCATTCGATCTGCATCACTCCCACGCCGTTCAAACGGTCCACCTGATGCGGGATGGAGCATCCTTCCGAGCCACCGCGACCCAGTTTGCCAAAATCACCGTCACCCCAGGAAAACACGAGCCCCTCCTCGGTCAGGCAGAGTGTCTGAGCGTCCCGACTTCCGCAAGCAACCTGTACGACCCGATGCTCCTGCAGCGCGGTCACGTGCTTCGGTTTCAGCTGCGTACAGTTGTCCCCGTGTCCCAGCCGTCCGTACTCTCCCAAGCCCCAGGTGTACAGCTCGCCCGAGCTCGTAATGGCCGCACTGTGGCTCGATCCGCACGCGATATCGCGGATGCGCTTTGTTCGCAACGTCTCGATGAGCTTCGGTTTCTCGAGCGTGAGCCGATTGCCGTGGCCCAGCTTTCCATCTTCACCCTCGCCCCAGGAAAATACCTTCCCATCGAGCGTAAGGGCCATCGCGTGCTTGCCGCCCGAATGTACGGCCACCTTCTTCACCACGTACTGGCTGAGTATCGGTACTTGCTTCGGTGTGGGCACGTTATTGTTGTGCCCCAGGCCGAGCCGTCCATTCGTGCCTTCGCCGCACGCGTACAGCTTTCCGTCCTGCGATACGATGAACAGCGACTTCGAGCCGCCCGCTATGTGTATCGGTTTCAGCTGGCTCAACACCGACGAGTACGTCGGTAGCTTCACCTTCGACCCTTTCAGCCCACCGAGCTGCTCTTTGTCGTTCAAACCCCACACGAGCACCTTCGAGGAGGCCTCGTCGTTCAACGAGGCCGGTTCGTCCACGTAATTCGACGAGGTGGAATAGCTCGGTTCGGCAATCGTCTCGTTTTCGGAAGCGAGAAAACCCGCCCCTTGCAGCATCGCGTCCAGGTCGGTCTGCTTGCGTTTACCGACAATCGACAGCCCGTGCACCTTGCACTGAATGCCATTGTTGCGACACTGTTTGATGCGAATCTCGATCCACCGATAGTACTGCTTGCAGTCGGTGAGCAGCGGGACGGTCACGTCGGTCGGGCTGATCGAAACCCAGCAGAGGTCCTTCAGTGTCACCTGCGAGCATCCAACGCGCACCACCACCAGCGAGGGCATGTGGGAGTAATCGTCCGGATCGACGACGATCGCTAGCGATTGCACCAGCACCTGTTCGTGCAGCTTCAACCGAATCCAATGCTTTCCCTGCGATGCCGCCGTGCTCGTACTCTGCCAGTAGTTGTTGGCACTACGATCGAGCAGATACTTGGCGGACGCTTCGTTCGAGGACACCGACAGCGAGCGAATACAGCGTGACCAATCGTCGATGATGTCGAACACACCGGGACCACCACCGGATGAGGAACCAGCACCTGGGCCGCCCGCCGACGTACCGTAACCATCGGGGTTCGAAATTAACTCCAGCTCGCTAATGCTTCCTTCCCAGAGCGTTTGCTCGGGGAACTCCACCGTCACATCGGTGCCGTTCAGCGTGGTCACAATGCCCGTGCTCTCGCGAGACACCGCAAACGATGGAAACGGATGGTGGTAGCTTTGCAGCAGACGTACCTGCGAACCCAATATAATTCCTCCGGATGCTTCCGTTGCCGTCGGCGGTTCGAGCATCTCCAGATGCACGAAGCACATCCAGTACGGCCGATCGTGAATCTGCCAGTTGACGCGCACGTTCAAATCGTGCAGTCCTTCCGGTTCCACCTTCTGTACCGTGCCAATGTCACCTTTGCGAATTTCCTCGAAATCCTGACAGCAGCGTACGAGCATCCCCGGCGCTATAATTCCCCGCACGTACATGGCGTACTGGTCAGCCGATTTGAAATCTTCCCGCGACTTATAAGCCGTGCCTTGCTGGTGATGGTAGTCGTGCTGCGACGAACCTTCCATCGTATCCGAACTCACGCTCTCCGTGTCGCTCTGCCCGCGATGATCCACTAGATCGTGCTCTAGGTGATCACCTCCCGATTTACCTCCACCAAGGCCAGCTGTGACGTCCGGATGTTCCAGGATCCACTGGATGATTTGCTCGGCCGTGGGGCAGGCGTGCTCGTTCTGATGCATTAGGCTCTTGAAGGCCAACTCGACCGATTTACGGGTGAATCCCATTTCCATGATCTGAGAAACGAGTGGAGTGGGTGCTGGTAAGCCCCGGCTGCGTCCACTACGACTCGTGCCAGCGGTGTCCGTCCCAGCAGCGGTACCGGCGGGCGTTCCGGGCAGTTCACTTGCCAGCGATGAAGCTTCGTTGTTGTAGATCGGAACCCCGTGGATCATGGTCGGTTGTCCCAGTGGCAACGGACGCGGGTGTCTCGGGCCATCCGCTACAGCGGTGCAGTGGACGTGACTGGCCAGCATTTGCGATATGTTCAGCGCGGCCAGTTCCATCTCCTGATAGGTGTAGCACGCTTTCAGTGGGCTCGGCTGGGTGGCTCTCAGCAGAATCGTCTGTATTAGCAACTCCGCAGCCGTGCTGTATGCTTGCGACTCATCCGATGCGTTCGATTCACTGCGAGGTTTTCCATCTTCCATCTCCGGACTCGTGTCATCCCGTTCGAACGATACACTCTCCCTCGATGCGCTCTTCGCCAAGCCGGGCGAACGCTGGCGGAGGATGCGCCGCAAAAGACTCTGATTGCGGAACAACACTTTGGTTGCCTTCAGGGTGGCAAAGTTGATCTGTTGACCCTGAAGCAATGCTGCGCAAATTGCCGCACCACCGGGGCCACCGGCACCGTTAAGGGGCACCGTCTGGCCGACGCCGTAAAACATCACGGACCAGGAATTGAGTAGCATCTCGCTGATCGTTACCTTCGACAGGCTGAACGCTCCGACGTCGGCACACTCGGCCACCTTGAAGATGGGAATTTTCTTGGTCTCCGCCGCACCGTGTACGTTCATCACTACTTTGCCTTTTTTGGTCATGCGCGAAATCGTTCCCCGTACACCATCGAGCGTGAGATTTAGGCCGATGCGAGGCCTCGAATCGCAACCACCGATCGTCCCAAGCGTGCCTATGATGGCCCGCTTGTCACCCTCCGTGATGCCGTCCAGTTCGTTCACGAGGAAAATGTCCGCCGTGAGGCACAGCTTCTGCTGGATGAACGAATTGATACTCTCGTTCCACAGCGGCAGTGTGTGCAGCTTCCGTATCAGAACGACCATCTCCTCCGCTACCGTTCCACTGTGGGACGCGCTATACAGAACGCGCGACTTTGTGTCGATCGACCCGGACAGGAGTGACGAATCGTTCGGGCAGGTCAACGAGATGCGTCCCAGCACATCGAACAGTCGACTCACGATGCCATCCACGCGTGGGCGCTCCTCCTGACCCCAATTCACGAGCGTCGATTGCAGCAACCGCAGACAGTGCAGCTTCTTGTAGACATCCTTTTTGCTCGCGATCGGTGAGTTGAGGATTTCGAATGCCAGCGTAATCCAATTCGGAGTGGTAAGCTGCCGGGAGAGGGCGGGTGACGATGAGATGGCACGAAGAAACCCAAGCACGGTCCACTGCTCCAGGCCAAAGCTGTTGTAATGGTTGGAGCTGGCGGCGGCAGAGGAGGAGGTCACGCGCGGAAGGGCTTCGTTCTGCTGTAGCATCGTGCGGAACATGGAAGCAACGGCACGGAGCGCATTCTGTTCCATCCGTTCCGCGTGTAGGCCAACCGAGGCGAACAGCATCTGTAGCGTTTTGATGCACACATTCCGGAGCAGTTTGGTCGGATGTGACTCGTTCGCCAGCGAGTGATCGATAAAGTCGTCCCGCTCGCTATCTTTGTCCGGCGAGAGGGCTTTCAAGGCGCTGTCCGCAAGCCGGAGATCGTACTTTCCCTCTTTGCCCATACGGTACGAATTGGTGGACCCATTATCCCATTCCACACGAACCCATCTGCAAGGGGAGAATGCATTGTGAATTGTACGAAACAAAATGTGTCCACCTCTCCATTGTAACGAACTTACCCATCCTCCCCAATTTCACTTATGATTCGTCCCTCTCCACCCGGTCCATCTTGCTCACCCCATTTCCAATCGGCACCGCGTGCAATTCGTGTGCCTATTTTCATAAACTTCGATAGTTCTGGACCCGAGAAGCCTTCTTTGGACGATTTTAACTAAAAACAAAGAATTCAGATAGTCAGCTTTCCACGCGGTATTTATGGGAGCATCTGAGGTGTACCTACATTTGTTACGACATCCTCATAAATAACGGACGTGTCGGATGTGTTCTTACTGCTCGGCATATCGGCACCGGTTTGACGCAGCAAGCCCATGATACTACCGAGAATTCCGGAATTTATCAGCAAACTTAGCTCATTCGCCTCGTACGTTCGCGAAAGGATGCCGAAAATGCTCAGCAAAAAGCGGGCCCTCGGTAGCTTCTTCAGGAACACGTAGGTGCCCAAGTTCGAGTTGTCCTTTTCGCCGTGCGTACGGTGGCGTCCGTTGATTTTGTCCTGATTCACGTACTTCTGCAGCTCGCCGACGGTCCACTCGAGGATCTTCGCTTGCGCGATCAGTAGATCCGCCTTTTGGTAGGCGGTTATCATGTTCAGATTGTCCAGGACATGTTCGGCACCACGCTGTTGCCGTTGTTGTTGGTGCTGCATCGGGATACTGCCATCTGCGCCACCAGCCGCCGCCGCCGCTAGATGATCCATCGTAACACTTGCTGCTTGCCGGACGTGTAACCCGAGAAACCCGTTGAACAGACTGTACTGCACCGCATCGAAAAGGCCCGGCGTACGGAGCAGCTCGTAGAACATTTCCAAACCCTGGCGGCGTATCTGGTAGCGCTGTATCTGGCAGTACATCGCCCTGCGGAGCGTTTCCACGTCGCACTGGTCGTGCAGGATGAAATCGACAATCTGCTGGCTGATGCCGTTCTTGAACTCCGGGTACGATTCCAGGAGGCACTTTTCACTCAAGTTCGCGATGACATTGTTGATGAAGTCGTCCCCATCATGTGCCGCGGTCTTGGCCGTCTTTGCTCCACCTCCTCCTCCACCGCCACCCTCGACAAACTCGATCATTTCGTTTGTTGGGGTTTTGCTTTGGTCGTCATTGTTGTTGTTGTTGTTGTTGAAGGTGATTTGCTTCTTTGTGTTCGGCTCGGCGGCATTATCTCCGGCGCCGAGTTGCGAGTTGGTATGGATCATGGGTACTCCTCCTCCTCCTCCATCAATGGTGCCACTTTCGAGAAGGTTTTCGTTTGAAGAGCTGACAACCTTCACCACGGAAACGTTACCGAGAAGAATCACTGGCGAGGCGGATCGATCGCACGGTCGATCCCTTTGCACATTCCCCGAGGTGAGGCTCTCCAGGCTGCCCACCTTGATAATACTTTCGTTGACTAGATTTTCCGAAGATAGTGCCCCAACTCCTTGCTGCTGTTGGAGGTTGTGTTTCATGCTGCTCGTCAGCAGACTCTCTTGGGATTGAATTTTTCCGGTGTGCGTGAACTGACTTTGGATGGTGACGTTCACGATGTCTTCCGGTTTGGCGCACGGGAGCTGTAGCTGCCGTTTGGCTGCCCGCATGTCAGCGATGATGCGTCGTACGAGCGACTGGAAGCGGGGCATGCGATGTAAAATGTGTAGCCGTGCCAGTCCGTGCTGCTCCAGACTGATCGCCGGTCGGATTTCGTACAGCAGAAAGCGACATTTGTCGATCATGGATGCGCACACTTCCTTGTAGCTGCGGTTTAGCTGCTGGCGCATTTTCACGATCGCCCACTTGGTCTGGTGCACCGTGCGGATGATGGTTACGATCGGTTGGGGCGGTTTCGAACCGATCCCGTTCAACTCCCGGTCCACGACGGCTAGTGCCAGTGGTCCCAGGGCTTGATGGCGAATTAGTACGGCCATGAGCAGCCGTTCCAGTTCGACCACCGGGTGCTCCGGCGGGAACTCCTGATGCCAGATGAGATGATGTTCCTTGCAGTAGCGCTCGCAAATGGCAATCCACGAGGAAACGAGCGGATCGGTGATTTTACCGTCACCCAAGTTCGCCAACAGGGTGTCCACGCGCTGAGAAATCAGTGCTAGCGGCCAGCTTACCAACGAGGGCAAACCGTCGACGATGGGTCGGTGGTGCGAGGAGGCGTCAGTCGGTGTACTTCCCGCCGTTGAACCACTGCTTCGAGCTTCTCCTTTTTCTTCGTCGAACGGATTCGATGGTTGCAGCACCTGCAGGCCTCCGCTGAGGACGTGTGAGTTCAGCAGATTGAGACACTGCAGTTCCGCCGGTTGCAAGGGAGATCCGACCTGCAGAATACTTGCCCGCAAACCCAACAGGTAGCCCAACACGCACTCCGAGTGAAAGTGTGTCAGCGTGACCATTGGTCGAGGGTTCGCTCCACTTTCGGTCATCTCGCTGACCGCGTACCGACCGACGCGCAGGTACGATGTAATGAACTCAAACGCCGCCCGATGCTGCGGATTTCCGATCTCCAGCGAAATGTCCCGACCGGCGTTCGTCTGCAGCAGCTCTTGCGTGAGCGGATTTTCGGGCTGGTAGTCCTTCACGTCGTACACGTTCCCGTTGATGATGGCCCAGTTGCCACCGTCGCGAATGTGGTTGTCGATGTCACTGCGCCGTATGAGTACCGCTTCCTCCTGCACGGGCATCGCTTTGGCCGTGCCGCGACAGATAATACCCGGCCAGCCCATATCGTCCGTGTCCTGCAGTTCACCCTCCTGCGTCAGCCGGTTGAAGTTGTCCAGCGCGTTCAGCAGCGGAATAAAGTGCCGGTTCCAATCGAAGTTCGACAGCAGGAGTGGTTTTTCCTGCTGGATCAACACCATCCCGACGATCAGTTCGTGTAGCAGCGTGTCGGAAATGTCGTTGCTGATGATTTCCGCCACCCCGTCCTTGCCTTGGATGATCGTTTCGTACGCTTTGTTGAGGGTGGTCACGCACGGCCCGACCAGCTGTCCAATGTAGGTGTACAGCAGTGCTTCCGCGCCCCCACCGCCCAGCTCGTCCCCCGCTTTGGAGGTGCAAAGGTACGAAAGGAGCAACCGTTGGAACTTGTGCAGCAAATCCAAACTCGGGGACGGTGGTTCAGGGGAGGAAAAACCTTCATCCGGTTTCAGGTACGGTCCCAGCATCAGCTGACCGAGCCGGGCCTGGGTGAGGCTGGAATTGTTGCGAAGCAGTTGTTTGAGAAGGTGCAGCAAAGATAGATGCGTCCCACTTCCGGAGTCCTGCAACCGTTGCTGATGCTGGTGGTGATTGATGGCCTGATTGAGCGCCGTCTGAAGACCACCTTCGGCCATCAGCGAGCCAACGAGCAGATCCGTCATGAAACGGTGTCCAGCCGATGAGGCGACCCCGGGTCCTCCGCCATCATGTCCCGACGGAAGCAGTGAGGTGAGCGTTTGGGCCCGCTCCGATGCCGTGGGAAGTATTATACTCCAGCCAACCTGCAGCGTCCATTGGGCGGCTTCTTGCATCGTTTTAAGCACCACAGGACCTCCGGCCAGGTTGAGGATGCGTGTTTTCAGGCTGGCGAGCAATCGCGACCCTTCTACCAGCCCAACCTGCCGAGGGTGAACGTTGTTCATGATCATCGCGTGCAGTTGGAGTCGCAGCAGATTCAACGAAGCCACTGCAATACATTCCGCTTCCTGGCTCGGTGGATGGCGGGATGCGTCTGCGCCGGAAACGCTCTGCGATGCGCATACCATGCAGAGTAGCTGATCAAGCAGCCGGAACGTGTGCTCGCTGAGATCTACCACGAACGGGATCTTGGTGGGGATGCCCAGCGTCGAAGAGTGACACCAGACGATGGTTTGGGCTGCACCGGCCGCGATCCCTGCGATGCGTAGTGTTGGTGGCGTCGTTAATATCGGCGTCAGGATGATGGGATCTCTCGAGACACAGCCAGGGCAGATCTGCTGGAAGTCGTTGCGGCCCCAACCGTAGAGTTCTCCGGAAGCGGTTAGGGCCAAGCAGTGCGCCAGTCCAACGGCAAGATCGACCACCTTCTTTCCCTCGAGTGCCTGTACCATCTTGGGCGACGGACAGTGTTCGGAGTGCCCATGACCGAGCCTTCCACCGTGGCCCTTTCCCCAGCTGTACACCGTTCCGTCTCGACTGAGAGCGATGCTGAACTGAGACCCGGAAAATACCTTCACGGCAGCCGCTTGGGGCAGCTCAATTTGGATCGGAATCGATGATCCGTTGCAGGAACTATTTCCGAGCTTTCCGAAGTCACCATCTCCCCACGCGAACACGTCCCCCGTATCCGTGACGCAGAGAGAATGCGCGTCTCCACACCCGAGTGCCACATGAACCACACGGTGGGACTTTAACGCTGTCACCTGCGTGGGAACGTGTTTATCTTCCGAATTGCCATGTCCGAGGCGTCCGTATGTTCCGCGGCCCCAAGTGAACAGTTCGCCGTTAGCGGTTATGGCCGCGCTATAGGATGCACCACAAAAAACTCCAGTCACCTGGCGCTCGGCGAGTGCCGTTACTCGAGTGGGTTGTTCTTTCGCGATCGTATCTCCGTGCCCAAGGCGACCACCTTCTCCATTGCCCCACGAGAAGACATCACCACTAGCGGAGAGTGCTAGGACGTGCCTTCCTTCGCAGTGTGCCGCCAGTTGAATTATGTTGAACGCGTCCAGCGCTTCAACCGGCTTGGGGGCACTGTTCTCCGTCACTGTGCAGTTCGTCATCAGGTGAGGCACCGAGAACACCTGCCCCGTGGTGGCGAGTAGATAAACGGTATGCTCGGCGCAAACAACCTGCCGGACCTGCACACCACCCGGGAGTTCGATCGTGGCAGAGGAGTAGCGGGGAAACTGTCCGGCCGAGCCCGCAAACCCATCGACGGCGGAGTTGTTTGCTGCCTCGGTAGCGGTAAAGCCGTACACCTCCGGCGAACAGGCGCTCCAGCCGAGGGTGAATATTTTCTGCGAGTTGGACTTGCTTGGGATCACCTTGGTGGAGTAGTTCCCGGCCGGCAGGTGGGGCTTGGCGAGCCGATCCAGGTGGCTTATGATGATGACGGCCGCTTGTTTCAGGTCGACGCAGGTGGTTTCATTCTCGGGCAGCGTCAGAAAGCGAAGGAAAGATTCCGTCGGCCCGAAGTGGAACGAGTCGGACCCACTGAAGGACCCGAAGCTTTCGATCTGCTCATACCGGTGCAGCAGCGGGACTAGCGGGGCTCCCGTATTTTGCGGTGGACTTCGATTGTCATCCGATTGTTGGTCTTTTTCGTGCAGGGTGAGCAGCAGTGAAACACCCTCGAGTGATCCTCCGAGCGTACCTTTCTGGGCACCCAGTTCCAGTAGCAAATTGAGGGCGATATGCCGATCGGCCTTGGGAACGAGACAGCGACCTCCCATAACATCGCCCAAAACCACCTGGCGCAGAAATTTGATCGATTTTTCAACCACCTCAATCCACAGGGTTGACATGTGGGAGGTATCGAAAAGGGACGCTTCCGGTAGGCTTTGTAATGCCTCCAGCGCCTCCGAGAGCAGCTCGCTGCAGAGTTCAATATCTTCTCCCGAACGCCAAGCACGTCGAAGAAAGGCGAAGGAAAAATTCAACGCTGCACGTGTTCCAACACGTGCCAAACCGAACGTGGCCTTATCCGAGTCTTTCGTTGAACCACCGACCGTCCGATCGAGGCTTGAATTTTTCTGCAAAAGGAAGAAAGCAAAATTGATTGAGTTTTATGAACTCAACCACGATAATATTTTCCACTTAAAAATGGTATTTACACTAAGCTTTCCGGCATCGCACTCGCTAGTGATCAGGTCGGTGGAATGTTGCTTCTCCTCGGATCGTTCCTCCGGTGTGCAGCGCTGCAGCGCGATGAAGTATCGTCTGTACACGTAAAGTATTTGCCGCGTGCGATTCGCAGAGAGGCAGTTACCGGCTGCTTGCAGACAAATTTCCCTTTGTTCGGCTATCAGCTTCTTAATGCATCCTTTTTTCTCCTCCGTTCCTACATACGGTTATGGGTGGCGTGCGGTGGTAGACATGGAGAAATAAACCAAACAAAGCGTGAAATAAGTGAAGACGGACGACGAAGCTTGCTTTGTTTGTCCGTCGTTCGTGCGCAGTGGTGTACTGCACCATTGCAAGGAATGCACACGGTATCACCAAGTCCATGACAATGACCTTTACGACGGTTGGTTTGAGGACTGTCTGCACTTACCAGGGACGGGGCTCCAAAGCCAAGAGTCTAGCTGGACCGAACTTGCGCTGCCCGATGACGGTTCGGTTGATTGTGTGTGGTTCTGTGCTTGACCTTTCCTCGATTGTCCATATCCGTTGCCTGCAGCTCCTCCTCCTCCTCCTCCAGGTGACTCCCCTTCAACATCCAACGATTGGCAACCGGAGCAGATGCAGTGCGTGTTTGCCCCGCAAATCCCTTTGCAGCAGGAGCAGCTTAGATTTTCCACTCCACAGTAGTATCGTCCATCGGAACGCGAATAGGCAACATCCCCATTCGCGTTCACAGCCGTATGCGCTCGTTCCGTGCTAATTTCTTCATCCTGGATGAGGTGGTTCCAGAGGTTGGCCAAGTCTTCCGCATTTCGCAGCGCACTGCCCACATCCGCCTTAACCCACTTCTCGTCCAAATAGGGCAGCGGGCGGAAGTATACTTCACCGCTGATGCCTGCGGGCGGCGACGAACCGTTGGCGGAGCCGTTCATCATTTCCATCTGAAAACTTTTAGTTTCGTTTTCACTACTCGGAAGTGATGTACGCGGATGTGTTTACGTGGATAAACACTAAACGCAGAAGCTATGTGCTGCAGTCGCTTCGCATAGCTATAAAACTATTGCTGGCATACATAAGAGCTATACACACACGCGCGCGCATATACGCCTGTACATACCCTCCGGGAACATTTATTCACGCCTGATGCAAAAGAAAAACTCTTTCCCACACTCCGCACCTTCCGACCGATCAATTATTAAATGCACTTCGCGAGGGTATGGATGGAAAGCTGTACGTTTCTGCCTGCTTCGGTCCCATTCTATTCGGATTCTTCTCCGAAAAGAGTAGAAGCTGCGCTAGACGAACCGATTGGACCGAACTGAGTTACAAAAGCACACCTTTTTCTGTTGGAAAACAATAAATTTTCCACTAGTCGGACGATTTACTTTCTCCGACCAAATTTTCACAACTTCCACAGTCGTCTGACATTTGTGATAGACAGTTTAGCGCAGAAGCAGTGTTGCTTTGCTGTGGATATCCACGAGTTGAAGTTTTCAGCATTCTGAAGAATGGTGTGGGAACATATCGTTTTGCAGCGATACGATCATAGAAAGGCTTTTGGACGCAAGCGTCTTCATGGTTGAAGAAAATATGAAGAGTATTTTACAAAACCTACCTCAAATCATCCTCCTTTTGCGTTACCAACTACATAACAACACATGCCAGTGCGTTCAATAAGAATGATAATCTCGAATCAAGTATTCAGGCTGCATATAAAAACGTAAACTATAAAAAAATAACAGAAAAGAGCGTTTGTTTACGTTTACATTACGATCACCTGTTGCTGGTTTTTATCGATTAGTTGTCAAAAAAGCCGGTTATTCAATGAAAAACATGTAACTAGAATATCATTGTAAAGAAAGTGTGTAAAAGCTCTTGAGAAAATCAGACGAGAATCTACTGAAATGTTCTGAGCCAGTAGAAAGTTGAGTGAAGAAAAATATGCGATGGAAACGGTAGGCTTAGTTCAAATCGATTTGAAATAGCCGGGTGTGCACTATGCATTATAAACAGGGCTCGTTATTTAGCATCTGCTTTGACAGACCATCTTTGTGATTGCATCGGTTCTGTGTAGTCGAAAAGAATCCGTTTCGTTCTGTTTACATTCTGCTTAAAGTTCATAATTATTGTGATATTTTAGTGGAATTGTTTATACAATACTGCTGCAAGAATGGCTGGTAATCCGACGGAGGAATTGGGTATGTAGAACTGACGCAACGGTCCCGGATTAGCAGGGATTTATAGTTCGTTTTATGCTAAAGAGCGAATTTGATGACTGTGCATTTTCGCATCTACAACGAATGCATCAATTTTGTGATTTTGAATATTTACAGAGCTGCTGGAACGTGTGCTCCTTCGACTGGGATATGCAGATACGGACGAGCAGCTGCAAACCACCGTGAACAAGTTTCTCACTCCGGTTTTGATTAAGATAACTTCGCCGAACGAAAATGTCCGCAAGAAGGTAAGGTTAAAAAATCTCCTTTAAGTGCCATCTCTCGAGTCCAAAGAATGTTAAATTTTTTTCTTCCGTGCTTAGGTCATGGAGATTTTAACGCATATCAATAAGCGGCTTAAATCGAGGAATCAAATCCAGATACCTCTGACACCACTCCTGGCGCAGTATCAACAGGCTGATTCATTATTTCTCATTGTAAGTTGCTCTCAAATCAAAAAGATCTCAAATCTAAGAAAAGAACTGAAACAAATGATCATGTCTTTTTTTAGAACTTTGCAATCATCTACATAACGATGGGCTTCCCGCGATTAACGATCGCGGAACAAACGGAATTCGCACCGGTACTATTGAACTGCTTAGAGGGGAAACCGGAATCACATCAGGACAGGTAAGTGAGGAGCTAGGCCGAGTGTGTAGCATGGTTTAATACACTTTGCTTTCTTCGTATGATTGCAGAATACTGATGTTGGTATTGCCCCTGCTTGGCGAGATCAAGATACCGGAAGATCCGGAAAGCCGTGCGGAACTGCTAGGGTTGTCTAACAAACCGCACACTAAGCAGCAGCTTCTTTCGATACTGATGGATGTGCTGCTGCTGCCGTACGGAACGCTTCCGGACAGTGACGTTCCACCCGGCATGAGCGTGTATTCGTTCAAGCGTGTTACTGCGAAACCTCCGAAGGCTGAGGAATTGGAGCAGCTAAAGAAGGGTATCGTGCGGTTTCTTTGCGGTGGTATTTTTCCCGAGCCAGACATTTTGGCACATCTCGTGGTGGCGTCGGCTGACACAAGGTTTTCCGTTGCCACGCCGGCCATTGGTGAGCTAAACAAGATCTGCAGCTCGCTAGAATGGACCGATCCGAAGCTGTCGACACCGTTGTACACGCTCTTTACGGGCAACGGATCGAAACTGCCCGATCGTAAGACGAGTGGCGTCAGCGCTAGGGTACGGCAAAAGTTGCTCCAGCATTTGCTGAAATGCCGTGGCAAGGGGATTATCGTTGCAAACGGCATACAGGTGATCTTCGAGTCGCTGTTTGGAGTAAACACCAATCAAAAGTGCAAGGTATTGGCATTACAGTTTGCTTATAAGCTGATTAACAAGTACGTACATACATAATACAAGGTAAACATGTAATGCTTTAAGGTTCAGTCTTACTAATGTCTCATTGTCGTTTTTTCAGTGGAGAAACGGACTTGTTGAATAAAATAGCAAAGGTTTTGCTAACGGGACTGGCCAAACTTATCGGCACGACATCAGAGGAACCGAACGAGGTACAGAATGCAGCATACAGTGCCATTGCGCAACTTGCCACCGTTTGTCCTACTGCTGTCAACGAGGACCTCCATCTCGTTGGACAGTATTTCAATCATTTGAAACAGGCTCCGGTCGAGCTGCATTCATCCATCCGTGAGGCGTTGGTTGCATTGGCTCAAGCGTTTGATTGGCGAAAGCAAATGCCTCCGGGGTCACAGGTAGATACGGAAACCACTGACCAACAAGTTGCCAGCGGTTCTAAAAAGGGTGCCCCGAAACCAGTATTCGTCCCGAATGCCAACCAACATCTGTTGCTGGCGTTGCTCGCGGAGAACGCGGAATCGAAGCTTAGCATCGTGCAGAATGTGGCTTCGGTGTTTCTGATCACATGTTTCCCAGACTTCTACGTTCCCTCGCGCTATCTTTTGCTCATCATCTGCGGCGAGAGCCCACAGTTGCGTGAAATGATGACAACGTACCTGTACGGTGTATCAAAGAAAGATCACGTAAATTACGGTGCCATTTTCTCGGTGGAGGATTGTGCAAAGCAACAGTCGACGAGCTTGTTGTTAGCGGAAGAGGAGGGAAAGAAAAATCCCTTAGCACCAACGAATGAACCGAAGCGCATTGTCTTACCATCGTTTTGCGATATGGTGGAGTATGTGTCAACAAAGTCGGAGCGGAAGGTGGCCACCATCGTCGATAGAATGGGTTACGGTAAGGTAAAGCTTCCCTACGGATTCGACACGTATCTCGAGATACTGGATTATCTGCGTATTTGTATGCTTTTCAATGCGGGCGTTAATAAACACCCCTCGGTCGATGATGAGGATACGTTCAAGCTCACCGCTTTCCTACGGAAGCTAGTGGCCGACGGGCATCGGGACACGATTGTGAAGTACCACGATCTCGTGCGCCGTTTGGTTATCGCCCGGAAGGGTATCACCGAACTGACATGCTTGTACGACCTGGTAAATGCGATCCCGGATGAACTGGTGGAGGAGAACCGTGATCTGCTGCTAACGCTGGAAGCCTCGCTGAAGGAAATTTCCGAACCGACACGAATCCTCATTGCGAAAGTGTACGGGATTCTGCTGGCCTACGTAAGCAACGATGAAGAGTTTGACCGACAGGTGAAGGAACTGCAAACTTTGGGTACGAAATCGCTTGAAACCCGTCATGGTTCCATACTGGCGGCATCGAACGCCGTCTACAGAAAATTGTTGCTGAAAAAGAATGCTCGTGAGTTGCCGGGTGAAGGCTGGAACACTCTAAAGGATTTGATCGAACTACTGGCTTCGTTGTTGAACGAACAGCAGTCATTGCTTCAATCAGCGGGTATAAGAAGTCTCTGCTTAGTCGGATCGTGCTCGGTTCTACCGCTTCCGGAGGAGGACCCTAAGATGGAAACGGATGGCGACGAAAAGGTCAAACCGGTCAAAATGACAAAAGCTCTGCTGATGGAAACGCTGATGACGCTGCTGCAGAGTGCGCACACGAAGGCAAAGATTCGCGAGGATGCTGCTCACTGCCTCGGTTATCTGGCCGTCGGCGATCGGGAGTACTATGCCCGGAAGGTGCTGTCTCGCTTTCTGGGATTACTCAAGATGACCAAAGATCCCGCGTTGCATATTGCCATGGGTCAGGCGCTTGCGTACACGTTGCAGGGTCTTCCCAAGTGCGAAACGGCAGACGGAACAGTAGGCAATGTGGACGACGATACGTTGTCATGGTTCCTGATCGAGTTAGTGAAGCAGGTGAATGAAACACATGCCTATCTAAAGCAGGCGTGTGCCATCTGGTTGCTGGCGATAGTGAAAAACTGCACCCAACGTCGTCCAGTTCAGGAGCATCGGCAAATATTGCAACTTGCACTTACCGACCTGCTGTGGGAGGACAATGGTAAGATCTCATGGAGATATTCCTTTTCCTTGCGCATCAATTACATTTGCTTCGTGGTTGTTCTCTTTCTCGACTTCGTAGAACTCATTCAGGACGTAGCGTCACGAGCGATGGGTATTATTTTCTCACTCTCCGACAATGAAAGCCAGGAGGAAATGTCGAATCTACTGATCGATCAGCTAATTGGTGGTCGACGACAGGTGCAGAAAGTTGCCGCCGATACGAAGTTGTTCGAGGAAGGCGTTCTCGGCAAGGCACCGACCGGGTAAGGCCTGGCTTCCCAGGAAAGTGGAAAATTGTCGTCACCGCTCGTCGTTTTCATTCGTTTTGTTTCTTGTAGAGGCAACCTTTCAACCTACAAAGAATTGTGCAGCCTAGCTTCGGATCTCAACCAACCGGAAATGATCTATCAGTTCATGCAGCTCGCCAACCACAACGCGACGTGGAACAGCAAACTCGGAGCGGCTTTTGGACTGCAGTCGATTTCGAAGTCGGCCAAGCAGAAGATGGAACCCCACCTGGGTAAGATTGTGCCGCGCCTGTTCCGCTACAAGTACGATCCGACGCCGAAGATACAGAACCAGATGATTACCATCTGGGATACGGTCGTGTCGGACTCGAAGGCCACCATAGAGCAGTACTATTGGGAGATACTGGATGATGTTTCGCAAAACCTAACCTGCAACGAGTGGCGTACGCGAATCGCTTGTTGTCTTGCCGTACGGGACTTGATCAAGCGCAGCAATGGGTTGAAACTACGTTCGGATACGGTCCTAAAGCGTAAAGCCTCGGGTAATGAGGCGCAGGAAGAAGATACAAGCAAAGCGATGGATACGGATTTGAACCCCGTTCCGGAACCGGAGCTGCAGTACTTGTGGAGTCAGCTGTTTCGCGTGATGGACGACATTCACGAGGGAACTCGTCTTGCCGCCGAAGGAACCGCGAATGTGCTGAGTAAGGTATGCGTTGTGGCCGCATCCAGTGATCACAGCAAGTCCGGTTTAAACGTGGCAAGCTCCATCATTCCACTGTTTTTGGAGAAAGGTGTCACGAACACCGTCTTGGAAATACGACGCCTCAGCATTCGCACTCTGTCGGAGTTGATTGATTCGGCCGGGGCGCTTATACTGCCCCATCTGACCAGTTTGGTACCGTGTTTGCTGCAGGCAACGGGCGAGCTGGACTCAACGAAGCTCGCCACCCTTTCGACGATGCTTTCGGGACAATCGAGCAGTGGAACGCAGGAAGCAATCGATTCACTGCGTGCGGAAGCAGCCAAGCAACATTACACGATGGAAACACTTACCAAGTGCATTCGCCACATTGATTACGTGACCATGGAGCGCATGACACCTGCCGTGCTGGATTTACTGAAGACGAGTGTCAGTCTCGGTACCAAAGTGGCTTGCGCACACTTTATCTGTCTCGTTTGCGTTCATCTCGGTGCGGAAATGCAGCCACTGACGAGCAAATACCTGGGCGCTTGCTTCTCCAGCCTGTCCGATCGTAATGCCACCGTGCGAAAATACTACGCCTCAGCCATCGGCCACTTGATCGGTACGGCCAAGGAGCAATCGATTGAGCGACTGTTCAAGAAGCTCGAAGAGTTGTACTTCGAACAGCAGGTTTCCCGATCGAAAGCGGTTCCGCTGACAATACAGGCCATCAACAAGTGGCACCAGGAGGTGCTGAAGGACTACAGCGGGCACGTGCTGCCGCTGGTGTTTTTCGCCATGCACGAGGAGGTAACGGAGGAGAGCAAATCGACCGTTGAGCTGTGGCAGGAGCTGTGGCACGAAATCAATACCGGTGATGCTGGGTTGCGGATGAATTTGGATGCGATCGTGACGATCCTGGAAACGAATCTGAACAATCCTTCTTGGTTGCTAAAGGCACAGGCAGGGGCTGCTACCAATACGCTTGCGTCAAAAATGAGCGCCTCATTGGACGAACCGGTGCGCCTTCGGTTGATCGATCTGATTCTCAACAATGTCACAGGCCGGACCTTTCTGGGTAAAGAAAAGTTGCTGCAGGCGTTGGCAGGTCTGTGCAAGAAATTGAACCAAGAGGCGAGCAACCATGGCCAGCGAATAGTGGACGCGGTAATGAAGGAATGTCGCAAGGAGGAAGCCGTTTATCGAACCCACGCCCTGCGCTCCCTTGGTAACATTCTCGACGAGCTGAAGGTAGATCGTTTCGAGGAGGTTTACAATATGGTTTGGCATTTGCTGGACAAACAGCAGGACTCTAGCGATAAGGCCGGTAGCTCGAACGACAATGCGTCGGGCGAATACGTGACCACGGAAGAGCGCAGCAAGCAGATGCTCATTCTTGTGCAGCTCAAAGAAACGGTCTGTGAAACTCTGGGTAAAGCATGGCCAGAGAATTCGATCGAAACCCAGCGTCGCTATCAGAAAATGTTTGTTGAAAAGTGTGTCCAGTGTTTGAAATCCAACACGCGCCAGGTGCAGTTGAGTTTGCTGCAGGCTCTCGGCCGGTTCCTGGAACGTTTGGCGTTGCTTCGCAAGGAGGAAGACATGACCGTGAACACGATGGAAGTAGATGAAGCAGCCGATGCCAGTGGACAAGGGGGAAATCGTGAAAAGAAAGCTAAAGTCGACCATGACCAAAATGGCGTTTTGGAATCAATTTGTCGTATCGTGCTAGCGGCGATTGTTGAACTATCGGGTAAGACAGACATAGCGACAGCGCGAAGGATCGCCTTTTAATGATGGTTTAATTTGTTTCTTTTAAAGCAATTCCACACACTGGTCTCAAAAAGGAAGCCCTGAACATAATGCTCATATTGGCGAAGAAATTGAAGGCTAAAGAAAGGGGAACGGTTGATACGGAGATGGCTTTAGTGCAGCAAACGTTTGCTCAAATACTGACCCAGCTGCAGAAGGACACAGCGCCTGAAGTAAAGTGCCGCCTAAAGGACCTCGAGGACAAGCTGAAGTAAACGTATATGAACTTTGAGGGCGAGAGATAGGTTGGATCATTGGACTTTGTGGATACTTAAAGATTGCATCATTTAGTTTTCAAACGGTGTGATGGAAATGTCGCTGTAAAGACATTCAAACATAATTAACACATTAAACAGGTATGTGCGAGCATACACTATTCTTCAATTTATTTTCTTTGAAGCTATCAGGACTTATAGTCACACTTTACGGAGAAAAGTCCATGAAGATGTTTTCCCATGATCTTTCACTTCAATCGACGAATGCTTCAGTGAGTCCCGTAATTGATCGCAGATGTGGAAAAGTTGCTGATCTTTGGTATCGATGGCTCGTTGACGGATTTCACTGCGTGTTTTCACTACAGCGTCAACTACACGTTCAAGAGAATTATTGTCGGTGTCTCCTATCGATTTGTTTTGCTGGCTATTCCCAATCGAACACAACCCGTATGAGAGTAGCTGTTCCCGGATGTATTCAGTTACTGCTAGAACCGCACCGACGTTGGAAGCTCCGATCAGTGGGGACACCTCAAACGTGTTGCTTTGATGTGCGGGGCCATTGATAGATTTTTGTACGGCTGAGACCAGGTCACCGAGGGCAAGTATAGAACTTGCAGTGTTGAAATCATTTTCTAAAAGACCGTCAATGGTAGCTCGAGTTTCGACCAATTTTGCCAGCAAGCTTTCCGAACTAGCATCGAACGACGCAGGTTTCAGCCCATCGATGTAGGCTTTGCTATCGACGAAGAAACTAGAAAATTTTCGTAGAACGTTTGTTGCAGTCGTCATGGATTCCGGACCAAATTCTATCGCACTTCTGTAGTGAGAAAGTAGACAAAGCATTCGAAATTCATCCGGTTCATACTTTTCTAGCAGCTCCGCTACACTGATAGTGTTTTTCAAGGATTTGGACATTTTATGCGTTTGTCCTTCTAGATGCAGTTGACCCGTATGTATCCAATGAGTCACCCAATCTGGAACGTCGTGATAGCAACAGCTTTGTGTTTCCTCGTTTTCGTGATGCGGAAAGCGCAGGTCTAGTCCACCGGCATGGAAATCCAACCGGCTGCCGAACACGTGACTTGCCATCGTCGAACACTCTATATGCCAACCAGGTCGTCCGTTGCCAAAATTTGTCGCCCAGAATGGTTCCCCGGGCTTTGAAGCTTTCCATAGAGCAAAATCGGACGGATGGCGTTTCCCTCCTTGGGAGTTGGCAGCAGCACTCGCTTGTTCCATGATAACTTTCTGCAATTTCCCATAGCGTTCGTATTTACTAGTTTCGAAGTAGATTGATCCGTCGGAAGTATGGTAAGCGAATCCTTTATCGATAAGAGTCTTCACAAAGCGAGCAATAGCTGGAATGTGCTCGGTAACGCGTAGTTTGATGTCCGGCGACCTTACGTTTAGCCTGTTGAGATCGCTCCAAAACTCATCCTCATACCGACGTGCTAGCTGTTGCCACGGGATACCCCGCTCGTTGGCTCGAGTTATGATTTTATCATCGATGTCTGTAATGTTCATGGCTGTGAGAAGCGGCAGGCGAAAGTTGTGTCGCATAATTCGCTGAAGAATATCCAACCGCACGTAGCAGCTTGCGTGGCCAATGTGAGCGGAATCGTACACGGTTGGGCCGCAGGTGTAGAACGATAGGAAGGGTTTGAGATTATCCGCCACACATTCATGGTGGTAACATTCTCGACGAGCTGAAGGTAGATCGTTTCGAGGAGGTTTACAATATGGTTTGGCATTTGCTGGACAAACAGCAGGACTCTAGCGATAAGGCCGGTAGCTCGAACGACAATGCGTCGGGCGAATACGTGACCACGGAAGAGCGCAGCAAGCAGATGCTCATTCTTGTGCAGCTCAAAGAAACGGTCTGTGAAACTCTGGGTAAAGCATGGCCAGAGAATTCGATCGAAACCCAGCGTCGCTATCAGAAAATGTTTGTTGAAAAGTGTGTCCAGTGTTTGAAATCCAACACGCGCCAGGTGCAGTTGAGTTTGCTGCAGGCTCTCGGCCGGTTCCTGGAACGTTTGGCGTTGCTTCGCAAGGAGGAAGACATGACCGTGAACACGATGGAAGTAGATGAAGCAGCCGATGCCAGTGGACAAGGGGGAAATCGTGAAAAGAAAGCTAAAGTCGACCATGACCAAAATGGCGTTTTGGAATCAATTTGTCGTATCGTGCTAGCGGCGATTGTTGAACTATCGGGTAAGACAGACATAGCGACAGCGCGAAGGATCGCCTTTTAATGATGGTTTAATTTGTTTCTTTTAAAGCAATTCCACACACTGGTCTCAAAAAGGAAGCCCTGAACATAATGCTCATATTGGCGAAGAAATTGAAGGCTAAAGAAAGGGGAACGGTTGATACGGAGATGGCTTTAGTGCAGCAAACGTTTGCTCAAATACTGACCCAGCTGCAGAAGGACACAGCGCCTGAAGTAAAGTGCCGCCTAAAGGACCTGGAGGACAAGCTGAAGTAAACGTATATGAACTTTGAGGGCGAGAGATAGGTTGGATCATTGGACTTTGTGGATACTTAAAGATTGCATCATTTAGTTTTCAAACGGTGTGATGGAAATGTCGCTGTAAAGACATTCAAACATAATTAACACATTAAACAGGTATGTGCGAGCATACACTATTCTTCAATTTATTTTCTTTGAAGCTATCAGGACTTATAGTCACACTTTACGGAGAAAAGTCCATGAAGATGTTTTCCCATGATCTTTCACTTCAATCGACGAATGCTTCAGTGAGTCCCGTAATTGATCGCAGATGTGGAAAAGTTGCTGATCTTTGGTATCGATGGCTCGTTGACGGATTTCACTGCGTGTTTTCACTACAGCGTCAACTACACGTTCAAGAGAAATATTGACGGTGTCTCCTATCGATTTGTTTTGCTGGCTATTCCCAATCGAACACAACCCGTATGAGAGTAGCTGTTCCCGGATGTATTCAGTTACTGCTAGAACCGCACCGACGTTGGAAGCTCCGATCAGTGGGGACACCTCAAACGTGTTGCTTTGATGTGCGGGGCCATTGATAGATTTTTGTACGGCTGAGACCAGGTCACCGAGGGCAAGTATAGAACTTGCAGTGTTGAAATCATTTTCTAAAAGACCGTCAATGGTAGCTCGAGTTTCGACCAATTTTGCCAGCAAGCTTTCCGAACTAGCATCGAACGACGCAGGTTTCAGCCCATCGATGTAGGCTTTGCTATCGCCGAAGAAACTAGAAAATTTTCGTAGAACGTTTGTTGCAGTCGTCATGGATTCCGGACCAAATTCTATCGCACTTCTGTAGTGAGAAAGTAGACAAAGCATTCGAAATTCATCCGGTTCATACTTTTCTAGCAGCTCCGCTACACTGATAGTGTTTTTCAAGGATTTGGACATTTTATGCGTTTGTCCTTCTAGATGCAGTTGACCCGTATGTATCCAATGAGTCACCCAATCTGGAACGTCGTGATAGCAACAGCTTTGTGTTTCCTCGTTTTCGTGATGCGGAAAGCGCAGGTCTAGTCCACCGGCATGGAAATCCAACCGGCTGCCGAACACGTGACTTGCCATCGTCGAACACTCTATATGCCAACCAGGTCGTCCGTTGCCAAAATTTGTCGCCCAGAATGGTTCCCCGGGCTTTGAAGCTTTCCATAGAGCAAAATCGGACGGATGGCGTTTCCCTCCTTGGGAGTTGGCAGCAGCACTCGCTTGTTCCATGATAACTTTCTGCAATTTCCCATAGCGTTCGTATTTACTAGTTTCGAAGTAGATTGATCCGTCGGAAGTATGGTAAGCGAATCCTTTATCGATAAGAGTCTTCACAAAGCGAGCAATAGCTGGAATGTGCTCGGTAACGCGTAGTTTGATGTCCGGCGACCTTACGTTTAGCCTGTTGAGATCGCTCCAAAACTCATCCTCATACCGACGTGCTAGCTGTTGCCACGGGATACCCCGCTCGTTGGCTCGAGTTATGATTTTATCATCGATGTCTGTAATGTTCATGGCTGTGAGAAGCGGCAGGCGAAAGTTGTGTCGCATAATTCGCTGAAGAATATCCAACCGCACGTAGCAGCTTGCGTGGCCAATGTGAGCGGAATCGTACACGGTTGGGCCGCAGGTGTAGAACGATAGGAAGGGTTTGAGATTATCCGCCACACGCAGTGGTATTTTTTCCTTCTCACGCCCATCGTACAGCCGCAAACCGAGTTTCCGAGTACAGTATTTCCGAATCGTATAAGAACGCTGAAACATGGTGGAATCGAGGAAATCACAGTGCACAGACAGTTTACAAAATAAATAAACAGCTGATTTGTCAATGCTGCCGGGCAAACAAAATGATTTCATAAACATCTCCGCGCAACACTGCCCGGCTTGGCTGTCAAACGAGTGATTGTGAAATTGTGAACCAAAACAATTCTTCCGGATTTTTGTGCGTTGCGGTGTACTTTCTACAGTTTTTACTTCATCAGTGCTTTACATTCAGACACCTTTTTCAAAATGATGCGCTACGAAGGAAACGAAGAGCTTGCGGACAAATCCGCATGTGCCGGCGTCCGGGCGGACCTGAAAATGTGTTTACTACAAAGTGATTGCTGCAAAAAGGTAAGTGGAATAGTCACCATCAAAATGAACTTCACATCCCGTCACACATTTATAATATTGTCCTCTCGTCTTATAGGAAAAGAAAACTCCCCGAGAGTGTCTCAATCGCACCGATGGATCCGTTCCTAACGAATGCTTTGTTTTGCGGAATACGTTCTTCGAGTGCAAAAGATCCATGGTATGTTTTAACAGCAAACGATATTCACGATTGAGTTTTGATGAAAAAATGTTTTATTCTTATTCTACTCAACAGCTCGATAATCGGCAGAGGTTTCGTGGCAGGAAAGGTTACTAAAAGTTATAAACGAATTCTAGGAGGTGATTACATTTTGTTTTGGATCAGTTAGAACAACCCATAATAATGTTAGTGTGAAACCTTGTGCTTAAAATATAGCTTAATCCCAATCCAAGCTCACGTTATGTCCAACTATTTTCGGAAATGTTTGAACGAGCGCCGGTAGAAATGCGGTCCATCTCTCCATCTAGACTTTGGCTTTTCTCGAAGGAAAGTTTGCTTGTCACGCTGCTAAAGGATAGATCACTCAAGCTGGCAGTTATACCCGTTGGTTGTGGTTGGAGTACTTTCAGCAGCTTCCCATCGGTTCGTTCGTTGATGTTATTTTGTGACGCGTAATCCAATATATCTTGAGAAGTGCCCGGTACCGGCAAAACCCCACCTAATTGGTAATTGTTAGCCGTAGGTACAACGATTTCACCGTCAGATAAACCTAGCTCTGCACTGGAACAATCGTCCAAGCTGCGGTTGGATGATGGTTCTACAGTTGGGAGTGGTTTGGCGGGAGTTTTTAAACCCATATCGGCCGGTTGTTCAATTTCATACGACAGTCCCATGACCGGATGCTTTCCCGATAAACTGTTCGATTTCGATCGGGTCATTTGGTCAAGTTTTTGTAGGTTTTCCTCAATACTCCGTCGCAAATCTCTTGTATCTTTTGCTAGCGTCTCGGAAAGTTGTTCTGTTTGATCTTTCGTCCTTGCGGGGGGAACTGGCCGGCTTTGTTCCAATATAGGCAAATCTTCGGGTGAAGTTTGTTGTGCAATATCGGTGCTAGTAGCGATAGCAACATCAATTGTCGCCCTTTCCATAGGACGAGCACGTCTAAGATATTTCAGTGGATTAAAGGATCGAAAAGGATTCTCAAACTGGGACGCATCGTCTGGTAGCTTAATCGGTATCGTCACGTCCGGAACAATCGTCGTTGAGATCGGTCTGAAATGCTCAACGTTTGCTTCATCGGGAACGCTATCCAAAAGTTCCTTCTGATTAAGCTCTAGCTTTTCGTCGTTGTATCGTGTCCATATTTGAACCTTTTCATTGATGAGTTTTCGCTTGTCCTCTCGTTGCTTTTGCAGGTATCGTTGGAACGAGTGGTTTATCTTATCACTCTCCCTTTCGAGTTGTTCGATCGTTTGCTTTGCATTTTGAATGATTGCATTCGTTTCGTCCTCAAACGTTGCCATCAACTCACGTTCCACGCTGTGCAGCACGTTTAGCTTACCTTCCTTCGTTTTGGCTGCCTTCAATGACTCAAAATAACTGCTTTGGCGTTGCTCCTGTTTTTGCAGATCGTGTCGTAATGTGGCCAGCTTATTATCCACTTTGCGCTCCTGCCTGTACAGCTGGTCAAGTTTTTCATCAATTTTTCGCATAAAATGTTGACTCTCAATTTCTTTTTTGTGCCGCTCCGGGGATAAGGAACGTTGCCTTCGCGAATCCGGTAGTACAGCCGTGTCCGTTAACTTGACGCTGCTAGCAGCTTTTTCCATCTTTTCCTGATACTCTTTTTCAAGTTGCTGCACCCGTTTGGCGTACCTTGCCTCTAGTTGTGACTTTTCCTTATCGAGTAGCTGGGAAACTTGTTTTTGCAACTTTGCTACATACTTTTTGCCATGTTCGGTCGCTTTCAGCTCGTGCAGAAACTCCGTGTAAGTTTTCTTTTCTCGCCGGGGGCGTTTTGTTTCACCGACTTCTCCTTCGTGTTCGTTGTTCGTAGCTGCCTTTGCCGGCTGTCCATCCTCATTCCGCTGTTGTTGAATTGCTTCGATGAGCTGCTCGAACATCTTCGTACACGATTCGAGCCGTTCGACAAGCCGGGAAACATTTTCCGAACACATCCGCAATGATGGCGTTTCGTCCCGTCCTTCCTTACACTGGTTTCCGTTGGCATCCATCGGTACACTCTGTTCCTGATGCTTTCGCTGGGTTTCGTCCAGATGTGTGATCGCTTTGCCGACCGTCTTTAAACGGTGCAAAAGTTTCTCCACATTGCGGTGCAGCTTCTTTACCTCCAGCTGTTTCACCAAGTTTCGAGCGTTCGTGGTTCGCCGGTCCGCTCGTTCTAGCTGGCGCAGTTTCGTCTCCTGCACCTTGACCGAGGTTAGGATCGATTTGAACACGATGTACAGCAGCGACCGGCTGCCTTGGTCAGTGCCGAACTTTTCGTACTTTTCCACCAGCCCGGTGTGGTGTTCAATGCCGAGGGCTTCGAAAATTTCGCCCAATTCGGTGTGATTGAGCCGAAACTTTGGGGACCGCGTAAAGTCCGGCAGTGTGTTCTTGAACGGAACCTCGTTGGTGAAAATCGATAGTGAAAAGTGGCAATTTTGTGTGTAAAGAAACTCGGCCACTAGTGTATTCAGGACGAGCACGAGCGGCGAAAGGACGATGCCCTGCTGGGTTTGTAGTTTGAGTGCAATTTTCTTGCCTGCAACAATGTGCAACAAAAGGAAGGGGTAAGTTAAGCGGAGCTAACCGAGAAGCCGAAACACTCCGTTCTTCGCTTGCTTACCCAGTGCTGTGCGGCTCATTTTTTCGATTAAATTGCGCTTCATTTGTAGCTGAATATTAGTCTCGATACCTTCCTCTTCGATCCATTTCTTAAGCTGTGTCTTCAGCTCCGCATTATCGATATCCTCGATATCACCCAGGGTACGTGAAGAATCGGGCATTTTGTTAATTCAATCGACACATTTCACAATCCACTGTCTGCATCCGAAGACTCGTTTTGTTTGTCCTTTGACGAACGTTGCACCGGGTTTGTTTGGTTTGTTTACATCCTTCCAACGGAACCGTTGCTATGGCGACGCGCATCGAAGGGCAACCGCACCGGTGCATTTGTTGTCGTCTTGTTGATGCTGTGGATATGCATCCGAGGGTCGACTTCGTAATAATGACGGTTAGGTTTCGAACACTATGAACCCCTTATGATTCGTAATCGTATTTAGTTTTTCAGGAATTGTGATATCGATCAATAGAAAGGATTTCCGAACAATCAAATAATAAACGACTTTGATTAGTTTATTAATTTTTATGCTGCTTTATTCCATTCGGTCAACTGTTCCAGTGTTCATTGGAGCTCATTTACCACTCGTTAGCTGGACTTTCGTGTTTTCCTCAACATTTTTGTCTCTTTTCTGATGTCTTGCAAATGGATTGACATATTGAATGGTGTTTGAAACAAATGCCGTAAACAAAATAGCTGAATAATATTGCGCCGCGCGGTGCTTTTGGGCCATAGGTTTGAAAGGACGTAAACTAAAGCATTATACAACTGTTGATTGAAACAAATCTCTCTACTGGTGGGTGCGTATTTGTTTTAAAAAAGAAAATGGAGTTCAAAAAAGCTTTTCCGAATCGCCACGCGATTAAATCTAACACAATTCACACACAAAATCCCATCTCACATTGCCGTGTCCGTGTCCTGGCATCGTAGGAACGTAGCAGCAGCGGCCGCGGCGGGGCCAGGGCGAATGCTGGCGCTTAGATTTAATTAAGTTCATTAAAATTTATCAGTATCACAGCATTGCAAGTTTTTAAGGTGTGTGTTTGTGTGTGTGTATATTTTTTGTCCACCGTTTTTTTCATCATCGACCGAGTGTTTATATCTTTCAACCTTTTATCCCTTTTTTGTCCAATTCTTTACCTTCTTTGTTTCTTGCCTTTATTTCAATGCTTAAGCGAATAGTAAAAAGTATTCAATTATGTTCAATTGCGTTTATTATGTTTTTGTTTAACGTCATTCCTGGACGAGGGTTGATGATTTGATCCTCTTTCTACCGTTTGGTTGATCTGTTGTACATTTTCTGTGGGTGAATCAATATCGAATCGAACAGCTTTTCAGCGTTCCTAGTCAAAAACTAGCCCTCAAAGTTTGATGATATGGAGAACATAACTAATACACTATATATGAGCAGGGGGTGAAGAAGATTGAATAAACTTATATGTTGCATTAATCGGGATCGACCTATTGCAAAACAGTAAAAACAAACTTAATCTAAATGAATCACTTTTAACGTTCAGTAGTTTAATTCAAGATACCGATGACCGATTATTCTTTCTTCTTCACTAAGAATCTCCAAGCAGATGTATTATTTTTCAAGGACCCCAAAATATAGCGTAAGAAGGTATATTTGTAAGCGTATTTGACTATTTTCAAATCGAGCATCTTTTCTTTTAGCGTTAGCTTCATAGTGGAGGTCCAGATGCTATAATACGCCATGCTAGGGTATTTTTCGACGCTACGCTTGCTCTCGCACGTTATTTTCTACACTACTAAAATTCGAAAATTGAAATCGGTTGTATAAAATCATCAAACTGCTTGATGTCTGTACAGCGGCATTGTTTTTTCCATATTCAACGTGTACCACTTTGTCACTTGCATTCGCTTCTGGCTTTTAATCGTTTATCCACTTCTATAGTATCTAGTATCGATTTTTAAAACAAGAAGTTTATCTATTCTGCTTCAATTCATTTTCTATGTTAAATTTGTCAAGGATTCGTTTTATTTGAATGTGTTTACATGTTATTCCTTGAAAATGTTTGTATCAATGTTTGCGATAGGTTTGCGCAGAAGTTTTAATGTTTTTTTTTTGTTTCCGTCCGAAGCCACAAGCTCATGCAATAATATTCCTATACCATTGGTTTCTTGTTTCCGTTAAATGAGACGTATTTATCTATGAAGTTTGATTTTAAATCTTTTCCACCGACATCGCCTTAACCGACTAACATGCGTTTTAAACCATTTCCATTAAACCTATCTTATGGTGGCACTTTATTTGACCGTAGTTTCGTCCAGTTCAACATTTGACCACATGTGAGTAACTCATTTTTGCATACAACTGGACCAATATATTTTCTCTGGCCACTAAATAAGTGGGAAAGTTACATTCCGTTCCGCGGGTATAGGTAAAATTGATTTAAAAATTAAAAAGCAACCGTTTATGCGTAGTACTTTTTTTTCGAGTTAGGGTTGGATTGTAAAAATTAGATTAGAGAAATAACGCTCACGTTCTTCACGGTTTACCTTTATCCGTATCTAATGAATCCCTCTTAAATGTAAGCAATATTTATTCGTGGAGTATATTGATACTCCACTATAACCCAAGCCGGTTCAAATGTCTGTACTTAATTGTATCACACTGGTTTGCAACATTGTACGTGGAAAGGGGCGTATGTTTGAAGGGGCTGTGTTTTGTGTTTTTGTAAATATGAACTCATCAACAATGATTGTATTCCATTTCGACCATTGTGAAACCATCTCATTCCTTGTCGGTTTGCTTTGGTGAGTTTGATGTGGTAATTTATTGTAACAAGGTAGGCATTGCTTCTCCCTGCCCTACCTGAATTGTTATTTATTTGATATTGATATCTACCTTTATGGCAGTTTGTTTTATTATAGTTTGTTGCTTTGAAATGTTGCGACGAGGAAGTTTGCTCTACTGCTGACCATTTTCGGGGCTCGGACACCTAGGTTGTCCCTTTGTTGTTGTTGTTGTGTACTAGTAAACTCCTCGCTTTACATTCCATTGTATTCCCATTTCGAGTGGTGTGTCGGAAATAATCGTTTCACAGATGCTTTATTTAAAGCCATAGAGTAGGCAAGTGTTTGGTTTTTGGTAAAGCGAATCGATTGCTTTGAATTCTATACCCATTTGTACAAGTTCCTACCATCCCTAACCATATCGCTCCTTCCCCGCAATGCACTTTTTCGAATGTGCCCAACTCTACCCCAGCGACATTGCGGGGTGGTTTGAAATGTGTTTAATATTAGCAAAATCGGAATCACTACAAATCGCCACCGATGGGGCGACTATCTATCATGCTTCGGAGTGGATCGAAAAGTAAAGCCATATTTTTATTAACTTCTCCGGTTGCGGGGTCTACACGTTCGCGGGCTACGTTCACTACACCTGGCCTCTAGGTTTTGAAGTTACTTAGCTCAGAAGAAGTGAAATCGAGCCCTCGTCGGGGTTTCTACTTACCGTTTGTTTGCTTATGTTTGCACAACCGTGTTTGTTTTTGTGTTTTGTGTTTTTGGTGTTGGTGGCCACCATCTCGTTTCGCCACACGCCGGATGGATTTTTTTTCATTGAGCATAGAGTCGCAAAATGGTAATGAAGTGTGTTTCCGGTTCGAGCCCCTAGAAGGTTTGAATTGGCCGGTACAGACCGGTGTAGCCGCATAACCTGGCCCGCAACGCCGGGATGAGAAGGGCCGCGGCCGAGAGGTCCTTCAGCAGGTCGGCACACTCGCACAGGAGTAAGTACATCTTGTCGCCCCGTGAGGAGACACTTTTGTGAAGCGTTATTCGCCGCAAGCCGGCCGTCTTTGGGAGGTACCTGTGGTGGTGGAGGAAGGAGGAAATAGTGCGTAAGGTTTAACGTGCGGGTCTATCATTCGATTCCTACCTGTAAATCATTCTGGCACCGGTCCAGTAGAGCCAGTTCCGTTCGAAACGTTCTCCATCGTCACCTTCGTACACCTGAAAGAAGCGAAAACATAGCGTAGCGTTAACTTTCGCCTACGAACCAAACGATAATCACTGGACAAAGTTTTTCTAAATCTGTTAATTGAATTCCCTCAAGCAACGGTGTGACGTGCAAAACGTTCCACAACCCTTGTTTCAACACCCTTGTGAATTGTTTATTTCCTCGCGAACACTCTTCGGCCGGTCGGGGTAGCTCTGATGGATGATGATTTGGCGCAACCTGTGCAGCCATTTTTTTCTCACTTTTCATCCCCCTGCAAAACTCCTCCTCCCCCAATTGAACGTGGTGAGTGATGAGGTCGAGGCCAGGCGTGGAATGCGGAACGGAAGGAAAAACTCGAATGCCGCCTGCATCTGGCATGCACGGGGAAAGTTTGTAGTTTGGTGTGATTTACAAACTTGTTTGATGGTTGAGAAAGAACATTTTATGAACTGTGGTCTCCCACACTCACATACACTTGTTTGGAGAGGGGTTTCATGCTGTTCATGTCCCTGACTGATGAAGTTATAAGTCGGCATCCAGTAGGAGAGTGTACGTGTGTTTATTACACTCTTGGTTTAATGAGCCGTTTGGTTTGTGGCCGACTCGGTTAGTACCGTTGCTGGTCTACGCTCGGTTGATAATTCACTCTCTGAGGAACAATTTACCGCTGTATGACGGATTTTCGGTGTGATAATAGAGCCACTTGGTTTTTGAAATAAGGCAGATGCCATTTTCCAAAAGGTTTCACGCAGTGATTTGTTTGGGAAATGGTTTTCTTTCAGATTTCAGTGATCTTTTATATTTTTTTCATTTTACTATTGATATTGGTTAAACACATTGACTTTCCATTCTGCCAGAAAAAAGAAAGGTAAAGGAAAGGAAAATGAAGTTCCATTCCTTAGGGATTTTTTTAACGATCAGATTAGAGCATACGGTTTCTAGTTGTGATCGAAAATTGATGAACTTATTGCATCATAAGCTTTTTTTTTGTTTTTCTCGTGAATTTTTATAGATCCATTGATTGGTCCCATAAAAAAGTTTTTTATTGCTTATTATTGTAAACAGTGGGATGTGATAAATTTTAAATCACGCAGCATCATCATCGACCATCCAAGTTAATCGATACGCTTGCGTTCTTTCTTGTAGAGTTATTATTTTTATGACTTTTCAATCTAAAACTCGGATCTCGGCTTTTTCCAAGAGTGGCGCAAATTTGTTTCCAGCGCATTTTTCCGGAGGAGGAGAAAGCCAATAAACTCGTAAAAGACCAGCATACACCCTACGGATCGCAGCTTGGCAGTAAAATGAAGTTTTTTACTTTCGAATCGAGTCACGACGATTGAATGCTTCAGAACCAGCCAACACCAGGGTTCAAAGTAAACATTTTGCATGGGCTAGCATTTTATAAATTTGAGGATAATATTGAATTCTTTCCAAAATTGGCAATGCCGACTATTTGTGAGATGAAATAAAAATAAGAAACAAGAACGTTTCCTGGTTTTGAAAGTTCTTTCGAGACTTCATTAAGAGCTATAAAAGAGACGTTGATTTATGAAATTCTTTCTAAGTGTTTAGAGTCAGTTTTTACTCCAAACAAATCCTTTTCAACCACACAAAATTAACTTCTACGTGGTTTCCATTCGATCCAAAACATGTGCCAAAAAGGATAGGCTAGCTTTATTTAGCTCCTTAGAGGACACCACCGAGGTCCGAGTGCATTCTAACACGTGCGTTTTCCATAGTCATATCTGAGTCTCGGTGATAAAAAGGGACGAAAAAGTTTCCGTAACAAAAAAATGGAAAACCCCAAGTTGAAGTGGATGTAGTGTCCGTTTTGGATGAGGGAAGATGAATCCATTAAGCTCTTTGGACGCTGTGGGAACCCGAACCGGAACGTGATTGCCGGACGTGATTGGTTGTCTGTAATGCAATTCCGAATACCACTCTAGGTGGAAAGCGGCCAACAACTCCACCAGACAAAGGATTAAGAGATAGGGTGTTCACGCCCCGTAGGCGTCGGCGTAAGTATTCTGTATGTGTATGTGTGTGTGTGGGAATCCTGACCCTAACCTTGGCGGTTAGTGGGTGGTTTTCGCCAGCTGCGGCCAGATAGACGTACTTTGTAGACACTAATGATGTATCCGGTCGAAGGCGTCTGACCCTTTTTAACGCTGCCGATCTCGTTCGGGGCGAGTGCCAGCGGAGGCCGACAGATGGACGCCACCTCACTGTACAGGTCGAGCGTGTGGGCCGCCGTGTAGCGCGTGTTCTTCGGCTCGAACTTGGACAGCGAGGCACCCCGGACGCCGGTGTAGAACATGGCCGGATCGGTCTGGGTCGTGTTTATCACATAGTACGCGATGAAGGGAAACTCGGCTGGAATGTGGGCGAAAGGAAAAAACAGGTTTATGGGTTACCACGCAGCTGCCTTCGTTCGACGTTTCCTCCTGGGAGGAGACTCACCGGAACTGCGCTCCATGTTGGCCAGCAGCATTCCTCCGACGGCATTGTTGCCCTGCTGGACTTCGTTTAGCAGCTCGGACGCGACGGCACGCTGCTTCATTAGGGGATGAGCTAGGGGCGACTCGAGCAGCGGATCGATCGGTTCCAGCGGGCTCATCAGGTGGGCCAGGATGCAGATCTTCGGATCGGACACCTCGAGCACACTCAGTGGTCCAACCTGCGATGGATCGGCGGTCTCTGGCGTTGGAAGCTGCTAGAGAGAGAGCGCGAGAGAGAGATTGAAAAACGGTATTTAGTCCAAACAGGTTGTGGAGCTCTGCAAAAGGGAATAATTAACTTCGCACACGGCGCAGAGAAACGTTTAATTGTCCCTCGAGGATTTAACACATGCACCACAACGGTCATAATTTACACGTTTCCATTATTATTTTCCGCAAGCACAAACATTGCTTAATGGTGTGAAAAATTTAAGACATTCTGCTCGTCGTGTTTACGACACCGCAGCAAAATGTACAAATTGCACACTTACCGGAATTCCTGCCGGCAGAAAGCGGTCCAGGCTGTGCACCGGAATGATGAAGCAGTCCTTGTCCAAGGTGGCCAGCGAGATCGGTTCACTCCGCGAGCTGACGAAGCCTCCGGTACCCGGTTGTCCTCCGAAGCTTACTGTACGTGCGTAGTGGTAGTGTGACGAAAGAGGTTAGATGGAACGAAGAAAATGGAATATAAGAAATGAGATGTTAGAATGTGATTGGATATTTCTTATGAAACCCTTCTCGAAACTCGAAGAGAAACGCAAGGAACAAAAAACAAACAAAACACAAAAACGAAACAAACAGACAAACAAGCACACTTGTTTATCATATTCTCCTGCTGCATGTTGTTATATCATACGAGCTTTGTCGCGCCGCAAACAAAAAGCGCTTGCCAAAAAAAGTGTACGTGAAACGAAAAGCCCACAAAAACGGGAAAGCAAAACACGAAAAGCGTTAGTGTAAAATTATTCAAAACAAAAAGGAAAAGGAAACAAACAACTCATTGGAAACTTGTTCGAGTAGAATACGCAAAAGCGCAATTGGTAATAGTTTGTGCAAAAACGATCGGAAAAGCGAATATTTTAAAGCGAGTACACCCTTGATAGTGTTGAAAAACGTGTTAGCACGGCAAACTCGGAAGGATGTCAACTATCGAGTCCAATGCCTAGAAATATCGTGCGACGAAGCGAATGGCCTATTTAAACCCGTTCCCTAGAAACTATTCCGTCGCCTGCTAATCGAAAGCTGTCGGCAAGATAAAACATACAACGAGTCGACCGGTGCCTTTGATCTAAAAGTGAAATATTAATGGGGGGCTCAGTTTTCAGAAACTCGATGACCTAAAAACCCCTTTTATGGTAAGCGAAGTAGGCGCTATCTTTCGTGGCAGGTTTCGACACATGACCAAATGTGTTTTTTTTTTGTCGAAGCCGATACCCAACGATGCACCTGTCCTATTCAGCTGAAGTGACCTCGGAAAACCATTCTCGTGTTCCGGTCACGAGATGGCGTTTTCCGGTTGAAAGAAAACCCTCGTTTGTTGCCTTGCAGCAACAAAGAAACCTAAATATTGGAAAACGAACACCACAAAAGGGAAAAATAAAGCAGCAGCAGTAGCAGCAACAAAGCGTTTAAAGTCTCTACTGATGATCTACTTATGCGCATCCGGACCGATTCTGTTGAACGACACCAAACCAAAATGGCAAACAAACGACGGAACTAGTCCAGCGCCCGGTTTCATTGCGACGAAACTCGCGTGTGTAACAATTGCTTTAAAGTTCAGGGCAGGTTTCGTGTTGTACATGGACCGTACACATCCCTTCCCCCCATGGGAGACAATGAAGTGTGTGGAATGGTGGAAAAAAAACACGTGAAAAACAGGAAAGGAAAAAACGAGAATGGCCTCAAAATAAATACACGTGACACGGGGATGGGAAAAGTGGCTCAAGTTCAAGCTAACGTGATTCCGAACATTTTACGGCCCGTGCCGGGCACATTGATAGCAGATAAAAGAGACAGCAGTGGAAATGGAAAAATAAAATTAAAAAAAACTTAAAAAAAGCACAGACAAACAACATTGCGGGTGAAAGAGAAAATGGACCGGTTTCGCTTCGAAGCGGGTTTGCTGAAGAGTTAAATTTTTAATGTCCTTGTTAGTGAGCTAGGCACCGTGATTGCGGCATAGTTGTTTGTTGCATTATTGCACACGGTTTCGCGTTCGGCTCCGGGAGGGTCGGTGCGGCCACACCTGGCGTTCGTTTTTTCATCGGAAGAAACACCAGACACCATGCGCCTCCATTTTTTACTCTTGAGGGTGATTTGTTGTTTCGTTTGATTCGATTGTCGTATCAGCTAAGCTGGGCTGGCACTTATATTGTGATCCTTTGTTTTTCTCTTCATTGTGTAGAGTTTAAATTTCCCAACTCAAGGTTTATAAAATTTTGATAGAATTCCAGAACATTTCTTTATACATGGCAGTTTGGCATGGATTAAGAAAGGATCCATTCTAGGTTCACGTTCGCTTGCATACAGGTACATTCAGTTTGAGGCATTCTGCCGTGTCTCGTGTAAATAAATGGACCGTAGCAAAACAATAGACCGATGGCATGGCAGCACGCATCACGCCACAACCCCGTTTCGGATAATGGATATCATTAATCTATCACCCGAGAAAGGCTGACATTGGGTCAGAAATTTGGTAGGTAAGCTGGTCTAAGCAGAACCGGGACACGCTCTCCTATAGTTTAAGTCTCTAATAGTAGTGGCGTGTTTTATAATTTAAGACATGCTTCCGCAAATAAGGTTACTGATATTTCCTTTTTGAATTGTGTAAACAAGAATATAAAAATACTTTGTTATGTATACTTTTTCATCTCTGAAAACTTCTCAATTAACATCTCTGAAATTTAATGTTTTCTTCTAAACCTGACATATTCCGACAAATGGGTTTGTTAATTAAGCTGTAAAGGCGAACGACAGAAGCGTTAATATATCTTTACAATTCTCACGAACTTCATACGCAGCTTGCACAAATATATGGCATCAATTTATTAAAGCTTTATTGCATTCCTCAAAAGCGATAGTTTTATAGACCACTCATGTAAAGCAGTTGGCAAATAGCTTAGAGAGGTAGGAATTTGGATATTTTCAGACGAGCTTTCGGGTTGCGAATGGGTTTGGTGCGAGTACTGTTTCCTCAGTGGGCAAGTGTTGCTGTTGTGTGCATTGCGAAGTGCATATTTGTGTTTGCTTGTGCAAAAACCCTGGAACCTCTGGCCGTGTGTTGTTTGTTACTTGTGATGCTTGGATTGCATGTGTTTTACATTTTTCTCTTTGTTGTGTATGTGTGTATGTTTGTGGTTGTGGTTGGTTTTGCTCGCTGCAAGTTGCGGTGGGCAGTTATCACTCAGATGGGAGGGAGGAAAAAAGGGGGGGCAGATCGGTTGAAATCGGTTCAAACCTTGCCTGGCAGTGGGCACCTCGGGCACCGCCCGGCGGTTAGCGGCAATCGGGCCCCATTTCATCATAGACGCGGAGGGTCTACGGTCTACTAGCGGTTGCATGGGTGCTTCCATATCAGAGTACGTGGTGGTGGGTGGCGTTTGTGGGGGGAGGGAAAAGCCCGAAATGGGCGTGCAGCGAAGCTCTGGAAGAACATAAACGGTAGTTGTGGGGGTTTTGGTGGTGTATTGCTTTTTTTTGTATTTATTTTCTTAACATGTTTAATTTCATCTCGCTTTGATCGTGCTTCTACCGGTTGGGAAGATTTATTTCTCAATAAAGATTTATCTGTACAAGGGCAGGAGTTGGAGTTGAAGTCCTTGAAAGCCGAAATTCGTATGTACAGCTCGTCGTGAATGGCACAGCAACGGGTTTGATTTCCTATCGGGTCCACGCCCCTATTACTAACATCATTACTCTTGATTGCCATTTCCGCATGTTCGCAAGTGCAGCCGAAGGCACCTGTTGTGTTGCGTGCCGCGGGAAAACCGAGTCGTTCTGGAGTTCACGTCCTCTAATTTGGATGGAACGCGCGGGATGCATGAGCCTCGAGGGTGAGGGGAGGATGTGCGATAGGCACGTAATATCAAAGTGCCTTTTTCCGCCGGATATCCGACCTCCGGGGTGCGGGCTTCGTGTAAGTTACACCTTCATTAGGCGAACGGGTACATTTTGTACCTTGTGCCGACTAATGATGGTTCCGATGGCTTTCACCGATGCGAAAGACTTCTAGCTCGTTCCGTGGTACTTGGGAGAAGGAACATTTAATTACACTTCACGCTCCGTTAATTTCCGTAAACTACACTGCGGGAGGGAATTTTTAGAAATTTCTTTTTTCGTTCTCGTTTTTTGAGTTTTTTTTTCCAATGCTATGATGAATACATTTAAGCTGCATTTTGATGCTTTCTCTCTCTGGAATTTTGTATTTCACCTCTACGTGATGGCGCTAGGAATCTACGAGCAACCCATTCCATTAGTTTGTTCACGCGTTTGGCCAGCTACTGCTCAACTGCTTGAAATCATGCATTTAGCCATAATCGGTTCGTCCAACTCGTTTAGTTGATCTGGTTTTGCGTGACGCTTATGGAGGCTTTCATGACGAGTGCATCGGTGCAACTCTATGCTAAGAAATGGCAATTACAATAATTAAATCATTTTCCGGTGCTACGGAACAATCTAAGTCTTTTATCAGAGTCTTAGCTTTAACACAAAAATGAACTTCATTACGTCATTTTGTTAATTGAAACCATCCTGCCGTAGGTCATTATGCGCTTTACTAAGAAGATTTAAATTTGTAATTCATTTGTATACAGGGCGGAACAAATTGGACGTTGATTAATTGCTGCTATGATTAACTTTTGATTTCTTTTTAATGGGATTTTCCCTGATTACAAATCAGAAATAAATCAATCGAGTCTATCTTTGTTCTATTCGCGCAATGCTACACAATGGAGACGCCTGGTGTTTTACGCTTGATGGAAAATTATACCGTTTAGACCTATAGAAAGCTTGTGATTCTCTCCTAGCACTATCAGTAAGTCAACAAAATGTCTCTGAAGTGATCTTCTCGTTTTGTTTTTAAATCTAATCCTAACGATTCAAACTCCTAATGGGGGTAAATTGGGAAGGGGAAAATGGGATGGATGCGTGGAGAGCATAGTTCCATTGCCGGTAAGAGCACATTACACAAAAAACAGAAAACCACGAAGATGCCTGAAAAGCTGTCAAAGCATTGGCATTTCCGATGCGTCCATCTCCAGCGTGCACAATCTTGAGGCGATGCTTTGTGAATTCCTCTCCAGCAATGACTCGGCAAACGCGGCTCTGTAGAGACAATCCAGCAAATAGCAGCAAACGGCAGACACATTCTTCCTGCATTCTTACTCCTTCCGATCCGGCTAAACACTACGTGGGCATGCCGGTCGCAACAAACGCAACAAGTGCAACAACGGTGGCTAAAACTGACGATCACGTAAACGACGATGAATCGCAGGATTTTCTTTTTAAATTCTCGCGTTCGATTTGCATTTCGTATTATCTACCCTACTTTATTGCTCATGGTGCACCGTGGTGCTTGTGAGAGGGGATAAACGTGCCATGGTATTATGCAGTTCATGCCACAAAAGGTTGCATCGGCCAGAAAAAAAACCCTGCGTGCTTCAACACAACATTTCCGTTAGCAGGCTTTTTCTTTATGCTTTCTTCATTTTGCATGGTATGATTAAGAAGTGTAAGAAGGAGCAAAGGAGGATTTAGTCGAGTGTAGAAAGGAAGAAAAAGTGGGCAGGGGGAGTGGAATGGATTTATTCTTTCAGGTGATGGATGCTCATGGAAGAGAAAAAGTACTCAATTGGAATGTAAGAACGAACTATAGTCGACGAACTAAAGTAGGTCAATAGTATTTATAAGAAGTAAAACTTTGACATAGGTTAAGGATCATTAAAACTTAAATTTACTTCAATAGAAAATTCTCAAACTGAAATGTGTTCATCTAAGAGACCGTTTGATTCAAAAATTAAATAAAAGTATGATAAAAAACCGGGAAAGAGTTCAACCCTCCCAGGTAACTTTGAAAGCAAACAGTGTTCGTGACGCGAAATGAATCCCAGGAGTGGTCAACAATCCGAACACAAATCCCTTGTGGGATCTGGATAAAATGTCGCCCGCCGCGGCAGGTCGAATTTGTAACAAAAGTTTTTCCTTCCCGAATGAGGAATGCCGGCCGGTGGCACGAAAGTCGCCCTGGGCTGATCAATCATACCTCATTCGTGGCCGACACGGCAAATTCGCTGAGAGCGCGAAACAATTTTGACAGTGTCCATGATTTCAGTTTGTGACCACGAGTAGAAATGAAAAAAATTATACGATAAAACCACGCTCTTTGAGCGAGTTAGAAGGGTCGTATTTACACAGGGTTTGGCTAATGCTACGCCACCTTCCAAATCCGTTCTTTATGTCCAACTGCGAGCGTGGACAAAACGAGGGTATGAAGTCATTAATTTGGGCTTATTTTACTACTGTCAGCACGTGAAACGGGAGTACGAAAAAGAGAAAGCGAAACAGAAAACGACCAGAAGGACCACATTTTAGCAGCGAAGAGCGCGAAACCGGCATGTGGTCACCGACAAAGGGGGAAAAAAACGAAAGAGAGCGAGTCGTAAATCAATCGTTAACGTCCATAAATATGGAAAGCCCGCCACGTGCTTCGGCAGCGCGTGAGTTTCGCTCGAGCGAAAGTAGAAAATTTGTAGAGGAAAAAAGACTGAAAAATACGCTGAAAACAAAAGGCAGGAAACCTCATAAAATTTTTGACGGGTTTGATAATAAAACTTCACTCGAGTAGAAGAAACTCAAAGTATTCTTGTGTGGGGAGGTTATTTTTCCTCGGCGTGATTTTACGGAATGCGCTTCCTACGCTCGATTTTTCCGACAAACCGCTCGCCTTGTTGCGTGGGGTTAGTGGTTGGAAAAGTTTCATTCTTTTACCGATACGATAAGATGAATTTTATCGATAGTCGTTCGTGGTTGTTGCCTATCAAATCTCTGCATTAAATCTTTTAACACGTATGTCGTTTTTATTCATTCGCTCTGTGATTAAAGTATTATTTTCTACGTGCCTTAGTTTTGAAAAGATGATAATAAAACATTCTACTTATTAGATAAAACTTTGAAAATGTTTTTCGAATAAAAGAAAAACATTTCCTTGACCTTGCAACCGCTTTATTGATATCGAATCGGTTGTCCATGTTCAAAACAAAATTGTTCTTCGAAAATAAATCGTAAAATGCACGACAAACAACAGTACGACGAACGAAACCGTTTCACCACCTGCACCTACTTGGATCCAATCGGAACGGTGACCGTGAGAACGAGATATGTCATTGAAACATTCATAACGCGATCGATCGATTGCAAACTCGCTAAAGGACAAGGCATTTCTTTGAAGCAAAGTTACACGAAACCGAGAGGACCTCCCTGCCGGGGCGTTCCTCCCGGTGGGACGTTGTTCCGATAATTAAACGAGCATCGTTGAGCTCACTTGAAGGCCACTAAACATGCCACTCCGGCACCACGCCACCGAGCAGTTCATTTATAAAATCGAACTGTCATCGGGTTTGGCGCGAGCCAAAACGAGACGTGGTGAAAACAATCGACTGCTTGCCGAACACTTTGCCGTTTGAACATTCGCCGATGAGGGAAAACCCGACCCGTTGGTCTTCTAATCCTCCGAAAGCATCATGTTCGCTATTGGAAAGCGCCCAAACCAATTTGTAGAAACGGAAAATGAAACACATCTCTTCGGATCTCTTGGGGTGGCGCGTTAGGTGGTGGAAACGCGATGGATGTGAAGCAGCTGGAAAAGCGGACAAATCCCTCCATCCCCCACGGTCGCCTCGATGCTGTGTGGTCAAATATGTGTCAAACGGAAAACATCATCTCCTCTCGGTGTGGATGTGAGTTTCGTCAGCTGATGACGTGCGTGTTTACACACTCCATGACATCGTGTACTTCAAACGACAGGTGGTGTGTTTACTTTAGAACCCCTTCGGGATGGTGTCGGTTCCATTCGACGCACGAACCATCAGATTAAATTGGAATATGCAGCTCCAGTTATTTATAGCTTTCCGTAGGCTAGAGCATTTCTGTTTGGATGCAAGGTCTTATCAAAAGTTGTAATATTTGATCTCTAAAAGGTATTAATTTATGGTGGTGGTATAATTTGTTGGCTTGTTAACTGCCATACATGGACTATCCTTTGGGTCATGAATAGGATTGAAAGTCCGATCCTGTTGACAAATTATGACAAAAGGTCTTCGGCAAGTTGTGCGATACCATTCAAAGGATTTGTCAAAACCGGTCAGATATATGAAAGCGGAAGAAGCGGAACTGCCGCTATCCGGAAGTACCGGGAGGTCGAGCAACATCCAAAGAACGGGATATCTATCCCTCTCTCTCTCTTTCTCGGCATCACAGTTTGGTTTGGTCTTCCGTCACCCTGCTCCACCTTTTGCCACCGTTTCAAAACGGAAGGGTTTGCGGACTGCTGTCAGGGCAAGATTTATTGTGACAGCTGATGGGTGACAATCGTTTGTTACGCCATGATAATCGCGCGGTGCGAAAGATCAGGGTTTGCCGATTGTCGACGGTCGGCCACAGAGGCATTGGCCTCCGTTGCGTTTTGGGGGTTGTAAAGCGATTAGGCTGAAATGTCTGACATCCAGACTCGGCGGCCATTGAAGCGACCGCCTAACGAGCGCGGCTTTGAAAAAATATCGTTCCGCTCCGTTCCGAAGTGAGTGGTAACATAATTTTCATAGCATCGTTCGTGAGAAATTGGTGCGAAATGCACGCGTGCTCGGTGGGACTCCTCAGGGAAAAGGTTAATCATCACCCATTATCCGTTCTATCAAAACAACAATTTGTCAGTGGGCGGAAATCCTCCTTCGATTTTTGACACGAAGCAAATAAATTATCTCCTTCTAAAGACTTTCTTTTCGCAACCAACGTTTTTTGCTCGTTTCTTGTATTTGCCAAATATATTATTCATTTTCCAAAAGCTCACTTGAAGTATTCAAGTGTTCTCACAACAAATGATTCAGTTCACAGTATGGTTTTAATTTTCGCTTAACCAACAAATCTCAATAATCTCAGTAACACCTTCTGACGGGAATTGGTTTAAAAGCAATGTATTTTAAAGCATGTTTAAATCTACAAAAAAATATCATCTGATAATTTGAGGCTTATCGAGCTCCCACGGTTCGTTTATCGTGCTTCGCTTTTCCCGAACGGATGGAAATGAAAACTGAAAGCAATGAAGCGTGCAAACTGCGCGGGCGTAGCTAAATTCGAAGACAAAAAGGACATTAGCGCTGTGGGAAGGGAAATTATGCTCCGGCTCACTATCGCCTTCGCTTTCCATTTCAGTTCCAACGAGTGCGCGGGACAGTTCAATGGCGTTACGTTACTGCGTAACGCTTCGCTGAACAATGATCGTCCGGTGAAGGCACATTCCCGGGGGTTTGTGGGTCCTTTCTGGGCCTACTTTTTTTGCAGAACATCACGGCGCTTAGATGCCCACGGGCGACCAGATGGAGACAGGTTTATCGTCCATTGAACGATCGGTTCGAACGCAACGCGCGAATCACAATGGAAATGACAGCTGTCCGCAGTCTATTGGAGATTGGATGACAAGCTGGTATTTCACGGTAGGAAAAACCAAACCGAATGGTTCGGGTCCGATTGGCGATGGAAACCCAACACCACCCCCCCGTACCCTGGCAAGTGGTTGATGTCCTACCGAAGTATTTCACAAAATAGACACAACACACACAAAAACCAAATCTGTGCCGATCCATTACGTTGCAATGGCGATTGACAGGTGATACAACAACGTTCAGCTTCACAGTTTTCCGTGCGTCGGCTTTGACAGGGTTCACGTAACCCAGGCTGTCTCACGCTGGTTTTATTTGTTTTTCTTCTCACAAAACGTTGAATTTCCTTCCAATCGCGAGGAGGAAATTTGATTGGCTTTTTTTCCGAGGGTGGATAGGTCTCCAACATAAACCACCTCAACATTAACCGTAATGTTTCCCCACGAGACAGTTCTTTAACAATTCGTAAACATTTTTTTCCTAAAATAATCCTCTTATCAAAATGATTTCTCTTCAAAGGCATCACACATGCTTCCGGGAATGGGAAATGGGGATTTCGTTGTTTGGTGCTTCGGTGGTTGCTTTTGTGTGTTCCAAGCGACACATATAAAAACGTTTGCCAAAACTTACACGCCACGTTGGAGAAGTCTTCCGAAATGATAATAGTGGCACTGAAGGGGCCGAGTGTGAATGATAAACATTTTGTTTTTCCTCTTTCGTTTCGTTAAAACCTTGCCGAATCGCGAACCAAGTAGGCGGCGACCAACGGCAGGAAAAGCCTTCCGTTCCGAAGGGCCGGAAACGTCGCCCAGGGACGCGGGAAAAGTTGTTTGCATTTAATAATCATTCTCACGAATAAAACAACAAACAAAGTATTTTCCCTGCGCGACAGGCTGGTTGGTGGGGTTTAGGGATGCGAAAGCGAAAAACATAAACAGCACCGATTGGTGGGGGGGTGAGTTGGTGCGAGAAGACGCACTACACCACGCCAAGGACACGCCGTTGTCGCATATTTCGTGACAAAAAGCCGCTGTGTCTTTTCTGCCGTTTTTTGCTCGAAAGGAATACGTACGTACTCGGTTCGCTTGTTTCTTAAGGGAGAAATTCTGGTTATCTTTTCGTTATGCCGCATGCCACGCCATTCAGAAGCAGAGGCTGTGAATGTGTCCGAAGGCAAAGATATTCACTCAAGCATGGAGGCATGGTGAGCTTTATTTGCCGATGGAACAAAAAAGCTAAGGCCGTTAAAGGGGGGTAGAAAACACGAAGAACAGAAGGTGTGTTACGAGAACTTCGTGGAGTACGGGTGGGTACTTTCTTTTCAAATCACTCTTTATCGTAACGGCGCAGCGATAGCACTAATTTTCCGACGTCTCTGCCTGCACGTGACGGTTGAGTGTTGCTGAGATCTTTGCTCTCCGTCGAAGGTAAGCGTGAGGTGCGGAAAATTCCCAGCATCTTCACTTTCGTAAACCCTCACAGGTAGTTCCCTCGTTCGGCGCTTTTTTTGGTGGCGTTGACAAACTTCATCCAACACCAACGACTTCCCGTGGGCGCTGGCTCAAAGGGGATTTTCCCTTTGCCCGAAGCGGAGAAGAGCTCAGAGGTAATGAACATAAATTCAAACACTTCTCGAACTTCCAGCAGACGCCGGTACGGAAAGAAAATGCCCGCCAGGATCGCGAAAGCGCCGTTTTCCCTGTGACGATGAAGTTGCCCGACGTGACAATGTTTTCCCGCACCATTTACGCCCCGGGAGTGGAAGGGAACGACGGTGGGATACCTTCGAGTAGTCGGTCGAGGCTCGTTGAACGACGCAAGGGTTCGTACTCCAGGGACTCATGTCGGCTAGTGATGGAGTTTTCATGGGAAAGTTACCCTTCTTGAACTCTGCTCGCATCGTTTGGTTCGTCTCGAGGGTGAGTTTAATGTTGCAAGAAACCCGACGACCAAATACATGAATTGATTCCAACAACAAATAATTGATTTGCACCGGGGAAAGGATTGATTCAAACGTCCACTTCATTCGGGGGATGGTTGGGAATCCTATTTCACATTCGAGTTCAACTAATTTAACACACAACATTAGTTACGAAGGTCCTCCATTTGTTAACGGTCAATGTCCAACGAATTGCACCGAATAAAACGAACCATTAACAACAGTCACCTCAAGCCGGCTGGTAGATTATTTGCCACTCAATCGTACAAGCTCGTCGCATGGTCGCAGAAAGATTAATTTCTTCCTTCTCTTCTTGCACTTGATAGTGGACACATTCACACATATGAACAGGCTGGCTGTCGTTTGGCGGTAATGACCTGCAAATGATTTCCTGTTCACATCCGTCCCATCCTGTAAGCCACAAAAAAAAACCTGGGACCCGTGGTTTGATTCACAATCCTCGTCCCCCAAAAACGGAGGGATTTCGGGCGCGAAGGAAAATATCATTTGGCTTTCCTTCTTTCCCACCGCGGCAGGTAGGCGTACTTTTATGAATGATAGAGATTATAAATAGTACGTAAAATATCGGTCCTCCTTACGAAACCGACACCAGGGAACGATGTGTGTGTATGTATGTGGCAAGCCAGTGTAGCCGAACGAATTTTCGATGTAGTGGTGGCCATTTTTTTGCAATTTCGAACTGCTTTCGCCCCATCCCAGTAGGCAACCTTTGAGGTTTTTCTTCATTGTACGCCGGGTTTTTTGTGTGAAGGAGCAAATGGTAGAGAATAAATGATGCTAATCGAAGTCGTTTGTTTATATAACCCAGAAAACGAGAGTAGGGTCCGCCCGGAAACACATCCGGCGATACAAACGTTCAGGAAATGGACAGTGTGTGTGTGTGGGTTGTCCTGAACATGACATCTAGAGGAAATGTGATCCATTTGTGGTTGTGGTTTGATAATAAATCCAATCCGGTGTTGTGTGGGGGGAAAAACACACACACGACCATTGGAGAATGGGAAAACCACGTTTTTCCTTTGAAGCATATTGCCCTGAAAGGGGGTCGAAGTTCATCCCGTTCGACAGCTTGGAAAAACCGGAATCAGCTGTGAACAGATGTTTTACATTTCGTCGAGAGGCGTTCGTTCGTTGGATTTCCAATGCGACAACAATCCGGCTTGGGTTGATGAAGTGCAGGTGTGTGCGACTCGAAGCGGTCGGTTTTTCGAACGGTAGATCAAAGATTTATCGTACGGTTTCGATCTTGATTGAAAATGCTTCACATGACGGTGGAAAAATGGGAAATGTGTGTTTTTTTTCGATGTGAAATGCAATACTTTAGAGAGGGTTGTAAAATACAAAAAAAAAAATGGTCAAAGACTGAACATAAATTCCACAAAACAATCCAGCTTGTCAAAAAAAAACAACGTCATTAAAATAACATGATGTCCTTTTGCATAACGTTACAGTTTCGAAACTTATTAAAGAGATTTATGAAACAAATTACGGATAAAAATCGATCCATCCATGAGCAAACATAACCAAAGGCGGGTTACGGGGAGGACAGGACCAGGGCGGTGTAGGGTAGGTAAATTGAATATCGATGAACGAAGGGTATCAAAAAAAAAAAAACGGGTGGTACCAGGTGGAAAACAAACGGAGGAGGAAATTGGGAAGGCAAGAGAAAAAAAAAGAAAGAGAGCGCAAAAAAGTCGCGGAGTTTTACGCGGCTCTATGAGTGTGGTGGTTGGTGATATAGATCTTTTTTTTTGTTTGTTGTTTCGATTTTTCGTTTTGACAAAATGCCAGAGAGAGCGCACAAAATTACATTTATTTTTAAAAGTCATATTGAGGGAATATATGTTGGAATGAAAAAGGAGGAAAGGAGAAGAAAAAAACACCAAGTGGCAGTGGTGGTTAGGTATCGGGGGATCAAATCGTTGATTGGGAGGGGGAGAATGGTATGGGGTGAGGGGGGACGGGGAGGTCAAAACCAATCGCGTCAATGGTGAGAAACGGAATGTTTCGGGGATTCGATTTTCAACGGTTCTTAACAAGCCCGTCGTGTCGGATTTTCTTCACCTTTTCCATTCCGTTTGGCGGGGGAAATGAATGATCCGTGTTGCGATTTTTGAGTGTGGTGGCCATAAAACGGGGTTCGAGTTGCAGTTTAAAATTGGAAATTTCGAAAATAATCCTTGGCTGCACTGCGGGAATTTCCATTCACACGCTTACACAAATTGGAACGAATGTCAATTAACTTTATGATGAGTAATATTTAAAATTGCCGCACGCTGATGGTTTTGTCCGAGGTACTGGAAGGGTGTAGGGACGATCATTTATTAAGGATGGAAAATGGGAGAGGGGGAAAAGTGAGTTCTGTTCGACCCTACTACGACGACTACACGGAAAAACCCTTTAATGGCAATAACAACCTTCATTGTCCTGCTGGAGGCGCGCCGGGGAGAAGAAAATGTGCGTCCGGTAGTGGTACTCGTCCGAGCCGGTTCCGCCGTAGCTGTCGCGCGTTTTCCGCTGATGTCGGCCGGTCATTTTGCTCTTCGCCCCGCCGCCACCGGCGCGTCCACCTCCTTCGCGCATATTTTTCCGAAACATTAAATTCATCCTGGACGATTTTGGGCCGTTACTCTAAAGGGGGGAAAACCGGGAGCCTTCGCGGTTGATGGAAGTTGATCCTTTTTCTCAGAAGGGTGGAATGACTTCCTGCTCGGGAAAATGCTGCGTTGGTTACGAATGAATTATTGCTTGCCGCTTAAGCCGCTTCGAAAATCAATTTTTAACTACGGCACTTTTTCAAACACCTTTCAACGTCGGCTTTTCACGATCTTTCGCTTTCACTGGCGAGACACGGGCTCATAAAATGCACAAAGAAATGCCACACCATCGGTGGGATCGACTAACGAAGGACTTTTTTCACTCTTCGAAACCGCGATCGCTCCACTTATCGCGCCACAATTTTCCCGACGATGAACACGAATGGTAACCGTTTGTTGGCAAACGAGCACGCGTTTGGAGAGCGCGGCACTTCAGATCAGGCAAAAGGTTATCCGATTCCCATAAACATAATTGAACGGACGTCACCAAGGGACGGGGGTTGTGAAATCACACAGGCAGACAAAAAGGCCACGATCGGCACGACACGACGTCACTTCGTCGTCTCGTTTGTCCACTTGAAGCGCGTTTGGGGTGGAAAAAAGAAAATGTCACTCCGGCACCACGGGGAAAAGCCGTTCGATCGCCACACGCGCGGGTTGATCTTACGCGAACGCGGCCGCAATCTCAACTGACTGACTGACTGGCCGAGATCTGATCGCGCCGTTTCGCGTTCGGCCGCAAGTGGTTGGATCTTGGTTGGCGTGCGAGAGTTTTCCCGGTGCGTTGAGGGAAGGTAATTTTCCCCGCTCGGTTGGCAACGGCAGGTGAGAAGCGGCGTACGGCGGCGTAAACGTGTATAACGCTCGTCGTAAAGTAGCTGTGTTTGTGTTGGTTTTAGGCGGAAAGAGTGAAAAGCCGATGCGAAAAGCCAATTTGTGTCAACCAGATTCGTTTTGATTTGAAAAATAATATCGTTTCGAATAAAATATATGAAGTCATTCCGATTTGTGTCGTAATTTTAATACTTTTGATGAAACATTGAAAGTATCAAAGAAGGCTTACCAAGGTATATTTATGTGAGCTCTTTCACCTCAAATTAGCTGCTGCTTTTGTTTCATGTTTATTTTTCTCAATATGTTGGTCTGCTTTTCATATTCGACTTTGACAAATGCTCAACTATTTCCTCTGCTTTTAAATTTTTCTTCGTATTAGAATTGCTTCTAGACTCGTTCCATAGTATTGAGGTGTTTAATTGTTTCTTGTTTAAAAGTTGTACAATTTAAAGAAAATATTCTTTCAAATTAAATGTGAAGTTATTTTAATCATAGGTCCCCTCACGAAATCCCATAGTGCGTGACCCTCGGTGTAGTAAATAAAACTTTAGTAGTAGCCCGAAAACACACCAATACAGCCGCCCACCTGGGGTACATCCGAAAGCAAACATGTGGCGTTCGGATCCAAGATCATCGCCTTCGGCCGGATCCCCGAACGATCGGGGGAGGCAAACAAAAACAAAAAAAGACACCATTTGTCTTGAGACAGCTCGCAGACAGCTTGAGCCGTAACCTTTGCAGCGCGCCTCAAGACAAGGGCACGATCGTTTTAGCCAAAATGGCGATAACGGGACCGCTTCCACCGGGAAAAACAATAAACCGTTCCCTTTGCCTTTTTCCGTTAGAGACTTTTCCTTTCGGTTCGGAGCAGAAATGCAACGGAGGGCTTCCTTCGGGCATGGGGTGTTGGAGGTGGTCATTGGTTTGAGCATAGCGAATCGGGTGGGGGCCCCCACCGGAACTTAAGCCGGCGTGCGACGAAATTAGAAACCAGTTCGCTATAAATAAACACGCACGAGTGCCGGGAGACTGGTGGGCGGGATGGGAGCATCTGAAGAGGAGTGTGTTTTGGTCGTGCTGTGTGTATTTGCGATGGAAACGGTACCCTGTAACACTTGCCCTCCCCCCGAGACCGAGAAGCGGGCGGGTGTTGGTTTAAATTGTTTTCAAACGAACCATGGAGGGGGCAAAAACCACACCAGGTTTACCATAAAACATGAATTTTCCAACCGAGAACGGGGAAGGTGGCCAGGGATTGCAGAGCACCCTGGGACGCTGTTTACAACTCGTCCATTTTTCTTCGCCAATGTAATCCAGTGGGTTGTGAACCCCAGATGCATTTCCTCCCGGTGGCATTGTGTACCGCAAAGGCGTTCGCGTATTAGTGGTGATTAGTCACATTGTGTCAGATCGTGACATTTCCCCTAGGTAATGGCTTCATTAGAGTGTAGTGCTGTGCTCCATGTTTTGTTTTTCTTTTTAGTGCCAAATAGAAATGACGTGCAGGCTTTGGCGTCGGCAGTTCTCATGCTTACCGGTGACATTAAGCTGCTGAGAGCAAAACATTTAAAGGGAGACGCAATGGGTGATTAAATTCTCAACTAATCTCCCTCGAGAATCGGTAAACGATAGCCTGATCCTTAGGAAATTGAAAGCCGGCTTGGGTCGGTCTAGGGATGGTGTGATTTTGATGTTCACAATCGTATTTATTGTTCAGGGACACTTAACCAATTCCCCGGCAATCAGGTTTGATTGTTTTTACAAATGCTTTTAGAGTTAGGGGTTATTTTGAGTTGATGATAAACCAATAAAATTGAGTAGAATTTGTTTGTGAGAAATTATTCATTAAAGTTAGCCAAGCTTGAAACGGGAAAACAAATGAGCATCCGTAAGCAATTACATCTGTTTCGAGGATATAATTTGACCCAAATAAACCATAAATTGTCTCGTAATCGAGCTCCAGCTGAGGCCCCCGGTCTGTGGCCTACGTGAGGCCAAAGCAGAACATGCGCCTGCTGACCTGCGAGAAAGGATATGCGAACCGGCTCCCCGAATGGGCCGATGTGTATTGCGGACTTAATTATTTGGCCGACGTTGGCCGACGGCGGAAAAGCGGAAAGTGATTTACTTCCTGTGAGGCCTATCCCCGAATAGCCGGCAGCTGCCACTTGCAGCGCAGATTGTTGCCAGTTCGTGCATGTTGATTGCAACGCTTGCACAATCCCGCTGCACACCCTGAAGGAATGGATTTTTGTCGAGGAAAAAAGAAGCGAAGGAACTGAAAGAATAATCCTTTTCAGCCTCTCTCTCTCTCCATGTTAGCCCGAGGGTTTGTTAGGAATCTGGAAACTGGAAAAGGACTTTCTCATTGGATGTTTGCCAGATTGTTACAAGCACACACACGAGGTCTTCGTGCAATGACGCTAGATTCTTGTGTTGCATTCAACAATTCGTTCGGCGATGTTTCGCTGCGCGCCATTTCACTACACTTACCAGCTCATGTTTGCATCGTTCTAAGCTCTATTGAAGAAAAAAACTTGTGCTTGCAATATTACGACATAATTTCTTTGCTCGAGCTGTCGTTAACATTTGCGTCACGAAGCGTTGGCATTGGAATGAATTGAAAGTAGAAAATAGTAAAGTAAAAAATCCAAAGTGCGATATGACAGCCGTTACACGAAGGCTCGAAAACGAATTGCTCAACCCGTGCGTGCGTGCTTCGTGAGAGTGTCAAGATCACAAATTAATCCCTCGCCACCTCAATCGCCGGGCGTCCATTCAAATGAGCTCGTTAGAAGGTGCCGATAGTCAAGCCAAGACGAGAGCGCCCGGCCTTGAAGGGATAAAGGGACCCATCGTTTGACGGTCTCGAAGATGGGAAGCGACCAGTATCAGTCGCTTCTCATTACGGAGCGCTTTTACCGACTCCGTGAACATCCCCCATCCTCGGAGGTAGGTAAGATCCGGGGCCAATTAGTATTCACCGACCGTGCTCGAAGCTCTCGGGCGGATAAAAACATCCCCAAACCGAGTGCCGGATTTGCAAACCGATGAGGCTGCGAAAAGAAAAACGAAAATAAAGTGAAACAGCAAAACGGCGGGCGCGTTCTTCGAAGCTGTTCACGTTCGCATTCATCGACTCGACTTTCAAATGAGGGCTGGACAGATCCGACAACCCACGGCATCTTCAACGCTGGAAGCTGAATCATTCCCTGGAGGGTTCGAAGTTTCGCCAGCATCGGACAGATGCCCGCGTCGTAACGAATTGGAATGGAGAATGGATGGTTCTGGGCCGGGCCAAAACCATATCCGAATCAACAGATTCTCAGGCATGTTTGGATTTCTAGTGATAAATGAGCATTGGGTCGGGTCTCTATTGAGGGGTTGGTCAATATGGAATTTCCCAACGGAATAGAATTACATTCTTGATCGTGATCACGAAGTTTGCAGAACACTTTCCCATTAACGACCTGAAATGAATCTTGTGAAATTTGTTTACAAATATTTTAATCTCAAAATCATTTCAGCACGTGATGGATAAGAAACTTTCAACAATTTAAAGGTTAGCTAAAAATAAAATAGAAAATAACTATCGCTTCTATGTCCAACAAAGAGAACTAACGAACCTACGTCATTAGAAATGCCAACACTCGGAACTAACCACATTTCTTCACACAACCGAGCGTCACAAACGAGCGAACGCAACATGCATTTTCTTTTCTCGGTCGACATTTCGCGGGCCATTACAGCCCGATGCGGCCCGGCCAGACCAACTCTCGGGCTCTCATTAGAAATGGTTCCTTTCCGCAAACACAGACGGGCGCTCAAAATGTCACAACAAAAATTCAATTTCAAACAAAAAAAAGGAAGCTATCTTGAAGAAGACAACGACAACTTTGTACCTGTTTTCTTGATGTCACTGACGATAATAAAACGCTTTCCTAATTATTTTTAATTTCCCGCCGAGAGGCACCAACAACATAATCATGCGATAGAAGAAGCGGCAGAGAATGCACCCCGAGGTGAGCGTGTGTGTGTGTGGGGGGGGGGGGGGGGGGGTTTGTGTGTTTTGTTTTGTTTGGCGGAAGGTTACGTTACATATTTCGAACAAATTGTTCGTCAAATGGCCGACCCACGGTCGTGTGGCGATCCAACGGTCGGGGCCATGTGTTTGTGTGTGGGGAGTAATTTCATTGTCATGTGCATTATGGCGTGAGTGTGCAGGGGGCGAGGCAAAAGTGCACATCGGCATTGGCAGTTAGTTTTTAGATGCACGGTGGTGACATTAAGGGTTAGGGTCATGATCATCAAGTTTTATTGCGTGTTGTTTATAGTTTGGCATTTATAATGCACCGTCGAGGGAGAAAATGTTAATGCACCGGAGTGACGAAACATAGAGAGGGTGAAGCACAGAGAGCAATGGGAAGTGAGAAGAAGAAGCGAGGGAGTGACGGAATATATATTGATTTCATGTCCGTTTCCGCCGTCACAACGTGCGTGTGTGTAGAGCATCCGGATCCGGAACCGTTAGTGGCCGTATAAAAAGCGAGATAGAAAAAGGAGAAAAAAGAGAAAGAAATACAGATTCATTAATTTATGGCGTAAAGGTTATTGAGCGGCAGCTACGACAGCGACATCTATCGGAGGAAAGGAACATGAACGGCATACTCTCTAACATCTACGGAAACCGGAAACCGATTGATTATCGTTCGGGCGCAACCAACTAGAGGAACCAACTTGGTAGGGAAGAAGGGAATGAACTACGACAGAGAGAGAGGAATATGTAGAGCAAGTCAGTAAAACGTTTCGTTCTAAGGTCTAACTTGACAGGCATTTCGGGGCGGGAGGGTTTGGGTAAATAAATGGCCTCTAGAGGAACAACAAACCTAGTTCCGACTCTACAGGGCTTAGAGCCCTTCGTCATGCTGCTTCCCGCCTACTTGGATGGAGTTTACTCTTTGTGAGCAAATCGTGACACCGTACCGCAGCTCGGGCTCGAGCGTACAGTGTCGTTGTTTCCTATACTATTTAGTAGTTTTACAGCTACCAACTATGGACACCATAATAAACCATAAAAATGTAATGAGTTTCCCTTCCGGTGATGTGCAGCGATCCGAGTAGTCTTCGAAGGCAGGATTTCTGTATCCTTTTTATTGCCGGGTACACCCGGAAAAACGATCTTGAAGGAACAAATTGCTTTGTACTAACGATTTCGGCCTGTTTCTCAGCTAAAGAAAGACACGCAACGAGGCGCTTTTGTGCCAAAATGTTACGTAATGAGAAACTAGCTAGTTGATTTGTGAGTTCCTATGAAAAATTCGAGATGGTGGTAAAATGAAAATGGTGCTTTCAGTTTTAATATTATGTATTAACACTTTATTGACAGATCCCGAGTATACTCGGGCTAGCTTGGCTTTACGTTGTGACGGCAAGACGAACATGTTCGTACCAAGCGCACACAGTAGGCAGAGATTAGAGCAACACGATGTACGCATACTTTGACCGCGGTGACTGCATCATATTTCTCCCAGAAAGCGCCTGTCAACAAAGTGTTAAAACGTTTGTTGATCGAATAATTGACTTAGAAACAACTTGTTTCCTCGTTGCAATTTTGTTGACATAATTTTCGTCTTTCGATCCTTTTCTCTTTTAACACAATCAGCAAGCTGTCCATTGTTATTGAATTACATATTTAACTGGTTTCCCTTCGGAACCTACAAACGACCAGGCGTCTCCATCGGAATAGCAGTCGTACTACAAGAGGCCAGGCGTCTCCATCGGAATAGCAGTCGTACTAAAATACAGCCCTCTCTCGTTACAAAAACCCATATAACACAGACATGTCACTGGCGGCAGTAAATGTAACCCAATAATATGTTGCTGTAAGACCCCCCACCCCCGCCGAGGCTCGTTATGTTCAAATACACAAAACATAATGATGACGGGCAGGGTCGCAATGGAAATTACAATTTGTTTCCATCACGCAAAACAGGATAAATGGAGCGGCGTAGGAAAAAAACATGTTTTGGCACGAGAGGATACTCAAAGCCCCCCATCGTAATGCTGTCGACTGATTTGATCCAACCCGGCCATCCTTTTTTACTCCCCGATTGAAGCAGACCAACTGGTGAAACTGATTTAATTTACTTGCCTGTAAACACTTCATTTAATACTCTCCACTTCAGTCTCCTTTTTTTTTTTGCTGCTCGGTTGCAGCTTTTCTGCTTCGACCGAACCAGCGGCAGGTTCGGCTAGATCGGCGCAAGGAATAATTTATTTTCCAATTTTCCATAAAATGAGAAGGACAAGCGAAGACAAAAGGGAAAAGGAATTCGCTCCGTGCGACGCACACCGATTTTCCCGTTGTTCTCGGACAAGCGTATGCCGAGCGTTGGTAACTTTTGGCCGTGGTTCCTTCCTTTTCGGTGTCTTTGAACTCGAAAATATAGCTCATCTTTTCGCGGGTTGCCTACTTTTGCCCTGGGGACGCTGGAGACGAAGCTTTAGTCCGCACGTTGTCGCAGATGTCGTTCCCCGCATCTCCGTGCCATCCATTTCGGTTAGTCGGTGAGGCGGGGTAGCGAAAATCATTAAAACTGATATTTTATGGACGCCTATAAATTTGAGCCCCCCTGGCGGAGTGATTCATTTTTTTTTCGTTTTCGTCCTTCCGATGGCTTCCCTGGTTGCTGGACCGTGGGAAAAGCGAGTGACTCACGAATAAAAGGCTCCCCCCAAAAATCGGTTGGAGGCGAACGCATGCCAGGCACGCCATGGGCTTCGGGCGACGCCGGGATAAAGGAAAAACACTTTACCGAGGTGTGCTCGGAAATCGAAGGCAAAACGAAATGAGAAAAAAAACGCACCCAAACATAAAAAACGCATGGGACGAAGCGTGGTACGAAGCGGTCCCTTCGGATGACGAAAAACGTGACACTAACGGAAAGAAACTGCCCGGGAAGCGTGGGAACATAAATACTTTATTCGATTATGAATCGACAAATCCGTTCTAAGCCATCGGCGTAGGAGGGAAGGGAAGGTGGGGGGAGGGGGAAATGGTGGAAAATGTGCAAAGGGGGGCCTTTGGAAACGCTTTCCGCATACGACGTAGATAGTTTTCCGATACCGCCACGAGTATCATGATGACATATTTTTTGTACCCTTATCGATCCAACATTAGCACTTGAACTACCTTGGATTCGAATGCATTCGGAGGGAGGAAAGGTACTGAATGAAGGTACTTCCCTGAGGAATGCCGCTTGGTCCAATGTCGAAATAAGGTCTACCATTTATGGCCGAGTATATATGAAACAGCGAGCACTCAAAAGTTTGATAGTGTTCGGAACAAATTCGTTAAAATTTCACCTTCCATTCGAGCCTGTCACAGAAGCTGCCTATCATCCGAACTAAAAACTAAAATGAAAAGAAAAAACGGTGCACCGGAGTGCTGTTTTCCACCCCGTAAGTTGGTGTGACATTCCCAAAGACACATCAAAACAAATTCCCTCCAACGGCCTTTCACTTCCCGGGGCTCTGATGGATTATTGCCTCGACCCCCAGATGGCCAACTCCGGGGGCCCAGCTTGCAAAGTTTATTCAGTAGAAAACAACATAAAAACAAAACAAAAATGTCATCTAAAGGAGGACACAGGACGAGATGCAACGAAGAGATGAAGAGAGCAGCAGCGGAGTGTGACTCTTCCAAACGGGCGGGTTGGCGAATGTTAAATTCCATTTTGGGCGTCCCATTTTTTACGAGGCCCACGTCAGGCCAAAGTTTTGTGCAACTTTCGGAGTGGTTTTTCCACGGCAATAAAAACAAAAAAAGGGGTGAACGTTGTTTTTATTTTGTGTTTTTTCTCTCGATGAGAACGAATAGAAGTTAAGTTGTTTTTTGTTTTGCCGCAGTTAGTCGATAGAATGAATTTTTATCCAACCGTTAGCATCAATCGGGGGGAAAAAAGATCTAAAAGAGATTCCTTTGCCATTGTTGTTCAAATTAATTTAGTACATGTTTTTATTTATTTTAAAATCACCCCCACTTTCCTTTGACTAAGAGGATCGGATCAGGGAAGGATCGGAGGCAATTCAATTTGAAATCCATTCAAGTAGTCAACCAATCGAGCAATCATTATTATTATTATTAGGTTCCAGTGATATCCTGTCCGTTCTGTCCGGATGTGAGAAGGTTTTCCTTTGCCTCTTAGACTTTTTTCCGATGATGACAAAACGATAACCCAAGTTCTTCCTAACGCTCAAGGTTCGTTGAACAACTGGCCGCCTCGAGGGGGCGAGTGAAAGTTAGTGGGTGGGTGGGGGGGATTCAAATAGCCCGGCCATAACTGGCATTCACCGCTCGAGTGGTTTTCCGATTCCGGGTGCCCAGCACGAGTGCGGCGGGGTTTTCCCAATCTGAGCGCAGCGGACGGAACACGGGCCGTGATGCTTCCTCCGCCGAGCCTAAATATCTGCAATGCGTCAGACGCGAGCTGCCGACCGGCCGACCGCCCGACCCGACCCGACCGTCGGAGCTGCTGGGCCGAGGGCATCGGACCCGGAGCGAAAACGTGTGAGCGAGTAGTGCGAGCGCAAAACACGCACACTTTTTTGGCGGTTAAAATGGCAACTCCTCGCTGGCAAAAGGTGTGAGAAGATGGAACGGAACCGCTAGGGGGAGTAGGCGAAAGTGGGTGGTCAGCATGAGGGGAAAAGCGAACGAACTTTCGCACGGCGAACGTAGTAGGGGCCGGTTGGTTGGAGTGTGTGTGGTTTTGCGTTGGATAAAATGAAGAGTGGCGACAAAAAGAGCAATAGGAATGCATCAACACAACAGTGGCACGACAAAAGACCCGTCGTTGTCATTGTTCGGCATGTTGTTTAGTAAACGACTGATAGAGGAAACGACTGTTAAGGATCGTTTACACGAGATCGATTGAGAAAAGTGATCACAAAAATATAAATTTTTGTTAAGAAAAGAAAACAAACAGTGAAGTTTAACTGATTTGCAACAGTATTTCAAATTACACACTTCTGTATTAATGATGTGCGAACTGAGTAAGAAGGAATGAGTGAGTTGAATCTTGCTAATTGAATGATTGATTTAAATCCTGACGGAGAGTTTTAGTTACTTCTTTTTGATTTGAATCCTTGACTGGGATTCTCAAGCTCTTCGCCAAAGAGATTTGAATCCCAAGAGTGAGTAAAAGAGTTGCTGGCCGCCATAAAATCCCATATTGGGATTCGAATCACAAATTGGGATTCGAATCCCAAACTGGCACTTAATATACGAACTATCTATGAATGCACGTACATGTTTGGATTCGAATCCCAATTTGAGAATCTTAAATTGGGATTCGACTCTCTATAGTCACTAACAACTCTTTTACTCACTCTTGGTATTCGGATCTTCACTTGGGATTCGAATCTCTATGACGACTAGCAACTCTTTTACCCATTTATTCACTCTTTTTGGATTCGAATCCCTGTAAAGGATTTAAATCGCCTCGACGACTAATAAATCACAAAAGAGTGACTTAAAGATTCGAATCATCGTGATGATTGTTTACTATGATTCAAATCTTTAAAAAAAAGTTGTTATTCTTATCACGAAAAAGGTTTTGTTGTGTGTAAACGGTCCTTAAGAAGCAAACAGCGATGGAGGCGAGGCTAAAAGAAGGGAAGGGTTGTATATAAATTTGATTATAAATATGCATAGACGGTGCCTTCGCCTTCTCGTCGTGGAAGAAAAGAAGCAAAGGAAAAGCCTCAAGCACAGCTGTTGTGTGTGGTCGGGCGGCTTTCGACAGCTGCGGGACCACTGTGGGGATCATGCTGTCAAGCTTTTCCCCGACGCACCATGATGACACCAACACACCAACGGAAGCAGGGGAAGATGTTTATCTCATCAGCGAGCAAGGAACGCTCGTCTGGACGGAAAGCGCGTGGATCTTCGAGCGTTGTTGTGAAGGCTTTATGATGGATGAACGAGCGGATGGGTTTCCGGCCAATTTCACCACCCGCTTTTTCCCACCCCACCGTTGCATATACGTGAGTTCTGTTTCAAATCTGTAAAACACACTTTAAACATGGTCCCTTTTTCAACGCCCGGGTGAGTTGATTCGTACGGGGATTCTCTTCGGAAAACATCATCCCAAGGGCGAGCCTCCGTTGTGCGACAAGTTCAAATGGGGGAAAAATGACGATTTTTACGATGAACGGTGGCTTCGTACAAGTTGCTTCGCTGGAATATGATTCATTTCGGGCTGGATAACACATGGCCGGAATCAACCCATTTGTGATATAAAATTTTCGTTTCACTTTTATGTAATAAAGCCGTTCAATTTTGCTCAAAGCATCCACTTTCCAAGCATCCAAGTGGGCGAGATTGCTTTTTGATGTACGGAGCAATAACTCTCATTTAAAGCTCGTTTGCTTTGGCACGAATCTCTGCCGGAGATGTTATCGTGTCAACCTCAAAGAAACCACCCTGTTGAAGCTCTAAAAAAGTGATATTAATCTACTCTCGGGTCTGGCGCTAGTAACTGTTTTTCCTTGTCCCACATTTAACTGACCCCCGACTATTTGCTTGTGTTTTCATTTCACCACCACGCACGCAAATAGTGCGCTAATGAATTCATGGCTAAAGGCATTTTGCCTCCAATTATGACCTTTTGCTTGCGTGTCATTTGAGGCGTTTATTTTATTTCCACCTTTTTTGCATTCCACTTTGTTAAAAGATGTTTCAAATGTGCCTTTTTTCTTGATGGCATTTGGACGTGTGCAAAAAGAAGTAATTAGCAAATGTCCAGTCGCAGTCGTGAACGAATGCGCGAATGTCGTAGGAAATGAGAACGTTTCAACCCAGGGGGAGGCGCTTATCCATTTGCGGATGACTGGAAACTAGAAACAGTTCCAAGCGGAAAAGCGATTTGTGCGAAAGCGAAAAAAAAAATGGAAATTTGTATTAAAAACCATGTTGCTTCGGATTTCAAAGTGGATCGCCGAGTCATGGCAAGCTAATTTTGGCAAGCATGATAAGGTGGGAAATGGATTCCACCCCGCAAGGTCAGGGCCATCAAGCGTAGAGCCGTAGATTGTCACCTCGACGCCCGCGAATAAGGCATTTCATTTCCATAATGAATTATGTATGCCAGAAAAGCGAACTCCTTTTTGATTTGCCGTCATAAATCTGAGATTAGGGAAATGGGCGGTGAAGTTTTCAATCTTTTGTTCTCTCGAAGCCGAAAATGAAGGGAACGAGCTTGGGAAATACATTCCCCGATAATGATGCAATGACAACATCTCCCCCCTGAGGTGCGTTCGAAAGAATCAACAGATTCAATCCAGCCACTCTGGATTAGATGAAATAATATTTTGAACAAACTTTTCCTTCCAATTGGAAACATGGTCTGACCTGTTTTCTTCCCTTCCCCCAAAGGAAAACCCATAATCGTTCGTACATTGGAAGGGCTGGCGGCGAATATCTTCATTAAAGTCTATAATTCAAGCGCGCCCGTAACATTCATCATCCAACCACAGCCAAGGTCGAGGCGGGGCGGCGAACCTCCCCGTCATGTTGTTGCCAAAAAGAGGCACAAACACAGCCCCGGGGGTGGCGCATTAACGGGAACTTTCCCTGTGGACCAACACCAGCGGATTTTCGCACAGCACAGAGTTAGCACAATAATAAAGAAAAGAAATGTGTGTATGTATGTCGGTATGTGGGAAGTGAGGGAAAAAGAGAGAGGATAAGAATAACGCCTTAGAAAATTGGTTCAGTTGGAGTCAACCCAACCGGAAAAGGCCACCCACGGACGAAAATCCGGGTCCCGCGGGTAAAGGAATAATGTCTGATTTTGGCAAGCAAACGGAACTGAGCTCCGGACGGGACAAAACGCCGATTCTGTGGTGAGGTCTTTCTTCTGGCTTTCATTGGTGGCAGTGGGGGTGAAGTGTGCGGCAGAGAAAGCAATTATCGTGATTAATAGTGATGTACGAAAGCACAACAATGGCAGTAAAGCGGTTTGCGCCGAGTGCACGAAACGGGATCGTTCTACAAAACTTCGTTTCCGTATAAATTTTAAGGTTTTGCTTTGTGTCACAATATTGGGAGTCTAAGATGATTATCGTTTGCAAAATGGATCGGATGCGAGACGTGGCAAACTAACCACATTGTGTGTGTTTTCAAATCCAAGAAGATTATAATTTTCCATTCAAAGCCATAGGAAACTGTTCGATTAGAATCATTTTTCTCACACAATCCATTTCAGTTCTTAGTCATGACAAATGTTTGATGAGGCTTTCCTCTGGAGGAAAAATCTTGTCTTCCTCATCGGTTCGTGCTAACAATTTGGGAAAATTTATGATGCTCAAGATTGGACGTCTGGCAGTGGAAAAGGTCGACGGATACTTCATCCGTCCCGAAAGCAGACGATAATGCGTCCGAACGAAACATCATTACCGATCGCTTGGGCGTTTTTCCTGTTCGCCTGGTCAGCAGGTTTTTCTTTTGCCAACCCCGGTGGGTTCATTTTGTTTTTTCCCTACGAAACTAGAAACCATAACGTATTCCTAGTACCGGAATGGTAGAAAGAAAGAGCGCACTTGTGGGCAGAAAAGCCACTCTTTATTCAACCAGTTCGTTTGATGTTTCCCTCTTTCAGTTCACCTCACGGTTATGATTCAACGCACACGAACCGCAAGCTTCTTATTTTCCGCTCGTTGAACGCAATTTTCCAGCGCAAGTTGAATGTGAAACAAATCTCTTTATCAAACGATATCGGCGTAGGATTTCATTCGAACACCGTGAACGCCGATAGCGGCAATTTTGAGCCTTTTCTCCACTCAGTTGAGCTTTAAAATTTAACAAAGAAGTCTTAAACCGTTAAAGAGACGATGAGGAACGCAAGTAATCAAATTTTAAATCGATTATAAACGATGGATCGAGCAAGTTCTAAAGATTGGCACATTTTCCTCGGTGTAAAAGAGTTCACTTTTGTCAATGAATTGAATTTTCGGGTCGGAAAACCTGGATACGAAAATTGACAGACTTCGAATCAGCCCCAGGCGAATGAAAGTCCTTTGGAAAGTTGTGGAAAACACAGTTTCCCCCTGGAGAAACGATCGCTCACTGTCTTATCTGCTGCAGCGCAACCTTCGGCCGAACTCGGGGTGTTTTAAATAATTTTCTCATTTGTCTGGAGATGGAAAACGGTCTTGCAAAGGTATCCCAGAAAAAGGGTTCGATGGTGAAGGTCCTTTTCTTTAAGGAATGGGCTATTGAGAGACAGTTTTCTGCTGAAAGGTTTATATTTATTCATTTGTTTTGCAAAGTTTCGGTTTTCTTCAAATTACGTTCTAACGACTTGCATGGTTAAAGTAAATGAAGTCCTTTTTTCAGGACTGGTAGAAGTTTTCTGTTGCAAAATATTTCATGGAGAGTAATTTTTCATTCAAATCTAGAGGAAAATGTGTGCAACATTTCTTTTCCACCACGGATGGATTATATTTTTGTTCAATCAAACAAACACCAGCATGCTTCAGAATTTCCACTTCATTGTTGTTTTGTGTTTCGAACGAAACACACGAAACGAAAACACATCAATCAAACCGCATGACAGTTTATAAAGCTTCCAATTTGTTGCTCGTATTGGAGAATCCCGCACTGAAAGCTTCCTTATCGAACGGCGAAGAATTTTCTCCAACCCTGATTTGGCCCGTTCGGTTCCGTTCGGATCAACAGCGATTGAGTGGTGTTAACTTTTGGAAAATCCAATCGAACAACGGATAAAAGAGTACGAAGTTGAAAAGCTTAGGATCGGTTCGTTTGTTGTGGAATAAATTTCTTTTTTGGATGAAAAAGGAAACAATTTTTGGATAGGATGTTTTGTTAGAATTTGTTCTAACAACGCTAAATTCTGTTCTGCAATTTGGAGTCGATAGCCTACATAAAGTTTTCAATTATATTTTAACAGAACTCTAAGAGACATTGTATGTTTTTAATCATGTTGTTTCTTGGGTTTTCGGGAACTCAAAAGTGGAATGTGGAAAGTTATATTGGTATCCAGTTTTTGGGATTTCTGGTATGATTCAATTTCACTTCAATGGTTTAAATAGTAGCAACATCCTGCGGGTTAAGCACGACCGAGACTAATAAAGACAAATGGCAAAAGATTTGTCTTTCTGCGTGGAAAGCTTAAACAAAATCACGTCGAACATAAAAACAAACCTACACGAGGGCAAACGGCACATTGTGGTACTTCCCAACAGCTTAGCATCGGTACATTACCATTTTCCGGACACATGCCTCAAAGGGACAAAACCTCACAAACAAACAGTCACCACAAACGACGGTTCACAAACACGATGGGAAGCTTCGACCACCAAATGAAGGAAAATAAAACACTTTCGGGCGGGCGTTCACTCATTCCCAAGCGAACCATTCTTCATCGGCTCGTTTTTGCCGCAGCATAATCTACCGTTTTCCCACGTGGAAGAACCCACGTTCGCTCGCAGCCCGGAAATGCCGGGCGAGGAAAACAATTTCCTTCGGCAATTTGACCGATTTGCCTCACGGGGAACTAAGGGCCCTGCATACGTGCAGGCAATCTCCGTGGAGCAGAGTTTCCATTACTTAGTTTTCTTACAAAGCATTGCCCCTCCGGTTCGTGTCATTCAACTTCCGGCAAGACCAAAAGGCTACGTTCCGATGTGTGTGTGTGAGTGCACAGAACGCTCACTTACTTACATCCACCCCATGGAACGTGGATGGCCACCCAGGGGAGGGCGTTAAGGGGTTAACCGGTAGTTGTTTCCGTAATTGAACCCAAACGGGACGGAATACCTAACAACGCGAGCTTTGTTCGCTTTGGGAAAGGAATGATAATGTGCACTTGATACTTCCGGACGCTAGTACCGTACCGAAGATGCTCTTGTTAGTGGAAGACCCTTTCCGGCCTACTCGGTATCGCTAAATGATAAATTTTTTTTTCAGTTCCCTCCCGGAAAACCGTCCTGGTAGGTTTTTGCTTAAACACTTTGAACTCTGGTCAACTAGAGCTCGAGTAGAGGTTTCCCATCGTTAGTGGGGAGGAAGTAATTGTTATTACTACTAAATTCCGTAGTACACCCTTCCCACTCGGTGGAGGTTTTCCCCCCGACCAAAAGCAAGGAAAACCGCTTGGTTCTCGCCGTTCGTTCGTTCAACCTTTTGCGATGAGAAAAAAGCGAACATCGTGTGGGTTGTTCAAGAGGAAGGCGCTTCTTTAAGCACTTTTCCATGCCCCAAGAAGTCAGCCGAGAAGCGGAAAAATGTGCCCCATCGTGAGATAGAAGAGCCGAGCAAAGGAAAAAATATGAAGGTGGGTATGGAAAATTGAATTAGCAGGTTCTTGGTTGCTCGCTCGCGTTCACGTTTGCCTCCTTGCGATGTTTGGAAGGTCGCAATGGTCGTGTAATTAATTGGTACACGCAGTCCCAAGCCAACCCATGAGACCGGGAAAAAGGGAGAAAGAAAGCCAACGCAGAAAGTGTGAAACAAACAAAATTGCTACACGAAACAGACACCTCTCGTGGGTTCATGTGGGCTTCGGTTCAACTCGGGTCAAACGAGACTTAGTAAGACCATCGTTCTGAGTAAGGGAAAATCGCAAACGACATTCTGTTCACACATTTAAGGAAAGCTCACTTCTTGAACGAAAAAAAACAACCCCTCTCTGTTGGTGCAGGATAAATAATTCATCGCTCATAGGCAAATGCTTACGAGGGGCAAAGACGATCACTATATTCACTTCCGACTTTTGCCGGCGCTTGATTGATGGAAAAGGCTCCCGGCGATGCCTATCGGGAGAGAGATGAGATAGTGCCTCGTTTATGACGCACACGCTAGCACACACTAATTGAAAGATATCCCAAGCGCCTGCCGGGGGGGAGGGAAGCAAAGTCTACCGAACAACGCAATGGTTATTACCGAGCTCCATTTTCATTTGCCTTCCTTCGGAGCCGTTCCCGTGGTTGATGTTTCTTTTTGATTGCGCCCACATAAATGAGCATTAGGGAAGAGTAATGAGGAAGTGCGACTGGGAAAAGCGTCGTTTGGACGCCATCGAGCTCTTTGCCAGCATATAACCATAATTAAAGCCATCGTTCATCGTTGAGTCAATAAAACGGGCCATACGATTTCGCGATAGGGAATGATAATAAGCTTTTGTCACTTAGTGTCTGAGACTTCCGTCGATTTTTCCTAACGATACTTCAATGTTGGACTTTATTAATATATTGAAAGTTCTAGACTAGAGTTCTAAAAAAGTGGTTTCATTTATCTAAATATAAGAACTACAGAACACTGAGATAATGATTATCTCTTTTTATTCAGCGTAATATACAGGCTGGCACCGATTTTCGTCAGCCTCTGTTTTCGTCGTTTGACAAATCGTTCGAAGCTGGTTTATAGTAGCGTGCTTTGTTCTTTACTCATGTGATTCAATGCATTTTGTATGACAGAAGATCCGAACATGGACTCATAAACAAGTGGTACAGGTTTTCTGCTTCAGACTACTTTGCTCAATCAAAAATATCTTCCAATTGAAGCACTGAATGCATTATTGTAAACCTACACGGCATAGAAACCAAAGAAGTAAATCGGAACATGAAACGGTTGATGGCCATTAATTTGATAATAAAACATACAAACTTTGTTATATGTTAGTTTGAAGAACACCTTCATATCAACCACTGAAAACTCAGACGAGAAGAATGTATACAACCAAAGTTTGTTTTGTGCCAGTCAAGTCTTGAGTAGGTATTATAAACGTAAGAACTGTAGTCCGCTGTCCTCGGTTTTCGTCGCTGTCAAAGTCCCGTTTGGTGACGAAAACCGGGGCCAGCCTGTATGTTCCTCCTTTTCTTTCTTCTCAATCCGAGAAATAGCCTTGCCCTTATGAACTTCCACTGCGAAAACGAGTCAGTAATGAACCAACAGAAAGATGAATCTTCGGACACACGGACGTGAAGTGGTGTGATAAATTATGCTTTAATTCTCGTCTCATCGTCCACCGAACGATCTACTCTCTTACATCGCGCTTCTGTCGTTCACTGAAATTTCCCAGAAACGGTTCACCAGGCAGGGCAAAAATTTCCCGCTATCAGGTGTGGCATTCCCTCGATCGGCTAGCCCAAATTACGCGACGGACATTTTTGGGCTTCACCGGAGAATCTTACGCCGCTGGATGAAGATTAATGAAGTCTGCCTTTTCTGCCGTCTGCCAGAATCGAGTTGGCCGATTTTTCCTGCTTAGGTGATCCTAAAAATCACGACCGCTTGCTCCGCCCTGACCAGCCTACTGAGCCTTTGTGTGTCTGCGTGTCTGACAGGGCTAATTAATTAATACTGTTTGCTTTTATTCCCTCCATGAATTGCATCGAAGCAACCATTAGCGTGCGAAACATCCCCGCAAAGAAAGACTTTCGGTCAATCGTTTTATCATTACCAGCACCAGCACCGGGTTGTCACAAAATGGAGGAAAACCGCTGCAGGTATGGGATAAAAAGAAACTCCCAAAAAGGATGTGTCACGATGGAAGCGCTCGTAAAATGTCTTAAATGAATATTTCATTACATTTGCATTGAATGGCGAGCAATGGGGTTTTTGTTATTACCCGTACAATGGAGACAATATGCGCGCTGCTATTAAATGGGGAGTAGAGAGCCGCCAAAGGACATTATCGAGTGGTTTCAGTGTTCCTTTGGAGCCACAGACATTGGAGCAAACGGATGAGTTTCCCAGGATAACCAATGAGTAAAACAGTAACAAGCAGGTACATTCTTTAATGTGATTTTGTCGGGCAATGCCAAAGGCTATTGAAGTTATCGTTTAGCGTTCGGAAAACTCCCGGTGAAGGTGAGAAAAAATGTGCATAAAATAAAGTCAATAACAGTTCGCTTCGTGCACCGCCGGTGCTTCCCGCTTAGCAACGAACAGTCATGCAATCCACAGGCGGTGTACGGTTTTATATGACACATTGTTTTGCTTTCCTCGTGCCCTCCGTCACGTTTCTTTATTGCTCACTTATTTCCACCGATCCGATGCCAGCGAGGGATGGGAAAACGGTTCTCTCCACCACCAGGCGCCTCCATCGATGAAGCGTCGCACAGCAGGTGTCGGAATGCTGGAGTCGGTGTTAGTCGCTGCATTGTCTTCTCATATATTGTTTTGGCAAACAAAAGCGGGTGGAAAAGTACGTAGCACGAAAAAAAAGGAACAGTGTGCCACCACCCACCGCCGCAGTGTTCCCAGTGAATTACAAGTGCCCGTGTTGCAAGGGAAAGTGAACGAGAACAACATTGAGCAGTATGTAAGCATAGTAAAGATATCGAGATAATACTATACATGCCATCTAGGTAGCTTACGTCGAGGAGGTGAAAAAGCTCGGGAAAAACTGTTGGCTCATGGTTGGGGGCAATATTGACTGGATTGTAGCAACAATACCAACGCGATAAAAGTGAACTGCATAGATAAGGGTGACAGTAGATGATACTTATCTTTTGTGCAGTTTCACGGTTAGAAATAATAAAGACAGTTCCTCTTCATTGCTCGATGACTAAAAGAGTGTATAATAAAATATTATTTCATACGAATGCAAAGCAAGAAAACATAAAGTTTCCTTTCGTTAAAAAAACATTGCTTTGAATGAGAGTTTCTATGGAACAAAATACAGAAAATTATAAATGTTTGTACAATAAATTTAATGTATAGAGAAAATTAATCAAATGCGTTTAGTTAGTTATACAAATAAAAACTAACGCTTCCGTTAATTAGTAATCGTTAAACGCCGACCATTGCGTGCATTATTGTGAACGCATTGCATCTGCAAGTGCATCTCCTTGAAATTGGAATGCAATGGACGCGAGCAGTGTGCAATGAATATTTGAATATCGTACTTGCAGTGCAACACACGTGACTCTCACCAAGCTGCCAATTGGAAACATATGACTCGAAAATGGAGCAGACCTTGGTGTAGGATCGAGTAACTGTGTTTGCTTTTGAATTTGTACGCTGTAGACAACTTTCCATTTTCACCCACCAGTTGTAGGTGTTTCTTGTCAAAATATTTAAAGTAACCTACGACCAGAAAGTTGGTTCGCCGTTCGAACTTTACCATCTCCAGACACCTCGACGCCTCGTATCGATGATGGTTTGTTTGGGAAAGTTTGGTTCACCGATTTCATCTCCAAAGTAAGTTTGAGGGAGGGGGGTGGGGGTCGAAAAAGGGTCAGGGAAAGCAAACCAGTTACACTATCCGCCATCCGAAACGATCGTATTATAGTTCTGCATCGTTTGCTGCGAAACGGCGTTAGTCAGCATTTCCATAATAAAATGAGCAAACTAACAACCACCGTTTCGGTATCTTCACCCCCAGGCAGCGTCCGTAAACTTCTGATTGCGTTGAAGGCGATCGAATCTTTGCGAATGGTTTATTTAGCTTTCACTAAGATGCACGATGGAGACTGCAGTTACCCTGACGTTCGCTGGACGATGTTGTTTAACCCTGACGAAGTTCAAGACAGCACAGTTGACTGGAAGAACAAGGACGTATCAGAGTAATCATCGAGTGGCATCTTGAGCTAGAGCTGTCACCAAAACTCGTGGAATATACTTTCGATATCTTATCTAACAAGTTTTCGTGCCCGTGGCTGGGAAATCAAAATGGGATAAACTATCGCAAAACAAAATGAAATCAGGAACAGGACCAAAACAGTAATCCGATAATTCAGTTTTCCAAACGAATCAACGTTTAAAATTGTTGTCTCAAGCGAAGAGAATGATCCACTTTTGGTGCTTTTCAAACGATCTTGCGATGGATAGATTATGGAGCGCGTTTTATAACCCTCCATTTTGGCGTGTTTCTTTAAGAACCCAATTTATATTGCCTCCCAGGCCTTTCTTGATTCATTTTGATTCATCGAAGCGCAATCAGATCAGATCAACATCGGATGCAGGATGTGATAGCAATCCGAGTGCAAAAAGAAGAGAAACGAAACACTGTTATAGGAAAATTTGCATATCGGACGAAACGAGGAGAAATCTCCGCTTCTCCGGCCATTTACCGCCAGCCATCTTGTTGAGTGGATTTTTCTTGTGCCATTCAAAGCATCATCATGATTGTTGAACATCCTTTTTTTTGTGCTCCTTTTGTGTACATCGGTTCGAATCATCGTTAGTCTGGCTTCGCTTGCTAACGATTGCATTACGTTTGTTACGAATGTTCACATGACTGCGTGTTTTGTAGCAAGGATGAAGATTTATTTGGAAGTCAAATTTACCTTCATCAGAACGTCGTATGAGTCCCGGTTTGAGACCGCAATTAAATTTGCCAACGAGTTCTCGGCAAATTAAATATTCGATAGCCAAACCCTTGATTTGAATATCAGAAGGAAATGTTATAAAAAAAATCTACACCACACACAATATCGCTTGAAAAGTAACGCACTTAAAGCAAAGGGCACCGCCGAGGTCATTCACACCAGTTTGCCAACCCGGTTCGGATCACGTTTTGTGATTGTACTTGGAGTGTAACCTCCGTGGGAAAATTTACGATTCCATGTCAGAGGTAAATTTGGCCGCTCGCGTTGACCGGCCCGATGGGGAAAAACTGTTGCAAAGAAGCCGATGTAGTCGGGCTCGGTCGGGGGGGCACACATTTACAAACCGACCACGTGTTCGCTGCTCGGAAAGTGAACTACCAGGCGCCTCCATCACCACCTCGAAAGCAAGGTTTTTCTTTTTTTCTTCTCGCTGAAAAAGTCCAACCGAATGTGTTCTCCTTTAATTTTACGTTATTTGACCGTGACGCCCTCTGGCAGGAGGATCATCGTGTAAATGACACATTCGTGTGTAAAGTCTCCCACTTTTTGGTAAAACCGATGCCGGTAGGGGCAACACTCAACAATCCACAACATTGACGCAATTTTGGGACCTCACCGATAGTCCACGATTTTTTTCGACGATGTTTTCATACTTCGCTTTGGAACAAGCATTACTTAGAAAAAAAAGAAAGCGAAAAGAATATGGCATAAACGATTTACATAAAAGTTTATTTTCACCTCCATTCCGGGCGCCCGGCTGTGCGCTCCGGCGGTGTGGAAATCGCCATTCCCGGAGGAAACTTTCGGGCGACCGTAGTTAAGTTTGCTACCAAATGTGCCGCATGCACGGACCAGAAGAAACTTTGCGCCTTGATGCAACGCAACGGGTTGGTCGTTGGTCGTTTAATTTTCTGGACATTCTTTCCCCTGCAGCGTCTTATCGTTTTTATTTGGTGAAATGTTTTCAACGGTTTACATAAGGCTTCCTCGGTAAACAAAGAGTTGTAGGAGCGTAATAAATATTAAAAAATATGAAGAAATGGCTTAAATGAACTGTTTGAAAGAAGTAAGTAAAAAGTAGGCTAACAACGCTCTGTAGAATAAACAGCAGAAGATTATAATCAGTGAAACAATCAAAACCTGGTTGCAGTTGAGGAATCGAAAGTTGAGAAGATTCCGTCCCGCACAGCCATCGACAAACTTGTGCCGGAAATGCTAATTTTCTCCCGTCTACAACTTGTTAAATAGCGCTCAACGCTTCAGACGTAGGTGCTCCTGCTCCTCCAATAGCAAGGAAATCACCACACCACGCTGCCATGTCTTTCTCCTTGAACTGGCCACTTATCTAGCATACTGCAATGCGACCGCTGCGTCAACTGACCTGAGGCCTGCCCCCTTGCTGCAACAAGGGAAACGATAATCGCATCCGAAAACCGAAATTATCCGTTCCACAAACGGATTGTGCTGTGCGTTTTCCCGCAGTCGAGCTCGGGGTCCCGTTTGTGTTGGTTCGGTTTTGGTTGAGCGATTATTTTCACGTCGAGCTTTGGTAGCAAACTAACCGAGGGAAAAGTTTCCTTCAACCTGTTGTGTCGCTGTCTTCGTTTCGTAATGATTTCCATTTGTTACCGAAGCGGAACGGAAGGCATCTGGAAAAGGAAACCCCTACAACTTTTTCCTTTCCTTCCGGGCAACGGGAGTGAGAGTTTTCCAATTTTAAGGCGACAATGATTAATTACCGGACGTTCGCAGTAGGAACATGGAACTTCACACATCGTGTACGCTTTTCGATGCATTTCGTTCGAAGGGAACGATGGTGGTGATTTATTAGCCGTTGGCCAATATTTACAACGTCACAACGAAAAGTACCGTTAAGCAGGAATCGACCCAGGAAAATGGTCTCACGGGGTTAGTGGTGTGTGTAAACATTGAAATGGTGTTTAATCGCCCCGAAGATGCGCTCCTCGCTTTCGATGGAAATGGGAGAAAAAAGGCTTTTCCATCGCATCAGATTATCCATTCATCTAAGGATCATGGAAGGGTTATGTGAGCTTCCGTTTATAACACGCAAACAACTTTGCCAAAGAGCATCTTCGCCGGAGGTATCTTCGCTATCGTAAATGACGAAAGTCATTATGTTTAAGGAAAGGGCGATAAAACTGCACAGGAATAAAAGCATCCCTTTGGTTGCGTAAGGTTGAACCGGTTAAAGTATAATTTCCTGGAGGGAGATATCGATATCCAAGGGATGTTTTTGGGAATGATGTTGTTTAGAAAGTATTTTACGGCAATGGCCAACAATCTTCACTCCCAAACGCTGCCGGGAAATTTGAGATGGGAAGAAATGTGGAAGAAAAACATGCCTGTTATGCTGAAACGCATGCCGACGCTTCTGTTGCTACAGTGAAATAATAAACTCACTCATTCTTAACGGCCGGGACGTGATGCTGGGCTATCATATGAAGTGGATGCCAGTTCTGCCCCCCCCCCCCAAAACCAATTGCCCATTCGTCCCGTTACAAGGCATCATGATTTACACGTCCTTGGTATTTCGACGTGCGTAAAATCTCATTTCGATTCCTCAATATATCTTCGTCTTCTCGAAAGGAAGAAAAAAGAGCCACGAAATTATGCTAAAGGAAAAAAATGGAAATGCATATCTTTTCAACATTTGATCAAGTTGCGCTTTTCCAGGATTTCTAGGGGTTTCCCATACGTATGGAGGGAAACACTTTCTAAGAGGATAAAAAATAGGGCAACAAGAGTGGGAAATTGATTTTGATAACGACTACAAAACATCGCATCGATTTTCCCTTTTGCGATTGCAATCTATAGAACGAATTGCACGAAGTTGCAGACAGGACAGGCAAAGTGAAAAGATGTCGAACGATGATTGCGCCAGTTGGCCAATCATTTGATCTCCGACTCAAATCGAATCGCATGCCCGTTACTCATGCTTTCCCGATCGGAATCGGGCTTGGGTTTTGGGATGAGGCAGAGTAAAAGAACTGCATCAGCTTTCCCAGTCGAAGCGACCGAACCGCAATGCAGCTGTTTGCCAATCGGACTGGGCAATCAAACGTATGCCAAAGCGAAAGCTGCTTAGAACAATTCACATTTACCGAGTTTAAGACGGTGCGAACAACATGGCCGTAGTTCTAATGCTCCTAGGGATGACATTTATGTTTTCATTTGAACGAATCGTTAACGAACGGGTGTGTTTATCCTTTCCCCTCCGAGCGAAAGTGTAGCAGTAAATATCGTTCCTATTTGGCGTTATCGTAAGATCACTTGCGTAATTAACGCTTGAAATAACCGAGCTCGTTCCCATGGCTCTCGAATTGGGTCGCTAATGAGATTGGGTTATATTTTTAACAAGCACTTTTCAAGCACGAACGAACGCTGCTCCAATATTGCCGTTAGGTTAACTGGTTCGAAAACTGGATCAAAGGAGGCACATAAAGATTACTTCTGAAGCCTAGCGCAACTGGCAAAGGTTGCTGATGGCAAACATTCTGTCCCACCGAATATCAAAACTAAATTAATATATCTTGATTTAGAGGAAAAACAGAAACTTGCTAACGTCAAAATCATTCAAGTGTTTATTTTTTGTTCATAACACACCCCAGAAAGTTAGGACGATTGGAAGGTAAACGATTGTCTCATCATCAGTAAATGATCTGAAAACAAATGGGCGTATTTTGTTTTATTGACGGTAGTTGTCTCGATAAGAATACCATTACCTAAACGGACTAATGAGCCGAGAACTGATAAGGGTGTGAAAGGAAAAGAGCTAAAGCTGGCTGAACTTTGTACAACAAAATGTAGGAAAATAGCTTCATACTTGAATGTGAAAATGCTTATTAATCTAAATCAACATCATGCAGCAAAATATATAGCTTAAAGCTTGATTATAAACCACTACAAACATAAACATAACTAACAATCTCAAACAACATCAATGCCATTCGACACTCTTGGTTTAAGGAAACCTTTAACCGACGAATTAAAAGTCTAAGGATCATTCGCATTCCATCACACCAAATTACACACAAACACACACGCAAACTACTGTACACACTATTATCAATCCCACTCAGGAGAGTAGAAAACTTACCGCTAGAGTTGTGGTTTCCGTTGTTGTTCCCATTGTTCCCATTCCCGTGGTGTTGATTCGCGGCATGTTTCTGCCCATCACCGTGGGCCAGCATGCCGTGGGCCGCATTGGGCAGCTTGCCTCCCACCATCCCCCCCGGCCCTCCGACTCCTCCGGCGACCACTGGCAACGAGTTGGCGTGCCCCAGGTGATTGGCCGGATGGGGCCCATGGTGGACGCTGTTGTGGTCCGCCGTAGTCTGGATGGCGGACAGCGGGATGGCGAGACAGTTGTTCCCTGGAGCCTGCAGACAGTCCTGCTCGGATTTCGGCAGTGGCGAGTAGGCGATGATGGACCCCCGGCCCGATGATGGACTGATACGGTTGTACCGTCCACCGGTTAGCTTGTCACTCATCTCGGTGCTCCGGTGGCGCTGCTAGTGGTGGTGGTGGTGGTGTTGGATGGACGGTGGCAGGGGCGACGGCACACGGGTAGGAGCGGTCGTCGAGATGCTGGGATCCGGCTGGTGGTCACTGACAGATCCGCGGCGTGATCCGCACTGACCATCCTAGGGGTTCCTTTTGCTTTAGGAGTCGTCGCCAGAGATCTTTAGCCGCATCCTCCGTTCCGTTCCGGTCGTCGGTTGAGTTCTAGTTCTAGCGGGTCGCAACAGGGCTGGCCAATCGGTTCGTTACACTCGGCGGCACGGACACGGAATCGACGGCGAAACCACGACAAACCCGAACACTTTGTTGCCAAGGTCACAAGCACTACACATTCTGCATCGCCAAGCTGTGAATCCTGCGAGAGCAAACGAAGAAGAAGTCGTGCATCGTCAAACGAGTGTCGCTGGCAGCTTTTCACTCGTTAGCTTTTTCACTTTCCACCAATTTGGTTAGCCCTTTCGTTCAAACGAGGAAAACAATGTGCCCGGCACGAAAACTAGAAGAAACAACCCAACTGCTATTTTGATTACTTTGTTTGCGCTTCATGAAAGGGATTTTTCCACTTTTTCAATTGGATTTATCTCATCCGTTGTTTCATTACACTTTCCATCGCCTTCCCTTCCGGCACAACCCCCAAGCCGAGCCTCATGCAAACAATCCACCTCATGTTTGTGTCTCAATTGCAATTACTGTAGCCCTCCTTCCACCGCGAAGGTTCCCATGCGATGAAAACACTCTCCTCCCCCCCCAACACCCAATGCCTTTCCATCTTAATTTTATCGCTCGCTTCCTACGGCACGACAAACCGGCCAGAACAAAACCTTTCTCGTTCGACGGAACGATAGCGAGGTTTCTTTTTCGAGCAAAGAAATTTTACTTTTATTCCGCTAAAATTAGCTGGCAACCAAGAGACGGAGAGTAAGTAGCATCACCCAATCATCCCCGGCCACTCTTCTCCCTCATGTGCGTGTCCTTCCCGTGTGTGGTGTTCCTGTTTCTTCAAACTGTAGCAACGATAACGAAGCGCCAAACATGATCTTTTAAGCCTCTTACTTCGTAGCCTCGGGAGGCTCGTGGCATAATTTTCCAGCAAATGGTAGAAAACTGTATTCAATTCTACTTGATATCGATTGAGCTTGATTGGAAACATGATTTTTTTAAACAGGAGAAAATGCTCAAGCACTTTACATTTAGTTTAGTACAATTTCACATTCAATGTAGGGGGAATGAAAACAATAGTAATAACTCCTCTTGCTGGGAAATTTTACATTTTTCACCAATCGGAAATGCTGGTGGATTAAGGGTTCATTTGATATTTCCTGCAATAGTAGGCGGATTATAGTAGGCGGATCAAGAGAGATGATGTAGGCATTCGTTTATCGGGACGAAACGATGACGTCTTGTTGCTAGCTGCGGCTACATGTGGGGGGTTGTTTTTTTGTCGTGAGAAAATTCACTACGTGAAAATGCCACACAGAACCGTGACGCACTCATTCACACCTACTACACCCCCACACACACACGCACACACACTCGTAATAAAAACGGGCCGCGTGCTCGGGCACTGCGTGGCGCATCCGAGCCGAACCGAGGAATCCCGGTATGTTTCTCGAGAGCCGCAGCGAGCGGAAGAGGAAAAAGGAAAAGACGTTCGAAGAGGAAAACACACACAACCGACACCAGCGGGGGACTGGCCACCACAGCGCGCGCCGGCTGTTTATTATGCACTCGCAAGACGCGCACCTAGCGTACACTACCGGGACAGGACTTCCACCCAGCTCGAAGGCGACCAACCGACTACTACTGGTAGTGGCTCCGAACCATCCGTCTACGAGGGGTTTCCACGTTGTTAGCTGGTGCTGCTGCTGCGGCGCATAGTAGCGCCGAGAGCGGTCCTCCCCAAGAGCGGGAGAGAATGAACATGGTTTTGCAGCAACCAGTTGGAAGTAGCCTTTTTGGCTCACGGATTACGGAAAAACCTGGTGCTGCACCACGCTACGGTATCAATGAACGATTTGTCTTTCAAAACCAGAAAGATCCTTTTCCAGGAACGCGAGAGCACTAGGTACCGGAACCACACGATGGGAGAGTGGGTCTGGGCAAAAAAAAAGTAGTCAACAAAAACGGAAATCGAGAGATGGTTAGGGTTCGGGTCGGCATGCGAGAGATCGACGCTTCTGTTTGTACGATGCGGTAAACACGAAAACGGTAGATAGTCGAGCCCTTAAAGGCGCCTAGGCGCTAGGATCAAAACGGAAGCAGTTGAGCATCAGCTGCGAGAGAAGGCCTATGTATTGCAAGGGAAAACTGTATGGGTTCGTCTATCGATGCCCTGGGACAGAAAACATCGTATTCTGAACGGAGCTCCCCAACAGCTGATCGGATTTCTTTTCACAAACATAGAAAGTGAATGGATAAACCGTTCGATTATGGTGATCTGTGATCGCGTTTATTATAGGATTACTTTTAATACACTATTTTCCATTCATAAATGATTGTAGTCAGTGTTAGCTTTCTTCTAGCATGCAAATACCACTGTGTGTGTGTGTGTGTGACTAAAGTTACTTTGTTAAACTTGTTTGCCTACAAAACTATCGACATACATTCTAATATATGGTACCTACAGCTAGTTTAGCAAAATGAATTTCCTACATAAATGGAATTCGATGTCATATGGCGTAGGTGTTGCCATTGTGCTCCACTTCAAACCGACATGACCCGATGGAGCGATAGCCAAAACACTTTGATGAGCAGTATAAAAACGAACAACGTGCCGATGACGTTGACGACCAGCGAAATCATGTCACGTTTGCTTTTCTGGGGGATGCGCTGTTGAATCGTGCCGTCCGTGAGCAGCGTGTTGACGATGTGCTGCCCATCGAAGCCATAGCACGGCATCACATTGATGAACGCCAGGCCGAGCGCAAACACGGTCACATACTTGAGCAGCAGCTGGATTGAGTCGGCAAACCGGGGTGCAAAAAGGCGCGTCTTGGGTACGAACCGTGAGACCGTCACCGTGCGCGTGATGTCCGCTGGGTGGCCAATGTAGATCACGTCCGGTTTCGATTCGCGCCGAATCTGCATGATAGTGGTGTAGTTGTTGATGCTCGGCTTAAAGCAATGCCCCTCCGAACACTGGCCATTGTTCTGGCAGTAGCCGAAGCTGTTCTCGATCGTTTTTCGTATGTTGAGGCACATGTGCTGTGGTAACGCAACGTCGTCCTCGTTTGCATCGACCATATACTCGAAGCAGCTGGACGCGGTATTATCGCTATCGCAGCACTCGATCAAACCATCGTTCTTGTGCGACATCGGTACGGACTCGTCGTTGAGGTGTACGAAATCCGTCGAAACACAATAAGCCGGTGGAAAGTGAATCGTTTTTAGCAAACAACCGAACCAGCTATCCTCGTGATGGATCTCGCAGCTATTGATCGATTTGATGATATCACCATGCTCTAAGCCGCGAGTCCCTCCTAACGGAGAATTATCCTTCATCGACGTCACTATGACGGCATCGTTGGTGCGATAAATGGCGGAAAAGAGTGCGGGCGTTGCAATAAAAAGCAGGTACGCGATCAGTCCCAGGATCAAATTATGCCAAATGCCGGCGCACATGACACGTAACTTCTTCCACACTTTAAGCGTATTCAGCTGGTCCGAGTCGAGCTGTGTGTAGGCCATCGGGATGATCAATAGCACGTGTATTCCGAATCCCTTTATTTGGACATCCTCCAGCACCGCTGCCAAACCATGGCCAAGCTCGTGCACAACACTGTTTATGGCTAGGGCAGCTATGTAGTAGCCGATTTCATTCAGTGGAAGATTGACTCCCGGCACTAGCAAGTCAATTTCCACCGTTCGCCGGTCGTGATGGGCGTCCGCTCCGGCACTGCCAGCAGCGGGTGCGGTAACACGTGCCGAATGGCGGTGAGCGTTTGTGTGGAAAGAAGATATGACGATCATCACGACGGCAAAAGGCATCAGTACTAGGCTGCAGTAGACTCCGATGTTGAAGCTGCACTCGAGGATCTTTGGATACTTGGTGCTCCACTTGACGATAGATCGATTTAGAGCCGTCGTGTGCCACTGTAGGCGTAGGAATTTAACCGTCAGTCCGGTGCCTCTCAGGAAGGCATCATAAGGGTAATGCATGCAGCTCTGAAATTAATTTAAAAATTGCTCGTATACTGCCGTAGCGCGAAATATGCAAGTTTATGCTTACTTTGAAAAATCCATCGAAAAACAGCAGCACTACGTAAATAGCAACCACAATGGCCAAAATCACAATCAGCTCCATCCTGCTGGAAGCGGTTGCCCTGTCTGATTGGCCCGAAGCGGAAACTAGTACATATTTTTTAGATAAAAAGTAATTTTTCACCAGTAGTACAGCACCCGCCGGTAAGTGAGATGGTTTGTTGATGAACTTTGTTTTGGTCGGCAAATTGTGCTGTTTTGATGAAAAAGTCGCACAGCACATTTTGGCGATTCTGACAAGTGTGCTGTGCGAACATGCTGCTTGAACCTGCTGTCAGTTATGTGAGTAAGCTAGTGATGGGAAAATCAAACTCCTTAAGGGAATCGAATCTTTCGATTCAAACCCAGTATGAGATTCGGATCTTCGAATCCGGATCCCAATCCATCATTTCCTGCGTGCTTACCTAATTTGCCGATTTGTTATATCATTTGTCAAAGTAACAATCAGGCAATCAATTGTTAATTTGGTCCAAAGGCGATTTCGGTTCTGTAAATGGTCCCCAGGACCGCTATCGCTTTCCGCTATTTCGCTTCCGTCAAATGGGAATTGAATCTTTAGAGTCCGTCTAGGGATTGAATCCGGATTCTGCCAACACTAGACAAAGCGGAGGGAAACAACGCCGCTTGATGCTTCGTCTTCACAAGTGCGCTCGGTTAATCGTTGTCTATTTTCAAGAATAGTGTTGCTAATTAAAAATTTCCCTATTATGACTATCATTGAAACGGTTCCCCACATCATTCTATTGTGTAAATGGCCGTTCGGCCAATTGTGAACGTGGTCAACGTTATTTATTCAGCGAACGTCTGTCTGAGGCCTCGCATTGAGATCCATCTTGCGCGCACCTCACTAATGTCAGAGCCAGTTTACATCAGTACAGTACACCAGCACCGTTTCTCTGTTGCCTGAATAGATGTTCTTCAAGCAGGCAAGCAAACAATGTTTCCCGGGACGATAATATCGCGCTTGAGACAGTTTCTTACTGGCGGCGGCGGTGAGGGGAAAGATCGTAAGCGTAAATCAGTGGTGCCGCTGGACAACTTCGACGCGAAAAAGTCTCGAATGACGAATCTGTCTTCGATTCCAGGGCCGGCGGAGGAAGCCGGTCACTACAGGTCAATGGCAAGCGGGGTAAAGCAAAATGGTGCACATCCGTACGCAAGCTCGACCGCGATGGCAACATCTTCAGGCAGTAACGTTCGGCGTCTGAGTGAACTCACCGATATCTCCCAGCTGAGCAATGCTTACGGGATTAACGAAACTACCGGATCGTTCAGTTTGCCCCGTGCAGATCCAGTCCGGCAGCAGGCGAGCAGCTCGCGTCCGATGGCCAAACGAAGTAACAACGGTCCGCCGATGCTGATCCCAATAAAAACAACGACATCGTCAGCCGGCTCGAGTGTGGAGAGTGAATATCTACGCTATACGCAAAGTTTGTTGGGGCAACAAAACGGCGATGTGCCTACATTGCGTCCCCTCGGTGGCCAGGGTAGCAGGGTGGCGAACACCGTCCCCGAGTTGACCAACGACTTCAGAAATCTGCTGCGGACAAAGTACAGCATCACTCCGCGCAGAACTCCGGACCAATCGTCAAGCAACTATCTTTCAGAACTCGACCGGGAGATAAACATCCAGCGTGAGGCGAGAAGAAAGTACGAAGAGCTGATGAAAAAGTTTGTCGTGGTGAACAACGATCCGCTGGCCTCGGGAAATCTGAACCGGAGGAGTCTGAATGGCAACATCCAGCGACCATCGATGCGGAAAACAGTTTCAATCGAAACTATCGAACTTACCGATGACGAGGATGATGACGATATTGATGATGAAGAGGGCAGGGGGGCCGAAAACAACAAGGTTGGACAGCTGTTTACCACGGTCGATGCGCTGCAGTTAACTTCGATGGACGAGAGAAGCGGTCAAGAGAGCCAACAATCCCCAACGAAAATGGTCAACAGCATCAAGGAAAAGTTTGAAGCGAAGCCTGTATTCCGGGACAACATCATACAGGACGTACAGAAGCGCTATGGTTCCCTATTTACCAGCCGCAAGTCATTGATCGAACAGGAGAAGGAACGGCTCAGCCGATTTTCGAAGCACACTTCAGAACAGGAGGGCCAGATGCGTAACAAAATGCTCAACTATGTTTGTAACTTCTACAAGTTCGAGGTACTCGACGAAGTGGAGATCGAGGAGGCAGCCAAAGCCCCGAAAGAGGTTCCACTCCCGGCGCTCACGCAAGCCCAGGTGGATCTGATCCACCGGAAGGTGCGTAGCGGTAACGAGGTGGTGGCGGATAAATTTAACCTAAAGATACGGGGCAACGATCTCGTGACGCTCCAGGGATCAAACTGGCTGAACGACGAAGTGATCAATTTCTATATGGAGCTTTTGCGGGAGCGAAGCGAGCTGAAGGCCGACCAGGGCCTTCCGAAGCTTTACACGATGAACACCTTCTTCATCCCTCGGCTTCTACAAGCGGGCCATTCCGGGGTGCGCCGTTGGACGCGTAAGGTGGATCTGTTGGCCTACGATATGATCGTGGCTCCGGTACACGTAAACGGCATTCACTGGTGCATGTCCATCATCGATCTACGGCAAAAAACGATCCATTACTACGATTCGATGGGATCGCCGAACAATGCCGTGCTGAACGCGTTGGAAAATTACTTGCGAGAGGAGTCGCTCGATAAGCGTAAAGCCCCCTTCGACACGAGTGGGTTCACGAAGGAAAACATTCGCGACTGCCCTCGCCAGGAAAACGGTAGCGATTGTGGTGTGTTTAGCTGTATGTTTGCTGAATTTCTTTCTCGCGAACATCCGATCACCTTCGATCAGTCGAAAATGCAGTACTTCCGGCAGAAGATGACGGTGGAAATCGTGGCGGGTCAGCTGCTCACGTAATCCTGCGTCCACGCACATTCCTGTCTCGTTCGGGTCGGATGCTCGGGTCACTGGTGAAACTGACTGACTGCGCAAGGCTTGTTCCTGTAATTGCTATCGATCATCTCAAAGAAAAAAAAAATATAAAAATAATGCTCTCGAACCCGAACTTATTTCGTCGCAGATATTTATTCTTGAATTCGCCCAACATTCTCCTCTATCATGCACACATCCAGCACACAAAACCGGGCCCGACACATCGGGCAGGTGGCTTTCTTGCTCAACCACGTGTCGCGTTCCGATTTCTGCTGCCTCGACGCAAACCATAGTGCTAGACAGCTGACGCACCAGAGTGGACGACAGTGGCACGGCTGGCAGCGTTGATCATCTGGCAACAGTAAACCATCTGCGCCAACATCTAGGCAGTGTTTTTGAATTTTAACGTCTGGTATTACCTGCAGGCAAGCCAAACAGTTATCGCCCTCGATGGAAGCGATGGCTGTACTCGGGACGATCGGGTTGAGAGCCACCTGTTCCTTGAACACATCAACGAATCGATCGATAACACTGCGGAATTGAACCGAAGGCAACAACACGATCGGACGATTTACATGATCCTGGAAATCCTTAAAGTGGTCTCCATTCACCCGTATGGTGAATTGTAATCGCTCTTGCGGGGGTTTCACGGCAATGTTGATAAACTGTGTCGCATCAACCGTGTCCGTTAGCACATCCTGGAAGTCGACCTGTGGACGGGACAACGGAAGATAAATATCTTACTCGTTTTGTTTAATTTATTGAAAAAACAGTGTAAAGAATACCTTATACGCCACCAGTGACGATTCGTTTTGACGTGCTACGCTTATCCCATAGAGATTAGTCTTAATAATCCAACTTTCCGTAACGACTAGCGTCGAAATAGCATTTGATCGTATCACCATTTTCGTATCCCTGAAATGTTGTATAAAACCAAACCGATATTTTGAGCTAATAAATCATGACTTATTAAAGATCAATCTTACCTGCGGTATTCGTCATTGATGTTGGTCGCTACTGATCGCCAGTCCGGCATCATTGGGGTGGTAAAACGTTGTAACTTTTTAGCGATCGGATGATTGCTCCACGCATCCATCGCCCAGTATAGGACGTTTACGTTAGTTACGATAAATAGTGCTATCGCGAGCGAGATGCTAATATTCCACAAATACTGCCCGCTGACGGTGAATTGGACGGCCGTTCCAAATTCGGCCGGGTTTATCCAAGCCAGGAGCCAAAGTACGAGGAAATAGCACAGCGGCATCGACGTGTGTAGCAAGAGTTTGAAGCTGGTAAGCTTGATATGGTACTGTACAAATCCATCGGTAACATACCGGGAGCACCACTGATCGACGGTCAACCCAACAGATTCGATCTCCGTCGTTGGGAATATGGTGAAAAAGCAAAGCACCACAAACACAAAAAAGTAGATTACATCTATCATGGCGTTTGGTTCAAACGATTTCTAAACCCTATTCGACTGGACTGGATTACCTTTTCGACTGGACGGGATGTAAAACCTTTATTTCGTCTGCTATTGTGGTTCCTGCGTTGAGCCGCATTTGTATTTTGACGTGGTTTGACATTTCCTCGCAGACAACATCTCAATCTCAACCGAGCAGATTGAAAGACAAACTGTTTTAGCTCAGCGAAGACTTGCGTTGAAAGAACCGATGAAGAAAATATCTACCAATTAACATTCGTGTGGTGTAAAACAAATGGTTAGATTTTCATTTTGCCGATCGCTTGTTTTCTCTTATTTACAAAACAGTGACGTTCTATTTCCTGGCTTTTTATAAACATAGCAACTCGTGTTTTTGAGAAAGTCTGTCAAACGCAGCTTTTACAAATCATCGCAACGTGAAAAGGAGGTGATGGAGAACAATTCAAAAGTGTTGGTACATAGAAGTTTAAATTAGTGGTTCTACAATGACCATCGCAAGCAGAAAGTACCAACGGACAAATTTTGCAACTACCGCATCGAATACCCTCCAGGGGTCTTACGGTGGGAGTGCCACTAACAATGATACAAACAATGGACCAACCGGCAGTGGCGGTACTGGCGAGGACGATGCCGATTCCCTTTACGCACCGTTTCCGAAACATGTGCCCTATCCGAACGTGGACCACAGTTCCGAGCTGCTGCATGAATTCGTCATTTTCTTCTCCACAATCATAGCGACCATGACTCAGTTTATGCATCTGTACCGAACTGTTTGGTGGCTTCCAAATTCCTACAACAGAAAGTCCATGGTAAGTTACTCACAGGCCCACGATGTTTGAAGACGCTTACTAAACAATGCAACTTTTACTGCTTCTTTTAGAATTTCTATTTGATCGACAGTGATCTGGCTATTTTCATAGACATAATGGTCAGTAGACGGCTGATGTACTGTTTAATACTGAAATTCATCGACGCCAACTGTCCCGAGCTATACGTGGGCATTAGCAAAAAGGTTGCCAAGTACACCTTTTTGACTTTCCTGGTGATTTCCTCTGTTTTTTACGGGACACAAATTTACCAAAAAACCAGTTATTTTCATCTGCTGGTGCTCTGTTACCCGTTGGTGCTGTACCTTGTGATATTTGGAGTCAACTTGGAGCAATTTCTTCGCACAATCGTCGACACGGAGCCGAACTGTATCAACGGTATGCCGCTGCACAGCTGCTCTTCGAATGCGGCATCTATTCGGACGGAAATAGAAGCCTTGAAAGCGGATTTGAATAATCGCTTCAAGCAGGCCATCTTCACGTCACTGCTGAATGCATACTACGCTGGACTGGTGCCGTGCGTGTTGGCATCGAAGCATTTGTACTACAACAAATTTTGGACAACGCAGCATCTCGTGTGCGTGTTTATCGGAGGATTTACCATGTGCATAACGTACTGCTTTCCGATGCGATACTGTGACGTTTTCCATCGCGCTGCCCTGCACCTTGGCCAGTGGAATCGAGTGAACAGCCGAGCGACCAGTTTTGCCACAGTAACTTGGTCGAAAACGGGCATATTCCCGTACGGAACTTACGTGCGTCATCTTGGAGAAGTGTACCGAGCGGTTGGTAGTTGTACTTCAGCCATACCGGCCAACAACAGCCATTATAGATTTTACGTAAGTAATTCCCTTGAAAACACACGATCGCTATACGGAGCCAGTCCCAACGTAATGTTTTTTTCTTTTTTGTAGGCAATATTCCGCAATCCCATAATCATATACTTAGTGCTGTTTGTAGTGCAAATGTTCATGATTGTCGTACAGTTGGCTATGCTTGTCATGTCCCGAGAATGGCAAAATGGTCTATCAATAGGCTTCGTGCTGCTGACAAACCTCTTCACATTGTTCCGGATTGCTCGGGATTATTTCATCGCTCGCAGGGTGTACGCTAGCGAGATGATATCACACTCAAAGCTAAAAGCACACTAGTGTTTTGTATTGCGAAACTCAGTACTTGAGAAACTAAGTTTTATATTTAAAGATTCAAATATAATCTAAAGCAAACTACTACCAACAATGTGTTGCAATTAGCTTCGCGAATCTGTTTTTGTGCTAGAGCCCGTTCCACTAAGTTCTAAACTTGTCTGCAACTGTTTAAGGTTTCTATTGCCGTGCTGGAGCAACATTTTAATCGCCAGCTCGTCTGTTTGATTCATGTTATTACGAAAGTCGGATCTTGCCCATTCCCGTAGCTCATGCCGGCTGCTTTCGTCGGGCACTTGTCGAATGGTACGAAATATTGTCCTGTATAGCTTGAGCACCTCCTGTCTCAGCATGAACTAGGATTGGGAATAGAAACCAACCGAAAAATTAATCAAATGTGTCAGTGACTGTTAACACAACTTACTTGCTTCAAGCTAAGTGCTGCTTTTGGAATTTTCGACATTGTCCAACAGATGATATCGTGAAAAAAGAGTGTTGATGAGGGGATACAGATGTAAACACATTTGATTATGTTTACCTTTGACTAGTGTTGGGATAGTTAGGGAGTTGAATCCCGCTTGACGTATTCGGATCAGATCCACTTCGTTTTGAACACAACACTCCGGAGTAAGATCCGCTAAAGGGACTCATATTGGATGCAAGGAACGGACCGGAGACTTTACAAGATCTTTCGTCAGATGGAATTCAAACAGCAGCACGAGCGGACGCAGCAAATTTTGGTGTTCGAAGACGACGGTTTCATCCAAGTTTTGAATCGCGCGAATTTGCATTAAATGCACGTGTTGTGCCCCGGTTAATGAAACAGTGCTATCGGTAATTTTCTAACATGTTTTGAATAGTGTTGTTGTCTACAAAAAAGTAACATTGTCAAGCAAGCGTGTATAAAAAGTGAAGAAATTTAGAATACGGTAGTTTGTGGAAAGTAAATAATATCGTCACCAAATGTACGTCATTGGGCAATCAATGAAAATGTTAGACTATTTGGAAATTATTTCTCTCAATAGCTTGAGGCGGGAGTCTGAAGAAATTGCGAGATCGTGAATCACGAAACCACAACCGTTGATAGATCAGTTTCAATCATTAACATAGGAAAATCAAGAGTAAACAAAAATCTCAGCATAGTGCTGATTTAGGCAAATCGTAGGCGCAATGAAAATAATCTCAACAATACCTGAGGCAGGCGGTTGGATTTATGGGAAGAAACGTGCGGCATCGTTCGCTGTTTGGTGTTGTTTACGTTTTCTCAATTTTTCACTCCATATCGCCTCGCAGGTCGTGTTTATGCACGATTGATACGAGTAAAACTAACGCCAACGATCGAGATAGAATGCTAAAAATATTTAATCTAAAAAAAGATGAAGTCGAATCCATTCAGATTATGCAGCGACAATGTTGCTATTTCTGGTACATTTATTTGGAGAATCGTTTATGAGGAATAAAAAAGGAAAACATAACTGAAAGCATCTACAGCCGGATCAAAGGTCCATTAAAATTGGTGATTGACGAAAGGATTTGGTTTGTATAGGAAACAAATGTGCATGCTGTGAAGAAAAATGTTGTGTGTAATTAGCAATGTGAAAAAGGAAAGCTTGTTCCGGTAGATCAATGTTACTTTGACCACAGTGGTACACAACCGAGGAGAAGAAGTGGAAGAAACTAATCGTAAATTTTGTCCCGGTTGCTGTTTGGCGCTGGCGTGTATCAAATGACATGGGTGGAATTTGGTGGCATGTGAAAGGGATCATATTTCGCTCTTTCGGACACCCATTCGTACTACTAACGCCAGTCAAGCACACCAACAGCGGTACGCCACTGTTGAGGTCGAAACGAGTGTCGGATCGAGAATGAACCAGAAGCAAATCCTTATCGCACACCGGAACAAAGGAGACGAATTCGCGGACTTCTATAGCGGAAAAACGGATCTGTTGTGCGTGTTTTAATACGACCACCCTCTAAAAGGAGGTGAGCGACACCGTCTTTCCCAGAACGTTGTGCAATGCCAGCGGAAGCTCTCGTAACTATGGCAACAGCATCTTCAACGAGCACGTCTCCGCCGCGGATAAAGGTCAAGAAAGAGCTCTGCACCGACAACGAAACAATCAAGGTTAGTAAATTAAATGTTTAACTATACTGTTTTGTTGAAAATCTTCAATCCAGCATTGGTTTCTTACTGAAGTGTGGTGCACAAATAAAACCCCATTTTATTGCGCAGAAATCAAATCGATCGTCGTTTACAGGTCGTTTACAGCTGGCCCGGTGCATGTGCAACGACAGGCACGAATAATCCGACAGCCTTTTGTCGGACGTATCGTATTACGCACGGCACGAGTTGGTGTGGCCCCGTAATGGCCATCGATATCGAGCGATCGATTTCACGGTGTTGCACTCCCGGCCGATCCCTCGGAAAAACAAACAAAAATAAAAAAAGAAAATTAGTTCCCACGTCCTTCTCCTCCGTGCAACGACGCTGTTGAGTAACGCGTGTAGAACAAGAAGATACTATGGTGCATAAGAAAACTGCAGCCACCATTTGAAAACGGATAAAAAGAATCATTTTGGTGACGATTTGCCTTAGTTTCAAGTTCCCCGTTCGAAGCCTGCTTTTCCTATTCATTCAATAATTCATTTTTCAACAATGTTTCGAAGTGAAACCGTTCGCGTCGGTTTTTGTTTCGGCGCACTTTATTTGTAAAACTGGTCGTTACCCTTTGACTACGGCCAGCAAAATTCGAGTTATACCAACCTATCCGGGACCGGGACAAAATGGATGAACGTCGAAAAGCGAACGTTCTTCGGAAGGATATTCGGTTACAAGCCCGGGTAAACCCCAAACAATTTCCGAATTCGAATTGTCGGGTTGCTATGTTTGACCCACGGAGTGGAGGCAGGACATTCGTGTGAGATCCAGGCACGGAACCGGATGATCCGGCGGCGTCCTTGCGGCGGCCCTCGTGCAACGTGAGTCGTTCGGTGTCCGATGAAGAACTCGGAGGTAATTGGAGTTTGCAGCAGCGTCTGTAAGTGTGCAAACGCGTACGGTCTGCAGTGTTGGGTGTCATCGCCGTTTCTGCACGACCCGTGCTGGGAATGACCAATGTGGACAATGTTGGTCTATGGCTGCTGGTATCATATATCCCGGCCGAAGCTAAAAAGCGTAATAGGAACCCAAGAATGTTTCCTCAATAGCCTTATCTCATGCCTTAAGAACTGTTACGGTAAATTTGCCTCGATAAATTGGCATGATTAGGTGTAATCTATTTTAGTGTTTTTATTATAACAACCTATACTAACTATATCTTGGTTGGTAGAAAAATTATGATAAATATTTGTCCTCGTGTGTAAGTCGTTTGGCCAACTGTTGCCTAATTTATTTCACGTGCTCTGATTCGTACTCCCTTTGCGGGGACAGGAATGTTCATACTATGCTCCCCGCACGATCGTTGTTTCGGTTCGTTTGGGGCCCGTGATCACCACGAACGGTCGGTCCTTTGAAGTGTCACATTTCGGTAATGCCGTTCCGTTTCAGTGTCTGGGCCTTCGCGTCGCGACCGACCGACGAACGAGCGAGATCAGCTTTCAGTGTGGCTACCGCAAATGTGCAATTTTAATGCTGCTCTTGTAGCTTTGTTGGGGGTAAAAGAAAGGGGGATGGGGAGGGGGGTTGAAAAGTAGAATGCACTCGGGGTTTGCCGTTGGTGCCTGGCTGCATAGGATTTGTCCCTCGTCTATGATTTTTTGTTGTTGCATTGTAAAAACATGTGTGTAAAGTTCACAAACCATGTTGATAAGAGTTGGTCGCGAGTCAAAGCAAGAACTGCTCGACTGCAACAAATCATTCGAGCAACAAGTGGTAGGACGGGAATGCCAAGAAACAAAATTATCACCAGCGAGTCTACATTTGATGCAGTTTGTCGCAACTTATATTTAGTCGCCACCTGAAAAAAAGCAAACGGCCGTTGGGCCGAAAACTGAACCGCGAAAATGTGCTGCATGGCATCGCGAGGAAACCCGTTGTGCCGGAAAAAACGGGGTGGAACGGCCAGGAGAGGAAGTGGCACGGATCGGGTTTATCTTCCGCCCCGGGGTTTTAATATACATTATGCCACATCGTGGCGTCGCGAGTAGCTGCAGAACGGTACCTGTGAAGTCCTCTACGATTTCAAACGGTCCATACACCTGCCGTTGTCAGTTTTTCCGAATCTCTCCCGTGGAAAGCGTGGCCTGGGGGATCGGGGTGGAGTGTCGGAAAAATTAAACAGCCATGTCTGACGTGGGGATGTAGGAGATCTATTACAGTTTTCCTCCTTTCGCCTCCTGCTCATCGAGGCATGGACTTTAAATGTCGCTTGCAGTGAGCACGCCGAGTTTGTAAAATAGGAAAAATGATATTTGCTAGGATAGAAATGGACCAACAATAGTGGAAAACCGACTATTGTAGTTACATTGTTGAAATATTGAATTGTCGAAATATGGAATCGAATTTAAACAGTTTTACAATTTTCTGGTGAGGATAAATTCACCCTTTGAGTTGCCTTGGGACACAATTTAATATACGTTTTGCAAACCCGAACGTGAGCGCCGGCCCCCTCCCTGGCGTCTCCTCCTCGAACCGTTCGCTTCGATATCGGTTTCTATTTCAAAGACATTTTCCTCACCTCACGCGCATGCATGACATCGCGATGGAAATTTAAAACTTTCACTCATTCGACGTTGAGATCTCCCGAAGGGGAGATTTCGTGGGAAGGGAAGGATTTTGAGTTTTAGAGATCACGTTGGGCGTGAAAAATATATTCAAAGGCCATATGGGAAACATGGTTGAACAATATTTAATGGAAAATATTCGTGAAATCTTTCCGCCGTCATTTTGCTGTGCCCGTTGGTTTTCGTTTCCCGTGATTTATGATCCGGCGTCCTGGTAAAGCTGGTGACGTGACGGTTTTGGAGGTTTTACTCCGGGTGTCGGATTCCCTGAGCAATACGTACCTCAATGGCACTGCTTTGTTGATAATTTGGCAGTAGTAAAAGTAGTTTACTTCATGATTGATTCGAGATTGCAAATTTAAGAAATAATTCTCATTGAATTTAATTTAATCCCAAATTGAGGAGATAAATAAGATGGAAATTCAAGCCAGCCGTTGCGAAAGCATTCCCTAGGATTCCTTCAGCCCGGGTCAACGAATTCAACCGTGTCTCACCCTCTTCTCACCATCTCCATTTCACCGCGCACATCGAAGTTCAATCAATCGGAGCAAGGGAATTTGAGCACAATTGCATTTTGCAGTGCGCAGCACTCGAAAACATCGAACCATGCGATGCAAATCCAATTGGGAACGAACAGGGTGGCAACAAACGAAAACCCCCCAACCGAAGGCAGTTTGAAACCGGCTGAAATCGTATCCTCGTGTTTTGCGCTAAAAAAAAGGCTTGCAAAAAGAAGGAGAACCCCGTGAAATTATTGTTGTGCCAGTTACATTAATTTCTGCCTGCACTGAGCGCGGTGGGGTGATGGAGGAGGGTAGCGGCAAGCATAAAAACCCACAGAAACCGAAGAAATCATAAAGCAACTGAAATGGAGATGAAAGTTGGAAAATATCGAATGACACAAAACGATTGTGTTCGTGCCGATGGGGGGGGCAACGGAGGGTGTGGTGAGGAATGGGTCGTTAAAAAATGTGGTTTCATAAAATTATTACTGGAAAATATATGAGACGGATGGAGAGAAAGAGAGAGAGAGAGGGGAAGAAAATACTGGACATGTAATTGAACTTATTACAAGCAATCAGAAGAGACCACCGCGCTTTTCTCGTTTGTCACAAACGTATGAAAAGGTTAGTTGGTTTTTTTTTCTTCAGTAAAACGGGTCCTGACCCTGGCAATTTGATATGTTTAAAAAATTATAATTATTCATGGTTGTTATGCTATCCGCGAGCGAATGACGGTGAGAGAAGTGATAACTTGATGCCATTACGATCGTCATGACAACGACAGTGTCATGGCGACATTCGTAGTGCAACTGTTTCGCTTATGTTTTTAAAGGATCCCTCAAGAAAAGGAATGGAGATGGTTAGTTCAGATTCAAGAATATTTGGTGAACCATAAAGATTTATGAAAGTTAAGAGATTCAACAACGAATAGAGATTTGAACCAAGAAGTAACTCCAAGTAGCTCCATTCCATTCCATGAAAAGAATGGAGAATATATTGATCGGGGGAGATTATTGTGTTCCCATGCAACTGTACTGCAAAATGCTATTGGACTTGGTAAACCCTACTGCACGAAACAGGATACGTTAGCAGCGCCAAACCAACGGTGCGACGGTAACGACGACAACAGGACGGAGAGTGAGTGATTTGCTAATTGAAATGCGATCCAGTGAAAATGAAGTTGCTGCAGTTATAATTTGATCTCCGCACCGAGCCGAGGCCGTAAATGCACTACTTCATGAACCACCAGCCCGGTCTTGACCACCGGTACCGGGGGTTCGGTTCCACGGTGACGTTGATGACGCCGGTGGCCAGAGTTAATTTGGCGTGGTTTCCATGGGGGGGTAGATTACAACTGGCCTCTCGGTTGGGTTCGATTTCGCCTATTTGCTTTTTTATGGAGTACTTATTTATCATGTTTATTTTAAATTGTTCTATAATTTATTACATTTCAATCGATATTTTATGGTAGTTTTGAAGAACATTATTGCAAAGGTAGGCTCCTTTCTATGTTGTCTACGAAGTATTTGGAAGATTTCTTCTGGGATCATCGGAGCAGCCGGAACCAAAGGCGAACAGGATCAGATTCCTTACCTGTTAGAGCACGGCTAGATGGGGTTGGTATTTAGTTCGGTTGACGATGATGATGACGACGACGACGACGACGACGATGGCCATACCGTACGGTGGGACGTGTCCGGATCATCCACCCGATGCAAACATATCCGATCGAATTTCTCCGCAACACGCTCCGGTGGAAAACCCGGCGGTTTAGATTTTCTATCCAATACCGGGGCTGTGACTATCCGTGCAGCTAAAAGGGCCCTTTGTTGTGTGTTGCTGTGGGGTTGGGGGGAAATGGGGGAGGGGGGGGGGAGGGAATAAATTGAAAACATATTTTCCACACCATCGACGGTGCGGTTCGACGGGCCGGGGGCTTCATCGGGTTTTTGCATGCAACATTTAGCCCGGCTTCGTGCTAATGCACGTGTGTTTCGGATGCAGCTCAGACACGACGCACACTCTGGGATCTATTTCATGCACAAGCAAGTCATACACACACACACACACGCACCCTGTCGGAAGCACCCAGGAATATCGAAGTGTGTGGAAAAAGGCACACGCTGTTCCGCGTCCAAAAGGGTCGGTTTCCATTTCAGTTTTCCCTTCGGCAAGCGGTAGGGAGGGAGAGAATGGGAGATGTTTGGGTGTTGGGGTGGGAGAGCAGGTATCGCATTCCGGCAGTAGTGGAAAAGTGGAACTTCCCAGGATCAAATAATGAGCGCCGAGGAGCGGGTGGTTTTGGGGTGGTTCCGTCGCTCGTTTCGATAAATGAGACATTTTAAGGTTTAGAGTTACCTTTGCAGCGCTCGGGCGGTTTCGGAGCTCCGTGATCTCGTATTCCTTCGAGCACAACAACATCTTCACCGTGCCGTACTGGAATGTGATTAATGGATCTGGACAGTCATTAAAGCTCCTGACTTTTCTGAAGGGTTTGCATAGAATAACTCTTGTTGAAATGTTGCTGAAATGAAAAAGTAACAGCTGGTTTTCGTACAAAACGCCGTTACTGACCGATGACTCATTTTTAAATTGTAATATTTCTACGAAGGATTTGGTGAAATCGGTTCACTTTCCTTCTGACGTTGTTGATTGAAGCCACTCCGGAAGATTCACGGTTCGCGCAAGAACAAAGAACCCATCCCGAAAAAGCTGGGATTCGCCAAAAATGTAACCGGAGTGGTGTGGATCCTTCACGAATCGCAGCACCACCGCTTTCGATCGTATATCTTAGTCAATACGCGCGGGGCCAAATCCGATTCCGTCACGTCAACCAAAAACTCCGAAGCTGCGAGCTGGGGGAACGTAACGTACGGGGTTTTAAATTACCAAAGCCATTCATCCAACTCGGCCGGGGCCGGCTGCAAGTAATAAGATGTCCCTGAACACCGCGGATCGTTTGCATTCGTCCGGGCTCTTACGCGGGGACTGCCAACGATATGGAAATTGCAGATGGAGTACAGCTGCACGCCGGCTCGTAAATACAGGGATGTTGTGAATTGAAAGGTGGAAACGAAAAGGAAACACACGCTGAAGGATAAAAGTTATGTTCTCATCAAAGAACTGTATTGTTCCGGGTATTGCAAAGGTTACTTTAATCGATGGGATTAGCGTTACATCATCGGCCTACTAGAGTAACGCGTGCTCCATCAAGAAACGTTACTATGGACGTCGCCTACTGGATTACTCCTCTTCCATATTTCTGGCGGGAGGAAACGGATACATTCTGGTTTTTTTGGTTGTCTGCCAGACAAAAATTTAGAGATTCCCATGTGCGATACCGTTTCTTCCACTCCATCTCCTTCTTCGGTTCTTCTGTCCTCGAACACGCCGGGTGGCGCTCGGCTTCCGAAAAGTGCGTCGTCGGAAAAGGCGTCAAACCGGTGATCTCAAGGAATCAGGGAATGCTCAATGAGCAAAACACGGTACAACAAGCTTGGAGAAACAACATTCCCTCTTCTGCGTCGGAACCGTCCCAGTTCGCGTCTTGGGGGGGAGATCCGGTTACAACGATTTTATCACGGGTTTTTTTAAGCCCCTCTCTTTCTCTCTTTCGCTGCTCATCATCGTCCATCTCCTTCCGTTCCTGGCCCTGTTGGGTGGTGGGTTTCAGTTTCGAAAAGTTCTCGCCTTTCACAGGCCCGACGTTGCTTGTCCGAAGACGATCCGAACCGAGGGGGTTTTTGGTTCCGGTTACCGCGTACCCGAACGTCAATGATGGGAAACGATGATACCATCTCTCCCGTCCGTGGGTGGGAGGGTGCCCAGAAGGAGGGGGGCTGAGTTTGAGGATGCTATTGGAGCCGAGGGCGAATTCGTACGCTAAAATAACACATAATTTTCAAACGTTAAAACATTATTAAGCAACTCGAAACCATCGTTCGAGTATCGAATTTGAAACCAACGCCGCCACCATCGTCGCCGTCTCCGTGGTTGTTGTTGTTGTCGTCCTCGTCGTCGTCGTCTGGGAAGGTTTGCAAAAGGGAAGATCTCCGAGCGCGTCCCCCGGAAACCCAGGCGTAAACGGGGGGAACGGATGGGAACTTGTGTATATGTGTGTTTTTGGGTGGACTATGGATGATCGGGGTAGTTTCAGTCATGGATTCCGCTGATTCCGGGCGGACTAGCGGAACTGTTCGAAATTGTTTTGGAGGGAACCCATGATAACGCCAGAATTTTTTTCTATAACGGCTTTGGTTTGAATTAAATGGAAGGGGTTCATTTAGTCGATCACCACCGTAATCCAACAGGAAGTTTATGGATGCCTTATGTGTGTTTAAAGAAGTTTTAAAGATGTCCAATACTTTTCATAAACTCATTCCAAATAGCTAATTTCCATCAGCGATGCTATCGCTGTTTTGATTCATTCATAAACCGGCTCGTCAAAGTCCCAACCGATAAAATGGCCGAGAGCTTGTCGATCTCTAAGATAACATTTGTTTAAGTTCTTCTAAGGATCTTTTTATTTTTGTAACGGATTTCATCACGCCGAAAAAGGCGCCGTTATCTCAGAATTATACTTAAGTTGCAAATATCTTTGACGTTACGATATTGTAGCGTTTGTAAAACTCTTAATTTACCGGCTCTGCCTCGGAACTCCATTCGCACCTACTTAGGCCATCCGTTTATCATGCCTCGTGACGTTCCCATTCCTGTTCCCCGTTCCCGACCGGTGTCAGGAACGGCAAATGCTGAAGAGGACTGCATCGTGCAGTCGTCCATAGTCGTCGCTTGGCCTGAGATCATGCGCGCGCGCGCGCGCCAACGTTGGTTCCTCGGTTCTTCGTAGCCGGAGCGTAATTTGATATCGCGCGTGAAACTCGATCCGTTCCGTCAATGCGAAACATCTTCGGCATTGTGGCTGTGAGCGTCGTTCGCGGTTCTTGGGCCGTATGGTACCCTCACTGGCGACGTAGCCAGAGGTGTACGGTTCGTTTTACGGGCTTACCAACTTGGCTTGTTTGTTGTTTTTTTTTCTTCTTCTCCGCGACAGGCTGGTTTCCCTTTCCGGGTCATATGTGTGGCAGAAGTTCCCATGATTTCCCGCGAAATCGCCACGAATCGTTCCGTTTCAAGGTTTCGGCGTGTGCGTGTGTTGCTGGGATTTTCTAGTTCTTTTTTTTTATCGTTGTGCCCTAGAGGTTTGAAGCATTCCGATGACTTTCAATCGCAACATTCCCATTTCGGCTTCGAACGATCTTCTCGGAAGTCCCTTGGCTTTGGGGAAGAAATCAGCCTGAATGTGATTCGCGTCGCCCTGGAGGAAGTGCACGCTAATGAACACGCCTGGAGACGGACGACGACAGCAACTCGAACGGACGGTTTTAATTAGGTCCATATTTTGTGTCACAGGCGCAATAAATACCGATACGCATTGCGGGGCGAACGACCGCACGATCGAGCATATGGGGCGATTACTTACGTGCATTAAGTACAACACTTCTGCCCCGCGTCCGCAAGGCGTCCGCAAGGCGTGCGCAAGGTACCTTGCAGGTTGCAGTAAAAAAAAAAACAGGGTGTGTATTATTGTTGGATAATATGTCATCGCTTACGTGCGTCAAACGAACTTTAAATAGGGGTCCAATGCAACAGTGTAACGGGAATATCTGCCTAGGGATGCACTTTTCGCCGGTGTCAAACCGAAGCCCTTTTCCATTCCGCCCCGAGACCGTTCTATTTCTACCGAGGGAGGGAACATCGGGGAGGCGTGCCGTGCCCCACGGTTTGGATATAATTAAATGCTCAGCTTTCCTACAGCATACATTCTTGCAAACGGCACATGGATCATACGGCATATTAAATATTCTTACGTCTTTTGGGTTAATTTGGTCGCCGCCCTTCGAACGAATCACTCTTCGTTGTGTGTGTGTGTGAGGAAAAGATTGGAAAGGGCTTGCATGAAATACTGGTGGCCAGTTGAGGGAGCGGGCTGCCGATGATCTTTGCCTTGCCGTTCGGTAGACGTGTTGCGCAATCGTGATCAAGAACACGTAATGGATGCAAAATGGCGAACGGTGGCAACATTGAATATCAACCGTAATTTTAGAACACTGGTCAGCGGCCGACGAGAGTTTGTCGCTTCTTTGAAGTAGCGTTAAGGCATTGGAATGTCTCTCAAAAATGTTCCCTCGCTTCCAAAAAGGTCATAGCGTTATTTGCGTTACATCGTTAATGTACGATCGTAACGCATTTTTCCGTTAACCGTTCACTGATCATAGAATCCTGTAAGCGTTGCCTTGACAACGTCTAGGGGTTCTACTAACGCCAGTAAGGCTCTTACTAAGGGTGGTTAGTCAATTTGGAATACTGCAACATTTTAAGTCCGCCGATTCATTTACGTTCAGCTTGGTTGACGTTCACCCTTTGATTGGGGTACGATTTTATTGCACCATGTCTAATTGGAACCAATCGGCAGGACCTGTCACGCACACGCGATAGATGAGCCGAACCCGGGCACGATCACGGGCTTCCGTTTCACGTTCGGCGGTGGCGACGGCTTGTTTTTCCTGCGACTCTGACCCCGAGCCAAGAAAACCCCAAGCGAGCGCTACAAAGTAGCAAGCGAGCCGCCCCGGCTGCGCCCTCCTGTCATCGACTGCTCATGAAACCTTGCCGGGACATGCACATCTGCACCGAACGCTCGATTTGGCAGCGGCCACGATGCATTTCGGACGAGACGGAGGGGGTGATGGTGACAATAAATCCTGGCACTTGATCGTAGATCGTGTGGCGTGTCGTGTGGTCTTTCCCCGTGTTTGGCCAATTGCGAACCATACCGAGGCCAATCACTGCCACGCTGCCTCATCCAACCGGCGTCATTCTTCGCTGGTCTCTCCCTCCCTTTTCCCTTCCCGTGGTCCCAGCAATGAACGATCCGATCCGGCGGCAATATGACACTGTACGTTTTCTTATTCAATTAATTAACTTTCGTCATCATCGTATTACAATACTTGTTTATTTCTCTCGCTCACTGTCTCTCACGCTGTCTCCCTCTCTCTCTATCCCTGCCTGCTTTGGTTCCTTTTGCAACGGGAGACGCCGACTTCGATGTCTTCGGTTCTTCGTTTGCGACGGTGAGGGGGTAATGTTTGTCAACTCTCCACCGTCTCCTGTTGCTGCTGCTGTGTGCATCCCAGTGTCTTATCGATTTTCAACGTTAATCTTTCGTCCTGCTGGAGCAATCTGAGCCGGCTCGCCGGCGGTTTGACATTTGCAGCAAACCAGCGGCCCAGTGTCGGATGAGAGACGAATCCTGCGGCATGCGGGCGAACTGAGGTAAATGAGTATCACATTTACACTTTGGTCGCTCTGGCATCATCTCCCATCTTGGAGGCCAGAGCCGAACCGGACCGGGTACGGAGTTTCCATGAAACACTTCCGTTTCGATCCCCTCCACCACCAAGCTGAATCATATGCCCATCCGTGTGCTTGCAGTGTGCGGGATCGGCGGCCGCCATCGCCTTTGTCAGCGAGTGTGGCGTCTAATGAAATACAGACATTTTTCGTTAGGTTTCACTTCTTCGATTACGCATCGTTTAGTGAACGAGCAGTGTTGATGCTGCTACCAGAGTTGCGCACGTTGACGACAATATGAGGGGAGGAGGGGAGTGGCAAGGAGCAAGCGGGTGGCCTATCTAAGATCTGCCAAAGGAAGCCAGCACGATGAGCACGATTCCTATCGGTTGATGGCGCCCCTTTGCTTCAAATTACACGCAGCTTAAACCCGAGCGATGCGGACAACTTCCGGACGAAGCAACTTTCGTCGCCTCTTTGGCGTAAGTGATTGCTGGAACTTCTTTCTGTTGGTTGTTTCAGCACAACGTTGGTTAATACCATTTCAGGCTTCAGGATTCATTACAAGAAAATACAGAAACTCCCTGAAACTAGAGAATTATATGATTCTACTATCGAGCACTAATGTTTATGTAGTCTATGTCTAAGAATTATATGATTCTGTATTCTGAGGAACTTCTTTGAACAGTTTTCATTTTGTTAAGTTCCAGAGTATACATGAAACTGGTTTATCGTGACTATAAAGAATCAAATGTTAGGTTCAAAAAAGGGTAGTTTGTTATCAATATTTTATGATCTGCAGCTAATGGGACTATCTTTTACGACATTGTGTTCTTTGAAACGAGTCCCTCAAAATTTCTCATTGAGGTGTTGACAGAACATGGGTTGGATTATGTTTTGCGTTTAAAACTGATCCTTCACTTGTCTCCTATTACCTGGTCACGTGTGCCTACCGGGTCCGGCTCGTGGTTAGTTTTGGTTCGACTTTCGGTTTTTTTTTTTGGGACTCGTCATCACTCACAACACTCTTGTTAGTCACCGGTTTAAACGATCGATTAACGCCATGTGAAGAAACCCGATCCGACCTCTCAGCGCACCAAGGCGAGAGATGTAAGAAAAAATCTCATTTACTTTGTGTAAGCGACACTTCCACCCTTCAACACCTTCACGGAAGCGTGAGCAAATTAAACCGATGTGAAAGATTCGAAACTTTGGTAAGAACTATGCCCACGCCTCGCCTCGACTGTAGTGCAGTGTCGAGTAGAATGTACACACATTAAAAAGTAATAAATACACCCACTGTCCCCGCGCGGTGGAAACTTAATATTCTAATAACCCTACGGTTCAAGGACGCTGGCAGTCTTTAAAGGACGGAAGACCAAGCCACCCACTGGACGCTAATTAATCCTCGGAGAACTCGCGGTATATGTTTTCTTCGTACCAGCTCGGTTGTAGGGTATGGAATAGTCACATTTTCTAACAAAATGGGTTGTTGCAACTGTTGAGTTATCGATTACAACTTCAACAATCTAGTAGTCTATAGTTACATTGTATCTAGTAGACTGTGATGAAGATGCAGCAAGAAATATTCTAAATCTGTAGTCTGTTAGCCTAGCAAGTCTAGTCTGTGGTCTGTTCTGTACGTAGAATAAAAGCGGAGTGTAATAAGCGAACTAAATAACTAACAGCAACATTCTGAGAAAATATAACAATCCGTCTAGTCCAAGAATCTAGGCAAGTTCGCGGAATATTTAGGAGGGCTAAAGGTCGGCGGAACGGGGTTGTCGAGTTAAGCTGGCGAGCTTCCCAAAGTCCCGAGTGCGTACGGGTGTTTCCGTGGTTGGGAAAGTAGTTCATCGTGCGAATACGACTCCTTCATTGCCATCTGATCGATACAGATCAATCAAATCGATGCTCGGGGGGTGAGTTTTGGTGTCCCTAAACCCGAGACCGGCGTACCGGGAAACGCTACTGGAAATGGCACACACGGAGTAGGTGCGAAACCAGATGCCGAGACACACTCGGGGTGACACTCCTGGGGGCACAAGATCGTAAACCCGTCTCCGCGGTCCCGGTGTCGAGCCATTTGCCATCGCTCGTGGGTACCATGTTCGCGACAAATTGATGGATGGCCGCTCGAATGCGCGCGATCCGGCCGGAGATCCTGGGAAATCGAAACGGCTTCAAGGCTTTCACTAATTCAATCCTATATCGCGACCACCGATTGGCCGATCGAGCAAGCAAGGGTAGGAAAGATATTTGGTTACCGAGTAGCCGAGTTGAGCGTCTCCCCCAAGCTCCCCCTACCTGGTGCCTGATCCGATCTCGGCTGAGTGTGATAAATTATTTAATGGATTTGTTATACGACGGTTTGAAACATGACCGCTCCGGTGAAGGATTTGTTTCTTGGCGCGCACCGGTTGGGTCAGATGAGAACCGAGTGTGTTGCTTTTTCTCATTCGATGTCGTTTAGTTAACTATGTTAAACTTCAACTTTATTTTAAATAAATTAAGCACAACGTTAAAGACGAAAAAACACTTGTTTGAGATTTGGTGTACAAGGTTTAAAATTAAATTAATTTCTAACCTAATTGTTTTTAAGTTGGGTTGTAGAATTTTTATTATTAACTAAATGTTACTTGAAGAAGTATTGCTTTAACAAGGTTGGCATAGACATTTTTGTTCGCATCCTTAGTAGGCTTAATTATACTCCAAAAATTAAATAAATCGATAATAAATCCAGGCGTGGGACTGATTTTCTGCGATAGACAAATATCCGCCGAACGATATCGATATAGCCTTTTTCTTATAAACCTTTTGCATGTGTGTGTGTGTGCGTCAATGAAATACCCCGAAGTATCAGTTTTCCCGAACGCGGCCCCGTTCGCGCCACCAAATGACCGGTTTCGTTAGCTAATACTTGTGTTTTTATTAATACTAATTTATTGGTTTACACTCGATTATCGGACTGAGCGATTTCTGCCGTCCCGGGACCATCGATCCCCTCGGGGCGACGGGTTCAGCATCACGTGGCCGCCTCCGGGGCGGCTACAGAAGGTGCCTGCGGTAGGTTTGGACTGTCGCATCGGACAGTCCAATCATCGCAAATGCAAAGCCAAACTGGGAGAAACACGCAAACACGGAATTAAATCAAAACACCGTGGACTTCTCCGGCGTTCAGGGCCCCGGGGGAGATCGGATGACGGTATGGTTGGTCGTTCGGCAGCGACGGGTATCATCTTTCCCCGTCCTAAAACCCGTGGAGAATTAATTGCTGAAATTTAGAGGTATTATCTATCGACGGGCGCACGCTGTTGTTCGATTCGTGTTTTTATTTCGTGTGATCACACTTTTTGCTGGTTGGTACCCATTTTCACGACCCACATTTCCCAACTCCCCAGCGCGTTTTACGGTCGACAGGGAAATTTCAGATCAGCTTATCTTCGGTTTGTGCAAACAAACCCATCCATCATCGGTTTGTGATCGATCGAAGCGAACCACCGAACGATTGTAAAACAATCAAATGATCTCGTAAGTGATTGTTATTGATTCCTAACTTTAGGGTATCTGTAGAGAGATCACTTGAATTTTAAAAGTGTTGTGTAGGTGAACCGCCAAAAAAACCGTGCTTCAAAGGCTCTTTTAGACTTCTGCGACACTTGCACCGGAGAAGTACGGTATCAAATTTTTCAATATCTCCTCAACGAGCTCAAATTGCAAGCCTTGATGAACGGCACCGGCCGGGCTAGAGTTCCGGGGTTCCGGATGGCCCACGTGGAAAACCAACCTGCGGCATTCGGTGTCCGTGTGGGTGTGCGAGTTCATTATGCTGATGGTCGTTAGGTGTCCTTTATTGTCCGGGGGAAAACTGGATGCTTCCCTCGTTTATTTCAACGCTCTCGACTCGTCCTACTGAGAGGTATATGTGTGTGTGTCTGTTTCGTGTTTCAGTTTAAAATTTCATGCATCCGTGTACTCGTGTTCTCTAGCCGCTCAGCCGATCGGGAGTCCTGGGGTCCCCATTTTTTTTTCCTGGCCACCGATGGAAAGGATGCTAGGATCCGGTTCGCGTAGCTCGGCAACGCTTTGGCACCAGAGAGGCTCCAGAGAGAGAAAGCGGGAAACTAGGCAGGCCGACAACAACTTACTCCCACCTCTTATCCACCTTTTCCACCGGCTCCCGGTATCCCGTTTCGGTCGCGCGGGCACAAGAAATTGGAGACTTTTCTCTGGTGAAATTTAAATCCACCGTTTTTCCCGCATGCTCCCGGGAAAGCCGGACCGGATAGGCGATAGTGGTGAAGTATCGAGAAGCAAGCCGAGTCGTGTCAGTACTTACGTTTGTTTGTGTTCACGCCAGTTTTCGGACGAGGACGCGTTGACTGATACCGTACCTTGATTCTATTCGTACAATTTTTCTCCAGCAAACTGTGATTGATAAAAAAGTAACGAGTTTTCCGATTTTTCTTTCGTTTTCAGGAGCTCGCCGAAACGGCAATGAATGACATCCTCGGCTGGTACGGCTACGACAGCGTCGATCGTCTTGAGGTAGCCTCCGGTTCGGCTTCGTCGACGATCGAAACCTCCGAAGGGGTGACCGGTCGCCTCCGGCCCGACAACGACCACAACTCCTTACCATCCGGCACCTCCTCGTCATCGTCCGTCGTTGTGTCGAACACCAAACGAATCGAATCCAAAGCAACCTGCCCGCAAACGGCCGTCTCCCAACAACAAGTTATTCATCTTCATTCGCGCGCCATCGGTGATCACTTCCTCACACAGGACGATCCCGACCATCCGCCGGTCGCTTCAGCTTCGTCCAGCACGGAACGTAGAACCGGCCGGGATGCAGCATCGGCTACCGCCACCATTGGTCAACCCGGTTCCCCACCGAACGACGCTACGGCGACACGGAACGGTATCGTCTTACATCATCAGGCGCATCCCCAGCAGCACCATCTTGGGCTGGGCGCACAGGGAGGTGGTGGAGGTGGTGGTGGTGAAAGCTCCACCTCCGAGAAGGACAGCTCGAGGGAAAGCTCCAAGAGCCCGATGCTGATGAAAATGCTCGACAAGCAAGGTAAGCATCGCAAGATGCATCGATCAGTCACAACTCCGGGTCCGGGAGGAAGGTTTTCTCTACGCCCCGACCGTTCGTATCGAGTTCGTCCAGGGCTATCGGATACTTAATTAGATTTTTCCACATCGGCCAGCCAGGAAGCGTGGGGGTGGGTTTCCGTGGTTCCGAAGGGACAATCTGATATTTCATAATTAATATAATTGATAGCCCTTCGGAGACGATGTTATCATATTCTTTTCTCTCCGTTTCCTTATGCCTGTTGGTGAACGAGGCATGCATTTTTCACAAAAGTACATCCAGCCATGATTTGCAGGTGCATTTAAGTGAATTTTTTATGGAACTAAACTGATTTCAATAAAGATTCAATGCTGGTTTTATACCGTGCCTGATTTTTTTTAACAGTTTAGTTATTTGGAGATACTGAATATGTTTCTAATTTTCTTATTTTATATTATTTTTTATTGCATCATACATAAAATTTCTCTGGAAGACGCCTTTCTATTGATTGATACGGACATAGCTGATGGAACGTGGTCCAGCGTACTCTGAGGGGGTTCATTAAAATCGCGGAATACCATCACGGTTTCATGGGTGTAAGATTTCCACATTTTCCACATGTGTTTCCAAAATTCGGTTGTGCAATATCGATGACGTGCATGATCTCCCGCGAGAACCCTCGTCAAGCTTGGTCCGTTCGGGGGGTTTTTTTTTGCAACCTTTTAAATGCACCGGGAAAACTTCCCCCATCATCATTATCGTTCCCGTGGTGCATTCGGCCTCAAGGCAGGATATCAAACATTCAATCTCGCCCGCGGGTTCACGGGAAGAACATTCGCACAGAAATTCGAACCGCCAGTATCGGAAAATGTGTACTCACCTCATGGCAAAATTCAAAAGTCTGCATCGGTAGCGCCATCGGTAAACGTGCATGGCGTAGCTATGGGAGCCGAATTGCGATACTAGAACATCCTTTCTGCATGCAGGAGGATACAGGATGATTTTGGAAATTACCGTCGAAGCTCGATTCGTTCACCAGGACGCATCATGCCATCTTCGGAGGGATGGAAAATGTTGTTTAGAGATAATAATATGCCCACCGTACCGCATAATGACTTTTGCAGAATAATCTGCGTAATGGCCGTGCATTAACAAATGCCGGATTCGATGCAACTGGTGCTGCCTTGTTGTGCACTTGGATAAATGATTGAAATTCGTCCCGTAAGGGTTCGCTCCCTGGATTAATTAAAACACACACGCGGCCAGGAAAATACTAATGAAGCTAAAACTGAGAATCATTGGCAAATGTAATGATTTCCGAAAGCGAATTGGATGTTTTTAACGATAACTTATTACTGGTAGAATAGCTGCAGGGGGAAACCTTATGCATTTATTCAAAAGGGATAGTATTGCATTTGGGATAAGCAATGGTAATGATCTTTCGACCTGGATCACTTTTTTTTTCGAGCGAAAAGGTTAAATAATATAATTTACTGTTCCTTGAAATAATTTGATGAGCGTTGTCGGTCGGCGATGATTGTTAAATAATGTTCTCCCTGTTCTCCAATTCCACGTTGGGCTTCTCTTCCACAGAACAGACGTGCCAGTGGTGCCGAAAAGTGATACCATCGCATCAGCCTGGCATCCTGGGCACCACCGAGGGCATGATTTTCTGCACCGAGGCCTGCTTCTCCCAGTCACGTCGGGCGTCCTTTAAGCGGGCGAAAACTTGCGACTGGTGCCGGCACGTGCGACACGCCGTGAGCTACGTTGACTTCCAGGACGGCGCCAGTCAGCTGCAGTTCTGCTCGGATAAGTGTCTCAATCAGTACAAGATGCAGATCTTCTGCAACGAAACGCAAGCCCACCTGGAGCTGAATCCGCATCTGAAGGAAAAGAGTTCATCGGCGGGTAACTAGATCGCAGTTTTCGCGAGCATTCAACAAGACTCACCTACTTTGTTTGTTTGCCTTTTAGGAAGTCTCATCACTCCGGAGCTGTGGATGAAAAACTGCAAAAGCTGCTCGATGTCACCAGTGTCCGATCGGTCGGAATCTGTTTCGCCCGTGCCATCGGTGGCAATTCGATCCTCTCCGGAACCATCGCCAGGGATAATGCTACAATCACCGACACCGGCAAAGAAGCCGCTTATTTCTGTTGCTCCACCTTCCAAACTTTTGTCGAAGTCATTGCAGAGCGCCCTGAATCGTCCCAGTTCGAAGAGTGCTCGGAAACGTCGTTCAACGATCCACAGGCCATCAGCGGGACAGCAAAGCGGAAGTGTCAGCTCGAAACGATCCTTATCGAGTCAACATCAAGCGGACTATACACTGACAAGTGGATCTGGAACAAATAACCTGGGTGGAGGCAGTAGTTCCGGTAGTAATCTTAACAACAATAACGTCACAATCCCGAACAACAATCTATCCGTCAGCAGTTCCGCTGCGATACAATCAAAACCGTGCACTGTGACATCGTCCAACGTGCAGGATCTAAGAATGTTACAGAAAAAACACATTTCCCCGGGGGGATTCGATGGACGGGATGCTAACGTTATAGGGTCACTGGTACCACCGCCTCCACCTCCACCGCCCTTGAACATCCCACCACAATTTTTACCACCACCGCTCAATCTACTGCGTCCACCCTTTTTCCACATGAATCCAGCTCATTTGCGCTTCAACAGTGGACTTGCAAATGCACCAAATCTCGTCCAACCACAGCCCCAACCACCACCCCCACAGGCATCTGCACAGATGGGACCACCACCCAGCCCTCTTCCTGGTGTACCACTGGGCCACACAAATCGGCCTCCACCGCTGCCGAACCTACTCGGAATGGGGTCACCACCACCAGTGACAATTCTAGTCCCGTATCCAATAATCGTCCCACTGCCCTTGCCCATTCCGGTACCGATTCCTGTGATAGATTTCCTGCGCGCGGCCCTTCCAAAGGAACCTAAAGAGGCAACCCAACCAGCCGAAGATGGAGGATCAAAGATCGCAAGCGATGGGAAAAGGGAGGATCCTGTGACAACCATGATCGCCGGCGATGAAAGTACTCAGGATGATCTCAGCGGGCAAGAACAACTCGATTTAGACACTCCACTAGATTTTACCCTAACCAGCGCTGGCAAGCTACACGAAAGAGATTCGCTGGAGCGCTCAAACATCGAACGGGCATACGAACAGGGTGTGAAAATAATTAACTACCCTTGCCCCAGCGATGAAACTTTGGCATACAAACTCTCCTCGGTCAGATCGGATCCGAACGAGGAAGAGAACGGATTATCGAGTGTGAAGGGGGGAGGAGAGTCCTCAAAGCAGCTGATACCTAAAATTAAGATTTTTCGTCAGGAAACAACGTGCGTCGGGAATGAAAGTAATGAGACGACCTCCTTGGCAGGCAATATACGTCAGCCAATGGACATCGATGAGGAGGATATCGAACGCGAGCGAAAGGAAATGGTTGATCGCAGTCGTCCTTTACGGAAGCGGAAGAGGGTCGTGGGGCAACAACATTTAGAGGCAAAACCGAGTGTGAGTGAAACGGCCAGCGAAGGAATGGTGGATGAGCATGTAGAAAAAGGCTCCACAGGTGGACTGGGCACACCTCAGGAGACATGAGACGTTCGTGGTGCTGTTCATGCATGATCAACATGATCTTTACATGTAATTGTCTAGTATTTCTTGATGTATAAGGCTAACCTAATTATGCATAGATTGATCCATTTGTTACAACGATAGGAATACAATTCCCTACTGACGTGAAATATAATGTATTTGAAAATATGATTGTTTGTTAATTTGAGACATAAAACTAGTTTTCTAATTAAAGAAGCAACTTCTTCTGGTATGTTCTGTATCATTGTATAGGTTTTTTTTATTATTCGTGTAGATTATTTCATAAGTAATCATGTACGAATCTCTGCCTGTATAAGCTGTATATATGTATAAAATAAAAAAACAGATTTAATTTAACAATTCGGTTAACATATAAAGTGCAAAAAAAAAACGATCGTTTTTGTGTGATCAGAGGCCAGGGTGAATTGATGGTGAGTTTTGTTCGCATCCGGCTCGATCGGCATCATTTGTACAAATCCCACAGCGAAATTTGTCCGTCACTCCCGGCAGCCGCCATCACCGGAGCCTTCCACATCGTGACCCTGCCCTCTGAGTAGGCAATATCGAGCAGTTCCCCTTTGTGCTCGGTAAGCACGGCGAGGGGCCGAAGGCTTTTCCAGGAAAATATCCGAAGTCGACCATCCCAGCCGGCACTGGAGAACACCTTTAGATCCTTCCGGATGCGCACCCGGTGGACGCCGGCGTTTTTGATGGGGATCTTTGACTTTGGCACCAGCTGGAGTGCCTTTCGGTCCACCGAGAAGACGGAGAGATTGTTCGAGGAACCGCCGCATATTCCTCGGTTGGTGACTGGGTCATAATCGACGGTAAACAGGCAGTCGCCATCGCTGGCGAATAAGGTCGGGGTGCCAATCACTCGGCCAGTGCGATAATCCCACATCGCGATCAAACCGGATTCGTAGCCAGCCATCAGATATCGTTGGCCATCTAGTGTTACGGGCAGTACACACATCACAGAACCGAATGGGACCGGCTGTTCTTCGTCGGCCGTTGGGGAAAAGCGTATGGTTTCAGTCATCGTTTTAGAGCAGAGCACACTTACAGTCGATTTGTCGCGAGGCATTATCACAGCGTTCGCTTGTACGTCACACGCCATCCGGCAGTACCCGGCGTGATCGTTGGACAGTTCGTGTTGGAGCACGTAACCGGCATCGGTGAGATTCCAAAGCTTCACCGTGCCGCACTTTTCCTGAGTTATCAAGGCATCTTCGGTGTGAGCAAGGTTTAGAATGGAACTGGAACCCACGGTCAGCTGATACGAGACACGGTTGGTCTAAAAAGAATTTAAGTTATTCACCAAGGGGGGAACAAATTGAAAAGTAGAGAAAATTGATTACCTGGAGGTCCCAAAGCTGAACGGTGCCTTTAAGCGTTCCGGCGTACAGGTGTTCTGGCGTTCGGAAGCAAAGTGAATGGTAGGAGCTTTGTTCCGGCGACCTCAAACAAATCACTGGATCCGGAGGTAGAAGTGCCATGCTTGCATCCGTCGAAATAACACAATTGCGATCTAATTTATGCGTAGTTTCTTTGACTAACCGGAGCTGCTTGAAATGCTGGTGTAATCTTTGACATCAAAAACAGCTGTTCGGGATTGTTTTGATATTTTTAAGTGTTAAGTGTTGGCACATCGGAATCGGATTTGCGGACTGTGAAGTTTGATTCCTTGCCGGAGTAAATCAATTGAGTATCGATTAGGTATCGTTTAAGATTTTGTGGCAAAGTTCTTGAAAGAACGGTAAATTTTGTACAATGTTCATGATAAAATATAAAAAAGGGGTTTTTTTCACTAGACCTTATTCGGATTCAGGAGCAGTCGTTATGACTCCGGAGCTTTTGATGATACCCCATAGATGGCGCTGTGTACTTAATATGTACAATTTTAAAAGAGTTCGTTTTTCGAAAGGGATGGCGGTATTAAGTTGATGGTATAAATAAACACATACATTTGGTGCAAAATATTGTTATATATTTAAATGAAGCATGCTGTAGATAATGTGAATAGTGCGTGGTGCATTTTAACTCCTTGTGAGATACATTGTAATTTCCGTGTTGTTCTTCAGTTTTCTTCATTAACACTGATCATCATCATTCCTATCGAGTATGTTTTCCGGTAGATCTAAAAGGAATAATATAGCCATTTACCACAACTAGAAGCTTAATTCACGCGTCAAATTACCTCAAAGAACGTCCGTATGTTTACGGGGCCGAAACCGTACGATATGAGAATGGGCTGCTGCGACGCCGTGAGCAGCAATCGCATGGCGTTTTGGTCTTGCACTTCCATATTGTACCAGGGAACCGTGTAAATGGCTACCGTGAGTTCATCACACTTGAAACGAGCACATGAATGGAATGTTAACTCAGGTTAGCCTTCAGACCCAATAGCAACCTACCTTCAAATCAAGCAGTTGACCCAACGCACAGCTAAAGAACAGTTGAAATGTGAGCATTGTGAAGAGAAAATATCCGGGATACCAGTCAGGAATCTGAAATGTAACCATTAAACTTAGATAGATATTCACTGAAACCTCGATCGTATGAAGATGCTCACCGACACAACTACCACGACAATGCTGATCAACTGTAGGAAAATGCATCCAAAAACAACCAAAAAGTGTAAAACAAAGAGATTGCACATGGTCTTCGTGAATCTAGAATCATCATTTGGAATTGTAATTATTTATAGGGGCACATTATTACATTATGTAGCACAGAAATACTCACTCTAGATGCTCAATGTAGTGCTCAATAATCGTACGAATGCGGTTTCGTATTTCGCCCGTGCGCTGCCCTTGGTCATTCAAGACGCAAAGAGCAGATAGCCTATCCAACTCCAGACATAACATATCCATCTGAAGACAAGCGTTCAGTAAGAACATGAAAAAGACACATTCGCTGCCAACAATTCCGCTCACGGTTAGGAAAGTTTCGAACAGTTGCAAGACATAATTCACAGAAAATCCTCGAAGGTTGTCTATCGACACCGATGGAATGACGAAACCAAATGGAACCACATATTCAACCAGTGCGGACCAGAGCAACGAGTACACGAAAATCAGCCCGGCTGCACCACACGAACAGCCAGCAAATAGGATGAGTAGTGCGTAGATGTTGTGGACAGTTTGCGAGATCTGCTCGTCTTCCTCCTTGCTGCCACCAAAGTTGTCTATGAAGGTAATGATGAACTGGTGCGGCTTCACGATAAGGTCCTTGTGCCAAACGAACGTGTATAGCTTAACACAGCAAATGCCAACGTACAAAATGGTCTCCAAACAGTACATGAAATCCACCAGGCTGCCAAACACGTTGTATAGGCTGTACAAGTTGATACAGAACACCAACGCTAAGTTAAACAAGACGAACTTAAAGTACCAAGTCCTTGGCGTGTAGTTAGGCGTGAAGATATCTGCACCGGCCATACCACCCATAAAGTTGAGAATTTGAGCAATGTACAGGTACTGTTCACGGACACTTGCAGCCCGCTGTTCGAGACGGCGCCTCAGATGAATTCTCAATCGATCAACAAAAATTAACATCTTTCACCGTCGCTGGTTTTCCTACCAATGAAACGAAAAGTCGTCAAGTGATGGATCGAAGAGCATGGTATTAGCGATTTTAAATTATGTATTTTAAGAATAGTTTTTGCACGTTAATTGCATAATTGACGTTGCCAAGCGGTAGAAATATTTTTTTCTTTCATTTGCACAATGCCCAATCGATGGGTATTGATCGCATTTGTATAATTAGTATATAATTGGTTGTACGTTTTTCGGATCAAAGAACAGAAAAAAATCTTTTTCATACTGACTGAGGCATTTATTTCACATACATTATATGTTTTAAGTTTATATATATAATATATTTTATGATGTATATAATCTTTTTTTTTTTATTTTCAATATCAAGTATAATAAGAGCTTTTGTTTTCCGGATTTATCGTTTTGTATGCTAGTTTCATTGTTGCTTTCTTCATTCCTATAAGTTCTCTCCTCTAGCTGTTCGCTAGTCTTTTTCTTAGCGCTCTTTTGCTATCCCGTTGCGAACGCATTGCTTGCTCATGCATACGTTGTATAATTTTGTTTCACGTATTTTACCTCCCGATGAGTCAAATACTCATTACTGCATGCGGTTTGTTGGCCGGTATGCTAATAGTTTGACTTGTGTATTCTTTTTTTTCTATACATCTGTTCATCCAATCATGCAGATAATTTTTTTTCTCTAAAATTAAAGACGATGATAGTTTATGTTCAATTAGTGTGCAGTTTAGTAAAAAATAGATAACTTTTCTGTTGCTGTTTTGGTAGTTGATGTTGCGTTGGTTTTTAGCTCCCGTTCGACCCAAAATGAAAACTTAACGAAACGGTGCGAGTAATTGCCACAACAAAACTATTTCTCTATTACATCATATGAAATATTTATCTCCGGTGTACGTTTTTTTTGACATCCTTTTTTTAAGATATCTGAGATTGAGATTTCAGTGGGTATTGTGGAGTATTTGTCAGCTCGAGTGTTACTTGTAATGTTTGCTTTGCGGGTATTTTTAAAATGTTAATTTCATAATTTGTAACACACAGGTATGAATGCTATCCCCGTTCTTTTCACGTTGCGTGTGAGTTTCACGACACGGGATAGGAATTCAGCTCAAGTGTACTGTTGCAGGGGTTTATGCATACATTTTAATTTCATCTTTGTGAACTTTTTGACCCATGAAATTGGTGGGTAATGTATATGTTTGCTGTTGCTATGTTTGTGTGTTTATGCTTCCGGTGACCGAACAACGGTCCATTTTTTTGTTTCAATGTAGTGCATTTGGTTGTTCGTTTGCTTTTTGTGGTATGGAAGGTATCGTCGTCGGATACTCCTCAGCTCTTGGTTGGCCAGTGTCGATTGTCATGTTACCATTTTGTTTTGTTCTCGATTTATATGTCTTTTAAAAAGATAGCTTAGTTTCATTTGTGCTCTGCAGAAAGTATGTGGGAGGGACATCAGGCCGCTTCGTGTTTGTCGAAGAAATTATTTGCTTTGCGCAATGCTTCATAGCTCGTTGGTTGCGTTAAAAAGGGGAAGTAGCATGAAAGCAGCAGCTTCTGTACATTACGTGACTTGTTCACGGCTTTTTCGGAACGAATGAACCTTTTGTTCTACCTCTTTTGGCTTGGTGCATTCGATTATGGTAATTAGTGAGTTGTTCTATTCAGTTTCATGTTTAACTCTTTCAATTTGTTTGGTTTTCTGTCTTGAAGGTTGCCCAGTTTGATATCGCTGTTACCCTTTTTATTCCCACCAGAGGTTTGTTTTCTAACGTTTTCCGATAGATTTGCTCAAGGAAATACGTGTGACTTTCGTGCTAGTTTTGATTCCGAATGTGGTGTATGCTTAGCGACTAACGACTATTTACAACGAGTCTTTTATCGTTTTATCACGCCTTTTGAATCGAAGAAGTGCCAAGTGCAAGTTTTTCTTCAAACAAACGCTAACTTTGGATATCTCGTACAAATGAATGCCAGAATGCAAGGTTTTGTGTTTTGTTGCTGTTTTGAAATTTTTTTTGCAATACTGTAATGTTTTTTTTGTGTTTCTTTTTAAATCCCTCCATGTTCATCATCATCTTGACCGGGGTTTTAATTCGATTCTATGTAGCTGACACGCCTCTGATAACAAGAATAAAAATACATCTTAAAGTTGGCAAATACGCATGGCAAATAACTGTATCATTGTTAGTTCGTTTGCAACCAAACCTGGACCTTGCCTCGTGTGCTCAGACCATCCTTCCTACGCGCTGATCTTTGGAACATGCTTGATTCTCCGGTTGCCACCACTTCGGTCGACAGTCCTTACATCTAATGTTTTTTTTCCTTTTTGGTAAAGTGCATAATATCAGTTTTATGTTCTCTTACTGGCTAAATAGTTAAGTGCATTTGTTAATGGTGCTTTCTGTTGGTGCATCACAACACTTAGGAAAAAGTGCGTTATAGTAAGCTTTGTTTCACGTCGTTTTTCTTCGCTCGGTTCCGTCGAACGTTGCTGAGTGGTTTTGTTTTGTTTTCAATTTCCAGTTTGATCTTCTCTTCGTTGGTATCGTAAAGTAAGTACAAATTTATCACTTTTCTTTGCCCGTTGATTTTTGTTTGCGTTCTTCGTGAAAAATCAGCTCCGGATGGGTTCGTGATTTGGATTGATGGAATTATTATTTTGAGGTTGATATACACACAAACACACCATTCGGGTTTCTGTTTTTGCAATGATCCGTTACATAGCCTTATGAAGCTACATCCATAAAAAATATACAAAATTGTAGATGTAATAAGAAACAAAATAAGGTATAAGTTAAAAAAAAAGACGCACGGACAACTAGCGATGTACGGTGGGAGAAATCAAAACGTATCTTTTACGAAGTACTGAAACACAGATAGATCTTAGCAGTTTTTGGCCAATTAGATAGTTACTCAAAAACGGTTTATTTCGTTTCTCCTTGTTTCAAAAGTAATTATTTTGAATTTGAATAAAAAGGCATAGCATGCACTTCATAGTCTGATCGCATTTCCTCGATTTTTAAGAACATAGTTCACTTTACGGCTTTCTAAACTTGATCGTCAGATCAATTCTGTAAGATCCTCGAAAAACCATACCACACACAAGGAAAAAGGATGGTCTGGTGGGAACGCCTTCATTTCGTTCGCCCAGAATAGACTGCTCACTGCAGGCGTCACACGAGTGACGTCACGAAAAGAAACTGTTCTCAAAGTAACAGAAAGACACGTAACCTAGCGGGGATGAGAAAAATACTCCCCGGAGTTCTTCTGGTCTGGTAAAGAAGATGCGCATGCCTCCGTGTTCGTGCCGCATTCAGGTTATGGGGGCTCTAATGGTTCCAATTCGACAGTGGTGGGAGTCATCGGCACATTAGTAGGTCTGTGTGTGTACTGGGAATTTGTATTCCACCATGTCGTTCGTCGTCGGTTTTCGGTGTCCCGCTTCCGAAACTGGGAAGTTTGGGACGGTCCTTCGTGATCGGGCGATAAATAAACGGTGTGCGACCGGCGAGAACCCGGTGGCCAGTTGTCTTGTTGACGCCGATGACGTCAACGGGTTGTACCTGGAAGGACACAAACTTTGTATCCCCCTGATGGCGTCATTGGCAGTTATAGCCATTAGGTATCTTGTTTTTTATTTTCTTTTTGGGCGGTGTAGTTATGAAGAGAGTTTTTCTTATGTTACGTTATGTTTCTTCACGAAAAGTTCAACTTATTCTTGAACCAGGCACGTGACGATGAGTTCAAGCGAGCTGTAAATCCTTCCAAACATTTGAAAAAAAGAGCATGAAATGTAGTTATATTATAGTTGCCTTGTTTATTGTTGACTCTGTTTGAATTGTGTACTATAATATCTGGAGGTCCCAAGGAAGAAGAAATTTAAAGATTGTTAAGAGATGTCCTGGTTCTCCCCTTGTCAAGTGTATTTTATTTGAATCGCCTAATTCATTCAAAACCTAATTGGTTTCCCAATAAACGTTTTTCGTTGGCTTCGAGCCTTTTACTTCTGGTAGTTCTGAAATCGGCCACGTACCCGGAAGTGGATTACTGCCTAATGGACTTCTGCAAATCTGTAAATCGCACCAGAACTTTACCGACCGAAGTGAAGCAGGTCGGCCGGAAGCTGGCACCGATATAAAGGCGGATAAAACCCAGCTATCGCTCGACGTGAAGCTCATCCGGGATGTCATCTCATAAAGCCGGCGATCATAACCTCGGGGAAACCGAGCATCGGGGTGAATGCTGCTACCGGTCGTGACCTTGGGCGAGATGCAGGCGAGCGCCTGTGGCGAAGCCGTTTTCCCCCCCAGGCCGCGGCAAAGGAAAAACCCCAACACGGGCCAGGCGATTTATCATGAGCTATAAAAAATTCAAAGGGGGGGTTTTTCGCCGGTTTACGACCAACCGATGGGTGGATGCGTTTTCCCGGGGCTCGCGCGCACGTCAGAGGTCGCACCACTTTCCACGAGCTTGTACTTTTCCGGACGCTCCGTCGTGCCGGCCGTTTCCCGAAAGGTTAATCCATGGGCTGTGCGGGGGCAGGACACGGGTCGGTTGGATGTTGTAATATTTTGTGATTTAATCTACCCCTAAAAGCAAATCTAACCTTTTGCCAAACCATCACCTCCCACCCCGCCCCTCCCCTCACGTCTCAAAAGTGCTTACCCGGGCTTCGGATCCTAATTAGGTGCAACAAATTGAATTTTATGTATACGATCACCTTTTGCGCGCGAAATCTTGAGCGAAGACAATCCGATGATCCTTGAATATTATCCGCGCGTCTCTTGGTCTCGGCTATCTTTCGAGAATTTGTGGTGAACTTTTTTTTGTCCTGGTCCCGCGGAAAAGCCGCGAGAGCCATTTCAAATTTACCGTCCCCAACCGTCCTTGAGCAGAAGACGAGAAGCAGCTTTCTGTTGCCATAACTTCCGGTAAAGAATATTTACGCCTCACCGAATCCTAGGAATCGTTATGAATTTAATGTGAAGTATATTTATATAGCTTCGAAAGAGCTGTAAAACAGGTAGTATACTTTTCCGCCATGTTGTTCTCGGTAAAATGTGCGTCAAATGTTCTCTCGCAGCGTCCATAACAAAACGGTATGATGTGTAAATATTTTCTAGTTTTAGTTGTTCAAAGAAGCAGCTTTAGTTTGATCAGTAATTACACTGGTCATCGCACTCTGGGATGTTCCAAATCCCGGCTCTTGGAATCCAAAACCCGGCAGGCATTGTCTGGCCATTTCCAGACAATTTTCCATCCCCGGGAAGTACACGAGAACCCAAGGAAGGCAACCGGGGTGGGATAGGTTTAATTTCATTTCGCTGTAAAATGGTTTAATATTTTCATCCCGGTGTCTGCCGCTTCGTTTCCGGGGGGAAAACACGATCGGAAACATCACGCAGGCCCGTGGTTGTGGCGCTAAAATAGTCTAATAAAAGTCCCCGAAGCCCATCCGGGGAAGGCCCGAACGAGGAGGGTGGTCGTGGAGTGACCTTTCCCTAGTCGGGAAGGGAATCCTTCCTACCGGATATCTTTTGGATAATGCGTTTGATTTTTACGATGAGCCTTTTACGAAGGCTCGGTCTGTTTTTGTCATGTTTTCCCTTTTTTCCTGAACATTTTTCCTACCAACGAGTGATACCGTGTGGTGTGGTGTTTTGTTTTGGGCTGTCGGCGGTCAAAGGATGTTGAACATTTTTTGTTTTACTTGGAGAACAGATTTTCTTGCCTCGTTTCTTTTAAGTAGCTTATCCGATTGGAAACTAATTCTTCCCCTCTCGTGCTGGTCGTGATTTTTTTTCGTTTGTGCCGGACGCCGATGGCGGATGTAACCGTGAGTCGTAAATTTATTAAATCTGTAAATTTCGTATCCCCATATCCCATATCGTAAAAGTGTCTGGATTGGTATTTTTCCGATTGGATCCACCAATTGCCGGTCGTTCCCATTCCTATTCCGTGGGTGTTTACTTGTTACTTTTTAGCGCGCGCGCCCGTCGTTGGTGGATGTTTTGTTCCCATTTCCGGAGCAATAGTGTCGTAACTTGCGTGGATTACGAAGCTAAACGGTTTCGTTGGGCTATTTCGGTGAAACAGTGCCGGCTTAAGTGGTTCAAAGAGGAGGAAGTGTTCCGATATCTTTCAAATTGGTTCATCGCTTTCCTCGAATTATTTATATCAAATGACTCTATAACCATTTCCCTTTTGCTAAATGTAAGAAAAGTGTCCCTCTATCGGGCAATTCATCAAATGGCATGGATCATAAAAATCAATTACCTGCTTTTGATTTCATTATTGTCTCCCTGAAGAGGCAAAATTCGTTATGCTGAAAGTGAAATGCCATTGTCCACCAAGACCCTCTGTGCAAGTGAAAAATGAACCTGAAGCGAAGGACCGTTGCAAAGTACGGGCAAGAAATATTGTCCACGTTGCGGTTGCTTGTTACGAATCTAAAGTCAGCTAAATCAATTACCGAGGTGTCCGTTTTGGGGTGCGGGCTAAAAATACTTCCCTCGATGGAACGTTAGTATCGTCAAGGCGAAAGGGACGCTGCAATACGATACCGTAATGTTGAAACATTTTTCAACGGCGAACGGTCGCCCGTTTGGTTATGTTTTGGACAAGAAGTCAGCTTGCTTTCATGCAATCGATAGATAAAACGTGTTAAGCGACGCCCTCGAGACGACTTTATGACGTTTGTTTGCGATAACAAAGAGACTCACGAATGGAAAGATACGACAGTGTTATTCTCACGTTTGTTGCCGCATTCAGCATGGATCCAGGAAATAACTCCAGATGATTTCGTGGCGCTCAGAGTCAACAGCAACAGGTGAAAGCTAAAACTTTGACACCAGGAAAAAGGTGCTTCCGCGGCGAATGGGAAGTCGTCGAGTCATAAATCAACTCCATTTACACCATCTTGACCAACAGGAGCGCAAGGACGCCCGGGCAAACCGGGATTCGGGAAAATAATAATAATAGTAATAATAAAGGTTAGCCATGTTTTGGTTTGTAGAAAGTTCCACGTCAGCCTTTTTTTTGAGCCAAACGCGAGGGTGAAAACTCTGCGCGAAATTAAATCGCTTTGTTTAGAGCGGAAGTGCTGATAATCGTGGGATAGGATCGGTTTAATTTCACCCGAAGAAGTTATACCTTTGGGAAGGAAAAATGTTTGTTTTCGACAGTTCAGCAAAAGTGAGTACAAACTTCGGTAATCGAGAGGAAGTTCGAGGAAAAAGCTCCAAGTGTGCAATTATTACGGCGTTCGGTGAAAGATTCGGACAAAGTCGTTATTTTCGTCCCGGTAAACCGACGTAAGTCAAAAGATTGTTCGAAATGATTGAATGTCATGCTTGGCCGGTCATTGAACGGCATTTTCACACGTTGGCAGCTGTCATGGAACTATTTCGGAATGGTAACGGACGGTGTGGAAACTCGATACGTGCGGAAACCATTTCCACTTCCACTAATGAGAAGTTTCCACTTTCAGTTCAGGCGAAAACAAAAGGATGAGGAAAACTTTGGCCCCGCATCGTCGAGTCTGAAACGGTGGAAAACTCCCTCCAGCCACGATCCGGGGGGGCCGGGGGGAAAGGCGAATGTAGGCGTGAGCATAAATTACGATGAAATGTCACCCGATACGACACCGATACATGCCCATGTCGCCATCGTGGTTCCGAGCAGGTGACAAAGTTAGTGGTTTTGGTCGCGTTTTGCAACCGTTCCAGTTTCCGCTCGTGCTTTCGTTCTCAACTAGCCGAAGATGGTGGAGACATTGGGAAAGTTTCCACCACTAACTGATGCCATTTTCTGCGTGGAAACCCGTTTGCGGTTCGGTTGATTGTTGATGACGAGTGGGACGAAAATGTTTGCATGATTGACAGCAGCGCATTAAAGTGCTTACGTGTGGAACATCTATGCTCTCTCCTTTCTATCGTTTTTGAGACTATGTTTTCATTATATGCGAGTCCCGATAGAGTCTTGGTTATTTTTAGATTAAGAAAACACCACTTGGAACCATCTTCCTGGCAAGAGTTCCCTAAAATGAACCATTTTCCCACGCTCGCTTATTGTTTGATTTTAATTAAATTAAATATTTGATCGAGAAAAACAACAACACTGTACGTCATAGAATGTTATAACATCGCTGTTGAATTGGAGATTCTCTTTGAACAAGTAAACAGCCAGTATTCAAACAAATTTGCCTTTCTAAACGCGCCAGCTTTGGGGAGAAATTTAGCATGAAATTGTATGCGAGCTTTGGGGGTGGAAAATCTTCCGGAAATGTTTGTTTTTCTTCCTTTTTTTTAAACAATTCAGCCTTGGGGCTTTTCCATAGGTTCTTGGTACAGATCAACAAACGGAAAACGTGTTACCTTTGGAAGGAAAAACCAAATTTAAAAGAAATCTCATTCCCCTGAGTGCTATCGATGTAATGTTCGTGTCCCGATAGCTGTTGGTATCTGGTTGATTATTGTGTTTTCCGGCCATCGAGCATTCGAGGTGTGCCATTTCCTTTCGAATCGCAAGAAATGATCGAAGGGAGAGAAAAAAATAGTCCAGATTGAATTCGAATGTCTCCGGTTCTGGAAAACGTCAGCCTGTGCGGGGATGATTCCGAGTGAATGGCTGGCAAACATCAACTGACACTCCACCGACAGCCAATCTGCTCAAACTTTTCCCTCCCCTCGCTTTTCTCAGCTCGAGAGAGAAAGTTTGCGAAGCGAGCAAAAGGGTTGAAGGGGATTAATCCTTTTTACAAATTTGATCCTTCATTGGCGATCTCCGGCGTTGAACCGGAACACGGGACACGTGACGAGATGAAAGGGAAAAACTGTCAGGTGGTTTGATTGAAACTCCACCCGGGAAGGTTGAACTTGATTTTTAACATAAAACCTTTGTTTTTGATACCGGAATTAATTTAACCGGAAACTATAAACACATGTTTAGAAGGGTTTTAGAATATGTTTCAAAGGTTTTGATCACAGAATTCAATTTATCTGTCATTCAATATGTAGGAACAAGTTCAAACAAGCTTCCTTGCGTTGGCAGACGATGAGGACGAACGAGTGGGAAGAATAAATAAATTAATTTAATCAACATTCCCCGGAAACCAATTACCCGTAGTAAGTTCTACTGCTCCTCTATTTACCTTGCCACCACAAACGAAACGAACGTTCGGTGTAGCCCACGGTTGAGGTGAAAGAAAATTGTCACCATTTCGATCGACCTCCCGGAATCATTAATACAAGAACGAACGTATGAATGATGACCACGACGGAATAGTGCACGGTGGGGGGTGTTTTAATGTGAATTTATCCATTGTTACCATCATTGGTGGCACCTTAAACTATCCTAGATGAGTTATTCTTTCGTGCGCGTAAATACATTTTACGCGGGCTCGGGGCATTGTTCAAGCGAACGGAAATGTAGAGTTTATCTAATTGGTTGTGCAATTATTTGTTATTCTTTTGTCGTGGTCGTTGTAGTCCGTTTTCTGTACTCTGGAAGCTAGAAAAGCTCAGCTCCAGAAGAAGGACTGATGCAACTCTTTTTCGGAGCCTTTTTTTCTACTATTTTCTACTCAACAAAGTTCAACGGAAAAATGCAAGCGCAAATAATCCAGAGGTGGAAAAGACTCACTTTGCATAATGGTTGAACCTGATAATCTGTATCCTCCCGCGAGGGTTAATTAGTATGCAGTCTGTACCCTTTCTACATCATGTATTTCACAGAATAGAACTCAAAAATACAAATGCTCTACTTTTAATTGCTTGATGAAATATGAAAACCAGTCGTGGAACGTAGTTTGCATTTTTTATAATGGAATTGAGCTGTGATTCCATTTCTTTGTTCTCAGGTATCATAACTCTCTCTGTGACAATCATTTGTTTAATGTTTAACTAACTTTCTCGATGATTGAAATAGGTTTAAAGGTGTTTATTGGTAGCGTTTTAGATAAACTACTCTAAATGCTTTGAATCGTTGATAAATCTTGTTTAGTACAAAACTGGCATGAAACATGAATGTTGCATTTGCGGAGTTTTAATACTTAGGCGAATTACTATGGTTCGTACTTAGCCTACGGAATAATTGTAATCTTCTGTAAATCATGTTACTTTTGGCCACCACGTATGGTATTTTTTATTGATATGGGAACAAAAAGCGAAACGATTCCATTCGTAGCTTTTCATGTGTTTTTGTCGTTGAATTTATAACCTCTGGGTGATTTTACTGACATGCTGGGCAGATGGCACCGATTTGCACTTCCGATTTGATAATAAAATCGCAACGGAAGAGCGTCTACGCATTCTCTAGGAATCGCAAGATTGACTCTGGCAGTAAAGCATGTCGTTCTTTCTGTTTTATTTATACCTCCTTTGACGAACGGTTTCAAATATAATTGACCCCAGACGGGGCCACTTTTGATTTGTTCAGTATTGTTAAATTTTTTTGCGTTTGTTGTCACCGGAAGAAAAGCCGTGCCAACTTTTGAGACAGAGTTTCCAGAAATGCACCGCTTTCTAGGGTACACGAGCTGACCGAAACCGTGCAAGCAATTAAGAAACAATGCCAACGGCCAAAGTTTCTTCCACCAACCCGTGGGCCGACGGAGGCAGTGGAAAGGAAGTGGAGGGGGAAGGAAAAATGCTGCTGAAAGTTAACCAAAGCTGTCAGACGCAATCGTCTTGTCGAGCAACGGGCTCGAGTTTTTCGCCGACCGTGTGGTTTTCTTCCCCATCGCCCCAATTGTGTAACCAGGCACGTTTGGTGAGGTAAAAGTTGGCGCGGGCCGGGGGTTTGTGTGGTCATAACACAAAGGTCCAAGTTTTAGGTGGTCTTGCAACCACTCATCGCCAATCAACAGGCCGGGAGAAAATCCGACTCAGGTGAGGGTGTTCATTTTTTGCTTTTGCTTTCTCAAAGTGTTTTGTGTTGATACTTTAATACTTTCTTCACTGAAACGTTGAAGTTGACGAGGCTTATGAACCGCCCCACGGTAATTATGAGAAGCTTTTTCCCGCCACGTCATTGTTGCAGCCTGTGGAAATAATCCTCGGGAGCTTCAGATTGTTTGTGATTATTTTAAGAACCGAAATGATATGTAACATGTCAACCTTCATCTGAATACCATGCGCTATATCCGTCGAGTCATCGCGCCATTTTCCCCATTCCTGGTGAGTGCTGGTTGCTACGCTTACGACCGCACACGACCGGGTTGCTCCACATTGTTTCCGGGAAGTTGACGGTTCGGCTTGAAAAGCGAGAGATTTTCCGACGAGGTGTCGTTGCCGATTCGTTGGAAGGTTCCGGGCGAAATCAAGAAAGGCTTTGTTTAATCATTCATGCAGCAAGCAGTTCCCAGTCAACTGTACATGCCAACAATGCACACACACACACGTCGGAAAGGACGCCGGCGTGGGCTTGTGCTCGGAAAGGAAAGGGAAACGATCGTGCCAAATACAGCCACGGACAGCTGGGAAGTTCATTTCATTGAGCTTATCCTGCACGTTTCCGTACCCGGCGTGGAAAAAAAAAACGGAAAGCCAATACTATGGAGCATATAATTGGAACGTTTTCGAAGCGATCTGAACCGTCGTTTCAGAAGTGAGGATGGTCCTTTTTATTCCGGTAGCCTGGCCAGGCAAGTCCGTTAAACATGGTCCGCACGTAGCTGTGAAAGTACGTAGCCATCATGAAAGTTGCACGAACCACCAGGCGCCTCCATCCGAAGGAGGGACATGAGTCAATGCGCCTCCCGAGTCTAACCCTTCCGGCGGGATGGTCCCAAAGTGAGAAGGGAAGAGGGGGTGATTGTGTCGAATTAACATTTCCCGGCGTAACGGGTTTTACCGTTCCATTCCTACGAGCAATGAGGACAATTGTGTTGTGACAACCTTTTGTCAGACGACTCTAAAGAGTGCCTTGCCTTGGTCATTTTTCCATACAGGCTTACCGATAGAGTTAAAAATAGAACTTTTATTTTTTGTGATGTGGTAGGTCTTTGCATCGAAACTTATGCTTGATTGAAATTCGAAATTTCGTCGCAGTTGTTAAGAGAAAACTCCCAAAAAACCGAAGGGGTTGAACCGAAAATATTGTGTCGTAATATAACCAAATGCAAGCAAAACAAGCATCAACACCCACATCAGGTGGTAGGCTCTTGATCTCTCTGTCGAACACTGTCAATCCTTTATGCGAACCCACACTTCGGGGGGAATCAAATTTCTTCTCCCCTCTGTCTCGTCATGTGTGCGAGTTGCGCCAAGGTTTTCTGTCACCATACGGAGACGAAACCCGAGCAGGCTACGCCTTTTGATGGCCCTTTCGATGGCCCTGTTTTAGTCACCTGGCGCTGTGTGTGTGTGTGTGTTGTTGCCGGATAAAGTTGCCGGTAGCACCGAAAACACCATCACCTCCCCGGAGTCGGTGCTGTCAGAATGTCCCCTTTGGCATGATGATGGAAGACTCTTCGGGTGGAAATTTGATGAATGAAATCTAAAAATAGCAACACGAGAGGGCTTCGCATTCACCTCTTCCCTCCCTCCCGCCCCCGGGGTAAGTTTCCCTCGCATGAAGAAAGGTGCTTTTATCGCCCTTTATCTGTGGGCTGGGGGAAGGATTTATCTTCTTTTCCCGCCAGCTTCGAACGCTTTCATATACTGTTCGGGGGTTTTTCCTCAAGGAACTTGTTCGAATATCAACATGCCACTCCCTCTCTCTCTCTCTCTTTCTCTCACTCTCTCTTTTTCTTTCAACCCTGCGATACTCTTTCTTTTTCACATTTTCAGCAAATGTGGGTTGTAAAACAGGAGAGGACCATTTTCACGGCCGAAATGGGATCGCTCGAATGCGGCGGTGTTTATGTTTAATGGCATTTTAGATGGTAGCGAGAACAATAACGATAATGAGATTATTTGGATGAGAAATTAAATCCCTGTTCACTTGCACGGACGCAAACCATGCGGCGAAGACAACCTGATACGGTGCTGTGTATGTGTGTTTGTGTGTTTGTGTGTGTGGGTAGTACGCGTGGCAAGGTAAAGTAAGCAATATCTGATAACATGCAGAAAATTAAGAGCTTAGTGGGATTAGTCTATTGGAACCATTTAGGTTTCGGGCTGCTGGAGAAGCCGAAAATGGCTGTTGCTGACAGCGGAGGTGTTTCCAAAAGGAAGCTGACGGAGTAAAGTCAAGGTCGGGGAAGAGTCGGTGATGACGCGCGTCAGAGTATCTCAGTGAACAGCGTGGAACGTGAAAGATTTCGGTACGCATTCTTGGAAAAAGAAAACATATCAAATTTCAAAAACCCGAATGAAGCTTTTAATATGAAATAACTTTGTTGCTTCAATTGTTAGCAAGCTCATCAGTTTTGGGTAGATTCGTAGAACTAACCTTTCGGCTGTGGTTACCGACACTTTGAAATTCCATGTGTTTGTGTTGCTTCCACCGGCAGTCACTTTGCGAAAATGTTTACGCTCAATTAAGGGGTTTTTGAGTGGGTTGGAATTGAAAGTCACATTGGAGTAGAAACGTTTCGTCATGGAACTCGTAATCCCTAGCTTTCTTGTTTCGTTAGTTTCTGCTTAGTAGGAAAAGTTTCTCTTCGTTTCAAATGCAAGAACGCCAACAACCAGAACTGTGTTGTCCGTGGGACAGGTTGGCGAGAGAGGAGAAGAGAAGCCCACTTCTTGGTAGAACCGTCTTTCTCCGAAGGCAAACACAGGGATTAGCTTCTAGCCGGGGTTGACCGACCCGGGGGTTCCGGGACTCTTCACTTCCTCGAGAACACCGTGCTGTGAGGTGGGAAGGTGGAAACAACAAGATGCCAGTGCAGTCTGATGGCCGACGTCAAGGGCGAGCGCGTGAGGAAGCAAGGAAGTTGGGGGGTTGGACTGGGTCTAGCAGACTCTCGGTAAAGGGGGTTTAATAGACAGCTTGGTAGACACGCCTTGTCTAGTGGGAGGACAGAGTGGTAGGGACCAGAGAAGAAAACCTGCAACGCTTTCCCCAGCGTGTGAGCAAAGTTGTCTTCGTGGACAGTTTGCATAAGCAGATCATGAATCATTTATGAACGATAAGTTTATGAAAGTTATCCAGGCCGGGAGTGGGAAAGGATCGTGTGTGTGTGTGTGTGTGTGTGTGTGTGTGTTGGAAGAGTGTCGGTTTCGGAATTGATAGAAAACGTTTCATTGGCGTAGGAGTTAGAGAGTAAGCCGTTGGCTGGTAGGAACACACCATGATCAGGTGGTTTTCGGTGAAGCCAATTCCCTGCCAAAGAGCGAGGCGTGTGTGGTGGATCCTTTCCCGGATGCGATACTCGCCCACGTTGCGACACTTGATTGGCTCTCGTGTGCCGCAGCGACCCGGAGCGTCGCCTGTAGCAGAAAGGAAACAATTACACACCAGCTCTGAGTGATTGGCTAAGGGAACTTAGGGAAGAGTCTTTATAGGGGACTTTTCCACCCTTTTCAGTACGTTCAAAGCGTTGTAGGTTAGGGGAAACCATGAATGGGCTAGCGTAAAACTGGGAAAACGCTTTGAAAAACATTCATCAAGCGTTTATCGGTTTAGAAGAGACCTTCACAGTTGAAAAGTAGATGTTTGATTTACAAGAAAACTTAGTTTTTGCTGTTTTTTCATTTTCGTAGTAAGTGAATTGATTTGGTTATATCTGTGTTTTACGGACTCACATTTATAGAATTTTATTGCTAAATTTACGAATAATAATTGCATATGTAATACCTAATTTATTTATAGACCAAGTGAAAGTAAGATATTTAAAGTATTTTAATAATATCTTACCACTTCTAGAGAGACATTTTTTTTCCAAAATCACCCTCAACGCATGTTGCTTCCATCTGGTTGCTTTTCTCCACGGTTGCATGATCAGCATTTTTCGTGGCTCCAGATATGTTTTCCCAATTTCTGACACCTCGAGTCGAACCATAACCAAGCGGTGAAAATTCCACCTGGATGTTGGATATGGTTCGAGCGACGGCATCGAGGCTGTGTTGTGCTTCCCGATGGTATGGGATGTTTGGATGCCTTGCTGTCTTCCCTGGCATGGTCAAGCAAGGCGGGGGGTTTTGCAAATTGAACTAACATATCACATAACACTGATCGTGCGGTGTTGGGAGACAAAGCTACCGTCACCGGTGCGAATTTGATAGGACGTTCGGCCCGTTTCGCCAAAAAATTGTGACACGATGTTTGAACAATCATTTTGAGCGGCGACTCTCGAAGGTTGTCTCTTTGGATGTGGTAAAGATTAAATATACGAAGGAGGTTAGAAGTGTGGAGGCTTTAATCAAAGATGGTCAAACAAAATGCACATTCCTATACCAACTCGATCTTGTATGGCTCCGACCGAACAGGTACTTTCACATTTCTAAAAGTTCTCTAACGGTAAGCTTTCAGGTTTCAGTTTTATTGACAAAAAACAAATTGATTTGTAAAACAACACATGCTACAACAAGTTTACAAGTTACAAACTTTTCGAATGCTTGAAAAAATGATGACAAACGGCCGAAAACCCTATCGGCAAACAAGGTTCTTTGAATATACCTTACTTTAAATTACATGCTACAAATGGTTATCCTTTCTGGTACAACTCCCACGATATTCTACAAAACACTCTCCTCATCATTCAGTGACAAAACTACTCACTAGACGTCAAATATCAGCTACATATTCGTATGCAAAGTGCGTGTATAGTACGTCAATTGTAAACCTGTGCCCTGCAAAAACCGCCCACAGAGCCCAAATGCAAGCTGAAAGCTGAAGCCCACAGCTCCTTCAAAAGCTCAAAATCGCTCTTACACACTGCCAACGCAAAATCGCCAAAAGAAAACGGCCCGACATGACAGTTTGTTTCTGAATCCGTTTTGCCAAAAGATCCTTTGCCAACCGTTGCTTGCGTAGCGTCGGTTTTTGCAAATGCGAGTCATATTAAGCTAAACAAACTGTCGCAATCCTGTTTGCGAAATGTTTTTCGCAAGCGTCTTCTACGAGCGTTCGATACAATTGACTTCTTTTCAAACTCCCCTTCATTGCAATGCACATAGGTTAAAGGATTAGCGTTTTACATATATCATTTTTTTTGTTGTTTTTTGTTTTTTTTGTTAACTAATCTTGCTAGCTTCTACGTTGACAGTAAATCATATCGTTATGGTCATCCAATTGATAATACCCTGAAAACATTACCGTCAGTGTTTACATTTTCTATGTTCTTTGTTTATACCATGTCTGATTAAGCATCCAATTACAACACGACCTTTTTTTTATCAAATCAAATAGAAATGCAATATAATATTTACTCATAAACTTTTACGAATGCTTTTGAAATTTACTTTAATAACAAAATGAATGAATAATGTGAGCCCGCAGATATTTGGATATAATCCATACAAGTGATTTGTTCTTGCAGATTGGGTTGTTTCATCATATTTGATAAGGATTTAGGAGGCGACATTTTCTGATAGCTTTCCCAAGAAATGAGTAAATTCGAAAATGATCAACTAAAACCGCTTAAATTATATTGCAAGTTTCCTAGGAATTCAACTTGACCTTGATGTAGAACCCTTTGCTCACAATTGATTATGAACAAGAGTAGGCAAAGAGAAAGTTCGACGACGAGAGAAAGAGAGAACTGGAGAGGGACAGAGAAATGTTGGCGAAAATCATTCCACCCACATAAGTGAACTCATATTTTGTTCGGCTGGTTAAAGTCAGAATTTCCCGCAAGTGCGTTTCGGGAAGGTGTATTTGTTTTTGTTTTTCTTCCACCAACATTATTTGACATAGATCATCCCACCTCTGCTTTCCATCAAAGAAAAGCGACCAGGTACACCACTCGGTAAGGAAGAATTGTGGGAGGGTTGAGATGGGAGGGGGAGGGAAGCTTGTTTGGCTTCCGCCAAGCAAATGGCCAACGAGGGTAGAAAGTTTTCTCGTTATGGTTTAGTGCGCGTCGAATCACCATCGCGCTCGCATTTGTATTGTTTCTTCGGCGTTTTCAGCCCTTTCGTTTGTTGCCCCCCCCCCCCCCCCCCCTCTTGGTCCCCGGTACGCGTTGCAGGGCAATCATAAGCAAAGCTGCGGGACGACATCGACCCGGAGAAGTTCTGACGCTGGCTTCGCTTCTCCGTCCGCTTGTTCAACTTCAAGTTGTTGTACGGCAGTTGCTTTGTTTCTTTTCTACTGAATCATCTTTTGTTGTTGAGGTGCTGAAGTCAAGATTATCTTAAGTTTCGTTTCTTTTTTTTCTGTTTACTGAAAAGGTACTAAAACTGAGGCATTGTTGCAAATTGTGCGGACTCGCACGTTTCATTCGGAAGCACATGAGCAACCAGCTGAAGCCTCTCGCTTTTGAATCACGGAATGAAACGGTTCGTGGTTGTGCGGGGGGATTGTTTTTCACCACGCCAACCACTGGAAGGACATATATTTCTTCATCTACCCCGGCGTCGGTCAGCTAATTACTTTAGACGAGAGTTTAGCGCGTTTACAGCCCATTCTGGAAAGTGTTTAAAAGGGACTTGTTGGAGCTTTTTCATGAATGCTGGGAACCGAAACAATAAAAAAACACCCTTTATCGTTCTTCCGGTACCGCAGCTTGGGTCGGAAGGTGATCGTTTCGTACGAAAAATTAAACCCCAAATCTGATTGGCTGCCTCGCTCTTCGCATGCCTTCGACAAAACAAAAAAAAGAACCGCTGCAAAGTTCGCAGGCACCCCACGCGACTTATCGCAAATTAATAGCGCTTTGTTTTGGGGACGAGATAAATCTCAACTTTTATCCGTCCTTCCTCGAGGACCCTTGTATTTTTTTTCCTTGTTGTGCGATCAAATTATTTTAAAGCCCTTAAGCATTCGCTGAAGGTGGGAGGCGTTGGGAGTCAGTTGCGGAAAGTGAAACTCGTCTTGTGAAGGGGAGGTTTTTCAGAACAGAAGTGAGCTTCCATTTCCAACATTTTGTCGGAACCGTGGTTTTGATAAACTGCTGTAAGATCTTTTCTCAAAATACTTAAAAGAGTAGGCAGCAAGCCATGATTTGTTTAGAAATTTATAAAGACACCTAGACAAAACTGATCGATTAAAAAAAAAATACAACTTTCATTGAGTTACTGATTTCCAGTGCTTGGCATTTATGCATTTCTATGTAACAATAAAGAAAGGCAATTCGATGCGAAAAAAGATTTTGTAAGTATAAAGAAGGAAAGCTCATTCAACCGCATCAAACGAGAAGAGTGAAAAAATAGTCAAGACAGTCGTAAGAGTCTATACAAACTAGGTCCTTTTTTGGCAAACAAAACCGAGTTTTTCCTAGAGTTTGTGGAAACGATTTTCCCCCCAGATGCCCGCGAGGTTAAGCGAAGCAAAACGTTGTAAGAACTCTTTATCGTTTGGGTTGGCTCTGAGGGAAAAGGGTTGAACTTTAAAACATGTCGTCACCGATGAATGTTTGGAAGGATTTCACTACTCGCTTAAACTCTGACCGTGCTCACCTGACACAATAATGCTATGGTTCGTTCACCGCCCTCGCTCGGTATGGTTTCGAGGTTTTCCGAAAGGTAAAATTTAGTTGTCAAGCGTGCCTATCCTTTGTTTTCACTCGATCTAGGTGGCTCTAGCAACGGCTTTTCGATCTGAAAGTAAAGAATGAAAAAAACGTTTTAATAATAATCGAGTTTGATTTGTGCTTACAATTGGTGTTTTATTATTAGATAGATTAATAGATTTATCAATTGTTTGTTTAACATTTCATATTCATTTCACAAGCAGTCTTCATTAGAACTCACAGGTAAATTTACCATCTGAAAGCAACCAGGCGTCTCCATCAACTCTAAATTTCTGCTGCTCATTAGTAATGTTCGTAACACAGCGTGATTTCATCCTGTATTGGTTACAGTTAGCGTGGGAGTTTTGGAATATCAAGCCATCCATTTTCCACAATCCCCTACCGATTTTCCAACGTTGATGTCCAATGCCGGCGAAACCCGAACTGATGAATACACAATTGACAACGCTTGGCATTCATATGCATGAAATGAATCATGAATCGAAGCAAAACCATAGCACGCTCGCTCGCATCCGAATGATACCCTCAATCGCTAGCGGATCATTTCCATTCCGACACAGACACCACCACCACGATCGCAATTAGCGATGGGATGTCAAAGATCAGCTGCTCTTGTGCGTTGCGGGGCGGAATGGCGGAAAATGTGGTGGCGTGTAATCAGAAACTTTTGCGGTGAACGCTTGGCAAAATTTCGATGACGTCAATCAGGTCGCCAAATGATTCCGGCGGTGGAAAACTCTCTCTTTCTCTCCATCGAGGGGAGAAAGGAAGCGTTAGGGTGGGCAGTATCCAGGTGACAGTTACAAAGTGCCGTAACCGAAGTATTTACACCGAAGCCGAATCACGGTTCTATTTTCCACCTAATCTACCCCCTCTTTCTCCTGCCAAAGGGGTGGTGAACTCTTTTCAGAGTGTTCCGTTTCCAGCCAGCGCTTCGAAAGTCAATACCGCGAATTAGTTGTGGCCGGAGGTTCCTTAATTAAATAAACCGCGCACGACGTTACTTTTGGGCGGGATCAACCACCCCATTTTCCACTCCCGGCGTGGTAAAAGTGGTACCAGGTGGGGGAGACACTTCTCATTATTTTATCACCGTCACAAAGCGTGTAGAATGTACAAATTTGCCGGCCTGTTTATGTATTATGTTAAGCTAGTTAATGTATTTGAAAAATGCCATCCAGGTCGGGGTGGAAAAGGATTTCGGAGAAAAATTAATTAAAAAATTGTAGGACGTAATACTTCCGAGGTTACTGAGACAGAGCACGATAATTCCGAGCCCCTGTTCATTGGTTGTTCTGCTTCTGCTGTTGTGGAAAACCCATCTCATCATCGCGCATTCAGTGAACGAGCTCGTAAGCGAGTTGATTTATGCATTTATTAGCCGCGATTAATTATTTGACTGTAATTTGCATTCCGAAGCGCGCCGTGAACTCACGATGGAGTGGTATTGCATTTCCTAGTGGGCCCTTGTAGTCCGGGTTGGGAAAAGCTAGCGGAAAGGAACGTGGGCGTGCAAGAGCACTGAGCTTAAACTAATTATTTTACAATTGTCAACTCGTTTTATTTGCATCATTGTTGTGCTTTGAAGCTATTCAAACTTATATTTTGGGGTGTGGGAGGGGGTGTTCAATTTAAATGAACTAATTTGTGTGCAATTTTAATTGCGAAATTGCACGATTGATCCACCATGATTATGCGATTAGGTTTCATCGTGGAATGTATTGTACGAATTGTATCGTGGAATGATAATGGGCGGTTCAGTAAATGTTAAATATCATCAAATTGGTGGAAATCAACATTTTACCATGAGAATAGTATTACTTCTGAACGAATTGTCACTAAAAGGTTAATTTATCGTATAAAAAGTATGTCATTTTCGATAGATGAAACATCACTCCATTTGTTTGGCCTTTGCCGGAGCGTTTTGCATCCTTTCGTAGTATTGGTCAGTGTCATTTATAGAATGACATTTTCCATGAGTGAAAACAACACCGACAATTGTGTGCATGCAGCGTGAAAACGCCATTAATTATCAAATTTGATGGAATACAATCCGAACGGGAACGCAATGGGGCGTGGGAAATGGCTAGGTTTTTCACGCAACCGCGTCGGTGTAACAAAATTACTGTATTTCCACGCGGCGTTTGGCGGGCGGGGTGTACGGGGGTCTCCATTTAGAAGTCCAAAATTAGTTCTCGGTCCAAACTCGGGGCGCACGAAGGCCTGAAGCTGCCCGCAAACAGCTAATGATGGTAAACCGGTTTTTGGGGGTGAATTTTCCTTCCCGTTTCTTTTCCCGTCTCCCGTGCTCCCGGGGACATTTCCGAGCGTGGCAAAGGTTGTGTAAACAATCATTACGCGATGAATGTGGCGTTAGTATGTCGCCCCGGAAAGGGGCACACCGTGTCCGTACGTACGGATTTAATTAAATCCCAACGTTTTACAAACCGGTTACGACCGAACCGAGGTACTATTTTGGGGCCAAACAGCTCGAACGGCGAGCCGAGTCCTGCCGGCCGGCTATTTGTGTGGGGACACAAATTAAGTTGGGGACGATAACCGATTTTCGGACGGAACGGGACCGTGAGGTTAGTTCGTGGCGCGTATGTGAAGGCCAGAGAAAAAAATAAAGTCAAAAGAAAAACAAACCCCCAGAACGACATGTTCACAGCCTTTAATGACCTCTCGGTAAGGGGCCCCCGTCTTTTTTCGGCCACACAACGACTCTCGGAAACGGAAAGGAAAAGCAAAGATAACCGAAAAGTTTGTGTAGGAAGTTTCCAAGAGAGCTTGGGAAACTGGACATTAACATCCGCCGACGAGAGACCGGCAAATGGGTGTCGATTTATTGATGTGACCATAAAATCGAGCGGGCTGTTTGATGACCTCTTCGCACCCACCTTCACTTCTTCTTCCCTTCGCCGTAGTGCGGAAAAACCGCACCGTCTGAAGTGTTTGCGGTCGCTCTCGGTGGACGCTTTCGTTTGATGGGTTTTTGGCGTTATTGGTGTGGGATGCACCACTGTTCGATAATTTTCTTGGCCCAAGCCATTATCAAAGAGGAAGGCAGAACTTGTTCGCAGCAGTAGCAGCCGATTCACTGAATTGCATTAACGATGAAAAGGAAATGGGAGCAGCTCGATTCTTTTTAGCAGAAACAAAAATCCTTTCACGAGAAATAATGAAGGACATAATAAAGAAGCGGCAAGTAATCAATGTGATTAAAAAAGCTGAACACGCTTCAAAGGTGGGTTTTAAAAAGAATTTCTCATCGCAAAACGAGAAGCGTTTCAAATGTTAATTAAAAAGGTTTTGTTTTATACGTTCCATCAAAGGAGTAATGTTGAATTCAATTAATATGACAACGGCTACGGAAAATTCCCTTCTGTGCATAAATCCAACCGTGGTGAAATTTACTTGCAATGAAAAGGCCTCCTCAGCCGTGGGCAGCTGCATGTCCCCAATGTGTGTGTGGGCGAGACTCAATTGTTTCCATCCATTACGCCGTCAAATGCGCACCCCTCATTTGGTCACCGTGCGTCGTGGCCATTTTGTATCGCTATCGTAGCGTGTAATGAACATTGCACTTGAAGCGATTATGCCGCCCCGAAACAATGAAACAATGAATGTGAACATATCATTGGCCAGTGGGAGAGTTTGTTGGCAGGAATTTAAATGAGCAATTCCAGGAGATAGAATGGCGAAAGAAGGTAATTACAATTGGGTTGGGTATTTTTCGAATAAAACTTTAATGAACGTCGAATGAGAGAAACCAAACAGGTGAGTGTGGGGATGGATTGAATAATGAAATTCATCTTGTGTTTTCCTGGGAACGTGGATTGCGTGGGCTGGAGGATTTTCCTGGAAATTCGGTGCAAAAATATTGAATATAGATTTTCCTATTTTTCCATCGCCCAACAAAAGGGCAATAACTCCTTCCTTCGTTCGGCAATTGGTTAATTTCTAGGGGGCTTCCAACTGAATGTTGGGGCATCACAACTTGATCCAATAGAGGAGACAGGCATTCTAGAAAGGATCGAGCGTCAAAATAAAACCACCTGCACGTGCAAAAAGGTTGACGCACCGAATGGTAACTACGAAGGAAACCATACGCTTCGGAGCAGAAAAAATGGCCGAGGGAAAACATACACTTCTGTTTGATTGGGAAATTGTCTTTCGCTCCAATGGCGTTTCATTTTCATCGGCCCAGTGTTTTTTTTGTTCATTTACATCGAAACCCTTTTTGGTGTGTGTTTGTGTGGGTGTGGGGTGGAAAGGAGACGAAAAGGAAACGGAAAAGGTGCGCGTAGGAGGTTTTCTTCGAGCTCTGTCCCAGTGAGAAGATATGACAATTTGATTTAGCCACGGTGCAAGTGACGTAAAAGGCGCCCCGTCATCGAATCAACCGGGAAAGGGGAATCACAAAACGGTCCTGATCTCTCAGTTGACACTCTCGGCTAGCTAGGATGATGGAAGATGGAAAACCCCGAAAGGACCCCCGAATGGTTACTCAAGGCAAAGACGGTGGGTGTTCGGGTTTTTTCGGGGTCTTCCTCGGGGCAGTTTTTACGCTTGGTCGAGCAACAAGATTCCATTCGTTTTTGGTTTCAGGTGGAAAGGCGGCACAGGGTGGCCCGACGGTGGATTGTTTATTTAGGACATGTGTACCCGGTTTGTCTCAGCTCATTGAATCAGTACGAATAAATAAATCATTAGGGGGTGATTGATGTTGCGCGTCCAGTATGGAGGAGGATGACGATAGAGAATTTTCCACCATTTTTTCCCGAAAGAAAAATAGCCAGATGCAAAAATTAGGGCTCGAAGGATGGTCTGGACTACCGATTGTGTACCGATGGGATGTGAAAAGATGTACTAGAGGGAAGATTTACTAATTAGATTTCCTTTTTTGTTGCTGGATTGATCAGATTTTTGGGGAAGAATGTTTTGTACGCAAAGAATCTTTTCCAAAGATTTGTGAAACGAATGCCATAGAGAAAGATAAAAGAATATTAGTCCAAATTGTTCAACTTTCAATTACTTTCTCGTTGAGTGGAGCATCTTTACAAACAAAACATAAGCATTAAGTTTATTTACACCTGTCTTTTCTCTCAACTGATGTGTTTATCCATCCATTGTTTCATTGGCTAGAAATATTTAATAGGTTCATCATTTCTTACATTTGTAACAAAGTCTTATTTGTGGAACATTTTGATTTTGGTGAAGTTTGCCTTTAAAGTTATTTTGCTTTAAGCGCTACGAAAAAAACCTGTCACCCATGTGTTAAACAAGCTTCAGGCACCATTATTTGGGAGGTAAAAAGTAACAATTTCCATTTACGATTCTTCCCCAAAGCGTCACCTATTTTTAGACCACTTGACGACAGTTGACTTGCTGAATTTCATTGCTCATTTATAACCCGCGAAGGGCCCATAGCTACGTACGCGAGAACGGGAAGGACAGGCAACTCCTAATCAATCGTCGGCCGGACGGACGGAGCGTGGAAAGCTTGCTGGGAAAAGAAATGATTTATCGCTCAAGCACCGAGCCCGCACTGAAGCCTTGTGCTCCGGCCTGGTCACTCGGCCAAGGGGCCGGAAGGGGGAGCGAGGGCGGACGGGACGGAAATGAAAAAGTGACAGGATATCGACAGCAAACACCGGCCCTGGCGTCCGATCGCGAGGACGAGATTGATTCGCTTATAATTACAAGTGATTTCTGATCGAGTGCACGATTCAATAAATTAACACCCACTACCGGTCAATCTTAAGTGGGGTGCTTCTAGGGGGAGGTGAGGGGGGGAGGAGCTGATGGATGGAAATTTTGAAAATAGGATCGCTACTATCTTCCATGAATAGACATAACCTTGAACGCCTTTTTCCTTGCTCGCCACACTCGTCTTCTATTTCGAGAAAGGATGTCGAATTTTTCCACCGACCGTTCCGCCCTTCAGACTCGGTCGTTGGGCTGTGATTGTCTTTTCGTGGCCGCACACCATGGTTACTGCGCCGCTGGGGGGGGGGGCTATTGTACTTTATGCCCCCTACCTGTGGCTTTCTGTTTGCCTTTCGGTTTTACGACTTTCCAGCACGAAACGGGACCATCAGGATAACTGGTTCGAGAAAGGAGGTGAACGACTGAAGTCGCACATACACACACACACACACACACACACACACAGGTTTAGAGACACGTTGTTGGTTTCGTCCTAGCAAAAGGGTTCCGCAGAGAGACAGAACGATTTTCCGACTGCCTTGTTGTGCTATTAGAATCGCTTGGTTTGTTGTGTTTAAGGAAAAAGAAAAACATCAAGGTTCCGTGTCACTTGGTGGTGTTGGTGTGGTAGCAACAGGTGCGATAAATGCCGCATCGTCGAGCGTCCACGATGGATGGGTGAGTGTCGTGACCTTTGGCTATGATGAATTTTCCTCGTGCCTTCACGTCCAACCCGGGATGGGAGGGATTGTCTGACGGACGGGTGATTATTGTTTACCCGCATGCCAGAGGGCTCCGATTGTATTTAAACTCCATCGGTCCATCTTCGGGACGGCGAGTCTTTGGAGAGTTACCCCAATCGCAACACGAACACGAGTTCCTATCGCGCACGATCACGATAGGGATCGTAAAACAAGCAGTACGATTGGGAAATCGATGGTGGAAAACGCAACCGTGCTTCAAATTAATGATTACTGGCATTGTTTTTCCACCCGACGGAAGTAATATTGCGTGGACCGAACGTGAATTTATAGAATGAAAACTCCCTAGCCAGCGTCCAGAACTGTTTGTCACGCATTCCGACAACAGGTGCGTTCGATTGTTTAACCGAACAATCAATTTCTCGTAAAACGCAACCGCATGAATACACGGTTTGGAGAATACACAAAAATGGTGTAAATACTCGCTGCAGGTTATGGTATCCGTTTCCCGAAAAACAGCACGTAGCAAGTCAGAAACAATACCAACCCACCAAAATGAACGATTTTCCTTGGTGTACGATAGGAAAAAAGGAACCACCACTTCCGATCAGTGGAAAAGAACCCCCGCTTTTGTGCGTCCGCCGACGCATACTGTCGGTGGTTTGGTAATATTGTAATTATTACTGACATTCATTGGCAATTGTGCGGTAGAGGTTAACGACGAAAGAGAGGGGGTGGGAGGTAAAAGTTTTAATGAGCACGCTTCCGACAATTTGCGTTGCCTTCGCATTAGTTTCTTCACCGTGGAAATATATTACCGACAAGCATTTGGTGCGATGTTACACACTTTAAGTTCATCTTCAACAACATTCATCGAGTGTGAAAGGGATGTTAACATCATATTTTTCATGACATTTTATTCGAATGGAATAAAAATATTTGTATTGGAGTCAAGGTGTGTCGGAATCATGTTCGGGACGCTTTGTTTCAACACCAACTACTCTCGATCCAACTGCATCGGACTGTCAGAAACGTCACAGCTGCAACATTCATGCACTTGTTTGTTTTGGAAATTGTTGTCCGAGGAACTGTTTAAAGTGGGCTAGGTTTTCCCAGTGGTAATTTTCATAATACAACGCCTGCGATGATTTGTTTATCCACATGTGGGCAGCACGCGAGGTAAACTCATGGTTCACAAGCGGCGAACAGCCTGTCAACCGATCCACCCCCGACCTCTAATAATTTTCCGCAGCAACATGCCACGCCGAAACGACTGCAAATCATTTGGCGAAGTTTTTCGGGTTGCCACAACTCACATGTTGACAGAGCGATTGGCAACGTGGGCGTCCCACCATGGCTTACATTTGCCCACAGCCTTTTTTGGTTGGCGCTCGTTCTAGTTCATGCTTGTCATACCACACGTTTATTGTCCAGTGTGTGTTTTTCTTGCAACGCTACAAAAATCACTTCCGGGGAAACAGTGTCCCGTAACTTTCCTAAGTGTTTTTTCTGAAGTGTTTTTAGACAACGTTGTAAATCGTTTTAAACATCCCAACGAGAAATTTTGTTATTAAAATTCTCTTGAGTAAAGGTGTAAAAGACTTCTCTTCAGAACTGCGCGCTCTTCTTTTCAGAATTCTTTTTACACTTCTTTCGCAGCAGATTTCCTAGGTGTAAACAGAATTCTTAAAAGAAGTGTAAAAAAATATGTTTACCCTTGAGGTACACCTCAAAAACGGACTCTTTTGAAAACATGACTGTGCCAATTCGCAGTAGTTTGTATGAGCTGGGTTCAGGATATCTTTTCATTCCAAAATAATAATTATTATGCAGGAAAATATTTTTTGTTGTTTTATTATTTTGATTTATCAAAAATATGTCCATGTCACCACAGCCTACCAAAAATACACCTTCGGTAGGTTATCAGGTGTACATGGCAAAACAGCCGACCAAAAATACATTTAGTAAGGTGTTTTTTTGGTAGACATGAACACCTTTGGTAGGAAAGTGCAGCACGGTTCTCCTTGGGATCTTTTCAAAGCGAAAGTTCAACACAATATTTGTTTTAGAAACGTTTTTAAAAGTGGAAGATACATTAACGTAACGTTGTTTCATTCGGTTTGCTTTTCTTCGAAACTTAAATAACAATCAAAAGTAAATTTTCTCATAGAACACCATCCTTCGTGGTAGAATAATTTATTTGCCATTAGAAACAATTAAACAAATGTCCTCTCGTGCCATCGACCACTTTAGACCCGGTCACAAAAGCCCGGGGATGAGAATGCTTTCCGTGCGCGCGTAATGCTGGGGAATGAAAATATATTGAACGACTTCCTACGATCCCTGCCTTTCCTGTCGTCCTTGCCGCCTGCTGCGCAAGGTAGACTAACCACCTCGGCATTTATGGCCGTGCCCTTTGGGGGTCGGGAAACACGGAGGAACACTTGCAGGAATAGGGCGCGCAACAGCTTGAACGCGCGTTTCCGCTACCGTTTTCCGGCTGCCAACACCATTGTATAGCACTTCCTGTGCAAGCGCCACACTATCGGCACTAATTGGAAGCACGACACAGGGGGGGCAGGGGAGCGCAAAGGACGGTGGTTTCCGGTGAGCTCAACAACGGGGGGGAACTCACCGAAAATATACACCTAGCGCAACTATCTCCCTGCCCGCCATCATGCGCCGATGTTAGTTTTATGCTTTGAGCTGTCCATTAAAATTTAATCGCATCAGCTTTCGGTTTGGGAATGTGCAGTAAAATCGCTCTCACTTTCATTCTCTTTCTCTTTTTTGGGAAAAGGGGGCTTTTACTCACGAAAAGGTAAAGGAGTTTCCCTCCGAAGGTTTCCCAGAAGGCTTTCTCAATGCGACGAGCGGGAAGTTTTACTACCTTTCGGTGGTGTCTTTTATCACAGTGCTTGTATTTTCCAGCTGTCTTCCTAATCCATCATCATCATCGATTTATAAATAATCTCTCGAACCCTTGCGGGCCTTGGGTCGGGAAGCGGGGTGGAGGGTTAGTCGTGACGTATCGCACAACTACAAAGGGCACCACTAAGAGGTCTATTTTTGGAGCGTTGCGATGTGTGCCACATTTTCCTTGAGTGCTTGCTTGGGAACTGGGTCAAACCGTCAGTTTCTTGAAGGGCGCGTGTAGAGCGCGAGTTTTCCCTCCGACAAAGAAGGTGGGTAATATTCTTTCTCCGTAATTGACCGTAAAATCACCGGAATAATCGGTGATTGGTGGAAGCGACCGGGAGCTTTCCAGTTCACTTGAACCGAACGCGGGGTTTCGGGTAGGGAAATTGTGAGTCAATAGTTAACGAAGATAATGGAAAGCTACTAGCCGGCACACGGGGAAACAAAGACGGTGCGCATCTGCATGCCTGATGGGAAACGACTCTTGTTGTTCTCCCAAACCCCAATTTCAACTCCCACAACACGAAGTTCGCCATTTTGATACTCGCTCGAGGACCTTCCTCGTGCTCGGAAAACTCGACACGGAGTGCACGAACAATTCGTTACCCTTGGGTGGAGAAGAGTTGTCAGAAAACTTTCAACCTTTGTCACCTTCTTCCATTCGCCTTTTGGACCTCCGGTTAAGATGTGACAAACAAGGCTGAGAAAAACACGGGGGCAACGATTGGGGGGCAGGTTTTCCCTGGCCGTAAGGGTAATCAAGTCCCCCGTCCGTCTGGCGTTCCCTGGCGTCCGCCCGACTCGTAGGAATATAATGTTGATTTGGTTCGTTTCGCTGCGAGGTTATGAAATTATACGAGTCTGTCTGATTACCCGGGAAATTCTTACCTCGTAATCGGAAACACTGGCCAAAGTCTGCCAAAATAATCACCACACTTTGACGAAGCACCGAGGACATTTATCTACTTATAGTTTTTGGGCAGAAATTGTCCGACAAACTTGTCAACAAGTTAACGCCAAGTTAATAATCTTTTGCGACTTGCGGCCAAAGAAAAGGCGCTGCCAATTGCAGACGATCGCTGGTGGAAACTTTCCCAAAACGAAGGTGATTATTTTTTCCTTCCGATGCGGTAATGAGTTTATTCCGAACGCGAAAGGTTTCGTGCCGTCGAAAGTGTCCTTTGGCAAGTGTCCGACGAATCGATGTGTGCGTGGTGTGGTACAAATCGGCATCAACTTTTTCCCGATCGATATTGGGGAGAAAAAGGCATAACCGCTTCCACCAATTTTTATTGATCGAAAACGATGTCTGAAGCGGGAAGGAAAAAAAGAAGCCGTTCCACTCTTCCAATTGTGTTTTCTTTGGCCATCCCGAAAGCGTGTCCTTTCGAGTTCATCAGGCTTCGGGAAAGCGGGGCGAGAAAATTGAGTGAAGGTTTGTTCGCTTTCCCTTATCGGTGGCACTTTCGTCCCAGGGTTGTTGCTCGTAGTCTTTTTCGTCCGTCTTCTTAACTCTTGTCAACCCCCCCGCCGTGGGTTCCTCACATGCTGTTGTTGTGATGATTTTCCCTCCCATCATTTCTCAAAGTCTAGCCGGGGGATGTTTGCGTTCCCGAGCCGCCCCACTCCCTTTGCGATGTCTGCCGGGGAGAGATAAAGAAAGAAATAGAACATCCTCGCCGTTACGCGTCCCACAATTTTCTGCTTCTTCTGCTTCGAAGGGGAAAAGTTACTGCCAGGGAAGTGTATGATGTCTGGGAAGACGGTGGGAAGCCGTTCGGTTCCTCGGACAGGAAGTAACCTGCTTGGCCGATGATGAAGGTTGCGCGCCGGCCTGTCAGCCCCAAAACCGTGTGTTCGGCCAAAAGCTATCAACCCGGGTTTTCCTTTCTCCTTTCCCCCTCCCCCCTTTTCCTAACTGACCTGGGAAAACTGTTGACCTTTTCATTATTCGACCCGGAGTTTGTCAGCAAGCGACTCAACATGTAACCCATCACTGTTGCTGACTTCCTCAACTTGTACTTGAAGAAGTGTGTGTTGAATGTGTGTGTGTGTGTGTGTGTTTTCGACCCTGAGGGAGAAGGATATTGTTATCGGTCGGACACGCAAATCTTGTTACGCTAAGGATTATGTTTATGGTCGATTTGTTCGAGTGTCTTCGGCCGAACCTCACTCAACGACCTTTATGATTTGTGATGGCGCTATAATTCACGGACGCAATCTTCTTTTTTCCCCCCATCCTGACTCTAATAATCTTGGTTGCGCGTTACCTGTAGAAGAATCATCTCTCTGCCCGTTCGGTATAATTTTCATTTTCGTTGCGAATTCTTACCGTGCATCTGTTTAGCGGAACTTTGTGGAAATAAGTTCAAAGCGTCGAAGCGTCGTATTACTCGAGGTCCTCCGTTCAAATTGCTTTCACTTCAATTTTGCCGCACGTTTGAAGTGCGCCCTCGGTGCTTCGCAAAGGTGGGAAGGCCCGCGTAATGATTAATTATGGGCTAGCGCTGAGGCTCGGGAAAAGTTTTTCGATCTCGCAAATTGCCGCGAAAATAATAATAAAAGTTTCGCGAACTGCAGCCACTTGGTAGTAGGCGTCGGCTTCGGTCGTGTCTGCTTCGGCAGGCTCGGCTCTAAAAATATCTGTGTGCTGGCAAACCGGTATTGTAGGCAGACTCGAGAGACTGGTGTAAATTGGAGCCATCGGCAAAATAAACTCTGCAGTAGACTCTGGAGACGCCCGGTACCGGTAGAATCGCGGTTCTTATTTACTTGAACCGTCGAGCTTGAGTTTAGAGCCGGAGGTATGTCTGCGAGGCGTTGTTCGTCTTTGCGCGCCTGGCAGGGGGCCGGAGGGCAGAAATCACGAATGGATGAAATCAAAGGAAATGATTGATGTTTGGTTTCGGGGAAACGCTTTCCTTGGGCCGCAGGAAACGCGAACGCGAAAGATGAAACAACGAACAACGAATTTATTGAACCGGATTCGCTCCTCCATCTTCCCGAGTCGCGTTTGATTGAAAGATTGCTCGTTAGTTTCGCGATCCACGGGGCGGCCCCCCGGAACACGATCACGTGGCTCAAAGGGAAGCGCAATCTTTGAAGGGCGGGTTCAGGGACAAACTGAATCAACATGCGACCCGTACGGTAAAGATAAATTGTGGTGGGTATTGATCGATCATTCGTGTGAAATGTATCTGAAATTGAATGAAGTTCTCCGTCGGTTAGGCAATGGAAATGGGCTTGCTAGTCTGGTGTATAATGTCGGGATGGTTTATGGTGGCGTTGGGAAATCATTGTTTCCATATTCCAAGAAGTTTTGTTCCTCTTTCAAGCTTTCTTTTTTAGCTTTGAAAATGTGCCTTGTAAAGGGTTTGAGCTTTAATAGTATTTATTTTTTTAATTTTACTACTAACTAGTTTTATTTTTAAATTTACTTTAGTGTTCAATTGAAGGAAATGATTGGTGTTTTTCACAAGAAACAACCGTTGATCTTTCAGGTTTATGTTTTTACACCTTACAAAATTGAAGGTAGCTAATAAAAAAGATCCATTTGTTATTCTGCCGTTAAATATCAAAATAAACGTAGGCATACGACAAATAACTTTGACATATCTTGACGGGAACTCATCGCCATGCCGAAAACTTTTCTTACTGTGAAAAATTTCTCTTTTGCTGTTTGCTTTTCTTCCCTCCCCATCGAACGAAGTCAACCGAACCGTGGATGCGTGGGAAAAATGGAGGCGGTTCGGAAAAGATTGCTCATCGGAAAACCTGCAAGCGGTAGCACAATTTTCCACTCAACACCTGTCGTTATGTAAGCCCACTTTTCACATCGCTCTTTCTTTCGAACGCCTTCTCTTCCTTTCCTTATCTCCTTTCTTTCATGACTGCTAAAACACCAGGTCGTTGGAAGTGATAAATGAATAAATTATGCACACGGAAAGAGAAAAACTTGGGAAAATCGAAAAACGCACCACATCGTTTTGCGCCATTTCGGCGTGGGGGGAGGTTTTCCACAACTGTTTTTGCGCCTTTCAAGGTGCGCTTTTGAAGTTTGCAACCTACTTCCGGTCGCGCGGGTCAGTGTGGGGTTGGTTATTGCATAGAGCATCAATTTATCGACAGCATCGATGGTTGGGAGGGAAAGTTGAGTGATGGCATGATGGTAATACACTAGAGACAAGCCGTTCCGAATGCTCGATGAAAAACAAATGGAATCGCAATCAAGTAGCAGTCATTTTCATTCGCATTTGGATTGATTGGAGATTTCCCATTTTTTGTTGTCAATGTTTCAAACGTTGAAATAATGATTTGTTGGTTTATTTTTATGTATTTATCAACCAGCTTTGAAATGTCTCTTCAAAAGTGCCTTTAAGAGAGATAGTTTTGTATGTTAGCAAACTGAGAAAGGAAAGCTAAACTAGATTTGTAGATTTGTTTGCGTGTTGTTTTCCTTACGTCAAATAAGAAAACGGTGCACTTTCCTCTTGGATGGAAGTAGGACAAATTTGGTCCTTACGTTCGGAGGGATGTTACGCGTCCGTAAGTGAGCGATTCACCAAAGAAAACACATTTGCGGTAACGAAGTGGATCGGCTCGGAGCGGGGCAGGGGGCAGAAGGGCAAAACAATGTTCATAAAATCAAATGACATCCACATTAACATCAACAAGAGTGTGGGAGGCGACAAAAATGAAAGCAAACAAATCCCGGCGGTGTCGTCGCTGCCGAAACGAACGCGAAACGTCGCGAAACGTCGAAAAGAGGGGCGTTGGGGAAGCGAGTGGTTTCATCGATCGTGCACGAAACGAGGAAAAACGATATCCTCGACACCGGAGGAATGTGTTCCTACCACAATCGTTCGACGCACATACAGACACACATATATTTGTATTTCAGACAAACCCTCGTATCCATGATTGGGGGGTTCTGCGAGCTCAAGAAAGGGTTGTGGGAGGTTTTCCCCCCTTTTTACATTCACAAGAGTTTCCCGATTGCGATGAATGAAACCCGTCCCTCCATGGTTGGTTCCATTTCCCTGTTGCGGTAAAGGATGTGTTGTTTCCTTCGAGTTGAGTGTAAAGTTATATATTCTCCGTGGGCCCGAAGCGGAAAAGCTTCCCTCAAATGCGCGTCCTTCCCTTTTCGATCTAAAATGTCATCGAGTTGTCACTTTGGAAGGCATGAAATTCGCATGGAGGGTTTGAGCACTTTGCATGTCTATTTTAGGCATCTACTGTTAACCTTAGCTGCTTACAATTATTTTACTAACATGTTTTTCTCATGCATCCCAGGTGCAAAGGAACATTGGTTCTTTGTTTCGGGTCAAAAGCATACCCACTCGCAACTATTTACAGCTCTAAATTCTCGAACGCTCGCGTGAAAATGTGCGAGAAACCCATTAATTTTGATTGAATGAACAATTTATCTGTTGATAAGCGTGGAAACACATTATTTAGTGTTGCACGAATTCGGAAACGATAAAGTCGCGCTCTTTCCTTCTTGTACGCCAACCTGGCCCGGTGTGTATCCGGCATGTTTTTATCGCTTTCGGGTTCGCTTTTCCTTCAGCTTCACCTGGCCCGGGGTTGGTTTTCTTTTTTTGTATTTGCGCGGCCCCAGACTCGAGAAGCCTACGCTGAGCGGTAACCGTAAAAACCGGTCAACAATATGCGACCGAGTGCGAGCGAGTGGGAAAACAGCGAGCGACAGCGGAAAGTTTTCCACGCAATCCTTTTCGGAGGGAAAAGGAACGAACGCGTGGAAATGAGTGTGAGAGCGAGCGAGAAACGAAACGCAGAGTGTTGAGAGAGGAAATGCGGAGCGGAGACAGCCCATTACGGCCATAAATTTATATCAGTACCAGCGCCACCGTCCCGATCTTTGCGGAGTTTGTTGTGCTATGACGTCAATATGACGTCATGTAAATTATTTCATGCTGCTTGAGGGATGGGAAAGGGGGGAAGGTGAACCCGGTGAACGAGTATAAACTGCGAAAGCACGAGCAGTGAAAAAGCCGAACAGGAGAAGGATACCCGGGCCCTTTCCCCCTGAAAAGCACACACAGTTCTCTCATCTCGTGTCTGTGTGCGTGTGTCTGTAGCTGTGTGGTAACTCTGCCTTGCAGGGGCAGCTGGATCCTGGCTAGTTTGTCCACCTTTTTTCGCGACCGTTCGTCTGACTCGCGAAAATTACTCGCTCCGTCCTTGGGTTTAAGGGGAGCGGGAGGAGGGAAAACGAGCGGAGTTGGGGGAGGGAAAACCATCCTGGCATTGGCAGTGAGTGTTTCGAGCTTTCCACCGAGTCAACCCAAGGCCATGTGCACGCGGCACCGGTGGAAAACTCGCTGCCGGGAAAAGGAAAAGCCTGCGAATGGAGACGTTTGTGTTATTCATTGTGATTTTCAGATCCTCATTTCCGGTACGTCTCCGTCTCACGTGTGTGTGAATGTGTGGGTGCGATACGAATGAGCAGACTTTCCGACTCCCGGCATCCGCGCACCGCCCCCCATCGTTTGTCATTCTCTTTCCCTTGTCTGAAGCTTTTCCATCCTTCTTTCGTGGAAGGAAGATTAGACTGTCTTTGATCGCTTCGTCCTACGGGGATTTTCCTTGAGGGCCCAACTCTCTTCTCGCCATCATCTCCGGTGCGATAAGAGGAAAGATTCTCGCTTGAGTTTGTTGCTGGAAAATATCACCACACCGGCGAACGGGAAATCCGATCAACTTGACGCCTTGCACTTATAGAGATCTCACAATGGATGGATGCGACTTTCGAGCACCGTGTTTGATTTTCGTTGTGTTTGACCGCAAGATTTATATCCACCGTCGAGGGAAATTTAACCCTGAACCGGTTAAAAAGTTTCTTTTCGTCTGCGTCTGAAGGATTTTTCCGGCTGAAGCGTCACCACTAGAATACGTCTCAATCTCAAGGTTGCTCGCTTTTTTGTGAATGTTCTTACATAACTTACCACCCAAGTGTGTAAATAATACTTCGACTTTCCTAAATAATTAATTTCTTCAACGATAAGTAAACTGGTGAATTTTCACCAGCCAAATGCGCTGCATTCATCTCACGTCCATTGAAACCTCAAAGAGTCTTGCTCGTACTTTCGTTTATTTTCCAGCTCGCTTTTTTGTCGTTCAACATGAAAACAAAGAAGGAAGCGTCCTAGCAGAAAGGGAAACATACAGCTCGGTGGTGTGTTTCATCCACCCAACCGAACGTTAGGGATAAAAATATACCCGTTGCGTTCATTATGTATGGTGGTTGTTGGAAAATTTGCTGCAAGTTTTGCTTTTATCGCCGTGCAAAGTTTCCGAGCACGTGCAAACGACCAGCGGGGTGGGGCGGGTGAGAAGGAAAAGAAAATTGTCTGCGAGCATCCATGAAACCGTTTGAAATTCTCACCTCGTCCACGGCTCGCTGGGAGTCGGCGTGCGAGTGGATTGAATAAACCGAGTTCGATACAACCAGAGTATATTATACGATTTGTGACATGTCTTATCATTAAGCTTTGACTCGCAGCGAAGAAGCCGCCATTGTTGGATGGGATGGATCTGTCTTGAAATCCCCGGTTTAGAAAACTTTCTTTTGAGGCTCGCAACAATAGGTTAGCTAATGTTGGAAAGTAATTCGAAACACGTGAAGCAAAGAAGACGCTGCTCGTTGGCTTTGGGGCATCGGGTTTTCACGACCGTATATCTTTCGAACGTCGCCAACAACCTTGCTGTCGGACGTGTCCCGCTTGCTTTTTCTAGGGATGGTTGAGGGCCCTCCGGAGCAGCATCCCACGGATTGTTTCGTGAGCCGCACGTTCTCTTACAACTTGTTCGTCTTAGCCGCGCCGCAAGGGTCGTAAATTTCTGCCAAAATTTCACTTTTGTTCCATTTCGTCCGGCGTGGGGGAAGGACAGTGTTGCTGGCTCGGGAAGGCTTGCCTTTTTCCGGGCCGTTGTTCCACGTGCGTACGAAACAAGCGACATACAAGCGGAGCGTGGGGGGAAAGCGGGTTCATGGCATTTTTCCCACTCCGCCAAATGAGCCACCGGGGACGTATTAAACAACGGCAATGATGATGTAGTACATTTTCGGCAGACATGTTCTAACCTCCACCGTGGGGGGAGGAAGGGTCAACGTGTCGGGAAAAGATATTCCACAAGTGAGATGAAGAAAGAAAAACACACAACGCAGTGTGCGTTTTCCGCCACTCAAAGTTAATCCATTAGCTGACGTGCGGATGTGTTAATGAAAATTGCGAACGCACCGGTGGGTAATATGCTTGGTAGTGTTGGCCAGTTTTAATGCCTTCGGAGTCGATTACTTCGTCACATCGTCTTTTTCAGCTCTATTTCAAAGCGCACTATCCGCCGGATCACGCTGCGTTTAATTGTAAACAAACTTAGTAGCCAAACGTAAACAATGATGACAAGTAGCCAAAGGTAATCACACTATATTAATCATCTAATTATTTACCTTGGTTGAGGTGAAATTTCGCCCCAATCAATATGTAACATTTGAAGGAGAAAACGGCTATCGGTTTTGGATGTTGGACTGTTGAAGGTTTTCAAATGATTTGATCATCCTTGCGATATAAAGGAATTATTTTTATCCTTCCGATAGCTGACAAAAAGAGTAAAATACCACCATTTTTTTTGGAAGACCTTCTTGGCAAACCAGACGATTTGGTTCCTATATTTTTATTTCGTGCTTGACGACTCTGGCGTCTCAAGATCAAGATCGGTTCCCGGGAATCGGATCGGTGGAAACCTGACGAGTGCGTGCCTTTCGAGGGGTAAATGCGATTATCTTCGACCGGCACACTATTTTCACCCGCTGCAAGACGAACCGCGCTCCGTCATGGCATCGCGTGTCCGGTGGCCATTTTGGCATCGCCCCCTTCTACCCTCCCTCCCGTTCTCCTAAACAGTTTTTAAACGGTAGCCACTCGGATTGACGCAACGGGCCGGAGCTTTTTCGGATACTGCGCAAATTGTGTCGTGGCGCGAGTGTGTGTTTTAGTTTTATAGTGGCTCGTCATCGAGTTGCGCTCGCTTGGCGGCGTGTCGAATTCATTATGTCCCGGAAAACCCCCCTTCAGTGGGACGAGAAAAAAAGGGTATGATCGATCGATGGATGCGCACGGACGGTGCGGGTTTGATCGCTTATGGCCCCCGGGGGCCAGAAATAGCTCCGGGATATTTTTAGCACCCCCGCTTTGGCGGATGCGAGGGGCAAACACTCAAATATTTTATCAAGTCAACAGTCGGTACCGTCCGACTCTTCCTGCTCCTTGACATCGGGATGGAGGTTTGCCTTCTCAAATATGCACGAGCACTAACATAACAAAGCAGTGTGGCCCGCGATTATCTGCGTACCCGAATCGGTCTTGCCGAATGGAAGGAAGTGGTCCCGCTTTTGCCATCACGCCGACCAAGACACGCCATTCAACCGGGAGTCAATCGTACCGAGGGACAACTTTACCTTACCCTCCTTGGTTTTGGGAAAAGGAAAATAAAAGGAACGGAAAGAAAAAGCGCAATTCCCGGCCCGCGGACGCGGGGAAAGGACACGCCACGGACTGAGGGCTTAGTTAAAGATTAATCGAAATGGTTGCCCTCTTTGTGCTTTTTTGCTTCATAAAGGAGTAGGTGGGGGCGAGCATAAAGGAGTAGGTGGGGGTGGGTGGGAGGAAAGGATAGTGCCGGCGCTCCAGTGAAAAGGTTGTGTGAAATCTCGAACGGGCTTTCCCGAGCAACCGAATCAACAAACAATTCCACCGACCGTTCTGCAGGCCTACGATTTCTCTTTCTCCCTTTTCTCTCTCTTCTTCTCTCTATTTCTCTCACTCTCCTTAAAAATGCTCAAATGAATACATGAAAAAAGGGCAATCCACCGTGCGGTAAACGAGAATCGAGACCATCCTCCCGTTCGACGGGGGTTTTTGGGGTGGGAAAATCCACCCACGGGGAAGGGACGGTGGGCGGGGCAGCTTGCGGCATGAAAATGTGAGGTGAGTTGGAGTTATTTTTAGACCACAAACCGTGGTCCCGCGCCTCCAGCGCCCCGGACGGCCGGGGACCCTTTTGAGGGTGGCTTTTCTTCCCTGGCTTACCTTTCCCGCTTTTTTCTTCCCAGGGTAAAAGTTTTTCGTCTTTCAAGCGGCTCCTTGCGCCGGCCACTGGGTTTTCGCTGAACTCACAATCAGAAAAATAAGCGGTAGGTGTATGGGTAGTGAGTGTGAGAGATAGGGCAGAGAATGTTTTCGTGACCCTCCGCCTGATGGAATATGCCAAGTTTGCGGAATTACTTGCAACGCAAAAAGCGCCAGTAAAAATACCACACACCATCATACGGGAAGGAGCGTGGGGGAGGGGATGGGGAGGAGGAGGGATGAGTGCTTGATGAGGACCTAGGGAGGGCGAATCTTCGGGTCTCCGAACGTGCCTGAGCCGAGCTTGATGGAGCAATTTGTTTGACGCGAAATCTGACGAAAGAAAAAGGAAGACGGTAGAGGCGGAAAACGGCGAAAGGAATGTTCTAACCCGCCCCGGCAAGGAAGCGGAAGGTGTGGTGGAGGGTGTGGGGTGGAAAACTAATTGAATCAATTAAACCTGTTGACGTCATGGTAGAACAGTAAGGGCCTCGATTGAGGTTGAGTTGGGCTAGGAAAATAAAGGATCCCTTTAGTTTGGCGTAAGTCTCCTGTAAAATTATGTACCATTTTTGTACATTTTCCACTACGGGCTGGGTTTAAACATACATCAAGTGACCTGGAGGGTTGGCCCAAGGACTCGAATGGAAAATATTTCTTCATATCTTTCAGTTAAAGTTGCTTTCTTTGCATCCTTAAATGCCCCAAACATTTGTTTCGCATTCCTATTTCGTTTTATGCTTACGAAGCTCGGGGAAATTCGTACGCACGCACGTACGTACAGAGTCAGCCAAAAATACCTTCCCCCTCCTCTCCTTAATCTGCTAGGAAAAGCAGGAACAATATAAAACAAACTATTCACACGAGAAACACGTGTCCCTCGAGCATTGCACATGGTCGATATCTTAGACAAATGGGGGAAAAAAGGGAAAACATCAGCGAAAAGAAAACTTTACCCAAACATTGTAGATATCAATTACATTCGAGAAGTAGAGGATGAAAAGCATTCGTTAGGGAACACAGGTCCTTCCCAAAATAGAGAAAGTTTGCTATGAGCTGCGCGTCAGCTGAAGGAAAAACGAACACACAATTCCGAGCAACACAGTAAACAGAAAAGTCGTAGCATATTTTTGTGTTTCTTAGAACTCCTTCGAGGCGGGTGTCCTTTACATATGCCCCTTACACACAATACTAAGGACGTGAAATATTCCTCATTTATAAACAGAATACCGTAGCTGTCAATAAAGTATTATATATTATAAGTGTTTGTATGTATGACTTACCTTCCTAAGAAGTCCGGAACGCTGTCAACCACCAGCCCCAAAGGATGTTGAAGGCATGTTGTGTCGTGCACTGGCCAGTTATGTTGCTATGTTTACACTGTTATGCATGCTCCTCTTCCCGCGTGCCACTCTTGTGCATTTTTGCCACTATCGTGTTTTGGGATTCGGGTAAAGTTTTTCCTCTAAACCCGCCGTACTTTCGCTCCCACTACTCGAGAGATTTTATTCGAATTGGGTTGTGGTGTAAACTATTGCATGTTTTCGTTCCTACGCGTGTAGCAAAGAGCGTGTGTGTGCGCTTGGGAAATACATCGAGGTACTAGGAATTGGGAAAAGTTACAGCTAACCCGTACTTCTGTTCTCATTGCTCAACGTATCGGTCTTCTCGCATTTCGATCGTACTCTTCTCAGTTCGGAAAAAAGGATACCTTGCTTTGTCTTTTGCTCGTAAAAGGATACTCTGCAGATGGCTCGTTTCAGTGCGAAAATGCGGTGCAACCGTAGATGGTGGTGAAAATGCAAAAAATGTGACAGTAAACATATGCTTATGCGTGCGATTGTCTTTGGGCATGCGGTGCGGTGCATTATGAATACATGGAGGAAGAGGTGCATACTGTATGCGTTGCTACTATTGGCCTTGGTTCGTTGTTCGAAACGGAAACATAAGGAAAGCAAATGGAAAAACCAGCTCGAATAATCATCGTCCCCACCCTCCTTCTCGGCATGAAAAGGTTGCGTCCCCAGGAATGGGAAAACTCAACACATTCCCGTTCTCCAGTTCTCATGAAATTATTTCCCGCCCAGCAAACCAAACGAAAACGAAAGACATAATTAAACCATCGAAAGTAATGTTTTTTTTTGTATTTTTATTTTAATATATTTATTATATCTAAATTAATTTATGTTTTCCAGTTGGGCTTTCTTTTCCATCACTGTTTTATGCACTTGTTGCACGTACTCCTACCGTTTCAAATGTTTTTTTACTTTCCCTGGCTCATTCGATTTCGTAGCTACGCTCCTCACGCTCTCCACAACTGAACTGGAAATGGCCTTTGAAATGATTGTAGCCATTGTTTTTCTTTCACCTTTCGCAAGGGGAGCTCTCTGTTGTAAAAGCTTTGAGTGTACAATGTGCAATGCATGTCCGCTTAGGCCTCTCCTTGTGCTGCACTTTGCACATCTTTTTGTGTTGGACATTGAAAACGTGACTCCCTCTCATGTTTAAGATGTCTGCTAATTAATTGCGTGTTTATGCATGTTCCGTATTATGGATTTACGCGTTACGTGTGAGTTTTTCGATGTTGACCTCCTCTTGTGTCGTCTTTGAGAGCTACTTTTGAACCGATGATTGTTGGTTGCCTCGCGCAGACATTGTCTCTAATGCTTGGTTTACCTCAATGCATGTCTTTGCCGTATCGGTGCTTCTTCGTACGCCAATATACATAACAAATATTTCCATTCGATGATGACAAATAGTAACGACGCTTCTCCCACGACACCTTTAGCAATGTTTTCACCTGTTACGGTTTTGCATCGAGTTTTCATTTCTGCAACGTTTTTTTTTCTTCTCTAGCGAATTTATATATTTCCCGTGTTTTATTTGCTAGTTCTGTTGCCATGTTTGCTTCCTACTCCGTTTCATTGTTTGGGAGCCCACCGTGAAAAACCCACGAGAGCGAAACGTGTCCGTCAATGCTTTACTTTCTCCTTTCTGTTTTCGGAGAAAATGTCTAGATCTTCTAGCGCACAACGTCCTTGGGCGTTCCCAGTGCAGTTTAATCGCGAGTAATTGATTTCCTTTGTTTAGCAAGGTTCAGATGAAGCTCTAACGTCCCATCATGGTTAGAGCTTCGGTGCCTTGAAACAATACGATTCGCTTCTTCTTCCAAGAGTGTTAAATCGGCAGAGTTTGTGTCAGAGAAGGAAAATGATCTTACGATCACTTCTCCACTGACGGTGGAAAAGTAAAATATATCCATTACACTAAACGAAATAAAAAGCATCAAAATGTATTGCTAAACGCTGTGGGATGCAAGAGATTCGATTGATGATTCGCCATTTGCACGCCACGTCAATCAACGTAGGCGGCGGGCTCTCAAGCGTAAAAGAAAAAATATCCGGTATTGTGCCAAAGGCCGTGCGGAAATAACCGACGTCGACGCATTTGTTCGACCGGCATTTTGTACGCTGACATGTGATAAACCTAAAATAACCAACTCCTTAATCCAAGCTTAATTCGTATTCACTGGCTAGCTACAATTTGTTTGTGTGACTTTGTTTGCTCATAGTTTTTTTTTGGTTTGTTTAGTTTCAACTTCGGTCTACTAAGTCAGTCTTTTCATTATAATTTATTTTTAAACATTTATCTGGGCGACGGAGCACATACACAGCATATGAACTACGGGTGTGCTGTTAGTTCGTGGCTCGAAACAATAGAATCAAGCGCATGTATGGCCATTGTATTCCTTAAAATATGTACTACGTACAGCCGCCCGAACTTGAAACACCAAAAGTCACTTGTGACCGGCAAAAAATGGGCTCCCAAACGATGAAAATATCTTTCTCTCTCTCACACTGCTTTTTAAGAGGGACAAGAAACAATGCACATACCTTATGCTGGTTGAGTTGTACTCAGATAAAACCATTACCCGTTTAGCTGAGTAAAACAATTGGATTCAAGCAAGGGACCACTGGAGGAAACATTAAACATCATCCATGTCGGCAACGATACAACAGATAATTGACTGGAGGACATCTTAGGGTGACTAATTGATCACAAAATAGTAAAACCTAATCGCAAAGTTGTGAATAGAGCCCTTTTTTTGCTTGAAATAGATTCGCACAACTATCACTATGACGGAGATGTCGCTCATTAATTCGCTAAACTATTCATTCCTACCCACCATGCAACCAACAGTAACAACATCGATAACAGCAAAGAAGACGAGCTGCAGAACACCGAAGAAAGATGCGTTGATGGTGAAATAAATGTGTACATCGAGTGCGCGGATGAAAGTAAGGGTAGAAAAGGGGGTATTTGTTGCAAAACAAGAGGAAGAAAAGAATCAAATAAATCGGAAAATCAAATCAGAAAAGCTAAGAAGTTCCTCACAAACAGATGAGAGGTGTTGGATGACATGGTTCGAGCTGTGATTCTGAATGAATGGGGATGCTTTGGTATTACAAGCAACTTCAAACTTTGGATCTTGCACGGAGATGTGTGTTTGTGTGACCCAACGTGTCAGCTTTTGTTCAATGAAAATCTGTCTGGTAATTTAAAATAATTTATAACTCCATCTTTGTTCAGATGTAGTTTGTTTTCGTATTGCATATATCAACTCGTTACATTTGACGTTTCATCTTCGTTCTGGCAGCTTTTTACTCATTAAGTTTTGAAACGAAACAAAAAGAACGAAATACTGAACGTGTCATTATTACCTTTGCAGGTGTATCTGACGCATTAGTAGCTGATTGCTAGCAACTTTCGTCGCGGTATTCGCTGCAAGGCCTTGGTCGTTGAGATACACTGCCGCCATTTGCTTAATCTTGTCTCTTCGGCATGGGGCGATGTTAGCTTGTGCGCTTGTCGTTTACAGAACAGTAGGCTGGGTTTGCCTCGGAAACGTTAACTACCTTCTCAGTCCTTTTGTTTGAATCTTCTAGTAAGAGAGAGAGAAAGATGTTTTATGTCATTGCCTTGTCGCACGCCTACTTTCCTCATTTGCTTCTCAGGCGGTAAGTTTCTTGGATTGCCATTGAATGGCCTTTTTCTCTTCATTTCTCCTCGAATTTAATCTCTGCTGTCTCTTTATCATGCTTTTGTTTAATTTTTTTTGTAGATAATATTGTGCAAATAGACATTTATAAGTATGTTGTGTGTGTTTGAGTTTTTTATTTTCGTTTGCCTTGCCTTGGAAACTAGCGTTAGTGTTACTGTGTCCGTAGGTTTCATTTCTATGCTTTTTTTTATGGTTCGCGGTACTGGTTTGGTTTTGTTGCTGGGATGTATCAAATTGTGTGTATTGGCGTGTTTGTTGTTTTCGTTTGAGTTTTGTAGAAACGTAAGAAAATATCTCTGATGTCTTTTATGTGCTTTTGACGTTTGATTTGATTCATTATTTATTACTTCCAAGATTTTCATCGTGCACTTGTGTTTCCTCTTCCATCTTCTACTCATTTTGACATGATCTGTTGTGGGTTAAGATGAAAATGCGTGTGTGTATGTGTGTGTGTGTGGGTGTGTATATGTGTTAATAGCGCTCATGTACATGCTGTTTGGAATGGTTTTCGTGCAGGAAAAATAAAGGTTTTTCACTACGATCTGAAACAAAATCTAATAACGATGGGCTTGCGTGTGTATGATGGATTTGTTTTGTTTCTGTATATCCGCTAAACTTCTTTACCTCACTACCTCATTGCATTCTACACCATGCTTCACATTTACAATTGGAATTCGAGCATAATCAAATGAGCTGACTAGCGAGTTTACACAGCTTTATGATTTGTAAATCAACAAGGCTCAATGACACTGAGTATCTCGTAGCATAATGTGAAATGAGGAGCGAATAGGTTTTCTCGCATCCAACCGCACGTTTCTGGGACTTTGACAAACAGAACGCACCATCATGCTACGAGCGATCGACTGTTGAGACCAAATAATTACTGATTCACACTATGTACAGGTATCACAAATAAAGGGGGTTTTCTTCTTATTCGGTAGGTAACTTAACGAAACACTTCAAGCACGACTAGGCTAAATAATACCCCTTTGTTTTCTGCCACATATCATCATAGGCATTCATGTTTTGTCTTCGTAACTCGCCGTTATTTTTCTTTTCTTGTTTGCTGTGGATGGTCGCAAGTGAGGCGTTGATAACATCAGTCGTTTTTATTTATTTCCTACGCTCTCTAGTTGACTTTAAATGGCTTCTTGCACGAGCCGCTAGCTGCCTCAAGCCACGTGGGCATTTCAGTTTTGTTGATGTTTTGTTTTGCATCAATCTTTTGAGATTTCGTTAAAGACTTTGGTTTGTTTTGTTTTTTTTTCTTATACTGTGACTTATCTATACAATATAGCTGCCATTTCCATGAGAATAGTTTTCCTCCTCAATGCTCGTGTCTAGGTGTTGAGTTGATTTGTTAGTGTAGAAGATGTTAGTGTGCGGGATGTGTGTTGGAATGTCTCTGCGCGATGGCATTCATGCCTTCCCGCCAGCCTCACGGCTGTTTACAGAATTTCATTCTGCGTCGCTAGATCAGTTGTTGGTAAGATTTGTTTGCTAATTTCTATTAGCTCCACATTTACATATTGCTCGGGAATGTGATAAACAATTTTGGTATGAAATAAAATGGTGTAGTACTTGTTTTCTGAGACAAAATAAGGACTGAATCGCCAACGCATCAAAACATGCTGGTTACAATGAGTGATAAACAATTCACATTGATTTCATACACATGGTTACTTACAGATGGGTTGGTTGGTTGGTTCGTGTAGCGTCTTGTTCGTTCGTGTGTCTTGTGTTCATGGTGCATGTTATTTCGTGAGGAATGCAATGCTTTCATCTTAGAGATTAACGATGTGCTGTAGAGTACCTTTTTCTTATGCATTTGGACATTTTTCCCCGTCTCCCAGTCTCCTCGTCCAAGATCCCTTGTATACTCTTCAACAGCTAACACTTTTCTCGCCTCATCGCTGTACTTTTTGTTTCGTCCTAGTAAGTATCTTTCTTTCCTATTGACTACATGCCTGCTTTTCCCCCTGAATCGTGGCAATGGGCATGGGTGTCAGCTGATTCATTCTCAGGCAGATCAACAGTCCATTTCGAATTAGATTCGCTCGGTTCCGTCGGTTTTCCAATGTGCCACGTGCGCTTCCGCTTCCTTTCTTTGTTTACACCTAGTGCTTAGTAGGTAAATATATAAGTTTGTATATATATCTTTGCATGCCTGTACACACGGATGCATGCATTTGGTAACGCAAACATGGATGTGTACAGAGACATAGCTAGACTTCTCTATGGTTTTTTCTTTTGTTAGTTTTGACCCATTCGATTCTTCAGAGCGACGCTGCTGATGTCGCTTCATCGGCTGAGAGCCACTTTGCCTTTCCCTTCGGAATGGTTCCATCTCCATCAGTTTATATGTACAGAGTTTCTCGTGCCTATTTTTACATCTTACTTTCTTCTTCCATTTCTCGCCAACATTGTTTGTGTTCTGAGGACTTTCAATAGTGAATTGCATTTATTCGTTTTCTCTGCTGTTGTTACTCTTATTATTTTATTTTCAATTCTCATCTATCCCTCTTTTTCGCGTTCTCATTCTCTCTCTCTCTCTCTTTCTCTCTCTTTTTGCTTACTTACTTGTCATATTTCGCTAGTTTTGTTTCTCGACCGATTCGGGTTTTTTCGTTTCATTTCTGGTGGAATGTTGGGTGTTTGTTTGTTCGTGTGGTGAAAGTGTAACAATTTTTCACTTGGATCCGATGGATTTCGATTTTCTTCCTGTCGCTGTGTTGTTGTTTTTGCACTTGTTGTTGTCTTTGCTTTTGCCCTAGATTTAGAACTACATCACCGTTTGCGCCGGCATTTGACTGAACTGTACAACTTAACGGCCGCGAGCCCATCTCAACAAGGCGTCCGCTAAGACATCGAGATGAGCTTTTGTCTGTAAAAGGGAAGCAGAAATATTTTCTCGATTAGATGCGAGCAAGAGTTAGCAAGTAATAATATTGAATATGATGAGGAAGAACCGCTTTTTTTTTAATGCTTTACTCTTTTCAGTATGGTTTGACAAAATTTATATACACCTAATTTGAAGAGCTTATCGGTGTCATATTTTTCATACAAGGTGATGGATCGATATGATTAAGGGATTCATGGTGCACACGAGATCAAACTCAAACTGTACCTAATGGTAAACCACCAGGCGTCTCCATCGATCACGATACAATAATAGTGAACAACGCTCTAAGACACTACTACTAATGATTTGGGCTTGAGCTGGCTCTACTCACCGTCTTGTAGAACATACACGCTTGCCTGTCCTCGTCCTCACCCTCGGGACAGTCGATAAACCCGTCGCACAGCACGTGGTCGTCTATACATCGATACCGTCCCTGTCGGTCCGGCGTGGGACAAGCGAAACGCTCCATCCCATCCATGGCCGGTGGACACTCTGGAAGTGAAAGAGAGAAGTAAATGGTTTAGCTTTGGTATATGTTTCAGAATTAAAGTGAATATTTTTGGTAGAATTAATTTCAAAGAATTATTTTAAGAACTTTACTCAAAGGATATTTTTGAACAACGCTACTCAATCTGTTTATTTTTTTAAATGATTTCTCGATGCAACCAGACAACACGTATTACAAATCAGAATTGTAGCAAGAAGCAATAAAAAAATATCTTCGAAGACAACCACGAGCATTCGGCACGAATGGGTTGATTATTATGCAAATTGTTTCGAACGCCGTAAAAGACGCTCCGTGCAAAACCCGGGCGAGCCCGAGGCGGGTGCTCGGATTCAATTGTGCCTCTAAATGTGCCCGATCAGACGCGCAAGATAAGCAAACCGACTGTGGGCGGCCTCGAAAGGGGCACCGAACCCAGGCCCTGGGGGTGAGAACCGGAAGAAGGTGAGCCGGTGAGGCCGAGGGTTCTCCGAGACGGTTCATTCATTTGGCCGTCGTTGCTGAATGATGCCAACCGAAAAACCGAACCAGTATTTATGCCACGACGCGACGATTTTTCCGTTGGCAAAATTCCATTTTTATTCTCACAAAAAACAACAAGAGTTTTGCTACCAAGCAAGGGACTTTTCCGTGTGGAAAGGTGGTTGGTGGACACTGGGAAAAAGAAAGCAATATTCCCCGTCGTCTGATTGAATTGCAAGGAGACTGTTGCAAGTGGCTTGATTTATGTTGGAAACCGGTGGAAAACTAATCAGACAGTAGACAGAGGTTGTCATCGTACTAAAAAGAAGGGAAAATGAAACAACTCATCTTACGGTGTGTTTGACTATAATCAACATCAGTGAAGCCTACACATGGCTATACATATTAATTCGACTTTTCGCCAAAAGCCTTGGGCGAGTTTTCCGATTCAGCAATATCCAGCCGATCGGCACAAAACGATTGGACGTCCGCAGGCCAGCCGCTTTCCCCGAGGCTCGCCGCACGTGGAAAATTTATTTGCATATTTTATTGATATTTAAATATGAAAGTAATGAATACCGCCAAGCTTCCTTGTAGGTGGTACTGGGTTGTGCTGAAATGATCCACTCCTTCAGGGCGAGGCTTGATTTTGAGTGTTTGCATAATCGATGGCCTACGGCGTCAGTTTTCACTTTGGATCCTACGATTTTCCCTCGGTTCCATTGGACGTATCGGTTGCTGGCGTTGTGGTTGTTTACTTGCCCGGGTGTTCGTGTGCTTTTCAATTTGCTTCCGATCGTCTTAAATGAACCGAAGAGACAGCATCGGGACCGATGTCATCAAATCGGTCGACTCCACGTAGACCTCCGCCTTCGTCGTAAATCAGATTAAAAGCTTCCCCATACGGTCTGGGGAGGTGGGGGGAAACCGACCGGTCAAAGGGCGATTTATGGTGAGAAACATTTACAGTGACAAACAGCATATATCCCTGCCGGCCGCAATGGTCTTAGTGGACTATCCCGGTTGTCACATTGCGAGGGCGATACGGCGATAGTTTCTAATTTATCGTCCTCGAGAGGAAACTTTGTCCCCCATCAGTGGAAGTATCTTCGCATGATCTTCCCATCCCCTCCAAGGAAAACAGACTGTCTGCAATATGGTTTTCCAAGCCAGGAGGCTCCCAGATAGGGGGGAGGGTTTGGCCGAGCAGGCGGGAATTAAATGCTCAAAAGTTGCGAACCTCGAAAAAATGGAACACTTCCTGAACAAGAAACTCGTCGATGGATTGCAATGACAACTCTTTTCCATGTGTTGCTCTCCCCGGTTTGGCACATATTTTCTTAACACACACTCACACACACTAGTGTGGTGCATGTCCCAGTTCCGGGTGGCAGCGCCGAGCAGCGTGGCGTCGTCTACGATGCATCCATCTTCGCAGTCCATTTCACTTTTCGCCATTATGTCAGCAATGTTCGCTCCGGTGTACGTCGCCCCTGGGTTGAGGGCCATTTGGGACGCCATTTTTCCCACCAGCGTGTGTGTGTATATATCGGTCAGCTCGCCGAGGCCGGCCATCGTTGCGTCCTTCGTTCTGCACGGTTTTTCCGGAACTCCCACGAACTCCGATCGACGGACCGGCGAGCGTCCATTAAATGTATTAAGCTGGCACCGTTGATAGTTTCGGAGAAAACGAATTCATTTGCAGTCCCCGAAGCCAGGGGGGACGATTACCGCCATAAAGTGCCTGACGCTAGGCGTCACCGTCGTTTGGAACCGGGGCAATTAAAAGTCAGTCGATGTCGGACAGCAACAAACCGGAGCAGAACAAGGAAGGAGCGAAGAACAAAAGTTGCAACAATTACCAATTAAACCGCACCTTTTTTCAGATGCGCCCCACGGATTTTCCCCTGCATTCTAATGAATAGGGGGCTGGCTGGCAAGTGACTCGTTTCTTCGGGGAAACCGTCACCTGCCTGCTTTCCTGGTACTGCGTGGTTTTTTTTTCGTGGAGAAGCACTTTTCCTCTTCACTTCCAGGAAATGTACACCGCCTGCGACAGTTTCGAAATTCATGCGGGCTTGATGAGAGCTCGCATGGTGAGCTTTAAGACTCTTTTTTCCCCCCCATTCGAGATGTTTAATTTTTTTATCCCGATGTAATTTCTCTTCGTCTATTAAAAGCACCGTTGCACCACATCGTGTCCAACACAAAGAAAGCAAACTAATTGCATCATTTTCTATGAAGCGACGGGTTGGAAAGCGGGAGGTCGAGGTCGGGTGACATTCGAGAGTGAGTGTAGCGTTTAAAGTTCGCTTAGCTGCACTCGTCGACCCTATAGACCCTTCGACGGGGGGTTGTTGAATTCTACCTTCGAGGAATCGAGGGGATTCTGTGGAAAACCGCATCATACATTAATTAGCGTGTGGTGTTGGCGCTAATCAGCCACGTGCTGAAATTAGAGTGTGTATGTGTGTATAGGAGTGGTTGAGAAAATTTCCCATAAAACCACCATATTAACTTACACCGGAGTTTTTCGCGTAACACATTTTCTCACGTCAGTTTAATTAATCGCCAGAACCTTAGAAGGGATTTTTGCGTTTTCTCCGAAGTGTTTAGTGTCTTCGGTTGAAGATGTGCATTTGTATGATTGCTTGGATCAGTTAAATACGAGACAAGTGGGTTTTTTGTGCAAACATTCCATCAAAAGCAGGCGTTGGATAATGACGTCACATAATTTGGATGATTTAGGAGCTTAATGCCATAAATCAACGGGATCGGACCACATATTTGTGACATAGGTTCATGTCACCCGAAACCTGATACCGGACACAAGTCGCCCCAGACCGTTTGTGTGACGAGGGTCGCGTGTGTATGCTTTTGCATCCCCCCCGAAGTAAAAGTGCCCTGTTTTGCGAGGTAAAGAACGAAGAAAGGTGTGTCGATTGTTCGTCAAGCGACGGGCGAATGACGTCGAGCGTATTTTTAGGCCTTTCCCAGCAGGACGTGGGCTGCTAATGAAACTGATACGTCATCTAATTCGATGCGTCTGAGCGTAATTTCTTTTCGATCGCCACCAGTATGCGTTTGTGTGCGTGTTTGCTTGTCAAATCCAATAAAATCACTTGCGGGGTTTCTTTGTTTGAAGTGAACATTCGCCGAGGAAACTTTCTCGAATGACCAACGTAGCTTTTGGAGGCCGTCGGGAAAGATTCAAATTTCCCATTTGTTGCTAACCACTCAGTCATGATTGATCTATTCGGTTATGATGAGTTCTTTTTGCGCTCGGCAGTAATATTAATTGGGATGAGTAGGCAGAGATTGTGCTCCATCATAACGTCATAAAAACATTGATTTTGGATTTCGATACACATTGATACATAAATAGGATCATCTATTCAATTGGCGGTGGAGGCGCCCGGTGGCCGGCTTCAAATTAAATTCCGATGGAGGCGCCTGGTGTTTCAAGCAATCCGGTGATTGGTCGTGTGGAAAACTGCTGATAAAATACAACTTGACAAACCGTTTTCGGATTTCTCAAATCTGATAAATAATCTCACCTCAAACTTGCGGACGGAAAAACCATCGTGTCACTTGAACGAACTAAATTGTTTAGCGGCGGATGAAAAAACGCTGAGCTTCAATAAGCACTTTTATCAAAACTATGTCAATGGTATTATGATTTGTGGTTGCCAGGAAACATAACTCTGTGGGTGCACACTTCCCTGTTGCCATGTCAGCCGTGTTTGCTCGTTGCATCGAAGCGTTGCACACGAAGGACGGTGGAGTGAAGTGGAACTACCTCAACTTACAGCTGCCGGAGGATGAGAGTTGGAAATTCGGGACAAGAGTTCTTTTCGTACCATCGCTTCTTCTCACAAAACGAGCGGGATGGATAAACGATACCCGTTCCGAATCCGGCAGACTCCCACGGACCTTTTTTTTCCCGTAAAAAAAACTCGAACGCGTCACTGAAATTCTTTTCCCACGCACGGCAGCTCTTAATATCTCTCTCTCTTTCTCACTCCCGAGAGCGGACTCCGAACGTTCGATTTATCAGCTCCGTTACCCCGAAAACTTAAACCGTCGTGATGGAAACTCCACTGCGCCCAGTTGTCCAACGCTATCGTTCACGGGTGTGAAGCAGCGATATTTTGCAATATTTATGTGTGAATAAAAAATCTCCGAGACGCAAGGAGCAAACATTTGCAACGAACGGACCTTTCCCAAAGGGTCCGATGGTGATGGGAAGAGGAATGACTCGGGTGCGGGCGTGGGGTCTTGCTGCTTCTTTCGGAAAAGTTTGGCTCACAAACAACGATGATAAAATTGCACTGGGAATGTTCTTTAAATATACCGCCTCGTACTACCCACACATTGGGTTGGTGGGGAGAGGGGGGGGGGGGTGCTGGTGAAACGGCGTGAGAAAATAGAGACAGAAAAGCACACCGAGCGTAGGAGTACGGACTCCGATGGCAGGAAGCTGGGCGATGGGGATTATAAATCTGGGAAGAATTTTCCGCGTGCAATTCCGAAATCCAGGAAGTGGTACCTCGTTCCCCCATCCCCTCCTACGTCTCGTCCCCTCGTCGGAACACTCCGGTGGAAATATCGTGAGTCACCAATCGTAGCGTATAGCTTACTTTCTCATGTGAACTTCCCTTCTATTGCTTCTTTCAAAACAATACAAGGAAAAACAGGCGGCTACACCCCTCCCTTTCCTACACACTGGTTTGGTTTTCCCTGTCCTCCCCTTCCTCTTGAAAGGATCGTCTTTGCGACGATGTTTGTGTAGGCGATAGGATTTTGAATCAATAAGAAACGCTAGAAAACACGTACCAGAAACGTGCACTCACGATCCCGTTTTGGTTGTGTCTCACCCACACTCTTCGCCCTCACTGGGGAGCGAGGAAGGGTGGGAAAACTCAAGGGGAGGGGGCGGACTTCAAAGCACCAAAGTGTGCGGTTCGCAAAATATATATCGGTGCCAAGCGTCCGCACTTTTTCACTGCCCAGTGTGAGGGTGAGGAAGGGGGTGGAACGCAGCGTGGGACTTTCGGGCGGGGTGGGGGTGGCGCAAAAAGGGCGAGAAGCAAAAAAAAAACAAATCAAATGATACACCAACCACCCCAATTTGTCTGGACCGTGTGGCGCCACGACGAAGAGTCGGAGTTGATCTCTGCTTCTTCGGGTTCTGATAGCCGTGTCTGTGTGTATGTGTTGTTGGAGCTCCTTCAAATATCGTTCGCATTGGCATTGCATCCGGGATTTGTGCGAAAGGGATCGTCGTGGTTCGCGTTTTCCGCTTTTCCTCCCTCCGCTATTTCCTCGCCGGATTCGGTTGGCGTTTGGTTGTCGTCATCATCGCGGTCGTTTGTCGTCACCGTTTGTCGTCGTGGTGGAAGATATTCGATTCCTGGCTCTTTCTTTCCTTGCCTCCCTCCCCCTCCCCTCTCGTCACACGATTATTCCGTTCGATTCTGGATGGCGGATGGGTTTTCGGGTTTTCGGGTTTTTCGTGCGGTGGGCCGGGATTTTCATAAAATCTCAACCATCGCGACAACGCCACTACGTGTGTGTGTGTGCGTGTGCTTGTGGTAGTGTGTTTTTATGTTTACGTAACCCGTCGCTGCCGTTCGGTGTGCTGCCGCGATTTTTATGCCATTCTATTGCTGCATCGTTTCGTCATCGTTTCGTTGCATCCTTGCTTGGGAAAACGCATCACACGAGTGTGCACGCGCGTGTGTGTGTGAGTGAAGGTTGTTTTTCTTTGGCATTAGTTGTGGCAGCGAAGCCAGAAGCGACGCGGCAGGTGACGAAGGTGAGCCGGTCCGTCCCAACGACTCGAACCATCGTGGCGCCTCAAGTGAGATGTTTGAAGTTTTTCTTTTTTCCACTCCACTTCTCCCCCCCCCCCCCCTTCCCCCCTAGTTGCCTCGTTGTCGCCATCGGTTAGTTACCTTTTCGCACCGTCGCCGGCGTCGTAAAGATGTGTCGTAAAGTAGTGGCCACGATGTCAGGTGCTTTTCCGGGCGTTTCGGGAGGCTGCATCGAGAAGATTTGTTCCATTTTGTGGAAAACTCCACCGAACTCCACTGGGTGGAAAAGCCACCCACAACTTTTGCACATGATTTTTTTTTTTGTTGGGAAGTCAAAGACCTCGTGAGAATTTTTCTGGAGTAGCAAAACTAGCAGAGCAGCAATAGATTGCTATGATTTGCTAGGTTTAGTAATCGAAGAGAGAAAGAAAAATGACAAAGTGGAGTCTAAAAGATAAGAACCCTTTCTGGGAAAGTACTTTTGTAGTTGGTCTCTGCTTGAGCTGTACTCTATTTCCACATGTTGAGTTCATCTTCTAACAAAATAATTCAGATAAGAAAATTCCTCCAATAGATTCCAAATGTTTAACATCTTTTCCGCAAATCAACAATTATGAATCATCCCTCGCCAGAACGTACCCGCTTAAAGGTTTGCGAAAATACGTTCGACGGGTGGACAAAGAACGAGGAAAACAACCACCCACGAGTGTGGCGGATTGGAAAGTTGTTGTTTCACATGTTCGAACGAATGCGCAGCACGTCAGAAGAGTTTACAATAGGAAAGACGGGCAAAAGATGATAGCGTTGCGTATGACGTTTTGTTCTATTTTACGGAAGAAGCATGAAAATACGTCTCCGTACGAAGAATGGGACGAATTACGCGTTTAGTTTGTTAGTGTATTGATTGTTGTGGTTTGAAAATTGAACCAGAGATAACAACTTCTCTGAATCATTTTAAAGATTTAATGATTAGTTAGTTTGTTTTAATAATATTAACAAACTTTTTACCATAAAATGTAAGAAAAACTTCAACGCTTCTCTGAAGAAATTCTTCGTTATATGTTTTAGGCACCACACTTACTGATTTTTAACATGACGCAAGGACAGTTGTAATCTAATCAAGATTTATTCAAACAATTGACAAGTTTGTAAAGACTGTGAATTTTCACTAGTTTTTCCTGTGTATTTTGTGTAGAACAAAAAACACGCCAGCCGACTATGGACCATTTTTGTGGGAAAATAGAATACTCATATTTCCCCACCCTCCACATCTAAACCCCGAGACAACAATGTGTTTACTTTGAGTGGGATGAATCGATGTTGTTGTTGTTGTTTGTCTGCGTGCAAGAATTTATCGGTTCGAGTTTTGTTACTGCATCGCGTGGTGGACTTGTTTTTCCCGCTTCCTGCGCTTCAAACGCAACGAGCGCATCCTGTTTGGTTGTGTCCCCCCCCTCTGTGGGAGAAAGTTTTCCCAACCGAACAAACAACCGCGCGGTCCGGTTTGGTCAGCACGTTTCAACAGGATGCAGTTGTGTGATGCATTTGCGCTCGTAAATCATGTACGGTGGAAAGGTGGAAAATGTCTGCGTACTTCGCCGTTCGCATGGTAACTACGCCCAATTTTCCCACATCCAGCCTAGAGCAAAAATGTGAAGCAACGTACACCTGGCGAGAAAAGAAGAAAAAGGAAAACCCCGGTCCACCCGGAACCGGAGGAGAAAAGCTCGGTGGGAAATCCTTCCCGGAAGTGGAACTCGATACCGATCCGGGGAGGGGGCACCCAAAAGCCATTCCGGGGTTTGCCAATTTTCGCCTCCCACACGCAATTCCGTGACAAACGGCGTCACGAGCTTCATCACCATTTCCCCCATGCAGGAGCTTTTCCGACCGGCGTATGTGTGTGTGTTTATTTGTGTGCGTGTGTCGTTGGATTTTGGGATGCTCGTGTCGTCCGCAAACGGCTTCCTAGCACGCGTCATCGCCAGAGCGTGAGGATGCCCTGATCTCGTTCGGTTCGTCGGTTGTCGCCTTTTTTCCGAACCCGAACCGTAGTAACAATTTTTCCGTTTGATGAAACGATTTTCCTGCCATGCTCTCGCACCATTCGCCACTCGAGGCGCACCGATGCGCACCGCGATGGAAGGATGGCGTAACAGCCCTGGATATGCTCAGCCTCACACGCACCCTCCTCTCCCACCTAATTTCCCCCCCGGTTTAGGGGAAAAAAAAACCGTGCGACACGTGGCTCTCGGGAGGAAAATAGGCAGGTACGTACACCACAACGATCCGGTGCCCCCGGTCCATATATTTGTTCTGCCGATAAATTTTCATCCCACACCGAAGGTCAAGTGTCACTCCGTGAAACGATGGATCGTCCGGAATGAAGCAAAAGCTAACGACATTTTTGCACGGAGGACCACCACCGGAGTTGGAGTTTTCCCCACTTTCCCAGTTGGACATTTCGATGTCCCGTGGTGTGCGGGTTTGGAGATGGGTTTCGGAATGCGATTTGATTTATGTTTTACTTGTGCATCGTGATGCGTTTTTGTTCAGCGCAAATGAAAATTAATATCGTTCGACGGAAAAGCGCCCTCTCAACCCGAAGTGGTAGAATAAACGGACGTTTCAACCCAGGTGTCGTTCGATCGTGTCTCAGCTGAAGAAGGAATGGACCACTTTCGTTCCCTTGGACGAAGGAAAAGTGGAAACTCTCCGACAGCCAAGGAATAGGTGTGTTCCGTTTTTCTCAACTCGAAACGTGAAGGAAACGAAGCTTCACCATGCTGAGCTTAGGGCGAACTCCAAGGACCTTTCGGGATGCACTTATTGGATCGATCGAAGTGATGGGGGGTGGTTTTCAAATGGAACGACACGGTTTTCCGGGCCCAAGCTTCAAGACTCCTCTTATAGGAAGGATAAAACGGGATCAATGGAACGATTTGCATAAAGGGTTGCCATCCAGACAAATTGATTTCTGATACTACTTTTCCCTCCCACAAGGGGGGACAAGTAAGAGGTTAGGGGATAATTCTTTGTGGAGCATATTGATCCAGCGTTCGCAAAGGGAAGCGTATCTTGCAAGACGATCCATATTTGCAGCAAAATGCTTGCAATTTGTGGAGCATTTAGGTTTGTTTTCCTACACGCAAACTGTTATGTGCGCTTTCCCGAGCATGGATGTTTTCCACAAAACAGCTCCTGTTGTTCGAAGGGATGTTTTTCTTAAGAAAGCCCTCATGGAAAAGGAAAATCCGGGAGGGTGCGGTGGAGCATCATCAGAGGAACATTTTAGCCGATGGCTCAGTGGGAGTCCATTAACCGTCGGGTGCCTCATTAACTTTCCTCCGAGGCAGGCAGCAGACTTCGGGCCACCGGGTCTCCGGTAAACAGAGGGACGTCCCACTCTCTTCGGGCCATTAGCCAGCCCGGTCGGAAAAGTCGCTCGGAGTCCCACAGCGGTACTCCTAGCGTCGGGGGAGTATTTTTCGTTCTTCTACTTCGTTTTTTTTTTCTTTCGAGAAAGAAGGTTGTCAACCGGAATGCAACACCCACACGCGGACGGCGGAAAAACGCTAGACAGTGCCGGTTCCCAAGTGCCGAACTTTGGAGTTAATCGACCGAATCGTGGTCGCCGTTTTTTTTTTCTAACAACACCCATTGGATCGGGGTCAAATTTGCGTAAAATCTCAAAGACATTTCCCCTCTCATCCCGGCGAGCGCCGGAGCCCCCCCGAAGTATTGTGCAAAGGTCCCTTTTTCCACGGTTTTCCGTCGATCCCTTTGTGTCCCAACGCTAAGCTCGCACGGCGTTGGGATGGGATTAAAATAGGCGGTCTCCCCCCCCCAGGGAATCCCATTGCGCTCTAAACAGTGGAGAAGGAAGGGAAGGAAGGAGGGGGGGGGGTAGCGATGTAGTATTTGCACAATGTAAAGTTGACTTTTTCCGAACCGAAGCAAAACCCCGCTTTTGGCAAGTGCCTGCAATCTCCGCTCGAAGCGCGAACTACCTTTTTCGGGGCGTTCTCAAACTCAATGAGGGATGGCGTCGAAGAAGGTCCCGGGGTTTTTCTTGTGTGTGTGTGTGTCGGTGTGCGTGATTTTCATTTAACCGGCAAAACCAACAATCTCTCGTCGACCGAAAGGAAATCAATTGAGCTTAAATTCCGGGAACTTTCCCGGCCCAAGATTGTAATGGGGTTTTGCAGGTTCGGGTTGTCTTCTGTTGTACGAATTTCGTTCGTTTTCGGTTACAAAAGAAGAAGAAGATGGGTGGGGTTCGAAGGGTTGAAATAATTTTATCGTTTACAATTTTCTCTAACGAGGTGCTTCATCATTTACAAACACGAAGAGGAAAGGCCATATTGCAATAATAAGTCTGAAGAAAACTGTCGGATTTTATTCATAACTTAGGACTAAACTAAATAAACTTTTGCTTGCTAAGAAAAGTATTTAAACAGAATTTTGCAACATGAAATACGTAACCAAAAAGCTTTTGAAACCGAAAAAACATATATCTGAACTGCAATTGTATTACTTCGGACACGTATACATGTTAAGTCTTAAAATAAACACCATAAAGGTAACAACTATTTTGTAGATTTCCCACCTGAATTTATGAAGATGATTTTCTTTGCCTTTCTAGAATGTTTTCGTCTCGAATAAATTCCTTCTCCAAGCTTGGTTGTTTCAAACTCGGAATGGAAATATTGTCTCTTTGCTCACTCCACCAAACAATTAAACATTTTACGCGTGTATTTGTGTGTGATGATAAAAAACGTTCCCTTCCCTTCCTGAAAGTTAGAGAACATAAAACTAAACACAAACGGATATAAACTCACTTTGTACCGAAGGGAAAGGGAAAAACCGAACGGAAGGACTCGCGGCCCTCTTTAATTCTTGCTGAAGTCCAGGGAGGCGGTGTCGGCGGAAGGGTGGTGGGATCTCGTTTGTATATGATTCTATTTTCGGCCCGGTCCCGCTGAATAAAGCATTAAACTGTAAAAGCGAAAGCATTGATTGTTCCGGCTCTCAAAGCAACAAACACACTACGAAACGGAACGATTTCTCGGGCCACTTTGCGGCCATAATTCGCATTACCCTCTGTTTCGCTGTGTGTGTGTGCCCGGTTGGTGTGTAGCACACCAGGCCCCCGAAGCTCGCGGCGCAGTTGTCGGGAAAATTATTGGCTTGTTTTGGTCGTGCCTGCATCGCGTTCGCGTTGTTTACCGGTTGGAACGCGAACGGTTTCGATTTTGATTCTCTATCGGGAAAATCGTAGGAAAGAAGAACGAACCGCCGGGTGGAGATAAGTGGGGAAAGGAGGAGGGTGGCGTTTTTGTGGGAAATGGTCGATGGTTATTTTTACCACCATTTTGCTGCCCTCGATGTTGGTTTTCTTTTTCCACTCTCTCTCTCTCTCCCGCTCGAACGAAGGCCCGTTCGGTGAAATTCACTTCGTTCATAATTTAATGTCTTAACCCTCGAACGCTACTCGAAGTCGAACCAAGCTAAACGCTAGTTGACCGTGGCCATGTTGCCAGTAGAAACTATACCCCAACACTAACAATTTATGGTTTTCATGAAACCAAAAGGAAACCACGAGCTTGAGAGGCTAAAACAGTTCAAGTTGTTCCAAACTTCATTAACACCATTTATAACATGAGTTTCTAATTTTAAATCTTTGAACTTTTTCTGTTTTAGTTTTAGTATAAGTTTTCTTAGATAGTTTATCGGTTCCGCGTGCATTTATTAGTCCTGAGGGATTACAATTCGAAACACTGTTCCATTGAAAAGGGATTCAAAATGTAAAACAAAAATTCAAATGAAAGGAGGAGATAGGTTTCGATCGATGTTGTAACACTGTAAGTTAAAAATAGCTTGTTAGAGAAGGGAATTGGGTAGCCACAGTTATTGGAAATCATCAGCGATCCTGACGCTGTTTTCCATTCTCAATAATCCAATGGTTTTCCCCGGGAGGGTTTGTTTTTATTTGCTATACGAGTCTGTTCTCCAAATGTTTCGTTTGTTTTGCACATTTACACCCTCACAGAGAGAAGGTGCTACATGTATCATTCTTACTAGCGTCCCGAGTGGCATTGACTACTTTTTCTTAACGATTTAACGTTGCCTTCTGCGTTCCTTTTGGGTTTGGACGCCAAAGGTGAGTTGCATTTATTATCCACCGCACAAAACGCGACCCAAGCGAGGCAGAGGCTCGCATTCCGCGTTCGCACTTACGCTCTAGGTTAAGGACTCCGGGTGCGACGTCGATTGGTGTCGACGGGTGATGACTGTGGATTCGGATTTCCTTTTTATAGCACAAAAAAACAGGCCGGCGCTTCTTCCGAACCCGGCGGAGCTTAAGAAACAAGAATGAATAAATAATCATGCGGGCTGAAGGAAAGGGGGAGGAGGGGGTGTGCGTTTGTGCCGAGCCCGTGGTTCGGGTTTGGTTCTTTCCCACGTCGTGCCCTCCCAAGCGAACCCTTGGCTGCTGACGTCAGCAAAAGGCAGACTCCTCACTCAAGTGTGCTAGAGCGAACAAAAAAAGTCTCACATTTTCGCAAAAGGCAACGGAAAAACGATTCCGTTCGTCTGTGTTTCGAAATTTACAGCACCCCCCGGTGCCGGCCCGCCGCGGGAAGGGGGGTTGGAAAAGTCTTGGGAAAACAAAGAAAAAGTGAACGGGGTTTTCTCGCAGGGCCGAACAAAACGGAGCGAAAGCTTTCCATCCGAATGTCTTGGCTCGCGTGAAACCCTCCGCTTGGGGGGGAGGCCAATTTTCCGCATGGGATTAATTTGGAGCGCCCAAGTCCAAGCCCTTCCCCGGGTCGTCGCGGTTGGACGGATCGGGTCGGAAGAGATTGAACACATCTTCACCAGCGCCACCGTTTTTCTTCGGCGCTTAATGTGTGTGCAGCGTGTGCTAAATATATCTTCGTCCCGAGCGCGGTTGGGCGGAAAATGCTGACGGTAAAGTTTAATTAGAGTGCGGCAAGGTCACGAGAGTTGCTTCGCGGCACAACGCCACCCTTCCCACCCCCCAACGTTCACGGGCAACAAGTGTTTCGTGGGGAAAGTTTTCTTTCCACTCCACCCTTCATTTCCGTTAACTCTTTCCTCCCTTTCCGCTCCCCCCAGTGCGGCGTGAACTGCTTTTCCAACCTTTTCCGAAAGCTCGCGTGTCCCGTGGCCCGGCGAAACGTGTTAAGAAGTCCGGGGCCGTTTTTCCGCGCTTTACGTCATACGCTCACACGGTAGGGTGGTTTTTCCTTTTCTCCTCTCCCCCCCCCCGCCCTCTTTCATGCTACTCTAGTTTAGCATATTTTCCCAACGAAAGGGGTGGGAGTGGAAAATAACATTACGGAAAGGATAAGAGCAATCGGCGGTTTGCGAGTTGGAGTTGTTCGGTCAGCTTTTCGCTCATTTTCAAATTACCATAAAACCGAACGATAAGATTTGACCGGAGGGATGGGAGGGAGGGAAAAGCCCGACGTCCAGTGCACAAAGTGCCGAAGGTTTATGCCCGTCCATTGTTGTGTTGCCGTTGCGACACACCGTTTAAGCCGGCTCGTAAAGATTGTGGACGACGTTGTTTAAAGGGTACTTTGTTTTTTCCTAAAAGTGGTTTTTATTGTTGCTTTAATTAGGATTTCTTTTCGCTCCGGGTTTTTTTTCCATTCCTGAAATAAATTCACTCTTTTTTAGAAAACTGCAAGTGGCTGCCAGCTACCTTAATTACTCCTATCAAAATACTTCTGCCGAATAGTGGTTCATCCTTCTAAGCACTTCTAAGCTAAGTTGCAAAAGCTTTTACCGACAAATTCGATAAACAAACATTAAAAGCTGACCAGTAGAGACACGACGAGAAGAAGAACGGGTTTCGGTGTGTGCATTGCGGTATATATGCACCCATTTTCCCACGAGAACGCCATGGTGTCTGGTGTTGGACCGTGCATCATTTAAATCGAGAACACCTCCCGCCCCAAAAACCGTTCCAACCTTCGGCTAATGGATCGACAACTTTGGTGTCGAATTGTGAAGGATCGTTTTTTCTCTTTCCACCCTCCCCCTCCCTGCAATGCACCGAATGCAATCAGCAGTGCACTCTCTGTTTGCTGCTGAATGAAACTAAAAGTTTCCGCGCGGAGAGAGGGGAAAGTTTCGCCAACGGAAACATTTCACACCGGAACGCGGAGGCAAGCGTGTGAAACGATTTCCCAACCCTTGGGCCGGGGGAAAGTGAAAACACGGTTTTGGAAACTGTTAATGTATTTTTAATTAAATTTTGAACTAGTTGTTCGCGGCGTGGAGAGTAGGAATGGGCGAAAAACAAATGGCAAAGAGGTGAACGTGCAAGGGCGTGCATTGTATCACGCGAGGATGCCGTCGCCTGACAGGACGTTTGGTGCAATCTTGGCCATGAAACATAAATGCATTTTCAAAAAATCTTTTAATCAACGTAAACTGGATCAAATGAAATTCAAACAAACATGACCCTTTCCATTTTCACCTTCAGTTTTTTTTTTGTTATCCAAACTAATATCATTCATACAATAGTTATGCATAAATAATGCCCCAGTGGTTGCCACACACCGAATGCTTCCGGGAAATAGGAAACGAAGCGACATAAATAGCCCATTGTGCCGCGCGGATCATAAATAGCTGCCATCATCTCTTATTATTTCCTCTCTGATGAACTCAGTTAATGGCGTTAGCGATGGCATTTGCGTGGAATTTTTATTATCTTGTTCATCTACTCATGAGAGATTGCGCAAACGGGTTTGTGGAAAATGTTATGCAAAAACTCTATAATGAGCGATAAAATGGAACCGTTGTAAAGCAAGAAAATGCATTTTCACGTTTCATAATCACTTTCTGGCGGGTGGAAGCGGATGCATCGCCGTCGCAAAGACAATTCAATCGATGGAAAATCCAGCAGAAAAGAGGTAACAAAAAGGTAGTTTCAGTAAGGGAAGTGTTCAATCGACTGCCTTTTGCATATCGATACCGATTTTTATCGCGTTCGGTAATAACTTTGTGGGAGCGTAGTAAAACCCGAGCGGGTTCATCGCAATCAATTCCTCCACAACAGAAAAGGGAGGAAAACAATCGACGATGAATCGGTCTTTGAGATCAATACTAGGGTTTTTCTCTCCCCACCACACCAATATATGTGCTGTGGCACAATTTCGAGCAAACTCCGGTAAATAACCCGAACGGACCGGCGTCCCGCTGTGGCGCACTTGTGTCCCGGTGACGTTGTTTCCCGTCACCAGCGTCGTCGTCGGTCGTCGTCGTCGGTCTGGCTTAACGAGCGCCGAACGTCGAAGTTATTTTTAGTTCAAACAATTTTCCACCCACCCACCCCAATCCGTCCGCGGGGGTCAAACTGCACGCTCCGAAAGTAACGGAACACCCCCTTCGATAGAGGGGGGAGGTAGTGGGTTAGGAGGGGGGGGGGGGGGGGCGCGGTCGGGCGTGAGAAACTCCGGTGCGATAAAACGAACGGCGCCCAACAGACCGAACCGTAGCTTCCTGACCACGACCAAAAAATAAAAAAAAAGGATGCGTACGGTGGGAATCGAGGGGAGTGGTGCACGAGGAGTGCAGGTTTGGCCCACACACACACACACACCCAGCCCAAACCTTCACAAAATGCACTGATTTATGGGCTGGACATTATCGAGAGGTTTATTGTATTTCGCGCAAAACGCAACCGGCGTTCCGTCGCGTTCCTTTCGAACAATACTCAACACTTCGTGAAATGGAGCACTCTCTCTCTCTCTCTCTCTGTTCGAGGAGCCGGGAAATTTCACAAACAAGATTTGTTTATAATTTACGGAGCCAGTAGAGTAAAACACGATACACGGTGGGTTTAACCGAACAAAATTATTTAACACAATGTAGTAAGAGCTAAATGTTTAATTTGTGTGTTGTAAGGATGGAATAGCTGTTAGACCCAAAGTGTGCTATAAGAACCACGGGATAAACGGGGCCCTCCAGACATTTCCATTGCTCTAAATATTTCTATACCTATGGGCAAAATTGGACTTAGTTTTTACAACAGCTTGCAATCCTTTATACATATTTTCAGCATATAGTCTCCATGATTTTTGATAGGTGTAAATTCTACGCATCTTTTCGTTACTATCCATAACTTCACCACATTATCTTATAGTAAATATTAATTCAAAGAATCGAAAAGAAGTTAATAAACTCAACAATATAATGTGGTAGGTAACTTACATTTCCTTATTTTATGGAATCAGATATTTGATCTTAATTATTTGAAAATAAGTACGCTGAATTAAGCAATCTGAACAAGTTAATAAAATTCCTTTCGTTCATCTTAATTATGACCTCCACATCCAAAACCGACCAGATCTATTGAAAACTAATCTTTTCTCCTTACTAATCCTTTTCTACAATAAATGTAATGTTTTTCTTTTTTTAAATAAATGCAAATGTAGATTACTGCTCACAGATGTTTTTAAAGTGTGCTAAATCGCAATAGGGGTTTTTAAATCGTTCTTGAAATGTAAAATGTTTTTTATCAATTTTAAAAGCGATGACTAAAATAATGTAAAAAGGTAACAAAAAATGGACCATAAATTGGGAGCATTTTAAGTCAAACGGACATGATTAGATGAGAAAAAATATTCATGAAAACATATTCTGGCAAGGTTTTGGGTGAAAACTAACAATGGTTAAGCAATATCAAAATACAGCTGTACCAACTTTAATCCGCCTCTGGCTTCAGTTGTGATTTAGTAAAAAGTAAAGTATGGATAGGGCACCAATCCGTTGGAAGAATGTGTATTCGAATCCCCTCTGTTCATGTTTGCGATACTGAAAGCTGGCTTAAGTACTGAACATTATCCCGTGGAAAGAGACCTCTTCAGAAGAGAAACATGCAGGTTTTACGGTCCCTGAGGAGACTCCTAGAGTGCCATTTAGGGACCACGGGATGCCGGCGAGGTGCATCCTGCACGTATCCTTCAACGAACGAGAAGTGGTTTCGCAAAGGGAAGAGTTCGTTTACGAATGGTTTGCATATAGAGATTGCAGCTTTGGTGGGGAGGGGAACGTCACCAACGTACGGGAGTGGGGTGACAGATAAGTCGTTCTAGTTTTGAATTAAATTTTAAACCCACCCCGGAATTGGGTTAGCAGTGTTCGTGTTCAGTGTTCAGTGTTTCCGAGTGGAGTGTGACCTTTATGAAACAGTCTTCGGTGAAACCTCAGCTCACGAGCACGAGCGTCGGTACCAGCATCCCGAGTAAGCCAATAAAGCCCACTAAGCCGATGAAAAGAAGCCAGCAGTCAGGAGGGTGACGAGCTGACTCGGTTCAGATTCAATTTAAAGGACTCGCTCGATGCAATCCGGTCGCATTTTACGGAAGGAAAAATTTCCCTGCAACGGAATGCAAACACTCTGGAGTGTGAGTGTACGTGCATCCGGTACCAGGACAAACACACACACACACACACACACACTCGACCTTCGGCGCGTGGTTGGCCGGTTTACTTATGACATTTTGTCAACCCAGGCTGAGGCCGGGAAGCTAGGATCGTCGCATGTTTTCAGTGCGTGTGAAAGCTCATGGCGCCAGGACTTCAGGAGCGGTTAGGAGAGTCGGTAGTGATGTCTGTTTACTTTGGGCATCGGCACACTTTGCATGCACTGGCTGCACCGGAAAGGGGTAGAACTCTTCAAGCTGTCCGTATCATGTGTAGACTTCAAACAAGCGATTTGCCAAAGGATTTATTATTAGATGAAGTTTGCGCATCGAAAACTATTTCTCTCGGAGATTTCCCTTCCAGAATGTCGGAGTGTAACCAAAGTGCAGTGTTTGTGCAAACATACGCTTTGCAAAACTAGTGATGGGTAAATTTGACAGAAAACCGGAACCGCTTCCGAATGACTCCACCAATTTCGGAAGCGGGTCCGTAAGGTAGGTGCAATACTTCGGGCTCGGTGCATTCAACTCGGCTAGTTGGAGCGTGATCGGAGAGGCTCTTCACAACAAGCAGACACCCGACTTCTTGATGCGGATCCTCCGAAGTTACTTCGAAAACAGAGTGCTCCATTACGCCACTGATACGGGGACCAGATCGCGCGCAGTCACAGCTGGGGTGCCACAGGGCTCGATATTGGGTCCGACGCTGTGGAACGCAATGTACGACGGTGTGCTGGACGTGGAGCTGCCAGCGGGATCATCCATCGTGGGATTTGCCGACGACCTTGTGCTGACCGTCGCTGGTCGCACACCAGAGGAAGCAGCCAATGAAGCTAGTCGTGCTATCACCTCGGTGCAGCGGTGGATACAGGATCACTCGTTATCACTGGCGGTTGACAAGACCGAGATTGTGATGGTGAGTAGCCTGCGGCGTGGACATCCGCGCATTCCTGTTCGTGTCGGGGACGTCGTCATCAGTTCGCAGCGCAGTATTCGATACCTGGGAGTCAAGATCGAGGACCATCTCCTGTGGACACCGCATATTATACACGTCACGGAGAAAGCCACCAAAGTGAACAGGGTTCTTCAGTATCTACTGAAAAACCACGGAGGCCCATCTAGTACCCGAAGGCGAACATTGGCGAGCGTTGCTTCCTCCATAATGCGGTATGCGGCGCCAGCTTGGTACTCAGCGCTGAATATCCAAAGTAACCGCAGATTATTAAACCGTGTGGACCGCATGTCAACTAAGATGGTCGCTAGCTGTTTCCGGAGTGTGAGGTATGAGGTTGCCAGCGTTGTAGCAAGCATGCCACCTATATGCTTGTTGATCGACGAGGACCACCGGTGCTACGAAGCCAGAAGTCAAACAGGAAGAGCGGCAAAAGATATACGAAAGGAGCAACGAACTGTCACATACTCGAGGTGGCAACTTGAGTGGGATGACATCGCCATGCAGACGTCAGCTAGCCGGTTCGTAAAGTGGGCGCATCGTCTTCTACCCGAAATAGAGCCATGGGCAACCCGGAGTCATGGGCTGGTTAACTTTCACCTGTCCCAGGTACTCACGGGTCACGGATTCTTTCACGAATTTTTGTTCGTGAAGGGGTTTGCTCAATCCCCGGACTGCATCAGGTGTACAGGGGTCGTCGAATCGGCAGAGCACGTGCTATTCGAATGCCCAAGGTTTGACGAGGTTCGCAACCGTTTGCTGTGTGGGTTCGGGTTGATCCCCGTCTCAGCGGACAACCTGCAAGCGTATATGCTTCATAGTCGCGAGTCGTGGAATCGTGTCGCAACAGCAGCTTCGGAAATAACCAGGGTGCTACAGCACGAATGGCGAGTCGAGCAGCAACAACGAGCTACTGCAGCAGCAGCAGCGACAAGAGGAGACGCAGCGGAAGCGGCGGGGAGACGGGGACAGAGTCGGCCCAGGCGGATTGGGGGCATCCCGAGACATCGACCGGCTCTGGCTGCCCGGCTTCATGCAATGGCGCCTAATGCAAGAGTAGCCTGGAACAGAGAACATCGGAATCTACTCCAACGTATGAGGCGGCTGCGGAACAGGACGGTCCGACGAAGAAACCATGAAGTGCTCGAGCGTAGAAACGAGGCGATGCTACGCGTGCTCGAGGCGGTCAATGAGCAGGAGCTGGAGGATGCCAGACGCGACCTCGCTACTGCAAATGCTCAGCTAGTGCCACCACAACCGGCGCAGAGGAACCGCTCGCGACGACGCAACCATGTGAGGCGTCAACCTGAACAGGTCCTTCCTCCAACTCCGAGATAAGTCGGGAGGGAAAATGCTGGGAGCTTCCAGCGAGTGCTTCGGGAAGGTTTTTAGGGGGTAGTAAACGGGAGTAATTCAATTGGTGGGCAACCATGTCAATTGTATCCCGTTTGAGTCCATCGTCGAGAGCAGGATAACTTTGGTCTGTTGATCCAAAGGTTGTCTAGAAGCCTCTCGGCGACATTCGCTTTCCCCCTTCAGGGGATCGTCGCGTGCCACAACGTCCGTAAAAGGAGATTTTTGTCCTTCCGAAACCCTCCCATCCTAGCTCTACCTTATTGGTGCACATGCGGGATGGGGACAAAGGGTCAGAGAGGTCGCCTTAGAGGTCGATCATATAAAAAAAAAAAATACTTCGGGCTCGGAGCCGTCCGGAGCCGGAGCTGTCGGAGGATTCCGGATGACTCCGGACGGCTCTGGACGGAATCGTAGGTTTTACTAAGCGATTCCGATCGGAAGCGGTTCCGGGCGGTGGGTGCGGTTCCGAGAACTCATCACTACTTCCGACGAATAATTGAAAACGGACCCATCGTAGTTGACCATTCATATATTCCACGGTCTGCAAAACGAAGTTTGGTTTTAACAAAATGTCAAACTGTGGATAAACCCTCTGCGCTAATGAACTAATTAGTGGTGGCTACGTCCAGCCCTTATTTAGCCACACTTTTGCAAAATTTCATTAACAATCACCGTCGAAACTAAGTGGGAGTAGGGGAAGGGGGAGGTAGAACTACTTTCGGTCGAATTTTCATCGTGGTGAGTTTCCGTGGTGTATCAGTTTCGCCCGGGAATATCATACACACAGTTGGGAACGAACTAACGTCATTCGAAGGACGACCGAGAGTTGTTTCGCACTGGGGATGGAAACGCAAGTAAAAACATCATTTCATGTGAGGGGGAGTGGGTGGGGAAGGGGGGAGGGGTAGGGCGAAAATGCACGCAGGGTAATAAATTATTCATCAAGTTGCTCATTTATCACTCGCTGACCAGGCCGAGCTGACACGCCAGCATGATTGACTGACATACACGCAGTGAAAATGTTCTAATCTAGTCCAGTATTTTCCCTTCCCCTCCCCCCTCCACCCCGCCCCCTCACCGGGATTGACTGACATCCAGTGTGTACGTGCTGCTGCTGGAAAAAGGGCCGAGCGTTCGAGGTTCGTGACCATATCATCGCCCACCAACCAAACGGATGAACCAAACGGATGACGATCCACCCGGACGACGCCACGTTTGGAGGTGTTGGTTCCGACGCGAATGCAGCACGTATGTTCGCTGGGCATGGGCATCTTCGGGAAAAGGGCACATTAATACGATTAGTGTATGATAATACCCCATTATCCTCGCCACCGCATGCATGCCTCCGAACGGCGGGGGGGCTTTTTTTGCAATTTGTTTCCCCCTTTCGGACAAACACGTATCAGTTTTTCCGACTTACAAACCACCTTACTTTGGTGTCTTGTATTATTGGGTTTAGTATGCAGTCATACTCCTTTCCTTTTTGACTACTCTTAAAAGAATAACCTTGAAAACTTGCACCATATCACAACAGACTTTTTGTGTTTGAAGGCGTGTGTGTGTTGTGTTCAAATCCTTCTGAAGCAGACTATGTCAACTAAAGTTTGATTATGTTAGGAAAGCTGTGAGCGAGTAGAACAAACTTTTCGAAAGCCTTTCCATGAGGCTCAGTAGTTTAAGGGAAATTGCATACCCCACTTCGACCGGATATTCCCAAGCCCGTCTTGCATCCCCGTGGTGATGAATTGCCTTGCGCCGTCGTCGTCGTCGTCGAAGCTGGCCAACTTTTCCCGTTAAGGTGTAATATCTACGAAAGCACATCGATGTTGCCTTTCCGTTGCAGGCTTTCGGTGAAATTAAAAAAGGGTACAACAAGTGACATCCGTTCGTTCGTCCGTTCATCCGAGGAAGGTGAGTCAAAAGTGGGGAGGGTGGGAATGTGGAGGGAAGCTGTAGTGGGAGATATTAAATTACGAAATAAGAAACCCCGTTTCCGAAAAAACGGTAACGGGATTGCGTGTGGCGACATTTAAACGGCACATTTTCCACGGCGATGGAGTGGGCCGGTGGGGGGGAGGATAGGAGGGAGGGGGGGGGGTAGTGCGAGGCCGATATTGCTATTATTGTGGCACAGCCCCGGCAGATAAAGGGCGGGTGAACTTTGGCAAATTACCGGCTTCGTAGGATTGGAAAAGTTTTTGATACTGGTCGGGTTTTTCCATCCAGCGAGAGAAGGGGTGTGTAAAAGCGGGGGCAACTTGAGGTTTACAGCAAGGTAGCTCGATTGGTCGTTGGTATTGTCGTATTTTTGAAAGTCACCAGGATCCGCAGAAGCGGAGGTTTATTTTATCATTTATCCGAAAAGCGAGGAAAGTTCGGGAGTAATTGAGCCGTGAATCGCGCGCATCTGCTTGGGAAATGGATGCTCATGGCTGGGAGAGTGTGTGTTTTTCTTGCCGCTTTCCACGGAATCCATGTCAATGTTCCAATAAAGCTTTAATGCGAACGTCTCAAAGAAACCTCTCAAATTGGAAAACCCTTTCCAACAATCATCAAGTTTCCGTCGGAGAGCCGTTTTAAATGCTGGGAACTGCTTTCTGCTTCACTGATACGATCAACTCGCTCGTTGTACGAAGAAAGAAAATACATTATAACTGAGGCTGACACGAAACGACACGAATTTACCCGGTGCCTTGCCGACGCCATTTAACTCCAAAATTAGCTCCTCCGTTTCGCCGACGTCACAAGCACAAACCTGCTTCTGCACTTTCTGCAGCCGACCCCCCTGGCCTGGTCCGTGGGCGTGAATCGGCGCGGGGTAAATTATAAGGGAAATTTGTTGTTAAATTATCTGCGACCATCTCAAGCGAGACCCCATTTTCCCGCCCCTTTCGCCGGAGCGTGGCAAAAAACGTGACAACCCCCGATGTGTTTCACCTTAATTTGGGGATGGGGGGAAAAAAAGAAAAGCTCACCCTTGCTGGAGGGCAAGTTCGGTGGCCTCCGCCGGTCGGTGGATTTGCGTCATTTTGCCGACCACCGGTGGAAATCATACGCGAGCCGGAAACCGTAACCGCAAGCTCGATTCCGACGGAAGGACATAGAAGAAAAGAAAAAAAAGGCAAACGGAAAAGCGTACGACGTACTAAGGAAAACCAACCACCCGCTAGCCGGAGAGCGTACCACTTTTGAAAGGCGATTTATTTCCAGCGCTCGAAGGAGCACGCTTTTCCACACGCACACCGTAATACAGCTAAATAATAATGCTTAATCTTATTAATATCTGGTCGGGAGATTAGATTTTATGCTCGGCCTGTTGTCGATGCGATTATGCTCGAGTGCGGCTGGAGAGCGAGCGCTAGTTTCCCTCCCCCCCCGTCTCCCAAAAGAACCGCTCGGCTTTTTTCTTTGCCGTTTCTTTCACTTCGCGTCGCGAACCGAATCTAAATGGGAAATTATGCCACCGCCAACCTCGAAACCGGTCGTGGGAGTTCGGTGTCGTGTGGCCATATCACACAAGACATTTGCGATTGACCACAAATGGGAAGGAAATGTTTCGGCGCACCCATTTCCCACCCGAGGAAAATTCCGCTCCGCCACCCTGGGGGGTGGTGAACGAAAATTTATCGTGGGTAAGTTCCTCGAGCTCGGGCGTGATTTTTGCAATTCGACACCGAACCCACAAAAGGAAAGGAAAGAAAAGGGCCAACAAATAGGTGGAGCGTTCTGAAAACACACACACACACACCCGACGCTGTTCGCACTAAATATAGGATTAATGACGAAAGTGTGTCGCAATGTCGTCGGTCCAGCGTTTTTTTCTTTCTTTTTCCGTGCTTCGCTTTGGGGTGGATACTATTTTCGGTACGAATGACATGTTGTGTCTTGGCCCCCCCTGTTCGAGTGGTTTCCTCCTCTGCCCTCCCCACTTCGTTCCTGAATATTTAGCGCCGCATTTTCGGTATCCGATTGACGTAGACTCATTTCGGCCGGAGATGGTTTGAGCAGAGATTGTGCACGGTTTACGACCGTGGAGGGTTATGTTTTCTTGAATTCTTGCTTCCGAAACGATCAAGAATTGCGTGAGTTTTTGCTTCCGCGTTTCTCTTGAACAACCTGCCTTTCTATCGTCCTCAATCGGATGTATCGCCACCATAATCAGATCGTAACCGGCGAATCAGGGGATGGACAATCAATGGTCGTCCAATTCCCCCGAGAGGAGAGAACCGGTTGCGGACGCCACCGAAGCCGGCCACAGCGAATCAATCACCGAACGTCCGGTTCAGCGACCCGAAACGACCATGTCCGGTTACGGACACGAGGACGATGGCACCAAACCGCAAACCACCGGAGGCCACCTGTGGGAGGTGGAAAGCGTGAGCGACCAATCAATCGGATCGCCTCCCATCGGAGGCAGACAATGTTCCACCACCGGACATTGTATGTCGCACAAACCGCAACCGGTTCGGATGCAAGTGTAAAATCAACCCTGGGCACCTGGGGTGGGATGGTGTTTCCTTGGAAAATTATGTCCAGCCATCCGGGACTGCAGCAGGCTATTCGAGCGGAACAAGCTTCAAGGGAACAACGTGACCGCGAGGAATTGATGCAGCTTCTTCTCTCGATGTCTCGGTGTTTTATGGGCTCGAGTTTCACAGATTCGAATCCAGGAATGAAACAAAGTAATGAGTCTTACATAATGTTGGAATAGAGATGTATAAAGTATAGAGTTGTGTAAATCTGACTCAGATTCATGAATCGGAATGAATCTCTGATTTCGTCGAGAGATTTGCGTGAATCCTGAAGACACACCAACGCCTATGCAAGAATCGGGGAGATTCGTGACAGATCCATGAAAGATTCAAGAAGATTCATTATGGTTTCGAAAGATTCATTAAGCTTTGTAGATTCGAATCCGCAAAGATTCATGAATCCATCTGAATGAATCTTAGGTGAAAGATTCATATGATTCAATCTCGCAAAAAGATTCATGAAACACAACACTAATAAAGTAGTGATGTGCGAAATTAGTGAAAATGAATGATTGAGTTAAATCTTACTAATGAATGATTGATTGAAATCCTAAAGGATAGTTTTTGTTACTAATTTTTATTTGAATCCTTAACTGGGATTCGAATCCCAAAAGAATGAACGAGTGGGTAAAAGTGTTGCTAGTCGTCATAGAGATTCGAATCTCAAGTAGCGATTTGAATCCCAAAAGTGAGTAAAAGAGCTGCCAGTCACCATAGAATAACAAATTAGGATTCGAATCAACTTGATTTTGTGATTCGAATCCCAATTTGGGATTCGACTCTCTATGGCGACTAGCAACTCTTTTAATCACTCTTGGGATTCGAATCACTCTTGGGATCTCTATGGCGACTAGCAACTCTTTTACCCACTCGTTCATTCTTTTGGGATTCGAATCCCAGTTTAGGGATTCAAGTCTCCTCGAAGATTAATAAATCATTTTCCTCATTTTAAATCACAAAAGAGTGGCTTAAAGAGTCGAATCATCATGCTGATTGTTCGCTCTGATGAAAATCTTTAAAAAGAGTTGTTATTTTCAACACTAGTTTCAAGCATCTGATAGATTTTTGTACATAACACAACAAAGGATGGCTTTGTGCAAGCCCTCGACTGCACATTTCATTAGATAATTTAAAGGTTGTGCATACTTAACCCCATTCAAGTCGACCACATCTTAGACGCTAAGAGCGGGGTACACTAATCAGATTATAATTAAATTGTGAAGTATCTACTCCACAACCAACTTGCGAAGTGGAGTAAGTATGACTGCTCGAGTCGTTCCAATGATTTTAATTACGATAAACGATCCTTACCGAACGCGAGGTACCCCAAAGTTCCGAGAAGCCACTTTGAAACTCGTGTTCAAGGGTTTGCGGTTCAAGATAAATGTTTCCTCAGGATGTCTGCATCCTTGAAAAAAAGGTAACACACGCCGAGCGTTCGGGTCGGTTGAGGTGATAAAAATGGATGAAGTAACATATTTAACATTGCCGAAACTGGAAGTGGCGATGGGCAAATGTGTGCACACGTGCGCTCATCTATAAATATGTATTTCATCATCGGAGTCGCTCGATGCGGGTGTTGGTTGGAGTTCCTGTGAAATCGAGAACTGGCACACTTCGCTTTTTCGGCACCCGTCTCCCTCTTCCAGGGATTTTGTTTGAGTCGTTTTGACAGCTGTGTTGCGAGAAACCCGGTGCGATACCCAGCATCATTCGCTCACTCCATATATATACAATACCAGGTTATATACAATACCAGGTTCGCTTACAAAGAATGATTGGTGGTTGGAGTTTCCGGTGTAGTTGTCACTTTTCGAAACGTCAGTAGTTGCCAACCTGACCTTCCCGTACGCTTTTCACCGCAACCGGTTGAAAGGGGCAGAGACGAGAACCGAAGCACAATAAAGAAGGATGCTAACTTTTCGTAATTATCATATGCACCCTACGTTTGTATCAACTCTACCGGATGGAGCACATCATTTCCTTTTCCCCCCCGTACTATGTCATTAAATCAGTGGAAATTGGAAAGCCTTTGCGCCTCGCGTTTCTGCAATCAAGCCGGATTTCAATAAAAGTGTCAAATGAAGTGCAACACCGATCGTTGCATTTCGCAATAATTACACTCAACGGCGCAAAAACAAAAACCCACACCGACGTCCCGTGGGGTATGAAAAGATAAAAGCCGGTGAGTGTCCGTTTTTTTATTCGCTTCATATTCCCGATGTTCATATTCATCGGTGTGTAATTAAAAAAAAAGTGAGGCGTTCCTGTTCAATCACGTTGGCCAATAGTTATCGACATCCATCCGTCCGTTTGCACAATCACTGAATTATACCGTTGATGAATACCGGTTCGAGCCAATCAATACCAAACCAACCGCATGTTATGCATGTGTCGATATGAAAAGAGAAAAGGAGATCCTTTGAATCGGTGAGTTCTTTTTTTCCCCCGGTCGTTAGTGAGCGATTTTCACGAATTTTCATGGTGGCCTTGACCGGTACCGGGGAAGGTACACAAAGAAGCTGCAATAACCACGCGCCAACCATGACTATGCGTAACGCCTTTTGGCATCGAAATGTAATAAAAAAAATAGGACGCTCTAGCAGGAAACTCAAAAATACCGTTACATGACAAAAGTATAACAATGAAAGGAGTGTTTTTTACCATATAATGAAATCATTTTACCTTGAGGTCAGTTTTTCCATGTATGTCAGGATGTCTTTATTTTGTTAAGGATCGCGATTTTTATTGAAATTCCGGGAACTCTCTCAAAGGCAGACAAAAATGAGGACAATTTTCCTCAGCTTTTTGCCCTTATTAGACAAGGATTTTATCTGTCAACTTTTACTATCAAAGTAGGCTTTGACAGGTCGTTTGACATAAAAATGAAGTCCGCTCGAGTACTAACGAAAAGTTCTACAAAATGGGGTTTGCAGTTATTTGATCATTTTCTTGTTTGAATTTAGCGTATTGTTCATCCTAGAGTAATGAACAAAATCTGTTGCAAACATCAGAGCAAAAAGTAAACAAATCGCCACTTTGACACATAAATCGGTCGTGCCCGATTCCGATTTTGAGGAAGGAATGTATCTGTCAGTCGCGTATGGCAGAAAACTTCTGGGAAAATATGACAGATAAAGTCCTCGTCTAATAAGGGTGTTTGTGATGTTTTACAAAGTAAGATTCAAATGTATTTATGTACATGTGAAAATGGATTTTATGAATAAAAACTAAACCGTTTGTTTCATTAAAATTATGACATAACGAAATCAGTTTCAAATTTCAAATTCTTATAAAAATAAACAGGCCTAACGATTAACACTATTCTCACCTAAGAGTTTACCAGAACAGACAAAATGCTGTTAAATTGTGCCGTCAACATATTTAAATGTCATGGTGGAAATAGAAACGGCTCGTACAGAAGGAAAGGAAATCTGCAACGATAAAAATTAATGCCATTGTGGCAAGGAAAAGCGTTGCATGTTTTATTCAAGCGACGGATTACCTTCGCGCAGGTTCATGCCCCCGCGAGTTGCATCGTGCACCTCCGGACACAATCCCGAGCACTTGCTGGCAGAAGCAAATTGAAACGCGTTTCCCTGCTACGTGTGTGTGTGTGTGTGTTGGGACTCGTGCTAGGTCTCGTGCTTACAATCGATAAATGTCGATGTCTTTCCCTCGGGGCAATGGACGATAAAGCGAACCCCACACAACCGCGAGACCCAATGAAAAGCAAAGGGAGGAGGGGGGAGAAAGGGATTTTCCTTTTTTCCGTCGAGTGACTCCTATACATATGCACACGCTCCAGGTCCGAGTGTGGTATGTGGGTTGAGCTCGAGCTCGAACGCGAAACTCGCCCGAAAGGTGTTTTCCTCCGTTCGCTTTCCACCGTGGAAGAAAAACAGCTACCGACAAATCCGAGCTCGGGGTGAATAAGCAAAAACCCCGGCATATACCTGCCTCTCGAAACCAGTCCACCTAACCAAGCAGGCTCCGGCAAGTTGTTTTTCCGGGCCTCGGAAGTCCTCGGGAAGCGTTGTTGGAAAACTTTCCCCGGACTCGCACTCGCACACGATTGATCGTTTTTGGCAAGCGCGTATGAATGGACTGGAAACCCTGCGAACCCTCGCGAACTCCATCCCCCCCCCACCCCATTGTTCCCCCTCGAACCGCGTACCTTTACGCTTTTCCTTCCTAGTCGCATGCGAGGGTGGCTCCAGACAGATTGCGATAACAAACGCACACACACACACTCACACGCAGAGGCTAAAGTTGGCATGGTTTCGACGGCTGGAGCTCAACACATTTCCCGGCCGCGAGCAGGCGGAAAATCTGGGCACCGTCCAGATTATTGTTGAAGTGGAAGCGAACCGTAAGCCAATGTCGACGAACAAATCTGGAACGCGACGAAATCGGGAACGTGCGCTAAACTACCCGGCGCGACCGAGGGGGTTTTTCTCGCATTTTCCCAAGCGGGGGGAGGGGTGCAAATCAATGCATCAACAGTCGCGAGCACCAAGTGCTAAAACCGGTTGCTAAAACGAATTGCACATTGCGAATTGGCGAACGCTATTTTATTGCGCGCAGACGGAGTTATTGGTATTTTATACAAAATGGTCGGCTCGAACGGGGCGGGTGTGGGCGGAGATGGAAAGCATGTGCACAGCTGCTTGTTTGCGACAAATTGCATCCCCCTCGACCCACTACCGGCGTGGGTGGACGAAAGTGCACTGAAGTTGACAAACTGCCTGCCTTTGCCCGAGGCCAGCCCTTCGTACAGTTTTCGTCGAGTTGCGCCCATCATCTTCCAGTAGGCGAGTGCATGTGTGTGTGTGTGTAGCCATTCAGTGGCAAGTCATTTTTATGACAGACCGCTTCCGGTTCGCGAGGCGAACGGAAAAGCAAACACAGACACATTATGCCACCCACAGCCGTGGATGGACGGGGGAGTGCCGGTTCTGCCACCCACTTTCCCCGCGGAAACTTGACCTGCAAAGGCACACACACACATATGCCTATAGTGCCCGATCGGAAGCTGATGAATAACGGCCTAAGAAAATGTGCATCATTCGGTGAAAGGAACGTCTTGTAAGTGAGTTGGTGGGTGAGAGGGGGGTTGGAAGGGGGGGGGGGGTCATATGGCTGAGATTTATAATTTCGAGTGGGCGGATTTTAAGTACCATTTTTATTTCGACTCCTGCACATTAGTCGTTGCGGGGTGGACACCGAATTCATTCGAGCAATAATATTTATTGCAACATTTTCCTCCGAACACTTCACGTCATGATGTTGGTAAGCATAGGGCCGTTTTTTTTTGGACGTCATTTCTAAGGGATGATTTATGGCAGACGACTTTGCAATAAAACGAGAAGAGAGAAATGAGAGCCAACTTGAGTGGAAAATAAATTGAAAGCCGTTTTGGAAACGCACTCCATAAAAATCGTTTTATCTTACTGTCGACATTTTACGGATCGCATGTTCGAGTGTTGTTGTTGATAGTGAACACACTTGGACACGTGTGAAATATCCGATCCGACGCTTATGTGTTCATCTCAGCCGAACAGGTCAACAGCGTTTGTCCACGAGCAGGTTTGGGAACATTGTTTCAAACGACTCGAGTTAAGTCCAAGACGTGAGATTAAGGTTACCTTCACTGTCAACGCGATCAGATGGCTTTTCCCTAACCATACACACACACACGCACACACATACAGACCGTCTACCCCCTTCACTGTGCTCGGATCGCTTTCATTACCATCGTTTCCAGTCATCGACGGCATTAGGCAGCATCCTCCGTTTTCCTTCCCTCGTTCGAATGCCCATGATGGGCTGGCATCATGAAAAGTGACCTGTTCACTTATCACCTTCTCCTCCCCACTTTCTTCCTTCTCTCCAGCCTGACTCCCTTGTAACAGAAACCATTTGACGTAACTTTCTCGCGTGGCATTTTCGTGAAACCGGCAATATATATATATATATCCATTCGGCTTCGGCATACCGTATTTTCTCCGGCGTTATCCTTTTCTAGCGACAAACCATATTGGTGTGTGCGAATGTGTCTGTGTGTGTGTGTGTGTGTGTGTGGAATGTAATGAAAGTTGGCGTGGGCCATAAATTTTCACCGATAGCAGAAAAAGCCCCGGGACGGGACACGCAGTAGTTTTCTAGCCACGTCCGGGAAAGGCCTCTGCCACTTGTCCGAATTTTTATCGTCCTGTCAACCGGCGCCTGGCACAAACACACACACACACACACACACACACGTGGGGGTAAACAAATGAACCGGACGGAAGCCACCCACATATGATATCAAGCGGAGGATACCGGGACCAGATGTGTATGTGTGTGGACCCAATTTTCGTGAACCTTTCCCTAATGACAAGAAAAAGATAGAGCAAGGCGGGAAAGCGTTCCTGGAGCAAGGGTTTGAGGTAGAGACTGGTAGGCTTTATTGTTTACCTTCTGTCTGCGGAGTTGAAAGAAACTTGAATGTTTTGGCCTCTTGTTTTTTTTTCTTGTAACGTATCCTTGGAGCAATAATTGCCTAGACATTACAAACAAAATCGAGGAAAGCGCATCTTTGTGACAGAAAATCGCAAAACAATCGCCACGGAACCGACCGACTTTCCTTCGGCTTCAATCAATCATCTTCAATTACATTAGCCAAAGCCAGGTGGAAAATCCCCGGCAGATCGGTGGTAAGTCTTTGCAATAAATTCATACCAGCCCCGGGTCCGTTGTTAGGCTCGTGGAAAACGGGAAACCTTTTTCTCTCTCACTACCACCACAGCAGCAGCAGCTTCCTAACTCATCTACCCCATTATCCTTAATTAACCGTCGTCGTCGTCGTCTTCGTGGTCGTCGTTTGCTAATCTCAGTCCCCGCCTCCCCTGGGGTTGGCCTCGCCAGATGGCGCTGCTCGGGAAACTGCCGGGAAGCCGGGGTGGATGCCGCAAGGGTTTTGGCTGCTAAGCCCATGGGGAAGGATTATGGAATTAATATTTTAATCAAGATTGATATGTTTCCAGCTTTCGATCGCATTCTAAAATGTTAACCGCGCGAAGGCGAGCACGTGGAAAATACGGTGAAGTTTTCCCCCCTTAGTGGCTCGAGAATGGAAATCAAGGGATTCGGTCGAGTCGAGCGTTTCCCGAAATAGCCCCGGCTGACTAGCAGGTTTAAGCTGGACAACGTTTAATGAAAACAATTATCGTAATAATCTGTACACACAGAAAAATTACAATACGGTAGGATTTTCAAATCACACCATGATATTTTTATTACCGAACGGAAATTTATGGAAAACCACAGAGATTAGTCTCCCGGTTTAATTTTGGTCCACCTCATAATTTGATTAGACAATTGGTGATATCATGAACATTGTTTCGGGTAATCCTTCAGTTTCATTATCTCAAACGGGAAAGTTATAAATTCCTTCAGCCAGATGAAGTTACTTAAGCGTTTCTACACAGGCTAGTTCTACTACGGCTTTCAGTTTCCAACAGTTACCCGAATGTGGCAACTCCCGTTTCCTCGACGAACTTGTGCATAAGTGGAAAACAGCGGTTCTCGCTTTCGCGGTATGGAAAAACTTGACAGTGTCGTACTCTCGGCGCGTTTGACGTGCGACCTTTTATCGCACCGTACGCTGGTGGAAACTTTCCCCCCCGGGAAAAGTTGTCCCTCAACATGTGCGGGCGAACGCTAGCGCAGCCGACCCTGGGCAGGAATTTCCTTGGGCGCGAGTTTCGGATACTCTTACTAATTTCGGTCCCGGTTGGGGGAAACTAGTGCCCGAGAAAATGCACTCCACATTTTGCGAGATTCCGGACAAGGCCACAAAGTTTTCCCCCCACAGTTTCTGACAAAGCTGGTTGGATGAGCTAATAATTTGCCGAACTCTGGGAAAGTTTAACGTGTCGGAATGTGAAGCGTTGGCACATTATCGTGGGGGGTTTTCCCGCTGCCTTATCGCGCGCACGTGATGTAATTTGGAAAATGGCTTAAATAACGGCATTCTGCAGCTTCTGAGAAAAGACTGCTTTAAACATTTGTCGTCATCGGAAAACCTATTCATTGTGCATATAATTTGTTTGATGCTCCATTTCCGGAATCGAGGAAAATTCGTATCGCAAGAAGAAATAGACATCATTTTCCCGGTAAACTACTCGGAATCAAATGATACTTTATTTCTCCTGCCATGAAATCGAATACGTCGGAACCATAAACAGGAAGGAAGCGGGATCACACGCACACAACGATAATAGAATGGAGAAAAAAATGACAGGTCATGTCAGTGTATGCCGGATATGTATCTCATGCAAACGCAAGACGTTGCTTTTATCTTGCGTAGCGGGGAAAAAGCATAAAAAAGCGCCCGCTTTTACAGGTGTTCGATAAAACCTCCCACAAATGTGCCGATCTGTTAGTGTGTGTGTATCTGTGGGCTTCTCAGAATCGCTCGTGCCGATCTTTTTTTTCCACCTCTCCGTTACAGTTGCTGCTAGATGAGGCGTTTTATGAATATTGTTACCCACCCGCATTAGCACAGTCCCGTCTCTCATTTTTCACGGGAAGAAAACCCCCCGGAAAACCGGCCGACCCTGGACAATAGAGAATGGCCCTCGGGTTGGCGAGGTGGACCAAGGAAAGAGGAAGCAATTCCCATCAGAGAGTTCCGCATTTCCGCACCCTCCCCCCCATCCGCTACCATCCCCACCAGTAGGCGTTTTCCCGATGTTTTCCTTTGTTTCGGCCGTGTGACAAGCATCACCGACAGATAGAAGGAAATTGCGCAACAGGTGAGCGTTTTCCGCTTTTCCCCGGCGTAGCTGCCACTCGCTTTATGGGCACTCCCGGTTGCTGCTCCCCGGTTTTGTGCGATGGTATGCGTGCGCTAAGGGCTATCGCACCGGGAATTGGTGAATTCGGCAAGGCCAAATAATGCAAATCATCCTGCTCCTGCTGGGAATGTGTGTGAATTTGCCGAAACGATGCTGCCTCGAAGGTTCGACGACGACTCGCACCAAAGGTTAGGTTATGCTCACCACACCAAACAATGAACGAGGAATAAAATGATGAGCGCTAAACCACGGGACGAGCAGCGGGAAGTAATTCCTCCTAGAAATGTAGGAATTATCTAGATCTAGTTCTCTCTCTCTCTCTCCTTCTCACTCATTCCACGGGCTAACCCTCCTGGTGAGCGATGCTATCGTGACGAAGATTATCGGAAAATGATATGTGAAAGGCATCACAGGTACGCCATTAGGGAAAATTGACAATTTGGAGCGTAAAGACGCACAGCTTGGTTCCTCCTAATGTTTTCGTTTCCTTCAGAGAGCACACAAATAAAAAGGAACGCTTAACTATTTCCGTGGAATGGTTAAGTGTTTAACTCAGAAAAATATTGTTATCAAAATATCGATTCACATTTCTTTTGCCATTTCCTTAACCTTTGTAAATCATTTTCCCCATGAATTGAGACCGAAAGACGGTATATTATATATAGACAACCCAAGAACTTTCACTAATATCAGCAAAAACATACACAAATATGTATGATCATAAATGGCACATCAATAAAACTAACTTGGCTTAAACACAGAGGTATTATGGTGAAGGTATCGATCGATTTAGTTGAAAACTTGAGTAGCTTCTCTAAGCTTAAACTTTTTTGTACGAAATCTGCTCATCTATGCTTTTATTCTTAATTATTTTCCAACATTGACAAGTTCAATCAATGCTTGACAGACTTTCAATAATTTATTTTGAAGAAAACGACAATGTAAAGTAACTTCACTCCATCCACAGGAAAAGTAACTAGAAAGATAGCGAAGTCTTTTGACTTGAGTAATTTCTCTAAGCATAAACTAGGTTTTATGAAATCTGCTCATCTATTTATTTACTCTACGTTGTTTTCCAACATTGACAACTACAATCAATGCTTGACAGACTTTCAATAATTTATCATTAAGAAAATGACAATGTAAAGTAACTTTACTCCAGTCACAGAAGAACGAACTAGAAAGACAGCAAAGTCCAATAAGTATTCCTTGCATTGTCTCAGAAAAAGCCGCCACCACAATCAACTTTGTTCAACCACAACCGTTTATCCTAAAACACACAGGTGGAGCATGCTTTTTCCACCGGCTTACGCGGTGGGAGATTTTCCATCGAACATGAATCCCGTCACGTACGTCCAACCGGTTGTACAGCGGACACAAAAACGCCCCGCCAGTTCATCGGAATGCAGAAACCATAACGGCGTCTCATTGCTCCCGGCATGTCGCCGATAAGCCTGGATCGTGTACCGACCGAGATCTGAGGCTCCCGTAGTTGCGGGATGGCTAAACTGAACACCATTATTGCAGGTACAGGTAAGCCCGACATTATCCGCGACGCAAACGGCGTGGAATAGCGAAACAACCCCACCGCTTCTCATTGCACCGAACCGAGAATCTTTATTATCCATGTTGTCAAAAATACCCGTCCATACATTCACCCGATCCAGACCAAGAAAGAGCGCCGAACCCTAGGCAGTGTGGCATTAAATTGTTGGAAAAAGGCACCGGGCCGGGAACGTTCGCGACGTCGAGTGGATCTGGTGAATTTTCGCTAGCACGACGACGAAACAGAAAAAAGAAACGCAGCGCGAGAAAAATTGGCAAACGAAAGCCTCCGGCAGATCATTAAATGTGGAAATAAAATATCACCTCGTCCACCGAGCGCGCGCGCACACACCCACGCGCCGCCATCCGTCGTCGTGGAACGGGCCGGATGCTCTTTGGGGTATTTTCGGTTTTCCCTTTTATTTGACTGTGTGCGGGCGACAAACGAGCATGCCAATTTACGATGCCGACCACGGCTGCCTTTGACGTTGAGCACACGTCTTTCTTTGCCTTTTCCACGATCGCCCTTCGGGGCTGTGTGTGTGTGTGTGTGCATGTATAATGATCTCCAGCTGATCGGTACATAGCTGACGGAACCGTTTTCCACATGTTTGCTTTTCACAAAGTTCTCTTTTTTCTCGTTTGTGTCCGACTCCGCACTTGCGACGTGACATTCGTCGTCCCGTCGTAAAGAAAAATCGTCGGATTCGCGGCAAACGCTTGGCATTCCTCATCGGGCACTTTATCCATCCATCATCATAGAAGTCGTCGGTAAACGAGAGGGAGACGACTTGCCGTACCCTTTCTTTTTTGTCAGTTCCACCGACATCCGTCGACGTCGACGAGGATCGGGACCCTGAGTTTGGGATTAGCCACGGATTTGTGGCACGACCGTGTGATGTGACATCCCTCCGGAAGGAAGCGTCGGTGCAACAAACGGTCACCATGAACGATGGCATCCATTTTGATTTGATTGTCGTAACCATTTTTAGTACGTAATTTGATTTAATTCCCAACTCCTGCACAAACGGAATGGCGAATGAGGGAGGGCTTTTCATAAACTTGTTGGGTAACTGCACACGCTTTTCAAATTTGGCTTTCCGGAACCAGAACCAAGAGCAGATGTCTTTATCTGAATTACCAGAAACTTATCCCTGCTCTGAAGTGATCACTGGTTCGTCTTCCCCCAAAGCGTTCCGTCGTATAGAAAGAATCGTGCCGACAGCAGACTTTTCCGGAAAGTTCTTCCTTTAGCAAATAATTTCCACAGTCCCCAAATGGCAGCGTTCCCCAGAATTTGCTTAGCGACAAGAACTTGGCATTTCACCCACAGTCTCTGCACATAAGAACTTTACCTGCTTTGATGAAGATGGCCTCATGGAAAAACCCACCCGGGGATCCAAGTAGGAGTGCCAAAAAATTCGATTTGCAACGCAAAGTGGATCACTCACATCGTCAGAAGCTACTTAGACAAGGTAAACCGAGAGCAATGAAAACTTGATGCTATGTTTTAACAGTTCAAAGCGAAATTCTCAAAAGTTAATGTCAGATATTCTGACTACCAACAGTCTTTGGTATTAGGCTGGGATTTATATATTTACAGGTTCAGAACTATACACTTACAGTTTCAGAAGCTCTACAATTGAAAATCAGAGGCATTGGAGTTCCTCCCAATATACCAAGCGAATGGCTTAGAACTCATCAGGTATCAGGTACTTACCGATCTGTGGAACGTCGTACTGCCGCTGGCCGCGGGTACTGCGCAGCATCAGCTGGTTGGCGATGCCGTGTGGGATCGAGGGCAGACTGCTGCCGGCGCCGGAGTCCTGCGCCGAGTCGGCCATCATCTTGTTGCGGGCGCCGGTAGGTGACGCGCGCTTGCTGCTCGTCGCCGACCGCTGCTGCTGCTGCTGCTGCTGCTGTTGCTGCTGGCTGCCGTCTCCCGCGGCGCCACTCAGGCCGTCGTCCACCTCGCCCCCGTTGTCGTCGTCGTCCCGGTCGTCCATGCTGGATGAGCCGCCACTGGACGTGCCGCTGCCGGAGGCGGCCGATTGGCTGGCGATGCCGTACGAGGGCGCACTGACGTGGGCACCTTCACGCGAGAGTTGCTGCTGCGCCGCGCGGATGTCGAAGTTGGTTTGGACCCCGAATAGCTCCTGAAGACCCCGGGGCGGCTGGCCGACGAGGGGACCGATCGGACCGTGGCGCATCCCCGCCGACGACAGGTGCGCCGGCGGAGGACTCAGCTCTGGCAGCTCATTGCTTGTCATTCCGTGGATGATGCCCGCCGCTTCGACTCCACCGCCTCCGGAGTGACGGAGCATCCCCTCTCGGACGCTGTCGGCGGAGGTCAGGACGGCGTTGCCTCCGATGCCGTTGCTACCGCTACTGCTGCCACCTGCTGTGCCTCCTCCTCCTCCTCCGTGCGCCAGATGAGCGCCCAGCTTCTGGTGGACCGAACCCATCATGGCGCGCACGCCACCGCCCGCCCCGGGTCGCATCAGGTCGACGCTGTTCTCGGCGGCCAGCAGCTCCGACATGTCGTCCAGGTCGTCCAGGAGCTGTGCGGGCGGCGGCGGGGGCGGTGGCTTGATGTAGGCATCGCGTGCCATATGCAGCGAGTACGTACTCGAGAGCACGCTCATGTACGCCAGGATCGGTAGAATTTCTCGCATCATTTTTCACCTCTGCCACTCGCACGCACGCACGCACGCACGCACCAACGAACGTACGCACGCAACCCGTACTACACACACACACACACACACGAGCACACACCGACTTACACTCGCACACACGCGCGCGCTGTCGGGCAAATCGCTTTGACGCTCCCTCTGGGACTTCTGCGGACCTCTGGCGTGTATCTGCGCGTGGGCGAACTCCGGACTCCAGAAGCCCAAACCGACCCTGTCCCCTGTCCTCCTGTCGGTCGCGTCCGTCCGTCCGAATTCAACAGGTTCTCCGGCTCCGGCCGAGACTACAAGTTCCCGGGTTCGTGACCCGTCTCCTTCGGGATTGACGAAGATGGGCCTTCAACCTTGAGCCCTGGAATAGGCGTAGGAATGAAGCGGTTCCGACTTTGCACGGACGTTCGGTACGCTCGAAGGTCAACACCGCGGGAAGGTTCCTAGGGAGTGGATCTAATTTCGACAAGGTAAGTACTACACGCTTTCTTTCCAAAAACTTTCACTGCTTCCGCCGGGGTTGCGGGTTTCTAGGTAAGAAAGGAGGAACGCTACACTGGTGGTGACTCGGTTCGTATGGGATGCATCCCATTTGTGGGATCTCGACACGCGCTCAAGTACTCCGGACGCTTTTGCTGAGTCAAACAACGGTAGTCAGTCGGTCGGTCTCCGGAAATAGCAACGCCAACTTGTCTAACTAATTGAACACGTTCACGCTCAGCGCTCACCGCTTCTCGGCCGTCGGTAGGCAACGACTATCCTGACCCGGGCAGGTTCGTACATCACGCAACACGGACACCCCTTCCCAGCACAAGTTCCTCTAGTCACAGGTCCGGGAGGTTCTACGAACAAACTTTAGCAACTCCGCTTGGAAGAAGACACTTGTCTACTTGTTTGCTTTCCGTTCCCGAGCTCAAACAGGCTGGTGGACACCTTTCGTCGATTGGCTTTCGCACCAGCACGTACAATGTAGTTTTGTACCCACACCGCGAGACGATGGCCCGGCGCTATCCTGCGCGAGGACTTTCACCTTCCGTTTTTATGGGATTTCGTCTGATGTCGCAACTGCGAGCCTCTGCCCAACATCGCACACGAACTGCACGCCGTTGTTCACTGCCACCGCTGCGAACATCCCGCACACACTCCCACCGACCGACACACACACACACACAACACGCACACGTACACACACAGACACACGCGGAATTGTCACGGAAAGGAACGGAACACAGGCACCAACCACGGGAGCACGGGACCAGATAATTACAGATTATGTGTAAGCTGCCAAGTCGTGGCAGCGTATCCTTGCGGTATTTGTGTGTTTGTGTGCTCGTTTTTTTCCTTTTATTTACGGAATCGATCCACCAGTCCGACACTCTGTTAGTTGTGAATCGCTTGTGAATTCCTGCACTACCGTTTGTTGGGGGGAACTGTAGCTGTCTGTCGGTCTGTCTGTTCTGCTGGCAGCCGGAGAAGCGGGTCACCAGCTAGGGATTTTGGGACTTTTCCTACCCAATAACAACAACAACGAACGGGAACAACTGTAACAAACCAGCACACTTCGCACACTTCACGGGTTTGTAGTTTATCCTTGGCTTGCGCTTGAGAGGTGGCTCCCTCACTGCTGGACTGCTGCTGGAGTGGCGGTCGTCGCTGGTGCTTCCACTCTGCGCTCACCGCTGCTGGCGGTACTACGGAGTAGGGGGTAAGTGTGACCACCCTTGGAGGCCGCTTTGGCCATGACGCGCGCTTGCCGGAACCGTGAACACGCTACTAGCCTCGTCAAGGGATGGAACGCGAATGAACGGACGCGAACGTAGCTCCGTTCGGTTTTTAGCAGCTCTCATCGTCCGGCGGCTCGCGCGATTGGCGGCGACTTCCAGCTCGGGCACCGAGGCACTCACAGCCAGGGCCGTATAGCCATCCGAGTCGGAGGGAACCAAACGCGTGGTCGTTGTTTTCGGCTTTCAACACTCACCCGACGACGAACCCCCAGGGGAAAAAAAACGAACGAAACATGAGCGCCCGTTGCGTTCGGGCTCGGGAGCTTTTTCCCCCTCGCACGCGGCCAGGAATGGGTGAGGGTGAGGGTGGGTAAAGACCCGGAGTGGACTCCGAGCGTAGGCAGAAGCAAAAGCGCATACGATGTTCTCGGTGGTACGCGCCTGCGCAAAACCCGCGAGGGACAGGTCCATTCAGGAAGGTCTCGCCCGCTGGGCAACGGTTCTTTTTGCACGTGCTCCGCCGAGGGTGGGCTTGGCGGGTGGAACGGTGGGCTGGGGTGTGGCGTGTTTTTCGCGACGTTATGTCGTGTCGTCATCGTCATCGGCTGTTCTCAGCAGCACCAAGCGGGCTTCCTGTCTTCCGACGGGCCCAGACCCGGACCAGCAGGTTTCATCCCTCTCCTACTCTCTCTCCCTCTCTCCCTCTACCCTCCTCTCTATACCCACCTCCCCTCCCTTCTTCATCGTCGATGCCATGGAATTTTCCATCCCTTCGAATTCATTCGTGTACACTCAACGATGATGTTTGCTCACCGCTGCCGCTGGATGTGTTTGTACGGTGGTTTGTTTTTCCGCGCTTTCCTCCTTCCCTTTCTCCCCCTCTCCTCCTCCTCCTCCTCCTCCTCCTCGTGTGACAAAGGTGAGAACCAACTCCAAGAATGACCAACTCTTAGTTGAGAATATATTTACCAGCAAGAGGAGAAAAACACCAGGCGCCTCCATCAGGGGCCGGGTTTTTGTGTCGAAAAAACTAAAGGATCGTCTCCCGCAACAACACTTCATTAACATTTAAAGAAGATGAAACCGCGCTTCGTTGCTCAATCAAAGGGGCAAACAAAACAGTGTTTGAATATTTACGCACTTAAAAATAGATCCCAATCGTTGCAATTGCTTGAGGAAAAGCGAACGAAAGAATGGATGTGCAAAGTAAAAGTAAAAATAGACATTTTTATATCGTAAAGGGAGAAAAGGAGCCGTGGAGCGCACCGTAGCGCATCATATAAATAGCGTTTACCAATTTATGGTCACTATCTCCGGTTTAGTGTCGTTTGGCACAAACTCATTAGCCATTTTGTGGCCGGAGTGATAAAACTGAATGACGTAAACTGCGGACTGATATTGCGTACGCAAACAGTGCTTCCTCCCTCCATGTGGGACAACAATTTGTATCATCTCGATATAGTGCCGTAAATTAGCTTCTTATTCAATTATTCAATTTATGATGCGTCCTACAAGACACGGATGAATTTGAAAGGACGCATTTTCTACGTTCCAAACATTTACTGTTAACGTGTTTATATTACTGCGTCATGCTAAGTAAAACACACCCCATTTTGCTGCTTCTTACTGGAATTGAGAAATGTAATTGTTACATTTTTCTATTTCTCTTTTTCTGGTAAGCTACTTAGCGGCTTAAATTAAAACACATTGCAACCTGATGAAAAGGTTCGTAGCAAATTGACAAGAATATTTTCGTAGCAAATTTGACAAAGACGGACATGTGAGTGAACCTCGGACAACGAAGTGAAAATTCGCTGTAGCCAGCCAAAAATACCATTTTCATTTGAATATTCTTTGGCGCTGTTGGCGGGCGTGTTTTTGTTTTGTTACTGCGAGGGGATAATGCTGGCCTCCGGTTGATCCATTCTATGTTCCACACCTATCGCATCCATACCACGCGTTGGCCTTTGTTTTGCACAATTTACATTGTCCATTGTTCCGATGTTTTTGTTTTCTTCGGCGATGATGGGATATTCGAGGCATAACATGCTGGCAGAAGGGAGATGGAGTGATTTAAGGAAAATGAAACCGTACTTGTAGAGAGATGGGTGAAAGCTTCGGTGAAAGGAAAAGAAGGAAATTAAGGCGCGTTGCCCGTGAGTTCCGCGACCGAAGAAGAAGAAGCTCGATTCCGCTCCATTCAACCTTTTTCATTCCTTGACCGAACAAATGGCGAGAAAATGGGAGAGAGAAAACCCAGGTAAGGGAACGGAGGGAAAACAGGGAGCTGTGAAGGAGTTGGATTAGAAGCGTGTACTTACCACACAGAAAGCCACACATCGATACAGGAGGGAGTAACTCAACTCCACCAAATGGGTTCAACGTTTACGAAATGAGCTTACAGCTTTTCCCCATGTTCCCTCGGTTAGGGAAAATCGTCCACTCACTCGCTGCAAGCTGCCCCTTCCAGCTATCGTAAAACATGAATCAACACCTAACAGGGTGAGCGGGTTTTTCGAACATGTTGTTCTCTGCTCTTGCTTGCTTCATTTTGACACCCACGCAAGCCTTCGGACTGTTTTCCGCCAGCGCGAGTCATCAAGTGACGTACGTTCTGAAAACCCACCATTTTCCTCCCCCTCCTTGCCCACGGGCAGCCAGAAGCTTTCCTCTCGCTCACGCAAGAAAAACAAGGAAAAATGGAAAAACCAGCCAAGTAATAAATATGAGTGATACAGTCGCGGGTCGGTGAGAGTCTTTGATGCGATTTAGGGGAAGACAATAGAACCGGTGAAAAAAAACCCCATGGGAAAGGGGAAGGGAGGGTTAGAATGAACCGAGCGGTGCGAGGAAGAACGGAAGAAAGCTTTGGAGGTATCGCTCGACTTCGTTTCCTTCGTTTGACGTAAGCAAAAGCTCGGTATTGTTATTACCTTTCCACTCCTCGTCCTGCTCCTCTCAATTGACGAGAACATTATTGTCTGCTAGTATGTGTGTGTGTGTGTGTGTGTGTATGTGTTTATGAGTGGAAAAAAACATTTCCCACACTTTGCCCTCTGCTTTGCGCTCCGGAAAAGCTTTGACTTTCACACTGGTTGCACGCAGCGTCGCAGCCGAAAAGCCGACAATTCTCGGAGGAATTGTTGCCCGAACACATCGACACATCGTGTACCTTTTTTGGAATCGAATGGCTACCCATTTTCCATTCGACGAGTGGCCGACGAGCGTTTCCATTCGGGGAGGGAACGGCTTTTCATTATGGCTTTTCCTTCACAGCACCGGCGGCACCGGAAAGCCTACACCAACTTTTTCCGAACTCCACTTGCCTTGCGAAGGTTTACATTTGTGTTTTGGGCTTGTTTTGATTCGTGTGATACATGGGTTTGTGTGCGGGCGTGTGTGTGTGTGCAGTTGTGTGTGGATGTTTCTCATTCATTGAAAAGTAAATTGGCAAACAGGCACACGAACTTCAACCATTCATACGCGTGGTGTTTTGTTGCTACACCAATTTTTCCACCACTCTGAGCCGAAGTCTCGAAAACGCAAGAGAACATTCCAGTATTTTGGCGATTTCTTTTATTACTCTTACACACGGTTCTTCGGAAGTTGTGTCAACTATGGTTAGTGGACCAACCAAAGTTTTACACTTTATTTCACAATATTTACTTGTTACAGAAAAGTTGTTACCTATTTCTACTCTTTTCTTACTTTTTTTTACTTACTTACTTTTCTTCCAACATGTTTCTCGGACTCACAGATCCAGACTACCTCTAACAATTACTATTGTGGCATTTGCAGTTTCAGTTTCTTAATGTAGTCACTAAACTATAGTTTCATTTTTAGTTTTCCTTTTTCTATACGCGAGTTTACTTTCTACTCGTAGGAACAGCACTTAAATGTTTGATGTATTGAGTATGTCGTAAAGAATGATTTTCCGAGTAAAGATGAGACTAAGTGATATCCAAGTCACGTGCAGGATTCTGTGTAAATAATCATTGTGAAACTTCAGATATTGTTGCAACTTCAACACCCAGCTGCACTAGCTGTTTGGGGAACGATTTGTGCAAGAATTCTCCCAGCTTTTGCAAACTTGCTCGATGGTGCTGTCAAGTCCTAGAACATCTGTTGGTGTTGAATTCGATTACAGAGGATAGAGAGCTACCCGGAATCGCATTACTTCAATGCGAACGCTTTTGTTTTAGACATCGCACACAGGTGCTGAAGAAAACGTACCTTTTTTTTGTTGGTCTCCACCCGCCAAACTACGACAACATGCATAGAGGACACCTCGTCCAGGTTCCGCAGGGGAAGAATATTCAATCCTTTCGTACGCCGTTTTTTTTCCATCATGAAAGTGCCTCGGTGTGGCGAGGCGTGGCCATCGTGGCAAGGTCACGTGTGGGAGCTATATTTTCCACCTTACAGGTATCAATTTTAGCGCAAATTGAACGTTGCGTTTAGAAGGGATGGTGAAATGATGTGCGCCTTGCTGCGTTTGCAGCTCGCAGGTGGAAAAACGCTTTGCTATTGAATTTTGCTGTTGACCTAGGTTTAAGAGTGGCGTAAACTCCTGGAAAATTCAGTATATTTAGAAAGAATACTAAAGATATGGAAAAAATATATAAAGAACTAAAATTTTAAAAGAACAGATGAACAAATTCAAAAGTTTCAAATCAAATATCATACTTAAGCTGTATTTAATGTTTATTCGTAAAACTATCTAAAACAATCAAAGAGTTCAAATAACAATAATGATAAACAGAAGTTAGATTTAATTAAAAATATTGTTCACCGCATTGGTTTTCGATTTTCAATTTAAATTTGCTCCGAAAAAGTGCCAAAAAGAATAAATGAGAATAAGATATTTGATAGAATAGGAAAGTAGTTCAAAACAATTGTATGATAATCGCTTTATTCTCGTTTGTTTGACATATTATTCACTAAGAATGAAATATCTGCCTTAAATACCTTTACTATTAAGCCACTTACCAATCAGATCGGAATCAGATGAGTGGTTCACTTAATCATGTCGTTTGCAATAAGGTGACCGCAAATGATAAATGGCTTTGAAGAGCAAACTATTTGTTGAAAGCTTCCCAGTCAACGATATCCAACCCACGCCAACTACCAGAGGTCGATTTGGAAGCGATGTGTTCTCCAATCCTTGGTTTGGAGTTGGTGTCCCCAGCACGACAACGTCGCGAGTGTACTCGATAGGCTCTGCAGTGGACTTTCAGCGCCATCCAGTTACGCGGAACTCCGCGCCGGAAAGGTCGCTTGCGGCCACACCACGGCCTAGGGTTGGACATTCCGGGCAATGTAATTAGCGTTAACCGATGAACGGTGGCTCGGAGGGTAGTAAAAAAGTGGCCCACACCTCCCAACCAGAGTGCGGCCTACGCGAGCCGAAATATGATTCAAAAGTAAAGAAACGGGGCGGGAGATTACGCCCGAATCGGTCGCGTGTTCGGGGCTGGAAACGGATAACGACGCTGCGTGTGTGTGTGTTTCCGCCTGCGGATCGCGCTTGTGTCTACATTGTGGCGCAGGTCGTGAGCAAACACGGGCTTTTAATGAAATTACACATTTCCCATAATCCGTCCGCTGCCACGCGCCCATTTCCCCTGCCATACCGCGGTGGGGTGAAGACCGACCTGGCCTTTCCAAATCGTCTCCGAGCCCTTCGAGTCGAGCCGGGAGTGTTAATACCATTAAAACACCTTTGGGTGGTAATTACACGGCCGTGGGTCGAGATTTTAATGAGCGTCGGTAACTTCCGAGCCTTGCAGGAGTGTTAATGCAGTTTCCCGACTGCTGCACATTCTGGGGTTGAGTGTTCCATTGTCCCGAAGTGTGGCTGCATCTGCCTGCTGGAAAAACACATTAATTCCATACACTGTAGGCGTTCGAATACCACCACAGAAAAGTCCCCTGATGAATCCTTCTCCGATGAGTAAAGGTGGGAAAAACTAGGGCAGGTTTCAGGCAACACTAAAAAACACTTCCACAGTCATCAAGGAAAATTCCATGAGCGTTCACAAACAAACAGAAAAACCGAACAAGAAATTTCGGCGTTTACTTTTCCTTCCAAATGTCAAAGTTCATACAACCTGACAACCTGTTGATGGAAGCGCTTGGTTGCGTTGCGTTAACCATCGCATGCTGCGTCAGGAAAATATCCCGCAGAACTACTCCACCGCACCAACACCGGCACGTTTGCTCGGCAATAAACGGTTAATTAAAAGCATGGCGTTGTTACTCAACCAGTTTGCGGTGCGATGGAAAGCGAAATAAACTCCTGCATCAACACTCTCGCGGAGGAGAGGAAAGGGGAAAGCCATTTCCCAGGAATGGGTCACTGGGGGTGGTCATTTCCCGGCAGGAACGTGGGACACATTCGTAATCGCGGGGTGGAAATTCCACACGGAACGGATAACCCTACAACGAGGTGGAGGAAACCGGTTTCTTGTGAAAATGGTGATGGATTTTCCAAAGGATATTACTGCATTATTCATCGTGGAAAAAGGAAATGGAAAATAGCGCTAGAAGGTTGGTGTTTCAGTGAACACCACCGTGGGGTTATGCAACAGAACATGACGGAAGTAATAGCATTACACCAATAAGGTGGACAATCAAACATCCTCGCGCATCCTCACTAGTGATGGGTAAATTCGATAAAAAACTGGAACCACTTCCGAATGACTCCATCAATATCGGAAGCGGCTCCGTAAGGTAGGTGCAATACTTCGAGCTCGGAACCGTCCGAAGCCGCTAGTCGGAAGCCGTAGCCGTCCAGGGCCGTCCGGAGCCGTCCAGAGCCGTCCAGAGCCGTCCGGAACCGTTCGGAGCCGCTAGTCGCAAGCCGTAGCTGTCCGGAGCCGTCCGGAGTCGGATCTGTCGGAGCCGTCGGAGCCGTTTGAAGCCGTCCGGAGCCGACACCGGCTGCCGACTAGCGGCTCCGGATGATTCCGGATGATTCCGGACGGCTCCTCCAAACCGTGGGTTTGACTAAGCCGGAATCGGAGCCGGTTTAAGGTAACCTCCGTAAAGTAGGTGCAATACTTCGAGCTCGGAACTGTCCGGTGCCCTCCGGAGCCGGAGCTGTTGGAGCCGTCGGAGCCGTTCGGAGCCGTCCGGAGCCGAATCCGGCTGCCGACTCCGGGTGACTCCGGACGGTTCCGGGTGACTCCGGACGGTTCCGGGTGACTCCGGACGGTTCCGGGTGACTCCGGACGTCTCCGGCTGCCAACTAGCGGCTCCGGATGATTCCGGACGGCTCCGGGCGGAACCGTGGGTGTTACTAAGCCGGAATCGGAGTCGGTTTAAAGATGCTCGCAAGCGATTCCGGGTGGTGGGTGCGGTTCCGAGAACTCATCACTAATCCTCAGCTCGCGTATGGGGTGGGAAATTTGATTTTACTGGTCATTTTTATCTGCCCCCTCCCCCCTCCCCCCTTCCTCCTTTGGACCGAAGACAATGGCGCAAATGGTGGCAGAGGATACAAAGTTAAGCTGGCCATATTTTTTACTGCCAACACCCGGGGGATGTAAATGTCCACATGAACCTCTTCCTCGACCTTTGGTGGGACAGAGTTAATCCATAAAGTGGGAATGACGGGTTTCTTGGAAGAAAACGCGTATAGCGCCTGGTATGCCCCGCTCTCTTACGAGATGATACCGCCTGACCTTTACCATATGGTCAGGTTAATATTCCGGTTATGCATCGTACAGACTGCACCAAGTGCATGCAAAGGTTGACGTGCACCATCATCCATCCAACGCATGCAAAGATGCCAAGCGTTGGCCCCGGGGGAAGATTTTCCGACACTGTTCGCATCGGACTGCCCACACGTGCCCGGCAGGTTTCCTTAAAGGCATTAGCTTGCATGCAACCTGATCGCTTGCCTTCTCCCCGACGCTGCAACGCAGCACCTTGACGTGAAGGCGTGTCTAGACACGGTTGGGTTACGGTTTCAGTGGGAAATTTATGTTCGCCCGCTGAAAAAAGGACCCTTTTCCTCCCCCCCAAAACGAGGACGAACGAGCTGGATCAGGTGTCAAAAAGCGTGCGTTTGAGTGGGAGAGTTCATTTGGATTCCTGCTACGCAAAACAACAGATACCGCACAGAAAAAAAACATGGCGGCTCCTTTAAGCGCGCTCCTCTTTCGAGCATGAAAACATTGACTTCTTGCTTGATTCCCTTTTCCTCTCTTATCGCAATATTAAAGGAAAGTTTGAAATTGCCTTTTTCGTGTGCATGTTTGCATGTTGCGATGAACGTTTAATTACCACATTTAATGCTCCACTCCCTCCTTTTCCACACCCAACACGCTTAATGGCCGTGGAAAAGCCTTACATGTCCATGTCAGGCCATCATTTTGTCACGTAGTCACGCCGCTGCATGCAACCTTGGAGCGCCTCCGTACACCGGACACCAGCACGAGGAAGGAACGGAAAATGGCCAACCGACAAAGCGGTGGAAAACTACGGCGTCAAGCTACGGGCTACCTACGCTTTTCCTGATGCAGCAAGCAATCTTTTCGCCGTGTGGCGTTTGGGCTTGAAGAAAAAAAAAAAGGATGGCTTTGAGAACATAAATCTCACCCTTGCCAACCCCTTCCCCGTGTTCATTCCCTTCCACAAACGCCAGGTCACGGTTTTCTTCGCCGTTTCTTGTCCGAGAAAATTGAACTTGGTGTTTGGGGCCCCGGGAAAAATCGGGTGCCCGGCGTGTAAGCGTATGGGATAAACCCACGTGCTTGTTTGCGTGCCAACTTGCGAGCCTTCCCCATTCCCCACTCCGCGAGAAAACCCCCCTGAATGTGTCACGTCCAGTCAATGAGCCATAGAAAGGCGGAAGAAATCTGGGAAAAGCACTGAATTACGCAGCAGCAGCAGAATGTGTACCTTGTGCCGACAGGATGAGCATAACTCGACAAAGTTTGCCACGCACCCCACCGGTTGGGTAAGTGTGTGGGTTTCCAACAGAACACTGTGGGACGATTTGGGGAAAATGGATAGAAAGGCAAGTTCTCGGCTTCAACAGGAAGCCAACAGTTTGTGGAGATCGGTTTACAAATCACGCCATACTGCGGCACGGAACTTTTTCCCACCAGTGGGTGTGGGTGGGAAGAAGGGGGAGGGGAATGACACTGGCAACGGTCAGCGGAAACGGAAAAGCGCCCTGTGCGGGTCTTTGAAGCCAAACGCTGGCACCAAACGTTGGCGGAAAATAATACGGGAAACCATCGAACCACGCTCGGGAGTATATTTTCCCGCGCATCGGTGGGAAAAGAACCGAACCGAAAACGCAACAGAAGCGACCTGTGGGAAGCTGTGAGCGAGTAGTTTCTGAAGCGCATTTTCCGCCCCTACGAGAAGTTTATAATGAGTTCTGCTTCTAATGAAGAGTAATGCGAACGGCCGAACGTCTTGCGCGGATACTTTGTTGCCGCGAGGCGTGCGAGGGGTGGCGGGGAAGGATGATAAACCTACACAGGAAAAAAAAGAATTTTCCAACAGATGCAGCAACACGTTTTATGCAACGCACAACATTTGATAGGGAAAGCCTTAAACAATAATTTCTAACCATTTTACAAGGCAATTGGAATTGTTTCATTTGAAATAGTTTCCTTCCTTACGCACATCTTTACGTGAAACAAGCATTTCCCTGATTTAATGCACATTTTTCCGCTTCACTTTCGGCCGTGGTTTTCCTTTTTTTTTGGCAACCATTGTGGATGGCCCCATTTTAAAAGGTCGACCGACTTTAACTGCTCCGCTCGTGTTTCGGTCAATGATGCACATAAAAGTGCATCGCCACGGTCTTCCCATTTCCTTTTTAAAAAAATTGAAAGAACCCTCTCCCCTTCCCCCCTTCGAACCGATTCGGCCAGTTCGACTTTAAATGACCCGTTTTATATCCGCCGGGAGCTTCTACCGAGCAGTGTGTTTATTATTTTGATTTCTCCATCCGCTTTCCATCCGGGATAGGAACTAGGTGCCTGTCCCAGGGTGGAAGCGGAAGTCGTTTGCATAAAAATACATTAGAAATGACCAACCTCCCTCTCGCCCCGCGCCCTTTCCTAGAAGTGGAAAAATCGCTGGGATTCTTCCCTTGAAAAACGCAGCCGGACGAATGAAGAGCACCGCGTTTAAATGCAACAGCACTTTGCGAAGAAAAGCGCTAGAGTGTGTTTTTTCCAAACCCCATTCCTTCCCTTCCCCATGACAGCTAGGGTCCCCCATTAGCCGCGGGACAAATTAACAGACCGAGCGACAACAATCGGATTTGCGTCCGACAGTAAAACTCCAGTCCGCTTTCCTCCTCGGGGCGAAAGGAAAGGAAATGAGATGGGTGAGGCGGTGCAAGGCTTATGCTAAAACCTGGTTTGCAACAGTTAAGCACCGCGTTTCTTTTAGTCCCTTTTTTTGCAACCACCGGGACACATTGCAGCATGATATCAGTGTGCACTTTTCCGGGGTTCCCACAAATCGTTCTCTCTTCCGCACTCGCTCTCGCTCTCTCTCCGACTGTTGATTGCAGAAGAATCAGCTGGCATCTCCGGCAGGCTCAGCTGGACTTCTCGAGGCAGCAGTGAGCAAGGGCACACACCAGTGTGACAGAGTGGGGTCGCCGGGCGAGCCTGAGTCCGCCGGTTTTGCAGCAGCAGCAGCATCAAGCTCATAAATATGCTCGATTTCAAGGTTGCACCGTGCCCGGTTCCCCGGTTTTTTTTTTTGTGGGCCGCGCTTTTCACGTCCGCTTCACGGCCACGGTGAGCTGCGTCAGCGTGAGTGCGGAGCGTGATCCCTACCTCTCCAGCGGGTTTCATGACCAACATCATCATCTTCTTCATGACGTCATTTGGACCCGCTCTACCGGACTCGCGAGGGAAGAGGACGGGAAAGAGAGTGTGACTGAGGGGATTGTAAAGTTCACGGCTGCAGTGTGTTGTATTGCATCGATCTCGTTTGCATTCGGATATCTTCTTTGTTGGCGCACAGATGGACGCCGATTTCCATTGCGAACCATCAAGAGTTTCTCCAACACTTTACTTTGAAGTATCTTTTATCTGCCCACGGGGAAGTACTTTAACGATCCAAGCTGGATTGGAAAACGCAGCTGCAAATGCTAAATCCCTCCGCGAAGTAATCGATGATGGGAAGGGGTGGGGGGGGGGGAAGTCACACCCAACCGGTTTCTCGGTACCGGAGAACGAAGCTACCCGAAACCGCTTTGGAAGCGCCCGAAATTTTTACATCGATGACCTTCGACCTTTTACCGCTGCTGAGCGGTCTCCTCTCATGGCGCTGCCGGGTTTTTCCTAGAGCAACGATAGCAATCCCTGACGACGACGACGACGGGTTGGCGATTGTCAACATTGTTCTCCGGAATCCGGACTGAGGAGGAACCTCAGTGTTGTTCGTCCACCGGAATTTCCTTTCCAACCGGCCTCAGTAAAACCTTCATATCATCGAGGTTTGGTTTGGTTATTCCTTTCTTTTCTCCGACTGTCATTTCACCGGAGTATGACGTTCCGGGGGGTTTGTAATTTACAGCCTCAAATCCACCAAAACACCACCTTGGGAAGGAAAAATGGTGCGTTACTATCAAACCCCGGTACGATTTATTTGTCTTTGCTCGTCGAGCGGACGTGATGATTTATGGAATGCCAAACGATTGTCTGGGAAGCTCGGTATGCGTTAGGGAAAAATCCACCACCATCAGAGGATGGTAATTGATTTTTTAAATTCCCATTTTCCGTGTACGTCACTTCGATGTTTCCAATCACAGATTTAATTAGAATGTGCATCATGCGTTTTAAACTGACGGAAGGAAAACTCAAAGCTAGGAATTTTCAACAAAAAACACTTTCACCAAACGGTGAAGTCTCCAGATGGCTTGGTTAATCAGGTTGTGTTTCGGGGAAATTTAACCTTTTCCAAAGGTCTTTCCTTTTTTCCCATTTTGTTTCTCGCAACATTTCGCAACATAACCAAAATGCTTCATGAAAGACGTCTTCAGTATCTTAAGGAACGGAAAAATGTGTCCTTAATGCAAGCCACGTTTACTGATTTACCTCTCGTGGGAGCAAATCTGCGTCGCTTCCCCCCTCCCGTCTTATCCGCGTCTCATAATTTGGCGGACATTTTTCCCGCGTCACAAGCGGAAAGTTGGCAGGTACTTAGAGCTCGTCAACTCGTCCGGTTCCGGAGGTTTGCGGGCGCAATAATGTATCATCATCACGCACGAACGTTGGCCATGCTCGCATTTTGGTGGAAAACTTTTCTCCTCCTCGGCGAAAGACCCCGTGGTGGGATTTGTGAGTGAAAAAGTTCCGCGTGGGACATTTCTTGCAGCATTTTCCCCGCCGGTTTGAGACCGAAAGGAATTACCTCGAGATTGGAGCGTGGCCCCTTCCGGCCAGAACCTGAGGCGCGTGGATCCTCAATTAGAGAAAATTTGTTTACTCCCTATGCCGCACACCTGGGACGAACGTTGGTTTTCTCCTTTTTCTCGTTGCACGGATTTCTAAAATGTCAGCAAGTGTGGGCCCCCGATCGAGGTCCTTTTGCGTCGTTCGAGTGCGTCATCAAGTGCCGGGATCGAAATAGGGCTCGGGGGAGAATAGAAGCCGAGCTCCGCGAAGTTTGAGGACGTTTTCGTTTCGGGTTTTCCCACGCACCAAGCGAACGGAGGGAAAGGATTTTCGGAAAGTCACCACTTTCTCGATGACCACTTGAAAATACTAATCAATCATGAACGGCGATGGGGTTTTTCCATGGCGGCCAAATTAACATCGTTTGCTCGTTTTTCGTCTCCAAGGGGGAGAAGGTGCTTCGAAGCTCCGGAAAAGTCAGCGGAGCTAAAGCAAAGTCTTGTTTTAATTAAGAACCAGTTGCCGGGAGTATTATTATTCACCCTAATGGTGTTTATTCTCGGTGAACGGGAAACGAAGTCTTTGTTTCATGAACTCAAATCCTTACCATCCTTAATCCCCAGTCCATCTGACAAACACTTCCTCCCGATAAAGGTGAGATGGAAATCCACATCTTATCTGCCTATCAAATGGCCTAAAGGCCACGGAGTTGACCTAATTCGAGGCACAAAATCTCTGAGGCTGAGGTAATGGCTGGAAACTAATCCAGCAAAACGCACCATTTCATCATCAAGTCTCGCAATCGGTCGGCCTCGATCGTCCGGAAAATGAAAATAGCTCCCGAATGACCCCCAATGCACGTTGGATCTTGATAATGGTCCGCGATTCCGTTGCGTTGGAAAATATTTTCTCATCAAAAAAAAAAAACCCCCCAGCATTGACCTCCATTCGTCCCGAGTGGTGCTAAATAATGCTTATTGCATTGGCGCCATCGGAAACGCTATGGGGTCGTCGGTGGATGCTGGAGGGGTGGGATGGGGCGGGTGTGGTTGATGGTCCGTTCCCGATCGGTGCGCTATTTTTGCCCCTAATGGAATGGCAATAAAGTACCGAACCAAATCACCTCTGAAGTGCAACGTACCGAATCGTAACGATCGCATTGGATTTTCTCGGTGAGATTTTCCCAGCGCTGGGTGGGTGAAACCTGTCCGGTATAGTTTTCCTTTAACGGATTCTGCTTTATTAAACATAGTTAGTTCGGCCAAGTTGTCAACAGTTCGGTTATATATCTTCACTTGGGGGAAACATCTGCATAAAGCATTATTGTTGTAGAGGTTCATTATTCGCCATACCACCGTAAACAGATACGTCAAGCGTAGGATGTAATTCCGAGTGGCTTCTCAGAGTGGTTCAGTATCTAGTCAAGTGCTGGCGATGCTGAAATGGCTTGGAACGGATCAGCGATCGGTCAGCCAGGCTTAACGATAGTTAATAAAGTTATTTCTGTACACGCGAAACATGGGTTGGAGAGTGTAAAACCTATAAAAAAAACTGGCAAACTGGAGATGCACGTCAAAGGTTCACAAAGAAAAAAAGATGAAATAAATTGCTTTCCCTTCCTCGAAGAAAAATTAAACAAAGTTGCGATCAGCTGTTCAAGGCAGAAACGGATGAAAAAAGAGTCAGCGGAAGAGCAAACTGCTTACGCACACGAACACCTCGGAAAAGTGTCCCACTTCAGACGCGTTCTCGGCACGTCTTAATACTCGTGCAGGCAAAAATAAAATGCACTAAATATGCTCCTTGCGCCAGCTGCTCACGGGCCAAAGATTTGCGTCGATGGTACGCCGGTACGCATGACCTTTGGGTGCGTGTGTGCAATATTGCGCGTACGTATGGGTGACGCGGGGTGAAGGAAAATTCTTCCCGCACGGTGCCGTGACGTTTCGGGGAAAATTGTCCGACCGAGTCAGTGCGAGTTTGGTTTCCGTCCAAAAACCATCCTCTGACGCCAGTCGTGCGCGGATTCGCATCGGTTTAATCGTCCAGTGTTTGGTTGTGGGTTAAACGGGAAATATTATTCCCCAAACAAAACAGGAAAATCGGCAATTTGTGAAGGTTGTTTAACTTAAAGTGAATTGTGACGGAAAAAACGGTTAGGTGATTGAATTCAAGCAATCTCGTTATCTGGACCACAAAAGCAAGTGTTATGCAACGCCTTGCAAGGATTTGTTTTTCTTTTCGCAGTCCGACAAAGTGACGCGAATGTGTTGTAAATGCGCACGCAACCGAACCGATTTGCGTACAACCATGTACGATATTTATTTATTCGTTCAAACATTCCATCGGCGAAATTAAAACAAAAACAACTCGTTGGAAATGAAGTGAAGTGATGATTGAAATGAAAAACTCATCAAGAAGATGAAATAGATAGTTGTTTATAAACCTCTTTTTCGTTCTATGAATACTATATCCTTATTAATTTGATTTTAAATTATATTATAAATTAAAGTCAGCCATTCGAAACAGCGTTCTGTTTTACTTTGTGTGCATTTCACTCCAGGTTTTCGTGCGGTTGGCTTCATCCCAACTGCCCATCGCACAGACTTGTTCTAAATTTGGACTTGCCAATGGACCTCATTTGTACATTTTCCCGCTTCGCTCGCTGGCCGTCAGGGAATCAGAACCGCCTTGGTAATTTGCGTTATTAATGGAAACTCGCACACTCCTCCGCGGAAGCGATTTTCACCTTCCGCTTACGGACACCGTTTATGTTCCGCCGAATGCGAAACCGAATGCTGGAGATTGCGGTTACGGTTTCGGTGCTTCCCCCGAAAGGTGTCGAATGTTTTACTCTCTTCGTGTAAGACCGGTTAGTGCATTCCTTTTTCTCTGAAGTATTCGCGTAGTGTACGTCGATGAACGTAGAAGGCCGCGTTTTGTGCAAATTAAGCATTTTTTCAGGAAAAAGTTTTAATTAAGTGTACCAAGTGTTCTGTGCTTAATTATTAAGAAAGATTGTAATGCTATCCACTTTTCCAGTAATCTACCTTTGGTGGTAAAAAGGTGCAAATAGAAAAGAAGTGAACCCTACTTGGAAACATTTTTTGTTTTTGCATCGACATTGGTGAAACTTTTGCTTCTTTAGGCGGAGTTCAAGAGAAGAAAAACGACCTAGCAAAGTTTTGCGAAAAGTCATCCAAAATGCAACCTAACCCGCTTAACAAGGTAAGACAAAAAGTTCAACTCGTAGAACATAAGATTAATAGGTTTAATGCACGGAAACTGGGAAAACTCTAGAGGAGTTTCCGATCTGCACGAACCACTTCACCTTCAGTGTCATAATAAGGTCACATCAATACATCGGAGGACATCTTTTTAAAATTCAAAGACTCTCGCTGGCGTTTTCCATCAAATTTAAATTGATTTTGATCAACTTATTTAACGTCAAATGTACGAAGCAATATGACGAGCGGATTTCATTCCATCATTCATGTCGGGTATTTTTTTTTTCTCTTCCATCTCTTTTTCCGCACAACAACGCAGCGCCGGGAAAGCAAGACGCCCACGGTCAAGCGCCGCATGTCCCGGCACGGGTCGGTTCTGATTGAAACCGCTCCTCGGGAGCTGCCCTGGGACCTGATCGATCGGCTGCTGGTTCCGATTATTTGCTGCCACGCTGCAGCGATTCTCATTTCCGGTGTGCTGAATCTGCTGCGAATTTCCCAAGTGTCCGCGTTCGTCCTGTTCATCCTGTTTACCATCCTGACCGTCAGCGGGGCGCTCGTCTACCACAGCCTTAAGGTAGGTTAGCGGACGGAAAAACCACTAGCGACAGCGCCGACATGGAAAAGCATATAAAAATACTGCTACTGTTGCTTATTGAAGCGAGCGCAGGGAGTTTACCGTCGATGCACTCCGGAGTCCGGAGGCCGAAAGAGAATAAGAAGGAGAAAGAGGAACGTACCTACTGATTGCATGCTCCTTTGATATTCACTTCGATGTGAACGCGCTACGCAGCGTGGGAAGCGCCTCAAAAGATCGAAAACTGTGGCAAAAGTGGGATGCAGGCGGAAAAACAAAGTCTTGCATAAATCTTGCAACTTTCAAACTCTTCCCCACCCGCTTTTGGGTAAGAAACCGGGAAGCCCGATGTCTGAACTGCTGAAGGTTGTTTAAACCGGTCAACTCGACAACAACAAAGTTCTGTTCAGTTCTTGTTGGAGCAGTTGAACAACTTCATCCACATAATGAGGCAGCGTGAGCAACAATGTTAACCTGAATATGATTTAATGCTTTTGTTGTCTAATGTCCTTTTTTGCTTAACTGTCCTCCTTTTGCCACACAATGCGGTATATGACCTTCATATGCTTTGAGTAGTGTGAATTCTTACAAAACCGATTGGGGAAAAGTTCCCCACAACCCGTCTCTTAACGTTTTCTACATCCAACACACCTTGTTTGCTTACAACCATACATGCTCATCTTGTTGTGTTTGAACATTTTCGTTTTCAGCTTGCGTTGTTGAGATTGTTGCGGCTGACCGTTGACGTCAAGAAACCTTGCCTCCAAAAGGGAAAACTCATTGACGCATTGTGTGACGTGCATTCGTTCGAAGGAGGGCGGGGAGAGGACCTCGTTTTTTTTCCTCCGTCTTACCTGCATTAATTTGCAAAGAACCTTCTTGACAACAAACAAACAAGTACACAACACGTTTTCCATCTGTTCAAGTGCTTTTTTTTCCTCACCACATGTCGTCTCTCTGTGTTTTGTTAAACATTTGTGTAAATGATCATTGTTGGTTGAGTTTTAAAACTCAACGAAAAAGTGTTGTACTTATTGCATACATTTAGGCGCTCGTAATGTTAGACGCGCGGCGTGACCTACTTCGTTCGTTCAAAAATTGGTTCAGCATGAAATGTTCGACTCTGTTTCGGGTGTGGAGACAGTAAAAAGGCAATAAACCAAAGCATTTATACCGTTTCTCATTTCCATTTTAAATTAAATACTCTAGCAACACAATATACATCTCACGCGACGGTTTAGGCTTAATATACGTAAGTTAAACAATACACTGCTTCCTGAAGGACTAAACTTCGTTTGAACGGAGGCGTTGCGATGATTGTCAGCCAAACTTCGACCCAGGCACACATGCACACCGGACACTCACACCAACGCAGCGGAAGCCGACGAGGCTCGTCAGGACGCGGAAACGATCGTAACTGGCGGTGAGAGCGGTTCTATCCGAGAATCTCAGCATTTGAAAACTAATTAAAAAAAACGGGTTGTTTCGAAGCCCGGAAACTCCGTGGGCGCTGCAGCTGCCGGCCGAGCTCAAGCTTTCAGTTCAAGTTGGTAAGCATCCTGAGATCAAGAAAGGGGGGGTGTGGGGAAGGAATGGAATGTAGAGGGTTTGAACCCTGCATTTCGCCCCAGATCCCGGACTCCGAAAATCTTTTCCCAACACTCTAGCGAGCTCCGGCGTGCGGAGTGGAACTTGTAGAATGAGGTTTTTTGGTGGCGCTAGAGCTAGACGGTTCGCTCGGCCGAGCACTCCCTGTACTTGCTGTTTTCTTCAGAAGGCAAACGAAAGCGTTTGCTTGGTTGTAGTCAATCTCGTCTAGCGTTTTCGGCCGGTTGGATAGTCTCTCTCTCCGTTGTTGTACGTACGTCCTTCCCGGCTCCTCTTGGTATCCACTTCCCTGCTGGCACGCACATGTTCCCGCTGGCAAATGGGAGGTTTTCGCTGCATCCTATCATCATCCATCCTACAGGTCCTTCTTGGCCTGCACACCCGCTTCGACCGCTGTCCGCACGTTCGCCTCGGCGGCGTCCTTTGGTTTGCACTCCAACTGGTTGTTGTTCTCCTCGCCGGGCTTGGCCAGCCGCTTCGAGGCTGCGTTCGACTTGCGGATGTACGAGTGCACGTAGAACGAGCTGAACATGTAGATGAACAGGCCGGCGTTGAGCGTGAGCAGGGCGGCGATCGACTTCGGGTAGCCGCAGGTCGGCTGGAACTGCACCTGCACCGTGTGGAAGAACACGATGATGAACTGGACCTGGCGGGGAAGGAGTCGGAATTTTAGCACAACAATTACATCCACGAGCCGGTTATGAAAATCCGCTCGCACTACGGGCAGCAAGACAATCGAGAGCTAGGCGAGACGAATTTACAACTCCGGATAACCGGTTCCCACACACACTCTCCCTTGGCCCACGAGCCGGTACTTACGATCTGCATCACCGTCAGGTAGCGCTTCCACCAGAGGTACTTCTGCACCTTCGGGCCCATGGCGGCCAGCATGTAGTACGCATACATGCACACGTGGATGAACGAGTTGATGACTCCCAGCAGCGTGCCATGGCCTCCTGCGAAACGGAAACACACAGAGAAATAAGCGCGAGCACGTTAGGACCTGATTGATGGAAGTACAGCGTCGCCCGAAAACTCCGAGGCCGGAAATCGTTAATGTGAAACGTCATTTGCTGCACAGATCTGTCAAGTGTGTGTTTTACTGTTCTCCTGTTTCCCCTGAAAACGCCGTGCAAATTAGTGTCTAGGCGGGGTCTGTCCGGGTGTTAATGAATGGTGTTACAAGAGACTGTAGCCACGTCTTCCAAAATACGCCCAGAAAAGAATAGCCAACAGCCAAGCAACAAACAAAAAAACAAAAAACCCATCAAATCATTCATTTCCCTGTTAGTTCTTTTTTTTTTGACAACGCTCCCTTCAAATCGGACGCAGCTTCTAACTATTTATTTTAATCCCATTAAGGCCGGGTTATTTATGCTTGTAGTCGAGAGTGGTTCGTATGCTGAAGCAGTCGTTTCTTTTTCGACGCACATCGTTTTCGACTTGGACTAGGAAGCAATCTTAGTGTTTGTAACTACGTCTTAGTGAGCACCAACGTCAGACGGCTATAGATGATTCGTCTGTAAGGCGATAGCACACAGCATCGGTGCTGTGGTGGAGGTTTCCAATTCAAATCGAAGTCCGAAACCACCCTTCCCTGTGCGCTCCTCAACACGGAACACGGCCTCCGCCGCTGACGTGACGGCGGGATGTATCTTATTTTTATTATTTAATCGAGAGAAAACGCAACAGCAACATTTGCAATCCAACCAGCCCCGTTACGGCGTCGACTACGGCTTGCAAGCGGTTCAATATAAGCCAACCGATAGACTGTTAGTTGTTTGGTTTAGAAAATTAATTAGTTCCACGATTCGATTCGCCTCCGTAAGACAGGAAACAGGTGGAAGGTTTTTTTTCCGCTCCATCATGATCGCTCCAGTTGTTGGCGCTTCCCAGCTTTGATACACTCGTAAGTTTTCGTTAATCCTTCGCAAAGTTGTTTGAACCCGATAAACAACGCAACAAACCGAGTCCTCCAGCGCGCAATACCTCGGGCACATTATTTAATAGGTTTCAAAACAGTCGCAAACAACAACGAAGTTGTTCGGTGGTGGGTAACTTTGCAGACGTTGCAAGAAAACACAAAACTGGTCCAAGTTACGGTGACTCGCGGTGGGACTTGAGGTTAAAGTTTCCTCCATTCCAGCGCCGGTGACCTCTACCTGCATCGGTAAGCGAATTTAACGATCCGAATATTAATCATTCCATCGTTTCTCGCTGATACGAATCGGGCTGATGCCAAAGTCCGACCAATTTTCCCTGACTGACGCAAACGCCGACCGCTCAAGGGGAACCGATGCCGAGCCGTCCGTGAAACCGGAGGTGCGTGAAGATAGTTGGTGAAGGTGAGCGCGTCTCACGAAATGCAAAATTATCAAACCCTCTGTCCCCTGCCAAACCAGCGAAGCATGTCTCTTCGGGGCCTAATTAGCGCTCGAAACGTCCGCACGGCCGAGGATTCAAATGTGTCCATGTGTGTTTTGGTCGCACAAGAACTTCGAAGCTGGTTCCGTTCGGTTCACTTTTCACACCATCCCGTGAAAATGGTTGACCGTCTCAAGATGCTGACGGTGCTGACCTTGCTCCAGTGTCACCGAAAAGCATTGAACTATCGAGGTGGGGGGAGGGGGGAAACATATCAACACCGTCGTAACTTACCGGCAAAGTACTTGACGCCAATGAAGCCACAAATCGGCATCAGGGTGTGGTGGTAGACGTGCAGGAACGAAACCTGGTTCTGTTTCTTCCGCAGCACGAAGAATACCGTATCCAGCAGCTCGACGACCTTGCACATGTAGTACATCCAGACGGCACGAGCCATCTGCGGAGGAGAAGCATGGAGGAAAATACCGCAGAAAGTGAAGATGAAACTATGTTGATAGGTTACGAGACCGTGATACACACCCTCATGGCGACCGGGTTTCGACTGTAGTCCACAGGCTGGCAGCGGTAGTTGTAATGTTGCCTCCAACCACCTTCAATTCCCTGTAAATAAAACAAAACATTTAAATAACCACGATCTTGCAAATTAATCTAACTTGTTTTTCATTAGTCTGTCAAGTCATCGTTCAAAGAACGCATCATTGCGTAATCAAGTGGCAACTTTGACGTTGTTAATTAGACATCAAACACAAACCACAAACCACTCTCGGTGGGTTATGCCCGTGGGAATTTTCCTGGATCGTCTTGAAGTGCCAATAAAACACATTGTTTTGCGTCCAATGTACCATGAACGGTTGATAATAACAGTCACTGATGCAGAGAAACATGAAGCTATCAAGTGGTAAACCTAATTGCGATTGTCGATCTCAAATAAAATTAAACACATATATAAAGCCACCCCTACTCACGCAAGTGGAACGTTTTATGACCTACTAAATGGATAATAAACACAGTCAACCGAGCGAAAGGTGATTATAAGCATGCGTTTGCCCAATCCGGAGCGAAACAAAAAGGTCAACATATAAACTGAACTTGCTTTCTGTGGCGAGATTGATCGAGAGTAAAAAACAAACAGGATAGCGACTAACAGCTGGTTTTTGCAAATGATGTGATTGACAAAACGAGTGACATATTTGATACGATCACAGTTAAGTGGATGTGTAACATCTTGATCACGAAAAAAATCCTTTTCTAAGTCCTCACAATACAAACGAATTTAAAGACACTTAAGAGATTTCAATAACAATAGTACTAAACCGATAAAAAGAATGTCTAAACAATTGTTTTAACATCGAATGAAAAAACGGTAAACTATCTAAGTAATCACTAGTATCATCTGAAATAAAGGAAAAATTAATACAGTAGACATGATTCACTCACTTCATAAACTAACACCACGCTGAGCAGCACCTGGACCGCGTTGTACGCAATCAGCACGCCCTCCAGCTTGAACGGTTTCCGCTTGGCCATATAGCGCGGTCCGGCGTACAGGCAGAAGTACAGGTACGTAACGAGGAGCATAATCAGGGGCGTTATCGATCCGGACAGGAACCATTCCTTCGTGCGCTCATCTACAAGCCGGAAAAGCGAAACACATAACACAAATCCTTGGCAATCTTACGAGCGATACGAACGAACCTTGGTTATCAACGAAAAACTTCACCACTCTGCCCAGAACCCCGCCGCTGGGCTCACTGATGCCGTCTGCGTTCATGTTGTTGAAGGCGAATTTTGTTAAACGCTAAACTGATGGCGCGCACTCGTCTCAAAACACAACTTATCACTGGAACCTCGACGCTCTTTTCGAGCAAAATGACAGGGGGGATGGCTTCTCGGTTTCAAGTTCGGCACCTAATAATCTGCAGGACAAAACGGAACAAGAGAAATATTTAGGAAAAAATCACTGGTAATATTGCACTCGTAAAAAAAAAAGTTGAAAAGTCAACTAAATAAAACTACAGAAAGATCACAAATATACACAACAGAGACACTTTCACGCGAAGGGAGACAAGGCAAAGATCGTTTTCTTAATAATCCTCCACCATTAATTTTGGGAAATTCTTATCTTGGCGGATTGAAATCGCAACCGGATACACTCTTATCGAAAAATAAAAACACTTCTCACCGACAGCAAAAGCGAAAGGAAAGAATAGCGCTTTACCACTAGCGACGAAGATGGAGCGATGAAGCAGCAGGGCGTTTGGGTCGTCCTGCCGTAACCGTTCCGAGCGCGTGTCCGAATCGAACTGATCGTCTCCGACAGCCTAACTCGGCGCTCTGGGCGAGCCGGCCTAAACCTGCCTCGGAACGGATGCGGTTACCGCAGCCGAAAACTAATCTGAAAACTGGATGAATTTTACTGCACCGTGTCGTGTCGTCAATAAAGCCTCTCTCCCCCTCTCCTACCACCACCGATCTTCCTTCCCCCTCCACCACCATCGTGAGCGACACCAACACTAACGAAAAAGGTATACATTTTCGCCCGAAAGTCTCACGAGGGCAAAGCGCAAAAACGAAAGACTTCAACAGTCGGGTAAGCGACGAACCTCCCCAAAGGCTGACACGATGAAGAAAACAGACATAGCTGGGTAGCTTAGGGGAGGGTTGTGGGTTCACGGTGTCGGAGGTGGGGTAGGGCCTCCGTTTGTGTGTGATAAAACGGCGGAATGATCTTCCGAGGCTGCGAACGCCACCCCCCACTTGTGTTATCTCGAGCCGGAGTTGCGTTGGAGCAGCGGAGGGTGAGGGGAAAGTGGGGGGGGGGGGGGCTACTGGGTGACTAAATTATCGCCAACCCAACTACGTTGAGGTTCAGCGAAGAAAGATCGACCTACGGACGAGTAAGACGCATGGCCCCTAAGAGAAAGAGGTCAGCCTTTTTCTGGCTCTTCTTCGTCTTCTTCTTCGGTCGGCAGGGCGCGCAGGATACACATTGAAGGCAGTCTACCGTGCCCACCGTGCGCCATTACATAAGTTCCTTCCCTCCACCCTGTCCATCGGAACGAGGTTATCTGGAAATGTGGAGGAGTCGTCGGAGGTAGCGAAACCGCGACACCAGTTCTTTTGAAGGTCGCCTTCAGCCCAGCCCTCGTGAGGTCGAACCCACACGTGTAAGGGCACGAGATGGTAGCCTTTAACCTGACAATGTGGGGGTTTTCTTCGCGAATATGTATGCGTGCGATCGTTTCCTGCGTGACGAGCTTGCACCAAACCGTAATCCAATTTGGCATCAGCTGACCCAACATAGGCGGCATCTCCCAGACTAATGAGGTGAAATTCCACACCACCAACTTGTCCCGCAACAAATGGGCAAACCAATTTGGCAACTTTGACATACTTCCAGCGAGTCCCAAACCGGACTCACACTGGTCCTCCTTGCTTCCTAGGCTATTCCAAGACACCCTGTCTTTCGCACGCAAATGATCTACGGCCTGTTTTTCTGCAACATTTTATACCTATATTGATATGCAAAAAATGTCCACCGGCATTGGGTTTCTAGCGATGGAAGTAAAAAATATCTTGTGCCAATGAATTATTCTCATTCATAAGAGATTGGAAAACAATTTATACTAAACTTAATGCATCTTGAGTCGAACTGGTTCCGCTTTGATTTCATTTCTGTCCCATGGTCACACCGTGCGATATTGGACGAGATAATAAGCTAAAGCATATCTTAAACATTGACATTTCACTCACATTTGTGCTTGACGATAAATAACCCGGTAGCGCAGAAAACCAAAACATAAAGTTTTCGCTACAAAGCTGATGACCCTTGGAAATAACGTCGAACTAACTCCAAACCGTCACCAGAAGCAAAACTGTCCAAGGTTCTTTAAAACCCATGGTCGATTATGCAAAGTGTATCAACAACATTCATATGTGCGATGTCGCAGAAGTCTCGACACGTTTCGATGCGCTTCTGGTGCAAGTGTTGTGTCCAAGCGGACGCGCAGGAAGCTCGGTTCAACAGCCCACCCTGACCTGGCCCGCCGTCGATGGCGAAAGCAGCAAAGTTCAGCTGCCCAACTGGTCAACAGTGTAAACGCCTGGTTGGTAGGTTGGCCGATTTATACTCCCCACCTTCTTGGAACTACAACAGCACGCCGTTTGTCGCTGGATGTTTAAATCGAAACAAACAATTTATGCACACGCACCATCTCAGCTTAGTGTCGATGTCTCGTAGTACATCGTCAAACACTTTGGTAAAGATAGAGAGAGTGAGAGTGAAGTGAGGCGGTTTTAGACGTTTACTTACAGGGTTTGCCACCTATGTTCAGCTCTAACCCGTCGATGATTGAAATAGCTCATCAACTGTTGTCTCAAACTCATCTCATTTTGTCTCTAACTCATCTTACTTTGTCTCTAACGCATCTGGGTTTGTCTCTAGCTCTGCTAAGATAGTGCGTTTATGCTACCGGGTTAAACACCACAATGCAGCCTACTTGGTTGACATACGTATACATGCACGAGAGAAAAGCATATGCAAAATTGTTTAAAACTACATGAGAATAGCTTTAAAGCATGCAAAAACAATAATGTTGTTCTTGGAGTTCTATAACGTATCATAACCACAATTACTTTGTTTATTCCCTGTTTTCAGCTTGAGACAACCCAGATGCGTTAGAGACAAAGTCAGATGAGTTAGAGACAAAATGAGATGAGTTAGAGACAACAGTCGATGAGCTATTTCAAAGTAAAATACGTTGGAGACAAAATCACCCGCTTTCGAGGCAAAGTTGGCTGGCAACGCCTGTATATCCACGTCGGTCTTTCTCGTAGGTGGGGTTTTATTCGTTTCTACTGGCGAACATCTCCCGGTCAAAGTCTCTCCTTGATCACCTCCAAGTACCGCTGTTGTTCTGAAACGTATCTGTTTTTTTTTTGTTTTCTATATATTACAACATCTTCAGCACGCCACGGCACGTCCCTCCGTTGACTGAGGGGTCGATCGAGAGGTCGGTCAGCGTCGGTTGTGAAATCTGCAAACGTTCCCTGGTCTTGGCCAAGCTAGACCTCGGGGCTCTCCTCCTACAAGAAGTCAGCGCCGGGTTTTGTTTTAAGCCACATTTAGCGATCAATAACTGAGGTGTGGATGGGGGTGGGTGTTTATGCCCCCGCCATGCTCTATCGTCGTGGACGATGGTGGAGTAATAATTTCACGCCTCGAATGCACACATGCAAAGCGAGCCAATCTCATTACAAGCCTTTGCTGTAAGGGATTGGGCTTCGTCTAAAAATAATAGACCCACCGATGCTTCCTTCCTATAAGCTGAAGCTCGAGAAACTCATTACAGCAGCTGCAGTTCATCTATTTTCGATCAGCAATTACGCCAACCATTTGACCTTTCGAGTGGGGCCCTTACGAGATGTTGCACCACGCCGCTAAACGCTGGACAAACTCCAGCTTACAGGCTGTTTATTATTATCATTATATTGTAAGCCCTCAGTAGAAGGAGACGGTACTAACAGAAAAGTTACATTTTAATGTAGAACATGTACTCATTCTTGCGGGAATAAAAAGCTCAAACGAACCATGCGACCTCGATTTTAAAGGTTCCGATTCAACTGATCTTCTAAAACTGAAGTTTTCCAATCGCCTTGTGATATTTGGCAGTGTCATAATTATCAAAATCTCTCTTTTTATTGGACGATGTCACCGATCGAAAAGCAGGCCATTGACCCTGCAGAAAACAAGGCAAATCGGTCACCGGATTGCTAAATTGTTACGTCCACGTCCGACGACGAAAGACGACTCCGACGATGGCAAACAGATAACAGGTTTAGATAACATTTGGCACGCGAACGATTTCCCATCCGACGAGGCGCATCTCGTGGCGGGATGAGTGACTTGGCTCCCGTTTCGAGGACAACTGCGCAACAAACCCGATGTTAGTATCCTACGTTGGCATATGCTTTTATTTAACGTAAGCCCAACCCGTTGGAGTGGAACAACGCTTATGATTGATGATCCACTGCATCAAAGTGCAACTTCCTCCACGATCTATGCTCACGAGAAACCAGAACTTCTTTGCCGAGTTGCAAGCCAACCGCAGCCTCTCGCCGAATGCCGCCGGAAAAAAATAGGGAGGTAATTAATGAGCCCCAGCATTTGCGTAAGGTTTCATGAGGGTCTGAGACTGTGAAAATTCCGAACCGCAGCGCGCGTTACGCAGTTTGAGTTCCGCGCGCAACGAGCATGCTGGGGAAGGGAGGGCATGGGGTTTCCGAACCCCGGCAACCGAGGCTGTGACCATGGAAGAAGGGTTTTCCAATCGAACAAATCTATCTAATCCATTTATATCTCTGTGACTACTTTGATCTTCATTTTATCGGATACGTGGGAGATCGAAAAAAGGCACCAAACCTTGATTTAAAATCCAAAGACCTTTTTTTTTTCAAGTGAAGAAATAATAATCAGATGCATAATGTTTTATTCCGCACATTAACACCATGGCCCAATCATAAATTACTGTTTCATCTTGATACCACAGTTTACCTTTGTTTTAAATCGTCATTTAAAACCTGTGAAAAAGTATAATATTTACATTAATTTTCTAGAGATCTTTTAGCTTTGTCAACTGCCAATTAGATGTTCTGTCTCTCATCGAAAACCCTCTTTTGCATTAGAGACGTCCGAAGTCGGGACGATAACCAAACAAATCGTGTTGCGGAAGTAAACAAATGAGTATCTGTTGTTTATTCACAAAGGTCTTATGGCCCCTCATGACAGTATTTATCACTCCAACTGCACATCCTGCGACTCACTGGAGGTTTCCATATGACGCGACAAGTTGAATGAATTGCATTCCAACTCCACAACTCGATGCACGTTTGTAATTCAATCTGTTCAATTCTTGGTGGATTGCATTTGACATGCGCATTCCGCGATTGCTGCCAAGAGATATGCGTCGATCGTGTACGCGTCGTTTCAACCCGACTGCCTGCGTCCTTCAACCCGCGAATATGTTAGATAACGTCCAGAATAGCTCTAGCTAACATTTTACTGAATTCTGACGTCAGCTAGGGTGTATTCGATGTCTTCTCCAACTGTGGTTACGAGTGAGGAGTTACGATCTTTACAACATGAGTTTATGCTTGATCAAAAACTATCTCGCTTTAGGAAACCTTTCGTCTCTTATCTATACTTTCTTCGTGCGGTTCCTTTCATCCCCTGTACAACTTTAAGATACATTTAAATCGGCAATCGAACACTCGATCATCGACCCACTGACCTCGGACTTAACGGGCAACATACTCCTCACGACTCGGTATTGGTAATGACCATCAGCAAACACTTCAATTACCTCCTTCCAGTAGAGCGACCTTCACAGTGAAAAGCAGCCTCGCTTCCCCAAGGTCACCAGACCCAATGTACACTGTGTACTTGATATTGAGCACTTTTCCCCAGCCTCGTTACGTGCACAACAACACCACCACCCTGCACGCGTTGCTCCACATCTTCGATTCCCGAAGCGGAACGACGAGTTCCAAACGAGTTTGAGCGCAGGGTGAATGGGACACCGCATTTCACTCCCAAACGGCGAAGCAATATTCAAGCCCCTGCCGGTCCCACCTCCCCTCCCCACGTGGCCCACCTGTGCAACCCGACAAACACAGACACCAGTATCACAGCCGGTCGGTTGTTATGTTACGCGTGCTAGTTTCCCGCGATCGAGATGAAACGATCAGGTTGGAGTGGCAGCGGTGGGTAAGGAGCTCGTCTACACGCTACCTTCACCCTCACCCGGCGCTGTGATGTAATGGACAAAAACTTTTCGGACACAACGGAGCTCGCGAGCGACGGAGATAAGCTGGCGTGGAACCCTCCATCTCAGGTTCCAAACATCGACGTCTTTCCATCGCGAGCGTTACCGAGGAGCTCGGTTGCGCGTGGATTACGGAATTGGGTTCCACAACCGCAGGCACGCAGCCCACTCTCACTTTCTTTTCCCCCTTTGTGCGGATCATGAGGGAAATGCCCAAGTTAGGCCCGACAGAGTCCAACCGTGCATGCTTCTATCGCTTCAGAAGGTTGTTCATTCGAGCAGTGGATGGAAATTCATCCCACGACGGAACCTAAGCGGGCAAGCGGAATGTCCGGTGTGTGGACACTTGCGGTGACCATCGACCCTCACGGTCAAGTCTAATTGAACGGCAAACAATAACAGTTGCAATGCAGACGGACGAGTTCCGAACCGAACCGCTTCAAGTTGGCGATAGTCTTCCAAGAGTTCGTCTCCTTCGAATGGTGAAGTGGTGAAAACTGGTTTGTTTTATGAACCGCGCCCCGAAAGTAACCCGTGGCCGCCGAGACCGGTTGTGGGTTTTACGTCCGTAGTATTATCGCACTTTTCTTCGATTTCTCGAATCAGAGTCGAGCGAAAGAACGATCCGGGATCGCTGGACTCTGACACGATACGGATGTTTGCCCAAAGTTGGACCAATAAAATGTCAACATTTAGCCATCGTTCAAACAACGCGTCAGGTTAGGACCATCTTTAATTATTTGCATATTCGATTGTTCTATGCTGCCAAGCGTCGAAAGAAATGTTAACAGGCGATGACGACCGTCTTCCCGGATCTGACATCCCTGGCCCTTAACCGACGAATTAAAGGACTGTGTAGGCAAACAGATCAATTGATGTTATTGCAAATGGCACATTTCGGTAAACGGCAAAGCAAAAACACACACACCATAAAATAATTCAGGACCGGAACGATGCGCTTTCCTCTCCTTCCCTGCGCAAAATGGCTCATCAATCACCATGATGTTGCGTTTTCGCGCTCGGAGCATGATTTCGCAACTAATTTATGCGTAAGTTATGCGTCTTCGGAGCTATCGAATCGAAATGCATACGTCAGAGGGCATTAGTGGGCAACTTTGGGTGGGAGTAAGGTGCAAATCATATGGTTTGATGTGCAGAAAATGTTGCTTTTATTAGATCAATCAACGAATCACCAGTAGCATGAAACAGAAACTCACCTCAAGAAGCGGTAAATGACAGATGTTTCAGAACACATCAACTAATCATCACCTGTTTTGTACTCATGTTGAGAACGAACATAACGAACGAATCAACTCATTACAAGATAACCATTAAATTACCGACAAATCTTTCAATTAACAAGTGCCCGATGCGCGTGCCGTACACGTTAGCGATTATTTTTAGCTCGCGCCGGCATGTTTTTAACACACACGACGCGGCCAGCAATTAACCATCGACGCGAGTGTTGAACAAGTCATTACTTTTTTTTGTGCTGAGCTCAGTAGGCTGAGAAGTCGAAAAAAAAACTGTCAGAATGAACCAATCGAAACGAGGCAGCACTATTTTCTCATTTCCACCGAACCGGTGAGAAAAAAAATGTAAAATGAAGAAAAGCAAAACAAACGAGTGGAAAACTCGGCACCGATTGAAGTCGGAAATGAATGTGATTGTAAACAAGCCGTGCGTTCCGATGTCGGAAGCCGCCGCGAAACAAATCGAGACGTAAAATACGGAGTACGGAACGCTTTGAACTAGAGTTTATACCTTCGGACTTGAACATTCGTTTGGTGCTTGTTTGGCTTCGAGTGTTTAAAAATGATTTTATGATTTAACAACAATTTATAGTCAAACAGATTGCAAGAATGTAAACGGCAAAATATTCATCCAGTAATTACATTCATCTTGTCATGTTTTGTTTGTATTAAAATTCAACCCTAGAAATCTTACAACTGCAGTACACACCAGAATGCATTTTCCATTCACTCTCAAGGTGAAGTGGGTGCATAAAAAGGTGAAAACACTGAAAATACACTTCAAGGTAGACAAGGTTTGAGACCCGATGCACCGGGGGAAGTACGACGACCCGCCGTCATTTCCATTCGACTTTCCAAAAAGTGTAACAAAATCGACCGGTTGGCGGAATCTCTTCCACACTTCCACGATGCGGAAGAGGAGAGAGTGCGCTGACCCTTTTGCTTTACCGTTTTTCCTTTTAACATTCTGCTTAATGGAACCGGGTTCCAGTCGTTCGAGTGCAGTTATGTCTCGCGAGGTTTCCGGAAATGTCATGCATGTGCAATGAGTTGACTCGGAGTGAACGTGCATATCGGGCTCGAAGGTCGCCGCTGGCAATGACCGTATTCTGTTGTGAAGGCTACTGTCGATTGGGGATCAGGGAATAGACTAGATCAACTTGACTGGAAGAGGGAGCGCTCAGGGAGTACTCTATACAATTGTAGGAATCCCTGGAATATATACTGAAGATCTCCTTGATCAATGATCGTCTTCTCTCTTACATTAATTCGTTGGACCTGCAGATGTAAACATTTACCACAAACGTGCATCAATCAAATACCCGAAACAACTCCGTCCATCGATGACCAGAACGGAATGCGTCAGCAGATTTATCCGATTTCAATTTCGTCGTAAAAGCTGACGTAAGTGAGGGCGCGGATAGTTCCGGTCCGTCCGTGAATGTGATCTTTGGCACTTCCCAGCACAACTGCTTGTGCAAGTCTTACACGGCTGGGCCGTGACACACTTTCTGTTTGGTAAATGGAGGGTCTGTTTTCGTGAAATAAAGGGCCGAACTCAACTGAAACAATGGTGTCTTTTTGACAGATGTTGCTTCGTGGCACTTACCGCCTAAGCTTGTGCTTAATTTATTTAATCTAGTTGATGAGCAATAGCTCGCCGTCGTTACTCAACACTGTTTCACGGCTAGGCGAGGTTGATTCGGATAGTCCAAAAAGCGAATTCCCTACCGCGTGGAGCACTCAATAGATTCCGTCCGTGTTGCAAGAATCTCGCCATACCGCAATCTTTCTGCGCCCAACAAGAGGCGAACCGTTTATCAGCCTTTGCTCATCTTTATGGAATAATAATCAGCACTGAGGGTAACGGTTCGATAATCGTCGCTACGATGATCGGTCGGTGATCAGTCACGGCGAGCAGTCAATCAAACTATCCGGGAGATGTGACGATTGTGTTTTGCCCCCCCTGAGGCTGCGTTTAGGTAAGTTCAGGGGATAATCGTGGCACCTCAACCAATCGAGATCAATCGCTGGTGGAAGATCCGTTCTCTGAAAAGTGGACCACCACAAAATCCCAACTCATTTGAAGGATTGAAACACATATCAGCTTCAAAGGGGGGTCTCTGAGATCTTGCGTCAGGATCTTAGCTCCAAAGGCCTGTCGTCAATAATTATCTCTCGTGTCAAGCTTCGATGGACAAGCTCGCGTTAAAACCTTCACCTGGCTAAGTGTCATCGAGGGGAAAGTGTCCGCGAGCCGATTAACTGACTGACTGGAGCTGTACCACGGAAGGTGTTCGGTAGTCAAGCCATTTTGGTAATGTTGATGATTCGCGCTAAAGCCATCGATTAGCCTGGCATTAGATGAGCACCGTTTTGCAAGATCGAGGCGGGAAGTAATGTGTCATCACGATCCTCGAAAAACAAGCACATCGTTTAAGTCGACGGAGGAAGCTTTTATCGGACAAACGGTAGGGAACTGTTCCAAATAAGCCTTACATAACAGGCCGTCGCCCGAGCGGTTGAGTAAAACACGCCATCATTCGGGTGTTAGTTTTGACCGGGCCGTCTTGTAGTCGGTTTGCAATGAACCCTAGACGGTGCGTTGGTTTTTTGTTAGTATTTCGTTTTGACAGACTTCCAATGATGCAAGTTGTTGTGGCCCCGTTTTAAGCGGACTAGCTTCCATCTCTCTAATCTCTCTCTCTCTCTCGCTACTTCGCCACGAGGTGATTTGTTTTCAGTTTTGAGACTTTTGGTTTTATTTTTCGGTCCGGTCTCACTTTTTGAAAGTATTCCCAAATGGGACTGGCATCTTTCCGATATTGGGTGTCATCCGCTTCTAGCTTGGATGTTATCTTTGAAGGCCAAACACTGAAAGCCATTGTCGGTGAAGACTCAGTCGGTGCAGCTCATTATCTGCTGTCGAATTGAATTTTTCAAGAGGTATGCGATTCAACGGAATATATAAATATCTATTAAAGTGTTTTCAAAGTCGAAATGAGAGAGCTTCAAATGTGTTAAATTATGCTCTAGACAGAAACAATCTATGCAGGATTCTTCAATATCTTCCGATTTAAACCATCGCGAGAACCATTTATCAGCTTCTTGAACCTCTAATGTTTACACTGACCTCCAAAAAGAGAGATCTCGGAAAGAAGCACGAAAGTGTGACATGTATGCTAATAGACAACCTAACGCGGAAACTTATTTGGCCTCACAAAAATTCAATCCGATATCAAATTTTCTCGCTTCTTTATTTTCCTGATTGAAACAACTCCTGATTAACGGTAGAAGCCAGACGAGCACCTGATAGCACCGCCATTTTGAACAAGCCGACAGCTTCTGGGACACTTTTTGGCGAATTGAAATTCGACGGAAATCCTCCAAACTCTCTTCTCCAAAGTGTTTGCTGCCATTTCCTTTGAGAGTGTTCTTAATTTCTCGTACCGCAAAACCAGTTCCTACCAGTGGACTTTAGAGTCCCGAACACATTAGGGACTCGCGAATACATTAACACACATAGGAGTCCGGGAGTGAGGAGACCCACAGGAGTGTCCGTTAGGCTTGGGAGATTGTTGAACCAGACCAGATCGCGCTCATCTGCTAATTTGTGAAGGAAATTTTCAGTGAAGCTTTGCCATGAATTTCAATACGCGTTTTTGGTTCGCTTCCAGACCGGTTTCTAATCGGAATAGTTTCTCGAGCAGAGCTATTGACAATCCAGTTTCTTCCTAAATTCTTTACGGATGTAAAAACTCCCCAACGAAGGGCTTTGAACTTTGGGAAGCGTAAAACATTTGGAAACTTTCTCTCAATTCCAGTCATTGGGAAAAGGTTCTTGGAACACTACCGGAAATAATTTCCAAATAGTTCTTCGTCTCCTCCGACGAGGCGTGGAAAATCAATCTCGATGTCTCAAAAATGTGCGAATCATTTAAGTCGAACCTCTCCGATACACCTCTCGAGGCTGATGAACGATTAACCTTCCCATTCTCCGGGGCTTTCCAGCGATCGGTGATCGACCGTTGGGTGAATGACGAAGCAACTTGTTCTCTTGTTTTCCTGTTTTTGGAAGAGAAAATCGCCCACCTGGACGCCTTTGGCACGCCTTGTCAGTAGGTAAGGTATGCTGGTGCGTATCTAAATCTAAAAACCATCGACTCCTCCCGCGTTGTCAAACATTCCTTGAACTAGATTTTCCGGTTTTCCTTCAGATCGTAGAACCTGCCGAAAGTTTGCCATTTTTCGCGCAGCTATCGATTTGAGACATCTTCGCCGGAGGCATCATTTTCTACTCTACTCCCGCTCCTCACCGTCCTCGTCTATTGCGGTTATTAACCTGCCCGTCTGGCGAAATTAGTTTCCGAACACGGTTTGACCTTCAAAAACCTGACCACGATCGATCGCGAACGAAACTCATCCGCGTGGATCTGGTCCTCTAGCTGCCTTGAAAACGAGCCACTTCCAACATTGTCTAGAATCTAGCATGAGAAACCTTCATCACAGTCGCGCATAAACCGGATCCACGCCCCGACTCGAACTGGCGCATCGTCCGGTACGGCACCGGAGAGGTACGTCATGCAAGCGCCTTAATCACAGCAATTATGCAGCCAACTGCACATGCACGCGGTTTTGTCATCAGCTTCAGCTCGAAGATCATGATGACGGACGTGGAGTAGTTCAATGATTGCCGTCGGAGCAAAACGAATCTTACGCTGGGCTGAAAGGGGACTAAAGGCCTCCCGATGGCTGCGCGGAAAAGTAAACATTGTTCCCCCCCAATGGAGCCTCAGCTTCAAGCAGGTGCAAAGGGTGGAAACCCATCATTATTTTCCTGACGACAGTTCTGTTCTACATGGTAGCAATTATCGACACCGGGAGGAATTCAGCCCAACCTTACACAACATCTTCGTCGGTTGGGAGTTGTATAACGATTTAAAAATCACCTTAGCACGTTGTGGTAAAATCCGGATTTATCTACCTAAGCCGGTCGTGACAGCACGTCACATGAGATCTCCACTATGGCTGTCACCAGGGATTTTTAGTTGTGTAGAATGTTAACCTTAAAAAAACCCGCAACCAAACATGTCATTGTTGTGCAAATCTTGTGACGTTATGTGCGAATATCCGTTGTTGTAACATGTTTCATTGGATTTAAGAGCGTAATCCTACCGGAACAATTCAGATTCATTCCTTCATTCCAGGTTTGTTCTCACAACTGATCGATAAATCAACTTCCCTTAACTGGTGTTATTGAATTAATTTCAGAATTATATTAACACAACATATCGTCCACTCGGGGAATATTAAACATGTCATAACGATTCAAATTGAGTTACACCAGGGCAGATAGGCACAATGTTAGAGGTTTAACTGACAGATTTTAAGGTTATCAAAAAACACGACAGGCGCACTGTAAACCACGATCAACTTACGATGAACTTTGAGCACTCCGCGTGGGTTCAATTCAGCTGCCAGAAAGTCCTGTTTGATTGCGCGACTTTAGCGACTGAATTGGCCAGAAGCACGTTTGGGGATGGGAAAGAAGCCTACACTAGTGCGAATCACTCTGCAGACGTGTACAGTGTTTACTCTTGGACGGTCGGGTGGGAACTAAAGCGACACGATCGATGGCACCGATCGTTTTATTGAAGTAGGCAAAGTTCCGCATCTAAACGGCGTTCCAGTAAAGCCGGTGACGACGACGACGACGACCGCAACGATCGAAGCGGCTACGAAGGCAGTCGTCGCTGTGTTGCTTCCTACCACATAAGAATTTGTAAAAGTTGTATCTCACGTGTGCGATTGAAAGTATCCTTGAAGCGGCGTGCAGTTTACTGAAATATTCTTTTATTTTCGCGTTTATCAGTGACTCTCAACATCTGAGTATAAACACACTACTTTGACTACTGACTAATACACATTGTTTGTGAAAACATTGACAAAAAACGTATACTGCATGTACAATAGAAAACACACTACAAACAGGGAAAAATGATGCGAGATGAGTGCAAATATTGAGAACCTCTGATCTGTACGTTTGCCTTGAATCTTTCGAATTTTACAAGAAGATGGTAATAGGAGTTTGCTACAGTTGCCCATTGTATTGCGCTTCCCGTTGACCTTAGTTCTTGCACTACGGATTAGTTTAATGAACTTTTCCCCTACCGCCAAGGTTTCAGAATGGAATAAACATGAATTTATTGGTAAATTTGTTTGCCTTTATGGATTCATCCGACTTGCAGGTCCCTAGATGAAGTTCAAACGACTTCCAGGGGCTCATTTGCAGAATGTCACACTTCTTCTGCTCCTCGATCAGCTTTATATCGTTAACAGCGATGGAATCCGATCCCCGAAAAGGGAACATCCCTCTGAGGAGAAAGAAAGAGTAACAAAGTAAAAACCAATTGACCACGATGAACACGCAGATCTTGAGAGGAGAACTTGGAGTTGGCAAAACATGTTAACCACAACAACAAATCACATTGTAACGGTAGGAACCGGTGCGCTGGAGGAAGCAATTTCGTACTCGATGGAATCTTCATTTCGATGGTCCTTGAGACACATGTCCGTGCCCTCGAGACGCTCGATTGGGATGGTGATTTTTATAAGGTCAAAAATAAATAAAATGCTACTTGCGGTGTGTGTGAGTGACGTCACTAGCCATACTTTTGTGATTGACACGAAGAGGTCCACGAAAGATCCACTCACTTGTCTATTCTCCAAACGAAACATTTTCTGTGTTCAAACAGAAACGCGGTCAAACAAACTTACTTAGTGGAGTTTTCTCTTAAAAGTGTAACTAAAAACAATGTAACGTCAAAGTTATTAAGTTCTCTATTGTTTACATAAATGTTCTTAATTTGATAAAGGTTTTTCTTCCAATTACTCATTTGTTGTTTTTCTAAATGAATCCCAATTTCAACTTTCTAAACATAAACGAGCCATGTTGGGTGCATTTGTTATGTGCAAAGTTTTTTTAAAAATATTTTACCACAAAACATCCATTTGGCGTACACTAAAATATTCTGTGCTGGTGCGCTCGGTATCGCAAGCATCGCCGCAAAACACGTTTCCACCCGGGCGGTGGGGGAAAAGCTTTCCTTGCTACCCACACCGTACACGTGCTCCACACCAGTGCGAGCAATATTTTTGATTCCTCATTCCGAGAGGCGTAGAGCTGACGGCGGCGTGGGAAATCTGAATACTGATGACGGCCAACGCCAACATTCCGTGGTTTCCTTTTTTTTTTTTTGGGCGTTGCTCGGCAGCTTATCCCCATCCGCCGGCGGGCTTTTGATGCTGCCTCTCAAAACCCTCCCTCCAAAGAGGAAAAACGCGAAACAAAACCCCCCCGCGTGTCGGAAGGGAAAAACAGCGTTCTGCTTCAAGGATGGATATTAAAATTGAACCTTGCTTGCCCTTGCCGCGTCCTCGATGCGGCATGACCGGAATGTGCTATCAACAACATCATCGCGTCGTCGTCGTCGTCGTCGGGCGAACATTGTTAGGCAAGCAACGTGGCCAAAACGCCACCAGCACATCTCTCCACTCTCTCTCCCTCCCTCCCTCCCTTCCTCCCTTCCCGTCGGTGGATGACTCAGATATTCGACGACCATCATTGTCATTCATTGATGGCGAGCGTGGCGTTGCTTCTAGCAGGCGTTGTTTTTCCCGTTGGCGCGTAATTTTCATTCATTCATTCAGTTGTTCGAATTCGGGAGAATCCGTGCGGCATGGGATCGTTAGCAGGCGGTGGCTGCTGCTGCTGCTGCGGAAAATCTCTCAATCCCCGCAGGAAGCAGGGCGCGGCGTAGCAGGCGCTGAGAAAGTGGTGTGATTCTTATTCAATGAAATAGTGGATCCTTTTTTCAAACGGGGGAAAACGACGATGGCGGACGTTTTGAAAGCCCACGTTCGTTCGGGCATATCCGGAAGCGGATATGGAAGCGTGAGAAAGGGATGGCACGAGCCCGAGCGAGAGACGGCCGGAGTCAAACTCATCTGTCATCGAATCGAATTGCGTATCCCTTCGACGCCTTTCCTCGCGCTGCCCGCCCGGATGTCGCCGGAATGATGGCGTCTGTTACGCACGCAATCCCTTCCGAAGCTGGGAACGCACCACAGGCTATCGCTTTCCACAAGCCACCGGAATGGGGTGGAGGAGGAGAAGGAGTCATCGTCTGAAATAAAAGCACCAAGAACTAAGAACTAAGAACTAGACGCTAGAGAAAGAACACTAGAGCTCGCCCCGTCTGACGTCGAAGTGGAAAGCGAAGAATAAAAGTCCGAAGCGAAAGGATGATATCTGATCAAGGAATAATAAAAAAAAAGCGGGACAAAATTGATTTGGCTTTTCCAAAGGTTCGTGCGGGACGAGGGAAAACTCAAACTACCGTTCGGTGTGAAATAAAATTCAAACCAGCGTACGATGTGGGAAGATTTGTGTAATGGCTTTCTGGACGATGAAGCGCCCCCCCGACAGTGTATATGGTGACGCACTTGCCCATTCCGGTCGCGTTTCGCTATTTCCCCAGCTCCCCCCCTTTCGGCAGGATTCTGATTCATCGCGAGAACCTTTTCCTGCCCCGCAGCTTCCAAAAAGTCTCTCCACGTGTCGGTGTACTTCTTTGGCGCAAGAATGCCAACATCGTCACATTAAATTGAATCACTCTCGAGTGTGGGTGGCACTGCGACATACACACAAAATGCTAGGATCCTCTCTACCGGTGGCCATCCGTTAGTGTTTGGATATTAATTTCGTCAGCCCACGCACTCTCGGAGTGTCGAAGTTGGGGGGCACAAAAAAAAATTGCAACCGGTCGAAGGAGTTTGACTTTTCGTTTTTCCATCGCTCGCAATCGATGCAGCAATCGAACCGATTTTGAATGTCGTTAGAACGATTCCATTCTGTGCTTTCGACGACTTCTCCTCCCGCCCTCCTTTTGGCACAGCTTCAAGTGCGAACGGCGTTCGGTTGAATGAATTATGTTTCCACTTCTGCAGCCGCCATTATCAAGGTTACACAACATTGTGCCCCATGATAATCACGATAAATTATGCCCGTCTGTGTCAATTATGGTTGAATATTTTTCCTCGAATCTTGTTTCTTATCGGTAGGGTTTCACATTTTTACGCTTTCCATGGAACGGTGCAATCATTTACACTCCATTGGTTCACGAGAGATCGATAATAATAGTGGAACAGCATTTATGGTTTTGAACTTAGGAAAACTTGAATAAAAGTGGGAAGAAAAACGATTAAATATAGAGTATGACTACTTCTCACGTGGAGCATGTGAATGTATGCAAAATAAATGTTGTTTTAGCGAAAACTCGCACGAAAGATGGGAAAACAATTTTCCGAACTTCATTAGAATATTAACTATTTCACACAGGCTTTAATCTGGCATAATTATTTCGCAACCCACCAACGTAAACTTTCTATCAAAACATTCTAGGCATAATGTGTTTGTGATGAAAACCGTTCAAGAAAACCTTTCATTTTATTGCCCTCCCAGCTTCTATGAAAGCTAATGGAAGCCTTTTTTCCCTTTACGATGAACGATTATATCACGTCCCGTCCCCATGGCACTCGTGATTCTTTCGGAGAAATTCTCGTCTCAAGATTTGTGTCAAATGATTCCAGCTTCTTTTAAGCAGAAGCCCACCGTTGAAAGGTTCAAATGAAGCAGGCTTTGCTTTTTCATCAAGCCAACACGCTCGTGTTGGAACAAAGACCGACGCCTTTGGGAGAGGGAAATACTGATCAGGCCGGATTGATTTGGAACCATCGTTGGGAGATGCTTTTTGACCTTTTTGAACGTGATTGGAGGAGGAAACTCACTTCACTCAAAAAGAAAATGCTGTAAAATCCGATATCAAGCACAAGGGTTTGATGGAACTTGATCCCTAAAGCAGGAATGTAGGAATCCTGGCTAGCTTTTGATATAAATTAGTTTTACAAAGTGGTGATTCAAGATAGAAAATTTTAAAAGTTTTTGATAAATCAAAACTCTAGATTCGATTCAAACTAACTCGTTTCAAATAATCCCAAGCGACGAAGGATGATGAGGACAAATTTAAACTATTAGCAATGTAATTTACGCTTTTAATGCACGGATAAGCATCTTGCATCTCACTTAGCACAAACCATCTTTAATGTGTGTAACTCTCCGGTTGCAGATTTCGCCGCTGGGAAAAGCTGTCCTCATTACTGGCTGCGAGTCGGCGCTCGCCCGGGCGCTGGCCAAGCGCCTCGACGACCTTGGGTTCACCGTGTTTGCGGCCTTCAAGCAGCTGCAGGATAACGACGATGCGACCATGCTGAAGGCGCTGTCCTCTGGCCGCCTCAAACTGCTCCAGCTGGACGTGACCAGCGAGGTCGAGGTAAGCGTTGGCCCGTTGTGGAGGAGGAGGGGGCCACGAACGGGGGGGACCTTTAGGTGCGCATAATTTGAATATGATAATGAGAGTTTTCGGATGCGGTAGTTGGCGTAGCAATGGCCGCTTCGTTTTCCCCGCGCTATTTACACTCTTCCCTTTCGCACGGACGACGGACAAGAACGGGATCCGAAAGCGTCAGCTGACTGTGGATGTTACCATCCCAAAGTATCGGTTCCAGTTGGGCTGAGATTTGACTTTGAAAGCAGCAAACGGAAGGAACGAGCCGTTTCCAAATTATCCGTCCGGGCCGATGGCTGCGTGTGGTTTGTGCGGTGGCGTGAACGATAACTACCGAGATGATACCCGAAAGCAGCTGGACAAATTAACTTTGTTTTACATAAAATGGTACGAATCGATTTTCCACCGAATATGATGACTTTACGTTTGCATAAATTGCACATTAATGCATCGTTCGGTTCGTGCAAATTACAATAAACATATTCAGTTTCCGTAATGCATTTGCAATCGTAACAAAAATTAATGTGGCTTGTTATTATTAACTCTGTTTTCCAAACCACTTATAAAAAATACTGCTATCGACGATACATAGTTTTTTACACGAACCAAAACCACTAAAATTTTATTTCTTTTTGTTTTAATGTAGATATCTTCAGATGATTTAACACAAGATATCAATTTCTGAGCTTGAATCCAGAATGTGATAAACCTTGCGTTGATTTAGTTTTGAAAAGAAAAATCCTTGATATGTTTCTAAAATACTGGCTCATTGTATCAAACAATGGTTTAGCATTTCAGTGTATCTGTTAACATATTTAAGTAGTTGATGTGGTAGGTTTATTTTCTCACTATCTTGCTCAATATACATTTTTTCCGTTTGCGTTCTCAAGAAAAAGATAAAAAGCAGAATTACCATTTTAAAACAACGAAACGCGCTATCCTGTTTTATTGCCCTCCCAACCCTTGATTTAAAAGAAAAACGTAATCTCTTATTTCGTGTCTGTTTCAGCAGACTGTTTTTACGTTCAAACTCGTACTGTTTCATGTTGTTACCACTTTATCAGAGTGTTTATGCGATTCTTTTAAGGATACCAACTGAGATCGATTTAAAATTCTCGCACGAATAAACCTACCGTTGATTCCCACGCGGCCTTTAAAGAAACATCAATCGAGTAGGACGCCCTTTTGGCCCTTCATTGAAGAAATTGATACACTTTTCCACCCCAATGTTGATGTTGAACCCACCTGGTCCAGCTGCGTTGGACGATGTTGAATAAATATGATAGAACTGCCAGCGCCCAAAATGCCATTGCACCAGCGGCCTCATCCTACGCTCGTGTAGTATTGGAACGACTTCTGTCCCGACAGTTCCATTCGATTATGAAGTTATAGTTTCCAACAAACTTCGATCCAATATTCACCGAACGCAGCTGGGAGGGAGTTGAACAAACATTGACATTTCGTAATGAAAATACATTCTTTATACACTACTTCTCCCACAATCACGCCCGAAGCGTGATGACTGAAGGCTCATTTTTCCTCGAAGCCATCGGTGCTTATCCTTCACTCCCGCCTCTCCGCCACCGTTCGTTTGCGGACAATACGGACGTCAAATGGCCACCCACTGCTGCTGGAAAATCCTCTGCCCTGTTGGCCATAATTGGATGGACGCTTCGGCAAGGACGACTATTTAGCCACCGAAATTATGCCATGTCCTGCCAGATCTCGTCAGCAAACAATGGAATGGAAACTCTCCTCACCCACGCCCCCCTCCTCCACCCTGCTTATTGTTTGATGAAAACTGAAACAATAAAACGTGGACACTAATTCTGGGAAAGATTATTTTTGGGTAGTTGAAACACTCTTTTGCCCCAGCCGCAGGGAACTGTGGAGAGGAAAATTCCAGGAATGGTTCTTTTCTTCTCTTCTTGGAAGGTTTCAATTTAAGTACACTTCTTCTCGTGACAGCAGAGCCTTTTAGCAGTGTTAGAAAATGTATTTAAAAAACTATCCAATGACTACAGAAATTGTTAGGATTCAGATGGAATAAAAGGTGTTTATTTTAACTTACTAAATTCAGAAAACAGGGGTCTACAGATACTGGGAGCAGTAGGTATTTAGGTTTTCATCGGTTTCTTTATTTCCCACCCCCGGATTAGATGTTGGAAGCATCGTTGTTAATTACCAAACACCTCCCGGAGGGCGAACCCGGCCTGTGGGCGCTCATACACTGCGACCTGTGGTGTGCGCTTGGCGAGCTGGAGTGGGTTCCGTTTCCGGTCATGCGGAAGTCCTTCGACATCAACGTGCTCGGTAGGTATCCGCCGAATGCAAAGCGTTTGTTTTCTCCCCTTGTGAGTGACTTCTTACATCGCAGGTGCCTCGAGATTGACCCAAATCATGCTTCCCCTGATCCGCCGTACGAATGGACGCGTCGTGTTCCTCTCGTCCGCCCTGGCTCACCTGCCGTCGCCGGTCCGTAGTGTCCAGTGTGCGACGCAGGCCGCCATCGAAGGACTCGCCTCGTGCCTGCGCCAGGAGCTGAAGCCACGCAAGGTGGGTGTGTCGATTATTTGCGCGAGCGAGTTTGCCGCCGGAAACGCCTGGCTCGACGATCAGGATATGCGCGAGCAGGCGAAGGCCATGTGGGCGCTGCTGAGTGACGAGCAGAAGGAAACGTACGGCGAGGACTATTTCGAGCAGGCGATCCGTTCGCTTGAACCGTACTGCCGTGGGGTAAGTCCGCAGCGATCCTATGCTCCCGAAGGTCTTATTTACCCACGCTTTTTTTCCACAGGATGGTGACTTCCATTCGACCATTCGTGCCATGACCGATTCCATCACGCGCACTTTCCCAATGTTCCGCTACACTCCGCTCACGCGTTACGAAAAGCTCAAGACCATCGTGGCCGAGCATCTGCCAAGTCCACTGTACGAAATTCTCTACAAAGCTTAGACAGAGGCTCCTTTGAGCGAGGCGGAGCAGATCCTTTTCAGACAGCTTTTATTGTAGCGTTGTATCGGTTGTGTGTTTGTCCCTGCCTTAGACATAGACATGATGTGTAGTGGTTGTTGAGTATCTAGAGGTTTTCTTTGTAACAGTTAGAGTCAATTGATCAATAAATGCTTTCAAATCGATGTGCCATATTCAAATGGAGACTTTCTTACTTTTTTGTTTGTTTTAGTTTAGTAAGGACATCACGAAACGTGAAAAGCAAACCCACGATTTAACAACAAAAAAGTAGAAACTGTAAAAAAACACAGTTGTCGTACAATTTTAACTGAATTTCCTGAAATCTTCCAATTTCAAGCAGAGTGCTAAGCGTATTGCATACATTCAGGGGCTACAAAATAGCTAGGCTCTAGCAACCTTGAGTCGTGTGTCTACACCTCGGTCAGTCGGCTATTTATTTGCAGCAACCTTGGCCGTCTGCTCAAGCTTTCTTTGCAAGCTCTAATGACCTCTGTCGAACAGATCTCGTTGAAAGTTTGACCTCTAATTCCCGGTTCATTTCCGGTTCGACCGGTTCGATTTTGACATTTAACAGCTGATGAAATGTTGTTTTGTAAACAAAACATGATGTCCTCTGTTTCAGTTGTTGTCGAAGAACGGAAAACGCCGGTTGCAAATCACCGTGTTGTGCCACGAAACAGCAAGTTGAGGAACATACAAAGCAAGTGATGTTAACCAGTGGTGAAGAAAAGTAGTGAAAATAATCCTTTTAGAAACATCACCGGTACTGTCGCAATCGTCGAATCCTTCCGGCAGGATACAAGACGATGCTGATGGGTTTCATCTAATTTTGTGTTAAGCTGCCTTTGAAAGTAGTTCACCCAAGGCAGTATGTACATGACGGTCATTGAAACTCCAAATCGTTTCGTTCGTGTGCCCCAATTAAGCTGAGGAATAAGATTTCGCTGTCAGTGAACACCAGGGAACCGATGAATTGCACAAAAACCGTTAGTTTACTTTTACTTTACCAAACAATGGCCACAGGAGTACCGACCGATGGGTTAGCTTAATCCCACGTTAATGTATCACCGTCATCCGTCTTCGTGCGCTTTGTGATTCGTGGCCTAATTGGCTTTTTTTGCAAGCATTCAACCTGTCTCTGTTGGAAACAACCGAAATTGTATAGTCGTTGGTCGAGAACGAGAATTCTGCCTCCAAATCCAATTATTTCACACTTCCCTCTCACGCACCTGACGTCAAACTGAGCCTCGTTTATTTCCGCTCCATAACAATGACTGGACAAATAATGTCGATAAACATTGTACCGTCTTCTCACATAACATCAAGACTCGATTTTTTATAGGTTTCAACAAACCGACGAGTAACACATTAACCGAACAATATTCCTAATGTGACTTCAAAATACGCAAAGCAAACGAAAAACATCCGGACCGATGGCACAACAAAACAAGCATCGCGTTATCTTACGCTTATCTGGCTTCAGAAATTAGTCGACCAATTTCCATTTTCAACCGGCCACCGCGAAGTGGATTGATTTAAGGGCTGCGGCTCCACCCTCCACAACCCTCCGAGATTGTGATGTAACAGACGGATTTTGTTTTTCTCCTCCATTACCCCCCAAAACAGGTTCCACCAAGAAACCTCCGATGGATCGACGCGTAGTTCGATGAGAAGGCCGATGGGAATAAAAACAACCAAACCAAAACTCGCATGGCGATAAGCGAACAACGAAATACCTTTCAACTGTTGACTTATTCAACCCCATGGGGTCCATGGTAAAGAAAGCGTAAAATGAAGTTCACAAAATGAAACTGAGAAAATGGTTTACAAATGTTAAAACGACTCGACGACGACATCAATAACGTTGCGCGCTCTGCAAGATGAATTATTCAGCTTTGGCTGACTAGGAGGAGCGTTTGGAAATTTCGCCTGTATGAAATTTATGACTGAAAATGTAACCGAAAAAAAGTACCCTCGCTCTATCGAACGGGGAAGAAAATGACCGTCAGAAAAAAAAACCGTGGATAATGACTTTAACCTTCACGCAAGTGCACGAAGACGTGCCAGACGGACTGTTCAATTGCGCAGATGGCGTGAAGTGGGCTTGGGTTTTGCACGTTACCCTTCCGAGATGGGAGAGAATGGAAAAGGCGCACAACAGAACAACAAAAAAGACCCACCATCTCTATTCAATCGAGCCGAAGAACCATCTCTGGAGGACGTTAAACACTTTGTCATCGATCGTTCGTTTGCTTCTTGACGCGAGACGAACGTTTATGTGGGGTTCGAGCTGTGTAGCAAGTTTGATGCTATCGTGAGGCCGCTGAAGTTGGCGAACGAATGAGCATTTAATGCTCATTACATGTTGATAACAATTATTACTAACAGCTAGACATTTAATTGCACCCTCGAAGCGGATTAGAACTATTTCAAGGTCTCGTAAATCTTTTCATGCTATTGCATGTGCCAAAGCCAAGGTTAACATGCAATATGGATTAGTTAAAAAACCTTATAAATTCAGTTCCTTTTATTGAACCTCCAAGCAGTGAGTCCTCTACTGTTCTTTGTTAAACAACTACTTTACAAAAGTTTCAAGCTTGAAAAACCACCGCTAGGAGTATTCTCGATCTTTGCTGTGGCTCGCATTTCATCGTGTCGTAAGCTTCCCCGCTCCGGCGATCGCGTTCGTCGCTTGCAGCCACGTTGAAGTCTACCGCCGAAAACGCGTCGCTACGAAGCACAAGATCTTTCGCTGCTCCGAAAATCTCAAACCTGAATAAAAACCTCAACAATAGAAATTCGAATTTGTATGCCCATCGAACTCTATCTCTGTGTGGGTTAGGGCTAGCGTTTCCAGAGTGGCGTAACGCGTGTGCGAGAAGAGGAGCGTTTCGTGGCAGAAAGGGGGAAGGCCAAGCCAAGCGCTTCGCGGACCGGTGTCGCGACTCGCGATCGCATACGCACTCCAATCTTCGACCGTAACGGACGGGTTGTGCCTTTGGTGTGCCTTCGACTGGTTGTTTGCTGGCGGAACCGCTCGTTCGCGCGGAGGTTCGTTTCTTACTCACATCCATCTTCCCGGTTCGGTTTGTGACGCGCGATCGCGAGCGTTATTTTCTTTTCTTTCCGACCGGCGCACATGTGCAGCGGTTTTGTGTTTGCGTGTTTTTTTCTTTCATTGTGTGTTTTAGAGTCAGTTTCTTTCTCAACGGAATTCAAGAGGAACGCTTGGAACAAGTGATATTCTTCACCAAACATCCCCTATAATCGGTTGAAAACAGAACGTGTAAGTTCTGCCACGAATCGCGGTCAGTTCGCTAACGGGAACGCGGTATCCAAAGTGACACCACGACGAAACGTGGCCAGGGTGTTGGCATTTGGGGCACCCTAAAAAAACGGGGTTGGCTACATCCGTCGTCGGTAACCATCGATTTGTCTGCGTTTTCTTTCCTACAGGTAGAAATTCAAACGAAATTGATGTCACGTTTTCAACCGATAAAACAAATAGTGTGCGTGAAGCAAGTGAAAGCAAACAAGCAATAGAAAAAAAACCAACACACACCCACAAGTTCTTGTTGGTTCGATTTCAAAGTGACCGTTTTTTCTCGAGTGAACAAAAATCGCGATGGGTTTGCTGCTAGCCATTGGCATCCCCGTGGGGATCCTGTTGGCCATCTTCTTCTTCATGAAATCGTCCAAGGAAATGCCGAAAAATTGGTCCCAGTTTGTGTGCGAGGTGCGGATGCAGATCTGCGGCTTCCAGGGTCTGCTGGACGATTTCATTATGCGTTCGCGGAATAAAGTCGGTAAGTAGGGGAACGGACAAATTCTTGAATTTCAGCCAAACCCGTATGTTTTTGAACCCTGACACCTTTCGGCAACAGGTTTTCGGCCGGCGGGTTGTTCGCTAAAACACACTTGCAGAATAAATTAGGAACCGATTTGCCAAACCCGATCGAACGTCCGGAAACCGATTCTAAACTGGAATTGCCTTTTCGAGACGTTTCTCTGCCAAAACTCGTCGGTGGCAACTTGTTCGCCAAGGTCTAACGTAATGGAAGTGTATTTGAATATAGCGAAAAGGAGAGAAAAACCTGCCGAAACCATTTTTTCGGGTTTCCAAGCTAGATTGGAGGCTGAAGGTGGGGGAAAAGTGAATGGAAATTGCATCGAATTCGCCGTCTGGTCAACTTGCATCAACTTATACTCAATGTTCCGCCCCAAACCCCAGCTTGCACAAGCTCAATTACGTAGGCTTATGATCATGAATTATGTTTTTTGTACTTCTCTCACGCATGACCCTGACGAGAGTTTGATTTTTGTTTTGGGCCGTCGATTGAATTATGACCAAAGTCCAAGAAGCGATGGTTCGATGTGGTTGCATTTTCTCTTAAAATAAATTGCCATCTCACGTACTCCAACATTACCGTCATGCGTCAATGCGACCTTTAACTTTTTTTCCCCCTTTTTTCGATTGACACTGAACAGATTCAAACAGATCAGTAAAAAGAGAGGTTGGGTCAAAGCTATTTTCTACTCCGCCATTGTTCTGACAGTTGGTTGAAAAAGTGTTTACAAACATACTCACAGTATGTGAGAGATCCTCGCTAAAATGTCTTAAACAAAATAGGTAATTGGAAATTTTGGATCAGAGTACCCATGGTTTCGCGGATAGAAACTGTTCTTCTGTGTGAAATCACGCCATGATTGGTAAAATTCAGTGTGATGGTCTTCCTCAACGCACAGGCCGCTCCACAACATATTCCGAATGGTACAGTTGCCGTTCAGTTGATGAAACATACCAAATTTCCACCCTTTACCCACCCTCCTGGCTGCTCGTCAGAGGTAAACAACATTTCAACCAACTGTCAAAAATATTCCCACCGTGTTTTCCTCGTTAGATGGTATGCTGCGACCTCTTTTCCATTGATCTTGGTTATATGTATATGACTTGTCGGATTGAATCATCAGAATAGTGAATAAAATAAATGATTGTAATTTATCAGAAATTAACTATCAAAGATCATTCAAGTTGTAGTATTTGCTTGATCATCTCGTTTTCAAATGGCACGTTCCTCATTAAAATGATGTCGCCACGTCCCACTTTTGTCTGTCACTTTTCGTAAATCGCCGGGGTTGACGTAATTTGATCGAACGGTCATGGAGTCACCGTCGACATAAATTACATTGTGGAAGCAAACGTTAGTCAGAGTGTAGAGCTTAATGATGAGCTCGGATTGAATGAGTAAGAACGAGCCGTGAAATAGCTCGAATTACCTCAAAACGGAGTTCATTGTTGGGCGCCATCGGTTGCGATGCCATTATTTGATACCGACTATCGTCACCCCATTCGTCACCCCTTCGTCAACCCTTTTCATGATCAGCCCCCGAGTTTGGGGAAGCTTTTAACGGGAAGGAACACATCGATCGAGGGTTGGAAAGTGCTAATAGCTTTTTAGGTAAAATCCCAAATGAAGCCCCCCCTGCCGAAATCGCTGTCATGGCTACACCATTTGTGAGCGGATGTACCTAAAAGGTATGCAATGGGTGAAACAAATGCCGTTGTGTGAACCGTTTGAATTGAATGTCTCGTTAAATTAAAGATTATAGTTATACTGAAAAGGATGTACAACATGAACTCCCTCATGCATTACTTGCATGAGGTTATGAAAATTCGGCTACGCAATGAAACTAGGGGTGTGGTATGAGGGGGCCCACGGGCCCCCCTTATTTCACAAGTTTATAACAAACTCCCTTTTTCGGTAGACCTAGCGCAGTCCGCTCGCTGCGCTCGCTGCGGGCGCGCCGCCGTTTCAAACTCATTTCTTCAGTCCGACTCATTGGTTTATGATGTCCATCTTGCTCAGTTTAACCGATTAGTTCAAATCATTACAGCTTCTAACGGAAAATGAACGGTTCAAATATTCAAACTGAATTGATGTACCACCTATTGCATAACTTTCAGGCGCAAACGTGGAAAAAATGAAGACGATGCGGCGCCGGGGGGGCTTCATTTGGGATTTTACCGCTTTTTAATTAGTGCCATACACCGGCTCGCCCTATCGACGTAACAGTGCAGCTGATCCTCACTTAACACTTCCCAGCCTGGAAAGGTTCTGGACGTGCAAGATAAGCCACCGGGGCGTTATCTGATTCATGCACTTTGGGGAGTGCATTTTGCGTGCTGCAGGTTCATTTCCAACTCGCTCTCGGGCAATGGACGTGCGTGACTGACGTAAGGAATTTTCGACGAAGAGATTACACCAATCCCGGAACCATCCACACCAACGTCAAGCGGTCAGGCTGAGATTTCGCTGAAGCGCAAAGTGCATACATTCCTAATGGAAATGGTCCCAGCATCCGCTCGGTGGGGCGAATCAGCGGGGGAAAATCAGCGAATTCGACGTCGTAGTTCCCGGGAGGTTCGTTCTTGGAAGGTGCCTGCGGATGGAAGGTGTTTATTTACCAACCACGGGTGGGAGTGGGCCTTCGTAATCGAGCAAATACAGCCGGGTGCTGGGTTGAAGATGGCTCCAGATTGGCACGAAAAGGCCGCTGGGATGAGGGAACACGAGGAGACGAGATCGAGGGCCGGTTGAGAGCATTCACGTTTGCTGTCGGTCAATAATATTTCGCCTGTTGTGCATTTGCGCTTGCCTTTGTGTGTGCGTATGTGTGTGGTTGTGTGTATTTACACTTGACGATGCGCAAACAATCCATCTATTACCATCCATCGGCATCGCGTACGTTCGATCTTGCTGGTCCCCGCGTTTGCTTTGGTTTGTCTTGATTTACAAAGTGGAAAAAGGAACCACGGCTCATGTTCTTAAAGTGTTAATGTTACCTAGAACGTTACGTTATTTGCGTTACGCTTAAATTTGTAGGCATTTTCCAGAAGATGTCTATTTCGAGTTGTTTCACAGGGTCATGAGTTCTAATCCGATTAGGGAAAACATTAGTTACCATGCTTAAACAAAGTAACCTAAAATTGACAATCTTTGACAATTGTTTGTTTGTGTCCTAAGCTCCAGCAAAATAATAGCTCTTTGTCGAAAACTGTACTGCTTATCAAATAATTGTAGCAAAAGTTTTCAAATTTCGTTCATTTCCTTTGCTTCATAACTTTTACTTTGAAAAGTATTTTGTCTTGTTCCTTTCTCTCCTTGATCGATCACATTTCTTCCAGTGAAAAAGTACTCACAATTTAACTTCAAACAAATGCTGCATTATGCAATCGAACGGTCGAACGAACGATTGTGATGCAACAATTCTTTAAAATGTTTACCTTCTCCATCCAAGTGCCCTATGGTTTGTTTGCTTCGTGTGTGCTTGGATCCTAAACCTCCGCATCACAAACACACACCCACACACGCATCCACATGCACTCGCAGGCACACATATGGTCAGTGGAATCAATGCAAATCATTCGTACGGATAGATCGTTCCGCAGAAGCCGGAGAACCGAGGCTTCGGTTGTTTGGTCCATTATCGGCCGACGATAGCCCAGATAAACATTATGGAAAACAATTTCCCACTGCAGGGGCAGAGGTTCGTGGTTTGGCTGGCTAACTCCCCCCGCTTACCCCTCGCACATTCTCAAGTAAACTGATCCAAGCCCGTTCGCCAATTTTCGGTTCGATTTGCATTTCACGCCAGCCGAAGGAATCGGCATGATGAAATATGAAAGGCAGCCGAACCGGCCGCAAACCATCGGGTCGGGCTGAATCGGGAGTGATTTATCATTCTCCCTCCCAAAAACGCTGCGGAAAAGCCCGACCAGCTCGACCCCGAGTCCAGATGAAGCCAGGAGGGCTGTCTCGTCCTGGCTAAATTGGGCTTGCAAATGAGGTTAAGTCCATGGAAGCGAGACGGTGCTTTTTCCCCGGGTGCGATTGAGCGGAAAAACGTCCGCACACACCGGCTAGAGGCTCCGGCTTGGGGAGGGGGTGTGAAAAAAGTGGGAGCCAGTCCTCCCCCCCCCCCCCATCTTTTCCAACCGGCAACACTCGGACGAACGTTTTCCATCGGAATGCAATTTGCGGAATGCTAGCATCGGTGGTTTTTCCCCATGAATCGCCCTCGTGGGGATTGCCATTTCGACGTATCGGCCAGAACTGCTGCACGTCCTGCGTGAAGTCAAGCGGAAAGTAGGAAAAAAACACTCATACGCACACACCCGGGAAACAGCTTGCCATTGCCATTGGCGACGTTCTCTGGCGTTCTACATGAAACCGGATAAGCCGAGGGGATTCACTTTGTGAAGTGTTTTAGCAATTTTCAACTTTGATTTTCCCTCCAGCGCACCATGCCGAATGGTTTACGCTAGGTGTTGCAGTTTGTTCTCTGATTTCAATTTGTTTTCTTTCATAATTCATTAGATGATGGTTTTTCCAAAGTAGTTTTATTCTAAATATAGGAAAAATACCGAAGGGCAGGATCTAGTTTCTCCTACGCGTATTTAGTTTCACCAAAGAGGATGGAAAATAAAATACCATTAACTTCCCTAGTCGTTAGACAAACCAGAAACCCCCTGCATCGATCGGGTTGTTTATTTACGTTGTTACTGGGTCATTTTATTTTTATTTTCTGCTCCGTTTTTTACATGAAATGGTCTCTGGGAATTTTATTTTCCTTCTCCCAACAACCGTAAGATTCTATCGAACCGTGGCTGCCTTCAGAACTTCCAAGATTTAATTACACGATAGTGCATAGAAACAGACATCGCGGGAGGGAGTTCATTTGGAATGCAAAATGTACAGCGCTTTGTTTTTATCGCTTCTTCGACGAGTATTTAGATTTTTCTTTCTAAAAAAAGGTACTCACTGAAAAGAAGTGCATTTGCACCAACAAAGAAAGGGAGGTTCATTGGAAATTAACAATAAATATGCGGAGGCATGCATTCTGTAAAATCACTTAAGTTAGTTTGAGAAAGTTAAGAGAGAAAAAAAAATGGTTCAAAGGATAGTTTTTCCGACAATAGGATAATGATACCAACAGTGGCGCATTTGGTCTCATAGCCCAATGCCTTTGCAATAATATATAGGAATTATTTTATTTAAGGAAATCATGACACACTTGATACATTTTTAAGGAATTTTGGAGCCTTATTCTATCACGGAGTGGGAAGACACTCTATAGAAAATAAAAGAACATTTCATACTAGAACAAATAAAGCTATTGTGTTTATCTCTTCGTAGAGCTAGGATTTTATTACACTACAACCACCAATTGATACTAGCACCACTATGGGAGCACTTACCCTCCGGTACACCAGCGAGTTGATCCAAAATATACCCCAAATTACGGACGACGGGGAATTTAAACCAATGCCGCAAATCAGCGCTTGCGGGTTTTGCGTGCACATCATAATTGGTTTAATTTTTCATCCGACGCCCCCCAATCGAATCGATAGGAAATAAATTGCCATTTGCAAGTCGTGCAAAAGAAATGACAGGCAAGGGAAGGGGCGAAAAAAAGGCCTTCCAACAAAGACCAGCGGGTCTCTGTGTCCTGTAAATCAAAGCCCTCTTCGATGGGAGCTTTTCCGTCGACAACACGCGGGCACGACACGATCCACCGACACGTCGCGAAAAACATGGATTCGCGGTGATTAAACAATCATTTCGAGTGCTGCACGAATTTTCACCTCCCCACGGGGGAGGGAACAATCTTTTCCCAGGACGGAGCGAGAAAGATAGAGAGAGAAAGATAGGGCAAAAAAAGTGTATGATAGCGGTATTAAACAATCGCTGTCCCTCATGTATGTGCTGCCCTGTTAAATGCAAAATTAATTGCACAATTTTCACTCGTGGTTCGTTATACATTTTCTCGTTTTTTTTAATTTTCTTTATTTCGTGTCCAGTGTTTTTTTTCCCCTTTTCCCATCGAGTGTGACTTTTCCGACGGCCTGTCGGCCTTGTCGCCTTGTTGCCAAATGTTCCGACTTTTTGTGACACTTTTCCATTCGTTGACACCCATCGGCCTCCCGTTTTCCAGCGCTTTCTCGGCTGCAAGGGTGAACTGGCGCTTCATTAAGACCCACCGACACATCAACCCGCAAACACACACACACACACACATACACACTCATTCCAATTCCCAGAGCAACTCGCAAGCCCGGAGGATATGAAGCCGAACCACCGCAACGTCGATTCCTTCAGAACCCCGCCGGATGTGGATGGAAACGGGAAGGAAACGCACACGGAAATATATGAAATGTCCCACGCAGGACTGGAAGCAAGGAGAAAGAGAGGGAGGGAGAGAGAGAGAGAGGGAGAAATAACAGGAACCGGAAACCAATGAAATAATCTGGCTCGCACAATGCCACAGTCCCACCGGAGGCTCGATTTTTGCTGCTGTCGGAATGATATCTTTCGGCCTCGAGGCCAGGGTGGAGGTACGGTTCCGACATTAAATTGAACCGCCCGTTGGTCGTTGGACGGCGCATGGACGACGGAAACGTGAACTTCCCTTTCCTTGGGCCCATCTTAAATACTTTTCGTACGCAACCCGAACGGCGCGGCGGGAAACGGTTTCGGTCCCTTAGGCTTATCCTTTTCCAACGCGACGAATGCCGATAGCGGAACGCCGGGAAATTGCACTTTGCTGCACTTGGCCCACTCGAAAGTGAGTGGGCGAAATTATTACTTTATCTTTTTTTCGTTATCGCCCGCTGGTCGCGATTTCGAACCGGCCAGACTAACGAGAATTTTATTAGAACTTAGATTAGTGGGGGGAGGAGGAGGTTGTCTAGCAATATTTTTACAGAAATTGGTACACAAATTGCTTTTAGTTGCCAAATGGGTTAAACGAAAGGATGGAAAAAAAACCATAAGCCCTTACTTTGTTGTTGATCGTAAAAGAAAGGAAATGACCGAAATATTGAGGATACGCTGTCCGTAAATATACACCTTCAATAACGTTCATTAAAGATCATTAAATCCATTCTCACCACCCTCTGTTTTCCGTATCGAGTTTTTCGTTCATTTTCATGCGTATCGCTAGAGTATGTTAATAAAAACAAATGGCAAGTCCGCAGCGCAGAAAAATAATTGAAGTAATTATTGCATCGGGGGTTCACTTTCCATTTTTTTCACTATTATATCGTAGTTCATAAAGAATGTTGTATGGTATTTTCAGCCACCGTTGTGGAGCCCATCTTTTTTATCGTGTGCCGCTTTTTTCTACACATTTTCAGTTGAGTTCGAGTTTCAAACTTCATTTAAATTCATCGTGCGGCGCCATGTTTAACCGAAAAATGGAGAGAGTGGTTTTGTTGGTTTATAATCGAAAAAGTCTCACTCAATGCGAAACCCATCGAGTGCACGAGTTCGGTGTGGGAGCTGTGAAATTTGCTTGTTTTTTTTTTTTAGAGGAAACAATGCACAGTGCCTTTTCTAACGGTATTAAATAAACTCGTTTTTACTTTGTTTTTTTTTTGTGTTTTCATCGATTTTTTTACCTTTGTAAAGAACCCATCGAATCGATCCCCACTTTGAAGTTTTAGCACACGGATGTATCCGTTTTCTACACTCTGTCCATAGTCCGCCAACCAATGTTGGAAACCCAATGCACCAATCGAACGGAAACGCCAGTGGCATAATTTTCAATGCATTGGAAAAAGTGCACTGAAGGAAACTGATCTTAAATTTTTAAATATTAAACCTATCACCATCACCACCACCACCACCCACCGGGTTTGGCATGTGTTTTGCGTCTGTCACATTGCACACTTTCGTTTTTGGTTTAATTTTCTTCACTCTTACCTTTTTTCCCCCCTTTTTTATCCCTCGCCAGGATGTTTTGTCACCCTTCGTTTGCACGTGGGTTCGCCATGTTGTGGGTGAAAATACTATTTTTAATTCCATACTCTCTCCCAATCGCATGCAGGGACTTCACCATTTTGCTTCCATTTGTGTCGCTGTCTGCTCGGGATCCGGGAGCTACCGAAATAAAATAAAAATCGAGCGCTCAACTTTTGTATGAAAAATAAATTCTCCAATTGCCCAACGCCCACGATTCAATTATAAACGCAGACGGCAGCAGCTGCCACTTTCTCTGTGTGTGTGTTTTTTTGTGGTTCTGTTTTTGGCAACCACGGCCGGGGGCGGGAAACATGCCACCGGGGAAGCGATGGAGGCGCCGGTTTTTAATCAGCAGCAACAGCTGCTACTGCCGTTCCTGTCGCGATAAAATAGGGCGACGCATAAATCCTCCTCCTCCGTTCAATCAATCGGGAACCATATGTTTCGGTTATTTTGTTTTCGCTTAATTTCGTTCACCAGAGCTCACTTTGATTGTTTCTCACTTTAACATTGTGTACTTTGTTTACCTGCCGAATCATTTGCAGAGCTCTACAAACAGCCGGGAAAGATCGCTCTCATCACCGGCGGAAACCGGGGCATCGGGCTTCGAATCGTTAAGAAGCTGGTCGAGTGCGAAATCGAAGTCATTCTCGGTAAGTTGAACGTTTCCGTCGAGCGCTGTCTTCTTAGAAGTACCCATTCTACTTTCTGTTTCGAAACGTCCCGCAGGAGTCCGCAATCCGATCGATTCGCGGAAGGCGGTCGAAAAGTACCTGGAGCACGCCAAGATTCCACTTTCCAGCTGCAAACTGCACTACGAGCAGCTCGACATCGGCAACATGAAGTCGGTGCGCGAATTCGCCGGCAAGATTGCGGCCAAGTTTGACAAGATCCATCTGCTCATCAATAATGGTAAGAATTCTCCGGAAATCAATCGAGTGGCATCTATTTAATCACACTTTTCCGATTCTCCGCAGCCGGCGTGATGAGCGTCCCGTTCAAGCTGACCGACGATGGATTCGAGTCGCACATGGCCATCAACTACTACGGGCACTTCCTGCTGACGCACCTCCTTCTGCCCCAGCTGAAGGCCGCCGGAACGCCGGAGTGTAAATCGCGCGTCGTTAACGTTTCCTCCTGCGTGCACAAGATCGGCGAGATGGATTACAATGACATCAACAAAGAGTAAGTATGCGATGAAAGACGGGTTTTCCACGGAATTTTCCATTCAATCTGTCACTCTTTTCTGGTAGGAAAAACTACTACCCAGCGGACGCGTACAACCAGAGCAAGCTGGCCCAGGTCCTGTTTGCGAAGCACATCAACTTGGTGTTCGAGGAGGAGGGTTTTCCGGTGCTCGCGAACTCGCTACACCCGGGCGTCGTCAATACGGACCTGTTCGAGCACTCCAGCACCAACTACATCCCCTGGGTTCGGGCGCTCCTGTTCAAGAGTCCCGAGGAGGGCTCGCGAACCGTCGTGTACGCCGCCATCTCGCCAAACCTGGAGACCCGGGGTGGCTGCTACCTGAGCAACTGCCGGGAGGCGGGAACCCATCGTCACTGGAAGAACTCGGTACAGTGTGAGAAACTATTCCGCTTAACCTGTGATAAGCTCGGCGTCACCGATTACTTCTACCAGCAGAAGTGAGCCGCCGGTTTCACACTTCCTTCCGCTTTTTCGTCGGAGAAAGTTCTATAAAAGGGTATAATTGTGCCGACGGGCCATTTTTCTCTCCATTCGTCCATATGTTTCATCTTCAAATCGCCTTGTGCGAGGGTTGATTATCACGATTCCATTTAACTTCTCTTCGGGAGGATGAAATATACCATAAGCGAGTTGTTAAATACTCTAGTTTGTCTTATTTCCTTCAACCGTCATCCTTCGTGTTAATCCGTTTCCCGAAAAGAAGTTCAACGTTTTAATTTCAGATTAGCAACACAGAAGAGAACCACCTGTAAAGGGTCAGTTTTTCCATGAAAAATCAGTCAGTGTAGAAAAATTGAGAAAACTCACCGTAAGGTAGGGTTAACGTAACACCAATATTTGTATTAGCCCTTTACAAGTGTTTTGTGGCGTTTTCCTTCCTCGTGCGAACTTTCGCCGAAATACGGGCAGTTTGTTTATCTAGGACGTGTTCCGGATGTTTATATTGATAGAGCTTAGATGATTAACTCAAATGGTTTGCATTGCTGTTTTCAATCGGTACACACGTTCCTTAAACTTACCTTACAAACCGTAGCATGTTTTCGTTCGTGTTTAAGAATACCCAAACACCGCTTTTGGTATATTTAGACTTCACATTCGCTATGTATGTAAACATCATCGGCATCGTCGTAATTATTATCATTATTTTCATCGTCGTGAACCGTATATCGCAGGTTTTGCTTTACAATCCCTCCATGTACTTCCGTCCGTATGTATCTCAGTGCGATCATTTCGTGTAGCGTTTTGCTTAATTTGGCATAACTTTCTGTAAAGTGTGTGCGCTTATTTACAAGATTTGCGAAAATATTGGACAATCGCACACTGATGATTAGTGTTTTTAATGTCTTAAGTTTTTAACGAAAACTAATTTTAAAATGAAAATCCTGGTAACATCCTTCTTTTTTTAAACTTTGAGGAAATTTTCAGAAAAGAAACAGGAGGTTGTCGGCAAAAACGAATGAAAAAATAATTGTAACCTGCAGCCACGAGCTAGCTTCATATTGTCGTAACTCCTTCGAAGATGTTTTATAGTTTTGGACCAGTGTCGAGAGTCTATGGTACATCAATCTAACTTCGTTCATGTCTTTTTTAATTGTAGAAGCAGTATCACTCGGTCTCGTTTTATTATTATTACAGAAATGCAATATTCTAACAAAAGCAAACAAAACAGCCCTTGTACATTACTTTCCTGAACTCATCTCACAAAATACTTTCTCTCCATGGCTACCTATGGTTTCCGCTCATTCCCAACTCGGGGAAAACAGAAGCACGCTAGATCTACAATCATCCTAAACGCTGGCAATGGGGAACAGCTTTCGAAAAGCTCTCCTTGGCGTTTGGATGATTTCCTACTGCAGGGCATCGAACAATTTTATCTTACCTAGTTCTGGACACGTATTTTCTCCTAGTTACGAGCGTTTGTTTGCCTTTCCTAGTGGTTTTTCTTTCTCCTAGTGGTTTTTTCCCAGCCTTACCAAAACGACGTCGTTGTGAACCATTTTGATTTTCATTCCAGATCAGTCTGCTCGCCAGTACACTAAGGAGATACAAGTAACTATTTTTTGATCGTTTTTTGACCAGCTTTTCTTCGCCCGATTTCGATTTGCATTTTTGTACACAGTGCGTGTTCTTCTTTAGGCGCGCAGTTTAGTTTAGGCTTTGGCATTAACAAAACTATCTCCAACATTATTTGTGCATTTGCCTGTATTCAAAGGAAGTGTAGGGTAGGGTGGTATTTTTTTACCTAATCATACAAGGGATTGTATGTATTCCGTTTGTGAGTTTTCCGAGGAATCCGAAAATGTTATGAATGTGAAACGATTGAGAGGAAGCAGAAGAGAAAAGGGAAACAGGAGATAGAGATATATTTATAGATCTAGGGAGGTAAAGTTCGTGTATGGCATGCACCGTGAGGTCTGTTGGCATCCTCTTGTTGGTTCGTGTTGGCTCTTCCCTTCCTGCATCCGTGCAGGTCGTGGGTTTGATTTATTCTCGAACGCGTTCAAACACAATAACGTTGGCTGGGTTGGTTGGAAAAAGGCCCGGACAGTTGGGGTTTGCCTGCCCTTTGGCAACTTTCATAAGTCTATAGGCTCGTTTCCCGAATCGTCAATCTAGCTCTCCGGGGCTGGATTACGACCGAAGCCTTCGACCGTCTAGGGGCAGTAGTCCCAGCGCTGCCTGGACGGAAAGAAGCACCATCGGCAACATCAACGCCACAAACCGCAACCAATCTGTTCCCGTTCCGACGAGTCCTGCCGAGGATGGTGGAAGATAAGAGAAAAAAGCGAGTGGAGTAGCAGCTTAAGAATGAAAATAACGAGGAAGGAAAATATAACTATATGAACTACCAAAACGGAGGCTGCCTGGAGCAAGGAAGGTGAAGGAAACAAATTATGTTACACAATGGTCAGTTTGAATGAAAGCGTTGATAAAGTGTTCCGGGCCTTATTGGGATGCTGGATCAATGGAGATATATTAAAAGCGGCAGAGCCTGTGGCTAGTGCCTGTGCTGGTGAGCTCCACAAGAATGAAGAACTAACCAACTAGTTGTACACTTGAATTGAATCGGTCAGGATTGACCTAAAGTTAACGTTTATAACATAACGCTTTTACGATTCCATCATTGGAAGATGATGCATTTTTAAACCGCACCCAAGCAGTTGACCGAGGGCATGACACAAACGTCACGGGAACGGCACGATTTAATCAATTACGATCATTGGTTGCCCATCGGCCTTTTGCATCATCGTTTCCAAACGGCTCCTTCGTGGCTCGTTTCGTAAATTTCCCCAAGGAAAGCCCGGTCGTGCATTCGCGTGCGGAGGTCAATTAGCTCGATTGGTATACAATTACCTTTCCCCGGCTAGGAACGATTATGAGTGGCTTCTGTCCCGCCGAGGGAGGTCCATCGGAGGCTAGAAACCGTCACAGGGCATCGATTCCTTGGAGGTAATAAACTTTACGGTTGACAGGGGACTCCGGCGTTGCCGGTTCGACTGTCACAAATTGAGTGAAGAATGTCGTGTTCTACTTTTTATCCCGCCCTCGCTGCCGCTGGCGAGATTCAATAATTCATCTGTGGGCTACAAAGTCTCGAAGGGAACTGATGCATCAAGTCCGCTGTGTCGATGGTGTTTTGAGCTTCGAGGGGTAATAATGTGTTTTTACTGGGTGATGCACAACTTACCTAACCGCGCGCCCGCACTGTTGTAGATCAGGTTCTCGTTGGAAAATTCCTTGATCTGAATTTCCTGTGGCCTGTGCAATTGTTCCTTGGCGGTTGAAGCTGGCCGAGGACCAACGGTGGTCGCTCTCGTACTGCTCGTCCCCTCGCTCGGTGTCATCGTGTGCGGCTCGGATGTGGATGTGGTTGTTTTTGGCTCCGCACGGGAACCGGGGATCAACTGGGCCGCGCTCGACGGAGGGGTATCCCGGCTGATGCTCGTGCTGGAGGCGGGCACCGACCCAAACGGATCCAGAATAGAGTTGGAATCGCCGAACGGTCTGCTATCGAAGGCTACATCGAAAGGAATGGGTTATAAATGGGCTTTTTCCCAGGTTGGAAGGGTACGGCGCGGTACGAACCTACGAACACTGTCTCTTTCGTCCGCCGGTAGTCGGTGCCGGGGACTTCCAGCGTACACTTGATCACATCGTCCGGCCCGAGGGTCTCGTACAGGACCAGCTGCACGCTGACGGAGCTGTCGAAAAGCCCCTCGGCCGCCGGGAACTCATTCGAGGTCGAGTTCTGCTTGTAGTCGTTGACCCACAGGGACAGCTCGGGCGCCGGGAAGATGCCGTACGCGCTGCACACCACCGTCACCAGGTTGCTGGGGTTTCGGTGGTACTTTAGCGTCATGCTAGACTCGGGCACTGCGAAAAACATTCGAATGGTGGTTGAGTTGGTTGGAATGCATGGCCGTAGCGGCTGGAAGGCATCGCTTACCGATGATAAAAAGGTCGGCCGACTGCCGGTCGATGGAGGTGTACGTCTGCACGTAGCAGGTGTACTTGCCGGCCAGCTCCTGGCAGGGGTGCATCAACGCCAGCGCCCGGTGTTTGTGCATCGGCTCACCGTTGACCGTGTACGTCCGATTGACGTGGTCCCGCAGTCGCGTTTGCAGGCTGGACGGGCTGCGATGGGGCGGGATCCACTGGTAGACGGGCACGTCGTTGTGCAGCCACTTCAGCACGAAGCCCTGCTCGTGCGGTTCGATGGCGTACTCGCAGTCCAGCACGAGATGCTCGGCCGGATCGAGGCCACGCAGCGCTTCCAGCGTATCCGGCTCGCGGTCGAACAACAGCTCCGGATCGTCGAGCGTCCGCCGCTGGCTCGGCGCCACCAACTGGTTCTGGTGCTGGTGCTGATACTGATGCTGATGCCGGTGGCGATGGTAATTATCCAGCACATACACCCGTGGCACTGACAGGCGTGTGATGCGCACCGAGTCCGCGTCTGCTTGAAAAAACGAAAGACGCAGATCAGCAGAGTTTGATTCGCAAGACACAACTCATTAGGGCGACCAATATGGCGAGCTTAGGGCACAGGTGACAACGACGAAATTGATTCGGTCGCATTCTGACAGCTTTCTTTATTAGAAATTCTCACCCAAAGCACCTTGAGGGATAACCATAATAGGGTCATGATAACATAAAATGCAATTTCCTCGTGACCTACTCTGACCTACTCTGCCTACTCTGATTTCAAAAACATTGGACCAAGCATGAAGGTCAGATAAATGTAATTTTATCAACAAAGAAATGAACTTTTCGAATACTTTAAACCACCAAGGAAGCTGGCGTAAGAGAAACCCTGTCCAATTTGCTCAAGAAGTCAAAGTTTACAAGACTTCACCATTAAGCTCGTGCAGAATAATAAACACAGCGCTCGCTCACTAAATGATGGTAGCATTAACACTTGCACAAATTGCTGAACCTGCTGGTGGTGAAATAATAATTCAATAAACCCCCACACGCGTTGCTCCATTCCATCGCGTCGTCGACTTCTTTGGCAGGACGCATATAACTCAATCGGCCCCACGCCAACGAGCGCACTGGTAGCAGGTGAGTTTTATTGCACTCCTCGCCATCATTGCTTGCCGTCCGCTGGCAACAAACATTTTTTCCTTCCCCTGAAACAGGAAGCAAGCGAGCAAGCGTTATGTTGAAAAGAAGTGTTGCTTTTCCGTAATCCCCATGAAACGAGCATTTTTAACGACTACACCTCTCGCAACCTGTGGACCTTTGGAAAGGTTTCGCCCCCGACCCCTGGCTGAACTCTCCGCGCTACGAGGAAGTGAGTGTTACAAATAAACGAAACAATGGAAAGGCAAAGAAAACAAGGAACCAGCAATTTTCACTTTCGTTACGGTCGTAATTTTTGTAATCACCTTCTCACATTCGACGGTTCTCGATTGCACCGGATTCAGGTAACATCCGGTAGCGCAGTAGCCCCTCTGCTTTGACTAAAAAAGACGCGCAACCGCCTCACCAACTTGTGACGGGACTTTGTGCAGGGCCAAATGGGAACGGACGTTTTTCATCGTACCACCATAAATGGAAGGAAAGCCACAAAACCATACCACAGACAAACACGGGAGGGAAGAAAAAGCTCTCCCACCGCGTTCGGTAAGGAGGGGGGAGGGAAACCACCGAGCCCCGATCATTGCGGTTTGCCAGAAGGACCCTTGGAAAAGCGAGAAGGGGCACCGAAAATAATTATAACGACTGAAGAGAAGGAAAACATCATCCACAGCAAACAACGTCCACTTCCGGACGCGGCTTCCGGGGTGGAACGAGGCGAAACTAAACCCTCCTCCGGTTACCATCGCAACCGAAATGGCAACAGGCTGCTGGGAATAGATTTCATCCTTGCGACGTCAAACGGAAACCATTGTGACAATAGGGGCATCGTCTCATACCAGAGCTTGTTTCGTTTTCCTCGACCTATTTGTTTTTCCCCGTAAGTCCTTTTAGCCAGAACTCCAATCTAATCGGAGGACAGTATTGTGGCACAATACATAAAACTGAATGATTCCAATTTACCCATCGTTACTTCGATAATTGCGGCAACATTTTGCTTTTATTTGTTGGCTCTATTTTTTTTTTTTTTTCTTAGTAATATTTAACTTCTTTTATATTTCTATTACTTTCCTTAAACCGCGCTCAACTATTGCCCACAACTACCTGTCAAATAAACTTAGGATCCCCCGGATTATCCACAAAGAAAATCCACTTTCTCAAAACGAAAGGAAATGGCACGGAATAGAAAAATATCAGCTTTCCGTTACACTCAACCCATGGCAGCAGAACAGCGACCACTTTCATTGGCATCATCATGGCAGTCACCATCATTATTGGCCGCATTTCGGGAAGAGCAAAAGCACATAAATAAGGTAGCAAACAACAACAACAACAACGAGGGCGTTTGCAAAACTTGGCAACCCAACGTCGTTAGCAGCATAGCATGCATTAAGTTTAGTTTCCCGCCGAGCAAATGGACTGTTTTTTCCCTCGTCGTCGCCGTTTTCCCAGCAGAAAGTAGATAATTGGGGTCGCAGTTTTACAGGCGGCGCGCGCTGAAAAAGAAACTTGCAATTCAATATCCTCGAACGGACGGCGCACTTTCATGCAAAAAGAAATATGCTTCAAATTAAATTTACGAACTGCAACTAACGACGGAAAGTTTCCACCCAGAACCAGACCCCGAGGGCCGCCACCGCAAAACATTAAGCTGTTATCGGTCACAACGGAAGGTTAATCCCGGTTGCCTTTCTTCGCCTAGGGTTCGGGACAGTTTGGCCGAAAAGAAAGGTTAAGGAACACACCGCTTTCGTCTTCTTGGCGCTCTCGGGAGAGTAAATCCCATTTAAAGTTACAATCGGCACGTCAAAGAATTGCGGGCGGTTTCGGGGCGATAAGTCTCGTTAATATTCATCCCAACGCACGGAAGAGGCTGTTTGTGGTTTGGGTTCTCAAAGTGTGAAGTTTCCGGCGAGCGCCTTAGGAAGCTAGGCAATTACATTAGCATGTTATTTCCTTTGCATGTTTCATTTTTATCTGTCTTTATTTGACCTTCTATCACGTTAGTCGTAGTTAAGGGTGTCGTAAAAATGAATAAAAAGCCCTTAGAATAAATTTATTGGGAAATGGTAGTGACATTCTAGGACGCGGTTCATACAAAACTATTTGTTACCCGGTTCAATGTTATCTCACGCGCATTCATCGGGAAACCTAGCTTTTAATCAATATTGAAATGAATTCTTTTAATTAAGTTTAATTTTGCACATTTTGCAAATAGTTTACTAACATAACCGAGCCGATTCGAACCGTACACCATCTGCAAACAATCAAATCCTGAGCACCACAATAATTCACGCTGCAGGTAACGTTAAATAAAGGTAACCCAAACAACCGATTCCGCTCGTACATTCCTTTTGTGGTGCGGAGACAACACAACATCAACATCCGATCGCTCCCCTCCCCCATTTGCGGACGTCACGTTTCACTAGCGTTTCTGATGAAAATTTCCCAAACTCCAAAGCCCCAAAACCCCTAGAAGCCTCATAGCACACCAACCAGTGGGCGAACGGTAATGAAAACCCATTTTCGGGCGAAAGGATTCATCGGAAAATCCAAATTCAATTTCGTGCGCTAGTGAATACTGCGCGCATTCGCACGTGTCGATAAACACACACACACACACATCCCAATGGCAAGGAATCGAGGGCCGCATGAGGATGGGGAGGGATTGTAGCGAGGTTTTTACGAAATTCAGGAAAGCTAATGTTTCGAAAAATTGCACGTTAGCAGCAAGAGCATTCGGGTGGGATCGAGCATAAAACGCATCTGACGCCAGAACGAATGGGATCGATTGGCGAAAGTGTCGATCCCCCGGGTAGAGCATACTCGTAACAAACAGGCGACCAGACCCCAAAACAAACCACAATAACACTAACCTCCATTTGCCACAGTCGACAAACAAAGTTGAGGTTTGGAGAATGATAGGATATTTGTATCAACTTGAGCAATGGAAAACCGACAATTTTCGCCTTTTAATGGAAGCCTTTTTTCGCAGAGTATTTCACAATTTTATCAGAGAAAACCCAGAGGAACAGTCCCATTTTATATTTCCACCCTCGCCCAGGGAATTTTCCCCGGTGCGTAGGCAACTGATTGTGTGTGGGTGTGTGTGCTGGACGGTTGATTTGCATTTGCACTAAAAGCCGGAACAAGCATCACTTTTCGCCCCGGGGAAAAGAGTGAACCGAAAGCAACACCCGGCCGCCATATTGCACTTGAATACAACAGGGTAAATGCATTGTTGGCTGTTGAAACCCATTACTTTGCATCCGGCGGCCATTGAGCATTCAACTGGTGAGGAGCGTCCAGCGTTGAAAAGAAGTTATTTCGTGTGGAGTTTAGGTTTAATTGCTTTCATTGAAACTAGACGGTGCATGAAATTGAACACTTCATCGCTTGTCCATTTTCAATCCATCGTTTTCCTCACCCCCGCAAATAGAGTGAGACATCAACTCTGTCGATGGTGTTGGGTGTAAACCGGGAACCGGAAATCGACCGAGGCACATTTGCAATGCCATTAGCCAACACACTTCCTCTTACAACGAGAACGAGAAGGTCATTTTAAAGTTGATTCTAGGCTAGATCCGACACACACTTTACCAAGCAATTTTGGAAACATTTTTTGAACAACTTCACACGTTCGACAGTGAAGTAAGTTCAACATCGCACTATAAAGGAGTTCTCCGTTGAAACTTTAAACGCTTTCTCAAACAGTCCGAGGTACAGCTGAAACGAAAACCCTTTCGGAAGGCATCGTGCAAACCGGCGATAGATTTTGAATTTATCGCTCACATAATCTGTATGCTTTCAATTTAGTATCCCTTTCTGGCGTCAACCCCACGGACGGCGTTCGAACCGAAATTGCCGAGTTTCGACCGATGAGAAATGGGTTATTCTTTGTGGTCTGCTTGAAAGTGGGAAAAAAGGGAACACCACACCACGTTTGCGGTAAAAGAACGTGTACCTGGTGGAGCATCGAAATCGATGCACATTTCCATTCACCTAAATCGAGCTTTACAGTCGAAATTATTCTGCAAAGAAGGTAAGCTACCTTTATTCCTCCACTAACATTCGGTCATTCCGGCTCCTGGCTGCGCACTGAAACGAGCGACTCGGGAGTTTCAAATATGAATTTTAAATTTCGTACGCTTTTCCGGCGAACCATTAGTCTTCCGGTAGCCGAGTCTTTGGTAGCCACAAACCAGAAAGAAATCAATTGATCACCGGTAGAGCAAATTGCATACCCGATTGCAACAACGTTGCTGAAAGGGAAGGAGACACGACCGCTAGCTAACAACCTCCAGCGGTTGTGATTTGTAACTTAGCGTCCAAGAATGACGCTGAGGCGGAGGAAGTAGGGGAGTTTTATTACAGAAAATATTTTCTCCGACATCTATCGATCGGAGCGATTGAAAGTGTGGGCTAGTCCGAACGAGAAGAAATTATTCAAAGGAAACTTACATTTATTTTTAGCTTCATTGCTTCTCCCACTCTTTCTTATGCTTTGTAAGAAGCTTTTCACATTTCTTTTCATCAAAATAATTTGCATTCACGTACAAAAATAGTAAGATTAGAAATACTAAGTGATACCTTAGTATTTCTAATCTTCTCATCATCTAAGTAAAAATTAAAAACGAAAACTTTACCTCAAATAAACACTCACTCACCATCACAAAGTGCAACATGACGAACGAACAGAATAATATTAAACGAAGTAAAACGACTTCCAGTTTCAAAAAAACACCGGGAAGCCACAGGTGACAAAATGTTGCGCCATTCTTTTGAGATGAATTTTCACTCCGCTACTCCCGTGCAACGAGTCATTTTCATCAGTTAAAGTTCATCGAGGCAAAAAACCAACCACACACAAGCATTAAACACACTTGTTTTGCTCATGCATCTGACCAAAATTCCCCAATGCGCATGAAAAACGATCATTACCATTTTTACGGAGACTTTTAGAAGGCGAAAAAGAGTTGTAAAGGTATGTCGTAAACTCGTTCTGAGGGAGGGGAGATGGAAATGTCAGCCGTCAAAGAGCTGAAACGTTTTCGTTAAACCGTTATCAACTAACGATGGCCCGCGGAGACAGCGACAGCGTCATGTTGGCCCCAAGGAAACCTGCATCGAAGCCCCGGCCGAAGGTCCAGGCATTCGTTTTTTCGCTCCGAGCGCCTCCGGAAAGCTGCACATCATCATCATCATCATCCCCGTCGTTTCAGCAGCTTTCAGCCTCGTACGAAAACACTCACGCCTCTCCCCACCCTCACGATTGCTGCGAACTACCGAAGGTATGCAGATTATGATGCAGTGAAATGCAAATGCTCACCGAACGGAAGCCATCAACAACGGTGGCGCTGCTCATTTTTTTTGTTGCACTCCAGGCCGGGGGGGAGGGGGAGGGTGTGATGAAATATTACAAACCTTCAAAAATGGTGTTACTCACTAACACATTCCCGGCGATGCAGGAAGGATGCAATCGGATCGAGAGGGCGCCCCAGCTTTCGAACCGGGACACGCCAGCCGGAGAAACACCGTTCGAATTTCATTACCGAAATGTGCGAACGCAGCTGCGGTTGGGTGGAAGTAGAAATATTTGCATCCATCAGTTTTATTCCGGGAGTGAGGTGAGGTGAAAATTCACCACAAACCACCCCCAGGAACCGTGTGGGATTCAGTTTACTTTTCCTCCTGCTCCATCCTGCTGCATTTGGGCGAATGCAGGCGACACATTTTTTCTAACCCGGGAAAACCTTTCACCCTCGCTCTACTAAGCTGGAAAACGAGCAGCGTTCGATAGGAGACTCGCTCGCACCACCGACGAACGAGTAAACGCGTCAACGCCCGCCGGGAAATTGGCAGCCAGAAGAATGTCAAAAATCAATCCCAGCGCAGCGCGAACGGCGAGAATTAAAACGATATTTGCAACGGACCGATAGTCACGAAACTAATCAACAAACACAGCAGGCCCGTGAGGGTTTGGCGGAAAACGGCATTCGATTTGATCGCAACTAGCTAGAGCGTAGACGAGCGATAAACGTTTTTCCCGAGACACTGGTTGGGGAAAAACTGGTTCACCCATCATCGTTTATCACGAATAATGTCGTAGAATGTGTAAGTATTGTGAAAACTTCTCAAACACTGAACACTCACTGATTTTGGTTTCCAGCCGATTGATGAACCGTCGCTGGTCAACTGTTGAATTGTGACTGGCCTACTGAATACCATGTTCGGTCTGGTCAGCTTATTTATACTTGTTTTGTGACCTACTTATTACATTTAGTATAAACTGTTGTTAGTTTTGGTCAACCTATTGTGCTATGGTTAATTGTTGTAAGTTGATGCCCGTATGTTTATCTTACGCGTTAGCTAATACTTGTCTTTGTTTCGATTTGAATTTAGTTATTTCGTTATTTGTTCAATGTTGTGTTTAGCCTTCTTTTGATTCTAAGATACGTGTTCGGATCCTATGTATGCTATGCTGGTCATGTAAACAATTGAAGATTGTTTACAACATCTTACAGAACGTTACGTTTATAAACAAAATGTTGATTCGTGCTCTCGCTATATTCAGCTGTTCTGTCAATGCGTACATTGTTGTTTCGTATTGGATTGTGCGTGAATTTATCAATCCATTATTTACTTTAATTGGTGCAACATATTATTGTTGAACATGTTCTGTTCTGATATCTCCAGTTTACTGACTTCCCTAACATTGTTGTGTGGTTCTAAGAATTGATTAATTCTTTTTTTGTAGCTCGCGTTAGGTTAGCAGGTTATAACATTCTGCTACTGTTTTTTATGTTCTTAAAAAAGAAAAGCAAGCCCCCATTCCTTTGTAAAAATTGTAAATAATTTTCCTAACTTCTCCCCTTTTTTATAGTTTTATCACTCGTACAAATTTCCTCTACACCTTTCTGAAAATATGACCCAAAACCCCCATTTCCCAGTTTTCAGCTCACAGAGCGCTCCAACCGACCTACTACGACCATTAATTGCAAAACTTTGTTTCATTTTCAACTCTACCTAACTTATGGTCGCGCTAAGTGTCTGTCTTCACACGCCCACCGTACACCTCCCGAAAAGACGCTGTTTACGATACAGGTGATTAGTGTTTCAAAGAAAGCTCCCAACACCGATTTAAGCCAACTTTGGCCGGCCAAGCCTTAGTGGTAGCCACTTATTCACAACTTACAGCATCATTCTTGATAATCCCTTTTTCGCCAGACCGAGTGGGTTGGCTGCAGCAGCAGCAGGGAGAACTTGATTCCGAATTCATAAACGACCCCATGCGAGGTGATTAATCAAAACTTAAGGGAACTTCTGGGCCGTTTCGTAACATCTTCGTCTTCGAAGCGTCGTGGTAGTAAAGCTTGACGACGTTAGGTATCGTTAGATGACTCTGGTTAAGTTATGAATAACAGCTGTAGGCTTTGAGCTTCAGCAGTAATCCAGCAAATTCACAACCCTTATCACCAACCTCCATCGTCTGAGTTCAAATTGTCGCCACAAATCGTCAGCCTTCACCAATTTCAATTCGTAGAGTCGAACAAGTTGTAAATGAACCATTCAAAGGGATATAAAAGTCGATCCCACGCATGAACACGATTCGCTTCGGACGAAACCTCGAACGAAGCGACCGAATTGCACAATACGTTCTTGTAACTGTCACGTTTTCAACCGTTAAACGCGCCGTCGAAAGCCTTGACGTCGACAATGGCTTCCATACATCAAAAAGCATGTGCACATCGGTACAAATTATGCATCAACCCGACCAGATCACATCACGAATCAAGCGAGGCACCGTTTCGTGCATGTTCATTTCACGATTCACGGAACCAAATGTTCGATTGTGTCGGACATGCAATCGCAAGATCCTACCGTTAATGTCGTTTCGTGCTCATTAAACACACTGTTTTACGCCTGAGATAACATCAATTAACCTATGGCATGCCTTGTACTTTGTATCGCTTTCAAGCGTATTGAATGATGTTGTCAAAATACTCTACAAATTTTACGTGATGATTATTACTTGAAACTAGTTTGCAAAATCATGATGAACTTCGTACCTATTGCATCCCTGCGTTAATATTTGGAACGAAAGTGAAAATTTACGGCTCTACCGATGGTGCAAAAGATATTTCGTGCTCAATTAACGCTACATGATGCTATCTATCCCCGGGACACCGGCGGAAAAGCGCCCCATATTGGGTGTTTTCTCAGCTGGAAGAGTTCCTCCAACACATAAACCTGCGTGTGAACTTGCAAGCTGAAGACGATGGCGATCATGATGATGATGATGATGGTGATGACGATAGCGCGTCCTAGCTTCCGACAACGCGCAGCGGAAAGCTCACGAACAGGCAGTAAAGTCAGATTTTATCTACCAAACATTACAAGCACCCGGTCCGGAAGCTGAGGTGAGAAATAGGTAGCTCCTCGGAGGAAAGGAGCCCGCTTTTCCCGAACCCGCCGAAAGCAATGGCTCGTGGGAAATGGATTGCCGTAATGGAGGAATATCTCTCGCTCGCCAGATAATGCCACAGATAGTCACCCTGAAGTGCCCTTTCGGATCCGACCGAGGAAGTGAACGAGAGGGAGCGAGCGTACCGTGCTTTCCACCGTTTATTTTCCTTGCTCGAGTGGGGATGGATTTTCCCTTCCCCCCGTTTGTCGCACCGCATTCGTCTCGCGGTCGTTGCTAATTGTTCTTTCCCCAAGCGCATCGCCCAAGCGTGCCAGGTTTCAACAGATCGTAAATCACGCCGTTCGATGAAACGGATATCGCAGGGCACTTCAGTAGATGAGATTCGCGGGCGGCCAGAAATTGGCAGACTGAAACGATTTCCGTGTTCCGATCGGAAAAGGAAGCGCATCCACATCTCCCGGATAGTGAGCAACCCGTGTCGGGTTGAGAATTTTATTTGAAAAAACACATCTGACGGATAGACATTTTCGATATCGTAGGCTCACCCTGGCCATAATGTTTTCAATTACTTCTGTTTACTTTAATCAATGAACCATCACATCCATAAATAGTGAAATATATCTCCGAACGCCTATGGTAAAACAAAGCATCCTCCACAGATTGAATATTATTGTAATAAATAAAGTTGGCCCATGTTTGACTTTCTGGAAGTATTTTCTTCCACGGCCGAGAAAGAATCCCGAATGACAAATAGGTACCCCGAGCGGAGGAGAAGGCAATAAAAATGTCCCAGCTCGATGGACGGATGGATGAGACGGTCATGCAGCTGGAACACGATGAAGACGATCGTCGAATCGATAAATTACGGAAGCTTGTTCCTTGTTGACTTCTGTGCGATCGAATCAAAACCCAATGGAGGGCGTCGGGTCAAAGGGGAATGGCGTTTGGTTTGGTTTTAAGATTACCATATTTTAGTGTCTCGTTTTCTCGATTTATTTTTTCAAAACGTTCCGTTCCATCGAACCGGATGAAGGCCTTAAAGTGAGCCAGAATGATTGCTTGCTTTTATGAATGAATCGAATATTTATTAACTAAACATCTGGAACGGTTTTATCTGATGAACATCTGGTCCAATCTCGAAATTCAATCACTGAAACAACCCTTTTATTGATAATTAATTTCAAATATGAATCAAGAATAATTATTGCCATATTGTAAATAGACAACTAAAGACGCTTCGTTCAATCTGCTTTAAGGATCCATTTTCATCATCGATACCTTTATCGAGCATCGACTATGAAAATCCGGAGTATGTCATTGAAATGAAATGTTTATTGGGCTGCTAACAAATAACAATACTATACCCGAATACCAGTATACCCGAATAGTACGCACCTAATTCCCTCGTTCTGCCCATTTTGCAAGCAAAGGAAAGGTAGGCGGTATCTTAAGCCATAATTGTTCCGATCGGAAACCTTCCACTAAGTGGACCCCCAAGGATATGTCCTTTTACTACCTCTTATTTTTATTGCTCTATTATCCGTGATCCCTTCTGCTTCTACGCCTACGGAAAAAAGGGTTACCGGGTGCTGTGTGCAGAATGTGTGCAAGGGATGAAATAATTTTACTTCTTACACTTGCCTTTTCCATTCTCTCCCGAGACAAATCTAGAGCACGTTTTGTGATCAAAACTTCGGTGCTGAAGTCGCTTTCCGGGCACCGAAAGGGCTTTTATGTCCCTCCGGGTTTCGGGACTTGTGTGGGCTTAATTGACTTTAAAAATTTTACTTCACCCTACCTCCGTGCGACCTTTACCCACCGGGAACCCCTTTTTTTCGCCTTACGTTTAGCTTAATTCGTTCTGTATTACATTTTTCCATCCTTTCTTTCCTTTTGGCTGAAGATACAAAACAAGCTTCGCGAGCTGTGTTTTGCCGGTTAAATAAAGTTCCAAAAGTTCCCTGACAAGTCGCACAGCTCAAAAGGCAATCAACAGTTGATGCAAAAATCCACGACAGCTTGCTTCCGTGTAATATAAAAGTGTGACGATCCGTTAAGTGCTTATGTTCTTCTACGTTTAATTTCAATTCCATTTCAAATTTCCTTCATGTTCACGTTCTTTAAGTTTTTGCACTTTTCTTTTCTCCATTTATGAGCTATTTTTTCCTTCTGACGTAGACAATAACAAATCGCATGATAAGGACACGTCCGACGGAAAATAAAAGCTCATCATCCGGCACGGTTCCGGTTGCGACAGCGGGGGCCTTTATTTCCATGATTTATGAGTCGGCTACCGAACATTTGCCGTCCACCGCAGAAACCGAACCGGACGAACGGACAGAAGTGGTCAACAGCAGCGGCTTACTTGGTTAAGTGGATCTTCATTTCCATTTAGCTGCTTGAACTTCGGGTGACTTGGTAAACACGACCTGCTGCGATGCGATGAAAATGCGGAAGGAGACGGTTTTTGTCAACGGCTGGCCGTGCTCCGGTCCGGCTGTAACCCGGATGCCACTATCTAACTGTCCAGCCAGACATGACAACCTCGTTTTTTTTTTCACCACTACAAACATCAAAGATACACTGGCTGGGGTCTGGTGGAAAGCGTGCCCTAGCCGTATTTTCTCTCGTCTCGGCACGGACCCAAGAGGAGAAAATGGCCACAAGAATTGCGAACCTCAAATAGGGTGCGATAAGGGATAACATGTACTAAAAAACGACGACATGAAAACGGTTCCTCGTAATGGGCATGAAAATCAAACCCATATTAACCCTCACCTCGTTTCCGCACCGCAAAAAAGGAAGCGCATAAAAATAAATGGTCCGTCATCGGGTCTCTGAAAGAGTTATAGTTTTGTGGCATCTTTCAGCAAATAGTCGTCGCTCTTGTTCTGTGATTTCGAATCCTTTCCCTACACCGCAAGCCACCACAAACAGTTGTTAGTAGAAAGGATTAGCAAAAATACGAAGAACAGAGTTTTGTGAGGAAAAATCAGAAAATAAACTTTTATTCTTTATTCTAAAAGTTGAAAATAATTTAAACAACCAATGTTGATGTGTTAGCAAAGAAGAACTTCCAACGAAACCTCACGAGTGAAGTAATATTATAAATTACTCTCCATGTAACAAACCGACCATCCGTGGAGAGTTTCTTGGTTTTGGGCAAACAATATTAAATGTGATTGTGCATTCCACCTGGACGACGAGCTCGAGCCAGCTGCGAACTCAAATTTATATTCAAATCCGAACAGACACCTCGACGGAGACGGAGATGATGAGCAGATTCATACGTGAACCACTCCCAACTGCTCATATGCAATTTACTTAAAATGGCCACTAAGGGAAATGGTAACCAATTCCGACCAGAAAAAAACACTCCACACAAGGCAAGCAACAAAAATCATCAGTGACCAACAACACCACACGCTTCCAAATCTCCTCGAAGAGGAAGGTGCAATCGAGTTAAGTGGATGTTGGATGTTTTTCACAACTGCGTCTCGCACCGTCCGCGTGTACCCGTGACTGAGGCGTTCCTTGGATGGAATGATAAGATGCTGTCAGGTGAAATAACTCCAGCCCGGTCTGATCTGTGATGGGTAGATAAACGATGATATTGAAATCGCGCGGAACCAGGTGGCGCCGGAAAGCGTCCAGGGAACAATCACGATGAAAAGGGAAACTTTGGAAACCTAGAAAAACATGTTGTAAAACCTTAAAATTACTACGAAAACATCTTTTCATTCTTTCATCCCTTTTCTCTGCAAACATTTGATTGAAGACATAAGAATACAATTCTTCTCTTTCACAAGTAAATTTTCAGTTCATCATCAAAGCAAATTAATTTTATGTAGGGCTAGTAATTTACTTGCTCATACCTAAAAACATGTTTCAATCATAAGTAACTTTAAAATCCGAAGTAACTTACAGTTGAACTTTTCAGCAAATGTAGGTTGAATAAAAGATTGCCCAAATTGTGCCTCGACGACAACATGCTTCAATTTGTGCAACCCAGCATACCTTTCCCAAAATAATCTTGACCTTTTTCCTAAGCAACCCAGATAGTAAAAAATCCGAATGACCTTTTCCGCCCGGGGGGGTCGGTTTCGGTTCCAACTCCTGGTGCTTAGTTTCTACGCTTCCGTGCACATCCGGTTGTGTGTTTTCCCGAAACCGTGTTTCATCATTTGTTAAGTGCAAAATTATTCCTTGCAAACAGCAGATTGTATCATTCGCAAGAGAAGGGCAAAAACACCTCAAAACATTGGTGTTGGTGTCTGATTCATGATTCGGCCATCCACGAAGAAGGTGACAGGAACGGAACGCAAGCAACAGATCACGGTTCCGGTTGTTCTTGAAGCCACTATATATTGCAGAACTTCTTTGTGGGTACCAAATTGACGGTCAAATTAATTAGTTTTCGCCTTCCATTATGCTTCCTCGACGATGCGAGGGGTGAAGTCAGTGACTAGGAAGAAATTTTCTCATAAAAATGATAAGCTATTTCCAAGCTTTCGAAGCGTTTTTTTTCATACAGTTGGGCTTGTGCTGTGAAATTTTAGTTACAAAACCAAGAATAAATAAGAAAGAAAGAGTGAAAAACACAGAGAATGAAAAAAAAACAAAATATGTAACCTCTTTTCTATATTTCTTAGCTATGCGTTCACTCTCTCCAAGCATTGCATTCGCGGAACTATTTTCAAAACCCAACCAAATGCCACTTTACCAAGCTGTCACCTTTGGTCAAACCTCGAAAAGGGGAAACATCTGCAGATGGCAACGAACGAAAAACAGGAACGTAAAAATATCTACTCCTTGTTTTGCAGCAAAACCAAACTCCACTCACGTCTCGTCTGTCGTCGCGCGTACACCATCTAAACCACGCGAAGCATTATTCCAACATTAAATTAAACACATACAAGCGTTTGTACTCGCCGTTGAAGCACTTCACCGCAAACATTCGTCATCGGTCCCCGCGTCCATTCGGTGGCCATTTGAATGTAAATTTTAAAACTTCCACATGCGGAGCCGTAAAAATGCGCCACATACCAGCGCATGAACACCAGAAAAAAACACCCCGTCCCTAGCACACATACAAAAACACTTACACCAAAATAAACAACTCCCTTTTCTCATCCGCGGCTAATTTTCAGTTAAAAACCTTCCGCCAAGCCATAAAAATGATTTATCGTTTAATTAAATTCAGCTTTTCAACACGTTTCCACCGCGCAACCAAAGCAGCTTTCCCGGCGCCACGCCATGCATAAGTGGAACCGTTGTCTGATTCAGTGTGGTTTCAGTTTCATTTCACTTCCCGGGCCCCCTTTTCTCCCCAAGGGTTCCGTTTAAGCATATTTGAGTAGTTGCAGTATTGGTCATCCGCGCAAATGAAACCATTTTTATATTTTACGTCTTCCGCAACATTTTTGTTACACTGGAATTGTTACACTGGACTGTTTAATTTTTCTCGAAGAAGGTGGGAGGTGAGTCAAGAACGAAATTCGATTTTTCACAACAAAACTACAAAACACCATGCGTCTCCATTTGCAAAACATAATAATAATTTTCTGGGGAAATTATTCACCACACCTTTCAGGAGAAATATAAAAAAAAGGACAAGTAGATATATTGCAAGCTGACGACTGCTACCCGGAATGTAGGTACATTTTGAACATGGTACATGCATTTTCCAGACTCCCCTTGTCCGTGTCTGGCAAAGAGATAACCGGATTCAATGAGCACATGCACAGCCTTTGTCGCTTTGATACGCTTCGGTGTTATGCACCGAATGCCACTGTCGAACCGGGAAGAAACCAATACTGAACCAGGGTGACTCTGAAACCATATTCGTGTTGCATCGACGGTTGCAGCGATGCCGAAGTGGAACAAGCGCCATAAATGTCACCATTTCCACCCCCGAGGTGACTCGGTTAGCTTAGCCTCGTACGCGAGAATCGATCGCTCTCGGGCGATGCTTTCGGAATGCAATAGATGGAAATACTTCCCAAAGCGCGACGATACATTTATCTGCCAGACGAGGATTGGTTTCATTTCACGTTTCACGATACATTGTAGGTGACGAGCGATAGAAACATCAATGTCGTGTCGGAGACCACGGATAACATGGATAAATCCGAGAAATACGTTGGTTTCCTTTTTCTATTACACGGTGCTTCTCTCACATTTTTGTCATTTATGGTGGTGTCATCAAAGCACGCCAAGAAAAAGCGATAGTAAAAAGTTTCGATCATCAGGCTCAAGTTCCGAACCCAACTTTCATACGTCGCCCACAGACGGGAAACTGCAATTCGTATGCATTAGTATGAATTAATTTGTTGCCCAAAGTTTTCAGTCTCGGTGGCAGCCAAACGTCGTCGGTGACGACCGACCGAACTGAAAGTTGTTATTTCGAAGGCCTCTCTCCCCCGACCCGAAGGGAGCATTTCTGGCATCATCGTTTATCCAAATCTTATTTTGCGCTACACCTTATGCTCGTGACAGGGACCCGGGGGCAGGGGAACCGGGGGGAAGGGAACGAAAAGAGCACAACGACGTCACCACTAGCATGACAACAACTACCGGCCGTGTATAACACCGGTGTGCTGTACCGGCCTTCGAAAGAAGATGGCAAACGGAAGAAAACGGCACATGAAAGTTTCATAGATTTTTAAGTTTTGATAAATAAAATTCCCTCCCTTTCCTTACCCCTCCCAACGCTCAGTGCCCGAAATTCTGGAAGGCCAGAAGTTGCAATTGCCAGCAAAAGTTTCCCCACCCCCCCTCCGGAAAAAACCTCCAAACGCTCGCTCGAAGGAGGTTATGGTTTAGTTTCTGGGCAACCGAACATGAAAAAGCTCCGCACCGAAGTCGGGACCATTGAACGACGGTTTTTCCCTCTTTTTTTGTGTTAGTTGCAGGATGTTGTTTTTTGCTTTTCCTCCTTTTGCAGTTTGAGTGAAAAGGGGAAGCAAAACATTGCACCACTACACTCGGAACTATGCGCTGGGAAAAGTTTTTGGCAATATTTATTTCTCGGTGGGTTTTTTTTCAGCAACCGCTCAAACTTTTCGTCAGCAACATTTGCGGTTTCTTTATGCTGTTTTTTAACGGGACTTCGATTGAATTTGATTGAAATAAATTGTAATACGAGAATTTTCGGAAGCACCCACTGGGAGTGGGGAGCAAGTTTCAGCTTGCTCATAATCGTTTTCAATGGTTTCTCACTCGAAACTTTCGAAATTTGGATAGTTTACTCGTGTCAAAAGTTGCTATTCATCAATTTTCGAACCCTTTTTCTTTGGCTGCTCTTGGAAATTTTAAGTTTCTTTAAAAGACTCGGTTTCCACTGAAAGTCCATGGATTCCAACCACGAAACGGTAGGAGATGCAGACCACTAATAAATTGCCCGAGCAGCTGCCGGACCCGTCATCGTTCTCGGGGCTGGGAACTCGCAGCTGGCGCCACATGGTAAAGTAAGCCGCCAGACAATCCAACCCATCATTTGCTTCATCTCCGGGCAAATCCACTCGCCAGCATCGCCATCATCATCAACATTGTGTCTGGCTGTGTGTTGCCAATCAAAATGTGCCTACCAACAAAGCTTCCCGCCGAGAGGGTTTCGTGGAACGTAGTGCAGGCCGTTTAACGGATGATTGAACATGCTGATGGCAAAGAGGGCCTCATTTTTTTTGTTTCGTTTCAGGACTACGAGGACAGACTCCATAAAATGCCGGTGCTTCGTGAGTGGTGGCTCATGGCCAAGCGATTAGTTAGACGAATCCTCTAAGTCATTTCCATTTAAAATGCTAACATGAGCTACGCCTCCAGCCAGCTTGGCGCCACGGCAGACAGTCGAGACGCGGCCATAAAAAAAACACCCGTCTTAACGAATTACAACAATCTCTGACAAGTTGCGAATGAATTGGCATTATATGTTCACTCCGTATCCTTTTTGCCTCCCTTTGCCATATTCGAAACGACAAAATGCTGTTTTCTGAAGCTTTTCTTCGCCTCTTTATCGCTTCTCTCCGGTAAGGAGGTGAAGTCCTAAGAAATTTTATTGCGTTGTTCACTGTACGTGACGGCGCATGTTGGTGATAATAATAAAAAAGCTTCGGTGCCAGCCTGGCTAGGCTGGTAGACGAACGAAAAGTTGCAGCTAAACGGCATATCAGCTGCTTGGGAGATGTTATCGATGGGTTGGGATAGCTTTCTTCGTTTTTTGCTCGTCGTTTGACAAAGTTTGTGATTTTGCGATACGATGAATGTCGATAGGCGTAATCTGCCTAATGGCACCGGAGAAATATTGTGACATTAACTGACGCTTAATTTGATGAGCCTGAGACAGAAGGCGACACATTAAAGATGAGCCATTTCTCAATTTATCCTTTTGTCACACATTTCATGCTCTAAATAGTTAGACACTTAATTTGCTTATTTATAGCCCACAAAGCAAAAATGTTAATCATCTAGATCAAATCAATTTGGTACTGAAAGTTAGTAACCAATTTTATATAAGAATTAATATAACTAAAAACAAGTATTAATTTATCATGTGCTAATCCTTGAGGGTCAAATCACAAAATTGTCAAAAACAATTGGTTCATAGATATGATACATTCCCAAACAGAAGCAGAATAGGAGTAAAATAGCCACAAAGCCGCCTCCCGCATCTCTGACGCAACAAAGTAATCCTTATGCCAACAAACACTCCACCGGCGTCACACGCATGACCACCTGCGAACTACGGTGAAAAATCTCACCCATGCGAACAGAAATGTGAAACAAAAAAAAAAGGAACCCCACAATTTAACAACCCGTTTAAAATTGATTCAAAGTATGCAGCTTTGCGCACCCCACTCGAGGGTTGTGTTGTGGTAAGCATGGGGTGGGTTGGGGTAGGTATGGAATTGATGTTCAAGTGGACGTGGAGAAAAAAATTTAACGCAAATATGTTGTCACATGTGTCACTGGGTTGGTAGAAAAAAATCAGGATTTGTCTATGTTTCCGTTGTTTTTCTCCTATGCTAACGAGTAGTTTTTCCCATTCCACCTCACACAACATTGTAATCCTATACACCTCGTGCAAAAGGTGAACGTAATCGTTATTCTTCGCGGTTCACAGAACACAAGAAATGCGAATACGTACGCAGTGCTACGTAATCAGCTGATTAAATTTAATTCAAAGTGATTATTTCAACGTGCTTCGGAAAAACCAACATTTGCAAAAAGCAAAAATACTAAATTCGGTTTACTTTCTGACTAGGAGTGGGAATCAATGGAAATGCAAACCAGGTTGTAAAAACATAAAATAAAGTAAGATTCGTATGGAAATACATTTCAGAAATAATACGATTTGAGCTCGTTTTTAAAAACCATTCATGTGCAGCATTCCCCACTACACCGTTTCATACCACGGAACGCATCGGTATGCACACGGAAAAACGCCGGAACGTTTTGGAAATTGCAAACATCAAACGAAACGAAAACTGTTTCCGGCAGAACAGAAGATTTCCGTAAAACCCAATTACGGTATGAAAATTATATCATCACAACCCAACGTTTCTTTGTGCGAAGCGGAAAATGTAACCAAAGCGCGGTTCGTTCGCGAGAACGGGGAAAAAAACGATTTACCTTTCCACTACACGAGAACTTGCTCAAAACAACTAAGTTGAACACATACGCGAAACTGTGCAGAGAGTATGAAGTAGATAAACAAAACCCCGACTAACCGTCTCACGCGAGGGAAAAAATCAAACCCCCCAACTCCCGTTTGCGTGTGCCGAAAGGCGGTCGGAAAAATGAAAACTGTGTCAGACTGGCGTGCTTTTTGTGAATATGCGTGCTGACATTCCAATAGACAATTCCGGGGCCCGGAAAATGATTCATTGTAGGCGAATCCAGCAGGTAAATCGTTCCTTCCCCGTGGGATGCAAGAAAAATGCCACCATACACACTCCTACACACAAACACGCCAACGGACACAGCAAACACTGTCAAATCCAAAAGGGAAATGCATTTCAAATGACGTGTCCTTGTTCGTTACTCGGTATTTTGTTCTTCTTCTCCCACATGTGAACATTTTTCTCTTCGTTGCTCAACAAAACAAATAAAAAACCTTTCTTCCGCAGATTTCTGACTAAACCTACACTAGAAATGAGTTTTCATGTAAGTAGTGGAGGGAAGGAAAACGACTTTTTTTATATTCTATTGAAGAAGCATCACAAAACCTAATTTATTTTTCGTGAATTCGATGAAAATCTCTTCTATCTTTTAAACTAGTGGAAATGAAACGTGAAATGAATGTAGGCTTAACTAGAAAACTGTGTTATTAGAACCATCGGTTGTTAAATAATTAACGAAAATGCTAAAGCATCAGAAATTTAATTCAACTGAGCTAACTCCTGACATTTGCAAGAAACCCCTCGACCTTTATCTTCAATACCATTTTCACCATTCAAACGCTATTGTTTACTATGAAAACATGAAAAACGAAACAAGGGAAACATGCTAGAAAAGTTTCCAAAAACGACAATAAAAAAATGCTGCTCGAATAGATCATCGGTTCAAACAAGAAAACAGATACAAGATACACGTGCACAGAATAACACCAACACTGTTATCGATTCATCGACAAAAACCCGCCCTTCCCCTCCGCCAGGACGGCCAATTCATTATGCTGAAAATAAGCCGAAACTCATTGGCGCACGTTGCCCCCCTCCCCCTCCCGCCCTTTTTGTGATCTCCCCCTTTTTTCTGCGGGAAACTTTGCAAGCAAACACGTTGGCGCTCAAGAAAGTTGGATTGTTTTTGGCAACAGCCTCATTTCCATATTACTGCCGTATCGAGAAAAACATCACGGGGCTCTCCGGGCAAGATGTTCGCCTCTTTGAACCCACAGCGCAGAAGAACCGCCCACTCCATTGATTTAACCTCACGCCGGGAGAAAGATTGATGAGCATACTAATTCAATTAAATCAATTTTACATTCTATCTCGCCTTTGTTCTAGTGTTCTTTCTGCCTTGCAGGAGCCGGTTACGTTTACATGTATTGGGCCTAGATAAAGCGAAGCGTTGAATTCGCTACGTCAGTAGAAAATTTCAAAAGTCACAAAAGTACTCCTGGTTGTTTAAATTTATCAAACCAACCCATGGTACAAAGTTCAATTTGTCCGTGTTGGTCAACAACATGCAGCTTATTTCCATCTGGGTTCCAATCGGATTTTTCCCGTTCCTTTCCACCCGGGGTCCTGTGTGATTGATGGGCCGTACGCATTATTCGATTGCGGTGCACGACAATATTTCATCATTAAGTGCCCCCCGGGTCTCCATCCCCCCCGAAAATCCATCTAGGTCAACAAATTGGCATGGCCTACAACATAATCCAATGTCCGTAGTGTCGGCCAACTGTACGAAAACTCAATCAAATCGAAACGATCACTTTACGCCGTTGTTAACATCAGTAGACGGGACCGGGAATCGAGATGTTTTGCAATTTATGTGACTTTTGCACTTCGTTAGCTGCGCCCCCCAAACAAACGCGTCATGAAATCGTTCAAATTTATGCCCATGCTTGGATAATGCATCGATGTCAGGCTTTTCGGTAGCTGAAAGTCAAATCATTCGTTGGCAGCGGAATCGAATTTCGCATCGATTACGAATGAGGCTGCCGTTCTGCGATAAGAGAAGAGAGATAAATTGAATCAACTGGCGCTACTCACCGTTCAATATCAGCAACATCAATGGCACCGCGAGCGCGATGCGTGACATCTTCCGGTCCTTCGTCTTGGTCGTGGTGGTCTGTCGAATTTCCATAAAAGCTTCCAATTGAAATCTCCTCACGCGCCACACGAAGCGATGATCACCTTTTCGCTATCACTGGCACTTCATCGACATTGACTTCAATTTATTTCATTACACGTTTAACGAACCGGTTCGAGCCCAAGAAACAAAAACCTAAAACCGCTGAAACCACAACCACTCGATGGCGGAGAATATCTTGGTAACGCCACTTGCTGTTAATACAATATTTACTCGCTCGCCGATTTACCTCGAGGGGGGGGCTTGAATAAGAAGAACAAACGTGCTCTATTTTTCACACGACACCACCTGACGCTGGAACGTTCCCGGCACGAACGCTACGTGGGCTACAGATAGGCGAAACACTTCCGGCGCACATTTCCTTCCTCCCTAAATAACACATGAAAGCGGGCGCATTATTTTCCACTCGGTTTTTTTGGACCCGAAAAAACAAAACCCGTTGCAAACTTTCCTCACGTGTTGCACACACGCTTTTTTTTTGCGGGGACACACATCCACCAGCGACCGGAAGCGACAAACCACGGAACACGGAAACCGGAGGGCAAACAGCAGACAAAAGAAAGCGAGTCACCGGTAATTGTAGAACTTTCAAGCCACCAAAGCTTTCGTGCGAAACGGCGTAACACCTCGCGCCGTGGGTTTATTTTTAATTTAAAACTCACATCCTCCCCAATTCCGTGAACATCAACTTCAGCTTGATTTAGTTGCTGCAGTGTCGCTGCCGGTACGGCAAACAAACACTTTCACTCGCCACTTCTACCACGCACACTTCCTTTCGACGCGAACGTACTACGAGAACTGGTGGCAAGAATTTTTGAAACACTCCTCGGTGGAGCTGCTTTTACGGAGTTCATGCGATAAACCTCCACTGAACAGCTGTAAGTGAACCCGACGCTGGCCGAAAGGACGACCCGACAGTCCCCGGCCAGCCTTCGGTTCGACGCTTCGGGAAGGAGCATGAACACTCGTGGAGTGTTGAATCAGGTCGTGATCGTCCCCAAACATCGTCCGAATACGTCATGTCATTTTGACTGCCGGTGTTTATATTTTGATTCTTCACACGCGTGACACAACCAACTGTCATATACAAACATCTTACCGAACATAAACGACTTTATTGCAAATGATAATTAAAAATGAAATAAAAATAAACATAATAAATTTCACAACCAATTATAAACATTTAACCAAACGAGACAAAGAAAATCATTAAAAGACAAAAACAAACAACACTTGGTCTACATTCACTATTCTTCCTTGCACAATGAATAATCTAAACGTTTCCGGGAATGAACTCATCCTTTGAAGCTCGGTCAATTGAGTGGAGTAAAGTATGTGGGAATCCTAATGAAGAGCGTAATGATCGCCGACTAACGGAAACAAACCGAAGCAACAATCCAGCCGCATTCGGAAGCTCTCAAGAAAAATGGCGCCCCGATACGCTTCACCACGACCACGACCAACAAGCCGGCTCAGATAGGATCGTTTCCTGCATCGTTTCCTTCCCGACAAACGCTCCATTTCCTGCCTTTCCTCGCATTCAGCAGGCACGATGGTAGATGGTACTACTAACTCTCTTTTCCACCTCTTGCCAACCACCTCAACGCAGCCTGGTTGCGCGGAAGCGATAACATAAATATAAATGATTGCGGTGAGCATAAAGGCGAACATTTGCAGGCACAAACATAACGATTCCGGCCAGCCGGGTTCGCACCTCGTTGCGGTTCGTCGATTCGAGGTGAGTAAAAGCCCTCGCTTTGGCTAAGTGGGGAGTTTGCGAATCAAAGGTCGGCTCCCTTTGTGGATTGAAGAACGGGTCGTACAAGTACACTATCAAGAGGAGAAAAAGCGGTGAACTCTTCAGAAGTAACATCACAGGATACAAAGCACAGAAGTACTTCATCTATCGTTCGTATCCTGATTATGTGTGGGTCGTTAAGAAGTAGATTCTACACTCATCAATCGAAGAACAATCGACGAGTACGTATAACGCTTTAAAAACTTCACCAAGTTCCAAATATATCTTTTTTGCCTTCAAACAAAATACATAACATCCATTGCGATTCGTTTTCTTCTTGACGGTGTATGGTTAAGGCAGAAACATTATGTTTCGACAGTCAACAAAACAGAAATGGATGTTTGCTTTCAAAACGGGGGGGCTGTCCACACATTTGTGTTGTGTCACAATTGGCTGATCGCCTCCATTTGCATTCAACGGAAGCAAAACCGAAGTGAGGAGCGTAAAAAAAAAGACTCCATCCTTTGCGACGATAGCATCCACGTTCGGAAGCGGAAGTGTATTGCTTTATGCATGCTCCATCTAGTCCGCAAAGAAATATTTGCACAGTACTCCTGTGGCCGATGGCGAACATGGGAATGTACTGCGAAGAAATGGATGTGTATTGAAAGCATAACGCTGGGGATGCAAACAAGCCATTGGGAAAAAAATCCCACAAAGACACCTTATACCAGCGCAAAGTCAGCAACGTTAGACGTATGAAATTGTATTTCTACTGCGCTGACCGATTGAGAATGAGGGAAGCATCTGTGTTCGAGCGTGTCTCGGGAAAATCCTGGCATCCTGGGGTCCGTGTGCCAGAAGGATATAAAAATTCCATTTGGCTCCATTCAAACGGATTCTCCATTGCATTAGCCGAAGGTATCGGTTAGATACAATCTCATTCCAGGAAACTCCGGATCTCTGGATAACTCAAATCCAGTTTGATGTCTTTCATCTTATATTGCAGGAAGTGAGGGATGATTGTAGTGATTCGTGGTTTATTTCATACAAATTGATTTTGATAACCTTCTCAACAGGGATTGTGTTTGCTTTGAGTGATGCATCTGTCTGAGTCTCTGATGGTTTGTTTTTCAATAAAAATAATGAATAAATTCAACGAGGTTCTCGTTTCTTCTTTAAGACATTTAACTTCACTTAACACCTTGAGTGTAAAGACCTTGTCTATCATCAACTGGAGTTGATTTTAAAACAGAACAGGCAAATGCAGATTCACGTCAAGCACTCAACACTTTTGTGGAAGAGATAATTGACTGCCTTTCTGCTAAATTGATCTACTTTGCTACTTAATCCTCCTTCCGCTCCCTCTCGAAATGACCAACCATTTCCTCAACTCGTAATGGAGTTTTCCGCTCGAGAAAATTTGCAGCCAACTTCTTTCTTTGCGAAAAGTGTGCTCAGAAACACTTCTCCGGCAACCCATTAGCGCACAAACGGTTGCATTTCATTCAGTGTCACTTTCACTGCAAAAACATCAAAACCCTTTTCCCGGTGAGCGAAATGAGCACAACTGCACCCCGATACGCCCGTGTTGGTGAGCGGATTTCCGGATTGCAAATGAAACCGTTTTAAGCGGAGCTTAGATTTAATTGATTCAATAGAAATTTAGTAGCGCATGAAATTGAAACCTACACATCGCCGCCGTCCCCCGACAGGTTCCGTTTGCTCCCGGTTCCGTTGATTGTGTTAATGCCCGCGAACCTTTGGACGGTGACCGGAAACCCCGAATTGCCCCACATTAGCTCAAATAAGGGGGATGCTGTCGAGCCGTGGTTACAAACCGAAGCCTGCATTCAGCTCGAGGGCACACAAAACAATCCATCGATTCGAATTGATTAGCCGCGAAAACAAACAAACCCACACACACGCACCCAAGCCGGCACACAGACTGATGTCCGGAGCACGTGACCTACAAGGGCGTGGGTCGTTTCCGGTGTTAAACTATTTATTTTTCCATCATTTACTATGCTAATGAAAGCACGCCGGACGCTTACCCCTGTTGACCTGCTCTCTTTCATACTTTCGATTGTGCTTGCTCTATCGCTCGCTTTCGTTCTGGCTTTCACTCTTCACCCCACTATGTCCCTTGCCTGCCCACTTTCGAACGGATGTGATGTTTGTGACGGAAATGGATATTCAATGTTTGATTATAATCACCGACGATTATCGGTTTAAATTGTCTATTCAACTTGTTCCATGACACGATGGTCATGGCCAGAAACAATTGATTGAACATCGATTTGCGCTAAAAACTAAAGCAAGAACACGTTCGTAAAGCACCAGGCGTCTCCATTTTAGGAGATTCTATCGGCTACTGGAAAATTCTTACCTTACTTAACAATAATCTGCGAAGTTTGAATACTATTTCTCTTCAAATGAAGATATGTCAAATCAACACAAAACATTCGCCCAAATTCTTCAAACAAGAATGATAGGATCAAAGCTCGTCCACGGGCTTGTTTACTCGAAATGTTCAAATCATATTTCAAACCCTTTCCTTCCCACCACCGAGCACGAACTATTGTTGCTTGGTGATGGCACAAAACGAGGCTCACTTTGATTGTCATTGAATAGTTTAATTGGCAAACGAAGCTCCCGGTTCACCATCACACCCTAACATGGGGGTCTTTTGCACTTTTCCAGCCAAAGCGCCACGAGAGAATGGAATATGTAATGCCACATCAAAGTGAAATTTCAAGCGGCGTCACTTTGCCCGCACCGGACTGTCGAAATGAAGCTGTTCGATTGTATTGACTCGTTCCACCCGAGCCATCCGAGCCGTCACCGACTCGACTGCTGTTGCCGCAAAGTCAACAAAGGTGGTGCTGCCGAATTTACAAACAACCGATTGCGACCACCGAAGGGTCGGGCATTGCGAGCAGTTGGTACACTTTGTTTACCGAAAACCAGCGCAAGCCATCGCCGAGGCTGTTCCATCGATAAAAGGAGATCATTTGCATACCTACGCACCTGGCAGGTGCCCTGTTTTCCGGAAGTATATGCCACTCGGATCGTCCGTTGACAACTGATTTCCGATTGTGCGGTTCGAGGTAGGCCCGAAATAGCTAGGAAATTGTAGCCAGATAAGAGTAAACTTTGGGCCACAAAACAAGGAAAATGGCGAGCAAGAAATGTTCAACATTCAAACAACGCTCGCTTCTTGTAATGGCATACTCGAAAAGGGTATGCGTGGGCATTGAGTAGATACATCTAGGAGAATTGGTAACCAGATACTGCATTATAAATTAGTAGATACTACCATTGGTACCAAACGCCATCCATTAAGTCGTACCAATCGAAATTCGAATTCAGTTTCAATTTAGTTTACTCGTTTTGAAACTGTTTGTAACAATTCTGGGTATCTGTACATCTGGGTAATGTTCTTGCAATGGATACCTGTATTTGCGAATTGTTGTCTTTTAAAATTAAAACAATTTCGATGAGTCCAACTTACTTTTCTATTATTTTCAAAACGAACGATTTAGTACCTCCGGATTTTCAATCATTAACACGTTGAGTACCAAGCGTTTTTAGCACACTGTTTTAGTACAATCTTTTTTAATGAAATGAGTTTATCACAATTATTAAACAGACATGTTTTTAAGGCTAAGCAAAGGCTTAGGTTCCACAGAATTGATATTAAATATTACTACAATTGTTATGTTGCAATTTCATTGATTTATGAGACAAAAACTTCTTAGAACTAATGACAGCTGGCTATCAAAAGTGACAACCATGGCAGTCAACGTGTTAACACGTTGAGTACCAAGCGTTTTTAGCGCACTTTTTTAGTACAATCTTTTTTAACACGTTGACTGCCAAGCGTTTTAAGCACACTTTTTTATTAAGAGGTGAAGAGGCCACCCGGCTCAAAGCCTCTCTAAAAACTACTTACTACTACTACTACACACTTCTTTAGAACAATCTTTTTTAATAAAATTTGCTTAAAACATTCATTAAACCAACGATTTTTGCAGGCTAAGCAAAAATTTTTTCTACTCAAAGAATTGACAAAAAATATTACTATAATTTTTATGTTACATTTTCATTTGTTTATGGATAAAAAACTTTTTACAACTTTTTAGAACTGTCACCCACTTTTGGGTGACATGGCAGTCAACGTGTTAATAGATTTTGTTTGTTACGTGAGTTAAACCAATGGTTTTCGAAAGGCCAAGCAAAGACTTACCCTTCCAAATAACTTATTTGTAATATTACTATAGTTTGTATGTTGAATTTTCATTTATTTATGAGTCACAAACTTTTTAGAAATAGTTGCTGCTGTCACCTCGTTGGGAGATACTCAACGTGTTAAGTCAATTTTAATATTAAGTAACTTATGTAATGAAGCTATATGTGATTTGCTGATAAATTGAAAAACAAGCATTCGCAATGTGGGATTTGCAATGTAGCTTCACAGAACGATAATCGTTTTATATGAAACCTGCAACTAGACGCATCTGTTTAGTTCTCTTGGCGATAGAGATTTCGCCTTCAGCAATCTTTTGTCAAACTCCCTTCGGCACGATTAATCATGAAGTTGCCAAGGAAGTGGATCAAAAAGGTATTTCCACCATGAAAACTAACCTGTTCTTTAACAACTTTCCCCCGGCTACAACCAAACATTCCTTCCGATTCGACAAATCAACGTTGGATGGGCTGGTGCAAACGGTGTTGCAGGCAGCTTTATGAGAGGCAAAGATAACTAAACTGAAATAGAACGCAACCGTCGGGACGCTGGCACGGACGATGTTGACGAAGAGTAACGAAGAGACCAGACCAGATGTCACCGAGATCACACAAATAAACTCACCACAATCCGCTCCCACTGCTGCTGCCTGCCGGTGGCGACTGGTTTCACCATATTTTCCCATAAGGACTCGACTTGGATGAGCTCTGGCTTAGGCCATTAGTCGTTCGAGGGGCAGGGGTGGGGGGGGGGGGGGAGCGGATCTTCCTTGCGCCGTGGTAAACTGTTGCTGCATGGAGTCGAGTGTACGGGATTGTGTGTTTGCGGAAAACTTGTAATAACAAACTAGACCACAACCCCCCCCCCGTGCAACTTCCCCATTCAATATGTGGGAAACTCTTCACCGAGTCCTGTTTATTTCATTCTTTTCATCGATTGTCGTGTGCGTTTCAATTCCAGCCAGCGGCCCAAGAAACCAATATGTGTTTACGTGTTTGGGTGTGAGTTGGGGCTCGGTTTCCCTGCCAATCAATCGGGAAGCGCACGAGCCAAGACTGCGGGGAGACGCAACCTTTCGCGCGTCTCCCCGGCTCTTCCTGCCCCGGCTCATCAACTTTTCCAACCGAGAAAGAGGTTAATTTGTTCGAACTGCACAGTGTCATCCTTTCTTGTTAGGCGCTTCCGTAAGCTGTGCGAGTTTGTTACCCACTTCCTGCTTCGCGCGGTGTCACTTGCCAAGACGCTTTCCGACCGGCAAACCCCTGCTCGGTGGCAATAAGTTGAAGTTGCACACGGGAAATTCCTGCCCACTTCCGCTTCCAATGGACGCATTTGCAGAGCACTCAGGGCTGCTATGGAAGGCCTTAAGGTTGGCAAGAAGAAAGCCAACCAACTTCTTCCCGCTCGCCATCATTCGCAGCCGGATGTGAGTCGGGGGGAAACTTTCTCCATCGATGGAAAACTTGGCTTTTTCCACTACAATCACAATCGCATCCACCAGCTTCGGGGGAAGGAAAACGAGGGGAAGGATTTCCTTCGCCACAATGTTCGACAAAAGTTGAGCATGTGAAGTGGCACCGGGCGAACCCGTTGTCGAGTTTCGATCGAGTTTTGGCCAACCATTCGTTCATGAGCACGTGCGACCACACTTCACGTGAGCGAGACCGAGGACCGCTGTACGGAAAATATGAGCATCCGGCCTCGGGGCTGGGGGGATTTCTAAATTGGAAAACGGCACCAGGAAGCACCACACCAGGCTCGTGATGGCTCCATCTTCTCGAAAGCAAACGGCCTTCACGCTCACAAACAAGGTGCGGCGGCGGTTTTACCTTAATGAAACAACAGCTGAACAGAATTGATCCTCGTCCTCCTCGAGCTGACAGCAGATTAGATTCATTTATTTAAAATCTGGATGGCTTAAACGGAGCACAGGTTTCCCGGTGTGTACTTGACCTGATCTAGTGCGGTAAAACGTCATACTGGAAGTCAGTCGTGCCGTTTCAATTCCCAGCAACAGATGAACCGAAAACTTTACATCTCCCTCGGGTAATGACAATCTTTTGATTTGCCGTATGATTTTAATTTCATTTTTCTTTTCAAGAAAAAGCATCTGAACCCAATGTCTTCCAATGTTGGAGTGTTCCGGGAGATACTCAGCTTGACGATGCACTTTTAATGAGTTTTTTCACATGCTTTTGGCGCTCCTCACGCTCCGAAGAGGACGAGGAGGAAGCACTCCAGCGTGATGTGCATGTGCATGTGCGCTTTCTGTATGACGCAACATAAGCGCCAGAATTTGAAATTATGTTTTCCATTTAAATTGTTCCGTCTTATGAGGGAAAGTTTTAATAACTTTTCTAAGATGACGCGTGATCTTTTCAACCTAGCATGATATGTTTGGTGTTTTTTTGCAGAGATTGTTTTATTCCATACCATGTACAAGTGCTGGAAGCCGACAAGATAGTTTTATGTTTCTATTTTATTTATAAAGAAATAATATATTCATTTGCGTTCTTCCAATTGTTGAACCAATAACCCTTAACAACAACCAAGCTTTTCTACCATATTGGCTGTTGCGTTTACTCTAATGAAGTTTTACAAAATAGACTAAAGAGGAACAAATTAGGAAAAAGAGAATTTCATTTGCAATGTAAATGAAGAAACATTCTATAAATGCCTTAATGATAGGAACTTCTTCAAAAAAAAAGAAAACAACTTTATGACAAATTTGTAAAAAAACTTTTTTTCAACATGTCATAGAGAGCAATTATCAATTGTTGTGTGGCAACTGCAAACAACCGCAATGCAATTTCCATTACTTACATTCAATGTACTACATTTCAGCATTAAACTGCACTTCCCGGAAACAGAATCGCTGGAAAATGCCCGAGGACGATATACACACGATGGCATTTGATTGGCAGTCGGAAGCCTTCACTTGCCAAGAAGCCCTCCACGAAGCCATGGACATGCGGGGCCAGCATCCAAGATATTGATTAACCAATATCCGATTCCGGTAGCGTTAGATTGGAGCTCGTTTATTAAGCCATACACCGTGCGGTTTCATTACTCCACCTGCAGGCTGATTTATTTCCATAATAATTCCTCGCTCCGTGCTGTCACGTTCGCTTGCCTTTAAATATTTTTCCCTTCGTTCCGAGAATTTTCCGAGGATGAATCAACGGTATGCAAAGACAGACCTCAACAGGTAAATGTACCGTACCGAATACCTTCGGGATGTCTTTGTAGGTTAAACGTGATGGTCATTTCCAGTTAGACCTAAACCCGTGGGTAAACAGCATAGCAATGGTCAGCAAGCAGGAAAACTCGAGAAAAACATTCCGAGCAGGCGCGAACCAGATACGGAACGAAGCATAAACAACGGAATATTGTCTCGCAAAGGGAAGAAATATGCGATAAAGCCGGCGGACATCGGAGGTGTAGTAACGGCATGAAACCGGAAACTATGGTTTCCTGCTAATAAGTGTTTCTGGAACTACGATCTCTTACCGCAATCCCGAGCAACCTCTGATCCAAGTTTCCCGACCCTGGAAAATACGAACCATGCGCCACTTTTACAGCACTCCGTTCGCCCGTGGTTGGGAAAAGTCACGTCGGCGAATTTATTTTCAATTGTTTTGCATTCATGCTGGTCAATGCTTTCCATTTGCAAAAGGGCTGGTCCCGCTCGAACGATCCAACTACGTGCGATCATCGGCGACTACTTGGTTGTCCCTTTCCCGGGAAGCGGAGAATTCCGGAGACGGTGACTGCCAACAAATCGACATCATTTTTTTAAATGATGCACGTGTCGGGCTCGCGGCGACGTGAAGCGAATGGCAGCGAAGGCCAACCGTTAATGGTGTCGTTCCGGAGAAACCGAAGAATTGCATGACAAATGCAAGAACGCAACTGTGCATTTAATGATGTAGGAGGTGAACAGAACGAACTTCTTCGCTGGCGTTGGCGCAACAGTTTAGAAAAAATCGCAGACTTGTGCTTGTGTTTTTTCCAGTGTTTCTCAAGCCTTTAAGAATACGTCTTCAAGAAGCACTTCAATCGCAAGAAGGATCAGTTCAACAATGACACAAATAAGCGACGAGCAAAATCTCATGTTTAAAAATGCAAACGGTCATACATATCCAGCTATACATTCGCGCCATAGAAATGCGCGAAGCAAAGTATGAACCAAATGGCTTCTTTTGTCCGCCAAGACATTTACAGATTTGTTGAAACGAGTACTCCCACAGCACAACGTCTCGGGGCCGGTCTTCTCTCCGGCGCTAAAAAGCTTTACAATTCCGGCAAAGCCATTCCATTTTCACCGTGCAGTTCCCTTTTTCCCAAAAGTGCACCGTGTAATTTCGCGCCCCCTTTTTGTTGACAAAATCGTGACTTAGAGGGAGCGGGGAAAAACACAGTAAGAAAGCGGGTCACCACCGTCAGCGATGCTTTTCACACTTAAAGAAAATGTGCAACACATTTGTGCAATCTCGTTCTTTGTGTTTTCCACCATTTGAGAGAGGGGGTTTTTCATTGCACACAATGAGAAGTTATTCGTTCTGGGGTGAACGAATTGAATCGGGAAATAAAGAGGTTTAATGGAGGGATATAACCGTAGGAAAACAATTTAACATGCCGTACCGCGAAGTAATCTTAGCTGAAAATGGTAAGACATATTTTTACGGTAATCATACAGAACCCTTTCCGATCGTACGACATTAAATCATTTAATTCTAGCTGTTTTTCAAAGTAAAAGGGGGTTTTTAAGATTACACAAGGCAATTCGAGGAAAATACAAATAGTATTCAAAAACAAATAATGACATTTTATTTAATGTTCGTTATACTTATCAGTAAAAGCTGACACTTTTATTCGTTCGTTTGCGCAAACCAAATGATGATTGAACCATTATAACTATTTCAACCATATCGAACACTTGTACAGTTTTTATCACTCATACAGCATTCCCAATGATGGTGCCTCTTCAATAGAAAGGAAAACCGAAAATAAATCGACCATGGTGACAAATACAATGCGCCGTTCTGTAGATTTTTGAAGTTCTCGCGGGAAATGAATGTAAAGCCAACCGTCTTGTTCCAGTATTTAACATCCTGGCTCGCTCTGTTTACAAATACTTTGCTTCGCTTTGCCTGCCAACCGAGTGCGGAAGATAAAGGAGCACAATCACCATGGCAACTGTCGGTGCGAATGGTGCGAAACGAAGACTTTGCTTGAACTTCTAGCGGGACGAAGAAGGCGAAGACGAGACGAAGAGGCATCGAGAGCAGAGCGCGAAAAAGCATTCAAGGAACGCGCGAAAGAAAAATGTGAGGGAAAACTAGGAAATTTACGATAACAACCAACCCACCGCTTCGTTTCCTCTTCGTTCGCCGATCACCTTCTTCTTCTTCGGTCGTCTGGCGTTGGCAGTCGTGCACGATTAACGGTAAAAGTTGGCGCCGCTTCTTGTGCTGGCCAATGAATGTTTCCACCTTGTGGGGCTGAAGCTTGGTGCTTCAACTTCGACGACCAGAAGGATCTCGAGCTCGAGGCCCGCTCTTCCGCACCCGCTTCCGACCGTAAAGTCAGATTTTATCTACCTTCTCGGGCAATTCAAGGCCTCGCCCTGGATGCGGATGACTGACCGCGTGCATCCTCCCGTGAGCGACCATGGTGTGGGAGGGGTGGCAAGTGGGGTGGCCACTGACGAGGAAAGTTTCGGCTCGATGGAAATAAGTACCCAATAAGGAGGGAACTTTGCGTTCGCCCGATAATGCTGCAAGATGAGCATGGCTTGCTTTTGGTGGAAACCGGGCGTGGGTGACGCGGGAAACGCGGGAAAAACGAGTACATTCCAGTGGGAAGCACGAGTCAGCGAGGGGACGGTCTTAGACGACGGAACCAATGGTCCGCGAGGAAGCTGATTTTTTCATTATTGCGGTTTGCAGACTTTCTCCACTTCGAGATGCACTCCTCGAGCATGGCATGTTCATAACATCTTGTCACGTTCGTCGATGAAAACTGGTCAACGTCAAGCGTTGCTTCCGGCTGGCGGCATGCCCCCCCCCCTCCCTCCCCCCTTCTCCTTGTGCCCGTTCGTTCCGTCGAACACTAAGCTCCCCAATCAGTTTAGGTTGCTTATTTCTCCCGGGAAAATGTGTTTCCCTCATTAAATTTAAAAGAAGCTTCCACTGGATTTTCTTATTAGGAGAGTGTGTTTCCTTGTTTAATTTGAAATAAACAATCTATTTGATTAATTTATTAAGCATTAACAACGTATTCGACAGACGAATCTAGTAATATATTTCACAATACGCGTGGAAATAGTGAAGATACTGCCCGATAAAAACGAATTATTTAAAATACCTATACTTCCAAACCGTTTCAACCACAAAACGGTACTCGTCGGTCGTTTCTGAGGCGTTTTTCCAACCAGCAATATCCAAAACCCGCGAGAAGGTAAACTCCAAACGCCAACCGTGTCTTCCGACTAGTAGTTCGAGCTCGCCATTGCCGGACGGGTCGAAGTTTTAATTAAATATTTGAAGAAAACTATCCAACCAACTCGGATAAATCAGACAAATGGGCAGGAAACTCCGGCTTCAGGGAGAATGCGGCCGCGAGCCCCGGAGATGGTCGGACATTTGCGGTCGTCTGGATCTTGCACGGCCTTCCGGTTTAACGAGCATTTTTATCGAGCTCCCGTTGCGAGCGGTGGATCTTTTGTAAAACCGAAAAGTTAACTGGGGGAGCATAATGTGAAATTTGTTGCCAGACGATCGATTTTCCCGAGATGTGCGGGTCAATATTCATTTATTTAAAATTGTAAGTAAGTCCTTCAGTTCGATTAAAGTAACAAAGTTTCCACGGAGTTTAATGTGTCTCGACACGGTTGAGAGGCGAATAGAAAAACTCCTTTTTCTCGTTGCAGTCGGTTGCAAAATGTTCAAACTCAAAGGTAGCCCCAACCAACGTAATCGACAACCGGTAAGTGAAAAACTTGACAATGATTAAATTGTCGAGATTTGGTGAACGGGCGTCCGCATGAAGGAAAAATCGGAAAACAGGTGTAAAAGCCGGCGAAAAAAGCAGGCAAAACTTTTCCCTCGGCTCAACTTTTTTGTTCCTCCTTCCTCCGGAACGAAATCGCCCGGAGAAAGCTGAAGCAAAGCGTGGGAATATTACGCGAACAGGAAGTGTTCGATGTACACGTACAGGCACACAGCCCATAGATGGGCTTGTTCGAAGTTAAAAATTACCCAAAGATAAAAAGTACACCGACATCGTGGGCCGGAAGGCGAAACATCGGCCGCATTCATTTTACGACCGAAGGAACATCAACTTTAAAGGAAGAACATTTTTTCCACGGCATTAAAATTCAAAGTTACCACCAGCCGACGTGTTGGATACCTTGCCTGTTCCCGACGTTTGCTTCTTTTGTTTCATCTTCTTTTTTTCTACCACCAACCAGACCGATTCACAGATTTTTGGAGGCGTAAGGAACAAGTTTACCAAGTTTCCAACGAGCCGGAATAAAAAGCTGATAAGAGGAGAAATTGTTAGTGTATCCTACAGAGAACAGCTGATACAAAGGAAGCTCGAGATGAAAACTCGCTCCAGGAGAAGATTCCTTCAGTGGCAACTGATTGAAATTTAAATGTTACATACAACACCTTAAAACTAACGCATGAAATAAGTTTTCCTTCGGTTGAAAATGGAAAATGGAAGCATTTTAAAAACTTCCTAAAAAAATATAGAACAGATATGGAATAACTACAAAAACAAATCACAGAAAACAGTTGAACATGTTTAAAATAAATAATCACGACAGTAAACAAACGTTAAAAAACGCTATGGGACAAAGTAAATATAAAAAATGATATATAACAATCTTCTCCCTTCGCTTTCAAAGACTCTGAACCAGGGGGCATCTTGAAAAGCAAAGCACGTCTTACAATTATCGTGTGCCGGAACGTAACCTGCACCAGACGTGTACAGTGTGTGCATGGGAAGCTCCCGGGAGTAGAACCTTTTGCCGACGACGTGCAGCAAAATTTGTTAATAATTTCCCGCCACGCGGTTCAGCACACCGCTCTAATTATGGTGGATTGTTTAGGCAAGTTTGCGCGAGTGCCGGTGGCCCGTGCAGCATCCCCAAATCCGATGCAGTTGCGCACCGCCAGCGTAAGGACTCGTCCTACCGAGAAAGCAAGTACGGCCCGTGGGAAATGGTGTGTTTTCTTTTAATTTGCAGGTTTGCTTTTAATGAAGCAACAATTTTGGAGATCGGCGATGGCACGTCCTCTGCTAATTAGCTAATGTTCTAATTGAGGCATGTGTGCAGCCCGTTGCGCTATGTCATGTCAGTTCTTTTGCGTTTTTCTTTTGTTTTGCGTGTTGCGCCTTCTTCTTTAGTCAGAAAAAAAAAAGCCTGCAAAAATCGTTTTTCCTACAGGAATAATTGTGTCACTTTAACAACTGGAAGGGAAGAAATAAATTTGATTACACCTGAAGTTTATCTTCTTCGTAGAACTGAATACGAGTCAATTTAATTTGTTGTGAAAAATAAACTGGAAACTGTTGTGGAAACAACAAATGGGACGTCCTTTCCGAATTGTTTCGATGTTGCATTACTAACTGATGATTAACTTCAAGAAAAAATGTCAGCTTAGTCACTAAGAACAAAGGCGACCTCATCCTCATACCTTGCTTCTCCGCTTTGATGTTGTTGTAAGCTACAATCTCAGCATTTCTTATTTTCTTCCTTTCGAAAACACTAGGCTTATGGAAACGAAAGCAGCATTCTTCTCAAATCATTAAGTACGAATCTTCAAGCTATTGGCAAACGTAAGGAGATTCTCAACAAAACGAAGTGTATACCTTTCCGAAAAGAAAGAAAAAATGTATCTTAAGGCAGCTTTCCTCGCCTTCGGCGCACGGGACGGAAACACATTCTCTTCCTACGCAACAATTTGCTGACCAACAGTGATTTACGAACATGATGAGCTCCAGTCTGTGTTCCATGGGAGGCTCCATGAGTCGCTGGTTTTTTTTTTGTAAGGAGCGTGAAGTGAACATTTTCCACCTCTTGCCATCATCGGAAAGAGATGAATGAAAATGAACAAATGAAAAGATTCAAAAGGTGATGAGATAGGCAAAACGCGTTAAAAGAAGTTACTTTGACCAGTTTGTGAGTGGAAAACAGTACGATACCTAGTGATTCGACAGCAATTATGAATAATAAAGAATGAAAGATATAGAAAATTATAAAAAAAAAAGAAAAAAATCTAGGTGAGCTCATTTATCGACTAGTAAACTAGGGCCCAGTCCGTAATTGATTGCAAATAAAATTCGATTATGTACGTACTTGATATTTACATTGCTTCTAGGAACAATGAATAAAATAAAACTATGAAACGCGCATCTGATCGGTATGAAAAATAATTGCATTAAGACTTCCCTCAATTGTACTCTCATACTCGACATTTTGCAAATGTTATTGAAATTGCGTGAAAACACACAAACCCTTTCAAGTGAACGCACGGCACTCGGCATTGGATGAAACAAACCGGATTCCCATCGCCAGTGAAATCAATCAATTTTTAATCATCGTGAGCGATTCCGCCGACAAGAGTGCAGCCCTAGATCGATCGTTTGTTCGATTACACGGCTTTAAACAAATTGCTCGTTGGCCCCGCGACACATGGTGAGTAGTTGGGTGGAGGGGAAATTGCACAAAAGTAAATTAGTGCCCTCGGCGAGCAATCACGATAAATGGAGCCATCGTTGAGCTCGATGACAAGTGCATCATAAAATATGAATAATGGTTGTAATAAATGTCCTATACAAAAGAGAGAATAAAATCGATATTGCAAGTGCGGACTCGTTAAAAATAGTACCAGAAACGCAAAAAATAAATTACATCTACCAGGATTATGTAAAAAATAAATGTTATAGGATGTTTTACATTCCTTTGCACTTTCAAGGATATGTTTGGATGTTTTTCATCTCCTTCCCATTACAAGGATATGTTTGGGTTACAATAAACCAACAAACCACGTGGCAAAACTGATAGGTTGGTAATCCTTTCCCATCCCGCTTTCGTCCCCGTCGTTTCACCTCGCTCGCAACAATTAACAAAATCAGCACTTTGAAGCTGCTGCATACGGCTAAATTTACACCAATTTATCCAAAGGCCAAATTGCCTGCACAACAAAGGTGAAATGTCAAGATCAGGAGGCCAATCTTTGCCTTTCGCTACGGTTGCCATGATTTGAACCTTGCCTACTGATAAATTATTATTCATTCGGTCGCCTTCGGGCTTTCTGTACGTGGAGATTATGCGGACTGAGTTTAGCATTGAATATTCAATCAGTTCGGGACGCTTGAGTGGTTGGGCACTTTACAAAATCAGATACAGAATCTGGCGTGAGACGTACGCTATAGATACGTAGCTTCTGTTCCGAGATAGTTTTCAAATAATCTTCAAATATTCCATCAACATTCGATCGACGATTGTTTTATAACACACGTTTCGGATTGCTTTAAAAAGATTTGTCCAACAAACTGGCACAAGATATTCATTTAAAGATTAAACCTTATACAGTAAAGTCCTCCCTGACCATAAAGCCACCATCGGAGCGTGACCGGACTGTGGTATTCTGCTAAAACTGCTAAAGAGCTCGGCTCGCTGCAACTACTATTTAATGGATAAAACCAAAGAAATAAGCACCGCAATCGTTCCATTTCGGAAAACATTGCGCTTATCCGAGCGTGTCCTTGTTCGCACGCCTGACGGCTGAAGGATGTGCCGCCGGTGCCCGGCGGGCTCCTTTACAGCCACGCCGAACTCCGGACCGGAAATGGAGAAACACCGGAACCACTTGATCGCCATGAATTCAAAGCTCAAGCGCCAACCCAACGCCATAAAAATAAGCTGATAGCTCGCCCGAAACCGGGAACCGAAGCGAGGAGCGAAACGTGCTATCCGATTTTCGGACTCAAGCCTTTACGGAGCGAAAACCACACAAAAGGGAGCGCAAATAAAAATGAATGACCCTTGAACAGATGCTAAAATTGTGATAACGGGTCGAGCGGGGGAGGGGGATATACGTTATGTGTCGCCTCATAAGAAAAACGGGGGGAAAACCCCAAACCAAAAACCGTGGTCGCACCCGGAACCATACTCTATCCGTGGGTCGCGCGTCTCCATTTCCGAGATGGCAATAGATTGGCCCGGCTGCCTGTGTATGTGTGTATGTGTGTGGGCAAACAAAGTGGACACATCAAACATGACAACAAACGTTTTCCGGTGTGTCCGTTTCGTACGGGGTTTTTTTTCCAATTTTATTTTAAATCTCATATCCGTGGAGAACCTGAAAGCGTTGGTTTCATCATTTCAAATGGTCATAGTTCATCGTCTTTTATGTACCATATCTTAATGGTCTGAGGTTCACCAATCCGGAACATTGTTGATAGCGTGGGAGAGTGCTACGATGGAGTAATCCATGTTTGAAATAAATATAAAATTTCTCCGTTATTCCGCTTGCGTGTTTTGAACATAACGATACCATTTATTAGTATCTGTATGAAATTATCCTGTTCTTCTTTCAGATACAAGGCATTCATTATTGTAACATTGTAACAAATCCATCCCTTTCACTCGGGTTGTTAAAAGAAAAACACTTCCAGTATGAATCATCCAACTGAAGCAACTGAAAGTGAAGTGCTCGGATCGCATGGACGCACAAGCAACAGCAGCACGCGTTCTTTTCAAGTTCACTTTACCCCATCGAGGTTGACATCGAGGTTGCCACCTCGGAACGAAACCACCAAAAGCAACATCGTTATCATGTAAAAGCAGCCACCACCCCACCCCCCATCGACCAGCGCATCCGCCAAAGTTCAACCGTGGCCACGCGCCGGCTGCCAAGAGCTATTTTGGAAATCATAATTTGCCATCCGAAATAAGCTGCGAAACTGGCGAACTCGTTCCGAAACGTTTTTCGGGCTCCGGTAAAAGCCGCAGCGCCCCACGATCCGCCGGTGAAATGGGGCCCGTCGGCTCCACCTGAAATCAATCCAAGTGCAGAACCGGATGCCACCAACTGCCACCAACGTGGCGGAAGTCGTGCGAAGGGAGGGGTTGGGGAAATTTGAATTCTGTATTCAAATGAAAGCAGACAGTTTTGGGGCGGAAATGAGATTTGTACGTTCTTGGGGGCGAGGGCGTGGAATGAAAAGAAACAGTGACACCGATCCTGGCGCGAACAAGAAAAAGCAAAGCAGAAGCGGATGGGACGAAAAAGAGATACGAAAAGCGCACACTGAACGATCTACTCGATGGTAAATATCAAGAAGCAGGCACAGGCGAATGTGTAGGAGCCACAAAAAAAAAAGAGAAAACAACATTTCGGAACATACCCTACCCTGGCTGGATCCTATTTTCCACAAACGAAAAAAAGCAACGTGTGCGAGCAGTTTGGATGACGAACGAATAAGACGAATGATAGCAATCGAGTTAAGTGGCACCATTTCAGGCGAGTTTTGAGCCTCACTCACAGCGAATGACGAAGCTCCACCGAACGGAGGTTTTTTGTTTGCTCCACCCTTCCCCGATTTCCACAGGTGTGGATGGAAATGTCCGATCGCATGAGTGAATGCGTGCGTCAAAAGGGAAAACTCGCACGGCCAACTGTATCATGATCAGTCGGTGAAGAAGGAATGAGAAGTTTTTCTCTGTGATTGTGTAATACTGTCGCAACAAAACGAAAAAAAGGAATAAAAAAATTAAATTCTTTATGCTCAAAAATATTGAAACTCTTTATAATAAAAAGTAAGGTAAATAAAGTAACAAGTAACATAAAGAACATCGAGTGTATTTGTGAATGAAGTTGTAAATAAAACAAAAGCTAAACAAAACAACAAACAGATTAGATTAGCAATAACTTTGAAAACTCTAACACAAAAGTACACCTGAAAACAGTTTACTTGTGGTGAGACCCTCAAAGGAAACGACCAAAACCTAACAGTGTTCCCTTCAAACCATTAGAATATGATTATAAACCCCGTTTATTGCGTTCGGCACAGCACCAAGAAACACCCGCTGGTTCGCTGGATTCCCTGTTCCTGCCCCGGCCTTATACTATGTGCGTGAGTGACGAGGAAAAATTAATCACATCATAAGCTTCCGCACTGGCAGCTCGTCCTGGTAGAAGTCACACCCTGCTTAATATCACGTCGTCGGTGATTAATGGCTTCACAGGTACTTGAGACAAATTGGCTTTTAACTTTGAACTGCCAGCTGGAAGAAGCGAAAGTCTAAAACAGGCAAACGACGCAAAGGCGGAACAAATGGGGTTTCTTTGCCTAAACAAACGAGTAGAATGTAAATTCGACGGAGCGACGGAGAAGACTCACCTTTCAAATGTGTTTTATGTTGGGTTTCCTTTTCCTCTTTTTTGCCTTCTCCTAAACTAGGGGTGCGTAGAAAGATTATAAAAATAACAAGAATTTAACACAATGTACTGACGGTGAAAGATATCCTGCTTAACGTTCGTAGGCATTGTATGCAGAGGAAGGAAAGGTTATGGTATTAATTAGCTGAAGTGTTTGAAGTTATCATTATCTAATCATCAAGTGCCCTATTTCCCCTTTTATGTCCGACCAAAGGGCATTAAATCCCGAGGTACAAAAAAAAAGTGCCCCACAAAAGATCGCGCCAAATTATTCATTGTAAAAATATGATAAACCTTGCCAAAGATTCAACCCTTCCTTTCATTTAAAACAAAAACAAAGAAAAAGAAGAAAGCTTGGCCGCATTCCGGTCCGTCGAGAATTGTTTCCGAAAAACATGCAAATTTTCGCGAATCAAAATGCAAGGCCTTTCATTCCTTGGCCGGAGTCTTTCCGCGGATGCGAAACTTTTGGCCAACCAACGAACGCTCTGATAAGCTCACCTTGCACGCCCGCAGGCTTTCTTATAAAAGTCCGGGCGGTAAAGAGGAAAAGCCAACGGATACGCCTTTCACCCAACGTTACCTTGTCTTGTCTTCGTTTTACCGCTCGGGCAAAAACAAAACAAACGCTGCCTGTCACTAACACTTCCCAGAAGTGAACGGACACGAAAAGTCAGCAGTTTTTCATGAGCAATGCTTCATTTATGCTACAACGATACTTCAAGGCTTTTGTTTCAAATTCAAGAGGGAATTTTTGCCCAAAGAGGGGCTGCTGAATCGTTTAGTTCTTTCAATCAGTTAGTGGCTCTTAAAAGTGGCTCAGGCGAGCAGCGACACGAAGAAGCACGTTACAAGGCCGTATCACTAAGAAAAGTTATGAGACTACTAAAAGTAAGACTTACCAAAAGCTTAACATGCTTAAGCGAAGAATACTCAACGTTATTGTTCATCTGGATACTAACCTAAACATTCTAAACTGTTGGTTCTCACAATGTGAACAACAACCGTGTTTCACAAAACAAAACCATTAAAATCTTTTGCCATCCTTCACCACATTCACAATCCAGCATCGTTCATCTAGCAATGAAGCAGTGGGAATTGGAAAACCTCGCTCGCAGAAGACATAAAGTTTTCCCGCTTGTCGACTCGATAGTAAATTTTAGTTACACATAAAAATGCCATAAAAATGATTCATTGTTTAATTAAAATCAGCTTTTCCACATCCAGGACGCTACCGATACCGTTGGACCACATTTTTGTTCCACTTGGCTCCGAGCAAAACGGAAAATCAGAATGAAGATACGTCTTGCATCCGCAACATTGCAGCAAAACCACGTGTGTATGTGTTGAGTGCCTGGAGAATTGCATCGGATACTCTATATTTGTTTACATTTATTCCAACACCTTGAACATGGTTAGGTTCTTGGTTTAGTTTAAAGCAAATTTTTCTTTCATTGTCTAAGTATAAAGTGAAGTTTTTTTTTAAATTCTTTTCGACCAAGAAAATAAAACTCAACCGTATGTGTAATGGCAGTAGAAAAATTCACACCACAGTGTTAAATGATCGGGGGACTAACGAGAGTCTAGGAAAAGTTTTCGGCAAACAATTCCAACACTTTCCGTCTGGAAAAACTCGTTCGTTCTTGACACGCTGGCTTGTTTTTCTTTTTTCTCAACTTCAACCTGATATGTCTGGAAAGTATCCAACACCGTCGCGCTGCCGTCGGTGCCCGCTTCCGTGGAAAACTCTTTTTCAAACCATTGGTCTCTTGGTGAAATGGGTGAATAAAACCTTGCCGGAAAATTCTTTCCCCCCTCGACGACTCCAGCTCACCCGCACTGCGTACGTCCAACGAATTACACAATGGCGATTTGGAGCTACATATCCTCGTCGCTCACATCGCTAGCGAATGGTCAGTAATTTACTATCTCGCCCCCGCCGAACCAACACTCGGTTATAAATCCGCGATAAAGCCCGGTTGTCCATCATTTCTGTTTTTTCAAGCAATGACTTTTAGTGGCCCGAAGTACTGCGAACGGCGAGACGACGCCAAACTATTTCCGAAATGATAGCGAGACTGAAAGAGCTAATGCCTATACTCACTCTCGTCCAGGCTTTGGTTCCGTGCGTGGTTTACCACTCCGAGGAAACCTTGAAGGACTTACACAAGTATTTTTATTACACATTTCATTCCTACCTAGAAACCGTCTAGCCCCCGCATTCGAGGAACTCGACACGTACCGGGGCAAATCCAGTAAATCAAACTGACCTCAGCGAAAACCGGAAGTTCTCCCTTGATTTATAGCCTGCCAATGTCGCATTTTGATGAGCAGCCTGTGTCTGTCTCGGTTACTTCGCTCACGAACAACGGGTTCCAACGTGTGGATGGCCTCGGGTTCTCGGTAGGTGTGACAAGCCAGAATTTGTGGAAGTCCTCGTAACCATAGGCGGATGTTGTTAAGATTGCACTGCAGAGGCCATGTCCGGCCATACGGTAGGTTCGCCTTAAATCGGACAGTCTGACGTTCTAAACCCATCGGGCAGTGGAAGAACCGAAACGTCGTCATCACGTGTTCCTTTTCCGATGGACAAATAAACAGTCCTTTCCAATGTCTGAACTTGATTCTTTTCCTGATCGATCTTTAGAAGAACAGTTTTACAGACATGCTTTTTTTCGTCCTATTCTATCGGAGAGCTTGTATCCTAATGGTCGTAGTGGTTTATCGATCTGTGTTCTATTTTTTACTACTTTTAAGCAGAACAACAACACACTTCCGGGACTTTGCAGCTCTTTGGGAAACCCCCGAGCACTGCATCGTTGGAAACGGAGTACAGTAACAAATAACAGCAGTATGCAAATATGCAACATTACGAACACGACGCGGTTCCCCTCGGTTGAACTCCGTCTCGGCAGTAGTGATGGGTTCTCGGAACAGCACCCACCGCCCGAAACCGCTTCCGAGCATCTTTAAACCGGAGCCGTCCGGAGCCATCCGGAGTCATCCGGAGTTATCTGGAGCCGTCCGGAATCATCGGGAGCCGTCCGGAATCATCCGGAGTTATCCGGAGCCGTTAGTAGCCGTCCGGAGCCGTCCGGAGCCGTCCGGAGTTATCCGGAGCCGTCCGGAGCCGTCCGGAGCCGTCCGGAATCATCCGGAGTTATCCGGAGCCGTTAGTAGCCGTTCGGAGCAGTCCGGAGCCGTCCGAAACCGCTAGTCGGCAGCCGGAGTCAGCTCCGCACGGCTCCAGACGGCTCCGGACGGCTCCGGATAACTCCGGCTCCGGTATGTTCCGGACGGTTCCGGACGGCTCCGGACGGTTCCGAGCTCGGAGTATTGCACCTACCTTACGGAGTCGCTTCCGATATTGGTGGAGTCATTCGGAAGCGGTTCCGGTTTTTTGTCGAATTTACCCATCACTACTCGGCAGGAGAAACCACCATCCATTTGATACGCTTTCTACTATTCAAATTGTTATCCAAACCCTCGGAATGCACGAAGATAGTTGGCCAAAATTGGCGAACAAAATAAGCATCCATCGCCGATGTCCGGTGGATTTGGTCTTCCGTTCTTTCCGTCCGACGACGACGTGACCGTGCTCTAGTTTCGACGACTTTCGCGCACGCCATGTTCCTCCCCGACTCGCGTCAATTTTGCACGCGGCGTGAGCGGAAGGAGACAGCATTTGCAACTTATCAACCTTGGCCAAGGCATGGCCCGGATCGTTACCTCGTTCGGGGAAAATTCAATTACTTCTGCACTTCCCCCGGAGCAGGGCGTTCTACGGACGCTGGACAGGGAAAGGTTGCAATGTTCACACCATACTTTCCCGGGGTGTCCGTCGGACTTTCGGCTGATGACGGCTGCCACGGCTCGTCTCTGGGCTACCTCCCCCTCCCCCCGTCCGTCACCTTTTCGCGGCCAGAAACTCGAGAAGCTACTCACAACAAGCGCCTTTATTCGTGCGGTGCCTTCCATAAAATCCACCCGGCGAAACGCAAGAGCGCCATCGTTGGCGATGTTTTTTCGGTTTAAATTACAAATTAATACCGTCACTGGTGACGGTCGGGAAAGCGCTTTTCCGTGCGAAACTGACGCGCGCACTCGGTGTTTCGTTTGCATCAAACCGCAGCCGGAAAACCAGGCCGGGGCACACTCCGCGGGAGCAACATTTCCGCCCATTTCCGGAAGCACTCGGTTCGCGCTGCTACGAACGGGAAAACCGGCACCTTCCTCGACCACACACACACGAGCACAGAGTCAGTTGCATAAGTTTCGTAATTTAATCATCTTTACACCGACGCCTTCTCCAACGCAACGTGCTTCCTTTCGCAAGCGTTGTTCAAACGAGCGCAAATGTGTTGAGTAAAAATTGTGCAAAGTGACGTCAAGAACTTTACGTCACATTTACCATTTTTTTTTTTGTTCTCCATCGTTTTCTTTATTTGTGTTCCATTTTTTCCCATTCTCCAGCCCACCAAACAAAAACAGTTTTCCCTCCTGGTCAGCACACGAACGAACGAACGAACGAACGAACGAACAACGGTTTGACGGTTTTTGTATGCAATCAGGCGCACTGATGCGTTTCGTATGTCTCATCTCGGTCGCAGTTGGCGTGCGGGCCTTTTCTGGGCTGCGCAAAACGAAAACATACTCCTTCCGTCAGAGCGTCAAGCCGTTTTTCAGTAGGCAACGATCGCGTCGCCTCAAACAACGCAAGCGGAGGAAGCGGGCGCGAAACTTTTCACCGCGCTAACTTTGCCAGTTTATTTACCAGTTATTCTTCCCTCTCCCCCCTCCACCCACGATGCTTCGGAGGAGGAAAATTCAATCTTGCATGCACGAACACCCCTTGGGAGAGCGAGAACGCGCACGAACGCAAGGCGGTGTAAGAATTGCGTAAACAATTTCCTCGCGACACCGGGAAAACCCTCGGCAGCGAAGCTAAGCAAAACATATTGGATTTACACTTGCACACTCCGGTGTTGCTTGAGATAATATTTTCCAGCTTATCGTCCCGAGCCACACAACGTGCACTGTGCGTTGCAGCGGGCACTAATGTGAGGAAGAGATTAATTTTCATTTAAACTTGCGACATGAGGGTTTTGCCAGGAAACCGGGTTTGGCTCGACGTAAAACTATCGTTATGTGTAAAGAAAATCCCAACGAAATGGATCTAATTTCCCATGGTTTCCTCGACAAAAGTTGCCCCATGCAACTCCCTTAACTAATTATTCGATGTCCAACGTTCTTTCGATGTAAATTTCGCTTTCTGTTGTGAATGGAAGCGATGATTGAAATTGCGCTTCTAGTTGTCCATAACAATAGACCGGTGTAAGGTCGCCTTTCAATTCTCAATCCTAGCTTTACACACACTCACACCTCACGATTATCTGTATCACTACCTACTTCCTTAGCCGGTGGCAACGTTAAAGGCAAACGGATGAAGCGTCAACTTACTTCGGCATCAACCACCAGGCGCCTCCATTTCCCTTTCCCCCTACGCCACGCGGTGGACAGGTGTGGAAATTTGCTCCACCACCACCGTACAGGCAGATAACGAGATTCCGCAACCGTATCAAACATTCACGTGCCCATCCATCTTTCCCACTGTGCTCGAAAAGCGATTTCCCCCGTCGGAAAGGGCTCGCTCCGCATTTGGGGATTTGCGGAGCCGAAACGTGCCTCGGTCCGTATCCGGGGTGCTTTCGATGCAGATGAGTCGTCTGGTTGGAAATGGAGTGTCAAACGATTCCGAGGGCCTCCCGGATTTCCCACTTGACATCCCGAAGGCGTGTGGCGTGAAGGGAGACAGGCAGGAAGTGGCAGTTTGAATAAGGGTTAGTTCCATAACAGGCGAGAAGCGGTAAGGGTGTGGGGGACGCAGGGGGTATCTAAATTGGTAAACCATACAATTCGTCACTGCTCTTGTGCCAATACGCCATTAAAGAAGACCCCAAGCTGCTAGTTTTTCCCTCATTTCCCAGTCCTATTCAGAGCGTTCACAACGTTCACCTTCGTCCGTTCGGTTGTGGCACATTCCTTTTGGCAGCAATTATTCACCCTTTGCTGCAAGTCCCTCTCACCCCCTCGTACGGTTGACATCCGGTCGAGAGGAATCAAAACCATCCACAATATCTGACATTCGCACTCCTCCCCCTCGTCGTCCTCCAGGACTTCCTATTCCCTGGATGTCACTGTGCCTATGATGATGCATTTCCGCAACAGGAAGAAGGCAATCTTCCAGACGGACGGAGCTTCGCGCAACGACTCGGGGATGCAACCCGGGAAGGGAAAGCGGCCATATCTCGTGTGGGTTGTGCGATGGCACAACACCACCTCCAAAACATCAATCCTTTCTCCCCACGTCACGGATCGTTGTCACAGAAGCGTCAACGGAAGCGACCCGACTCTCGTCGGCTGGCTGTCGATGGCAGAACCATTCCGGAACAGGCCCGGGCTAAGAGCCGTCGGGCCAATAAAATGATGGCCCCTACACACCCCGGATTAGAGGACGACTCACGACGGCTTCGATTGACGTTCACGCTTGTCGCAATAGTACGAGACTGAACAAACTATCCCGACACGGGGGTGAAAGGGTTTGTGCCATTTGCAGCCAATGTCATCGAGATGTTTCGGATGCTTCAACACTGACTGGTACGATACTTCCCCCCCCATCGCCGCCACATCCTGCTAACCCCCATCCTTTGACCAGTTCTGTTTTTAAATGTTCGTGCATTTATTCATCGAACAGTCTTCACCGTACGTGTTCGACTTCGCTTGGGTTTGGGGTTTGGGGTGGAAAACTCCAGTACGGAAAAGTGCCAGCACCCAAAAACCTGGCTTTCCCGTAAGACGCAGCTTAGCCGGGATGAGCTGGCAGCATTATCAACATATTTCGGGGAGATTGATCACCATCGGTTTTGATTTGCTTTTACTATTTGCCTCGCCACTCACACACTTCTTGTCGCACACTGGTTCTTCGTTGGGGTTTTCAATTATTCGATGGAGGAATGAGGCGATGAGAGGTCATTGATTCTCTCTAGCTGGTGAAATTTTATTGCACAAGAATTGAGATAAAATATTTATCCCTGCTGCAATTATTTTAAGTTTGAAGTTGTTTCACATTATCAAGCTTTCCAATACAAGAAAGAACTTTAAAGTTGTTCCCAGTCAATGTTAATAATTAAACAAGTAAAAGTCTACCACCAAAACCTTTTATAAAAACTATTTCCCAAGCGTGCTGATAGTGGAATCAACTATAAGACACACGTAGAGCTTTCTCAAAGACAAAACCTTCATACCACAAATCGTCAAAACTTTTTCCGACACTTCGTTAAGATTTTCAGTTTGTTCTACTTTCTTTGTTTTTCTTTCCTGTGGTTTCATTTTTCTTTGTTATGGAGATATTTTCATACGCTTATGGGTAAGTAAAACATCTTCTTCATCAACAAAAAATCCATATAAGCTTCTACTCTAATTGGAGAAACTTGGAATAATTGCCAAACTTGAACGTTCTTGAAATTCATACTTTCATTTGCAAAACGAGCTGCTGCTTCGTTCGTTCGCATGTTGGCGGATCTACGCGCGGATCTATATGTTTATTCGAAACCATGTCGCAAAACGACCTCTAGCCTGACCGTAACCATGAATATCGTTCGTGGCGCCAGAGCTGACAAAAAAACGCGCCGAACCGCTTGTGCCTGCATAAAGAAAGCATTTGCCCACAACCCCTCCGCGGGCGGGAAAGGGGCCACGGAACCCTCTCGTCCAGCGAGCATAGCAGATAGCATAGTAATCTACATTACGCCGCATCAGCTGGAGCCACCCAGTCTCGGTACGGGTTTTTGGAAAAACACCAACTAGGCCACCACCAGAGAAAGTTTCATCGAGCAAAGCGACGCCATCTTCGAAGGCACGGAATCAAACAAAAACCCACCCAGGCCGCCACGTTCCGAAATCGAGCCCCAAATGGGTTCCGGTGCGTTTGATTATCCCGATCCGTTTCGGGGCCGATAGTTTGGACGGCTTTTTACCAGCGTGGGCGTTTTCTTTTCCCACCTCTATTTATGATTGTTCAAGCGCGGTGCACTTCTGGCGCACCTCCGACGGGGGAAAACCAAAAAAGATTAACGGAAACCGGTGGAGTCGCCATCGGTGGAGGACCGAAAAGAACCGCGCAAAAACATGCCGTCGAATGGGACGATCGCGGTAACATTAGGCAGGCAAAAACAACCGGCCCATCTCACGGCCCATCCGGTCCCGAGGTCGATCCGATGGTTTGCTGAAACAAAGGCTGAATCGTTTTTAGAGAAAGGGTCACTCGAGCGACATGCAATTATTCCGGAAATACACCCAAACAAAAAAAATTACGATGCCATTCAATAGCCTCGAAATGGGGGTTTTCCTCTTTGCGTGTGTTTTACTCGTGCTCAGATGATGCCAAAAAAAATCACAAAAAAAGGATACTTGAACCGAGTTTTCCACCGGCCGCTATCGGAGGGACGACCGACGAGCGAAAGAGCGTTCACGATTACACTAGAATTAATGATACAATTATACAGTTTTTACAGCCCAATTTTTCTATGCGAGCCTCAACTTTTTGGCAATCCTTTTGATGTGCGGCCCTTTCGATGGATGGATAGCAATACCACACGTTTTTTCCATGATCGTCTTTTATGTCCCTGTCGTATGAGACACAAAGTCTGATCCACTTTTTTCCATTTTTTGGATCGATTCGAGCCAGTCCAGATGGCGACCATCCACGTTTCATTTTTGGTGAAAACAGTTCTCGGTATTTCCAGTCCGTCAGACGGGTGAAAAGATTACTTCTTTAAGCATCTAAAATTGTAATGACTCATTAAGCACACATAAAAGTACAACCATTTAAGTTAAGGTTGACAGTAAACCATTGGAAACAACTGAATAGAACTTGAAGTAAAGCTAACAACTCTTAACAGTAGAGAACGAAAACAAACCTAACATTGAGAACAAATACTTTCAATTCTTTAAGCCTTTCGCTACAAGTCAAATTTGCTACCGTACATCAAAATTTCACCATCAAACGGCGTTGATTTATTCCATCTCGGCGTCATCCATCTCGGGAAGCTCAGCTCGCATCGTGGGCGAAATGGAAACAAAATATTCCATACATGTGAAACAAATTATACATACCATATTTCTGCCAATCCGGTGCCATTTTTTTGCACACACCGAACTCACACCTTGATGGCGTGATGGTGGAAAAATATCATAAATTCACCGATCGGTACAGATTTTGAATATATTATATTCACCTTTTATTTGAGCGAAAGGCAAAAATTCTCTGACGGTTTGTTATTTGTAAACGTGATGGTGCCGCGCTTATCCTAGGGAAGCTTTCCCTGCGATACGCAATTCCTACACAATTGCGCAGATTTATATTGGAAATTTTTTCCACATTTCCTCGCAAGAACAACAATCCAGCGATGAAAGTTGGCTCACGCTCAACTGGGGCATCGTGTGTGTATCCTTTATTTTTACCGAACTGGATTTCGGTCAACCCTATCAGTGCCGGCGCCGTGTGTTGAGAAATGGAGATAAAATAAATAACGCTTTTCCGGGGAGGTTGCGAGCGTCGAATTCGGGAAAATCCTCCGTTCGAAAAACAGCAACAATCGCTATCTAAAACTAACACTTCATAAAGCGAACGATGGACTTCAGAAGGGTGGCGTTAGATTGTTTCCCTCTCTTTCCACTGTTTATGGACCGGATAGCGGAATGTGGGAAAAACAAGGAAAAGCACACTGAATGCGTCAACGGGACAGTACTACAGTATAATTGAGTTGCAACAGTCGGAAAGCCACCGTCGCGATAGTTGACTTTTGACGAGAGAATAGATTTAAACGCACTCAACTACCTTTTTTCCGGGCGCTGGAAAATTTATTGACTGTTTGCATCAGTTACACTCGACCCCCCTCCCACTCTGTGTGTGTGTAGCACTTGCAAAGCAAATAACCCTGTTTGGATGCCATTAGCTACAGTGTAGACTAATAAAACACCCACACAATGTGCTTTATTAGCAAGAAACAATAAAAACAAACCCGACGTTCCCTCCGTGCGTTCCCCATGGACCAGCTCCCCATGTAGTTTGTACCGAGATGGTAAATGGTCCTCGCAGGCACTTGTTTGACAATAAATTAGCCCCCGGATCAATAAAGCAACGCGCACCACCGCGACTCATACCGCAAAACCCGGTGAAACTCACCGTGAAAAATCGCCCGATAAATTAGTGATCGATGACGGGGGGGACCACCGTGGGTGGTGCCGAAGAAGAAAAAAAAAAACCCAACCAGCAACTACACTTTTCAAACCTGAGGTTAGGGTGGTTTCGCAAACCGACTGCCAACAAATGCCAGTTGGCGTGTCGGAAAAGCTCGAGCGCGAGCCAGCTGGAGAGAGAGAGAGAAAAAAAACGGTGGCCCAGCATCCGTTTAATATATCGCCGACAGCCATCATTAATTTGACCAGTGACAAACTATGGTGTGCGATATGAAAAATGAGCTGAAACTGGGTCGGCCATCTGATGGAATGTGGTTCGAAGTGGAACCGTCTCGTACCATTATTCAAACGTTCTCCGGCATTTGTTTGAATCACCTAATGCGATAATGAGGACTCCAAAAAAACGCGCCGGTATGTTCTATGCTTGAAAATTAAAATGCAATTATGCTGATGATGTTTGCTTTTCAAACTGCAAAACGGGAAACCCGTTCACATTGACATTAAAAATAGAAAGGTGCCTCAAGGGGAAAATAATCTGTTATAGACGAAACTGAACGAATCACCTGCCATTGCCATGGAAGGACCACAAACAGGACCTCAACTCTCCTCTTACTAGTCGTAACCAATCGTAATGTAATCTTTTTGACGAGCAATTACGAGGCCAACATTCCGCAATACAACACGAATGAGGGAAAAACAAGTATTTATGACTCCGGTGACCATAATGTTTCTGATTTGCCAGGCGAAGGGAAAAGTTTGCAGACGGAACTGAATGTGACAAATTAATCTGCCTAGACCTAAACATTGGCATCTCTTCCCGAATTCATCGGTTTCTATTAAATTAGAGTAAATTTTACAACTCTTCGCACAATGCTTTGCGAGTTTGGTAATATTCATCGTTTAACCTCGTTGCCAGCAAATTGCGACTGTTTAATGCCGGGATCAAGCAAAATAAGCGCATTACTTCATAAGCATAATCGCACCGAAGGCAATCAGCATTATATCCAATTATACCACGACTTCGGGCCGCCACCTAAAGTAGATTACTAATCCGGTTGTTATCTACCAGTTGGCAGGTGTTTGTCGCTTCTTGAATCCTTCCACCGTTGCTGGTAATCCAACAGTTGATGCAGATCTTTGGATTCAAACTTCAAACGTTCAAACGAAAGAGTGCGAAAATCAAATGTTTGTGATTGTACAACAAATTAGAATTGCTATTTCGCATACTCAACATTGAATACAACATTGAACAACTTTTTACGCGTTAAAAGCGATAGTAAATTAAATCAATCAATTCAATTCTCCTGTACATGCTTCGATCCAAAAAAAACTGGTTTAATAGTATTTAATTAGTATCGTACATTACATTGCAACCTCTTCCCCTAAAGGTCACATTTAATATGCATTCCCGGGTCAGCGAAGACTCGAATACACAAAGAAGGAATGTCGAAAGAGCATACCAACGACTTTGATCTACCATTCTGCCAAATCGGAGATAATTTCTTTCTCTTGTCTTGGGAAATTAATCTTACTAACGAGACAAATGATCCATCAATCGATCTGCCCCGGCCCCAAAACTCCGGCCAGCGAGCGGCGGAACGATAACCGGAGGCAAAGAGAAAACGGAGTAACGAAAGTAAAAGTGCTTCCGGATCAACCCGGTGCCGGAAAACGGAAACGTGCAAGGAATATTCCATCCACCTCCTCCAATTGATATTGATCGGGCAGCCTGGCCTGAAAACGGCGCGAGAAAGAAAACCAGAAGGAAGGAAAAGGTGAACGACTTTTCCGGTAAGCCGGTTCGATGGCTGCCAAAAAGTTAGATTGTATCGCATTGCTAATTTCCATATTTTAAAGTTCGCCACTGATAGCACCGGCTTCTCTGGTATTTCGTTTTTTGTCGTCCTTTTTTTCTCTGTGTTGACAACATTTTGCAATTAAAATCAATTTCCGAACCTGGTTCCTTCGAAACCAAATTTCCCAAGGCTTCACAAGATTAATGAACAAAGCCTTTATTGTGGGCATTTGTGGGCTAATGAGCTCCTCATAGTAGAATGATAAATGTGTTTAATTTATGACTTTATACATTAAAAATGCACAAACAAATTGCATCAAAAATAATAGGTCATATTTTACGTAGGCTGATTTAGTAGCGATGAAATCAAATGTATCCTAAATTCAATTTAAAAGTGCTGTCGTGTTAAAATTAAATTTGAACCCCCTTCATTCTAGCCTAATTTTGCTGGCAAGCCTACGATAGGACGACAATAAATCACTGAACCCACACGAAATACGCACAAAATACTAATTGAATTCAATTCTGACGTTCGATTGATGCTACCGATAATTTAATCTATTTCCTGTGACCCACATGTTTTCCCGCACAAAAACGAACACAGAAGAAGAGTGATAAAAATTAAACGAGTGTGGTATAACAAGTTTTCCGACCGGCGTTTGGCGAATTTTCCATATAAATCACGTGAAGGTTTTTTCCACAACTTTATTGGGGTTTTTTACTATTCCTTGTCCACTATTCACTCGATTAAGGCATTTTCTGTTTGCTCCACTTATAGCGACTCAATTAGCGGCGTTTTAAGAAGCAGATTGATTTACATAATTGATTACCTTATCGACCGTATCGCAGTGCTGCCTCTTGATCTGTATCTGAACTCCTCCAATTATCCTGTACAAACCCCACAGCCTCACCACACGGGAAGCTGGGAATCGTCACTTTCGACGTTTAATTAACACAATTACGGGAAAACTTCCAGCGGGTCATCAATATTAAACGGCGCTAATAATAAAACCACGCACTCTATCAGCCTACACGCAATTGCAATCACCACCAGGGAAGTCCTTTTTTGGACCGTAAATAAATACCAGCCTCTCGAAACGGATGCGCGACGCCAACTAACCTCGTTGAACGCTAGAAATCGTATCATTGCCAGCAGATTGGGGTAGAATCTAGGACTTCGGTTGGGCGAATCAGCTGATTCGTTGTCAGACAGGCCGGGAAAACTCCGATGTGGACTTCCGAGCGCAAGGATACGTATATTCGGAAGAAATGAACTGCCCATTGTTGGATAGTTTTTACGCAATTCGCTTCTACTCGGGTTACTTCAAGCGCGAAACACAAATGAATACGGGCAATGAACATCGGTGCGCGTGTTTATGTTTTCATGTGGTTTAAATATTTTCCTTCTTTCGCTTTCGACAATCTGAGCATGTGCAGCACGTGTTCGTTCGTTGTTGTTTGCCTGTTCAGTTTTTGATTACTTTAGTTGTGTAAATGAAACATGCGGTAAACGTGGTTATAGGTTTCTTGCCAAAATAAAATTGAAATGAGCTTTAGTTTGCCAATCATGCCTTCGAAACAGTTTGCCAAGGTATTTTTGGCAAACTTAACGCAAGTCAACCATCATTTTGAACGTCGGATCAAGTGCAGCGTAGTGGTGGGTAAACCAAACCCCCAAATCCGATTCCCAATCCAAGAAACAGTCGGAACAGTCCAACTGGCGTTGAGTTAACTGAAATCAATTACTTTGTCTCTAGATCAAATCGTTATGTGACTAATTCGACTCAAATCATTATGAGTCAATTCATATAGTTCAGGATCAAGTCAGAATCGAATCAAATCAATTCCCAAACAAATCACATTTGATTCGAATCCTAATCGAATCAAATCTTTAGAATCCGTCTAGGGATCGAATCTTCGAATCTTTCGAATCCCGATTCTGCCAACACTATTTTGAACGTCAAACGGTGTAAACAACCGTAAAAGTGCCTGCTCAAACTTCCGAGGAGTTCAGTTTCTTTAAGAAATAATCCCTGTGTTTCAGTCTTCAACAATCGAGACGCATGGCATGAAGTTGCCGGTCACCGCTTTCCAAAGTGTCTTAGTCCTATAACAGTGTTGTGAAGTCCCAGAGGAAGCTGGTTTAATCTGTCCTGCCGTAGCATTGGTACACTAACATAGAAGAAGAAGAAGAAGAAGAAAAAAAAGAAACGTTCGCGTGCAAAGTGGTTATCCCAGACTATTTATAAGCGTCTTATGTTGCGCGGCCATTCACACCACTCGCGGAAGGAGCAGCGAAAGAGCAAGAGTGAAAAAACAGTGTGCATGCGTTTGTGTGTTTGTGTGACAGAGTGAAATGGATACCAGGTGAATTTGGGATAAAATCCGACGCGGTTCATCGAACGTACAAACGCGAACGACCGAACGTATCTGGCTAAGTGCGATTGCAAAACGCGTTCCGACGAACTCGAGCTCGCCAAAATATTCGCACGCAAGAAATCATGGTTTTCTCGAGCTACCATAGCACCTCCTACCTTCCGCTGGACAACGATCAGAGCGTGACGTTCTACAAGAACGAGAATCGCCTTTTCCCCACAGCCATCGTGCCGCCGACGGTGCTTTCCCTAACGCCTTCCACCCGCGCATCCGACCCCTCCGCCGTGGCCAGAAACATGAGCAACATGAGCACGACCGAGCTGCTCACCGCGGCATACGCACAACAGCAACAGCAGCAGCACCACCATCACCACCCCCACCATCGTGCACTGATCGGCGGTGGTTCCGGTAGTGCTGGCGAAAGCCTCATCACCGGTGATTGCCCTTTCGGAAGAGTTCAATCACCAGCAGCAGCCGGAGCAGCAGCGCCACAACAGCACGCGCCGGTGGTGCAACGCCAGTTTCATCATCGCATCGGAGAAGCCGTTGCCATGTGCGACGACTTTCAGCCGGTTGCTTATCTCAACGGCTCATCAAACGGTTACTATGGGTACGTGCCGTCGCTTGCTGCCGCCACCTCCCGCAACACCCTTAACAACAATAACAACAACGAGGAGGAGGACGCGGAAGTTACTACTAGCAACAACCGGCAGCCGCAGGAACTGGCAGGAGCATATCAACACAACGCGGACAACGAGCAAAACAACAATAACGGTGGACTTTTTGGTGGAGCGAACTTTCTTTCTGCGCACCGGAAGCGTAAGGAAATTGGTGGTTTTACCATGCCGGCTAGCGAACACCAGCATGGAGACGAAGAGATGGACACTAACCACCCGGCGATCGATGGTGCCAGCCAAACCAAGCGACGGAAGACGGAACCGGAAGTTTTTGCAGGACGAACGAACGACCTATTTCTAGCACAGCACACCTTCGGAGGTAGGTAAACGAGTCAGGAAATTCATGGTTTTCAGTTGAAAACCCCCAAAATCCAACAGTCCAACCTTCCTGTGACCTTTCCCTTTCGCAACAGGCACTCAATCAAACTAAATCGCTCTCCTTTCCCATCGCACCGTACATTCCAATAGGCTATTTCTGGTTCCACTTCCTCTAAAAAGCGGATCGAGCGCGTGGGCGCGGCGTTGCAAGCGTGAGAAAATAAAAATACATTTAATCATTTTCTGCTTTACTTCATTATGATAGATCCGTCGTATCGCCGCCACGCGGACGAGCAACAGCAGACCATCGAAATGGAATGTCAGGATCAGCCGGAACCTCACCACCATTCGTCGGCCACCACCCAACCGCATCCCGGAGTGCATTACACTAATGGATTTGCCGCACACGCCACTCCTGGCGTGGCCGATGGACAGCAGCAACAGCAACCCCTTTCAGCTGGCAACAAGAGTAAATATTTCGACTCAAATCGCTGCATGATGTCGCACATGATCTAGAGACAGACAGACGGAAGATGTAGACTGAACGAACATGTGAGCAAACACACAGTGTGTTTAGGGTCAAGCGAGGGATGATCTCATACACCCACCCGCCCCCTTGTCAAGTGGGGGTGTATATGAGGACTTCAAAGAGAGGGAGGGAGGTAGGTTGGAGTTGTTACTGTCACATTAACAAACTGGACGTTTTTTTTGCCACGTACCATGTCTTTTTAAGAAGAAGATTTCGCAAAGGTTGACGCAACGCTACTGTAAGACAGTACTAAATGATTCACAACTGAGAAAAAAAGCAGCTATTGCAATCTAAATCGTGCTTTAAAGTGTGTTTTAACGGTGCTGAGTTTAGAGAGTAGAGGGTGTCATTTGCATGAACCTGCCTTACCTACCTTTTTTTTTGTTTCTTTTTCGTTTTTGGTTCAATTTAAACCATTTCCCCCCGGTCGTCTACCATACTGTCTCCATCCAACAACACTCAATCACACCACCGGCACAAGTTCAGAGGACGAAGCATGAAACGGAAGCAGCAGACGATGTTAGAAACAATCGCTCCGAAGAAACACCTTTAGCAAAACGAAGTACCGGCTTCGAAGGACTCTTTGTTCGAGTTCCCGTGCATCTTCCATCTGTAGCCGGTTACACCAAGGAGGGTGTAGCGGACGATGGTGAGCATGTTGAAAGGCGGCAGCATCAGGATTTGGAACTGTTCCACAACCTGCACGGCACCGGGGGGGAGTTTCGGTAAAAAATTACCACCCGCTTCCGGAATCTTAAGATTTGATAGAGACGCGGCAAACGGAGCAAGTACTTTCGCCTATCGGTTGGGCAGGTTTTTTTTTTACACAAGATAAGATATTTCCAGCGTTTTTTAAACACATTTCCAAGCTTTCAAAAACAGCTGCTAAGTATCACAGGCATATCTCAAGTGAGTTAGCAGCAATCGGGAAACAAATCTACAACGGTATAGGAATAGTAGATACCAGAGTAATACCTTCTTCAAACTGATGTACCTTAAACATAAATCTTGCGCGAGTAAGCTTTTCCGCTCTCAAGCTTAGGGAAGAGTTAGTATATAGTGTAACGAATTTTGTATCCCACTGTTTCGATAAAGGCTAAGAGGGACTTAATAAGAACGTACTTAACTAATCGCTCGAAAGCGACGATCAGAATGAAAAAAATCCTATAAAAAGAGACAGGTGCTAAAAGGGAGTTTGTAATAGAACCGTTTAAGAATGTTTAGCGCTCGTTAACAATAAATCACTTTTCTATCAGAACAATCTTATACCTTTCATTGTAAATTTTTCATTTACATTCCATTTCCTCCATCAACGATCGGATCATGTTTTCTTACCGACCTCGCACTGAATACAACAAACTTTCGGTGATAAAAACAAGACTTTCAACAACCGGCCCGTGAGATAATCATTGAATATATTATGCTTCGTGTTGTATGGACTTGGTTGCCGCTACAGTTATGAGTAAGTATGGAGAAAGTGAGTTTGCACACTCGCGTGAGTTAATGCTACCGTCCCTCCAACGAGCTACTTTTCCCTAGAGAGAGCAGGTGAGAGAGAGAGAGAAAATGCGACGATCATGGGGGGTGTGTCTATTTAAGGTACCGATGTGTACGGCATGTTGATTGCATTTTGTTGTTTGTCTATTTTGCAAATGGATAAATGTTGGCAATGCTTCCAGCGATGATGATTCCATGATTCCATGATGATGTAATACTTCCGGTAAAGTGGTGGGATCCGTCGGAAAGTCATTCAGTAGTAGGAGGATGCTTGTTGTTCCTTGAAAGAGGGGAAAAGAATAACGTCAGCATCATCAATTTTAAAACATGGTTCGCTTCGATTTACCTCCGTGTGTTCTAAATGCTCATCGGCAACCTCCTCCGATTGCCAGTTGTTGTTGATGTTATTCCCGTTGTTGCCTCCACCACTAGCAGCGCCGGATGTCGACGCGCTTTGGCCACCGGCAGCAGCGGCAGCAGCTGGTAGAGAATGCAACTGTTGTTGCTGTTGCTGAGAGCTTCCAGAGCCCATCCTCGATATGCCACTGTTGGCCGCTGCGGAAGCGCTACTTCCAGTCGATGCCATCATCGGTTGCTCATCGTCTGGCTGTGGCGTCGTGATCGGTTTCTTCTGCACCACCACCGTCCATCGATCGTCAAACGTTGAGGCTAATTCCACCGGATGACCCGCCGTATGTTGCTCAACAAGAGACTGACCCATCGGAAGGGTGCCGCCACTAGTGGAACTCGTACTTGCAACCGATGAAATCACTCGCGATCCCTGTGCCAACCGCTGCTGACTGCCGGTAGAACTGTCTAGATCGCAAACCTGATCCGCTTCGGCCAGATCGTACGTTGTCGAAGCGTATCCGTTCGACACGGAACTCGAGCTAACCACGGCCACGGCCGACTCCTGCGGACGGTGGTCAACGATGAACGGGTTTCCATCGGGGATGCTTCTTATCAAAACACTCCCACCACCACCACTACCACTTGCACGTCTTCCACCTCCAACGCCACTTCCGGAAGGTGCGGTATAACTTCCTTCATAAGAAATGACACCACCAACAGCGGATGAACTGTTCGCCTCAGACTGGACTGATCCACCTCCCGTTATGGGTCCCGATGCTTCGATGGCGTCCTCTTCCTCTTCGGCCTCACCCTCCACCGCAGACGAACGTAACAGAATGTTGTTGAGGAAATTTTCCAGGTTCGAAATAAACTCATCCTTATCCGTACGATTCCAGCTTTCCAGGTGCCGCAAGAAATCCTCCCGGCTTAACACACTCTCACTACCACCAGCAGTAACACTTATTGCTTGCTGACCATTGTCACTTTGAGTGGACAAAAATGATGCAGCTGCCAGCAGTGAATTCGCAGCCGTCGACGACGATGCGGTGACTCCCGACGGCGGCGCCCGTGAAGATTGCTGCTGCGGTGGTCCATGATGGTGATGATAGTGATGTTGGTGGTGATGATGATGGTGTACCCCTCCTACTCTTCCTTCATGGCCGTAATCCGCATCGTTGACGCTTCCACCGGCGGCGGCGTGATTACAAATAACTCCCGCAATCTTGAACAGCACCGAATCGTTTATATAATCCACCGAGTTGATCACCGCCACAATGTCTCCCATGATGATGTTGATGATTTCCGAGTTGGCCACCGCCAGTGGAACGAGCTGTTCTTGATTGGACGCCCGATTCGGGCCCGTTCCGGCAACCTGTGGTGCTCCATTCGAAGTGGATTGAGTCGACAGCTCACCGGAAGGTTGTTGGAGATTTCCCCCAGCCGATGAAGACTCTGCTGGTGCTGCTGAGGGGAAGTGATACAGATGATGTTGTTGCTGTTGCTGCTGTTGCTGCTGCTGTTGTTGTTGCTGCTGTTGACGAAGATTTGTATAGTTTTGAACGACCTCCAACTCGACGGCCAAATCAACGTTTCTTCCTTCATGCGACGCCGACGCGTTGTGTCCATCCAAGCGTCCCGTTCCTTCCACCCCATCTCCCATCGAAGCACATTCGTCCACCACGACACCAGCACCAACACCGGTCGCAACAGCATCGCCCAAACTGGTGCCCGATGAAGTGAGCAGATTATTGCTGCCCACATTGTTAACGTGGTTCTCTTCCTGCAGCGTCGATTCGATGTATCGATTGTACAGTTCCTGAATCGACTGTAGTGTCCTCTGACGTAGCGGATCAGAAGAGATCAGCTGCAGCTCGCGGAACAGCTGAATCAGAAAGTGCGGCCGGGACTCGTTGGCTGTGATCAGGTTCTTCACCTCCTGGTAGACGTTCTCTTTCAGCGCCTCGAATAGTTTGGACGTCGACCTAGCGGTAGGAAATAATCGGTAATTAAATCAACCCCACACGACTGGCGATCGAAAACTTACTTGGAATCGTGCTGATAAGTACAGGCCGATGCTAAATTCATATCACCACCGCCAGACACGTAGCATCCGCTGCTTCCTTCACCTCCCGCACCGGCATCCCGACAGGATCGTAGCGAAAGTGGATACTTCTTGTGCCCACTCGCCTTCGGATGAGTTTTATTAGCCAGCCCAAGGTTTATTGGGTTCGTGTGAAACTGCAGCTCACCCAGGTCGAGCGAGTTCGACTGGTTTAGTGGTGTGTGATGTGATTGTTGTGGTGGATGCCCGGAAGACGGAAGTGTTTCCGCTCCACCCACCAACACACTCGACGGCCCGGCCTGGGAAGTAGAAGGGAATTGCTGGTGTTGCTGCTGTTGCTGTTGCTGCTGGTGAAGGGACTGTATGGGTTGTTGGTGTTGGTACGATTGATGTGACTGCGATGACATCGGTGGTCCCGATCCCACAACCTGCTGCTGATGAGAAACCGGATTGTGATGGTGTTGTTGGTGCTGCTGGGTTTCAAACGGTTGCTGTGTGGAAATCAACCCAGGAGGAACTTGATGCAAATGGCTTTGCGAATGCTGCTGCTGCTGCTGGTGATGATGTTGGCACTCATCTATCACTTGATTCTGTTGTTGCTGCTGCTGCTGCTGCTGATAACCCATCAACTGCTGAGAAGGACCGGCCGCCCCCATGTCCACATTGTTGCTCTGGTTCGCCGTATTGCTTAGCGAATTGTTGCGTGTAATGTTGATCGACTGCTGGTATTTGTTGCTCTGATTATTCATATACTGATTTGAAGCATTACTATTATTTCGCTGCAATTGGTTGTTGATCGTGTTGCACTGGCCACTGCCGCCTCCGGATCCTCCGGATACACCACCGCCCGCTCCACTGCCACCGGCGATCGCAGATCCTCCTCCACCACCACCACCACCTGCAGCACCACTACCACCACTGTACGAACCGGACTCTTCATTACTTTTGCAACTGTTGCTCGATAGGAGATTTTGTCTTGAATAGCTAAAACGAGAATAAAACAAAAGGAGATTAATTTCATGAACAGACGGTTAAGCCAACAACTATTTAATCATGATGATCATAACTCTCACACATGATGTTTGTTAGAACGGCATTGATGTGCTGTTATGATAGTTTAAATTACATCGCTCCCTTGTCGTAGTCGAGGTTTTGCAAATGGATGAATACGATTTTTAATGAGATTCCAATATTCTTCTACTACGTCCACACACGGTTTCAAATGTGTTTTGTTGGCTACAAAACATTGCAATACAAAACTAAAAAAAGCATCGCAGTAAAACATTGAAACTCAACAAGCGTACACAAACACCACTTACCATGGTTGGTGTCAAAACAGGTTCCAGCAGAACTACTAACTCTGCCACTGAATCTATGCCCTATCCTGCGGAGGAGCACAGTCGTCCCAAGAGGGAGACCAGGCAAGCCGATCAGCTACGACTAGGCAAGGGACAGGGGGGGTATACGATGGAATCGTTTTTGGTAGGATATGGAGGGAAAGGATCACTTTGGAAAACTATGAGTCGAAGGCGGCCATGCCAAGCCCGGAACAACAACAACAACACTACACAACACATCTACTCAACATCATCACCAACAACATATGTATGTCTGTGATTAGGGAAAATAACTGTAAGGCCAACTACGATCAATTGGACAAAAAAAAAGAAACTCTATGAACTGTTGGCCTTCTACGAACTAAACAGTTACGTATTCAATCTACCTCTAGTACGAGTAATTATGAACAGAAAGTGTAATGTAACGGTAAAACAATATGAAAGAGACAATCTTGGTACAAAACAGTGGTTTTCAATAGACTCTCCTTCCATCCCCACCTCCACTTCTCCCCCGCCGCTGGTGGTAGTTACCTTCGGAAGTTATCCCAATAATTATTGGCCCTCACTCCCGGCAGCACCTGATTGTTGAGAGCTTGCGTTTGCTGCTGCTGCTGGGAGGAAGAATCTTGCTGCTGCTGCTGCTGCGGCTGGCCGTACAGATTGTTTTGCTGCGTCGAATGATGATGTTGCTGTTGCTGCTGGTGTTGCATATTGTTCACGGCAGCGGCATTGGCATTGTTGGAGAGATTGTTGTTCACGTTGTTGTTTAGGTTGTTAAAGTTTTGCCCGAAGCGTGTCGATTGCGGCGGAAGCATGGTGGTGGCCGGAGTCGGTGTGGTCGGTTGCGAGCTTTGCGAGCAGAGATTGTTGATCATGTTGGGTGCACCAGCGGTTCCCAGCGATTGGTGATGGTGTGACAGTGGTGCACCGTATTCGCTCACCAAACCCGGCCCGGAAGTCTCGTTTGCGTTGGTGGCTGAAGCGGAAGTGTTAAGCACATTGTTGTTCGCCATGCCCTGCCCCACTTGACCATCATCGTACAGTGCATTGTTAAGTGTGTTTATGTTAAGCGGACGCACACTGCTACGAAACGAGCGACCACTAGGTGGCAGGCCGATTTGGGAAAGGTTAGTATTGTTACGCTGTATCTGCTGGTTTACCGCACCGCACTGGCCACCTGAAGGTTGAACCGTGCCGGCTGTGGTCGCCAGTAGCTGCGGTGACAGCATCGAGTGAGCGGCAAGCGGACTGTACGGCGCTTGTTGGATATGGTGGCTAAATGCTTGGATAGCAAGCTGCGATGCTTGTTGCTGAAGCAAAGCACCGGAGGAAGGGCCGTGGGATGTGGGAAGGACCTGCGGATTTTGCGGATAGTGGGTGTAGGGAGAGATTTGTGGCTGCTGCTGCTGCTGCTGGCTGTGGTGCGACGACATCATCGGTTGCTCGGAACGTGCCCTTGCATACATGCTGCTGCTGCCTGCAGGGGCCGCATTCGACATGTTCATGTTCGAGCCATTGTTGGGCGGTGTAGACTCGGCCCGAATCAGTGAGGCGCCCACGTGTCCTTCCTGAAGCAACAGGCTGCTGTTTGTACCAAGTATCCTCTCCTGGAGCTGGAGAAAGCAGCACATTAGTCGCGATAGATCTAAACTCACTTTGATCGTCAACTTACCAATAGCACCGCGTTGTTGAGATTGTTAATTTCACGCTGCTGAATCCATAGCAATTGATTGCACTGCGTAATGGAGTTCATGAGCATCTGCTGCGTTTGCATGATGTGCTGGAAAACGATTGGATCGGGCGGTGTGTTCGGGGTAGTGGCATGCGGGGGCAACAAATTGGCAGCCACTCCATACGGTCCTCCGCCGGTACTCCAGCTGCTACCGTAAGCACCACCGCCGTACCCTCCTCCGGCGGCGTGGTGATGGTGCGAAAGATCATGCATGCCACCACCATACATCGGATGTCCGTAGTGTGGACTGTGAGGTCCGGTATTGGAACTGGACATGCCTGCTCCGGTACTCGGACCAAACACTGGCCACGGTGAGGTGTGGTCCCGCATACCACCGGCCGCTGCGGCCGACGACGACGCGCCTACTGCTGCCGCGCCCTCTCCATCGACATCCACACTTCCACCGGCGCCCCCTCCGCCACGCTTCGAACGGTATCGATCGGCGGCCGTGTTACGATTGCAAATGTCCGGCATCGGTGGAGGGAAGCTGCGCGTACTGCTCGACTGATAGCTGGCCGATTCCAGCTGTGCTTGGGCGAAAATGTCCGACGTGACACCCGAGTCGGCCGAGTTCGTCTTCGAGTCATTCGTTGCGTTACTACCGGCCGTATTGTTCTGCAGTGATCCGCTGATGGCGGAAGGGGCTGGAGGGGGTGGTATGAGCGGGTGGATCATGGGTGTTCCACGGTGGAGCGAACCTCGATCACCGCCGCTACACGAATCCACCGAAGAGGACACCACAGACGACGGGCCAAGTGGTGCCGCTTTCACCGCACCGGCTTCCGAGCCGCCAACTTCCGGATCATCCGGCACATCAACCCCCGCGGAAGATCGTGCGAATTCGGCATTCTTCTTGATACTCTGAGTCATCTTTTCGATTCGTTCCAACTCACGCCGTTTGTTCTCCAGCTCAGCCTTCAGCTCCATCTGCTGCCGTTCCTTCGGTCCTAACGAAGATCCCCTTGCACCGCTTGGACCCGCCGCTAGCGACACAAACGATGCCACGTGATTGGTTAGCTTTTCACTCGTTTGTGCCTGCTGCTGCAGTTCCACCACATTGTTCCTTCGCTTTTGTAAATCGTTTCTAGCATGCTTCAAACGATCCCTTTCGACGGCGATCGACTTGGCCTGTTCGCGCAAATCGTGCGTCATCGCCTGGAGGGCCGCTACGCGTTTGTTCAACTGCTCGCGCTCCTGGTTGGACATATCATTGTTTCCGAAGTCCGCTTCGGCGGACGAATTTGGTATGGTGGTGCCATTCGGTAGCAATGTTATCGGCGCGGAACTCATCGAACGCGAGCGGCTCCGTCGCTGCCGATGCTGCATAACGATCGCGGCTGCTGCCAATCCACCGGCATCGCGCTCATCCTCAGGTTCATCCTCCTCCGGGTCATCTTCCGGAGCGTCCTCTTCTTCCTCCTCTTCGTCCTCCTCGTCGATCGATTCTTGGCCCGTTTTCTGCTCAATCAACTTCACCGTATCCATCATCTCCTTCAACCGACGCAGCTGCGATTTCATCGCATTGATCTCGTTGATCTTCTCGCTCAGCATGTCCGCCGTACCGGTGAGGACGGCCGATTCCTCCTCATTGAGTGGCCCATCTTCGTCCTCATCGTCCTCGTCATGGACGTGTTCGCCGCCCATCGCCACATGTCCATTGCCATTTCTCAACCCATCCACCAGCGGCCGATGTTGCGAAGTCACTTTCGAAGTCGCATTGGACGAACCACCGGAAACTTCCACCAAACCGGTGGCAGTGGCCCCAACCAACCCGTTGAGGAACGTTTTCGTCGCATTCCGTGCATCGGCAGCCGAGGCCGGGGCGTGCGTAAGCTCGATCGGTACCGAGCGCGAATGCTCGCCCGTCTCAACTCCACCCTCAAACTGGCGACTCGCGTCCACGTTCATGTTTTGCAGCTCCGACACCAGGTTGTGCATTTGGCTTCTTTTATCACGCAGTTCCTGAAACTTTTGCTGCAGCATAGCCTGATCGGCCATCACATCCTCGTTGTCACCTCCAAGCATGTTGCTCAGTTCCTGCTGGTTTTGAATGAACGTCGAAAGGACGCGCATCCGCTCCATGATGCTGCCGATACCGTCCTGAACCTGCTCGACCGTCTGGAACGACTCCACGGGCGGTGCCACGTTGGCCACGTGCTGCTGCCGAATCGATTCCATCTCCTGCAGCTGCTGGCGAGCCGCCTGCTGCAATCGAAGCAGATGCGCCTGCTGTTCCTTCAATGCTTGCATATTTTTCGACTGCGTTTCCATACGATAGCGTAGCTCGTCAGCCGAAGCCGATGGTGGGACCGGTGTCGTCGATTGATTCGTGCTGATGCTTTGCACGGACTGTGGCCGAGGACCACCGTTCAGCTGGAAGAGCAAAGATGATTGATTAGATTCGAGAATAAAACATAACACTCACATCAAGAACATCGACGGTAAGTAAGGACGAGAATTGTTACAATGCTAAGCTGGCGAAACCGTATCGCTTCGTGCGCAGAATATTAACTAAGCAAGCGTTATGTTTGCAACAAGCAAAATTGAATCTTATAATGATGTACAATGCACGATGGTATTAAGTATAAAAAGATTAAAGTTGTTTGTCGTTTAAGTAACATGGAAGATGCATCGCGTATCTAAATCGGTCGAGTCAAAAGCGTTCCCAGGTGCTGCTGGTACGCTCTTGTGAAAAATACGCCACTAATCGCACGGCATTTCAAGTGAAAACCATCTGGAAAAGCTTCACATTTGTCATACACATTGGCAAGAAAACACACCATGCAACAAAACCTCTTGAAAACAATCACACAGCCAAACACGGCACGGACATCTTTCAACGCACCTCCGTATCGGAGTGCCGCACGTCCTCCAGGGTGGCGGAATTAATCGGCACAAAGTAACAATCCTCGTCACCCATACTCAATGCGTTTCCTCGATCTCACTCCTCTCGCGATGTGTGTGTTCTTTAGACTTTCACTCACGTTATCGATCTGCACCGATGAGATCAGGTTTGTGGTCAGCTTGATGTACTCCTGGATCTGGTTCAAGGTGTCCTCGACCGTACTCACAACACTGCCACCACTATTAGCGGTGCTGAAAGGTTGTGCAGCGTTAAATGATGAAACCGCGCCGTAACGGGATCCAGAAGAAGTAGACGGAACGGCAGCAGCAAGCAAATGATTTTGCTGTTGTAGCTGTTGATGCTGATTCGAGTTCTTATTCAAATTCAGCTGATTCTGGGATGCACCGTCTGGCACGCGATAGCTCAATGGTGAAGAAGTCGACCGGGAATGGCCAGCCTGTGCCTGCTGGTGTTGCAGCAAAAGTAAGGGATTCAAAATATGCTGCTGTTGCTGTTGTTGCTGCTTCGGTATAACACCGGTAGTGTTAACTGCATCGGAAGTTCCGCCGGTTCCGCCGTGTGTTTGATGTGGATTACTATTTCCCGCGCTGTTATGCAACAAATTGTTAATGCTCCAATTGTAGGTGCCAGTGTTGGTAGAACCTGCCGCTGCTCCCCCGGAAGCTCCTTCGCTTAGACGGAAAGTCTGTTGAAGGGTTGAATTCGGTGTCGTAGGAATAACGACTCCCACGGTTGTATTATGTGGTTCGTTTTGCTCTCCACTAGCACCTTCGTTCAACAGGTTTCTTCTTACGATAGGCCGCACTGGTATGTACCGGCTGTTATCTTGCAGTGAGAGATTATCTACAAGGTCATAAGAAAACAATAATTAGTCAACATGCTACATTCAAACCATATTGGCGGGCGGTGTGGTTTGAATTTAATATAATACAGAATTATTTAAAAGTAACCTGGTACTGGTTTATCAAAAGAACCATACACGATTGCTTATCTGCGTTTTACGCGTCCTTGAAGTCAAAACTGGGAACCAACATGAGGGTGCTATATCTTCCCCCTTTCCATACACTCGTGCACCCGCATTTCTTGAGCGAATTTTACCCACAACGGGGGCCACGAACTCGGCCGCATGCACACCTTGACGCAAGCGGTGGCGCTAAATTTAGAACATAAACGCCGCTTTGGCGATCTGCTACGTAGAGCAAATAGAAAAGTGTGCTCGTATCTCAAGGTAAGTACGAACGTGTTGTCCATTTCCCGCAGGAGGATCTCGACCATCCTACGCCGTTGTCGTCATCGGCCAGGTGTATTTTTCGATGTCGAAAAACATCGTCCCACTGGATAGGAATGTATAATGGTTCTGTTTTGCACTCCGGTTATGGTTGGTTTTGCTTTTTCGCAATGCAGTATCTCTTTAGAAGAGTGTTTGTAATGCGTCTGCAACATTCTGTAGAATCTCAATCTTTTAACAGATCACCACCTCCATGACTCACCGATTTCGTAACAGGTGCCTTCGCCCGGAGTACGATTGTTGCGCGGTTTGAGCAGAATATTCTGCCCTTGTTGCTGCTGTCCACTAGTAGATGGCTGAGTACTGGTGTAATGCTGCTGCTGCTGCTGCTGCTGCTGTTGAGGCGGATGGTTGTTCTGCACCACCGACGTAGCACCGGAAACGGTCGCCCAATCGACGAGTACCTTTAGGAGAAAAAACACTGTCACTGCCGCGATAAAACAATCAACCACACTGCCGGTGATGGTCATTGGCAGTATTATCTCGATGGATGCTGTGCATGAACACCGTCGCGGGTGCTCGACTTCGACACGACTGATCGGGTCGGTGTTCACGGAAAAGAGCTCATCCGTTCTAAATTTAAACCAAAGGACTGCCACACAGTCGTTGCCACAAATGCCGTGTGCGCATTCGTGAGTTTCACGCTATCCCATCTTTGCTTGGGATCAGAGTTTGCCTAGGATTTCGTAGGTAAAAGGCCGTTTCGCCGAATGTAAACAAACCACCGTCAAACGTAGTCGATTTGTTTTGCCCATCGTATCGTCTCTTTCCTTTCATTGCTGTTCATTGCACCGTCTCTTTCTTGCTTACATTTAGCTGCTGCTGGAGATCCCTTCGTGTCGGGGCAACCATTTCTTGCGGAACCGAATTTTTCTTCGACGATTTCGACTTCGGTTTGGTGCCCGTCTGCCGGTTGTTGTTATTTGCATTGTTGTTCTGATTGTTACTCGAGCCCGGTGCCATCTTCCTTCCGGTGTGAAATGAGTCGCGGGCAGAGACGTAGAATATGTGTCTGCAGCAGTCCTACAACACTACAGCAAAACCCACAACACACAGGAAGACATCTTTGGTGGGCAGCAACAACTTGAACCAGACGAACACAAAATACTACTCTTTGCAAACGATTTTATGATGAACAAACACTACAAGGACTACAATGCGACTGTTTTCCTGTACTTCCAACCAAATTTATAGAAATATGAAACCCAATTTCTTCACTTTTTGGGCTACTTCGACGATTGCTACACCACATCGATCGACTAAAAGTCTTCTTTGCTACAAAAGGCTAGTAGAGACTCCAGGTTTCGACATAACCTCTCATCTGACAACTGTCAGTTTGGTCATTTGTTTGTGACAGCTCCAGGAGAGTTGGTAATTATAGTTTACTCAATCAATTTTCAAAATTTCGGGTTCGATCCAACATTTGCTGCAATTATCGAAAAAACACTTTTCAAAATTTGAAGAAAAAACCACCAAGGGTCAATGTAATACCATTATTTGTAAAGGTATTGCTCCAGACTAGCACACCCTTCAAGCGCTGTTCGTTTTCAGTTGCCGTACATTTTCGGAACGTTATGACGCCCATACCATGTGCTCGCTGAACCGTTGAAGATGTTGTAGTATTTCTTATTTTATTATGCTGTTTTGTTTACGTATACTTTATAGGCGCTTGCGAATCCAGTTTACAGAACCCTGGACCCAGCTACAAGATTGTTTCGTTGTTAACAGAATGAAACTTTGATACTGTTGTTCCCTCCTCTGCAGAGTATTCCGATGGGTAAAAGAGGTAACGAATCAAAGAAAACGCCTGTCTCTTAAAAGCAAACAAATGAAAACAATTGTTCAGGAACTATCAGGAATTGATTGGTAACTTCTAGACGCTTTGCATCTCGAAATCGGAAGGGCCCGCTAAGAGATAAGTAGTAGTATGCATGTTAAACAGAATGGTTTCTCCTAGCACAACAGTAATAAATAAACAATATAGAAAAATCGAAAACTTAACACAAATGTATCTCCTGTTTTTCTTTATCCTGCCGCTTGTAACGAAATAAATACAGCTAAGTGTTAAACAAAAAATACATTCAACAGTTTGTTACGTTGCGTCTGCACCGTTCCGAGATAGCGTTTCACCCTCCAACAACGCAAAACTTTTACATGAAATGTACTCCTAGTTTAGAGGTTCAGTCTGGCTCTACAAAAGCACGATGTCATAGATGGCTCCAACGAAGATCCCACAGCCAGAGCACAATTCCAGATTCCTCCGATTCTCGTTCGTCTAGAACCGAATTCAACTGGGTGAGCACTTCCGTTAGACGTTCCATCACCAAGATCCGGTATCCTCAGGGGCTCTGTCTATTTATCTTCACTTCCGGTAGTACGGCGAATGCAAGGGTTAGATCCCTTACGGATGGTTACTATGATACGATCCACGAATGTATGATCTCTGGAAGGAAGTGGATCGGTGTTAGCGAACTAGGTTGGAGAACATTATAGCCAGTGTGAGCTTATGGTGGAAACCTACTGTTTTGTCCTGGTGAGAGATAAATAAGTATATCTTGGCCTGATGCTACGACTGAAATGGTACCAAATACAAAAACACATCCCCATTATATATTAAACTGTTGGTAATTTAAACAATTAATCCAAAGCTGGATTGCATTAATGAATGATTGCATGAAAGCACTCTTATGCGCATTTAGATTTCAATTTTAAAACACACTATTTTATTCATTCATCTATGCTACCATTGTTAACGGTAATTCAGAAAAGAAAAAACATGCACAGCCAAATATCATGCAAAGCTATATTGAAGGGAGAAACACTGTGTAAAATGTATACACTTTTCGGATAGGAGAATCAAACAGTCTAAACGTTACAATAAATTTGTGACATACATTGCCGATTGTAATGATTTACGGTACACGTAGCATGATTAATTTATATTTAGAATGGGTTTTCAAATTTTTTTTTCACAAATAATCAACGACCTGCATTATGTAACGGCTACATGCTATGAGGACACTTTTGGAATGTCTTTTTGTCTCTAATGTTCTAAACAGCACTTCTAAATGATGATAAAAAAGCAACACGTTTATAATCTAAAGATCGCCGCCGGTCCTCCATTCTTCATGGGCATTAATCTAAGCAAACGCTTCCCTAACTGCACTAACACATGGCTTGATCATTCATCTAGCGCCAAACAAATAAAAACAATCCGCGACTAATCAAGCACATATCGTTCACAATCCGCTCAACATAGGACAAACGCTCCACGGCGTCGCAATGCGATGTCGTAAAGTCGACGTACTCTTTTTCTTATGCCGCCGACACATCATACGAAGGTGTTAGAAATGTGTCCCCATTGATCTTCCCCACAAGGGGCAATGGCTCCTTAGCGCAGCATCAAAGGGTGGTAGCTGGCGTCAAGCGAATGCAAAAAGGCAATGTCTTGCACCTCGGGAATGGAGGAACGCAGCGAGTGAATACATATTCCCTTTCGTTGGTTTATAAAGGGAGGGTAACGCCACCATCAAACGGCACTTGCTTCTATTTTGTTACTTAAGCGCCTGCACAGCTACAATGGCACAGCTACCATGCGACTGATATTTCTATTTTTAAACGCACAGTGTGTGATAACGCTCTAACGCAAGGTAGATTGTAATCAGCGACTGTACAACGGGTTTCGATTGTGTTTTCAGACGGATAAACTCGTATAAGTATGATCGTTATCAAAGTATTTGCCAAAATATTGTCTGAAAAACAGTCTGTTAACTGTTTTTGTATTTTTTTTTTCTCCTGCCTGAGTAAAATTATGAATTTAATTAAATATAATAAAAAATCTACACTTATCATGCGCTTTATCTTACTTATAGTTCCCTGATAATACTTCCAAGCAGAAGGAAGCACAGTTCCAATGAAACAACTCCATTCTTCCGACGGAAACTCTACCGTTAACTTGAAGTGCGTCGATTACTTTTTTTCGACATAATTTTCCATCCTCACAATGTATCACATTAGATTCCCATCTTTCGGTAGCTTGGTGTGGTCCCAAGTGAAAGGAAGGATGAAACGTTTGTTGAGAAAACGAGCGGAAAAGAAATAACCTGACAAAGCGTTTGTTCGAGTAGATAAATATGCAAACGTGTATAAAGTGAATAAAGGTGTGGGCCATAATGCATTAATTTGTATCAATCCACGCAAGGCATACATTTATAAAGAAGTTAACTAGTAGTTAATTAGAACATCATACTGTTGGTTAGCATAAAGTGTTCGTAGTAATAAAAACGAAATCAAAAAGATAATAAAATAACCATTCCAACACAGCAACACACCACGATGGACGAAAATCGTGTCTGGTACAAAACCATGCACAAGTGTCCTTTAAATCACGTACTCTCTGGCATGCAGAAAAAAAAAATATGTTGAAAAGCCCTACCGAAAACATTGGGGCCGTAATCCGTCTTATATGCCGGCCACTCGTCATGCAGTGCAACACCATCGGACACACTTTGGTCATTTGTCGCGCGCATTGTTAGTTTAGCATTCGATGGATGATTTCTGATATTGAGCATTTTGCAACGGAGGTGGGTTCGGCTGTTGCTGCTGCTGCTGCTGCTGGGTTGGATGTTGTTGGCCCGGTTGCTGGAGTTGTTGGGAGGTTTGGGATGTTGTTTGTAGCGCAATCGAGGGGTTGGATGAAGGGCAGGAAAGGGAGGCAAAGGATGGTGGTGGCATTTCACAACCACCCGGATAAGGTGGAGCCGTTGAAGGTCCGACCGACGCGCCAACAACAGCAGCCGCAGCAGCCGCCGCTGCCGCAGCAGCAGCCGCCGCAACACCTGTGTCCACCGAAAGGTGCTGACGCCTTAGCAGAGCGACACCTACAGGAACACCACCACCATCGCACACGTCTGTCCCGGAGACCGCATTGGAGGTGGTGGCCACCGCTAGGCCTGATCTTTGCGCGTTTTCGGGAAGCTGCGTTTTACTACCGGATGCTTTCGGCAACGTGCAGAGTTCACACGAGGTCATGAGTTCGTGGTTTTGGAATGTACAAAGAGTGCAGGTCCAGGGTTGATTCGAGCCGGAGGCCGCTGCCTGTTCGTCACCGCCTGCTATGTTGCTGGCGCTGCTGCCGGGAGGATGTAGTCGAGTGGACGTTGGATCACCATTCCCTACTCCGTAGTTTATTGAGGAGGACGTTGAGCAGGGAGAAGAGCCTGAGGAAGAGGTGTGTGCGGCCCCCGGACAGCCACCACCGAAAGGAACACTAGCTAAAAGAGGAGTACCGGGTGTAATGCTACCGGAACTGGTACGAGACGGTGATTGCGTAGTGGCCCTTGGAGGTGGTGGTCTCGGAGGACGTGGCGGACGATTAACGACCGCGGCATTGCTTGCACCCGATGGGAGCATTGGTGATCCTACAACAGCAACAGAATGTAGAGAAAGGAGGCTTCATTATGAAACAAACATCTACAACGCACGACAAAATAAACATACCTCCTTCGACGCTCAGTGCACTCAATCCGTCCGTTATCGAGGATCCTATGGCAACGGCTGCACGAGCCTCCTCATCATCGCACGAGTCCACCTCCTTCTGTAGCTGTTCGACTTCCGCTGCTAAAAGCAATACCTCCCGATCGAGCAGCTCCGCGTCGATGTGCAGCAAGGGTTGCTGCAGTACGAAGATTTCGCGACAAATCGACTCGAACTGGATCTGCTTCCTCTCCACCTCACGACTTAGTCTCTGTTTCTGCTCCAGCTGCTGCGAGACGGCCATTTCTGTGGAATGGACACACATTGATCGAGATGAAAGTGCTGCGCGGTAGTAGTACGACGGCCGGTATGTGTCGTACGCTTTGCGACAACGTATAAAGCGCGACTGATTAGACTTCAGACGTGTACAAGCAAGTCGTAGCAACCGATCGTAGCAACCGAGCTTCGCCGGGTGTTTTTTTGCTGTCCCTAGCTTCTAGCCGAAGTATCGCCTATTGCTGTTCTTATCAATATTTGTACAAGGAATTCGTTGCAAGTTCTCAGATTTTCCCTATCAATTGGCCGGTGCATACGAACTTTTTTCTCTGATAACCCATTGCTCAATCCGATGGCGTCATACTCGAAAACACTATGATGTGGCTTATCGCACAGCTAGAGCTATGTTTGTTTAAATATTAATTATCATTCCTTTGAACCTAGCTTCGATTCAATCGAAAACCAAGCCCACATTGACACGAACATCACAGTGATAATAGTTTAAAGTCAATCGCGCGTTCCAGGAGTATGAAGAACAAGAATGAACTTGAAAATACGCCTATTATGATTGTGCGAGATTGTTGAGACTTTTTGTACTTTACCTGCCACAACAAAATTTTGGTACCGCATTTCCTTCGTAAGTCCATCGTTCTCTAGTTGCCGACCGGTAGCAAACAGCGACCCTCCTCTGAGGGCTCCCATAAGACCACGGGGCGTCTGCACTCTATGCACCACGCTGGGAAGAGGCGAGGAGGATGATAACGGTGTCTGAAAGCGGGATGGCATCGCAGTTCCGGGCGACTGATATCGATAGCTATCTCGCTGCTCAAACAGAGGCTCCTGCAGTTGTTGTTGTTGTTGTTGATACTGTAAGGTGTTGAGTGATGTCGTCTGTGTGTCCAACGGCCTGTGCGTTCCCTGGTACGATTCGTACCCGGGGATATGGGCACGCATCGCACTGAACGACCCGAAACCTTCGCCGAAGGTAACCTCCAGCTTCGACTGGATGCCGGCCTGGGCGTTGAAGTTCCCCGACGTATACTTGAGGGGGCTAGCGTGGATGTGGATGGGAGAGTGAGGCCGTCCGTCTGTCGGTTGCCGCAAGGTCAGATTGACCGACGTCGAGCTACGTCCTCCACCGCCAGCTCCAACGGTATTCCCATTGCTTCCAGAGACGCCACCAGATGAATTGCCCTGCGAGGGTCCGGCTGCATGGCCTGCTGACGCTGGTACCACACCACTGTTGAAGGTACTACTAACTTGGGCTAGTTCCCGCGAGTACGGTGGTTCCGGTTGGAGCGAGATCGTCGAAGTATGGCGCTGCCCGACATGCAGCGGGCCTCCAGGCTTGGGGGATACGGTTACATTCACCTGCAGGTTAACCGTTTCACCCAAATCGGCATTACTGCTTGCGGTCGTTGTGGTCGTTATGGTGGACGTAGCCAGCGACCCGCTGGGTGGGCAAGCCGGTGCCGTCCGATGAGGGCGAGTCGGTGGAGGTGGTGGTATACCACTTCCACCAACACCACCACCACCCGCGTATCCCATTGGGGAACTCGAAGTACCGAAAGCGAGTGTCGTAGGACGGTGTGGTATTGTTGGCACTCTGCCATCCCCTGCTAGTCTATCATGAAGACCTCCTCCCCCGCCTGCGCCAGATGGACCAACGGAGTTTACCACGAACTGAGGCCCTCCGTTGATGGCTCCCCGCAACCTGCTACTATCTACGCTACTCTCCCGACTGCTGGTGCTGCTGTTGCTGCTGCTGTTACTATTGCTAAAGCCATTTCCATCCTGTCTGCTGCCGCCCGACTGTCGACTCCGCTGTTCCGCACTGCGCCGCTTCAGGCTACCGCTGTGGATCGACTGGGCGGGGTAGGTCGTCTGGGCGGGCGTCCCGAGGACGGCCTCCTCCAGCTTGCTCACGCACGCCGGTCGATCGTGGCAGTTCTGCGTGACCAGCTCCGACACGACCGTGTCCGGGACGGTAGGATACTTCTGCTTCATCTCGTGGAACAGCTGCATAATGCTGATGTTGGAGCAGGCGCACGGTGCACGCTGCTTTAGGATACTGCTACTGTCCGGTGTGGACGGGACACTTGAGCCTGCTGGTGTTGCTGGTGCCGACGAATGCCGCAGTGGCGCTTGTTCATCGTACTCGTCGTAGGTGCTACAGTTGTTCTCGCTAGTGCTGGAAGTCGGCGGCGGATGCTTGAAGGGATTAGTCGCCATACTCTGCCATCCTCGGTGGGCTCATAGATTCTGCAAAATAAAAAAGTGAGGAAGAATCAGTTTATGAAAGCAAGCTTAAAACAAATGTCTTTACAAAACGTTCAATAAATAAATAAAGTATACAGTCGTGAACAGACCACATTGTGCACATTGTGCTTGTGGCCCATTTCCAGTTCACAGAACTTGCAGCAACCTTTGCAAACGGCAAACAACTTACCCCAAAAGTCACGCAGCTGTTCCGCAGCGGTTTACACGCTCGGCTCGTTGGTGTCAAGTGACCGATTAAAAAAATGTTACACCCCATGGAGCCCACCGAATGGAGTCTTTCGTTATCAATGGAGCGAAAAATGTGATGGATAAAAAAAAAAGCGAAATATCGCCCTCGTGTCAGTCATGTGAATGGTGCGGACAACCCTAAAATTTACACCGTCACTTTCGTTCGCCTTTTGGGAGGGATACAAACACACACACACTCACATGTAAATATCCGTACCCGTATAACGTGTGAGCTCCCCCCAGATAACTGATAAGCACTATATCAACATCGCGGAATTCCTTTTCACCCCGTGCGTTTCGTCGGAGGGAATTACGCCACCGACACACGGGCTGGACCTTGTTTGTGCAATTTCATTTATCCCACCATCGTTTGCCTCCACAAACTGGGCTGAGCGGAAGTACTGCATCGATAAGCATTCTCCTTCCTCCAAATTGGTCTCCATCAAAGCACATAACATTTTATTTGATGACGGCCTCGAAAATAATCGATTGAATTGTGTAACCCGAAATCTAAGCTACAAAGTAAGGAGATGTTTAGGGAACAAACAAAAGATTAGCGATAAACAACTTAAATTCCAACTATTGGAGTAAATATTTACATGCTTAGACAGATTGGTAAACGCAATCAAAGCACGTAAAATGTTTATTTAAAATACAAACCCCCAATCCCATACTCAACAACACACTATCAAGTATTTTTTCGTTGATGTCCATCAACACTGAAACGCCCAACTGTTTCCGATAACAGGCGATTCCCGCAGTTGAAGGGGGACTCCCAGTTCCAAAACAAATACGCTGACGCCAACTGACCTAAACCGGTGCAACGTCTCCCCATGTTCTCAATGGTTGTGGTAAAAAGCTACAACAAAAAAAAAAGTACGCCATTTTCCCTCTCCTTTGCAATCACATATATTTTGTTGTTCGCTTATCGTTTACTGGGCAGCTGTGGGGGCCGCCTTCGTTGGAGATAAGACACGCCAAACGAGGATGAGAGAACAGTTTCAAGCGAAATGTGCATGTAATCACGGTCTATAAATAGCAGGAAAATCGCATTGGTGTTGTCAGCATTAGCGTGACTTTTCAATAACTGGACGCCTTTTGAATTACTTTCGATAGTTCGGCGCACTCTGAAGCATAATTTGAAATAATTTTGCAAGTAAAATGACGGTCATTTGATATCTAACAGTAGTTCTAAAAGGTTGACTGGTGGTTTAAAAAATTGTGTCCGTTCAAACATGTCTAAAAATATCCTCTCGACTTATCATTTGCCATTTCGATGGAAACAGTTTTTAAGCTCTCACGTGCCTCGCCTCCTTGGATTACTGTTTCCGGGTAGCATCCCCAGCACGAGCCTGATAAACGGAAAATAATGGAGATAAGCTGCGGTAGCTGCTCGATGATAAGGAAGCTTTTTTGTTCAACATAATCAGATGCTTCATTTAGGCGTACACAATTGGAAAATATTTCTAAGTTTCTAAGGATTTTCTAAGTAAAATCCCATCAAAATAATTTTCCGATTACGCAATTTGAGCTATGTTAAGGTAAATTATTTTTGAATCTTTGTGTGGCATCCCAAAAACCCGTTGAAATATGAAACTTCCTCCCCATGCAGTGCGGACTATATAATTTTGATTACGGAATTGGAAAACGCTCGGTCGGCGGGATTGCATTACGGTCGTAAAAATTCCACCCCACAACCGAACGACCCACTTCGGGTTCAAGGTCGGGACACCACCCGGGAACGCTAGTGGGGAGGAGGAGAGCGCGAGGTATGACGACGCCAAAGACATTCGCACATTCGCACGTAACAAATCTGTCGCGAATGTTTTCGTCTGATTCCACTATCACCACCGAAGTAAGGAGGGGGTGAATGGGAGAAGGGGAAGAGAAAAGTAAAAACAAAATTCCACCGTTGCGACACGTATACCCGCACCGTCCCTCCGTCCCCCCGAGGGAGGAAACCCATCGCCACCGTCCGGTTTTATGTCGTCGCCAAATGTTTCTTGAAGGAACCGAAACGGAACCCCACCGATTCGACCAACATTGACGCGATAGGACACCGAAATCCCTCTATAAATCGTCCCGACTCGGCTTTCGTTCTCGACCCGCCGCCATCTGCAGGGTCATAATTTTCCGACGTCACGTCCGCCGTGAAAGCATTCCACACAAGAGGCACCAAGCGTCTCCATCGAAAAGGGGGCTCAATAGTAAGTGGTTCCTTTAAGCGCCCCAAGCAGTGCACAGACCTTTCTTTCACTGTTTGATGCATGGCAACATTCCGATCAACAATTGAAAAGACACCCAAAAGCCGATGAGATGCCTTTCTTGTTTATTAGTTTACAGTTTATTTTATTATTATTTAAATAAAAACCGACAAATAGCCGATTCGTTTAAAGTCTTTACAAAGTCCGTACGAAAAAACCAGCCGGAGGAGAGAACTCACGAAGAAAAAGGGGATAAGTGAAAGCGAACGTGAAGGTAAGCGCAGTCCCGTCGCTGATAGACGAAAACATATTCATTAGGGGTGCAGTTTTATTTATAAAATCCACCTCTTGCCACCACCCCGTTGTTCCACCAAGCCAACAACGGAAACGGATAACGGAAAAGAGGAGCAGGAAAAGGAAGTTGACGAATGTTACTGGGCCAATGATATACCCGCAGCGTGTGACAATTCGTTTGCATGGGGCAGAGTTTCTCAACCATTGGTTTCCCTCCCAGCATGTTTTAACGATCATGAAAAAAGCCTTCGTTAAATTCAATCTAGTAGCCACACTAATCAGAAGCTTTGTTAAAAAACAGCTAAAAACAGTAAGCGTTTAAATTGTAGTTGAGGTTGAGCATCACTGACAAGGTGCCGATTGTTTATCACGCTCTTCTATCGGACCCCCTCTCTCTCTCCTGAAGGAGTGTGAAAAAAACTGCAATCCACACAAATATAATGCGCACCATTAAATCACACAACCCATTCATCCGTCAACGACGGATCGACGAGAAGCGGTAAAGTTGTATTTTATGCAGTGCGGTGTTGTCCCATCGCCTCCCCCCCCACCCCCGCCCACCCGGCGCAAACAAAAAAGGACACCCGCATGGGTCGTACATTAAAATTACCCTCACAATCCGGCGATCCATCATGCTTAGGCGCGTTGTTTGGTGAATCTAAATTAAAATTGAAGTGGCACAAAGTCATCGCAAGATCGTCGAACACGAGAGTGTTCTTGACCTGCAAAATTTGGTAATGTGCGATGTACATTACGTCGTTTCGAATGAAATTTAAGACGATCATTCGAACGATATTTCTTGATTTTCCACGGAAAGACTGATTGGTAGTGCTAACGCGACACGTGTGGCACTGAGAATTTCCAGGAATTCCAAAACAGAAAAATATAACGCCTTTGAGTCTAATGAAACGAACGTAGTAAAATCGACCGGCAAAAGATTAAGTGCACAGTTCGTGGAAATGAGAAGCGACAATCATTAAAAAATTCTTGGAAAATCCACTAGAACCAAACAAAAATTAAAATATTAGAAAACATGAACAAAAAAACATGAAAGTCTTCATTTCAATTAACATTGCGTCGGTCACTGTGGGTTTGATTCGATTGCGCGTTCAAACGATAGACTACTAAGGAAAGAACGATGCCATAAGAAAATCTCGTCGTGACGTAAAACAGAAGTACATATTTTATCCGCCGAGATTTTCCCATCGGTCTGGAATGGTCGACGGTGGGGATTTCCTCGTCCATCAAACTAGCCATATTCAAACAAGAGAAAGAGAGAGCGAGAAAGAGAGAAGGAAAGTCCAGCGACATTCCATTCCGTGTGCGAAAAACGACGAAGCGCTACTCTACAAATTCGACTTCGCAGCGTGGAATGTCATGCTAAATACACTGGAGGAAACAAGAATAGCACCACCCTGTTTTTTGCCAATATTTTTTACATTTCCATAATATTGGAGCTTTTTCGAGTTTGGTACGTTATTACAATCAGTTTCACAACTTTCCAGTAGATTAAGGACGCTTTAATGTGGAGAATTACCATTTAAACCGGAAAAAGCTTAAAAATGGGGAGGAAATAAAAATAGCACCACTTTGGTTTTCTGTTCAGCAATTGAAGATATTTAAAAAACTAATAATCTTAATTGAGTTTTTAAGATATTAGTAGTTAGTATGGAACCTAAACTATAGAAATTAAATATTATTAGTCGTGTGTTATTTGATTTTCCTAGCCATTTAGCAGACATGGGTCAGGAACAGTATCGCTTCGTTAAAACCGAGCTAAACATCAAAACTGGCCATGGTAGCAGAGGCCTGTTCCCTGAAAATCGGTCTAAAAACCTTCCGATTACATATCATAGCAGTAGGGTTGATGAAACATTCCGGTAACGACGGCCACAAGGACCAACGCGGGAGTAAAACCCAGCTGACGGAGATGGATATGCGAATAATTTATAAATAAGGAGCAAGCCAGGGACGAATAGTGATTCTAAATCATGCAGAATTCAACTTAAGATGCCAATAACACGTTTGCAGCAAATTACGTTGAACGGGGAAAGCTACAAGTAGCCACAAATATTCCGCAAGTCCAACATGACAGAGCGACATGCATTGAATCGGTTCAAATTCCCTTTAAGGTATACTTGTTGCAGCGACGCATGAAAAAAAGTTCTTTTCAGGCTAAATAAAGTTCATTCTTGGTTTCCTACATTTTTGACAATACTTTTAGCTAGATCTTCAACAAGAACCTGGTGTTAAAATGAGCCCGAACGTTTGTGGTGTTAAACCATTGATATGGGGAGTTCTCTCACTGCAACGAAAGCTTACCTTGTCATGCATCTGACTGAGAATGAAGTTTGATATACTAGAAACAAGATTAATTGCACAAAATTAAACATAAATGAGCTTAGACTTCGTTTTCCAATAAAAATATAACGGATTCCATGAGTTGATGTTAACTACAAGCTGAATTCCTGATATAAGAATGAAGCTATCAAGGTGGCCAGCAGGCTCTTTGTATCCTAATCGCGTAAAAAACCTTTGGCCTATTCATGGTTGACTTCAAATGCCAAACAATGAAGCAACAATTACGTGCTAATTCGTATTCGTGAATGCTGGGAGCGCCATGAGCAGAACTCGCTGAAAAAATGTATTTTGTACCTCCAAATCCCCGCGTATTGAAGGGATTAGATAGAAATAAGCTTATATTTACTAATAAAATGATTAAACTTTATTTTAATTGAGGTTTTGTTAGAATATCTTCAATTGCTGAACCGACAACCAAAGTGGTGCTATTTTTATTTCCTCCCCATTTTTAGGCTTTTTTGGTTTAAATGGTAATTCTCCGCATTAAAGCGTCCTTAATCTACTGGAAAGTTGTGAAACTGATTGTAATAACGTACCAAGCACGAAAAAGCTCCAATTTTATGGAAATATAAAAAAATATTGGCAAAAAACAGGGTGGTGCTATTCTTGTTTCCTCCAGTGTATATGGAGAAATTCGGTGAATTCCGTAGAAGCAATAAACAACCGCCGATGCGCGGCATTTAATATTCGCCCCGCCCGAAAGATCGTGGCTTTTCCCCCTGTTTTAGGCAAAGCAATTCCATCCGCAATAAAACGATGCGCAAGTTGTTGTCGATGCGGAGTTTACTTAAAAGTAGTAGAGAGAGAGAGAGAAGTCCGTATTGCACGCGCGTTATAAAACGTTGTTAACGATTAGAACGTGAAGATCATCATTTTCCACGCATCGCCGAACGATATTGTCCTCCACGGGCCTTCCCCGCTCGGTTAACCCGGTCTGGTACGGGGTCTGTCGTTCCGTTTCCTGTTGGCGGCGTCCGGTGCGCCAAACCGAAACCGACGACAGTTCAACGACTCATTTAATTTGCGCAATTTTACAAATATTGGACGGAAAATTTTCCCTCCCAAGGGGCCCCAGGAAGAGGGGCAAATGGGTGAGCGAATGGGTAAATTTACGGTACCGACAGCTGCTGAAGCAAAATGTATGCTCTCTCTCGAGCTTAGAGACGCATGCGGGGCCAAGGTGTTACTACATCACGATAGCACAATTTGTAACAAGTTCATCACCGGACGAGGGAACAGGTGAGTCCGTCGGACTGCAACAGTGTCATCGTGAGGCAATTTTGTTTCAGATCAGAGATAAACAACGGACCGTTCAATCGAAAAGCGTGGCGCTGAGTGGGAAAACACCAGGTTCCGGCCGCCATGAGAGAGTGGCTTTTCCGTCTCCGACCTATTTCACAACCTTGATCTTGGGGGCATGTTTGTTTGCCCAACCATTTAGAATAGCATAAATGGCATTGAGCCGGAAAAAACCTCAAATTCAACCCTAATTGAGTTAAAAAATGGAAACTCAAAACGACAAATAAACATTTGTATATTAATATACAAATTTACACATTTAATGCACACCTAAAGGGCTCATGATTTTATTGTTTTGAATCAAATGAAATTGCAACATTTTCCTACCCCTTTCCTAAAGATTCCATTAAGATAAAGCTTCTAGAATCGAGAAATTGGTTCAAAAACAGAAGCAATAGTTGTGAATGCAAAAGGTGATCTTATATCGCATGAAAATGCAACAATTGTAAATAAATTATTCAAAATAACCGGAAAACCCACCAATACTATTACGGTTGATGTAAGTGAATTGCATGCGCTTCGTTAAGGAATGTTCTTGCCATCTCCAATTCTATCCATCTTTGGCATTCATTCGTTCAATCCGGTCAGGAAAAACCACAAACAAACAACTCAACAAGTCAACAGGAGGTCCCATTTTGTTCGTTTCTTCTCTGGGAACGTCATCGGTGAAAAAATATCTACGCACGTTCATCCTTCAGCACGCGGAGGAGCGTGAAAAGCGAGACGAGTGGGCACAGCGGGGAGGAGAGGGGAGACCGAGGCTGATGTTGATAAAATCCAAAAATAGCCTTCCAAAAGTAGTAGTGCGAATTCTTGCCCCGTTGTTGCGTTTACACCTGCACCGTACACCGTTTTTACTGGCGTCGTTTTTCCCGTCGATCGGTGGTGGGTTTTCCCTTCGTGTTTCCCTCTGGCGAGCAAACGATCATGTCTACCTGATTGTGGAGTAGGTAACTCAAACCGATCGTACCTTTGTCTCGTACGCTCAAGCGTGTACCGGTGTAATGGAAAATGCAACCAATGGGTGGAAAAACAAAAGCAAACAATCTCCCAATTCGAAGGATATTTATTCCGGATGAGCGATGAGGAGTTTCTTCTACTACACACGCCTGAAGATGGAGCCGCCCGGTTGTTATTGGTGACGCAAAATGCCACAGCCCACATTAACCATCTCCATTCTCTCTCACTCACTCTCTCTCTCTCTCCTTTTTCCTCTCCACCGCCTCCTAGGAAGCCGCACTTTTTTCGCAACGATTGCGCGGCGGTAATCCAAAAAAGAGTGACACCCACTCGTTTTGTTTCGACACCACCAACACCTTCCCAATTCCCTCCCCATTAAGCCCCGCACACCACATCCCTCCACTAACGGCGGGAGAAGCGTTCGGTCCTTTTACTTTTCACTGTCAACTCGTTGTTTTGCTGGCGAATGTTGGGGTGTGGTGTGGAAAACCATGATGGAAACAAAGCTAGGGGACGCATGAGCCGCAAGTGTGGGTAGCGAGGGGGGCGGGGAGAAGGGGGGGGAGGAAGTGGAACGGAGGAGGAAGCTCTGCCTGCTCTGGGTGTGGAATTTTCTAAATAAAGAAGACAGATTCTCACCTTAAAATAAAGCTGAACGGAAAAGCATCACCCAGTGGCCACCGGTCGGTACCCTTCTCCACCTCCCCACCCCTTCCCCCAAGTAGTCCGAGTCCACCACCACCACCTGTTGTTGCTTCTTCCATCGATCGAAGACGCGAATCCCCCTTCGCCCACTCCGGGGTGGATGGACGGTAGTTTTTCTTCTATAGATGGTGGTTCGTTTCTTCTGCTTCTTCTCACGTCGACAAACAAGGTGGGTGCTTCCAAACACTGCATTCGGGGTAAGGGGTGATGGGCAAGGGAGCGGTTAGAACGGGTCACATGGTCACATACACACACACACACACACACTGCTCGAAGGACAGAGAAAGAGATGATGCTTTGGAGCCACGAAGAAAAAGCAATGGCAAAAATCGAGCCGAACGGTTTGAGGAGGAAAAGTGAATCCCCACACCCTCCCCCTCCTACCCATCCTTTCCTTCCGTGTTGTGTAGGGAAGGGTGAGGGAAGGGGCAACATGAAAATAGTACCGACCGAGCATCGGCGAGAAGGAACACCCGGAAAAAGGATATCGAGGGGCGGGGGGGTGAACGAGGTGAGACATATTTTTAATTCCAAGCCTCATTTAATGAAAACTCAATTAAAGCAATTTACGTCAGATAAAACCGACGCGTGCAGAAAAGCCGACGAAGTAAGTATGGACGGATTTTTCTTCCTTTTTTCTCGGAATCGGTGTTGGTGGAACGTTTGTAAGGTAATTATCTTAGGAATGTGGAGCTGCTTCTTCAGCAACAAGATCTTTTGGGCAAAGAGTGTTTACTAAAAATGCATATGAGTTGTTTTTCTTTTCTGTTCTAAACAGAATTAGGGTCTGTTCAATAGAAACAAGAAAGAAAAATATGTCATTGGGAAGAAAGATTGTTTATCGTTTTGAGTAAAAACAAGATATAAACAACATGACGATTGCGAATCGCGAACAATAAAGCCAATCGTTTCGATCAACATCGTTTATGGAACGGTTAATTCGTCTACGTGCCAAAAAATTACAGCAACTGAACTGCCCCCACGGCTCGGTGACCAGAGAGGACATTAAGCAAATGACTCGGAACGTGTGAAAATTGCTGAAAATATTTACATTAACGTTACTGTGGTTTGGATAAAAGCCACCAAAGAGCCGGGGAGTGGGGTGGGGGAATAAAACACACAAACCCAAAGATGGGTTTTAATTTACCCCGCGCGTCCGAAATGAGCCGAAGTTATTGATCCTCAATCATCCATAACGATAATCCAATTTTCCACCATCAAGCCAACATAGCTTCCCTCTTCGCTGACGTAGCGGGGCCCGAACGGCGGCTTGCCAAAAATTTTCCCCGTATATTTTCAAACGCACATTCGGTGGCCGTCTTCTGTCTTCTTCTTTTACTCTGCGCGCGAAACCTCACGAAAACCTCCGCTGCTGCTGCTTCACCGAAGGCCAAACGTAAGCATCCCATAATAAATTCCCCGTCTCTCTCTCACTTTCTCTCTCTGGCCTAGGGGTTTTTCTCGTTCCCTAGTTCGTTCTACTCGCTCCCCCGTTGGCCAGTACACACACACACCATCCTTCCACTTCCTTGCGCGCTCGATGGTGGGTGGAATTTTATTTATAAACAGTAACTCCCCCCCGTTCATTCATGAAAAATTCCCACCACAAAAAATGGCCACCCTGGCCAGCAGGCGTGGGACCAGGGCAGCCGCTTTCTCTCCTCAGGATGGAATAATATAGCATTAACTATCCCACGGGTCCATCGTTACAGCATCCCCCCCGGCACACAGCTCCCCCACGGAAAAACCACACTCCCTTTGTCCTGTTCGAAGGAAAACCTGCAACCGAGGGGGGGAGAGTGCTACTAAAATTGGTATGCAACGGCGACGAGTGGTGGAACGATTTCGCATTTTGGGGTGTGGAGAGGAACGACTGCCGGTAACGCCAACGTGTTTTCGCGCGAACCACAAGCTGCTGCTGCTGCTGCTGGTCGGACTCCGGAAACAGACGAGAGGACCTTGGCAGGAAGTGAGCTGGGAGGATGGCGGCGTGATGCCGTGTGTCCGGCGTAATGGTTGAAGATCGAGTAAACAGATACTAAACTAGTGCCCTAACGGCTAGTACTACTACTAGTACTACTGCTACAACACAACAACAACAACCACTACTACTACTACTACTACTATTATTATTACTATTACCACTACTACTACTGATCCGAGAAACAACTGCACCATGTCAAACGTAGCAACAATAAGCTAGAAAGGGAAAACATGTGGGCAAGTTGGGTGATGAGGACGAGGGAAACGGACCAACTCAGACAACAATTCATACGAATCCAAACCGTGATGCTCTGCGCCCGTTTTGTGGATCACTTACTGCATGCGGATGCACTAGAAGTGGACACTCAGTTCTGGGAAGTAGGACATGCGTAACGGTTCGTAACGCTTTACGAAACTATAGAAATAAAGAGTATTATTAAAACTCTTTTATATCATAGATTTTCTTTTCTTGATCATGATGCAGATTGTGTAGATCGGGTACAGGAATAGGGGAAATATATATATCGATCGTTTAAAAGATCCTTCGGAATTGCAATTACCTTCTCCTGAGGCATAATGGATTGTTGGCAAAATACATTATCTGAACGCTCTATTAAATCGAACCAGTTCGAGTTGAGGAGAAGGTGAATGAGCGGTAACGACTACCCAAGAAACTGACTTTGTTCCGCGTACGCCTTCACTTATTAGCACGCCCACCACACGTTTGTAGAAATTAGCACCTAACTACAGTCGGCGACCTTGTCTGTGACAGGGAGCTTGGTAAAATTGGGAACAGCTAGAGTGTGTACAGAGATGTGTTTGATGTCTAGACTACATAGAATATAGTAGGCTTGGCGTAGTCAAGGGATTGTTATTGTTATTATTATTTTCCCTCATCTCTGTATTTTATTGAATGGTATATGATCATCATGCAGTAGTACTGAACTACTATTTCCGGAACAAACGAATCGGTTGTTATCAGAACCCAAACTTCACACCACCCAAGACGCGTGTCATTGGGCAGGGTGTTAGTAGACTTTCCTGACGTGACGTGTCTACTTTTCGTTTCAACTGAGGACTACAACGAATAATAGCAGGCGTTGACAACGTATCGCTGAGCAAAGCCCATACTAAGCTCGTCTTACCTGTACACATCCCTGCCATAAGGAACACACAGATGTCACCTTCTTTTCTATTTATCTGTTGGTAGAAGATAAACGAAGAAAACCCCCGAAAAACCCCCATCGTCGTCGCTGATACACAGTTGCAAACACGCGCGATGCAGACGCGCTGCAACCCCTGTGCGGCACGTACTGTGTGTCTATGGTATGTAATTAAGAGATCGCACATAGACCTTCCCCAATTGCCACCGGGTTTCCCCTCCCTTGCATCCCTCATCGTCATCAGAGTCGCCGCATGCTGTGACACCCGCATCTGCACCACGTCAGGTGTGGGTAACTAATGAGGAAAAGGTAGGACGACACGAGCAGTCGGAGGTGTTGGTGATGCAATTGACGAAAAAGAAAGATCAACCAAAATACGAACGAAAGCACCATGGTGAATTTGGGGAAATGGCAAATAGGAGGAAGTAACCGTATGTGGCACGTCATCGTTATATTTTAAATTATTATATTAACCTGTCCTTTTTTCCTAAAATTGAATGCGTGACTATTTTTGGTTGCAACATTTACTTTCTTGTTACATTGTATACCCAGGGACACACGAAACGAACCTGGTGGATTCCACCGGCCACGAAATGGACAGGAAGGAAGGTACGTAATCATCGCGTAATATTAAAAACCTCACGTTTCTGGTAGCGCTTCGTCAACCGGTACCCGGGCGTCTCCAAAGTCGTTACACCGATCAAACCGAGTGTCGATCAAGTTGGTCACCGTTTTTGGCAACAAGATTCCGTGCGTCCCCCCCTTCACCCGTGCATGGAGACTCCTCTCGTGCGGGATTCACGGTTATTCATTCTGGGTTGTAATTAGATTGGATGAGCAAGCGCGAAAAGGGATACGAAAAAGATTTAAGGAACATGTATTTGATCGGTTCTGCTAGGAGAAGTGGGTACCGAAAACAACCACCTACATGAAAAATCCATTCCATTGCGGCCAAACGGATGGACCCGTTTATCCGATCCGTGATCGCGGACAGAACGTTGAGTGACAAGAAGTGACCTCTGACTTGCATTGAGTGTGTGCTGTCTTGAGGGTTGACGCTTCTTGGACTGGCTTCATCCTCGAGTGAGTCAAATTGAAAGGGGAAGCTTTGTTTGTGTACCTCTTGTAGGATGAGAGTGTATTCACGGGAGTCGGATAGTTTGAAAAAAGGGAACACTCGTTTGTAACTGAATAAATTAAGCGTACGATGCTAATTTTACAATTTATGCGAAAAATCGTACAGAGTTAAAAAGAACAAGAACAACTGGCTAAAAGCTGTTCCACCTACAAGGGAGTAGAGTTGTGTCCATTGAACACATTCGTTTATAATCCGGTTGGAACCCGTTCGAGGCCTCTGCCAGTAGTGGTAAATCAATAATTAGTGATAACCTGAGCGGTGGCGGCAGGAAGTGTCAGGCTGGCTGATAAGCGACCGAACAACCCCTAAATTAGGAGTAACTCACCTTCAACGCACAGGTTGGTAGGTGTTTTGAGATACAAACCAACCAACCGAAAAAAAAAAACGTTGCTGACACAATACAGCTCTTTTAACATGTAAAACGTGTATTTAATGACTACCGGTTAGTATGACGAGTCGCATAAACGCACTGCTAACTTCTACGCAACGTGCAAACGAATACCATTCGAGAATTCATTGTCGAGGTCATAGAAGTGTGTGAGTTTTGTTTTCTGTACTTTGCACGCTGCTCCACCATAGGAAATCCCCAACGAAGGAATCTCGATCGATGGAATACTGCCTGAACCAGAATGGGGAAGCTTACATCCTGAACGTAAAACAAGAACAAACAAGGAAATCCCTGTCTTAATTCAAACAAAGTGAGACCTTTTAACACTTACTTTCAACAAATGCTGCAGCTACCGATATGGTGTTGTTGCGGATAAGCTCGGAAACAAACAAACTAAAAGGCTTGCTTCGGCCTTTCCCCCGAAGATGGTATTCCAAACGGCTTGATTGAAACTGCTGATGTTACGACAATTTTCTGTTGACACACAACTTTAAGTGACCAGCTGATAACACTTTTTCAATACACCACTATTCTTTTACGGAAGCCGATTCAACTATAAGCACTAATCATTGGTGGCTTTTACTTTTACCCTCCCTCTCGTTGAACTCTACGCACTTCTGGAAGGATTCGTTTACTTTTTTACACACAGCGAACACATCACCATCAGCAACGATGAGCACAGCACATATAATAACAAATAAGAACGTACACTATTGAGGAAAGAATTGTACATCCGCACTAGACACTGCAGCACATCTAGAAAAATTTAAAAAACAAGCCACATTTTAATAACGGAATGGTAAATAGAAGCTTTAGTAGCTTCTATTACATACAGGAGGCAAAAGGGTTTTCCAACAGTGAAAAGTATAATTGGATAGACACTAGAGTCACTTCGAATTGTTTCGTTTTACTAATACCACACAAAGAACACTAAAAACGAGGTGTTCGTGCTATCGGAGCGAGTTGTGACGTTATCTCCAGCGATGCAAAAATAACAACTTTTTCTGACAGACTGAATACTTTTAAGATAACTTCGGCGGATGAAAAAACAGTGTGATTTCATCATGTAAAGATTCTTCCCTAACAAGGATAATAGAACAAATCTCAATGACGATACTTTAATCACAATGTTTCAACGACCTCTGATCGCATCCACACAAACTGATCAAGTACTCGTGTCTCGGATGATCGAAGGAAAAACAATTCCTCGAACAACGCACCGGAGGCTTACGAAATTTTGCGCACTACTGAACATCCGCGATGCAGGTGGTTGTGTGTTTCGTTGGCACCCCTCAATGTTGCTAATCGAATCCGCGAGAAGGGAAACGACCACGTCCTATCGTTTTCTGACCGGATGAATTATTTTTGCGGCCCGAAACCTGTCGGCAGATCATTGGCGTTGTTATCGGATCAGGGGCCACGATAAAAGTGTAGGAAGATAAGAAAAGCCTGGTTCCACACGACGGTCAAAGGGACTCGTCTGATAACGGCACAAAGCAGCGCAGGTTTACGACAGCCAGCTCGGTTTCAGACTCTAAAAAGATAGCCAAGGTTACAAAAATTTCACAAAATCATTGTTTTCGCGCTGTGTGGTTTGCCAGAAGGTCTTCTTCTGCCAGCACTGCACCAATCCACCCCGGGCTACCCCTGCCTTTTTTCCTTCCACATCCAACTCGACGAGATTTCGTGCGTACGCAGCACATCCGCAGCAGCTTCGTCTGTCGATTTTTGTACGCAATGGGGTAAATTAGCTCTCGCAACCCCATCGGATCGATCGGGAAGGTGGACACACCTATGGAATACTACTGCACGGAAAACACAGCTAATGGATAATCTTTCCTACATGGATACACTTGTTTTCTCCACACAGTTTTATCACGAACCTTTAGCGAGATTGTCGAGACGAAATTCGATCTCCTCCTACGATCGTTCGCGTTTTCACCTTCTTTTTCTTTCTGCAATTTATCACGTACGCAAGCTTATGTGGTACCGTCACTATCGTTTCATCATCACCAGCACTTTGTGCACTGTATTTTACCAGTTTTCCATTCGCTGACCGTAGGTTTTGCAAAACGATTTTGTGAAAACGAATTGCGAGAGCTGATTTGCAGAAATCAACCTTGCGATCGTATTGCTTTTTCAACGACTGCACAGTGTTTTGACGTTCGTGCAAGATCGAGGTCGAACCGTTCCCTCGGGTGCACTCAGTTCCGGATTACTATGCAAACTGGGTTATTTTACTAAATAAATGTATATGATGGCCGAAGTCCTAGCTGAAAAACGAAGATACACACTACTGTTTTTCAGATAAAAGAGATTATGGGCTGTTTCCTTTACTAAACATACTATTTGGCACAAGGGAAGCTGAATAAGTCCGGTCCACGAAATGGATCCGAAACAAACCCATCACTACATGTCGCTTTTTTGATGTTTGAAACGTCACGTTAAAAGTAGTGTTGGCAGATTCTGGATTCGGAGCACTCGAAGATTCGCTCCCTTTGTAAAAGATTGGTTTAGATTTGAATTATTTGTTATTTGAATCAGATTTCATTTGTTTAAGACTCACGGGAGTTAACAGTAGTGATTTGAATGAGATAAATATTTTAATGAAATTTTCAGACTGGCATACATTGGTTTACATCGTCTCGCGACAGTTTGATGGATTGAGATTCGGATTTGGAGACTCGAATTCCTTCTCTTTTTGATTTAATTTTGATATTAAGTTTAAGGATCATACTGGGAAGTTAAAGGATCATTCGCCATGTGGCGAACATTTGAAAATATATTAAATGAATTGAAATGAAATGGATCCCTGCAGGGATTGGATTTTCCCATCACTCGGTCAAACAAGGTTGAACTGGTAATCAAAATATGCGATCAGTACGCAGCCAACCTAGGCAGCGAACGCATCCAATACCCGTTTTAAATCAATAATGTATCGTTAGTATGTTTTATTGATTTGTTTTCAAGTTACCATTGTAATTTTCGCTAATGTCTTCATAACAATTTTCGGATATTAAAATTAAATACCATACAATATACCCAATATGTAGAGATGTAACAATAACCAGTATTTACATTGAGTAAACGATAAAATACATATTTCGTACGATTAAATTAGCTTAAGATTACAATTTGTTGTGCATCGATGAGATTCCTATCTTAAACGACAATAGGGAGGCAGCAATCCTGTTCAAGTCATCCCGGAACGATGCTCTCATTTGGCGATGTATCGATCGAGGTTGTTCCAGTTGCAGGAGTAGTCGATCTGCAGCAGACCCTTCTTGCTTAAGCTGAAATGTTGCGGCGTGTAACATACGTTAGCATTGGTCGCTGCGATCGCGATGGCGGTGGCCGGATCCAGCATCTGGCTCGGGCGCCTAGCGAGGCTCATACTCTGGCTCACGACGCTGACACTGCGGGACCGCCGCCTCGTGGGGCTCGTGCTGCTGGTGGTTGCGTACAGTGGCACGTGTTCCGCCTCCTGCCGGGCACACTCGAGGCAGTCGTTCAGCGTGTAGTAGTTGTGCTGATCGGACAGGATCGTCCCGGCCACCGACGGTGGGCCCATGCTCATCGATGGCGGCACCAACGGCAGCGCGTGATGATAGTGGCCATGATGTGCCGGCGGTGGTGGAGGCGGAGGCGGCGGTGGCAGTGGCATGTAGCAGCAGCTCGGTTCGTAGTACTCGTACGATGGTGGTCCGGGAAACTCCAGCTGGGGCAGCGGCTTCGGAAGGACGATCGGGCGTCTGCTAGAAGCGCTCTTACCGAAGCCGGGAGTGTGGAGTCGCAGGGCCGACATCGAACTGTCACACGAACTTGGCTGTTCCGTGGACGACGTTTCCAGATCTGATCCGAAAAAGAAAGTAAAGCGAATGGTTAATCAGTACTTTTGTTTCATCACTTTTATTATGTTTAAGACAAACTGCAAATTTTATTAAAACTTGATCGTATTTCGCTTTTGGATCAAAATCTTTGCCACAGTCGCTTCCTCACGAAAGTCGTCCACATTGCTTTATTCGTACGGTCATTTAATTCCGTGCGGTTGTCTTTCCTTTTGGTGACACCAAGATCCGAACGGTGGTATTTAACGGAATGTCACTCAAAAGGGAAGTTGAAAACCAGATCACCTCGATCGACTTTATATGGAAGGGAGGCAACTCTGGTGGAAATGCCTCGATGGAAAGGATTTGCCAAAAAACGGTCAATTATTTAAAAACCTTCGATATGACCTTCGTAAGAATATTTGGCCTGCATTCACTTCAAGCAAAACTTCACCGCATCGTGGAATAGTGCACCCAAAAGTGCACAAGCTAAGTAATGCACTTTTTTCTACAATATAACCACTTAATCACACTCGAACTTTCCCTAACTGATTACTCCAAAACGAATTACAATAACGAGAGCAACACCAAGGGCCCAATTATCGCATTATCGCACAAACCCCCTTGGGCTTTTCTTGGATGTCCCGAGAGCGAGTCCCCCATTTTACAGCCCATTTTTGTTCACACACACTTACATCGCACTCTAACGACCAATTCCGGTCGTTTTTCGTACATCGTTCGTCTTCTTCCGCTGCGGGATGATAGTTTCCGACACGAGATGATCACAACACAGGCTTGGAAAAGTTTATCACTTCCTCCGCTGCACTCAAGTAATTAGTGCAAACTATTTTGCGCGGGTGGGAAAACAATGTTCCCGAGATATGTAGCAGTAATTGACAGGGAATTGGTGGTTGGCATAACCTCTTGCACATTAAAACACTCTCCTCCACTCGGAGTCACATTGCGGGTACAGCGGGCTATCTTGCACGAGACAACCTTGTGCACTCGTTTTCCTGGATGAAAATGGAACACTGGGCCACGGGAACACCGACAACTTTTGCACCTGCACCACCAAACGCGAGACCTTCGCGATGCTCTGCTCCGAAAGCCGATCTGCTCGGGTGCATGATCGCACGGTAAATGGTATAACCGGTGCGTCCGTCGCCGTACGAAAGGCCATGGATAAGTGCGAACAAACACGTTGCTGGTTAAGAAAAAATAAGCCAGCAACCCTTAGTATAGGCTTCGGTTCGTTTCGGTAGCAGCCTTCCGGGCCCGCTGAAGAGGCCGCCATTGCCCTATGCGGTATACCGCCATGCTGTCGTTCGCTATCGTTGTCTGGAGCTGGACACACATTCGCGTCGGCGCGAAACGCGGAAATCCAACCGCCGTGGCCTTAGTACCAAACCCTACCCGCCGAGGAAATGGGAAATGCGAAGACGCTCGTCGCTGTTGTGCTGTGTTGGAACGCGTGTTTCTCCTCTTCGGCGATTGTGTTTTCCTGTTTTGCTTCCAAGTCCATTTGCTTCGAGCCACTCGTTCGTTCACCGGCGAACGAACTCGGACTCTCGGTTCCCTATGTTGGTCAAAGTTCCGTTGCCTGCTTGTTCCAACCGAACCCCTTCCAACGATTTCTTTACATACCAAAAAGGGAAGATACAGATCAGAATTGAACAGACTCTGGACTGGTAGAGAATCCGTCGGCAGAAAACCATGACCCGATCGAATCGGGAGAGTTCACAAACGCATAGTAGTTTCTTTTTTACGCTTCTAATCCCCCCGGAATGTTTATCTAACGAGGCTGAGGGTGTGTGGAGAAAAGCCTCAGTAATTTTTTCGCGAGTATTTTGTTTGTTTGTCTCGTATGCAAACAACAAACAAATCATCCGTTGCGTGATGAACGCGCATTATTTAACCCAAAATAGAGTGTGTTGAAACTTAACAACGAAAAACTAAAAAAAAACTGGAGAAAAAATAATAAAGGTTTACATAAACATTGTTCAAATAGCACTGTATCAAACGCCGAAAGTGAGAAGAACATGTAGCAAAGGAAAACAACATACTAAAATATCTCATAGACGCATTCCATCGTTCATTCATTAGTGATAACATTTTAAATCTTGACTGAAATTGAATTAAACGTTGTCTTTTCGTCAAAAGTTTAAAGACTCAAAGTTTTGTTTTCCTCCTTTGATACTCCTGTTGAATATTCTCTCTATTTGTTACACTTTATCCTTTTAAATGAATTAATTATGCATGATTTTAGCATTCCCGATGCATGATTTAAGCATGATTTCCCATTTTATTTTAAATCCCTCGAAGCTTCTGATCACGCGATGATCGAGCATCATGATCATTCGATCGTGTTCCGAGCAAAATTAGGCCACCAGTTTGTTCGTCACACGACACACAAAATCTCTGTCTCAGTTCACCCCGTCGTGAAGCTTTTCTCCGGCGCGTAATCCTTCACCCAGTCCAAGCAAGCCATGACATACTGCCGATCAATTCCCCAGTTTTATTGGCCAGTAAGTCGCAATGGCTAAATAAAATCAATCAAAACGAATTCAGATTCGTTTTTCTTTTCCCGCTTCACTTTCGGCGCGTCATGCAGCTACAGAGCAGTTTTGGGGTTTTACTGGTGTTCCAGTTTCTGTTGTTTTTCCGACGAAGGATCGATGGCGGATCGATGGCGGATGATGAAATTGGCTGTTACGCAGCCGCACACTGGAGCCGATTTGTTTCTACGTTCGGTGCAGCCACTCGAGCACCGATAGTTTATTTTTGGCAGATCGATTATGCTTGCACAATTATACCAATTATGGATGGTATACGGTAGGAATAGGTTGCTCGTGAACACGGAAGACAAGTGATTGTCTTACACGGTTCAGTTTTTAGCAAAATCGATTGACATGTTGCTGAAGAGAAAGTTATGAGATTCATTTAAGAAAATACTGTATTTTGCAGACAATTCAAGTTTTATACCATTAATTTTACTATACACTGTACCCATAAAGTCAGTACACAGCAGGCTAAACCAGCTACAAAGGCCATTTACTTTGTAAGGAACCAATGTATTAAAAAAGTAAAAATGAGGGATTGTTTCTGGCACTATCCTCTTCATTTTGATGTAATTTGGCCGCGATACGACTTTGGGTTGCCGAGATATGGTCAAAATAGTGTCACAACACCCTAAACACGCACCAAAAAAGTGAATACACAGCAGAATGTTTCATCATGTTTTGTATTGTAGTTTGCTGTTGCGTGGTATTTTGGTGGTTGTTTGAAGTTTTATGACATAAAATGAGAACGTTTTAATTCAGTTCAACTGTGATTGATAACAAATTCACTTCTTTTTTGGCCCAAAATGGCCAGAAGCGGAACTCCTTTGCAGAAGAGGTTTGATATCATCCAATTGTTCGAAAATGTAGCAACAAGTTAGTATGAAGATGCTATTTTACTCAATATAAACCAAACAACAGTAGCTAGAGTGGTTTAGCAACGGAAAAACGAGGACGGTGTTGCAATTTGATCGAGAAACGATAGTTTTACCGTCTTATCGAACCGGATGTGGCGCATGATTGAGACGATTGTGGCTGCTGGGCGCAATATAAGTGGCCAAAACGGTGTTAACAATAGTGTATGAGATCTATGCTGACATACTGATCAATTTGGCTTTTATAATTTGCCGATTCCCTACCCTTCTTGCACCCATACAGCCCCATACTATGACTAGTGATGAGAATAACAATTCTTTTTAGAGATTTGAATCAGAGTGAATAATCATAACGATGATTCGAATCTTTAAGTCACTCTTTTGTGATTTAAAACGTGTAAAATGATTTATTAACCTTCGAGGTGATTTGAAACCTTAACTGGGATTCGAATCCCAAAAGAATGAACGAGTGGGTAAAAGAGTCGCTAGTCGCCATAGAGATTCGAGTCCCAAGTTGTGATTCGAATCCCAAGTTGTGTTTCGAATCCCAAGTTGTGATTCGAATCCCAGTTTGGGAATCACTATATGGGATTCGAAACCCAAAAGAATGAACGAGTTGGTAAAAGAGTCGCTAGTCGCCCATGTAGTGATCCCAAACTGGGATTCGAATCACAACTTGGGATTCGAATCACAAATTGGGATTCGAATCTCTATGGCGACTAGCGACTCTTTTACCAACTCGTTCATTCTTTTGGGATTCGAATCCCAGTTAAGGATTCAAATCAAAGGGAGTCACAAAAACTATCTGTTAGGATTTAAATCGTTCATTCAATATTAAGATTCGAATCACTCACTCATTCTCACTCAGAGCGCACATCACTAACTATGACGCCTTCACCTTGGTATTTAGCGTATAGCGGGATTCAGTTCTACCGTGGGTTTTCTCCACACTTTTATGTTACCATCCCTTCGAAAAATAGTCAATTTACTCTTGCTCTTTACTTGCATTGTTCTGAGAACCCGAGGGAATTGTTTATTTAGTTTTTTTTTGAGTCTAATCACATCGCCAGCGGTGCCATTGCGAGAATTCTTACGTTGATTGTATGCTTTTAAGTTGAATTTGTGCATGATTTTTGAATAGATTCAACACTGATTGATAGGCCATACCTCTAATAAAATATTGTCCACCAGTTTGGCCACTTGTTTTGGGCCCAGCAGCCACAATCGTCTCAATCATGCGCTTCATCCGATTCAGTATGACGGTAAAATGATCGATTCTTGATAATTTTTCAAGAAGGCTAACCATTTCACATCGCTAAACTACTCTTACTACCGTATTTATGTTCCAGTTCAATAAAATAGCTACTTTATTGTACCGTTTTCCTTCATTTTTATGTAATCGGATGATATCAAACCTCTTCTGCAAAGGAGGTCAGTTTCTGGCCATTTTGGGCCTAAAAATAAGTGAATTTGTTATCAACCATTGATGAATTGATTAGAACGTTCTCATTTTATGTCATAAAACTTCAAACAACCACCAAAATACCAGGCAAAATCAAACTACAATACAAAACATGATGAAACATTCTGCTGTGTATTCACTTTTTTGGTGCGTGTTTAGGGTGTTGTGGCACTATTTTGACCATATCTCGGCAACCCAAAGTCGTATCGCGGCCAAATTACATCAAAATGAAGAGGATAGTGCCAGAAACAATCCCTCATTTTTACTTTTTTAAAACATGGGTTCCTTACAAAGTAAATGGCTTTTGTAGCTGGTTTAGCCTGCTGTGTACTGACTTTATGGGTACAGTGTATTTGTTTATCTAAACTCATTGCTGTACTGGATGCAACTTGCAAGCGAACCGGAAAATTCTAATTAGAAAACTTTGCCCACCTTGGTATGCATTCCCTTTTTCGTCGCAGCAGGTCATGAAACGGTAGTATTTCCACAACACAAAACACTACCTCACATTGCGCGGCAAAAAGCCCTCCCGCCACGATTCTTCACGCTTCATTGATCCATTTCATGCACATATTGGTTTTTGCCAAAGAAGCGGTCTTCTATCGGTATCGTAATGGTGGCAACCGGTAATTCACCATAACCACCACCGTTTAGCCTAACCGCGGAGTTGTTGGTACCCCCATCGGCATGCTAGACCGACGACGACGCTGGTCATTTGTCAACATCAGCCTACTGGCCACCTAGAGACGGCCCCAGGCTTTGGAGTCACCGCTTTGGAAACACTCGCTTTGCAGCTTTTCTTTTGTGCAATCGCTGCGGTTATTAGGCTCACTTGCAATAGTTGACGCATTTCACGCAAGAATGAAACCATCCCCGGGGTGGGTAGTGGTGGGGAAATGCATCCAGTTCAAGTTGCTGGCAAACGAACCGGACAAACAGGTTTCGTCCAACCGCGCTTTCCGCCGGGCATATACCTAGAATCCCGCTCGATGGCCGACATACAAACGGACGACCCAGGCCTATCTTTCCTTCTCCCAATGGCCCCAAAGGCATACGGTGCACTTGAATTTGTGCCAATACAATTTATGCCCTCATTTCGGGCCGTCCCATGGGGCGAGGGGCAACCTCCTGCCGTGTGAGCCTCATTATTTAGGTCTCACCTACTTATGAATTTTCTCTTCTTCGGGCTGAGCCTACTTCGATCTCCTGTGATGATCTAGGACTTCCCTGTGGCGAAAATATCATCGGTTGGTTTCTTCCAAACAGTTTGAGGTCTATTCAAATTGTCTGCGGGACTTGGACGCCACGCGAGGGCTGAACGTTGAAAGCGATAGTACTGCGGCTCGACCGTGGAAAAGGTGATTTGCAGTGGCCACTATTTCTTGTACACCGTGTTCAAAAGGCACCACTTTGCGAGCCGATGGTGCATGTGCTTTCCGGCCTGCTATAGCAGGAAGCAATCATCACGTCCGCTTGCACGGTTCAATTAATCGTGATGGCGGCAAACTCCTTCCGGAAAAGCTGGAGCTGGGGCTACCAACCTGTGTATGAGCTGTAGACATGTTCGTCTCCGCCGATGCTATCCTCGTCCATAACGGTATCGTAGCGTTCGGTGTAGAATCCATCCTCCTCGTCCTGCTCCTCGTCTCCCTCGTCGTCCTCTTCGCCCATGTCGCTCGGTCTTTCGTCGAGCTGTTGGGACCCCTCGAGCAGGTCGTGGTCCTCCGCTGCCAGCATCTCGAGCTGCTGCTCGTCCTGATGGCCGTGGGGCGATTGATGATCGATCAGTTCCTGCGCGTCCGGATCGAAGTCCGGATCGATCAGCTCGGCGCTGGAGCACTCGCGACAATCCAGCTCGTTCAGCTCGCCGGGCACGTAGTAGAACTTGGTCTGTATCGGTTCACCGGCGGGCGACGGGGGTACCTCGGACTCGGACGTTGGATCCAACACTTGCCTTAAACGAGAAACGACAAGAAAGTATGAGTGTAAGAAGATACAGTTATTGGTGGTGAAAAGAGGAGGACCTGGAGTAAATTATAGGTACTCCAGCGTCACGGTGGCTTGGCAGCTGACAGGCCTTGCCTTGGGTATGCATATTCTATTAGGTGACGCACCTCATCTGCATGGAGATGGCATGGTGCTGGCATTAATTAGTTTCCCTCCGTCAAACGGGACACACAAAGACCACAACGATGACGGTGATTAAAATGTCTGACCACAAGTGGCAAGCCGTGCCAGGGCAGAATGAGGACAGTATCCTGTCTCCATTGGCGACAAGAAAAGCTCCTCCGTGCGATCGGAGCGCGTTCCACACACATAGTTTTTCAAATAAAATCAAATCCAAACGGCAACCGGTTCCTTCGCTGGCTACGACCTTCAATTCTTCGACGGTATGTACCCTCCGTCATGCGCATTCCGCATTCGCTTCCGAAACCGAATGGCAATGAAAGTGTGCCTGAGCCAGCGCAAATGGAATAGGGTTGACCTTGTGTGAAGCATTATATGCGTTATGACTCGCCGCTAAATTAGATGCATGAAGATGCAAATTAAATTAACCGTATTAGTTATTCCAACCGGTAGCCTTCACGGTGGTTATATAAGACGCGCTCCCATCCCTCAGCGAGCATTCCAATTACCGGCGACCCGTTTCCTTTATTTCTTGCTGCTTCCATAACGAATTGATTGGAAACGCGACCTAGAGGAGTGTAGAACCTTGCGAATTCTAAGCTCCTTACTTACTTGCGAATGTAGACGTAGTTCTCCATGTCCCACGGATCGACGTAGCGCCTGTTGAAGATGGTGTTCGGACCGTCCTCGAAGATCGCACGCCGAGCGTAATCGGACTCCTCGGCCGAGTCGTACTCCTTGGCGGAGTAGTAGATCGATTCCGCCGTCCGGCGCGATGAGGCAAAGCTATCGAAACCAGCGTACGCCGGCATTTCGGGCACTGCCTTTTTCCCGGGGTCGTATGAAATCAAACAGAGTAATAAGGTGCAGGTATACGATATTGGGGAGAACAACTTCGTTCGCCGTTGACGATGAGTTGATGCTGCTCTTTGGCACTTTTATGCTGTTGAAGAGAAAGATTTACATTCTCGGATTAGACTTTGATCGGATGATTTGGGTTTGATAACTGTGATGGGATTTTTGGGACCTCCAGAGATTAAAATATGTTGCCGAAACGTCAGAGGTCAGGAGTTGGCGTTCGAACCCGCACGACCCAACAGTGTGGGAGACTTGATATTGAACCAGGTTTGGCAATTTTTGGGATGATGTTTATGCCTTTGATACCCTTATTAGACGAGGACTTTATCCGTCATATTTTCCCAGAAGTTTTCTGCCAAACGCGATTGACAGATATATTCCTTCCAGAGTAATCGGGAACGACCGGTTCCGATTTTCTTTCGACTGGAATTTATATGTAAAAGTGACGATGTGTTTACTTTTTGCTCTGTTGTTTGCAACAGATTTTGTTCATTACTCTAGGATGAAGAATACGCTAAATTCAAATTCATGTAAATGGTCAAATAACTGCAAAACCCATTCTGTGAAACTTTGTGTTATTACACGAGCGGACATCATTTTTATGTCAAACGCCCTGCCAGAGCCTACTTTGATAGTGAAGGTCTGGGCAAAGATGACAGATAAAATTCTCGTCTAATAAGGGCATAAAACAACAATAGTGACAACTTCACAAATATACTCTTTAAACTAACAACACAACATTTGTAAAAAAACCCCTCGCAGAGGTGCGCCTTCCTCTGGCAAACCACACAGCGTTGGATTAACAACTTTCTCCCGCAACAACGCACGCAACTGTTTCGAAACGGCATCACAAGCCCGCGCGCGCAAGTTTGCCGAGGCGTAGGAGCGTCTTGTTTATGTTTGTGTCCGTTGGCGTCCAAGCCAAACGGAACGGATGCTGCCTTCGCCGTTGACCGTTGAAAAAAGGAAAATAAAAAAGCGTAACTACGCTAACCGCAGAGGCGCGGACCAGCGCGGTGGGATGGACTGACCGTCGGCGTTAGTCGTCGCAAGCCTTGGTGATCTTGGAAGCAAAGTGGAGATAAATATCGGAGGAAATTGAAAACGGCATTGTGGTGCACACCCGCGGCGAAATGGAAACCTGAATGGAATGAATCAGCCCACCACCCGATGGTGAAAATAGTTTTCCAACCGAGGAGCCTAAGTGGAAGGCTTCACAGCTTTAAAAGGCTTTGGAAAATTATCATCGAACTACGCAACCTCATCAAAACCCAACGGGTGGCGGGTAAAGGCGTATCAACATTTATCAGCGATCATGTCAGCCTTTTCAAATCGAAACATTGGACGATCATGTAAACGCACCTGGTGTGCGTCGTGTCATGCAGACGAAATGCATGGAAAGCCGTGAACATTTATGTTTACATCCGATGCGTGGCAAAGATGACATGATGGACGTAACATATTTTTCACCCAACCACGCTTCTAGTAATGCTTTAATTTCGGGTGCTATAAATGTTATAACAAGACTATGTAACTTCCCCTTTCCATCGTACATAAATGCGATATGCTGAATTTGTCATAATCTTGCTTAAATTTACAGTCCTTTTCCCGACCGTTATGCAACGACACACTCGCACACTCCATTCCATCGGGATTAACGTTTCCCATTTCAACGTTTCCTTACAAATTCCCTCTTCGTAATGAGCCTGGCCTACTGCTTTCCCTCCATTACCTCGCAATCAAGCGAGCAGGGTTTTCCGTTCCTACACGTAATTTCTTCCCAAATGACAAAAGGTTACTACCGCCAACGAAGGAGGCATTGCTTCCGCATTGGATGCATTTTCCAGAGTTATTGAGGTGATGTTTGTCGTGACTTTTGCCCGGTTTCCTGCGTACACCCGCCATTCCAATTAGAAGCAGTTTTCTTTTCTTTTTTTTTTTATATATTTGATACAAATCCTAAAAGTTCTGACCACTGTCTTACACGTCCGTCCAAAAACTGCCCGTCCTTTCGCTTTCTCTTGCTGATCGTCGCTCAATCCTCTCACCAAACGAACCCTCTTTTTTGTAACTCAGGATCTTCAGATTCTCTCTTGTGCCTCTCTTGTGTTGATAGCTAATCCTTTCATGACACATTCTCATTTTTCGTTACTCTCCAAGTTTCTTATCTATTCTATTCTCTACATTACCTCACGGCATACATTCTCATTTTTTCGTTACTCTCCAAGTTTCTTATCTATTCTATTCTCTACAATGTTGTTTGGACCAAATGTGTGTGTGTGTGTGTGTGTGTGTGTGATGTCAAGCACGCAGCCAGTTTATGGTCGCATTAAAAGCTCGTTTTCGGAAAAGCGTTGTTGGATTGCTCACTTGAAATTAAATTGCCACCGTGTTTGATCGCGTAAAAAGTGCAATTCAATCCCGTTGCATGGAGTGTTTATTTTGCGCACGACCACAAAAACTGCCCCTCGATTACATATTGTCGCCTTTCTGCGCCCAATTACGTCAACACGCACTCGGAGGTAATTTTCGGCTGCTCCACACCGATTTTCTTCGTTTAATAACTGTGAAAGCGAAAGCCAAATGTTATCTTCTGAAGCGTGTGCCAAAAAAGAAAAAAAAACAGAGAAACGTAACAACGCGACATTAGATTCAAGAAAATCCCAGCGGGAGGTAACGACACAACGACAGCGCAGGGTAAACCCGCCCAAGCTCAGTTGACAGGAAAATCCGATTTTTCCTCCGTCCTACGGATACCGGTTTACGCTACGATGGACACCGGGTTTTGCCGCGTAAACGTTCATTTCATGGTACGCGAGCGATTGGAAACGTTTGCAACGACATCAAATGCGGCCTGCGCAATCGGGCGACATTGGAAGGCATCCAATTTTCCATCCACAGACGCCAGGCGGCACCACCGCCATTTTACTGCTAATCGTTTGGCCAATAGAGAAACATCACGCGGGTTTTATGTCCCTCTTCCGACATCCGGTGGTGGTTTCGGTTTGAACACTGACTGCTTTATGGTTGAGATTAAGACCAAAAAACGGGGTGGGCAATAAATATGTCCGCGCACGACATGTTTCCAATGAGGTATTAAGCTTTACGAGCATTTAGCAAACGATCAAGTGAATGACAATGATCGGATTGATTGGGTAATATGAACGGATTTTCATCTAGCTAGACTTGAAACTTGAATAAATCAAGCCAAAGTATACATTTAACACCTCATGGAGTTAATTAAAACGGTTTCTAATTCCATTGCAAAACACCCTTGAATTAAAGGAAAATTAAATTTTCCTACTAAACACTCCCCGAACTTTGAAGACGAAGCACGCGAACTAAGAGAGGCGTGTGGTACGCGAAAAACTGCACACTCAGGGCGGCACCGGTTTGTAATTACACGAAGGCAAAGCCACGTGCCGCGCTGCACGAATGCGTTTCGGTTGCGAAGCGAAATTCTGGGGCCATTCGCCTAATGCGCAGGTGTGGTGATCACGAACGAAACGATAACGATCCTTACAACCCCAAAGCACCTGGTGTTTGCCGGATTGCTTGATATCCCCAGCTTTATCTTGTCCGATGAAACACGGAGAGACTTTCGGAACACTTTCTATGATACGAAATTTGGGAAACCCTTTCCCAAAACCGAGTGAGAGTTGAAAGAATGGATTGCAAAGCATAAATCATTCGTGCACCCTCTCACTCTCGCTCTCCCACTGAAACTTGTTTGTAGAGGACCGAAAAGGAAAAGCCAATGTCTCAAGCCAGCGATATCAGCTGGCACCGAGAGTTCTTTGCATTCTCATTTTGGGTGAAAATCGAAAATGGACTCCAAATCGAGCCTCAAGCAGTCAAAACAATGGAGCACTCAACAACAAGGGCCGACTTTGAAGTGCGGTTGGAGAACAAATAATCATCCACCACCTAGTTTGAAGATGAGTATGGTGAATGGTCGGGTAAGATGCAGATGAAGTGCCCTAAACCTCGTTGGGAAGCTCACTGGAACGCCATTATGGAAAACTAGTTTTGATTCGATGAGCTAACAACGACGCACTATTACTCCAAGGCGAGGGTTCGATCTTACCCCGATTTTCCCATCGGGTCGGAATGGGGGGGGGGGGGATTTCTCTCGCAATTTTCAACCCACCGTCGATTATCGTACGTGCGTGCGTGTGTGCATTTGAACCGTCGATTGAAGAGATGGTCAGTGGTGCCATCAGGAAAGCCGCACCCTTCAATATTCGGTTAAGGTCATGTGTGCGATGCGCATCGATAAACGTGCGCCAGCATGTAAATGATATAAAGCATGGTCCAGTACCTCACACTTGCGTGGCTGTTATTAAGGGAAAAACGCGGCTATACATCGTTCGTGTACCACCCAGCACCCCGCTCGCTGGTCAGGTGCAACACGCGGGAAGGTCACGCGCCCAGTAACACCCCGAAGAAGTCACGGAGCGCTGCAGGGAGGTGTTTTTTGAAGGTTTGTTTATTTTCGTACCAGCCGATGTGGCTTCTGCTCGATCACGAAGGGTCGCTGCACAGGGTGCTTGATAGGTGTAATAACAACAACAAGCGCTAGCGCTAAAAACAATCCTCAAAAGCACCGAAAAAGCTTCTTGACTTCGCGGGACATCGCGTTGCGCAATGGAGCGGAGTTGTTGCCTACGGTGCGCAATATAGATATGTCCATCGGGCGTGAATTCCAGCCACGTTCGAATGCGAGGACTGCCCTGCACGCATACATGATCTAGTGAGTTGGTCAAATTAACTAGACCTACTTATTCTTCAAACGAACAAACCGAACCCCGAATCGGGCGGTGTGCAATCGTTTTGTGGTGTTCGTTTCGTTATTTATGCCCATTCTCAGACGGTTTCCAACGACAAAAATGTATCATAACGCAATAAAACAAAACCTTATCGATATACCTGGCACGATTTGAAGCAACCTGGTCTGCATTCCAAAGCTAACCCATCCATGCCCATGAAAATTCTTTTTGTTTTGGTTTGATACTCGCAGGTCGATACTTGTTTAGGATTTCTTTTACCTCGAAAGGCATCATTTGTGCACCAAAAAATAATTTAAAAGCTAATAAATGAACAAACGCTGAAAGATTCAGCAAATCTTGCTATCTTTAAAGCGAATGATACAAAAGACTTCAACGCGACGACAGGCGACGAACACGTGAACCAAAACAAAAAAGCGGTAAAAATTTGACGGAATCAAATCATTTCAATGCACCAAAAAAAAGTATTTTAATCTTTAATTTTCTTAACCATTTAAATCTAAAACGGAGAACATTTTCCCATAAGAATCCTCTGCTCTTAATTGAAAGAAAGCGTGTGAGGCTTGACATCAAACCGCTTATAAAAAGTTTCCTATAATGCGGTTAGAATAGCGGTTGACCGCAGATAACCTCCCCCCAATGTTCTAGGTATCGAAAAAGAGAAAAAATGGGTCCATTGTTCATCTCCCTCGAAAAATCCCACCAAAAACTCACCGTCCGCGCATGAATCGAGCGATATTTCTCGCGTTGTTCTTTGTGTCGTGGGAAATTCCCAATATTGAGCAACGCGGTTTTGTAGAAAATTGCTGACCCGTGGTCCTAAACTTCCCAACGCGACAAATCTTAATCGTACCTTGAGCCGGTGGTTTCGTACTGCTTTATCCATCGGGACAATGCGCACAAAAACACAAATCCCTATCATCATACGGAGCGTGAAGAATGGACACGCGCGACATCGTCCAAAGACGGTGGATCCAACGGTAAGTGCACAATGTCCGGCGAGCTGTTTGTTTTTCAATTGACATTGCGCAAATTGACTTCCAAAGTAGCATCGGCTGAGTCAACTGATACTTCACGACGACGAGAATATTAGATGACCAGACAGAGATAGCGAGAGAAAGGAAAACACAACCTGTGGAATGTGCAGTGGACAACAACAAAAAAAAAGCTTCATAACTTAAAACAAAGCCAACCATCTGATGCTAACTCCCCCCCTATCATGCTGTCGCGTTGATCTTGGCCTACAAATTTATGGTCAGTATGGACAAGAAAAAGGCAACCCATCCGTGGCTCAATGACACTTCAATGTGTTCCCGCACCTTTAAGCACCGGCAGAAGTACTTATTCAGTGAGCTTACTAATTAAACGACCTTCCAAAATGCCGTTTCTCAAACGGTGACGTGCGGTAAAGTTACGCGAGGTAGAAAATCCAACTTTACAGCTTAATCACACACTAAAACTATCCCCCAAAGTGACAAGCGATTCAAAGGTGTCTGTGGAACGCAGCCATCTCTCATAGTCTCATAGAAAGGAGTTTCTGTATAAATAACTTTACAAAGAGTCATTTCAAGCAGACCGAATCTTACGACATTTTCTCCTTCGATGGAGATGAGTAATGTTTTACGGTACCATCTACTCGCATTTTATGGCAGATGTGGTTTGTGTTAACAAAAACGGTAAGAAAGCACACAGTTTATGCTGCTCCAAGAACCTCCAAAGGTGCATCATAATGCTTAACCAAGGCTGACGAGAAAAAATAATAAAATAATACGGCTAGCTTCGTGCTTGTTGAGCAATTGTTTACAAACGTTGAGTTGCGCACCAACGGCGAAAGAACTTGCCATTTCTTCCGCGGGTTCGTCGCTTCGACGGTGCATCAGCTCGCCCAGTTCACTTAAACCGTGCGGGAAGAGTCGAGTGTTGGAAAAAGAAGAAAACGCAAATGGCTTCTCATTTCCGGTCGGCAAATGCAACCTCCGGGGCACACATGGGTTCGTGACGGTGGAACCGGTTCATCACTTCCGACTGGCATCTTCCGAGGGCTGCGGGCGATCGTGCAGGTGCAGGGTTTGAACTTTACCATTTCATTTCTACCATCATTTATTTTATACTTCATCTTCCACGATTGCCCACGGGATAAAACCTTGTTGCGCCGGGTTGCATTTTCCCTTCGGTTTTCCCACCGAACGGGTTTTTTTTTTCAGTGTGAAAATGTACACACGTACGCTCGTCTGCCAGAGGAAATTCGGTAATAGCAAATACTACCTCCGTTCCGATGGTCAACCCGGGGTCTTCACGAGGCCTCTTAATGGCTCTGCGAGCGATCGGCACTTCCGGGGCCACCGTTCCGATTGATTCCATCCGGTGCCAAGGAGAGCACGATGTACGAATCAATTTGTGTGCGCGAAAAAAGGCTCCGGCAGGGCTTGTTAGGTTGGCAAATTTTTCAATTTTGACTACTTTGAAGATCGGAACCCAGAAGGCGGAGGGAAAGGAAAGTAGGCAAACGAAAACGCACTTCGTTTCGTGGAAAAAGGCTTGAGAAAGTATATTATGTTGCGTGGTCGGGTGAAAAACGAAAAGAAATCATCTGCCAACCACGACACGCACGCTGGTTATGACGATTTTGACATACGGATCATGTGGGCTTTGTATCTCCCAAATGCGTGCGATGCTAATGGCCAAACGCTAAACGATGGTTAGGCACGTGCAAAAGGCAACCGAAACGAGCAGAAAAACCTCCTTTCGAAACCCTACCGCGAAAGCGGCCGAGTGTGCAAAACCTTGGAGTGAGAAAAATATGCTTTTCCAACGCACGATACCGCCGACGGTGAAAAGGCAGAGGCAGATTGCGATCTTTCGTGAACACTTTTCTCACACCTACTTGTCTGAAGAAATTATCTTTCTAAATGTCCCTTCAAGCGGTAATGGACGTTTAAGTTAGACAGCAGCATCCGGAACTGTAAAGAAAATGGTTCGACGAAGAAAAATACCTCGAGTTTTAGAAAACATGATGTAGTTGCTTCGCAAATGTCGTTTTTAAATGCCATTACTCATAGAAGGTGTTGTCATTGTAACAAAGCTACTATTTCTGCGGAAGATGATAAAATAAACATTGGATTAAAGCGCTCATGTAAATTCTTCATCATGCCAAAGCATAATAAAACCATCTAACTTCAACCACAACCGAGCCGAAGGCATCTTATTTCATTAGCTTAATTTCATTCGTAAAACGCGATGTTTGTTCCCGGATGTCCCATCGAGCATCTCAGACGAAGAAGAAAACCACCGATTCGGACAAGAACTACCACAAGCGACGAGACATCGGAAATCAGTGAAAGTTTGTCCCGTTTGCTAAATAAACCACCTGGCGCATTAGGAAAAGTGTTTTAGTTTTTCCCTCTTTTGACCAAAACTTTGGCTAGTGGGAAGCAAAAAAAAACATGCCGCTACTGTTCCGATCGTTCCATTGACCCCCGCCGCGCGTCTATGGGCGATTTCTTCTGGGTGGGTTTCTTTTCCTTTCCTTCCGCCTCGAAAGTGTGAACATTTCTCACGGATAGTCCCCCCCCCCCATTGAAAACTTTGGACGCCGGTTTGATCGGTATCTGGGGCCAGCTTTACCACTCGCTATAAAGTGATTATTTATTTTAAATAGCCACGACAGTTGAGGCGGAAAATGCTTGGAAAGGCTTGGACGTGATCGCATACATTATGCGACGGGAAGGGAAACGAATTACACCGACGTAGATTAATTGCCCCTTTCTCTGTTGCAAATTAGCCCTTGTGGCAAGAATCATCTCCGCATGCACAAAAACAGACAATAGAATATAACACTATCCAATTAGTACGGATGACGTATGAGGTTGGGTTTAGTATAAGAAAAAGTACCACACGAAACTACTGCTTCAAAGTACGAAAAAGTCATAAAAGAAACAAACAACGAGCAAACCAAATTTGCATTACATAAGGGCCGCTGCTTTCGGAGGCATTCGATTGTCGTAAAATTTGCACCCAAGACAATGCAACAACCGAGGAACAGTTTCACGATTCTACCAGTACAGTTTTATTTCGCTTCCATAACGGGCGCACTTCCAACAAACATCCTTCGCATCTAAGAGGCCTACATGGGGCCTATTTGTTGACTCTCGAAATCAAAATAACAATCGAACACGTTCGACGAAATGGCGGCGTACTTTAGACCGTCTTTATGCACCGACACACATTAGAGCAAGCGTCGGAAAGTAGAAGAAAGCCGATAAAGATGGCCCGTAAAAGGTATTCCACGATGGGTCGCTCGCTGTCACTTGGAGCGTCAATTGTGAAACGGTAGCGGAAATTGGCCTTCTTTATTGGCGGATGGCAACCCCGTCTTGGGGATGTATCGCGCAATCAAGAAACGACGTGTAGAAACGGGAAACTGCATCATATCTTCCTGTTACGAAGTCGATTATGATTCTGCAGTTCAGCGCCACACGCGACGTACGTGATTATTTGACTCCCGTATCGTCATACCTTTGTGTGGCCGAAGAGCTGAAAGTGTGCAGAAAGACTTGGGTAGGCTGGAAGAAACGAACCCACGAACGGAATGGATTGAACGGGACAAGTAAAGAGACGTGCAGTTGTGTCTACGGTGGACTTATTGAGCTGATGTGTTTATGTTTTGTGCTCCCATGTTGATCGCGTGCCACACTTCATAAGCGATAGGGATTACATGAGAATCTCCGCCTAATAATAGGTTCGATAACATCACGCTGGATCATTCTTGCGCCTTGCGGCCTTTTATAATCTTTCCCTTCAAAAGGCAGTCTTAAGTCCGGCCAGAAAAAGAAAGCAATAGGAACGGCAATAGCAATTTGATCTCCGCCAAACCTCTTTGCGATCGTCCCACTTTCATGCGGTTAATGATGATACAACCTGTTTTGGGAAGCCTAACCAAACCTATCGACGCCTGTCAGCACCATTCGTCCACGCTATACTTGATGAAAGATTATTAGCATTATTTACTCATCCAAGGTCGCCATGATCCTCATCTTCCTCTGTTTCCACGGGGATGTCTTCCTCAGAATGACAAACAAGGTAAATATAAGTCCACACCAAAGACAATTAACAGACAGGTCGGGTCAAAGCTGATTTTTGCTCCGCCATTGTTGTGACAGTTGGTTAAAAAAGTGTTTACAAAAATTTCCAGCTTACTTGTGGGAGATCTCCGCCAAAATCTTCGCGAAATAGGTAGTTGGTCATTCTAGATCACAGTATCCATGGTCTTGCGGATAGAAACTGCTCTTCTGTGTGAAATCATGGGAAATGGATCCTTTTGCTCGCTGTGATTGCCGAAATTAAGTGTGTGCCTTAATTAATAAGCCTTATACGGAGTTATAACTCTTTGTTCTGTTGATGAAACATACCAAATTTGCAGTTTTACCCCACTTTCTTCGCTGTTCGTGAGAAGTAAACAAAATGTTAACCAACTGTCAAAAATTTTCCCACGGTTTTCGGCTCGTTACATGGTATGCTGCGACCTGTCTGTTAATTGTCTTTGGTCCACACGTAGGCCGACACATGGTTGTTTGCGACATCCTCTTAGATCCAAGATGGCATCTTCTGTAAAATATGCACGCTTACGTAATCCCTGGTCGAGAGCTATACAAATATGGGTTTCAAACTCATTGGTCTTTGGAGACTCTAATACTCCTGATGAAAGCTCAATTATTAGCGAAAAATTTCCCTACAACCTATCCACCTGAAGACATAAACAACTTTTTATAAGTGCAATACAATATAGAAAAGTGGTTTAACACGGCTAATCCTCTTCCACAACCCAACAACAAATCTAGCAAATTAATCATCTCTTTCATGGTATCCACAAGCTAATGTTAAAATAAATGTCACCCTTAATCCAAACCGTAAAAGTGTCGGTCGTAGTCACGGAAATCGGAGGGAAATCGAAACCCGTTTTTCGAATGCAACTCGAATGGCCGAAGCGTGTAGTTGTTGTTTTTTTTATTTCCGCGATAGTCAAACGGAACCGGTTCCGGTTCCGAAATCGAAACCGAATCTCAAGCCGCTAGGAAATATGCAAAACCGACCAACTGGATTTGAAGTGGACGTTAGGAATCGAATCCCATTTCTCTTCCCTTAATTCTCAGGTTTTTTTTAAACAAATTTCCACGTGCAACGGGATGCTGCTAAACATATTCCACCGGGAGAAGCCCGTGGGCTTCTTTTCATCGGACCACTTCCTTGTACGGCGCAGCTTTTGCAAGCAGTGAAAGTGTTCGACGGGGAAAGAGAAAGGGAATTTCGTTCGTTATCGCTCGGAAACTGATAGGACTGATAGGAAACGGAAGGCCCAGGGTAGGTCCGGTGCCACAGCATGTGAAATCGGATGCTCGGAACAATGGGACCTAAGTTTAGAGCGTGAATTATGCTTCTTTTTTGGGCGGGCCAAAATCATTTCATTCGCCGACCACTCTATATCATAAACAGTCCCTTGATGGCTTTGTTTCACCCTAGAAATTTCTCTCCCTTCTGCGCGGAAGAAGAGGAAAATTGTCCAAAAAGGAAAATCTGGTCAACGTCGCCAACAACAAACATGTTGTTCCATAGGTTGATTGGCTGGGAGAGCCCGAATAAAAAGGTCTAATATTTTTAAGCCCATAGAGGAAGTCGGTGGCCCGTTCACGGGTTTCGAAAGAGATAAATTAGTTCTGGTGTTTCAAACTGGAAACGTGAAACGTGTAAAATTTGGAACAATTTCTCGACGCGCCCGAAAGTGAAATCCGGCGGCCCTAAATTTAAATCAATTGTTGACGATTTCATTTCCGTCAACTGAAACCAGTTGAGATGAATTTCCAGTTCACCTTCGTACCCTTGAAGACCATTGTTCCACCACCGAGAGACCTCATAAGTCCACTATCAGCAACATTATCTGATTGCAACCGTAACCAAAATTGTTTTCCCTACATGCGCTTGGTATGTGGTAGAATTCCTTGAGCTTGTTGTCTTGCTCCCGAGGCATAAAATTCCTCCTACTTGTTGCCTAATGGTCGAGAAAACTAGTACCACCTAAGGTTGCGCCATCGTTAAACCGAGGACGACCGCTTCGACCGCTACAATCCGCGATAGAATTACGAGCCGGTTCCATTAGGGAAATTTGATACGTCAATGGTCGTATATTTTATGGGATTTCGGTTGCGACCAGTTCCGGCTATATGAAGCGTAAAAACATTATTTCAACCTCGGTCTCCCATTTTGTGTTTGAGCTTGATTTGGGAGAGGGGGTGGAAAATTGAAAATACCTTCTATGGAGTCCGTGTCCAATGATTTCTGGTCTGACGATTCTTCCAAACGGTCTTCGCAATAAAACACTCACACACACACTTTACATTCTTGACGGTGTACCGCTACCGATTACGTTTATCTTCTTCTATAAGGTAGCACCACACACTTGTATTCGTTTTTAAGTTTTCCGTGAAAACAACCACCTGAAATACGAAATCAGAAATAATTAATTCTTCTCCACCCCAAAACCGATACCCATTCACTTTTTAGGTGCACACATTCGATTTTCGAACTGCTTTACGGGGCTACCGTTTTCCTATCACAAATTCAGTTAGCATTTTTGGTCGGGTTTGTGGCTTCTTTGGCCACCACAAATGTTTGGCGGTCGTGGCAAATTATCATTTTTAGTATTCTTTCAATAGCGTAACGAAGCGACCGCAACCGTTGAAGGCGGGATACATTCACTGCGGAGGTTGATAAATAAGATCACATACACAATCACACACACACACACGCACGGACACGGGCAACAACAAGAAGATGGAAAATCGATCGAGGTGCGTGAACGCAACAATATACGCAACCCAACCCCGTGGAAAACCGGGCGAATCACAAAAAAGCGGCGCCCGTAGGTCGGGAAAATGGCGCACGACGAACAGCGCCACAAAGAGTAAAAAGCGCGCGCCGATGATGCTCTCGGACTCGAAAGAAAAGTCTCGTCTGTTCGCCCGCTGGAAAATAAAAAAAAAAAACAACCCCCCATTCAAGACGACGAACCCCCAAAATCGGTAACGGGCGCAAGGCGGGTTATTTTTTCTTTCTTTTTTTCGAATCGGGCTTGGAATGGGCTGTGGAATATACACTGGGCCCAAAGTTAATCCGGACACTCAAAAAATGAGCATGCGTCCGACTTTGTGGTCGATTTTAGAGTACTTAGAATTGATAACAATGATTTTTGTTCATTGCATCTTCTTGGTGTACTTTCCTACGAAGTACGTGCAAAAAGAACGGTAAAAAAATCGTACCCAAGCGGCGCAATAAACAATAGAGTGCAAAAAGTCAGAATTTTGATGGCCAAACGCAAAGTCGGACAGTTATATTTCATCGTAGTTTTGTTAGCTAAAGTGGTGTGTAAGTTAGTTTCGACTCTTGATATTTGTTATTATCGATGCATACGAGTCTTGGGCATCGTTAGAAGCACTCGGATGATTCGATTTATTATATCATTGAAGTTTTTACTGAAATATGCGTCACACTACTTGGTTGGAACGAAACATCATCATTTATTCATCATAACGATGGAAAAAGTTTTTAAAAACATATGAAATTAGGCTTACATTAGCAAACTAACAATTTCAGACAACATTTAAAAGTATAAAACTTCAAAAAGTATCGTAAAATCACCAAAGAACTGCTCTTTGCAGCACACAATTCGGGAAAGGGGAGGAAAAACCAATCGATTCAACCCTTTTACTACAGTCGTAGATCTAAAAGAAACTTTACTAAAAGTGTTTGTTAAGTGCTTTAACTATTAGGAACTATTTACACTGGAAAGGGCTGCATGCCAGAACCCCGGGAAAGAAATCATTAATATCGGAGAAAAATTGAAAACTACGATTCTGTTGCTAGAACTGATGTCGATAAAGATAATGATTTTAGGAACAAATTATATAAATCTACGTTGAAAAGATAGTTAAAGTTAAACAATCATGATATTTTGTGCAAGTCCTGTTAACAGTTGACACAAAAATTCCCAATTTTTTCTCAGATGGATGGCGAAACATATGGTGCGTTCGAGGGAAAGGGTTTAACCAAAACTGTCCGAGTTGTTGAACGTTCCTTAATAATATGAAAGTGCATGTAGGCTAAAGGAGTTGAAAAATTACATAATATTAGGGGTAGTAGGTGAGAATTAGTAGACGGACAATAGTAAATGGTTTACATCAAATGGTTTTTCGAATCATTCTACCTTCCCTCTCCTGAATTGTGTACTGCAAAGAGCAGTTCTTTGGTGATTTTACGATACTTTTTGAAGTTTTGTACTTTTTAATGATGTCTGAAATTGTTAGTTTGCTAATGTAAGTCTAATTTCATATGTTTTTAAAAACTTTTTCCATCGTTATGATGAATAAATGATGATGTTTCGTTCCAACCAAGTAGTGTGACGCATATTTCAATAAAAACTTCAATGATATAATAAATCGAATCATCCGAGTGCCTCTAACGATGCCCAAGACTCGTATGCATCGATAATAACAAATATCAAGAGTCGAAACTAACTTACACACCACTTTAGCTAACAAAACTACGATGAAATATAACTGTCCGACTTTGCGTTTGGCCATCAAAATTCTGACTTTTTGCACTCTATTGTTTATTGCGCCGCTTGGGTACGATTTTTTTACCGTTCTTTTTGCACGTACTTCGTAGGAAAGTACACCAAGAAGATGCAATGAACAAAAATCATTGTTATCAATTCTAAGTACTCTAAAATCGACCACAAAGTCGGACGCATGCTCATTTTTTGAGTGTCCGGATTAACTTTGGGCCCAGTGTATGCTGGTTGGTCATCGACATCGACGGGCGTTTGGGGGGAACGGAGAAAGAGAGCCGCCCGGAGCTCGGTGCGGGCACATATGCCATTTTCTTCGCATCGGGTCTCGAAATCATCACTTGCGCGAAAATGGTTACTTGCTCGTGGTGTTCAATCAACTGCACGGCTGAACTTCGGTTCGCCGGCTCCGGGGCCGTTATTATTATTATTATTATTATTTCTTTAATGTTTTTTTTTCTCCGTCTCCAGCCTGAACTCAGACAACAATAAACCTCTTCACACACACCAAAAAAAAAAAAGTTAATAAAAGCACAAACTTCACGCTATATTACATCGCGACATGGGATTCGAGAGGCAGAAAAATTGTGCCTTCAGCTAACAATAAAATAAAAAAAGATCAGCTATTCAAACAGCGAGTACATTAAATGAAAACCCCACTTTCAAAGTGTTGAACTCATGTTAGTTTTTATAGAAAAACTGAATTGTATATGAAGGGTCTGCATTACACTTATTCAGGAACTTAGGGAATATTTGAAAATTTAACAGAAAAGCAAGCCATGTTTCGCTTCACTGCACTTCCGCTCAGTATCTATCCTCTAATTCCCCAAGGGTCCACCACAATTCACACACAAAATTAACCGTGACATGTTCCCGAAACGTGAAGCTCCTCCACAAAACGCATCACCATTAACGTACGTCTGAGGAAAAGCGGTTTCTTTCTCCGTTGGTTCGCGTTCCTCCTCAGCCAGCAACACTCTGCACGTGTCCGAATCTAACGACAAACAGACCGGACAGCTTAGGCTCGCAAAGGCCAACACCAGATTGTCGTCGTCTTCGTCTTCGTCGCCTAAGAGACACTCGTCGGCCCACACCCGCTCGTTGGAGTGGTTTCCAGCTAACTGATCTCTCGATCCACTCGCGGATTCGAGCACGCGGTTCACCGCGAGTGAACAAACACGCGAATGAACCGCCGGGTTGATCGTCGTCGCGTACGACTTCGCGTGCACCACCATTCGCGTGAACTTTCATTCTTCTGGGAGCACGCGAGAAGAAAAAGTTGCGCACCTCGAAGATGAACGAAAAAGATGAATACCCCCCTTTGCCAGCCCTTTCTTAACACTAGAATCCAAATTGGGGTCATTTTGACCCCAACGCAGTTTTCGATTTTAATATCTCGAAAACGACTGAATATTTTTACAAGAAAAAATAAGGCTTTTCTTAAAATCCAAAGCTATATCTAAAACAAAAATTTCAGATTTTTCTGTTCGACCAGTTCCGAGAACCAACTTGACTATACCTAGAATGCTTTTTAGGGGTCATTTTGACCCCTACTTTTAAAACGCTATAACTTCACTATTTTTGAAAATTTTCAAAATCCGTAAACTGTTACTTTTTAGTATATTTGTTGACTATCTTTTGACGTTTTTGGTTTTTCGATACATTTCTTCATAATTCCGCTAGCTCGGTGTATAGCAAAAACGGTCGAAATTGCGTTTTTTTCACCATTTATTCATTCAAAATCTTTGATTTAAATCTAGAAAAAAAGTGTGCGCTAGAAAGTTAGTATGTTGAGCAACATTTCAAAAATAAAGTCATATTTTTGCCATTACAAATGACTCCATAAATTGGCCTCAAAGATTAAAAATAACGCCAATTCCCATAGTAACGCATCGCGCATAACGCTTCGAAACGCTCGCGTACGGAATAACGGAACAAAGCGCAGAACGGAAACTACCTATGGAAAATGTTAAAATCCACATCTTTAAGATCAATTTGTGGCGTTATTTGATAATTTAAAAATATGAAATTATTTTTCAAAGGTGGCCTAATATATCAAAATCATAGTGCACTCTTTTTTTCCGAAGTTACATGATACATTTTGAAAGAATAAAAGTTGAAAAAGATTAAATTTCGACTCATATCGATCTTTTTTGCTATACACCGAGCTAGCGGAATGATGAAGTGGTACATCAAAAAATTAAAAACGCCAAAAGATAGTCAATAAATATACTAAACCGTAACAGTTTACGGATTTGAAAAAATTTCAAAAATAGTTAAGTTATAGCGTTTTCAAAATAGGGGTCAAAATGACCCCTAAAAAGCATTCGGGCAAGTTTCCAAAGCAATGTATTCTAGTGTTAAGACGCGGCTTTCCGAAAGGAACTTTCTTTCTTGCAAGCACTGCATGCTTTCTTCTCGCTCGATATCGCTAAACCGATCGCAGGATCGAAAACGGCGAATGGCGGGAATCAAAACAAATCGCGCAAACTCAACTCCAACGATCTCCGATTTAGATAAACATAAGTTATGGCATGAAATTGGATATAATTGTTTCTGATTTTAACTTGCTATGGATCGGTTACTTTCAGAGGTTCTGTAACACTGAAAGATATTGAAGTGTAAATGGGTTTCATTCTTCATTTGAACTAACCACGAAATCATGTTTGAAACATTCACTGAAAAACCAATTCTTATCAACTTAAACAATCTTAAAAAAACAAATATAATAGTAAAATAAAGCTCAAAAGCATAATATGGCCAATTTTTCCACCAAAGTGTTTCAACGCTGCTCACACGGAGCTTACTGATCGTCACGGGTTTTTTGTTTAGTGCAGTGGTTCAGTAATAATTCTTCGTAACTGCGAAAACGAACATAAGAGCTATTCAAATGTTTGGCAGGATAAAAATAAGCCATGGAAGTAAGAGTTTCTTCAGGGACGAAGCAACAGTAAACGCAATGGCGAGTTCTCACTGGGCTGCTTGCCATTCCTAACGTATACATTTCGTCAAATATACAATGCACAGCGAGTTAAAGAATGCGCATCACTAAAGCCATCTACTTTAAGAGTTCCTCAAATAAAATGAATTTTTATTCCGCTAACTCCCGTTTCTTTATAAATCCGTTACAATCGGCTTTTTGTTTTTCAAACGAAACCTCAAATAAAACTTACTGCACATCCTCGTCTACGTAGCATTTAACGTGCTTTAATTTGAAGTTTTTATTATCCAAAAAACAAGCGAATGATGAATATGGACAGCGACTCGTCAGTTGGAAAGCAAGAAACATCTACGATGATTTCTTATGCTTGCTTTGGAAAAAAGCTTTCTTCGTGAACGAACGTCAACAAACTTATGCTACTGGGGTATGTGTATTAACATTTTCCTGGTACTCATGCTCACCGATCCGTGAATCTCAAATGGCGAAGGAAAGATGTATCAAGCGATGCATTCGTGTGTATTGGCACTTGGCATTTTCATTCGGAAAAGAAAAGACCTTCCGAAGGTTATCAAGCTTATGTTCGTGTGACCTCACCAGCCCTGCATGTAACTTGAAGGAGGTCAAAAAAACAACGACCGTCCATCCGGCTACGCAATGATGGCACACCTCAAGAGGAAATCAACAACAACTTACGCATAAATCGCGGGTGCCCTACCCAGCTTCCACACTTTGACACGGTTGGCGCATTTTCCATCACAGCGCACACTTCTTTCGGGGTGCATTGGCGTAGAAAATGAAGCTGGCGAATGTTCGTCTAAAAAGTTTTCCACCGTGTGGGGGGTTTTAAACGACTCCGACTGCCAACCAACGAAAACAACAGATAGAAAGAAAGAAAGAGCTATCGACCTAAAGTGGTAGTTCCGCACATCCTAAACCATGTGACCAGATGCGGCTGGGCCTTGGCTTCGAGGAGGTTCATCAGCGCCATTATAAGGGAAGGAGAAAGATCTCATTAAAAAGCTATCAGCATAGGAAACGCCAACGTCAAAACCAACCCCCGACCTTTGATGTAAGGAAGCGAATGCCTACATCACCACACGCGATGCAAAACAATTTTACTGTTGCTTGTGAGTTGCTGGTTTTAGGAAATCCTCTTCATAGACACTATCAAACGGATAGCCGGCATCATCTCAACGGGTTGCGTAATCCTTTAATCCTGCATGCAGTCATTTGTGCTATCGAATTTCAATATCTCATTAAAGAGGCCCGAGAGGAGCTCAGGCACGTCAAAACCCACCATCGGTAACATACCCTTGTGCGTCCTTGCGTCGAGCCATTACCGATGCCCACGTGGTGATGTGGCCGAGAGTCGCACGAACGTTAGATAATCGATTAATATTCCTTACACCGGCCTAGCAAACGACGTGGAACGACGGCTCATTATGGCTGCCAATGGGTGGGTTTTGACGAGTTCATACAATTTTTCATTACGAAGATTCGTTAATTCGTGTACTTTTACGTCCCCCCTGCTGAACGGGAAACGCCAAAACTTGCTTCACTGAGTCCCACCAGGGTTCGTCGCTTTATCGGCCGTTGAAGTCTTTTGATCGAATGTAATCTCACGTTCCGTTTACACTACATTGGTTTGTCATTAAGTTAGTGGAGCATGAACAGGAATGGAACTTATTTGAAAGCTCCACATATTGAGGATGTTTTTCGTTTCCCTATATGTGTTCGAGCCTAAAGCCTAATTGAAAATATCACAAAAATCCGTCCGCATTGCTGATGAATATGTTTTGTTTTTATTCAGACACTTAAAACCACCATTATCGGATCGCATGCGTCACATAGTGATTTTTGTTTTCAAAATATCGTTATCGAAGCATTTGCAATTCGAATGAGTTTATATTTTAAAAGCTTTGTAGATCCTCCACGTTGATGTAGAATAATATAAAATTCAGAATAAATCTTTCGGCGCCCTCGACCACCAATCCCAACGCAACGATAGTCTACCAAAACTAGCTCAAAAAGGTAAAATAAAACATCGGCACAATTAGTGCGTAACACGCACAATATATCGATCCGTTCGAACAGTGAGACTTATTGAAGGTGATGTATTTCAGTGTGTGAATTTCTTTTCCATCTTGAGAAAATTTGGGGTCACTAGTGTCAAATGGGGGAAACCCCCGAATCAGATGGAGCCCCCCCAAACCCGTAACGATACAACCACGCTCTGAAGACCTTCACCGCTCACAGATGTCTTCTGTTTTCGGGTTTTTTTAATCTTCGTGATTTATGATCCATTTTTTGAGTAATAAAATCCACCCATCCTGCCCCGCACGCCACACAACGTTGGCCAAAACTCACGTCAATGTGTCGATATTTTCAATTGAAATGTGCCGAATGATGAATATTTAACTCGGCCGGCAAACCTGCTCGGCCGCAAGTTCAGCTGTATCTTGGCGGATAAGCAATTCCACATCGCAGCAAAAGCGGAAGGCAATTGCAAAAAAGCGTGCAATTGAGGAATTGTCTATTGTGCGAAACGTTTTAAATTCATATAGCAAAATTATTTTATTACGGATTTATTCATGCATGGATTGCACCGCAGTGATTCATGACCTTCCCGTAGTTTTAATGGATAAAATTGGATAATATCAGGCACAGGCTAAATTTAACAACCGCCATCATCTTTTGAACTGCGAGGATACCTTTGAGCGTAAGAATTCTCATCTAAAACTAATTTTGGGAAGGACGCAACAAATAACAAATCGTTTCAGGTGATTGAAATTCACAAATCGAGCTTCAGTTGATTGGATCAACGCGATTGTTAGCGGCTTTTACGACCTCCGATGTAATGAGCTTGGTTCTTTCTAACCTTCAAGCAGATCATCATGTTATTCAGAGCAAAATGGAGCTAATGAAAAAGTATCGCAGGCGAGAATGGATTTTGTCTATGACTTAGGCTTTCCGCAGGCTATATTTGTCAAACATCAAGAGCGCCAATTCAAGATCAACCTTCCGTCTTAGAACAATAAAGCGGATATGAAGAATAAAAAATGTTGCACTCATTTTAAGTCTACCACGAAAAATATGATCCTTTTCTTTTAAGTACCCTCACGGTACACCATACAAAAAACAACCTAGAAGCAGAAAATCCGGGGATTGCATGGTTACCCCCGAGGGCACTAATAAGCCAATTTTTTCAACAGTCGATATAGATATTGCATGGAAAGGAAGAGCGAAAAAAGGTTGTGCATCAACACTCGTGCCGCTCATTTAACACCTCATTTGCGACCGGCACAGAGGAAGGAAATGGCTTGTCCGCGAACCTCAACGCGACCGTCACGTGTTGTGCAGCGCGAAATCAATAACCCTTTGCGTCTTGGCGGCGAAAGGATGCCAAAGGAAAAGGTTTATCGACCGAAAAGCACAACTTTCCACGAGGAAGCTTCGACGGACGATAATTGGTAATGCTCGATAACGCGTTAATTAGTTTTGAACGATGGTTGGTTCGTTTTTTTTTCTATCAAATTTGGTATAACAAGAAAGACGGGGTACCTGTTAGCGAGGTAATTTACAAATTTGAAGTTTAAGGAAATAATCTCTTGCACTCACCTGTTGTTGAGAACTATTACAATTATTTTTTTAGACGCTTTTTCCACATTTCCGCAACAGTTTTCAGGATGTTTCTTATACGGATGTTTTCGTTCTCATGTCGTTTACTTTGCGCCTGTTCACCCGATATTTGATTCACTCCTAGATATGGAAACAAAAATCAATGTTTAATACACGTCTTGAGAGTTAAACTCATCCAAAGTCCGTTCGTCACCTTGTGTCGCATTTAAATCCCCGATTCTCTGCTGTTGAGCCAATGGCGCACTGCGTCTAACCGGTAACGGACAGAAAGCCGGCAATGTCCTATTCAGCCGCACCGTGAAACTTCTTACTGCGATCGGCATGTTACCACACCACTCTTAGGAATCACTGTCGAATTGTTAAGGACCCAAGTGAGTTTCCTAATCACATTATCCGACTGTTGTGCACTTAGTTGAACACTTAGAGGATGTACATGTGGTTCGTCCCATTCACTGTTTACACGGATTTGAACACTACGGACGTTACTGGGGAAGCGATCAGCACCAATTGAAACACCACTAACCCGGACCGTTGGTTCGGAGCGTGCGTTTAACGAAACACTGCGACAAGGGGACGATATCGTTACTGTTTTAGGCTATCTAGCAACCCGCGGGCTTCCATTTAAGAACGATGATACACTAAAAAGAAGATACCGCTACGGAAATGGCAAATAACAGATAGTGGATGGAACGTAAAAACAACCGAAAGACAACCCAACCGTAATGCGAGCCACCACATTCGACAACCAAGCTGCAGGGTTCAACGCCTTTCGGAGAAGCCACAGCCTGCTGTTGCCTGCTGCTGAAATGCCTTCCTCATTGAAAATGGAAAGAAGCCACTTGGCTACGCATGGGTGGAATGACGCATTTTACTATGTATTTTTACGTCTTTCAATTAACATTTTAAAACCATGATTGCACGGTGCTAGAATTTTTTGTCCTCCTCAATTAAATCAATAAAAATTGTTGTAATTCATACATTCCGTTGTGGTTAAGTTCTTCAAAGCTATTTAGGTGACGGTGCACCAGATAGTTTTAGAACCCACTGACGTCAGGTTGCGTGTTCAGAGGTGCATTTCTACTGAACGGACATCTCGTTTTAACCAATATATACAGCTTCTTGTTGCATTTATGTTTACCACCATACTAAAATAGGGAATGATTTCGGATGTCGGCCTTAGAAAGAACGTTTGCTTTTTTCTTGTTTTTCATGTTTCAGAGGAGGATGGAACATGAAGTTTGGACTTTTTATTCCATTCCTTTCACCGACCACTAGTATGCCTTCTTAGAAACCACCGGCACCACCCCACGAGACAGCACCAACCGCCGGCGCGGCAGTATCTTCCTCGTTCCAGTCATCCGACTGGCCGACCGGCAACGTGGCGACAGCGGCCGGCACGATCGGAACGTTCACGGCGGTATCATCCGGCCAGGTGTTAGAATCCTCTACCACAGCCGGCTCGTCCTGGAACATGTCCTTCGCGGCTGGTGCAGCAGCCGCCTCAATGGCAGCCGCTTCCTTCTCCGCATCATCCGGATCACGGAAGAAGAACAGATCGGGCATGACTTCCCACTTGTCGTGGGTAATCTTGCCGCGCAGACGCAGCACCTCACGGGCCAGCAGCCACCACATCAGACCGATCGAGTGCGTCGACTTGGTGTTACACGGGATGCAAATGTCGACAAACTTCAGCGGCGAGTCGGTGTTGCAGAACGCAATGACCGGGATGTTGACGTACGACGCCTCAGTGACGGGCTGGTGGTCGGTCAGCGGATCGGTGACGATCAGCAGACGCGGCTCGCGGAAAGCGGTCTGGATCTGATTGGTGAAGGCACCGGGCGTGAAACGACCGGCAATCGGGGTTGCCTCGGTGTGGTGGGCATACTTCAGCACGGCACGCTGACCGTACGGACGCGACGAGATCGCGAAAACCTGCAAAATAGGAATGAATTTAAGTGTTAGTTGTCTAATCCATAAACAAGGAAGTTCTAATCCATAAACAAGGGAAGCTATGTGCTCCTATCTTGTGCACCGAGTAGGAAATGTATATTGAATTTCGACTCGGCAGTGGAAAGGAACCACTCGTTTGCTCTACTGGAACGTTGGTAAGCTAACCGGATCACTAGACAAAGCTCGATCATACGGAAGCTGCGATTAGTCCAGATATAAAAGGGTGATAAAACTGAAGCTAGGACATTTACTTACATCATACGGATGTTCGATGCTGGCAATGCAACGAGCAGCCAGCAGCAGCTTCTCGTACGTGCGACCGAGATTGATGATGTGCACACCATCCGAACGGCGCTTGTACACGTACTGCTCCATCTGGAAGTTCACCGAGGTGCTTCCGATGTGCGTGGTGGCCGCCAACATCTTGGTGACATCGTCCTCCTTAAGGGAGAGAATATCTAGATTTCCCGACATCGTTCCGTTAATTGGGAGCAACGGTTAACCTGTTGAGAGGAAAGTAAAAGACATGAATCAATTAGTGAGGTTATGTTACACATACGGGAGAAATATCATCTTCCATAGTTATTTATGTTAGCTATCTTTCCATCAGTTCATCATTTTAATCCAATCGAACATACACTACACATTAAAGTGTAGTTTTTCAGTAGAATCGTACTAACTATCGTCCTAACATTGAAATTACAAGCGTGCACGTTTTAGCAACACTAAGTTAGAGGCACATTAGGTTGAACACAACTTCGTACGGTAAGATTTCATGAGGAATCAACCACTCCACGCATGTAAACACTTCCCAGCGAGCTATTGTATAGTTTAATCAACATTTAATCAATGTTTCTATACAATATTTTCGTAAAATTTTAAGGATTTTAGACTTACGTAGTGAATGCCACGGGGATTAAAATTGAAATGGAAGAGTTGACAGCTCGCGACACACGAAGCCGCATGTTTTTATTCAGCGCTTTGACAGTTTGTCAAATGTCAGTCGTTATTCAGCAATACAGAAAACATATTTCAAAATTTCGGTTATAAAAATATATATTTCCAACACTAAATTGTTTTTGTAAAAAGAATCGTCATACCTTTTTCGGGATTACACCACCAAGCACCAGCCTTTTATTAGTATAATGAAGTTCGGCACCACAATAAAAAGCATTCATTCTACGTTTTGTAACAGTTCGTTATATTATGTTTTTCACGACGATAAGTTCAGTTTTTCTGATTTAGTTCACGATCTGCATAAAAAACAGGATACAAATTAAATATGAAGCTTTCGAAAATATAGGATTTATATAATCAAAACTAATTTAATGTTGTTAACCTCAGTAAACCTGAACCATTTTGCAGTAAGGAAATTATCTACATTTACTACTCTGTTTTATAAAAAAAAATTCTAATTGTTATCTAATACTAAGTTGTTTACGAGAGCAGGTTGCATATTCGATTCGATATTCGAGAATTCTTTGTTTGCATTAGCTTCCATCAGCTATAGATAGCTCCATTTTCGTAAAATGAAACGCTGTGCAACAGAACTGCATACAACATACAACATCTGCTAACACAAAACTTCAACTATTACTTGAACATCACATCGCTTTTTCCTTGGCAATCCATAGTTGGAGCTATCTAATTCAGATTATTTCGTATCCTTTCTCTTTTCAAGATAATATTTGAGACTTGCAAGTAGATAACTAAACTAACCTAATCATATGTACATAAGCTTAACGAGAAGGAGATTGCTTTCAAGAGTATAGAGTAGAGTTTCCCCACGTTCGTTAAATGAGAAATTGCCATTAAGTCTCCAACAGTATCGAGGCAGCCAGCTGGATGCTCCATCCAGTCTTCTGGAGAGCCTCTTCACAGCGTGTACGGTTAGCAAGTCCAAGTCTGGGGAAAGAAGAAAGCATATTACTCGAGTGCCTCAGTCAAGCCAGCGTACATTGAAAGCTAACCCCGACTTACCGGCATAGTCGTTCGATTTTAAAATGACGCACAGCAAGCGTATGATCCCAGCAAACTGCCGCCAGTGAATTGCGTGCTTCCTCCTCGTTGGCCTCATCGCCCAGTTCCTGCATCAGATTCGCCACCTGTTGATCCTGCTGCGCCAATCGATCCAAGCGTCGTTGGATCTGTTGCGCTGAAAGCGGTGCAGAAGGTGCCGGCCGGATTGGTCGGAGGTCGCCAAGGTCGTTCGAAACCTCGTCGTAGATGGCCGGTGTTACCGGATTGAGCTGGGTTTCGAGCACGTTGTTGTACACTTGTTGCGTTGTCGGGACTCGTTCGTACATTGAGGCGGGCGTCGGAGCAACCACATCGTACAGATCACCGCCTACTGTTTGATACACGTCTCCCGCGATGCTTCCGTTGTAGACCGAGTTGTAAATGTTGGGTCCGGAAAGATCGACCGTCGAGCCGTAGTGCATCGACCTAGTGTCAGCCGTGGCAGGATTTGGAAGCATCGTTGAGGTGGGTCTGTTCGAAAGTGCAACAAAATTGTGCATCTTTTGCGGTGAAACATGCGTTTGTTGCTGTTGTTGATTCAAGTTTCCGTAGAGTTGCTGATCTGCACCAGTACCACCACCGTTGGACGTACTTGCGTACGAAGCGTTGCGTTCCATCCATAACTGCTGCACGACAGCGTTCGTGTCCCCGGGCAATGCTGCCGACTGCTGCAGAACATTTTGTTTCTTTGGCGAAAGCGTAAGCTGCTGCTGTAAGGACGCAGCCAGCGCAATCGAGTTGGCTTGGTTGGCGTAGATTTGACTCATCGCCAGGTTGGCCGTCGTGTCGTACTTGGAGTGCGACACATCCTTTGCACTGTTGCGAGCAGCATAGGCCACCGAGCTATTCATACTGCTTCCCGGTGTCGGTTCGTTCTTGTAAATATCCTTCTCCAGTTCGGCGAGGAAGCTTTGATCCAACTTTTTTGGTCCTCCCATATTCAGCGTCATAGCGGATCCACTGTATGGTGACATCATCCCATTCGTACCGCCACTGCTAACGTTCGCCCCCAGTGATTCGTTGAGACTGTGATCTTTTCCTCCGGAACCACCATTCAGTGTAGTCAGCATACTGGATGTCAGGTCATCTAAATCCGTCATGCCTACGCGACCGTAGTTTGCATTTATGTTTGACACGGAACCACGCAAGTTTCCGTAAATGGACGGCGCTGGAGGTAGTGCTACAGACTGGATGGAAGATGGAAGTTGTTCGATTGTCTGTTGCCGCTTGATGCTGGCCATAAGCTCTCGAGAACTGACCGAACTGGATGGTGTACTTTCATAGTCGGATGTCACTACGATCGACTCCTGCTGCGGCGCGAATGGATCCGGTTCGGGTTGGGAGCTCAGGTAAGATAAGCTACTCTCTTGCACAATACCGTACGTGTTGCTATACTTTGGGGGCATTTGATAGGGTGGTGGTTCGAGCTTGCCAGCATTCACGGTCGAAGTCGACTGACGGAGGACGCTTGCGGAAGAAACTGGTACCATTTGAAGCTGCTGGTGGGATTGGTGCTCGTGCGTCTGCACGAAATGATCTTCCCCCTCAGTCGGGATATCGATCGGTTCGTCGAGAATACTTGCCACCTGTCGGTGAATCGAAGCGAAACTACCGGCCGGCGTTAGGGAGCCGGAACCCACAACGCCAAACGTGCTGTCGTCATTCGGGGATGACAGATCGATAAGTATTCCCTCCGTCGTCGTAGACGACTGCGGTTGTGGTGGTCGCAAAGGGCGTACTTTGGCATCTTTCGAGTGCTGTTGTGTTTTCTGGTGGTTTTCGTTGACCAGCTTGTTGTAGGAGAATTGCTTCGACGCGTTACTTTTACGCTCCTTTACGTACTGCTCCGAGACACATTTGCCACGCCGATCAGCACTAATCATGTCCTTTGTTTTATCTAAAAGCAATCATACAATCAATACAATTGAAAAAAAAACACGGTTTTTCTCGGTTTATCTCTTGCATACTTCTCAGTTTCACATCTCCACCGAGTTCCAGACTGGTAGGATTACCCCAAGACGCACCGAACGGAGATCCATGGCCAGTGTGTCGAAATGAATCGTGCAAAGGGCGACTAATAGCGGCCGCATTTGAACCACCCGTTCCAGCGGATTTTCTTGCATCGACAGCGACATTCCTGTGAATGTGGAAGAAGAACAAGTTGGTGTTAATTTCTTCAGACTTAAAAAGTAAGTCTTTGTGTGCAAAGGACTGACCTGGGAAACGTTCCAATATCAAACGATCTTTGATTCTGTCCCTTAATGAATTGCAGCTCAGTACGATCATCGATGATCACAATCGTGTCTCCTTGTTGCACCGCCAGTCGGTTTTCAGTGTTGTAATTCGTTACCGCTCGGTAGATTGGTGGAGGAACTCCGGTCAAGAACTCCCTGTTGAAAAAAAAACCCAGAAGATTTATAAACACGAATTGGCTAGGAACATTAACCGCATCGTAACCTACTTAATGGCGGCAAACGTTGGTCGCTCGGAAGGAGTCTTGTCCCAGCACTGAAGCATGAGCTGGTAAACATCCGGCGGACACGCGTCCGGATGATGCAGTCGTTCTCCCTCGCGATCGATCTTGCGCAAAATCTGCGACCCGTTCAACCCGACCCAGGGGTCCTCGCCAAAGGTGAACATCTCCCACAGCGTCACCGCGAACATCCACGTGTCCGAGGCGTGACTGAATTGGCGATAGCGTAGGGACTCGGGTGCACACCAGGGAAACGGAACCTTCTTGTGCTCCGTCATCACGTAGCAGTCCTCCTGCTGGGGCAGCGCACGCATCAGCCCAAAGTCACCGATCTTGATCTTGTTTCCGGTCGCCAGCAGCACGTTGCGGCACGCGAGGTCACGGTGCAGGAAGCGCTTACTCTCCAGATAGGCCATGCCGGTCGCAATCTGCACCGACCAGTTCCAGATCATCGGCAGCGGCGTGTGTTTGCACTGCTTGCGCAACAGATCCAGCAGCGACCCATTGACGGCCAGCTCCGTCACCATCATCATTGGCTGCGACAAAACGACGCCGTGCAGCCGGATCAGGTTCGGGTGGTTCATCGCGTGCATCGCCTGCACCTCCTTGAAGAAATCCTCGATAACGCCCGGCTGGGCGAGTGTGTCCGCCTTCAGCACCTTCACCGCGACCGGCACGATATGATTCCCCGGTGCGTGCCATTCGCCTCGCCGTACCACTCCAAACGAACCGTCGCCCAGTTTCACCGAGAGTGTCACATCCTTTTCGTGGATCAGGCAGGTCAAGGCCAGCGCCGAAGGTTCCTCACTCGAACCTCCACCGCCGGCTCCTCCGGCGGATTGTGCCGTCTTTTTCTGCGGCTGCTGCTTCCCGCCCCCGATCAGCTTGGAAAGAATATTCCGGCGCCATTGCTGTGCCTTACGCTTCTTTACCGCTTCCAGCAAACGGCGAATGCCCGGCTTTCCCAGCCCAATCTTCTCCAGATCGTCCACGTGCACGTAATCGAAGTGGGCCAGCCGGGTAACCTGCAGCTCATCTCGTATCCGTGGCAGAAACTGCTCCAGCTGGACGTCCTGCAGTAATTCTTCCAACCAGGCCGTGTCTGGGTCTGACATATTGCATTTAGTCTGTGAAACGAAAAAAACCAAATTAACTTCTATTAGTTTTTTCTTGTTTAGAAATATCAAGCACTCTCAATCAGTCGAAAATGGAAACATAAATTCTTCTGCTTTTGAAAGATTTCTTGGTTTATATGGACGGTAAAATAGGCTTAGTTCATGTAACCTTCTTGGTGATCATGAGGACAACAACATGCCGTTCTGCTGCCGCTACTAATAACAACATGGGAAGAACAGTATGTCCATACTCAAAACCAGCGAAGAAGCGTTCTTTTCGCAACAATCAAATAATACATAAACAACTCATGAAAACCTTGAAGCTTACACTGTTCGGTTTCCCCATCGGTTTCGGTTCTGCAAGAAAACCCCCACAATACTTAGCAGTGCCAATCTCTCTTCCGAAAAAATGTCATTAAAGCGTTATCCTCTAGCGCGCTGGAAGAAACTTGTCCGCTACAATATGTTATTATCAGAGAAAACACGAGGGCAGTGAAAAAAAAGACACGCTCATGCCGTCACTTGTTTCGGTTAGTACTTTATTTATAAATGAAGAAAAAACGGAGAACAACAAGCTGGAAACGGTCGCTCGTGGTTCCGCCGTATGTGGTTGGCGCGAGAACATAAGCGCCTCTTGTCGTGGATTTATTTTCGAGATAAGAATCCAAGAATGAAACGATCAGCTACCACCACAAGAACGTGTACATAAAAGGCATAGAAACTTTGAGATCGTTTTACACATCGCGTAATAAATTCAGGGAATTTGTAAGCAAAACCGAGCAAACTTTTTCACGTCTTTTTTGCATAGTTGATAACTTTAAACTCAACATTTCCAATACGTTACATAAATTATTTATTGTGTAACATTTCACCAGGAATGCCAATTACCAATGGTCAAACTCATAATTATTCAGATAAACTATAATTTTCAATCTTCTGCTTCATATTGGTTAATCTATATAATTTCGGTTGAGCAAATAATCCTCTTGAAAATTTGGAAAGTAGTAATAATTCCCCCACCTGTTACCCACGCACAAAACCAATGAAATTGCATTGTGAAATCAGTGTGCAAAAACCAAATTAGATAACTCTCGATCGATAGATTGTTTGGGAAGATCGACCGACACCCATCGCAATATCTCAATCCAAACCAACCGACCGACCGGCCGACCGTGCAACTTCCGACCGAAGTTCAGCTCTCCGGCTTGAAAATCAATTTACCAGACTCGACGCATCCGTGGTATGGTCCGATTTGGTGGCAAGGTTGTGTAGCTACACCATCACGTTGTTGCGTCATCGCGACATCGAAGCGCGTCAACCATGAGCCGATCGTGTTCAATTTTATTTACAATGCATCAATTCCCCCGACAAACCTCTACTATAAATATAAATATGTTTCAGCGAATGGCACGTTATGTCGGTGGAAGTAAGGCGGACAAAGTCGAAAAATGAAACCATATTGTTTAATAAACTTACGGCAGATTGGAGATGATTGGAAATTCAATAAACACTTCATGTGCAATTGATAAATATACACATTTTATAAAAGTACATAAATGTGTTACCAACTACATAGGAGATACCAGAATGGGCAATCGAAAACCCCGTTAAATTATGATTAAGGCACACTGTCTTAAGATATAAGATTTTAGTTATACAATAGCCTATCATTCGAACCTTTGGAACGGATTTCTCACCCTACGCAAAAAAACATGCAAATAATAACGTCGTCTGGTACCAAACGATCGTTGCAACCGATGTGCCGAGAAAGGGTTCGCTTCCCACGATCTCATCTCAAATTTAGTAAACATCATCATGATCATGCTTTCTATCTAAACAATATTTTGTACGGTTTTAAGTAGCATAAGTGCTAGGAAGAGTACACTTCATACTGGCACAATACTGGATCATATTAAGTTCGAGGAGTTTCTTCAGATGGAAAATAAGAAACAACCAACCGCATTCGATCAATAATCTTGGCACCACTGAGCGAAAGCAGAAAAGAAAGTAAAATTTATTTAAAAAAAAAACTCTCGTTCCAATGCCCATCGCAGCGAAAAGGTAGCGAAACTTGTCGACAAGACTTACTCCCGTTCGATGATTGTTGTGCGTACATTCCAATCCCTCCATTTTACACACAACACACGCCGACACGATAAGAAGATCCAAAACACACTTGTCTTTGGTGCACCGATAGCCGCGATCGCGAGCTAATTGAGCAGAAACGTCAAAAACCTGACGTTGCGTTGTTGGGCACCGGCTCCGAATTAAGTCATGCGCAACGGTAAAGTTGAATGCACACACGATACAGAAGCGAGGCGGGAATGATGCTCAGATCCTAGATGAACCGTAATTGAAAGTAATTGAACACTTTCCTTTGGTTGTTCGCCACGAACATCAAGTGAATGGATAAGGGTTCCACCCACCTTTTACTAAGTGCAAAAGAAACGACAGCGGCAAACTACTAACACCTTTGGCGATCTGCTAGTTAGCGCGCGAGAGAATACTAAATGAGCAACAAATTAAAAAATAGCAATGATAAAGCGTTGTTGCACTCCATTCACATCACCAGCCACAACCCAATAGTCGGGCAGCGAACAAATCATCCTCAACGGCAAACGACTCATTTAAATAATTACACGCCTCGTTTACCCTCCAGCACCACAACTGGACACATCGTGGACGCGCTGACGGTCTTACGTTCTAAACTGCCACCGGAGATGCACTGTTGCATTCCATTAGCGGGGGGTGGGCGTCTCACCTCCCGGTCGATCGATCATCTGACACATCCGGTTGAATAGTGCACTCCCATGATCATAAAAACTATGACTTGACAGCGTTTTACGAACGATGGAAAAAGATACCGAAATTTTATAACTCTTTCGGGATGGGGGATTTGCAAGTAAAAGTACAAGCAACGCAAACGAGCATCTTTACGGTGGGAAAATGAGTCTCAGACACTTTGCCACCTTACACTGACTACAGTTGCGCGAGAAGGCTAGTAAACATACATATTTAACCGTTAGGCTATTTTGAAAGATGTAACAATAATAAAGAGTGAAAGGATGGGTAGTACATCATGTCACTGATCTTTACGACACGACGATCGGTATCAGGTGTATCTTTGCTTCACTGTTATTAAAATAAAATACTACAACGCAAGGAAACATAAGGGAATGGTATGGAAGAGTAAGGCGTCTGGATGCTTTTTCTCATTGCCTTCAACCAGTGCACAAACCATCGACGGCCTCTATGCCGTACGTTCCGGCAGGCGCCATTCCATTGTCGATGCTGTAATGACAGGTAGCTGCAGGTGCCCGTTCTCATAAATATGCGTAGTAGCAATCCGTTCCCATCAGACGAAGTTTATGCCAAGCCACACGGACGGCTCGTCTTACTCATACTGCGGCGTCGTTCGTGATGTCGTTCGTATGGGGACAATAATGTGCGCCATCGACATGAGACTCGATTGGAGAATGGAGTATAGCTCCAAATGGTCTGAAGAAAGATGACGACGATCAAAGATGCTGCACCGAGATGTCGGTGCATCGGAAGTCGCATTCGTTGCAATGCGCACCCGAGGTGAAGTTCTATTCATCGTCACGATCATGGTCGGTTCTGGCGATGATATTAAAAAAAAACCCCCGACGATTGATATGTGGACGCAAACGAAGAAAAGGAAACTATCTTGGCGTGATGCATTTACGTAATATATGCACAGCTGCAACATGAAGTTGAAATGTGCAGCCGAGTGGTGATCCCAGGTGGTATAGCAGAGCGCGTTTCTCAGAGTCCAATTTTGGGGAATCTATTTCTGTTTTAATTCCACTGGCAGCCAGAGGCGTTTTTGAATGTCCCTTGGAACCTCACCCCACAAACTCGGTATCCAAATTCAGCAATGGAATTTCATTTCGTCGGTTTTCATTTTATCTCTTCGCTCTGTGTAAACTTTAACTTCCCGTCGTTTTCTCAAAACCCTAGGTCGCTCCGGCTGGCACCGGTGAGTTAAGCAAAACACAATTTCTCACACCCAAAAAGTAAACATCGATGGGGAACGGTGCACGCAACCATTCCTTTTCCGTAACGCCATGCAGAGACGCCGTCTTCCTCGGGGAGCCATAAGTTTTCCTCATGCGCATCACATAAAACGCCATTTTCGGGGAAATTTAAGATGAAAACTGAACGAAATGGACACGCAACTCGGTGAGAAAGGAAAAATGAGAGCAAATGGAAGATGTGGTCTTGTATCAATTCTGACGTTGTGTGCTTTTTCATGATACGGTAACGTTTGCTTTGGAGATTTCCCTATTTTTGAGGATCCCATGTGCTTCTATTTCAAGTAGTGTATCTGAGAAATAGAAAACTATTGTTCAGAACGGAACGGCTGGTTTGAATTGTGTAAATTTGTAACGAGTTGATTCGAGTAGGCGTTTCTTGACTGCGTTTCAAGAGTGCATTTTTTTACCAACGCAGCAGGCTAGGTTAAGTTTTTCCGGTATTGTAGCACTCCCTTGCATTTGGATAGTGGCACGAGGAAACTAGGAGCGATAGTTTCGAGGCCGTTGAACAAAACAACTACTAATCACACCATACCCACATTAAACACACATTTAACAAACATGTTAACACTAAATACTCCACTACAAGACACAAAAACGCTGATGCTGATCAGAGCAAAATAAAGGATCATTTTGCGATGTAATGCATTACCAACGTCAGCATGAATCATTCAATTCCAATCGAAAGAAAACCAAAAAAAAAATACGAAACTTTTACATCAGCTGTTTCTATCGATAACGTTTTTTGATCGTTTTGCTTGCTTTACATTTGCACTGTTTTTGCAAAGCTTTCGGTTAAGCGAAATGCATCTTAATCAGTTTTTGGTTTATTTTTTACACTTGTTCGTAGTAGGGAATGACAACTAAAACGCGCCAACAACCTTTTGTCAGTATTTTTGCCAAAAAAAATAGAAAGCTTTTATGGATGAAATGGTTATTTATGATGTTGAATATGAAAACAGTGAAACAGTGGTTTTCTAGCAGGTTGTTAAACTTTGCTACCCTCAGTTTATAGCCCTCAATGTCATGAGTGGGTTAGAGCTAAGACATTATTAAACTAAAGTTAAATCTTAAACTGTTCATTTTGAAAAATTTAGCAGAACACAATCAATGTTGTCTACAAATATACGAAAAGTTACACCTATGGTTTGTTTACTTTTGATATGATTTATCTTTTACGCGCCGTCGTGCATTATTCCCCGGTGTGTTGTATTTACTGCCGGAAAAGGCACGTTCACTTCCAAGCACAACACAAACGACGGTAGAGAAAAAGCAACTAAAGAGTCAATTCTGATTGCCTGCTGCTGGGGAAACCTCCAAAGCAAAATGTGATGTTGCCACAAATGGACACTCAGCTTTCCAAAAAGAGCTGGTGACAACCGGAACGCGATTATCCGTTATTACATACAGGGAGCAGAGTACGGAGATCATTGAAATTATATCTCTTCCGGTCGAGTCGAACTAATGCTTTGCAGACTTATTCGAGCCTCGCTCTACCAGAAACGCCACCACAAAGCGAAAATGTGACATGATATATCCAACGACAGGAAAGTGTTGAAGTTTTTGTAGGTCTTCTGGTGAAACACATCTTCGACCAAATGCCAGTTTTTAAACCCAGATGAGTTACTCCCCCTCCGAAGGATTACTTGAAGAAGTATCATGGTTTCATGAACCAAGTCCCCTCAACGACAAACAATCCAATTCACTATTGAGCGGAAGAGTTGCTCTGTTTTTCATGTGGACCCGTATAGGGATCCCATCTTAAATAATAAATTAACACATACTTGTTCTACCATCTGGAGATTCTTGTCAATGGTATTCAAATGTAAGTAAACCTTCCCGTCTCTTTGGAGTAATAACCCCAAACCAAATACTCCATTCCACTTGACCCAAATGGGATGGTTAGTAAGGAATAGGAAACGTTGCGTACGAGGGCATGAAAAATAAACAGTAACCACCAATGTAGATTATGCTCCCAACTAGCGTATCCAGTTTGATAGTAACAACCATGTTTTTTTTACTATTTCGCATTTAAAATAGTAGTACGAATGAGTCGTTCCTATCGCTGGTTGGAAAATCGGTTCACTACCGGGGCTGTACCACCTTGACAGCGTTGGTTCGAATCCCAACCGAGACCGGGCCGTGCACGAAAGAAGTATTCTGAGGGGCGTCAACAACACGTGTACCAAAGGGGAAAAAAAACAACGCTCCTTAAAGTGTAAAAAGTCAATTCTGCTACTGTACACCGTATGAACCGTGCCAAGTGGCCATGTGAGTCACGAGCGCTGCACGTCATGTCACCAAACACGATGACGAAGGTGGCTTCCTCTCGGTCCAACTCTTTACCATGAAGGGCGGAAACAGGAGTTGATGAAAAGGCAAACGTTTACCCAAAATGGGTTGCTCCTTTCATTAAGGGATGTATCATATGAAAAATTCTTAAATGAAGGCAGTGTAGCGCCCTAAGTTAGACTAGCTTGGTACAGGGCCGCTATCTTTTCATACGATCGCCGAGACGAAACGATGTCTGCTTGAAGGAATAAGCCAAAATAAACCATTTCTACAGCCGGTGCGCCCTTAAAGCAACGGCAACAGCACTATGAGCTGGAGTGAAGTCGGTCAAGGAAAAGTTGATTGAACGGCCTTAACGGTAAACAGGACACCGTGTCCTTCGTAGACCAATGACTCCAGCAACAGCAGCCACATCTATTCATCATGTGGAACTACCGCGTCTTCAGAATGTATAGGTATTTTATTGTGATTAGAACGAATTTTCCTTCAACAAATGACCTTCAGCATCTTTAGAATCATTGCAATAATTTGTTGAAACAGCGATTGCGAACCATTTCGTACCAGAATACAAGTCTATCTTTTTCAAATGTATTCACGACCCACGGTAATCGGAGACGACCAAAGCTGAGTTTGCATTTCGAGCAGGTGCTAAGGCCAGCTTCTCTTCTTGCCAGGTAGAAAGGTAGTGCACACCCCATGAAACTCCTTGGGCTCGCAAAAGGAAACTGAAACTGAAGCTTGAGACATGAGGTTGAGAGAAGAAACAACAACATCTCCGCGACAACCGACGATCTTCGGTTTTCAAAAAAAAAAAAACGAAAACGCAGCATGCAACGATAAACATGCGACCGAAAGCAGGCGAAAAAAGGGGAAAACAATAATGGCAACATTTTATGCTACAAACCTTAACAAAGTCTCCTTTCTCAGGTGCTGGTGGCAGAGCAGCTGTTCTGAAAATTATTCGCCGGCGTTCGATGTAAATTTAATACTTTTTTCGACAGACTCCAAAACGCCGCCCTCAGCTTCCTCCAGCGCTGCCTGCCTGATGTGTTTTGGCAAACTAACGTAGAATCAAGTTTTAACGTTTCACTTTCTTTTTCTTCGCCTTCTTTGAGAGGAAGGCCTTTTTCGATGGCGCCTTCCAGTTGTTCGTCCTTACTGGTTTGTCATTTTCTGCTTGTGTGTGTTTGCGGCGGACGTATTTCTTGGACAGCCAAAAGAGAGCAAAGGATCGATTTTGTCTGGACGGTTTGAGGACGGCTGCTTTTCTCTCCTTCGCCGGCGCTTCTGCCGATTCCAAGAAATGCCTTTTCACCCAAATTCTGGGACTACCAAGCGATTACGTCGCAAGAAAGGAACGGCTATTTGCTCGCAGCATATTTACTACTTGCCGAAAAGGAGGGCGATTACACTACCGAAAAAGGAATTTATGCAGCTCACTTGGTTGAACACTTGGAAATTTTCATAATTGACATTCCTACACTGAATAGAGAAAAAACACTATCGAAACCTATTCCAACTTGGAACACTTGATCGTTGCTCACTAACGATCTAATACTAGATGTGCAAATCGAGACCACTAGGTTCACAACGGTAGACACTAGGCCACAAACACTAGGAAACTGCTACGCCATTCTCTGTTGTGCGTCTCGAAACGGCATCTTACATCACATCACAATGTTTAGTCAAACCTTACAATTGCGACATCCGGTGGTTCAACCAATGCAAAACTTTACGTACCAAAACCAGATCTGGGTAAATCCCGCAATGCAAACGGGAAATTCCACCACATCCCCCGTCGTTCGCTAGTTAAAACAAAGCTGCTGAAGATTATTCATCTTGTCACAAATCTATCGAAATCACATACGGGCACCAACAAGGTATGAACGATCGATCAGTCGTGTAATTTGCGACTAAACCTCACAGTCGCCATCACACGTACTTTTAAATTGCATTCCCCTTATGCGCGTCGTCAAACAAACATGATCTTGTTGATGCTATTTCTGACCACAGCTTGCTGCATCAAAATGCAATACACCAAACCGGATTAAACCAAAAACCATAAACGAACCAGCTTGCCTTTGTTGATACAACACGATAACGAATGTGTGCCAGAGGTTTTTGTTAATGTTGTGACTGGTAACCTTCAGCTTTTGCGAAAGCCAATGCACCGCGACACTCGTCGAACACGCATCCGTACCTCAGCTTCGCACATTTGGAACTGAATATTGTAGGGGCAGAGAATTGGCGAACAACATGACAGTTGTGCTGTCAAAGTACAAAGTTTTCGCCTCGATTTTCGCTCGGATTCAGAATCAAATAGAACATCGATACAACACGTAGAAAATAAAAACTAAATCACATGAGCATTAAAAACCTATTTTAAATCCTTATCTACCAACTAGAACTGGAAAATGGTCTGCAAAACATTATTATTCCGCTTCGCTTCATCTGGAGTCCCTTTTTCTCGTAACCTTGGTCGATGCAGCGAAGCTGTCACTCGAAAAACCGTTCGTTCAAAAGTTGAACAGTTTTTTCCCCTCTTGTTTGGATGTCATAAACGGTCTCTTTTGGTTTAAAGATACGCTGAATTTTAGGCGGTTCGGTTGTGTTTGGTGTTGATGGTTCCATCGTTGTTTGTTATAAGTTTTCCGAGGTTTTCTGTGTGTTCACTCCTATCGCCGAAAGTGTTATCCATCGGCTAAAACAATAATCAGAGTAGAAACATTGACCGAAATTCGTAGAATACTCGCAGTGCATTGAGCTAGGCGTCATGGTGTAGGCTTCCACCATTGGAAAAGTGCCACAAAACACTGAAGCGTCTGTTTTAGTACCGAAAACCCATTTGTATTCTACCGAGAAAGAAAGTTTTGGTTGATTCTCGTTCGTGTTTGGTGCGGAAAAGAAACAATCCCAGCAACATGGACGAATTGATGGAACTATTCGACAACTTCATCGGTGATGCTCTCCAGCTGGAGAAAGCAATGGAAGATGAGTTCAAGGTAAGTCCGCAGCATCGGAAGCATTGTTGCCTGCAACGTAATCGTGCGTGCTTGTTTCAGGAATTCGAGAAAAAGCTGACCGATTGTGTCGCGCAAGCAAACGAGCGCGGCACACCAGTGCAAAATAAGAAGCGACCGAAAAGGCAGGTGTCCATTTCGGAAAAGGAAGAAAGCACCAATTCTAGCGCCCGGGAAGAGGAGGAACGATCAACAAAACAACAGGCGGATAAGAGCATGGCTTCTGCGACCAGTCGATCTACCGCGCGCATGCTGGACGTGTTTGGCAATGGCAATAGCGCTCCCGTTGCCGATGCCGTACAGCAATCGATAGAGACGATTCCACCGGTAGAAGCTTCCTTTGCACGTCCCTCACGATCGGCTGCGTTGAAGGCACAGGAAAAGCTCAAGGAACCGACGCTGAATACGAAAATGCGAAACGAGTCGTTTATGGCAGTGGTCGTTAAAAAAGAACGCCAGTCGAAAATCGAAAGCGACGGGAAGGACTCGGCCGTTGGCTCGGATAAACCTGCTTCCCAGCGCGACCAGTATGATGAAATGGAAACGGAAAATGATGCCAACTATGCCAACCGGAACACCAAGCATGACACGCAGCAACGTAAAGACGAAGGGTTCGGCAGCACCAATGAGTCGTCCGAGAAGGATGAGCCCCCTATGGTGACAGCGAAACCAACCAATCGCGAAGCATCCATTATGGTTGTTCCGTTGGCGGTACCGAAGGTGGAAGTCCTATCGGATGAAGAAATGCCTCCGCCGAAGCTGCCTCCTCCAAAACTGCCGGCACCGAAGGTTCGAACGAAGAAGAAGGTAGCGGCGAAGGATCAAAAGCTGGCTGATGAGACAGCCTCGAGTTCTGCCGTTTCGTCGGCCGAGTCGTCGATCAGTAGCTCGTCCAGCAGCATAAACGATACGCAACAAGGAGCCCGACGTGCGCGAGGAAGACCTCCAAAGGCAAGTAAAGTTGTGCCACCAGCGGTTCCAATGGAAGAAGATTCGATAGAACCGGTTCGCATAAAAACCGAAAAGTTATCGATTGCGGATTCCAACCAGCCGCAGAAACAGGATTCTAACACCTCAGGTAAATCGGTCTATGAAGACGCGCAGGAACAGATGGAGCAGCACCAAATGCGTCCTCTACAAGTCGTTCTTGAGAAAATCGTTGTCCCTGCAGTCAACCAATCACCGGTATCGGTCATGAACGGAACATTCCCTACAGGCAAGCCACAAGCTAATGAAACATATCCATTACCCCCGAGTATACAAGATGGTACTTTCACCGTTAATTCGCCACCGAATACTGCGCCTTGCAACGAAACGTTCAACCTTCCAGCGCAAGGAATCACGTATCAGCCACAACCGGGTACAAACGATACGTTTGTTATTGAAAAGACCGGTAGTGCAAGTACAGATCAAGATGCGGCAGCAAACTATCATAAGACTCTTGTAAATGCTAGTATCATGACGGAGGATGATTCCGTGGTAGAAAACTCACCCAATCAGGCCTCTATGTTGCCGGTAATAAAGCCGAAACCAGTCATCCTTTCTGCAAAACCGAACAAAAGCTCCGCATCGACAAGCGCATCGAAGAAGGGCTCCAGCGCGTTCCCGTCATCGTCAAAGCAACTGCAGATGAAGGACAACACTGAACTCTTCAACCCTTGTATCATGAGTCCGATCAAAAGTCGTATTCAGGCATTCGAAAAGTGCGCTTCCACGACGGCGGGAACACTTACGAAGGCAACCACCACCATCGGCACCCCTCAGGCCAGAGTAGGTCGTGTGCTGAAAACGATCAGCACTCCGTCGCTTGCCACCACGCCACAATTTTCCTCGCTCGAGTCCCTCGGATCGGTGGCCCATTCGGCGCAGGCCAAGGAGACCGTTTATACACCAAACTGTGCCACACAACCGTTGGTGAAGGCAGTGTCCGCTTCGAAGATTCACCAGATGCAGAACAAGGCGCTGCACAGCAAATTTGGAACCAATGCCACGGCCGTCAGCGGCGGCGGCTCGGTGCGCAGTTTGTCACGCGAATCCAGCAGCGATCGTGCACAGGGCCTGGGCGGTGGTAGTGGTGGTGGTGGAACATTGTCCGCTGCTTCGTCGACATCTTCGCTGCTGGATGAGAAGAAGAAGAAGCGCGAAGAGAAGCAACGATTGGCCGCCCAGCAGCGGGAGGCCATGGAGCGAGAAAAGAGGGAGCACGCGGAACGTTTGCTAAGAGAAAAGGAGGAAAAGTATCGAAAGCTGGTGCACGAAAAGCAGGAGAAGCAACGCATCGATGCATCCAAGAAAGCCAAGAAGCTGGAAGAATTCGAAAAGCGGCGCCAACTGGAAGAACAGCGAGCTTTGGCCGATCAAAAACGGGAAGCACTCGCCAAACAACTTGAGCAGCAAAGGTAAAGGAGAGATTAGGAGAAGAGGGAGGGACAAACAGGGCAATATCACTACAGGTTTTTTTTTCGTTCATTAGGATTGATCGTGAGCTACTTGAAACATTGAAGCAAAGTCAGATGAAGGAAACCCAAGAAACTAAGCTTCACAAACAGATGGTCCAGCAGAAGCTACGCCAGCAGCAACTCCAGCAAGAGCAGCAACAAATGGCGGCCAAAAAGAAAACAGCGGCTTCTAAGAAGGACACGTTCAAGTTCGAAATGATCGACACCGACGACACCACCGACGACGATGAGGCAGAAGATGTCGCCGCACGCAAAAAGAAACGGCCACCAACGCCAGCGTGGTGTCAGAATAGTAAGTTGAACTAAGACGATTGGTCATTGGTTGCAGCGTTTAACGAACTCTTTCCCATCACTACTTTACAGCCGCCGAGTTCCGCAAGACCCTCAAACTGCAGGCTATGGTCGAAACTAAGGTGGTGGATCGATTGTTTTCCGTTCAACCGATGACACCCGACTTGCGCATCCTTTTCCCTTCCATCGATGCGCACAAGCTGAAACGGAACTCGAGTGCTATTTGGCGAACTCCTCCACGCCAATCGCAGATTCCTTAAGGTACACTATTACGCTATGCCGTCTTGGTTTTTTGGGTGGTATCGTTTCAATCGAGTGTTACATTTATCGAATTCACATCCATCTACCTACACTCATCGTGCGTAATCGTACCTACACTTAGCGATGATAAGCTCAGATCGATTGGATCTTGTCTGCTTTACGATTTCGTTTCATATTTTATTTTTGCTAATGGAAAATGTAAACGCCCGTAGTTAGTGATCAGTTCTAGCTGGTAAGAATTTGTGTTGATTTTAAATTGAAAAAATCTCAAAAACGGAAAACATTATGAGGTAAAATAAATAGTTTTGTTTAAGATAAGCATTATTTTCTTGATTAAGCGACAGAAATATCACATTCGGATTACATAGAAATACACACCAATCATTTGAGTTAATATTTTACCTATTTCTATTTCACTTCCGCTATTAACAAGCCAACTTTCCATTCCTAGTTCAGTTGTCTGACAAAGTGCTTTCAGCATTATAGTAGCATTACGGGTTTAAAAAATATATTCTTTAGAAATTGTAACAAACGCGCACATATAAAATATATCTCTTTCAATAGATAACCAATCTTTAACCGGTTTTCCGTTCGTCGCTCCATGACGGCGTACGATTGTAACAGAGGGTTTCCTTCTTCAAAACTGGAGACCAATAGATTTAGCTGATGGAATAGACAAATAGAAAAGATAAGTGCTGAACTTTGCTCGGATCTGATTGCTTGCACTACATTTTGCACTCTACTACTGTTTTGCTCTCTACTTAACGTATTCTACGCGAAAAAGTTCTATTTGCAACACTTATTTTTCCTCATTCAGCTCTAGTACAGTTGTTTGGTGTTTGTTGTTGTGTATGTTCGGTATTCGTTTCATTCCTTTTGTTTGTTTGTTTTATTTATAATAGATATGTTTCTGTTTTTTTTTGCTTTGCCACATTCTAATAGTTTCACTCGCTTGCTTACTTACGATTATTGATATAAAAACTACAAAGCTTTTTCCTGATTCTCAAATAATTTTTTCACTAGTTTTCACTCAGTAGAATGATCTCCTGTATATATATATCTTAATATAGCTATATTAGCATTCAACGCTTCTACGCACTTTTCCCTAAAAATTCTTCCAATCTATCACTTTAAACTGTATAGCAAACTTGTGTTTCGTCTTTGTGTGTATGTTTTTGTATTCCAAAGTAAAGCATTCGTTAGTTGTTTTATCAAAAACAAAATCTAGTCTTTATAAAAAGATTCATGAAATTGTGACCCCATCGGTCGGCTTTATAGTAAAAAGGTCAGGTAGTTCGCAAGAGATATGCTTTGTGAGTCGTTGTGACTTTCGTTTTGATTCTTGTGCATTTTTGATTACTTGTTGTATCTGCCAACATAAGCCAGTGTAATAAAATGGAATCTTTATAAAGAGGTTTGTTGGAGAAAAATGACATTAAAATGAAACTACAGGCCACTTATTGTGGCCACGAGATACGGCCCGGCATTGCCATTGCCTTATTGACTTGTGTGGGTGTATGTATATTACCTAGATATTTTGTATGTAACTCCAAATCGGGTTTGATTATAAAAACGCTTCTAATTTTTCCATTTACTATTCATGCTACTCGTATTAAGATGATATGTTTTGGTTGCAATTTCATTAAGGAGCTTTGAAATACTAATTTGATTCTTTTGTATATCCTTTTCGATTCCACTCTACAAAAGCTTATTCGGTTGAGTTTCGTGTACTTTTCATCTTATCCTATTTCTCTGTGCTTATGAACCAAAAAATTTGGCTAACAGTTTGATGTATTATGTACTATTTAATTCTTCCACTGCTTTTTATGCGTTTCTACCATTCATGTATATAACGATAATATTCATCTAGGGTTCACTTGGTGCAATTATTGCTACATTGTTATATTTGTGTTTATGACGTTCGACTTTTCGATTCCAACTTTTCTTCAGCTCTCTTTTGCCCGTTCATGGAAAGTTGCAGTATAAATACTAATATTTTCATCATCATATATTCTCGGTCTCGAAGGCTTTGAGGATATCCTCCTTCAGCTTATCGTAGAGAAGTTGCTCTTGATCTTCTTCCTTCACCGACTGTTCTTTTGCCATCGTCGAGACGTTAGTTTTGGATGTGGATTTTTGTTTGAAGAAAGACATATAGTTTGGATCGTCACGGATCACTTCCGTCAGACGAGCACACTGTTCCGCAGACAACTCGAGTACAACTCGCAGCAAGCGATCGGTCTGCCGATCGTTTTCACTGTCGGACGCCGCAGTCATTTCATTACCGTTGGAAGGCTCATGAGATCGTTTAGAGGCGAAAAGAATGTAAGAGGGTTTCAGGCTCATGCACAATCCTTGGCCCACGTGAATTCCGTTCACCACCGAGAGACTGAAGGTAGTGGCGCCGATAAGAGCTATCTTTTCGCACCGTCGAACGGACGCGTACGTTTGAAGCAGCATCTCCATCATCTCACCTACAGGCAAGCTCTCATTTTCGGCCTCCTTGGATAGGAAATGTATCAGCACGGATAGCTGTTCATCTTCGCCGTTCTTCGGTAGAGCCAGGGAACGGACTTCTTCGAACAGCTCGCGATCGGCGGCAGTGGAAATGCCCAGCAAAATGTCGAACAACACTTCCACCTCATTCGGCTCGCAGGCCAGCAGAGCCTTCATGCTGAAGCGTATACCATCGATCCGTATCGCACTGTGGTCATCGGGATCGGACGCGATAAGTACGTTGCTTTCGAGCGAATGCTTCACGATGCGCAATCCAATGTCGATCGCACGCGAGTCATTGTTGAAGTAGTCGCAGAAATGATCCTCAAAGCCGAACAGTTTCAGCGCCACGATCGCGTTGTTCTTCATCATCAATTCCGCCTGCCGGATGCTGATGACTGTTTTCGTCCAGAAGCAGATCGAGGCGGCATGCGCCAACCGCGTTTCAATCGACGCGTTATAGTAGTTCGAATGCATAGCGGAAAGAGTGTCACAAATCACTAGGTCGCTTATGATGTTGCCAGTTTCGTTGATGAAATTGCACACCTTAAACCCGGTGGCAATGCTGTGACTCGTCGACGCCACTCCCGATAGGGCGGAAATGTGCGGCATTGTACCGAACGTAAGCACGTGTGCCGTAAGGCTCAACCACGCTGTGCGTGATTCGGAATCACGGAAGGGATTTAGCGACTCCTGATGGGCACTCTTATCCCGCAGGACATCAAGCGATCGGCCTGTTGCATACAATGCTGATCCGATGCTTGCCGCCACAAACGGCGTTGCAATACCTCCGGACAGAAAAATTGCTCCAGTTGCACCAGCGATACCTAGAAGGGAGAAAATGTTATTTCCGAAGGCCTTAAAAATGCAAAATGACACAAGTCCTACCAATGATTCCCGTCGCAATATCCAAAGCCTTGAAATAGTACGCCTTCCACGCTGGGGTCTTGCCGATCTCATACTCTACCAACTTTTCTTCATCCGCCTTCAAGCGACCATCCTTCGGGTACATCATTTCTGCCGAAGGGTACTTATTGTTGCGCAAAAAGTCCCGAAAACTGCCATAAACCCGACCATACGAATCCACATACTTCGGTTCACTAGCTTCAAGCACACCAAACTGATATCGAAACAGGGCCACCTCGTAGAGCTTTCCCTCAGCGTACAACTCGATGGGCAGGATCGTCAAGTGGCACGGTTCCTCCGGCATTACTCCCTGGCCGTAAATCTGCTGCGTAAGCTTGTCGATAGTTTTGCACGATTCCTCGTCGTAGAAGCAGAGCTGTTCCATGTACTCGAGCTGTAGCTCCTCGTCCGTCCAGTGGTTTGGATCCTTCATGGTAAGATTAAGCGCGTAACCGAGTGTGTTCTGCAGTGCTGCTCCACACAGCGATTGCGGCTCATCGCCTCGTGACGCTCCGCCACGGTTGAGGAACTTTTTCATGCTCTCCTTGGCCCGCTCAATCCACTCCTCTGGTGGAATTTCCATCTTGTTGGTCTTTGTTTTTTGTTTAGCCTTAACTCAATTGTAAAACTACTCGTATGATTACTATAGTGATACGGACACGGGAGTTTAAATGGAGATTAAATGTTCTATACGATTGCTTGCTGGTGTCAAATATCGTTACTCATATGTTGTGGAAGCATTGGTTATCTATATTAATGGTTTTACTGCCCAAAAATCCAACGGCAAATGCACTTTAAACTGCTCTGTTCAATTAATTGACAAACGTTTTGGTTGTATGTTTTGCAGCTCTGTGTTTGCGGCGACGGTTTCCTTATTCATTAATGTTACAAAGCAAGTCACGCGTAAGAAAATTCTCTAGAAGCTTTCAGGTATCCAATGGAATAGCACCAGGGTGGTAAATGAAGTAACGTTTCGTGACATGCAGTTGCTAACGAGTGCGGAGGACCATTCCGGTACAGTAGTGTCCTGAAAAAGAACGAAAAAAAAGTCAATATATCAAGTCAATATTTTACGTTGAACAGCAAATAGCAATCAGACATGACAAACAGAATAGAGAGCATATGTTACGATGGTGGTAAAATCAATATCATTTCGATTTGAGTCTTTTTCTAGTCCGCGTTATGTTCAAGCAGGGAAAAAGGACCTATGCTGGCGAAGGACATTACAGAGATTGATTATCATGTTGGTGAATGACATTCATTCCTTCAGAAAAGAAATGTTTTCAATTACCTTTATCTGAATTTTTTATCAGCAATCCTTTCGGAAGGCTTATACAACACTCGTTATTCAGTGTGGCGATAGAACCAGGGTTTTCCCCTAGTGCACAACAATAACTTCACAGCCGATAAAGCAGACTCACTCCTAATCAGCTTAAACTTTGCAAGACTTGGTAACGACGGTGGAAGAAAAACTTGTACACTTTAAATTATTTGTTTTTGGAAGTTTAACTGTTGCAATGAAAACGAAAGGACAGTTTACAATATTTTCCTAGAATCTACACACTTCGCTTTGGCCCTTTGTGGTTTATCCAGAACACTGCCCAATGAATGATGAAACGCAATAGAAACAGCCATAAAGAAAACTTGAAAAGAACAATGAATAGCCAAAGCTGTTGCGATGAGAATAAAAATAAAATCACTGTGTTCCTTTTATGCAGCAAGTAACAATATCGATTAGGTGTAGGTCATGGAGTCACTGCACGATTTGCAATATTCTCTTTTTGCTGAACTAACACGTAAATCAACAATCGATGCACCGACGACTTTCCCAGCCAAGGGACACACAAAATCTTTGCAAAACTGAAGTACTGGGATCGATGGAACTGAAGATGTTTTTCACTCCTTCGGGAAGAGGCGTGTTGTGGGCGTTTTCGATGGATGGTTAAAAAAAACTGATGAACATCAGATTGCACCGCGCACTTCAAACGCGGATGCAAGGGGCCTTTTGTTTGGAATCGAGCTTAGGAATCAAGAAGGATGCACAAACCTGCAGACTGGTAGCTGGAAAGGGAGGCAAAATCAACCATTTAAAACGCCAATGCTGCTCAAAAATCAAAACATAGGAAAAACAGCTGACAGTGCAGGACTGTATCAAACGCCATAGGCAACCCTGGTGTACCGAACGTCAAACCACTGTTGCTCGCATAAGCTGTTCATGCGACCCGCAAACGGCTCGCAATTGGTGTTGCCGAACAGCGCGTTGCGAACTAGCTTCGGTTGTCAATTTCAGTTGTCAATTGGAAACCAAGCAGTTCAGTGCTTCGAAACGAAGTACTCGTCGCAAGTTGTGATCGGAACGTGTTTGAGTGCGCACGTACGCGAATTTAGCGGTCAATAATGCAATCGAGAGTGATATATTCGTGCGTTTGTTCAATGTCGTTAGTTGTGCGTTGTTCATTTTGATTATTTACGAAATAATCAACGTGCTACTGGGGTTAATTACTCCAATCATTCCGGAACAGTGTAAAATGCCGCACAGATCTCTTGTCGAATGCGCCGAATAAACACCGTCGTACGGCTTCGTTGACTAGCGTTGGAATTTCGATAACAAGACCCGCAAGTACCCGCTGAATTTGTGAAGGTTAATTGTTACGGCGTCCAACTCCTCAAAAGAAGCAATATCCTTCCCATGGGCATCCATTCCGTACGATATATTATCGACGATCGTATCCTGCGCAAGCATCCACGATCACACACACTGTGATGCTGTGATCATCGGGGTCGTGACATTGCGCTTCCTTCTGTGTTTAGAAGAATTTGTGAAGTGCGCTTAAGGGTTTTTCGAAAAATGTTGAATAACTACACAGCTCGTTGAAATGGAAAGAGTTGCACGTGACACATTTTGTCCAGCTAGTTTAGAAAACAATTGTTCGTAAGATTTCATAGTGCACAGTGTGATTGGAGTGTAGAAAAGATTCAAATATCACTCGCAAGTGGCGTAGCAGAAAGAAGACGTGTGTTTTCAAGAAGTGCGTTCCCGTTGAGCGAAACTGGCGTTATCGAGTATCGCGTGTATTGCGTGAATGTTATCTATCTTCGTTCTACACCTCCACCCCCTTGAACGCCGTCGATCGATTCGTTGAGGAATGATGTTTCCAATGTTCCCGCATATCAGTTGTTAGTGCTGTCCGGCTGTCAACAACCTGGACGCCACGCCAAAACTATGACGAGATGGGTTCCAGCCAACAAGACAGGCCGGTCACCGCGCACCGTCCGGTACTCCGCAAGCGCCGGAAGGCCCTTCCCCACCATATCACAACAGCTTCGGTCCAGATCAGCTGTCCATCAATTGTCGATCGGCAGATCGATCGTCGAAAAGATGGTGGCCGCCCATCGACGGTAGCCAGAACGATGCCAAAACGTAACGCAGCCGTGGCCAATCTGTGGCTGCTGCTGGTTGCTCTCTTAATAATAGATGCTTATGTTTCATGGTTTTCATCCTCAACCCTTCAAGGTAAGTTGCTTCCATTTCGAACCCAATGGAACAGTGGTTTAAGTCATTTGTTTCACACATTTTCTATTCATTTCCACTAAACCATGGGGAACTTAGTCGTGCGTTTGTTGTAGTTGGAACAACCCCTGGGTTGAATACAAATCATCCTTTATCAGATAACGCGATACGGCGATAACACAGAAACTAGATAGCACACGAATCACCCCTCTTTAAGTAAAGTCCTCTCTACTTTATATGACTATGCTGTGAATGTGTAAAGCGCACTGTGTCTTAGATAACTGGAATGAGAGCTACATTTAATGAGTAATGCTTTTCAGCTACGTTCTTATTAACTTTAAATAGAAACATAGAACTCGTCGACCCATTTGTCATGTGATTAGTATCACCCTTTTACCCGTTTTCTCGTTTGCTGCCAATTTCGCGACAGTATTTTACTAATTCTTCGCACGTGATGAATGGTTGCTTGTTTGAATTTTTTTCTTCATTTTCCACTCTACACCATGCTGTTGATTGTTCGGTAAAAAAACGTCACGATGGCTGTTTCCCATCTTTCCGTGGCAGTTTCGTAGTTCTACAAGATTCGTCATTAGAAGTTAGATCACGTCCAAAACATTTGGACAGTATAATATGGAGATCGTCGATGGAATACAAAATACGCACCTTTAGCAAAACGGGGTACATACTCTAGCATAGATGCTTTGTGTTGCTGAAGGTTGTGAAGTTTTGGCGCTTGGGATTCTCTTTACTGTTTTTATGATTACAAAAAAAACCAATCTATTAACATATGATGGCTTGTACAACCTTTTTACTACTCATTGTCTTGTGGGTGTGTTACTTTCTATTTAATATGCCATCATTTGATACGTTTATTGAATTGGTTCTTTTGCGTAAGTTCTTTCGGCAGTATCATTAATGTGACAAAAAGCACATTGAAGAAATTGTTTAAGTAATTTAATATTAATTTGTTCGTTTCTTAGATTTGCAATACAATTTTAGCAGTGTGAGCTTGTGAAATGAATCTTAAACAAAGCTTTATCTTGTGAAAAGGCACCTTTTTTGTAGGATCATCTTCTAGCAAATGGATGCACCCAATAGAGAGAGAGAGATAGAGAGCAGGTTGGAAGGGATCGGTGCCATAAATTTTGTCGTAAAATTTCAGGTTTCTATTTCTCTGGTTTTCCTGGTCGCTTGACATTTTACGATTCTTTCGTCTCTCCGTCCTGCTGTTTCCTGCATTTCAGAAGAATAGATATTATGTGTCTGTTGCACAAAGTGAAGGTAAACTTATAGAATGTTCAATGAGTTATACACAAGCTTGTGTGATAAGATGTAGTTTTTTTTGTTGAACAAAAATTACTCGTGCAATTTGTGTTTCCACATGTTTCTCCGCTTTCCTTGGGATGAAGAAATTAGGAAACGCTTTCCTATACAACCACCACCACCACCAACTGAGACACGTTTTGAAAAGTGTTGTTGAAGAATGCCGTACGTCTCCCGTTGGAAGGTGATCAACCCTAGCCCAAGTCTGAATGAGACAGAGGGGGGGCGGAAAGGGCACGAAGGAAACCAGAAATACACCACGGAAGAAAATCAGATCTACGCTACTCGACCACACGCTCCACGCAAGCGCACCAGACTCTTCGGTATATTTCCCCGGACCCGTCCAGAGAAAAAGTACCCCGCGGGGTGGAAACTTCAAACTTTTCATGTTCCGTGTTGTTTCCATGAGAATTGGGAGGCTAATCCAAAGAAGCAATCACACCTTTCCTCAAGCAACCTATTCTAGAGGCAAGTAGGAAAGGAAAAGAGAAAAGGAAACTCAATGGGTAAATGCTAAGAATGGATCAATAGAGTTATCAACAGGCCAACAACAAATAAATAAAATCATTGACCTAGAATCCTTATCACTGACTCCAAACAGGATAAGCTGTTGGTGTGAAATTCCTTTTTCACTACGAAAATATTCTAGTGTTTCAAAAAAAAATTTGTGATAAAATAGACAAAGAAAAACTCACGCTAGGATCGAGTACACAAAACAGTACAAACAGCAGGTCTGGGGAGTGATCCTTTTCGGACTCAAGGATGCAAGGACTCTGCCAGGTTTCTCTAAGTCGAAGAAAGGTCAAAAAGTGCCTGAAGACGACGAAAGTTAGTGGAATGGTTGGAAATGGTTGAGAATGTAAATGGGAAGAAAAAGGGCCTTGCGGCCTGGAGCCGAAAATCCCATTCATTGCCCGCGCTGGTGTTTAGGAAAAGTGTGTGTAACTACGAACCAATTGCCATTTGTCTGGAGCTGCTGGTTTGTGTGGGTGTGTGTTGGAGCTCCCAAAGCCACCACATCTGCTCATGCGTAAGAACGCGTTTCTTCCATCACGCACTCGCGAGACTTTCCGCGAGAGAATCCGGGAACCCGGCGGCGGACGCGATCGATCTCGGGAAGCAACCAGAAAGCCAAGCATCACGCACACCACCAAGATGGCTTTTTGGGTTTATTGGTTTGTGGCCAGCACATGGCGCGAAGGAAAGGCAGAAGGAAGGATCGGCGTGGAAACGACGATACACCTTGTTGGGTGGAGAGCTGCGAAGGAAGAAAGGAAGAAGCTTCCAAGACGAAGAGGAACCAGGATGGCCAAAATAAGAAAACCTCATCCTACCGCTCGGTCCGGGCCCTCGGGCTCCGTCCCTCCGTCTTTGGCCAGGTGAAGAAAACAGGGAGAGAGAGTGAGATAGAGGGAAGCGAAGGAAAAAGCAATAAGTTGAAATCTCATAACAAGGCACTGATCGTTTTATTTATTTTCCGCACTCGCCACAGCACCGTTCCACCGGTTGTTCCGTCTCGTCCGGGGTCCGGGTGGTGCTCCCTGGTCAGCATCCCTCTCCCCACGGGGCGAAAGACGTGGTCGTGATCGAGCACCGAGACGCATCGAGTGCTAACGATCGTCTTCTGGTTTTCTCGAAATCGAAGTCACGAAGCATAACCACAGGAACGATCCTCCATCGGCTCGAACCCAATTGTCAGACGGTATCATTTTTGACTCCTTCATCTCTCTTTGCTGCTTCGTTCTTTCTGTTTTATACTTCTGCGATGCTAGCGCTAGGCATGTTTTATTTTACGAAAGAAGCCAAGAGCACAAGCATACTCGAAGTCGAAGGTCTACATGGGCAAGTTCTTGGTCGGTCAGAGGAAAGCATCGAAGGAGATCGTCTATGGAACAAGCGGGAGAAGCGAGTTCCTAGCTGTGGCAAACAGAATTTTCCTCGAATTTTGATTGATACTGGCAGATAAATGGTTGATCATTTGTCATTTTCCCTTTGGGCGAGTCGACGAACGCACGAACGAGGAAGAACGCTATCGTTGAGGTCAGGGGAATGGAAGGACAAAGGGCGGTGGTTCATAATTGGAGAGTACAACTTCTTTCGTTTGTTTCTGCGCTGGAAAGCGGAGTTCGGACGGGTTCGACCTTGAGGCCAACCGGGGAGGTCAGGTTTAACGTTTAAAGGGTTTTTCGATTCGCTCTTCAAAATTAGTTCGGTTGTTTATGTTTGAGATTTTGCAACACTTGGCGGGTTTGGGAAGACATCTGTCGAACCATTCTACTGAACATATGCATTCGTGATTATTTAATAACATTCTGACTACTATTAACCGTAAGGAGGGACAAAATCGTGTTTCTGAACCTATCCACTTATGATGAAAAACTGCCTGAACCGGCTGAAACCTCTCGTTGTATCGTGGGTTGGTCATTTCCACCCAACTTTTACGGTACACTTCCCTCCAATGTCGCATTTCTTTTGGACTTTTATTCCGCCATAAAATGGCAATGTTGCGTCGGCCAGCCAAACTGGCATGACCGGGAGTTTCACGATTGGCAAAAGCATAAAAGTGACCAAAGTGGGACGACGGGGGCTGTAAATCGTGATCATGATGATCGTCGTGATGATCGTTTAATGTTGAATTTGGCGCCATTGTGCATCCGATCCTTCTGCGCTCGTGTCGAAGTCATTTTAATGTTTCTTTCCAACGCTAGTTGTACGCGCAAATCGTCTCTCGTCAGCTGGAATACATTCTCTTTTTGTCATACAGCGTTTATTTTATCGCTTCTGCTGTTCTGCGTTTCTGGAGCGTTGCGAAGAAGTATCTGTTGAAAAGAACAAACCGAAGCTGTTGCACTGTCTTAAATTAGCGCAAGCTGAGTGTCACAAATGAGATGGTAAAAGATATGTGTTAAGTTAATTAGCGCACCGTCCGTCCAAATCTTTATTTTTGTATTCTATTGTACACCTAACCTGGACCGCACCGAGAAAAGGTATCCATAACATATCTTGAACGTTTCACAAAAATGTCAAATATTTGTCGCCGAGATTTTTTCGCACCACGCCTAAACCGAATGGCGTTTATTTATCCCATCATTGCGCAAATGTTTGGCCAAATATAAAAAGGAATAGGAGAGAGAGTGCAAAACTTTATGGCACAAGAAAAGCAAACAGTTTTGCGGCAACGAAATGTGTAGAAAAGTATTTCAGAAATCCCATTTAGGATGCAGCACTGGAGGGAACGTTGGAGGAAGATCGATCCTCATAAAAAAAAGGATGGAAAAGGGATTCAATTGGAGAGGTGTTACCTTTTCAAATCGTTTTTAAGTGCTATTTATCTTGCCAAAACAAACGAAGGAGACGTATTGGTTTCGGAAATGAATGATTTAGCTCCAGTATGGTAATTGTTTGCCTTTGATTGGAATGGTTCCAATCAAGGTTGGTTCTAAGAGAGGTGAGCTCAAAGGCCTGGTCAGGGCAGCCATATTGAAATTGAATTCTGACAATCGTTCCCTGTTTTTTTTACCAATAACAATGCGTAAAAAAGTTATCGAAAGTAGTTTAATCGATTACTCTTGCTGTTAAGTAAACTTAAGTAAGGTCGCAGTATCGCTTACGATAATACGTCAAAATTTTCCTTTATTTTTCTAAAAAATATTGGGATGAACCCACCTGGATAGTAATCATTTTGGTTCCAATCTACTTTAAAGTGTACAGCATCAATTTCAGTGGTTGCTTGATGGGAATTTAAATTTTCTTCGGTCTGGTAAAGTTCAGGGTGACGCGATTGCATCACTTTTTGTTTTCTCGCTCAAGTACCCTAGGCACTTGGTAACTGGTTGGTACGTTCTCGTATGACGATGTGTCGCGTCTTCGTTGCTGACAAAGTGGCCCACAACCGAGGATCTTCGTTCATCTTCGCGTTCAGATGTGCTCGAGTGCGAGATTGGATCCAATCAATGCAATTACGCCAGTTCCTCGCTTCCCCTTGTGTTTGTGTTTTGTCTCAGATTGCTTCTCTTTCCAACGTATTCCTCGGTTTTTTGGACCTCCTAAACACAGCGTTTTCAAGTAATTACTTGCAGAACGGGAGAAGTACGTTCACTTCCCTCGTTGCTACATCTTCTCCTCGTGGAAGACAACGATGTGCAAACGATTCAATTATAGGAATAAGTGCATCGCGCTGAGCTGCATGCGTGCGTGTGTCCGTTTGGCGTGGAACGTTCCAGTACACTTTTTCTTCCTACCATCCTCCAGTCTGTCTGTTATTCTGGTAGGTCTCGAGGCAGGATGTTGGAAAAGAATTGCTTTCTCTACCAGCGTTGGGGCATAGTTGAAACAATTGAGAGAAAAGTCCATTACAACGCTTGCAAAGTCACAATTACCATCATCTTTCCGTCATGCTACTTAACCTGTCCCATAGTTCAGAACCTATCCCTGATAAATTACAATTCCAATTTATTAACGAGCTCGAACACATCGAACTTTTTGACAGTAAAAAAGATTGGTCGACGATAGTACACAGAATGAGTGTAATTACAGTAAGAGACACGAGCGATCGCTGGGTGGGGTTGTTTCTTTTATTTTAAGAGACTAAGACTGACTTTTCGGTGGCGTGTCGTGGAGTTGACGCGAACCAAAAGAGCGAACGCATTCCTGTTAGAAAGGCGATATGCACAAATTTGCATACAATGACATTAGAGAAAGTAGCTCTCTGCGTTGGCTAGCCGCAGTTGCCGAGTGGCATGGGGTAGGAATAAAGAATTTAGTTGTGATCGATGTCGCCTACAGCTATTCTTGCAATAACCGGTTCACCTTCTACAATCCAGATCACACCAGGTCTTGAATCCAGCTCACACCAGGTAGCCTTGGTCAGAAATAGACCATGACTGAGCTTGTTTACCCATTCGATTACGATGGACGCGCCAGAGCAAATGTTAGCTTAGTATAGAATAATTTTGATTAGCGTCTTCACCTGATCGATATACATTTCCACACACACTCACACTCACATATATTGTTGTAATTCTCACCTACAACCCAGTGTGTCGAAGGCGTCAAAGTCAACAGGTTGAAGTAAAGCTGATTCTTTAAGCAAACTTCTTGTTTACTTCCCATACACCCCTTCGAGCAAATGTTGCCAAATCTGCGTGTCAATGTTGCTGTACCGAAGTTTATGATGGATGAATGCTTGTGTTTCAAGAACCATTTCTTTGGAGTGTTCATAAATGGCAAGTTCATATTCTGCTGCCCACTCCCGCATACATCTTGTCCCCGTCCCGTCCCCAGAAGTGTGCCCGGCACGATCTTGACCGCGATCATGTCGTTGTTACTTCTCGTTCTGAGTTTGGGATGCGATCATGTCGGAGAGTGGGAGAAAAACCAAACAAACATAAAAAAAAACAAAAAAAATACTTAAAAAGCCACACGTGAAACATGGAAGACGAAAAAGAGAAACACTGTAATGAGAAACATAACAAGACATGTTAAGTGATGACGATCGTACCTCGTTGCTTCGCGCTTAATATATTCCAACGCGGGAACGACGCGCGGGAAGAAGAAATGTTCGAAAAAGTGGAACCGATGATGAATCTGCGGGTCGAGCGTCGTGAACGGCCAAACCAAACACAACCCTGGCGTGCAGGTTTTGGGTTTCAGCACAAACTTTGGCACAACACCAGCAGCACAACGACACTCCTTTCGCAGGGAAAAAGGAAGAGAGCCACACGCAGTGCGCGCACACATCCTTTGTTGCGAACCACGACGAAAAACATGATCCGGTCGTGCTCATTGTGGACGCTTAAATTATGATGGTGGTCTTTGAAACAAAACAAGAAGAAAAAACCTCCGAGGTCCATAGCTGTTCCGTTCTTCTCCATCATCGTACGATACACGTTCCCCCGTTTCGATCCTGATCAACGTTCAATTTTCACTTCACTTTTCATGTGTACGATAATTTAGCATTAATATTAAATTATGAAATTCCGAACGCGATGTCTATAATATGCCATGTACCAAAAGAGAAAACCTATAATAACACAGATGCCAATGTTCAAAAGCAACGATATCTCTTTGCTGTACATTTATTTTGCGGCTTATTGTTTTATTTAATTTGTGTACCTCAAATGTGGTCATTTAAACATTTTTTCTTATTTTACAATGATGGCAATAAACAAATCAAACGCTCACAAAAAGACCTTAAAGGTGTGAGTGTATGTTTTGTTTTAATTTAAAATCATCATGACCAAACATTTGCATAAACATGAATATCGCTTGTATTCTCCGGCTCGTTTGTGCAGGTTATGCCTGATTTGTTTAACGTCCACGACGGACGACCGTAGGATGAATATTAAATATCCAATAAATTATGGCTCGTTCGTGGATGCACGGGTTGTGACTCCGAATAAAAAGGGAGTTACTCAAAAAAATAAATAAACACAAACAAATACTATTACCCAAACGCTGCACATTGCACCTACCACATGAAGATGAATCCTTGAAAAACATGTTGTACAAATTTATTCATACAATGGTGAATGTTTTGGTAGGAAGATGTTGGCAAACGGGATCCTCGGGTCCTCTTGAGTTGAACCCTTCGCCTTGCCAGTTGAATCCGAAGAGGAACCTGTTGATCCAGGTGGCCCCGAACAGCTTCCACAGATTGATCCGTTCAGGTGCTCCTCTTTACTCTTTGCCTTACCTGATCCGTTTTAGCTTCGCTTTGGTGGCGTTGGAATGGTTTGTTAGCGTAAAATGGGCAATTAAATTGGACAGCGAACGACACCATCGATCCGATAGCGCGTGGGGACAAGATAACCGAGGGGCTAATAAACTAGGATCAAGAGGAGATGAAGCGAAGAAGCAAGAATTAGTGGAAAGAGAAGAACGAACGAAAGTGGAGAAACGGGAGGCAATCGAAGCCGGAGTTAAGTATGTTGCAAACCGAAACAAAATGGAACACAAGAATGTGGAGATTACAACAACACCACACTTGCCGGGAGCAAACAGCACAAACATCGGAAGGCGAAAGGAAAGCCAAAAGGCCAAAAACCACGGCAACGCGAAACTGTGGAGAAGGCGAACTGGCGAAGAGCGTATTTCGCGATCGCAAATCGATCGATCTGCGTGGAGGATGGTCCCAACAGAGGAGGGAGATTTTTCTTTTTCTTGTCCTCACCCCCACCCCCCACATCCCGGTACGATTAATGTGATCGCCAACGAGCTTCATTCGCCCACTTTCCTGTCGACGGCAAGAAGAGAGGGTGCGCGAAGGGGAAAAGACATTCGACAGCACAAGAAACCACACAAGAAGGAGGTGAGGATGCACATACACGCACACACACGCACAGACCTACGCCAGACCGTGCAGCAGGACTTTATTTAAAAAGCCAAAGCCGGTAGGAGGTGATTGAAAGGTTGTAAAGTCTTAACGACTTTCCTTCGTCCTATGATGCGGGTTCTCGTGTGTCTTGTTTTCGCTCACTTTTTCTCAAAAAAAAACCTACGACTTTTTAATATTGGTTTGTTTTGTAATGGTGATGAAAGTTATATTGATTTGCATGATTTATAGATGGGTTCCCATCTTTCATTCAGCCTTTATTAAATCATCGTAGAACTGTCATATTTTATGGTGTTAATAAAGAGCTTAGAATTCAACCCTCGGAAATACATTCTTCTCATTCAATATAGTTTAAGATAAAACACAGAAATCACTTGTGGTTCTGTTGTTGAATGTTGATATTGGCATAAATGTGTATTCCTTTTTGTAGTTGAAGGCAAAGCACACACCTCCGTGGAGCGTGGTTCGAACGTGGGTTCGAGCTACAGTTTCCTATATATTTTGTTTTTTGTGGACGATCTTTGTACCAAGCAAATTGCCGCCATCGCCAACGCCGGTAATGTTTATGTCGCAGCTTCTGTAAACATAAAAGAGGAACAAACATGTGTGCCGAGGCTTCCGACCTCGGGTCGTTCGGGGAAGTTTAAATGCGCACCGCCGAGTAACTCCGGCGTGTTCACTTGCTTCTTCAGTGTGTTTGTGGAAGCCATGCTGTGCTCCAGTTTTGCTTCCCTTCTGCCGTGGCCTTCCCCTTCCGTGGCCAGAAGGCAAAGGAGTTGTAGTGGAGGGTAGGAGTAGGTGGGCTGGCTCCTAAGGTCCGTGTCATACATTGGGCCGCACAAAGATCAAAGGCGGAGGCGGCAGTTACAGTCCCTCTACCGCGCGGGGTTGGCGCAATTTAAAAAAGAAAATTACTCCCATTCAGTTCCGGCGTCAAGTGCGGCGTTTCGAGCTAGCGATGAATAAAACTAAAACGATTAACTGAACGCCAAATTCAGCTGCATTCTCCAAAGGAGAAGGAGGTTGCATTTTCATTCATAACTGCAGGAAGGAGGGCTAATTGTTGGAAATAGACGAAAAGTTCAGACAGTTTTCATCATACTGCCGTCACTGCTGGAATTCGCTTAAGAAAATCCCAACAACCACATCCAGAATCCTGTAAAACAATTCACCGGATAGAGAGGACACGCCGGGTCGGGAACGCGTGCGGACCACATGGGATCTAATTATCCGCCTTCGTCGTCGTTCCGGAAGCTGAGAGGATGAGAGGGAACCTACACACATGTGCATGGCATGCAGATCAAAGGGAACATATTGTAGAACATTTTTGAACATGTAATGACGAGCTAGAAACGTTGAATGGGGATTCGCTCACATCTGCTGCTGACGGAAAACACGGCTTTTCCTCAGCTCAAATATTGCTCTTTTTTTCGGGAGCATCGGGTTCAAGGAAAAGTTGACATTTTCATTGCAGTTTTTTGCTCAATTTTACTGAGCTTGTGAAATGTTACAGTGAAGCAAAATTTAACTTTATATTTTCCAATTCTTTCATTGAAAACATTCCGCATAAGGATTTTTATTCGTTTCTCATCGTAAGATTCACTCTCATCTGCTGCACATCGTACGTTGCCTTAGGGTAATTGCAGGGGTGTCCGAAGACAGCCTTTTCAATAACCCTCTTCTTCTTGTGCATACCTTTTTTCGATTAATTCTTCGACGGCATCCCTTGAAGGTACTTGCAAAGCTAGTCCTGCACTTGCAATTCTCTTCTGTGAATGAGCAACAGCTTCACGCGTACGCTTCATCACCATTTTTTTCTTCGTCCTTGCCAGATTCGCCACAGCAGAAGAGAATCTCTGAAGAGGGAAGGTGGTGAATGGTAGATTACGATTATTATTTATTGCGAAGGCCCCGATGGGAAAGGCGTGTCACATTTCACACCTCTGCCTCTGTACCCTGTGCGTCGGTGAGAATGAGTTTTCCTCGTACTACACACTCGCAGTAGGCGGAAATGGATCAAAGGAGCGAAAGATGAGTTTCTGGGTGTGCGTGTAAAGTGCATCGAAAAATTACCTTTGTTTTAGAAGAGATCTTTTGTACTCTGTAAAGTTATTTGTGATTCGTACATAAAAATTGTTCCAAAGGAAAATGATGGGGATATTTCATTTCTCTATAAAGTCCGTCACTCAGAATTTCTTTAAATAGTTCGTCCGGAATTCGTTGATGAAGGAGTTATTATCGGTTCACGTCTTCTACTGATTTTTATTTTACATAGCCAAGGACCTTATGCCTTAGTCAGTTCTTTATTTATGGTTGTACTTTAACGTTACAGATATTCGCTTTTACCTTCTCGAAAATAGAAGTTTGCTTTGGTATCCAACTATTCTGGAGTAATTGATTTATATAAAATTTTCAAAGCCGAATTCATAAACAACACTAAACCGCCTACTTTGGAGTTATATTGGCTACGCGTGGAACATCTCCAAGTCCAAGAGAATTGTCTTTACTACTTTCAGCAAATCACTTGCGTGGCGAAAACAAGATGAACCGATCCAACAGTTGGATCCGATCTCCTTTGCGCCCTTTGGAGTTTTGTTTTGTTCGCTCCGGTTTCAGGCAGTGAAGCAGTGCAAACCACCCCCGGGGGGCTTTGGCTAAAAATACCTCCGCTATATATCAATTGGATGTTCGCGTTCGCGCGGGCCGCCATCGGGTATTCAGTCATTCTGTCCGCTCGCCTAAACCCATAAACAAGTAAACCAAAACATATATAGTTCAAAAAACACTCTCCGAAGGTGGTAGCGAAACCAACAACCAGGGGGTGGTTTTTTTTTGTGTTATGGTCTATACGCCTCGCAGATGGACAACATTTGTAGTCGCTGTAGTTTGCAATTTGTTTTGCCAGTGTTTTGCCCGCCTTTTTTCTTCTCCGGATCTCTCTCTCTTCTATTGATGTGGTGCTGAAAAATGGATTGAAGGAAGGTAGGGAACATGCTCTAGCAGTAGCACTCAGCCAAGTCAATTCTGCAAGGATCTTTCAGCACGTACTTAATTACATTCCTTTCACGGAGCAGTTTATTTTAAATTGTAGATTACTTCTTACGCATGGTAAAGACTTCTTGTGTCGTTCAATTTAGCAGCTTTGTAACCCAGCAATTCTGATAATTTTTCTAGTCATATTATTCCCATATGCGCACGATGAGTTTGTCCAGTTTACAGTATGAACAAATTGGAGGACCCAGGAGGTTCTAAAGGAAGTAGGCAAACAGGCGGAGAACCACTTGACCCTTGCGTTGGTGTTGGACGGTGGAAGATTCGAGGAGAAACTCGCCGAATGGGGTACGACGGGGCGGGAGAAAACGTCCCGGATCAGGTTCAACCTTTCCCGTTTCCCTGCTTTCTGCTTGCAGTGTAATTCGAGTACGTGTCTGAAGACGGGTTCTGTTAACAGGGAGGGAGGGTCTTTAGAAGTGGAATTGGAGAAGACCGATACGCACAGTCTCCACCACATGCAGGTTGCTGTCGTCCGAGGACCGGAGACATGCGAGTCGAGAGGCGAAGGTGAAAATGGAAGGTGTTCACACCATTTTTATTCCTACTTTGCCGTGCTCATGTCTTCCCATAGGGGCATAGCGACAACATTATGGTGCATGTCTGTCTGTGGTGGCATGTGTATTGTGATTATTCCGAAGGGTTTTACATTTGGGGTAATATTTCGATGGAGTGACGGTGGTGAGGAAGACTGCTCAAGTGTGAAACATGCTTCAAGTAGCATTCGACAGTCGATGGGTTATGGTGGATGGCGTAGTTTTTGAAGCACGCGGTGCGCATATTCTGTAGCTGCGGGCGAGATGAAGTGGCAAGATGAAGGTGAAAATCCAACCACGAGGAGAAGAAACAAAACGATGATGAGAAAGAGCTGTCTCCTCTGCGTAGACCTAATTCCCTTTCACGAATCACGGCAAACTCTTTCCCAAGCGGGAGGAGTATTTTGAAGTGGATGATACTCTTAAAGAGGAACTACGACAGACCGCTAACGAAGGCAATCGACTGAAAAACGAACGTGAACGGTCGAAAGGATTCACCATACCATACCAAAAGGACATCAACTTTTCACACCATTTGCGAAGAGAACCCTGATCCACAAACGTTACCACGAACAAAAGGTCACAGATTTAGATTCAAGCAAATTATTTCTCGCTGATGGTGGAGGTTTGTCTTGGGGTCTTTGTGTTGTAGTTGCATATTCAAAATGGCATATAGGAAACATTCATTGAGTTCTCGATTTATCCAAGTCCCATTTGGTTACCAAAAACCCTCTATGCCCTTGAAAAATGAAATGAGAAAGGGTCATAGTTCATGATGCTGAATGTGCCCAACTGCGCACTACTTGAACATCGGAGACTGTTCCAATTTCGTATTAACAATTTTAAACAACCCCGACGCAAATCTCCAGACGAAACATTGCGAGTGCAGTACAAAAATAACGAAGCCTAATTACACTTCCAGGACTACGGTTCACGCCGTGGTACCAGAGCCTGAGTGTGGTTGAAGTGAGGTCCCCTCTGAGGTCTGAAGCACCTCTTTGGAGATTCGAGGGCTAATAGTTTTCCATTTCTCAGTTTTGTTTTACCTTGCTGTTGGTTTTAAGCGTGTTCCACTTTGAACGACGAACTTGCGTGCCCCTTCCTATCCCTCTTCGGCCGAGACTACCGGCGAAGGTAGTGGCTGTTGTTGGTAAACCTTTTGTGGACAAATGTGTACACACCGAACAAATCCCACACACCACCGCGGTGCACGAGCGCTGAACATTGCCATTGGTCAACCACGTGAGTGGTCATCATCATCATCAACATCATCTCGAGTGGAGTTGTCTCGAGATGCCACGACCAACACCATCACCGCGCCTCGAACCGAGTACGAGTGCTGGGGAAACATACGATTGCGTTGTGCAAACACTTCCTTTCCGCTCTCGCTGTCCACTCTTCTGGACACTGGTGTGGAAGTTCTGGATCAGGGGGAGGACGACAGCCACACCTTGTTGGAAGTGTCCTGGGGGGAAAAGCGATCAACTCCTTGGATCACTCGCTCCTGTCATATACTGCAAAAAGAGAACATGTAATCAAGAAGCGGACCCACCACCTTCATCCCTTCCTCCTCCTCCTGCACATGTGCATATGATGGCCCATCTCGCGGGGACCATTGCCAAGGGGTAGCAATTGCTGATGGTGATGGATTGCACCATATCCATCTGCCTATGTAATTAACGATAAACATCGTCAAGCTTCCATTCGAACCATAATCTTCCCGTGCGTCCAGAGGATAAGAATCATAGCTAATGAAAGAGCATCCACACAAACGCACACCCGCGGGCCCTACCGGTTCGCCAATCAGTTAGCGATCCTGTAAATTACAACAACTCCGAGGTGTATCGCATTACCCCCAAACCACCCCCACCCATCACCGGACGAGACATCCGGAGGCCCTTTGAATCTCCGGAACGGTGGCGGCGGTAGGCAAAGTTTTTCCACTTCAGTAGCGCAAAGCGACTACTGGAGGCAACTGTGCTGGTGTGCAATTAAAACTACCGCCGCACGTAAACCTTCATCAGTTGAGTCGCGGTTGACAGCTGGGGCGAACAGAGCACGGCGATATAACCACTGCAGATCGATTACCTCCGGATCCTGAGACGCCCTTTCATTGATTTATTGAACGCGTTTTTCTCCGAAGAAAAAGTGGTCCGGATATGGTGGGTAATGTTGTTGTGCCCCGGTGTGCGGCGGCAGTTCGTGGGACAACGTTGTCTGAAGTGCGGATAGCCGGACACTAGTAATTAGAGACGATTAGATGGCGGTTTAGCGAGGGATATGAATAATACCTTCTCTTTGTCGGCATCATTGATGTTGAGGTTAAGTCCTTACGAATTAGTTGACTCTCCGTGCTAATTAACCTTCTCACGCGAGAATGTAGGCAAATCCCAACACCCTTATTTGGGTGGATTAATTCTTGTTTTCTTAAAGTTCTTAACAACGGGACACTAACTATTTTCTCCGGGTATCTCTCTTTTGTTTTCTAGGAGTGACGGCAGCGTCAACAACGGCCGTTGCCGTCGATAATCAGCTAGCTCCGACGATAGCCAGTGCAATGTCACCGGCGATAGGCGGCACGGTGTCCAGCAGTAGCAGTAGTAGTAGTAGCTCCCGAACAATACTGCTGCTCTTCACAACCTACTACGATCTGCGCCTACTGAACGTTTCCGTGCACCCCGACACAAATGCGCTCACGTACACGATGGATGTCCTGCTGAAGGAATTGAACGAGGCGTCGGCGATGGACTTTTACTACGACCGGGGGCTGGTGTGCTGGACGGAGCTGGAAACGCTCGAGGTGATTCAGTGCGGGCGCACCAACGGCACGCAGACCGTGACGGGCAAGACAACTGTGATAACCGACGGGCTGGACAAGCCCGAGGGCCTAGCGATAGACTGGTACACGGACAAGCTGTACTGGACCGATGGGGACTCGAACCGGATCGAGGTGGCGCAGCTGGGAGCTGCTGGCGCTGGCGTGCCGAAACCGCAGCACCAGAAGGTGCTGATCTGGAGCGATCTAGATCAGCCGAGAGCGATAGCGCTGGTGCCCGCCCAGCGTTTCATGATTTGGACGGACTGGGGAGAAAGTCCCAAGATCGAGCGGGCCAGCATGGACGGAGATCCGGGGAGCCGAAAGGTGCTGGTGAACGACCGGATATTCTGGCCCAATGGACTTGCGGTGGATCTGGAGCGAGAGCTCGTCTACTGGGTCGATGGCAACCAGCGGTTCTTGGACGTGATGGATCTGGATGGAAGCAACCGGAGAACGCTTGTGCGCAACCTGGACTACCCCTACAGCCTGACGTTCACGGCGAACTTCCTCTTCTGGACCGATTGGAAGGAGGGCACGTTACACTACTATGACATTCAGCGCGATCGGCACCGGGAGCTACTGAGCAACACGCAGGTTCCGATCACGGTGCACGCGTGGGACGCCCGGCTGCAACCTCCTCCCGTGGACAATCCCTGTCGGCGGAACAATGGCAACTGTTCGCACCTTTGCCTGCTCGCGACCAACACGGAAGGGTACAGCTGTGCGTGCCCGACCGGCGTCAAGCTTCTCACGGCCACCCAGTGTGCGGACGGACCGCAGGATATGCTGTTCGTAGCGCAACGGTCCCAGATCAACCGCATATCGCTCGATTCATCAGACTACACGATCGTCCCGTTGCCATTCGGCAAGGTGCGGTATGCCATCGCGATCGATTACGATCCGGTAGAGAACTACGTGTACTGGTCGGACAAGGAGGAGAGTGCGATCAAACGAGCGCCCGCCAATGGTGGTCCGGCGGAAGAGGTAGTCACGGCAGAGATACAGAACCCCGACGGGTTGGCAATCGACTGGTTGGCGCGTAATCTCTACTGGACGGACACTGGCACGGACCGGATACAGGTTTGCCGACTGAACGGGTCCTTCCGGCGAGTGCTGATCTACGACAATCTGGTCGAACCGCGTGCCATTGCACTCGCTCCAACGCTGGGGTGGATGTTCTGGAGCGATTGGGGTGCGAAGGAGCCAAAGATCGAACGGGCGTCTCTGGACGGAACCGAGCGCGTGCTGATCGTGTCGCAGAACCTGATCTGGCCGAACGGTATTTCGCTGGATGTGGGCGCAAGGAAGATCTATTGGTGCGATGCGAAAGCGGACACGATCGAGGTGGTCAACATGGACGGCTCGGGCAGGAATACGATCATTTCGGACAACCTGCCGCACGTCTTCGGGTTGAGTCTGCTGGGTGACTACCTGTACTGGACCGACTGGCAGCGGCGTTCGATCGATCGAGCACACAAGCTCACCGGTGCCGATCGCATTACGGTCGGGGACAACATTGCCGAGCTGATGGGCCTCAAGGTGACCCGGTTGCACGAGGTCCAAGGGACGAATCCTTGCGCCGTAAACAACGGAGGCTGTACGCAGCTGTGCTTGAATCGTCCGCGAGATTACGTGTGCCGCTGCCAGCTGGACTACGAGTTGGGGTCGGACAATCGGACGTGTTTCGTCCCGCAAGCGTTCCTGCTATTCTCGAACCACGGCAGCATCGGGCGCATCTCGATTGACAGCCACAACCACACGGATTACGCGCCGTTCCGGAATGTGATCGATGCGCACTACCTCGACGTGGACGTGGCCGATCGGCGCATCTACTGGGTCAGCCAGAAGCAGAAGTACATTTCGCGCGCGTACATCAACGGTTCGGATGTGCAGCGCATCGTGGAGACGGGGTTGATGCAACCGGAAGGGATCGCGGTCGATTGGTTGGCGCACAACATCTACTGGACGGATGCGGACGCGCGGCGCATCGAGGTCGCACGGTTGGATGGTAGCAGCCGGCGTATCCTGATCTGGAAGGGCATCGAGGAGCCAAAGAACCTCATCCTGGAACCGCGCAAGGGGCTAATGTACTGGACCGAGTGGCCCTCGGACTCGATCCGCCGGGCGGCGATGGATGGGAGCGAACTGATGACGATCATCTCCGGTGCAAACCATGCGATCGGGTTGACGCTCGATCCGGACACGCGTCGACTCTACTGGACGCGCCAGAGTTCGCCGACGGGCATCGAAAGTGCCGACTGGGATGGGAAGCGCCGGACACGGCTTGTGATGACCGACGCCGGCGATAGCAACCGGTTCGGGCCGGTCGCGGTCACAATCTACCAGGACTGGGTGTACTGGGCCGACTGGAACACGGACGAGATCGGGCGGGCAAATAAAACCACGGGCGAAAACCGTACGATCGTGCACACGAACCTCAAGTATACGTACTCCCTGCTTGCCTTTCATCACGGCCGCCAGTCCGGCTCGAACCAGTGTCGGACGAACAATGGTGGCTGTACGCACCTCTGTCTAGCGCTGGGTCAACGCAAGATGACCTGCGCCTGCCCAACCCACTACACACTCAACCCGAACCGTGTGTCGTGCAGTCCCCCAAAACAGTACATCATATTCAGCCAGCGGAACTCCTTTGGCCGCTTCGTGCCCAACACCGCTGACTCACCGGACATACCGTTGCCGGTCACGGGCAAGAATATACGGGCGGTCGAGTACGACATACTCACCAGGCACATCTATTGGGTAAGTTCCCCGCGATTAACGATACCTTTCTCTTGCCTCTTAGCTAATTTGTTGTTCTTGACCCTTTTAGATCGATGGCCGTGGTCCAATCATCCGGCGGGCATTCGACAACGCTACCAACGCGAAGGTTTCCATCAATCCGACATCTTCCCCGTTCGACATGGCGATCGATCCGATCGGTCGGCTTCTCTTCTGGAGCTGCTCGCATACAAATACCATCAACATCACGACGTAAGAGAAGCCTTCGCGCTATGTTTCCAAGGCAACCACACGTAATGGTTACTCCCGCCTTTCCGTTTCAGTTTGGATGGCAAATTTGCCAATTTAGGGAATGTGGATATCGGGAGGACGGAAAAACCGCGCAGCTTGGCGTTGCATCCTATGAAGCGGTTACTCTTCTGGACAGACGTCGGTGCGGCGCAGTCGATCACCCGGGCGAAGCTGGACGGTTCGCAGCGTGTCGAGTTGATCGTAAAGCTCGAAGGCATTCAGGCGTTGGCTCTCGATCCGCAGCTGAATCGATTATTCTACGCTCATGGGAAGCGGATTGACACGATGGATATCAACGGACAGGATGTGTAAGTGCAGCACACTTTCTTTTTCGTCCTTTGGTTGGTGCATTCTCATGGTTTTTGCTTCCTTGGTTACAGGAGAACACTGGTGGCGGAACACATCAGCATGGTGTCTTCGATAGCGGCACTGGATGGTTTTATCTACTGGCTCGACGAACGGCCGGTGATGGAACGGATTTCCGTCGATGGCGACAACCGGCGGGTGGAGATTCACAAGAACCCGCACATGACGGACATTGTGGCCGTGTGGACACCGGACGAACGGCTGCTACGAAACCACACCTGCAACACGGGCCGGGCGGAGTGCAGCCATATTTGTATCGGAGCGCCGGACGATTTGCCGAACGAGCACGTTTGCGCCTGTCCAGCCGGTTTGATGCTGCTGGAAGATCGGCGCAAGTGTGGCGAACAACCGATCTGTGGTCCGGATCATTTTATTTGTGCCTCCCCGAGTCAGCGTGACCGGAACAACGATTGTATTCCGTCGTCGTGGCGTTGCGATGGGCAGAAAGACTGCCCGGATCGGTCCGATGAGATGGATTGTCCAACGTGCCGCGGTGACCAGTTCAAGTGCCAGTCGGGAGAGTGCATCGATAAGCATCTGGTGTGCGACGGCACGACGCAGTGTTTGGATGGGTACGATGAGGCGGTGTGCTGCAAGCATCCGGAAGATTTCCAGTGCCCGACGAGCAAGGTTTGCATTTCGTTTCACAACGTGTGCGATGGTGACGAGCACTGTGCGAAGGGCGAAGATGAAGCGCCGGAGATTTGTAGCGAGTATGGTAACCGTCGGATGGCGCCGAGCTCGAGTAAGATCACGCTTCTTATCGTGGTTGTGACGGCGGTTGCGGTGGTGTTCCTCGTCGTGTACTTACTACAAACGTGCCGAACTCGCTTCGGTACCGGCGGAGTTGGTGGACTCGAGCCGAAAGAGTGTGACCAAGCGGCAGCTCCTCTCTCTCCCGGTGCACTCAACAAGAGTGTGCGCGTGTCCCGGTTAGCCTCGGTGGCGGACGCGGTACGAATGTCGACACTGAACAGTCGAACAAGTGCTGGCAGCTACGATCGCAATCATATAACCGGAGCGAGCAGTTCCACCACGAACGGCAGCAGTCTTATCGGATACCCACTGAACCCACCTCCATCGCCAGCGACGACGGCCGGATCGACAGGGCGCTTCTGCAGTAGCTACCATCCGTATAAACACTATAAAATCATCAACCAACCGCCACCACCAACACCCTGCTCAACGGACGCGTGCGACGAAAGTGACTCCAACTACACGAGCAAAAGCAACCGCAGCCAACGGGGTCACGGATCGGGCACGGGTGGTGGTACCAGCAGCTCGGTCGGCAGCGGAAGTGGTCGACATAATGGCACCGGAGGAGTCGGCAAGTACAAGGATCGATGCTACGATCCGGAACCATACCCGCCGCCACCGACACCACGTTCGCACTACCACAGCGATATCGGTGGAATGCTACCGGAAAGCTGTCCCCCATCGCCCAGCTCACGAAGCTCGACGTACTTCTCGCCCCTACCACCGCCACCCTCACCGGTACCATCGCCTTCGAGGGGGTTTTCGTAGCAGTTAGAGAACGGTGGCGGAGACGATGAGGACGACGAAGACGAACAGGTTTTTTTAGCCGACCCCGCTTACGACCCGGTTCCACCCGGGAAGGACAATGTGCCCATCGCGAGAAGGTAGGCACAGTAGGACAGGGTAAGAAGGACAAACGTACGTCATCATCTCCGTCGCGTCGTGAATCCAATATGAAGTGAATCTACCTCCTAACGACTTCACGCCTTCGTGTGCCATTACTTTGATATCCCTGAGCGAGAGGGAAAGAAAACAAGATTCCTTCCCGACTCTACCATTATATCCTATTGTACAGAAAAAAACATACGCAAAAATGGACCTACTCTAGCCCTCCTTTTCTAATAGGATGCCAACAGAAAAAGTGCCTCGAAATCGTTGTAGCGAGAAACAGGTATCGAAGGAAGCAATGATTTACTAGATGCCTTCGATTTTCTGATTAAACTGTGTGGTTTTTAGCTTTAACAAATGAGGAAAGATTAGAACCGGAACTGGAGAATTTTCATAACCACTTCTCCCTTCATTGCATCTGTAAATAAGTGTTCCCATCATTATCCATGCAAATGTTATATTATGTCAGCCTTACAAACCGATTTCCCCGCTTCATTATTTTTCAATGTTTCTCCATTTAAATTAATTGAATCATACATGCATAATCGTGGGGGCTTTCCGAACGATCCGTTTTATGGTCGCTATGGAGTAGCCCATGGCAACGAATAGACGCAAATGACGACGTCGTGCTTCCCCAGTGATCGGATAGGCAGCCATTTTTCGTTCGTTTTCCACCCGCTGTTTAGTTACAGTATAATACACCTACTTCCTCCATAAGACTGACTAAAACGTTGCCCTTCCGTCGTGTCGTCTGCAAAGTTACTTGAGCTTTTGATGTGTTGTTCGTAGCTAATTTCAAGTCACACATCAACCATGTTCTTCCATGCGCGCCACCATCACCCCTGGAGGATGTGGGTCAAAACAAGCCTTGACCTCAAACTTCCCAGAGCTTTAGAAAAAAGAGAGTTAGCAAAAGTGGTAGTGAAATTAGAGAAGCATAAATTAAAAAAACGTAAGGCGCTGTAAAATCCCTCTTCCAGATGATTTTCGCTATGGTTAAGAAAACATCATTTAATTGTTACAAAAAACGTATTCGAAGTTAAAAGCCTTAAAGAAACTTTTTGACAAGTGTTTGTTGAAATCCAAGTTTTGAGAATTGTTTTAGAGGAATTATTGTATAAGAAAATTAGAAAGGTGCATCGACGAGGGGTAGTTATACCATCCCTAATTTTTTAAGACTAAATGCTGTAAAGAGAGGAAGAAATTGTCCAATAAAACAAAATATAACCAAAAGAAGCGGACGTATGCGTTTTCGAATGCGTTGACGAATTGATCATTCAATTGTTTTGTTGTAAATAATCATGTTCCCAAATGTTTAAAAGTTGAACATCATACTTATACAATTTCAACAAAAAATGAATTCTGATGACGATGATATAAAAAAAAAGTTTGAAAATAAGATAACAACGTTTTATTTGAGAAACGTGTGAAGAAAAATAGTCGATTCTATCCCTTTTAGAAACATTTACTTTGCGATGACTTTACCGACCCACTTCCCGCACGGCTACTCCTTGACGATCGTGGGGCTGGCCTCTTACGGCCCGGGTTCTCGCCATCGTCGCTCGGAACGTCGTCATCTTCCGCGAGCGTGATATCGTCGACCACCGGAACTTCTTCACTGTCTGATTCCGGTTCGGGTTCCAACTGTGACGCGATAAGCTCGCCCTGCATGTCCTTGTTCTTGAGATTTCCCATCCAAAATACGGCCGAGCAGTGGTTTGCCACCAATGCCGCCTTCACGCGATAGACAAGCGTTTCCACGGATTCGCGCACGAATGGAATTTGCGATACGGCAGCGGCCGCTCCGCCAGAACCTTTCGAAATCTTCGCCTGACAGCACATGCTGTGAAGGTAGCGTGTGGTGATTTGCAGCGTGGAAAGCAAGTTCGAGGCTCGTTCGGCCGAGCTGCGCAATATTGTTTCCAGCACGGGAAGGCCATTCCGGAGGAAGAGTTTTACGAAAATCTGTGCGAAACGAAGGTACACGCCGAAGTTGGCCGCCTGTTGCGCACGACGAACGACATTCGTTAGCTCGCCCGTCGCCTCACAGGCCATCTCCCATAGTTCGAGCCGTCGGGAGGAGGAAGCACCAGACCCGGACCGGATGCGTATCTCATCCTGCAGCAAGCGAATGAACGCACGGCACAGACCTCGGAAGAAGAGTGTGTAGTGCGAGCGCTTGAAGGACGCAAATGTGCGCGCGGTAGTGGTGTTGCTTTTCGCTTTATCCTTCTTTCCATCCTCCTCGATCCGGCACACGTCCTGGTGCATCTCGACCACCAGCTGCTTGAGCGATTTTAGCCCGATCGATGCCATCAATCCATCGAGCAGCGTCACAAAGTATTGATTCGATTTGGCATCGGGTGTACGGAGGTCGGATGCTGTGAGAACACTTCGTGTGAACCGTGCCAGAGCCCTGCTCGTCACCGGTCGATCTCCGGTGCATTCTCCGAGGGCACACGCAAGTCGATACATTTGCGACGCGATGGAAACATCACCGAAACACGATTCTCGTACGATCAACTCTTTCAGCAGCCGCTTGATCTGTTCGTTGAGATGCCCCGGAGAACCACCGTTACAGGGAGGAGGGTCACTAGCGCACAACTTTCGGACCATAACGTCGACTACCCGTTCGAGATCGGCCCGACCACGCTGCTCACGAAACCGCTTCCAGGACAGCAGGGCCGTCGCGAGTCTCAAGCTCCAAAGGTAACACGACTTCAGCGGGAGCAGTTCTTGGGGCGATGCTGGTTGAAGCCTGTTTACACCCTCGCGCAACTGCACTAGAAGCAGGGCCATGCGCTCGATGAATTGTTCCCAGCGATCAAATACCCGCCGTTGGCAACTTTCCTGCTCCGATTGCTCCATGGCGATCGTAAGATTTTCCAGCACAAACCGATACTCGGGCAGCGCTAAACAAACCTCTTGGCTGCTGGCGGTATCGAGTACGCGCACGGGCTTCAGTGGGACTTCCAGAAGGCGCGCCAGTTCCGGATCCATATGGCGCACGGCAAAGCCACACCTAAGCAGGATGCTTTGCTCGTTAAACTGACCCACGGTAGCGGGCAGGGTTGCGGCGACCGTTTGCGACCCGAGTGGCGCATCGAGATTGATTGTCTTATCATGTGCCGCTGCTTTGGAGCGCCCCTTCGCTGGTTCGTTTGATTTCAGCTTCTTTGACAGGGGAATCGCATTGCCTCCATCTATAAGATCGGCGGCCAACGGAGGCACGTACTCACACTCAGCACACATCCGATCCAACATCCGTCCGAGGTGATGTTCCAACGTGACAAGCTCGTGCAATCGTTCCAGGACCTAAAACAGTAAGCAATAGGATAAATAATAAGGGATTCATTTCGTTTAATCATCGAATTCCTCACCTTTCTGCGCATCACTGCATCTTTCTGGCCCACGAACGCACTGATGCATTCACGGAACCAGTTACCGAGATAGAAGTAAATGTCGATAAGCTGCGTACACAGCCCCTCGTCGAAAGCGTCCACCGTAAACCTACGATCCTCCTCCTCCGGAATGCCGTAGAAGTCGGGCACAACGATCGCACAACCTAACAGGGCGTTGATCGACTCGAGCGTTCCTTCGTACCGTATCGCGTGCAACGTTCGCATCAAGCGGAATATCGGCATGAGGAAGGTGATCACCGAATGACGACTTTTGAAGCTGATCACACCGCCTCCGACGTTGAGCGCGATCGTGGCTGCCTCAGCATTCGTCGTTGCCTCCTCGCCGGTGTTGATGCACAATTTACGATCCAGTCGGATACCGGGTCCGGCCGTTCCAGCTCGTGACGATTCCTTGGTTGGCAGCGGCTGACTGTCCTCTACCAGGAAGTGACTCTGAAAGTCCATCGTAATCGTGTCGCACAACCACATTATAAACGTTTTCTCCCACCCGGGGGCAGACCTGGGTCGGGCCTGGGCCAGCATACTCGCCATCTCGTCGTAACAGATGGCCAAAAGATCCGCCGACTGATTAGTGGATAGGAACAGCGTGCTGATGAGGTTCGCTAGCGACCGGCCCTTGGCACTCGGGATATCGCTGACCGTACCGATCGTGCGCTCGGAATCAAAGCTCGAACTCAACTCGGCAACATCCGTTTCCGGGGACAATGAGATATGGTAGACCATCTGTACCAACCCGATGATTCCCTTCTTTTTCGTGTCCTTATTATCGCATAACAACTGCTTCTTCACTATTATTTCCAGATTGTCCCTTATGCTGCTGAGCTCTGGATCGTCGCCACCAGCTGACGGAATTGCTGCGGCATAGATCACACCTATCAGAGGACGGTACTGGCGTAGCGTTAGATCGGGGGCTATGTCGAGAATCTTCAAAAGTAGCTCCGCACTTCGTTCAATCGCTTTCGGGTGTGATTCGTGTAGCTTGCCTGTAAATGGTGAAGTAAAAAACCCTTAAATAAAAATTTCAACAAGCGAATGGCAGACTATTTACTTACGCAAAGCGGTTATGCAACGGCCGATAAGGAAATCATTTCGACTTCCGACATTTCCGGAAGCCATTTCACAAATGAACCCAACAATCTTACTCAACACCACCCGGTTGTCCGTGGCGGCTATCGTGTGATCGATCGAAAACAGTGCGCTCATGGCGGACACACCAAACTCGCACACGTGTTCGTTCTTTTCCCGAGTGCAACATTCGATTAGCTGTAAAAACCCATCGAGATGCGTTTGCAACACCCTTCGGAAGCACCCACTGACCAGCTGATCCGTATGTGCGTCGGTGAAGAACTGCTGTTCGATTTTTTTAATCGTCAGTTTACGAATGCGAGGTGCTTTCAGCTCGTTCGTTGTCATTGCGATCGTAAGGAGTAAAAGATCTACCGGCAGATGATCTTCCGCCGCCGGCAGCTGACGAATGACCGCGATCCAGGAATCGAACAGGACTGCCGATGCCGATATTGCCTGGTAGATCGTACGGAGCACTTGTTCAGCACAATCGTCCGCCGTAGCGCCGTTTTTCCAAGCCTCCGGATTGCCACCCGTATCGAGAAGCTTACGAACTTCCCGTACAATTCCGGCAATGTTTTCCGGTTGCTTGGTGCGGTTGAACTTTAGCAGCATCTTGACCAGTGCCGGGTAGTAGCGAAGCTGGCAGCCGTCCGATGCATACTGGACCACCTTCCGGCGAAGCATTTCAAGCGTTTCTACGCTAAGGCACATCTCGGTGAACACCTCGACGGTGGTGGGTGTAATGATATCTTCTGGACGGGGGCGCAGCTTCATCAGGCGATGGAGGGCCTCGTCGTGCTTAGAAACATCGATCACATCTTCCAGGCTGAAGATGATTTCATCGAAAATAACCGTTTCTCGCTTAACCTTTGCCAACAGCTGGAAAACCTTCTCAAACACCAGCTCCCCGTTTTGAACGTGATCGATAAACTTCAGCTGAGAGAGCACAAAACCAACGATGGAATCTTCCGCCGTCGTGTCCCCGGCTGTCGCTGCCTCCAATTCCTTCAGCAGATAGGCAAACAGTAGCTCGATCAGTTTCAACTGCAAGAAGTCTACGAGCAGGAACATTTTCATCAAGCTTTCTTGAACCGGTTTGCGGACAGGGTCAGCCAGCGTTTGGTTGGGACAGGTGGGTGCTGAGGGCGTCACCTGGCAACATTCGAGCAGCTTGAGGAAGTTCGTTCGATCCTTCATGGTTAGCTCGATGCCGGCAATGAACCGATCGACGTTCGCGGGGTATTCCGGATTCGTTCGGAGCACACTTTTCAGCTTGTGCATAAAGACGATCGGCTCACACTTTAGCACCACGACGCCACCAGGTTCATCTAGGCTCAGTCCAGCCATCAGGAGGACACTCTCGTAGTAGTTCGCGGGCGGTCGGCGACCCGTACGAACCACCTGCGATCGTTGCAGATTGCTGCGCTGGGAAAGATACCGGCGCTGACTTGGGGCTTGAGAAGCCGGCACCGAAAACTGGGTACCATACAGATCGTCGTCGTTTCCATCGCGATCCAGAAGATTCCCGGACAGGCCTTGTCGGCGACGTTTAGTTTGCGAATACAGTTCGTTCATTGGGACACTTGAGCACAAGAATATTCACGATTTAAACAAATTACATTGGTTTGAATAAGACGCGGTTTTAACTTTGACAGAATACTATGCGCCAAAACATCGTGTGTTTACAAGTGAGGTAATTGAAAGTTCCATCTTCTGAAGAAATTCGTGAAATCCCTCCCTTTTAGAATGTGAGAATCAATTAAACTGGAAAATATTAGGAAAATTGAATCTCGAATGTGCAAGTTACAAAAATATTATCTTTTTAAAACCTATTTTGAAGCTGAATGCAGTTGAATGCTGCTTTGTTGGAATCACCTTGGTTGATTATTCCTTCGCGGCTTATGGCCTCACCACACTGCGACATCGCGAAATCATTGGACTGGGAGTGGAATGTTATGTCATTCTGTTCATACGGTTTTCGGCAGTTCATACCCAAAATACTGAAAGATTGTACAATAACTATGCATGTTAATAATTGCTCGCGAAACCAAGAAACATGAATCATTTTCAAGTCAAGTTAAACTCACCATAGACAGGAAATTCCACACAATGAGTACTCAGTGAGAGGAGCAAGCTCATCTCATCTCATTCTCGTTTGACAGCCCGGTGACTTCACCATGTTGCCATTGGTGACCAGTGTGATAACGCAGTAAAACACCTCGGATAATCGACTTTCTATTGCATTTCTTTGAAAAAATGGATTCATTATTGTTTCCCTAGCTAGGTAAATCGCACGAAAGACTATACAATTCCCATGTCCATTCCAAACAGCGTATAAATCCAGTAAACTGAAATCAGTCACATTGTCTCACATCCTCACTCCGAGTCGCATCGTGTGCGCATCATTCACGGAATGGCACACACATAATGACACGCGGCCGCCATTGCGAGTGTGTTCATACGTACCGCGGTACCTGTCCATACACGAATTGGATGGGTTGGTGCTCACCATGCGAATGTGTTCGTGATCTAGGAGATTCTCTTTCGCTGTCATGATCGTCGTCGCGGTCATATTGACACACGGACACCGTGTCGGTCGGAGAATCGTGAGACTAGGTGAATAAAATTCTCGTGCATTTCAATCAGTCCGTAGCGGTGATGCATTGTTGATCGTTGCCCGAAAAGCAGAGGATGCAACTGTGATGCAACGGAGATTGCATTTTTCAGTGGTTTACAAAATCGGCAATTTAACAGAAGCGGTATCGCGACATTGTGACTAGTGTGTTTTTTTTGTTCCAGTAGATTCGACTGTACGGTTTGACAAGTGTGATTTACCGTGCGCTCTCTTTCTCACCAATCGAGTTTTCCCCTCGTAGCGAAGCATTCCGAGAGAGACAGCAATAGCAGAAAAGAAAAGTGTGTTTGTGTGTGCATGTATGTTCAGCACCGCGTCATCCATTTCTGTCCGATTTTGGTTTGGAGGAGATGCTAGTTTTATCGTACGCTTTTTCGCTTCTCTGGTGACTGCTGGTTGGAAATTCCCATCGAAGACAACTGGCCTGAAGGTGCAAAGGAATGATGAATCCGGATAGGCATCTAACGCGCTTTTCATGTGACAACCGGGCACATAGACATGTTGTAAGCCGCACGAGCATAAATGCCAACCCGCCGCCTACAATCTAATGTTTCGATGGCAGACAGAATCGGCTTCAAGGACTGAGCTTTTCCAACGGTGGTCTGCTGGTGGTAAGACGACTCTGTCGATACGCTCCGTAATACATCTCGCCGCGGGGTAGTGATCGCAGTCTTCATTTTGTTCCGGCAAAAAGGTCCAAAGAACCCTCATCTCATTCACCTCCAATTTCACTTTTGTATGATCTTCTTAACGACACTGTTGTCTCTCAAGAAATGGTTCGTGGTTCTTATCTTAAAACCATCTACGAATGTGGTTAAATAGAGAGCTACAGAAAATAATCGTTCGTCGTAAAATGATACGACGTGTTTTTGGTGTGTGGGCGTATCCAGGCCACGCATGAAAAACAAAGTTCACATAAATACTTCAATCGTTCATATCCGACTTTGTGTCGGCCACACCGTGCATGATCCGTGGTTGCACGGCGGGTCTAGGTCGTACCCGTCAGACAATCTCCGTTATAACCTCTGATAAATTGATAATGCACCTTCCAAGCATAGGCCGCCTCGCCAACCCTGGCAACTGTTTCAAATGTCTATGGCGCGAACAGAAGTCTACCAGCTCCGGTTCACCCCTTCTAAATATTCTTATTGTTATTATTATCATCCCTAGTCCCTGGTGCGTACGATGGGCCACCCGCTTCAAACGGGTGTCTGTGTGTGTGTTCGTATGCACTTTCCAACTGCATATTAAATATTCTCGTTCGCAGGAACGTACGAAACACACATACACCCGTGGGGTGCATCCGCCGTACGCTGATCTCCAGCGAAACACATTCTTCCCCAAATCGTTCGCTTTTCCGATTTGCATCTACAGCTGGGAATGCTCGGGGAAGGAAGGGTGACCGTGCAAGGCCCGCATACGACAGCGGGTGGTTTTTTGGTCGAAGGAATGCATTGGCCTCTACCACAAGAAGAGGGGTTGCTTCTTTTCCCTTCCCGCTGGCCACATGAGCCCTTTAAGTTGTTACGTTGCTTCTGTTGGCAGCATCGTCTCATCTGGTTTATTTACTCTTCTTCGCAACCTACTTTGTTTTCTGTTTTATCGCTCGGTTTTCGGGTTTATAAGCCCCGAGAGCATTCCATTCTGGTTTGTTTACGTTGCTTTACTCTGCGGTTTTACCAGTTATTGAGTAATTTTCACACAAATTGTTAAAGTTTATTTTAAAAAAAGCATTGGCATTTTCGAAACGAACACAACGTCCGACAATCATATTAATTAATATGCAGTCAACTACTTGGCAAGCTGTTTTATTTATAGCCAACCGGCAGTGAAGATATCTACCGACCTTTCTTGCTATGACGCAATGTTGTCTGTTCTCTAAACTGTGTCTGGAAATCGGAAGCTGAAATGTTTGTTTGTGCATCTTTTTATTTCAACACGCTAAAACGTCTGCTACCGCTGTACAATGTTTCCCATGTGCCTTGAGAGGGAAATTTGCAAGATCAAAAAATTGTCTCAAGTTTGGGGCTCATACATAAAATGCATCTTGTACGATAAGAGTGACTTCCTCTCGCACAATGTAGACTGGTATGTTTGGCATTTTGTTTTAAAGAAAAACATTTGTTGACACGTGCTATTTCGATTCGTTCGAATCAGTTCAGTTTCACGGGTGGAAGCGCACGTGAAAGTAAACACAGGCAGGTTAAATGTCACTCGCCAAGAGATAGACGTTAACATTTAGAAACATGGTGAAGTACTTTAGCGCGCGTATAAATAAAACTTCGCGGAATTGGTTGATAAGAACAGACAACACTAAGCTGATTGGTGAGTCGTAGTTGCTAGCGCCAGGGTCAGAGTCAAAGATCGGTTGCATCACCGTGTTTGTAATAAGAATCCGCAGGCTCCCATAGCTAATCATTGTAGCTTATGTCACCGGAGGAGGAGGAGGATGATGAGGAGGTTAGGGTTGCCGATGGCGCCTCACACAGATACTCCAGCTTCCTAATGTCAAAACGATCTAATCACAGGAGCCGGACGGACACATACAACCGGTATAAGTACACGAGCTCTCCCTACGCTTAGCCACGTGGTCTGGTGAACGATCAATTTGCATTCCACAAGCCAAACGTTCGTCCCGAACATGAGAAATACAGCTCTCTGCAGTAACGGCTATTTACACTTTTTGTTGCAAAATTAATGAACGAAGTTGTGGCGAAACACGTGATCATTTCCCGTCCTAGAGAACGATGCGGGAGGGATCGGTTGTAACTCTGACACAAAACCTTGGTGGACGATGTTTCATTCAACAGCATGCATGAGTTCGAGCTTTTCCCGGCAATTATCCACACCCTCGTTCGAGCGCGCGGAGTGAAGGTACAACTTTCCCGATATCTATTATTATTTCTTTGTTGAACGGAATGAGTCGAGCCCAACTTTCGGTCGTCCGCCTGCCGGTACTTTCCTCCTTTTCCTTCTCCTTCGCGTTCAGTCAACAACCCTACCAAACGTCTGTAAATTTCCTCATCTCTAGCCTTAATAGAAAATCATACTTTCCTCGAGTATTCGTGCGTTTTGTGAGGTCAGTATGGGAGCTGGGAGAGGATGATGACCCGGCCGAACGTGCGGGGTGCGGGTTTTTGGTTGCTATTCTCGCATTAGTGTATACGAAGAAAACTCCCGGCAGTTGCTGTATGCTTCTCTCGCTGGTGGTTATTTTTAAAATCTGATTAGATTCTGTGCTCTCCTCCCACAGTTCGTGGTTCGGTTCGTACCCCTCCGGGCGAGCAGGAAAATGCGAAAAACTTACTCAAGTGGAACCCGAATGCGTCTCGAACGTCGTACCCACCGGGTTCTGTGCCATTTTCACCTGCTACACACACGCACACACGATCGGTTGAAGTTTTCCTCCAAATTTTTCAAATTTTCTACTTTGCAACAACGGGAATAACACCCCGCAGCATTTATCGCCGATGATATCATCTTGTCGGTTTTGATGGGAAGAAAATTACCAAAGAAACTTCCCGAAACGAACACAAACTAGGAGTAACTTTTACGTGTTCTTTGACGAGGGCAAATTTTCCTCTTCGTGATTCAAATTGTTATTAGCCTACAGCTTAACAATGTTCTAGTTTAATGTACTAGGATAAAGTATGGAAATAAATGGATGTCAGAAGGGGCCTTTGTTATATGCGGGTGGTGTGCCAAGGAAAAACAACCCCTTCCTCGATGTTTTCGTTAGAATAAACAATATATTTCCGCCACCTGCCGCCACCGCCACCGCCGTCGATTTGCTTTGTTGGTTGAGCGAATTCGTAGTGCTTCAGAGAACATCTACGGTGTAGGAGAGGGGAAGAGGGTAGTAGGTGTGTGCAGCGGGGCGGGGTAGCGTAACGATAGAGGTCCCCTCCGATATATGCTGTTGGCCAAATCGTTAACCACATTGTTACGCGGGGGGCGCGCTCAACGAAAAATATTTTTCGTTGAGTAGAGGAAAAGAGACGATCCAATGTAAACTAATATGTTGAAGTATATGTTGCATATCGTTTTTCTGTTTTACGTAGCAGTTTTCCAAAGTCCGGGTGTAGGTTTATTGGAATATATCATCTAAAAGCAATCAAAAGCAAAGTGGACATCGCCTTCATACCTATGTTTACCTATGTTCAATTTTGCAATTACAGTAGGCGACAGAAAACATGTGAACCAGATTCAGCAACTGTCATTTCTGTTGCTATGAATTTACAATTCACTAACTAAAGCCCTCCTATTTACCCCCCTTGGAATGAGAATCGAAATGCATATCAACGAAGCATGAAATTTTGCGTATGAAAAATCACAAATGGTATGCAGCATAAACCCGACCACAACCACGACGCAGTTGGTGACAATACTAATGGTAACGGAATGCATTTCGCGAACGCAAAAATAGAGCTCGCCTGCTGCGTCGCTTCATAATCCGTCGTTGCATAATGTTTACCGCGTGCAGTACTGCTTTGGAGGATCATGTCAGAAACGCACATAGCACAAACACGACAAAGCCGTGGGGGAAAAAAATGCAATGCGTGTGTGTGTTAATTTGCAACCTGAAATTGCAACACCATGCGCCAATCTTTGCCAGTCGCAGTTGTGCGTGATCCAATCCGTGGTTTCTTCGGCGAAAATGGGAAGACCGAATGAAGCTCTCGAATGGAATTCCAGCGAGCGCGGGGGGGGCACAAGTGAGAAGAACGAAGGTCAAGGTTAATAGACCATGCAAAGGAAAAACGGTGGTGCACAGAAATCAGAGCAGCAATCCTCTGCTTCGAGGGTAGCACACCATGTGTTGTTTGCTGTTTGCTTGCAATAAAATTTGACATCGAATCCCCTAATGGTGATTGTGCAATTTTCACTCCATTTTTCATACATTTTTTTCACTTCCATCTCCTCGTTGAACTCATGAGCAGGTTTCCACGATTTTTGGTTTCGCGCGGTCACTAATCGGTGCGTGCTAAATATAGCTCATCCATTCGATTGTTGTGTGTATTAAAACGCTGATCATGGGGTGCATAGCAAGACGCGAGCATTCACAAGAGGGACCTCCATTTTCCCTACTAAGATATTCATGTTACTAAATGAAACTGTAATCTATAATGTAGTGTAAACCAAATATAATTCCTGTTATGTTGACAAATTACTCTTCCACCGAGAAACCTTTTCCAGTCGGGTTTACCCTTGAAAACGGTCAAGTCAAGATGTCGTTAGAATTATCGTCAACATTTAAAGATCTAGTAGCCTCTTCGAAAACAGATGAGCAAGGAAATGATTGTGGTCGGTTTAAATGAAAAAGGAATCCCACCCAAAGGGACACCTTCTTCGGTTAGAACACGTTTTCTCTGGGGGTGTTTGTATTTGTGGGCGGAAGGGAGAGGTAGGAGGGGCAGTGTAAAATTCTTGCGGGAGTTCCAATCGATTCGGAACCGCTGTTACCGAGTGATATCTTCTTCCCACGCCTCCTGCGACGTGAGATGTGCAAACGAGTATCGATTCCATCGTGGCCATACATGCCGGGTGGAAAAATATTGGTGGTTGTTGTGGGTGAGAAAAGATGCTGCCGTGAGCTGGAGAAGTGAGAAAAACCGGAAAGGAAAAAAAGCTGTCTTGGGGGCAACACCCTCCAGTCGGGAAAAACCGGTGTTATGGGAAAGCGTGTCCGCGAAGCTTGTTATCATTCGAAAAGTGAGATCGAACAGCAAAGTATTTTACCAAGTGAAGTAAAAGTAAAAGAAAGGACAACCGTTTGCGAAACCGTGTATATTGTGTCCAAAATTCTGCGTTATTTCTCGTTATTCATTGAGATTTATCTCACTTCCAACGTCCAACCGGGAGAGCGTTGCGGCTTTATTCGCGTCCCGCGAGTCGCGAGTTTCTTCTATCTCATCGTCGTGTTAGAAAACGGTCGGATTCTGCTCGAACCGGATGGCAAACACGGCACGACAGTGGGGCGTACTCATTGGACGGAAAAGCACGTTCACCGGCAGCGGGTGTGGAACCGACTCCAACCCGGGGGTGTAATACGTACGAACACCTCACGGCGAAAGTGAGTTGTGACGTCATTCGGAAACGGAGTTCTTCGTTCGCGCGACGTGCATTAATCACGTCTCTCGTTACGATGTGTGTTTTGTGCGCCTTTTGTGTATTTAGTCTGACGATGGTGTGAATGTGTCTACATTTTTGTTTTTTGGGTCCGCCAAGGGTTGGATCTGGAATTAAATTAAACCACGTGTTCGCGTGTGTCGGTCACCGTAAGCTCCATTTAGCAACACTTCCTCATCCTTCCGCCCTTTTATAACTTCGGATCGCATGTCAACATGCCTTCCGTTTTATTTCCCCCCCTACGAAGGCCACCTCCGTTCAGTGTTTGTTAGTGACTGGATGATTCGTTCGCCACAATTTTTCTTCAGTTCCGTTCTAAGGACGCGCTTGGCAAAACCGTCCAAATGACGTCATTAGCTGCGCCTGCCCGCCGTAATCGTGGAGTTATTTTCGATTGTTTACTTAACCATTGCGGAGCACGAGAATGTTTTGTGCGACACCTTGTCTGCTCTTCGTGGTACAAAATTTCCTTCAGTCATTTAACTGGTTTCGTTCCATTTTTTCATATTTCCTCCCCGAAATAGGTCCGAAAGAAGAAAGATCAATCCAGGGACGTGTTCGTGTGTGCGTGTGTGTGTCCTAGTGTTTATTTTATGAGTGTGCAAATGTTATTTAGAAGATAAGTTATTTAAAAGAGAAGCCACAGTTTCCATTGGAGAAGAAAGTGCAAGTGAAAAGAAAATCACTGTCGCTAAAGGGCAGCGTGTGTATTTATGTTAGTGCGTATTTATGTGTCTCTGCGTTATTGTGGGTGGGAATAAGTGAACACACACAGGATTTTACTGGCTTTCGGGAGAAGGATTCTTACATGAGGTCCCGCTCGGCTCCGGCAAATCGTTGAGTTCTAGAAGAAGGTGCCTGAAAGCATCCCGATCAAAGCAAAGCGAAAGGAAGCTACTATCTAGCAAAGGAGGCAAGCACGGGGAAAGCATTATCCTTACCAGCATCAGGACGACGACGGCGAGAAGCGGAAGGCATACAGCCACAAAATGGAAGCCGTCGCAAAGCACGACTTTAACGCCACAGCGGATGATGAGCTGAGCTTTAGGAAAAGCCAAGTTTTAAAGGTGAGCCAGTTGCGGTGCTAATGAATATGTTGTTTTGTTTTGTAGGTGAAGAAGGGAGTCATTTAACTCGTATCGCAAGGATTCCCAACCACACGCGTTCCTCGTCCCCGTGTCCGATTCGGTCGTCAAAGTTCGCAACGTTAAAATTTGAATGTCCAACACACGCCTTTGCGTTTTGTAATCGATACCATGCTATTTTTTTTTGTTGGTTCCTTATCCATCTTTCCTGTTTGCTTTGGGTCTGGCACAACGCGATCAACTCCATACGAGGACGAGATATGTATGGTCGGCCAATGGCACAACCAACAACACACACCGTCTTTGGTTCTGTCCCAGTCCCTGTCGAGTTTGAAACCGGTCCCGCATGAATCATCACTTGGCAATGCCTTTCCGGCTATTGGGGGCTGCTGCCGCTGCCGCCACCGCCACCGCCGTCGATTTGCTTTGTTGGTTGAGCGAATTCGTAGTGCTTCAGAGAACATCTACGGTGTAGGAGAGGGGAAGAGGGTAGTAGGTGTGTGCAGCGGGGCGGGGTAGCGTAACGATAGAGGTCCCCTCCGATATATGCTGTTGGCCAAATCGTTAACCACATTGTTACGCGGGGGGCGCGCTCAACGAAAAATATTTTTCGTTGAGTAGAGGAAAAGAGACGATCCAATGTAAACTAATATGTTGAAGTATATGTTGCATATCGTTTTTCTGTTTTACGTAGCAGTTTTCCAAAGTCCGGGTGTAGGTTTATTGGAATATATCATCTAAAAGCAATCAAAAGCAAAGTGGACATCGCCTTCATACCTATGTTTACCTATGTTCAATTTTGCAATTACAGTAGGCGACAGAAAACATGTGAACCAGATTCAGCAACTGTCATTTCTGTTGCTATGAATTTACAATTCACTAACTAAAGCCCTCCTATTTACCCCCCTTGGAATGAGAATCGAAATGCATATCAACGAAGCATGAAATTTTGCGTATGAAAAATCACAAATGGTATGCAGCATAAACCCGACCACAACCACGACGCAGTTGGTGACAATACTAATGGTAACGGAATGCATTTCGCGAACGCAAAAATAGAGCTCGCCTGCTGCGTCGCTTCATAATCCGTCGTTGCATAATGTTTACCGCGTGCAGTACTGCTTTGGAGGATCATGTCAGAAACGCACATAGCACAAACACGACAAAGCCGTGGGGGAAAAAAATGCAATGCGTGTGTGTGTTAATTTGCAACCTGAAATTGCAACACCATGCGCCAATCTTTGCCAGTCGCAGTTGTGCGTGATCCAATCCGTGGTTTCTTCGGCGAAAATGGGAAGACCGAATGAAGCTCTCGAATGGAATTCCAGCGAGCGCGGGGGGGGCACAAGTGAGAAGAACGAAGGTCAAGGTTAATAGACCATGCAAAGGAAAAACGGTGGTGCACAGAAATCAGAGCAGCAATCCTCTGCTTCGAGGGTAGCACACCATGTGTTGTTTGCTGTTTGCTTGCAATAAAATTTGACATCGAATCCCCTAATGGTGATTGTGTGTCAGATGCCTCGCGATGGCATCGCGAAAGGCAGAAAATGCGTGGAATGGGGACGGTTTATTGGACGTTAATAAACGTTTACGAGGGCGACACAATGCGGAAATTAATGCCAATAAAATGCCGATGATGGTTACTTCTGCCGTTTTCAACCATTTTGGAGCTTCCAACTTAACTTGTCTTGTCGTTCACCGTCAAATCCTAAAGAGTACATTATTTGTTTGCTTTCGATTTCTCTTTTGTTTCCACCAGTGAAAGTATTATCGTTTAAAATGGTTGTTTCTATGAACCGTGGTTATTAACTACCACAATGTAATTCGTATTTTGATAGTGATGTTGTATCTATGCAACTAAATGATGTAATTGTGCCTCTTGTTGTAGGAAGTTAATTGCCATCTTTTCGTACGATGGTTGTTAAAGTAAAATTAAAGTTTGCTTTTCATTTGCCTGAATCTCCTTGTATACCTTTGCATTCTAGAGGCTTCTTCCCTTCGACGTACCACTCTACAGCGCAGTAAAGCTAACGAACGATAAAAGGGAACGTCCCTTCAACCAAACGCATCATCGTGCGATGTACTCTTAGCTCTGCATTTTTCTTTGCGTATGCAGTTTGTTTGATGATGACTCATAATACAGAGGTTTTCTGAGTCGCTACCATGCAGAGGAACGCTTTATAGCAACAACCAATAGAGTGTTTTCGAGCAATCGTTTCCGTTATGAGCTTCAGTTTCTAGGAAACCATCCCCGGTTTTCTTGGATGTTATTGAAACAGCTGACAACCTGGTAAAAACTTACCCAACATACAGCATTATCTTAACACGTTATGAACAACCACACTAACATTGAATTTCAGAAAGAACTCTCCTCTTCGGGAAACCGGTATTAAAGATCTCTTACGTTGTTGTTTGGAATAGTTCTTATCAACGTATCGAGGTCGTAAAAGTTTGTTGGTATTCAAGGATGATTAATCGTTGTTGAAGTTGCACGGAAAGATGTTTACCATTGATGTTGGTTTACAACGCGGTTGTTAAAAATGTCCCAGAATTAAATTGACTCATATAGCTTTGCAAAACATCGTCGCCCCATTGTTGACCCAACATTACGTTTATTTTTATTGTTTAGTTTCGTAAGCATACACTCATAAGCAAAAGAATAAGCATTGACTTTCGATAATATATACGCGAGTTCTAGAATATCAACATTATGCCAGTTATTGATCATTTTACCCGGTTTTTAGTTAACTGAGCATGATTTCGAAATTGAGGACAACTTTAAAGCTCAAATTTAGAAGCGTTTATCACATATCATATATCAGATGATCCCAGCTGAGATTTTTCACCCGAATCATCGCTTTTTGAGTGGTAGTATCATGCAACAGGCCTCCTCAAAAGTCCTTCATAAAGGACTGGACTGTAAAAACTTTTGTCAGCCAGCTTCCCAACAATGTCGGAGAAAGGCGACGACCATGACGACGACGCTGACTGACGACAAATGATGTGATGTCGTCCACTGGCATAACAGTGATTTTGATTGATTACACTTGGGACCAAATCACTTGCTCTCATGTGTCTGCCAGATGCAGCGTAGATCATTCTCTGGTCCAGAGAAATGAAATCCTAGATCGCCCATAAACTATACCTTCCGATCCTGAGTGTCATGCACAAGATGGATATTTTCAATTGGACTTCACGTTCTGAAGTATTTCAGATTAAAGAAGCCTTAAATTCGCTAACATTTGAGCATTTGATACCGTAGGCTTTCCCATGGGTTTAAAGCTTTAAGTTTCCTAAAAGTTTAAAGCAACCTATTAGAATATTCCACCTTTAATATTCAGTTAAAAAAGGTGATTTAACTTCGTCACTCATGTAACGATCCTTTTTGGTGTGATAGTGTTTGTCAAATGTAATTTTCCACTCCCAACTTTGCACCAGCTTTGGTCCTAACTTGTGAGGAAATTAGTCTTCTCCAACTCTCGGCGGGTGATGAAATTTGTTCCCCTTGTAATCATTTGGTGTAAACACACCCATGATAGTGTAATGCACGATGTGTATATCACCTGAAATTTGTCGACCCTAACTTGTGAACTACAGCTCGATGACAGGTTGGGAACGGTCGCTTAGGAAACGGTGGCAAGTTCTGCCCCATTAGTGGATCCCCGGCGAGGCGTGAAATGGAAAAAGTTATCCTTTTCCGAGCTTCTCCTGATTTAACAGCCAGGCTTTTCGCATCGGGAAGTTTCATGTGCAAGAACCGTTTTCAAATCAACACACATCCAGGTTATATATACCTTTAAATATTAATTTCTTTTGTGAAAATTTGTAAAAGTACATCTTCATGAATTTGTTGAAAATATACTACATACTTTTGAAAAGAGATTTAAAGAGGTTTAAAGACATTGAAGAGATTAGAATAATTGTGATTACACGAATTATGTGAAAGCTTAGACTCTTTGGAATAAAATTGTATTCTAAATTTGTATCAATCCGACCATTTCCTCGTTTGCGCGTGCAAAAAGGGGGTTTAAAGAGTCACAGCTTTTATTTGATCTAGGCCACGCGGGGCACGTACAACTCAATGGCAAACCAGAACCCGGCGTGGCTGCCTATCTTATGGCTTGTGCACGTACGTGCATCTTTCGATTTCCTTTCGCTTTTTATTAACACCATTTCCACACACATTTGCACACGTGGAAGCGTTTTGCTACGATTTGCACAGCTTACATTTCCTATTCAAGAACTTTTGAAGCCCTCTTTGAAGCTAGCAGCTGAAGAGACGACGCCTTTCGTCTGGAAGGTGTTCGGGGGGCATGTCTATTGAAAAGCGATTGCGAAATTCAATCTAATCCTCTACGAAAAGGAAAGGTGGCACAAATTATTTGACGACCAGAAATAAGTGGGATATAGAGTGGCATATAGAGTTTGTTGTATGATCAAATTGGAGGAATTGTTTGTACTATTTAAACAGCTTTTTTTTTCTTTGGGGTTTGTCTGCAAAAAACTCGACTCCAACACTTGCGGCCAGCCTTCTCCTAATGACTGTGGCACGCATTCTGCCACGCTCAAACGCTTCCTCGGGACATCTTATCGTAAGTGATTCGAGGAAACTGTGCCTAATGGCGGAACGCTAATGAAGTTATCGGATGGGGAAAGTATGTGATGTGGAAGCCCTGGAAGGAAATGGAGACGCATGGTTCACCCTCGTCCGAAGCCCATGGTGGTGTTCAGGGAAATTTAATTCCTTAATACAATTTTAGTCACGTCGATATAAAAAAGCAGTACTTGGAAATAGGAAGATTAATGATTTTTTAATATGATTTACATATTCCCGGCATCGCATCTTCCCCCCGTTACGGAAATAATTAAATTCCAAAAATGTGAAACCAATCAGCTGCAGATCGTAGCATCCATAGTTTTAATGGCGATGCTAATTAATTTAGCTTCGGGTTAATCCAATGTTTTGTGTCCCTGCGAAGTGAAGCGATTTATCTTCGTTATGCTAATCCATTGAAGAACTTCTTTATCATTGCATGAAATACGCACGATGGACAAATGTTGTACCATCGCACCGAATCGTTTCGATCAAACCAGATCGTTCTTTTGAAGAAGCCTTCCAAGATGGCTTCCACGAAAGCGACCGTCCATCATCGCTAAGTGATTCATACTACCCGCTCGTCTTCCCGGTCGCCGCCGTCGATTCCGTTTCCAGTTCGATACACCGTTTGTCCGCTTGTGGAACGCTTAATTAATAGACTCAAGCAACATAGCTTCCGCACTTCCCCCAAAGATCCTCACGCCCTCTCTCACACATATCGTGCATCGGATGGATTGTGTGTGGTGTGCTTATTCATACGGAAAACCAGCGACCGGAGGACAAGGAACAATAAGTCACTATTGCCATTGGGCGTGCAGTCGGTAATTTGACCCTCTTCCCCTGCCTGGGGACCGGCAAGTGGATGTGGAAATCAAATTAAAATTGCTTTAATTGCGAACAAACATTACTTTAAGCGGTAGCGTAATGTGATAGCTGTAAGAGAAAATGTAATTATCCTAGTAATATGCACCAACATTTTGCTTCCATTTTGTTACTTATTGTTTCTTTTTATGAATACAGTTTTGTCGTGGTGGAACTATATTCAATTATTATTCACTTATATTTACTTACTATATTATCGGAAAGTTTGTTATTTATTCAAATTCATAAACGTTACACTGTTGCATTCATGAAAATCCCTAAGAAAACAATGTGAATCATTTCAAAGCGACATTCATCCATTGTACTCATACCCCACACACCAGCAAACCGCATGAATAACGCCTTTTTTGATGCGGAATCTGATTTTTACTGGATGATTTATTCAGTGATTCGATCAGTGGGTCAGCTTATGATTCATAGCCGCTTCTCAAACGGCCAGTAGTACATGCGAACCGTTTTGCTACGAGGCTGAACCAGGATCGAATCGGGAAGATGCCACCAAACGTGGACATCGTTTATTCGTGTTCGGTATGTACACCACACGCGGGGAACAAAAAGTATAAACGGCCATTCGGTCGGATAAAGCCGTTTCTATCGTTCCCCACAACGGTGGCAACATTTCAGTGTTGGGGAAAACTGCACACGAGGAATGGGAAACTCGGATTTCTGGCGGGGAGCTGGTTGTTGCTCCCTCCTTCCCCCTCCAAATGGATCCATCTATCGGCATCGAGATGCGAAAATTCCGTACACACGCGGATCATCCTGGGTTGGATATGGTAACCTGGGGTAACAATGAATCCATGTGCCATCGTAAGGTAATCGCTCAGTTGTAACTTTAAATGAATCGATGTCACCGATGTCGAACACCACTTCCGGCCGGGTTGGAAAAAAGGGGGACGCTGAAGGGAGGGAAGCTCTATTCTATTGCACCCCCTTTGAACCACGTGGGATTTGTGGTTCGTATGAAAACCACACGCTTTAGGTTTTGCATGAACAATAGTTCTTTAAAACAAGTCTGTGAGCTATTTCCACATTCAGTTGGTTTAATTCTTGTGTTTTTGAAAGGGTGTAAATGAATTGCGTGGGAACGAAGTTTCCCTATTGCTGATTCCAGGTGGAAATGGGTACAAGGGATAGCACGTTTCGTTTCCAATCAAGAGTTATGTGTTGTGTTAGTATTATGTATGTTAAAACGTGTTATGTGGTACACTTCCAGAAAACATACATTCGTATTTCTGTTGCTATGTGTGGCGATGTGTAAATCCGATTCCCGCTGAGACCCGATCCTGCGAATCAGATCCGAGTCCTTCTCATGGCCTTCATTTGCTTTGTTGGCAAAACTAGATTCTAGATCCTGGATCCTAATTCCTATTCCGAATCATTTCAGGATTCCAAGGAAGTTGAGAGCGTTTTTTCCCATGAGTACCGGATCCGATTCATTCACGTGAATCCAAAGAGGTGTAAATCTGCCTTGTGAATTGAGATCGCTATCCTGGATTACAATCACGATATCTCAAGACCAGGATCCCAAGGGACCCGATTTCGATAACTGAATATGGATTCCAATCCAAAGCCCGATTCTGGAGGATCCCCAATTGAATGGGGATTGAATCCCAGAATCCGATCCGGTTCCCATTTCACAACCCTAATCCTAGGCAAATTGTATCAAGCCCTTTCCTGGAAAAGGACCCTTCCGTGGTTGGCCACAAAAGGCAAATATGTCATATCTTGCTGGCTGTTTGTGTGCGTCGTGTGTGTGTGCGCGCGTCCCTTGTGTATTTGTGCCGATTAGTCACGCTTCGCCGGGTCGCGACCGGAAGTGGGAAGGGAGGCAAATGTTCGCGCATATTGAATAGAAATTCAAATTCACCAGAAATTGCTGCCCAAACTCTCAGGGCGGCCTTCCATCATCCGCGTATTGCGCGAAACCGTGCGAAAAGGGATCGTTCCCAACCGAAAAGATACACGACGGTGGTGACAACAACGGTTACGGGCGGTCTCCGGATTCTGGCAATTTCGGGCAGCAGCCTAACAATGCGTGAGTCGTATGCTCGTATTCGAAACGGTATCGGTTGTGCCTTTATGGCCTTTTGGGATGATGCTCCTCAAAGATGCACATCGGCCACCCCCCTTGTCTGGTTCCCCATGGTTAGATCAAACAAATCCTTCTAGTTCCTCGTTTGAAAATGTCGGTAAAAGCCAATGCCGGAAGCGGATGTGGCTCCCTTTCGATTCGAACCATCGGTAACATCCATCGTCCTTTTGGCCGGGCGATCGATCCGAAATTCCCGGAATATAGTAGTATCAACATAGAGGCATAAAAAACATACACACACCCTCACAAAATCGTCCCCATTCGGTGGTAAATTGTTTGCCCTTCTCTTGATTGAGTTTTTCCCGTTGGAAAGAGGAGGAGGAGCACGATGGAGTTTGATGGAGGATGATTTGGTTTTGGGTGGATTTGTATTTGAATTCCCTTCGCCCTGAAATATCTCTTTCGCTGTCGGTTTCGATTTGGTGTTGCTCCCGAGGAGGGCGTTGATCGTCGGTGAAAAAGGTGAGAAAAACGCGAGCGCCCGCGCGGATGTTCGAATTCATTTTTTTCCAGTTTGTATTTTGAATTGGCAAACAACTTTTCCGAACAAACCCGAGCTCGCTGTTACGCTTTCCCCCCCGGTCGAGAGAGGTCGATGGCTTTGGCGCTGCTTGGCCGAACCGCAAACGGTTTCCCCTTAAATCATTTTCACGTGCGAACATGCACAGCCCCAAGATGAAAGGAAATGATTTAAACATCGGAAAAAACGCCGGTAAAACGGTTAATGGAAGAATGTGTGGAAAACCAATCGCCTTTTACGTTTCGCTTAAACCAGGTTTTTTTTTTGTTTCAACTTTTTTTTGCTTAATTTGTTGATATTTTTGAAGGATATAAATGTTGAGTTACCGATTACAACTTCAACAATCTAGTAGTCTATATAAGAATATGCCTTGCTGCATCTTCATCACAGTCTACTAGATAACTATAGACTACTAGATTGTTGAACTTGTAATCGATGACTCAACAATAAAGAATTCCTCACGATCCCACGAAACACTTTTCGGAAAAATGAATTTTTGACATAAAATGAACTAACCTTCATTTTGTCCAAAACACGCCATCTTTTGCAACTGCTAGCGGCAAGTTCATTAAGAAAGTTTCCTCTCTGTACAACAACCGGGTTGCCGCAAAGTTTATAAATTGATGAAGGGTTCGTCAGGGTGAGGTTGCCCATTCTTGGGGCTTCCTGGTGTCACCGTATCCCCTGTAAACATAGTTCCCTCTGCTCCCCCTTTTTCCTTCGAAAGGACCTGAACCTGCCTCGATGACCGCAGCATTTACTACCTGTGCATCATTACGCCAGGTCCAAATAAACGCTCCTTCTCGTGCACTCTATTATTAGACTTTCACCAACGACGACATCAAACCCTTCCCCACGAACCTGATGCCTTTCGTGGCCCGTCCCCCTCGCCCTTTGGTCTGGCATTCTATTTTCAGGGAGACGGGGAGAGAAACAGCGAGTTTATTAGCATAAAGACCCCCACCGATCGAGTCGTCGGACAAGGAAGTTGAAGTAGTTTATGGTGGCCGTGTACGAAGTCCGTGTAGATTATGTCCGGTTGGCGTTTGGTGGTACTGCATCATCATCGTCGTCGTCCTCGTCGTTGGTTATGCCACACTTTACGGATAGGCAAATTATTAATAGTGTGCTTTATGCTCCGTGTGTCTGGCTCGCTTCTTGGGTGCGTCTTTTGTTTTTACCATTTTCAATCTTCCCCTCTCAGACACTGAAGTGCTGAAGTTTCGCTGGAAAGCAAAGTCCTTGCCACTCAAGTTGATGGAAAATTCTTACCAGCTTTGGTTCAAACACAAACAAGGCTTTCGATCGTTGGAAGGAATCTTTGCTTCAATCTTGTGCAATTGTTTATTTATAATCTAAGCTGGAAACGATTTCCTCTTCAATGTTAAAGTGCAAAACTTGGTTTCTTCTATTTTTGGCAAAAACCCAGCTCCCCAAACTGCCCCTCCATGCCACTCACTTCCATTTTGCTTTGAAACTGTTAAGAATTAATTCAATTTCTCTTCAATCGAAGTCGAGCAGTCCCAGGACCATTCCGCCGCCGGGTCGATGCCCTCCATAAAAAGGGCATGAAATTTGACCTTCAACAACGGACGGGATAGTACTACTTGCCACATTTCACTAAGGGTCGTCCTCGTCGGCGAGAGAACAGTCTATTGCTTTCCGGTTTCCGAAAGAGAATCGTGCCGGATGGAAATGGAAGAATAGGTCCACCGGTACAAACCATGCGGTTCTGCTGTTTCACGTGGAAAAACAGGAAAAGCGAGTGAGAACAAACTGAATCCACATGTACTACTTCTCGTCGTGTCGGGAGGATTTTCTTGTTGCAATTTTCTTTGAAGAGAAACATCGTGCGGGAGTTGGGATGCTGACTTTTTTCCGGTTAGATTCAACCGAAGGTTTAAAAACATAACTTGTTTGCTTGCAGAAAGCTAACAAAATCGAATTTTCACCCAGATTTCCGTAACTTCTCACTGAAACGTGGTAAAAATATGGTCGGCTTTTCCGCAATTTTCATTCCTTTCTTTTTCATATCGTTTTTTTACCTAGGAAAAAGTGAAGGCTTGGCTTTTGGCTAGTACGTTTCAGCACTTGTTTTCCTTTCCGTTTTTTTACAACTTCTTCATTGTCTTTCTTCGAGGGAGTTGATGAAAAAGTAGTGAATTTTCACTTGGTCGTGATTTTCTTTGCGAACAACAATTTGCTCCCAAAGTAACATTTGCAATCTCTGCCTTTTTTGCTCTGAAAATGTTACCCCAGTTGTTTCTATGTTTTTGCAAAGAAAACAATCTGTCTGGTGGTGAAGGATTCTGTGTTCTGTTTGGGAAAATGAGAAGGATCCAAGGACGAAGGTTTCATTTTCCATTTGTGAAACACATCTCACTCATTTGTCTTGGTTCGGTCCATTGTTGCGCTGCTCGCCCGTGGGTATGTTGAATATTTCACAATGAAAATGTTATGTCTTTCCATTACCAGAAGATGAAAAACGGCGAAAGTATTTGAGGGATGCATTGTTCAAATACCCGCGCAAGGACTGTTTATTCTCCGTAGGTTATTTCTATTGCTTTTTTGTATTGATTGAAACCATAAGTTATTCGATGGTAGCTTTTCCAGTTATTCTCATTTCAGCGGGAAACTTTAAGAAAACGAATAGAACTTCTAATTGTGTTCATCAAGTTCTCACAAGTGACGGACGAAAACAGTTAGCAAGAATCCTCTTCAACCCGAGCGCAGCAACCCATGGAAATAAAAACCAAAAACCATTCGAACTCTGACGAGTCGTGGAGAAAAGGTACTTGTGGAAAGTCGTAAAACTTTTTACGTCATCCCCATCCCGATCCGGTGGGGCAAGGAAAGAAAAAGCAGCAAAAATCAACCTATGCCTTCCGGCAAGTCATTTGGCTTTGCACTTGACTTCTCGCTTGACTTGCTCGGTGGAAAATTGATAATAATAAAATTACGACAAACGGCGGCCTCCCTCGACTCCGCGTGGCTAAATGAGCGGCTTTAAGCATTCTTCCACACCTATGCAACGACACGCGCGAGTAATGAAAATGATGTCATAATTTATATAATTTACTGGAAAATCCGCGAGAGACCCCCATTCTGCTCTTGAACCCGACGAAGGTGCGATGAGGGAAGGAACAAAAAAGCTTTAATTACTTATCAAATTGCTGTCTTGGTGGTTCATGCGGCTGCTTGCTTCCTAATTGCACCTTGTTGTTGCCGGTATGCAGAAGGAAACCCGTTACATAAGCGATATGAGAATTTCGTCCCAAAATTCCTTTTCTTTTGTTTCAGTTTTGCAAGTCCATTTAAATGGGTATAATCAAACTGGGATGGTCGAACATTTTAATATTTTGTTTCCTTTTGCATCGTGTTACTTTATTGTCACCCCTAATAGTTGTTAATGTTGAGTTATCGAGTACAGCTTCAACAATCTAGTAGTCTATAGTTATCTAGTAGACTGCGGTGAAGATGCTGCAAGGAATATTCTTAGTCTGTCTGTTGGTCTCGTCTGTAGTTTTTTAGCCTAATTAATCTAGTCTGTGGTCTGTTCTGTACATGGAATAAAAGAAGAGTGCAATAAGCGAAGCATATAACCAACAGTTGAAATATTCTCAAATCAGGTTTTCTACTGCTTCATGCCACTTATAGATGTTTTCCGTTGCATTTAACGCGTTGTTTCGTCTTTGGCGCCTAAAAGCTTGTTGCATCGACATGCGCTTGCTTTGATCGATCGATTTCATTTGTTGGATTAGTTTAAAAAAAATCAAGAAACACACCGACTATTTCTACAGCTCTTGCCATGATTGCTTAGGTTGCCATTTTACAGCCGAACCGTTGGGCTTGTGCTGGAGGTTAATCACACGTGAATACGCAACAGTCTTATGCCATGTTGTACAACCGTATTGCTATGCCGCAACTAAGGCCGCACTTTCTTACCAGTTCGACAGGAAAGCGGTCTTGTTTTTCCATAAAATCTACCCTCCACTAGGTCAGTGTTTCTCCGAGCCGAGGAATGACCAAACACTACATACACAGTTTATTTATTCTAACGCAGAAAACTCTTTTTCTCCACATGTCCGTTGCCTCCGAAGCGGAACATATGTATATGTTTTCATCCGATTCCCGGTGTGGGTTTGGTGCGGGTTTGTTCTTCCAGAGAGGGTAGCTGGTGTTGCAGTTCCGATGGAAAGTAATCTCAACTTAATGCCGGAAGAACCACCATCATTCTATTGCTCTCGGTAGTGAAGATGAACTCATTTTCGGAAAACAGGGGGAATGGCAAGAAACGCTTGGCGGAGGAGGGTTGAACGTGGTTAGTTTTGCCCGAACTCCTCTGGTGTTCGCTTGCAGACGCTTCGCAGGCACGTTCCTCTGATGATGACGACGCTTCGAGTTGTGTCACGAAAGACACGGATGGAAAAATGACCCCTCGCGGGCTTCGGTTGAAGAGAACTTATCCGTTTCGTTCGTTTCCGGTGATGCACATTTTGGACGACATTTGATTTGCGCTGTTGGCGTTTACTTTCCTTTCTTTCCTTTATGTGTTATCATCGTTCTTTTAAAGTTAGTTTTTCTTTTTGTTCCTCTTTCTTATTTTATTGTTGTTATGTTTTTTTTATAAATGAGGCCTAAATTTGTAAAAAAAAAACATTCAAAATTTAAATTACATTCGAATATCAATGACTTGAATGCAAATGAATTGGGTCAAAGTTTAATCCGCGTTGCAGAAAATTCAAATCGCAGAAAAAACGAGAAAAGCTTGTATCTTTTTCGCTGAGTTCGTACCAGTTCACTGCTTATCAAATTAACACCCGGAGATCTCCTCTATATATATTTGCTTTATGAGCTATCCCCCCAGCATCCACCATCCAACCCTACCTTGCCCATTTATTTTTGATTCTTTTCCATGGAACTGCACCCGTCCCAAGGGTCAACCATTTCGCCGAGGGCGTGTGATGATGAAGTGCATAAATTTCACATGTGTAATTAGCATAATAGTAACCTCAACGAGAGAAATTTCCCTTCTCGCGTCACCCATTCCTTTCTCTCTACGTACGGGTTTGATTGGATTTCTGTGCCACTATGTGTCCGCTGAAACATTACTTTACTGGTGGCTGCAATGAGCGCTTTTTGTTTTTCGGTTGTGCTTTGGTGTCACAAAACCGGTGGAAAATTATATGCACACTCCATGTTTTTCGACTGCAGGATGGTAGCATCATTTTTCTTCGGGAGTAATTTATGATTGAACCCGTTGGTGTTTGTGTAACGTTATCGAGTCGATAATGAAGAAGAGGTGAGGTGTACGATTGGTATCAGCTACGTGCGTTTTCCGCGAACTATGAATGCGGGTAAAGCGCCACATATGTCACTGGTTTTAATTAACCTTCCCGGTGCAGGTTACGTTGTACTCTATGGTGATATTTTATTGCGGTTATACGCCCGCCGCGTTAATGATAATATTACTCTCACGAGATACGGCAGCAGATTCACACCACTGTTATCTCCTTTTATTTGCGTATTATCAACACTCTCGTTATGTTAACTAACATCCGTTATTTGCTCTATTTTTCTTTTTCTTTCAATGGTGTCCGGATCATCATCGTTGGATCGTCGGATGGCTGAAAATAGATTTTAAATATGGAAGACGATATGAACTGGTACCGAGCGGAACTGGACGGCAAGGAAGGACTGATACCTAGCAATTACATAGAAATGAAAAATCACGAGTAAGTAGTGTAGTGTTTACTGCTACAACAATTATTGTCAAACTGTACATTAATCTCGCCTTCCTTCCCTTCCCAGCTGGTACTATGGGCGCATCACACGAGCGGACGCCGAGAAGCTACTGTCGAACAAACACGAGGGCGCTTTTCTGATACGGATCAGCGAGTCCAGTCCCGGCGACTTCAGCCTGTCGGTCAAGTGCTCGGACGGCGTGCAGCACTTCAAGGTGCTGCGCGACGCACAGGGCAAGTTCTTCCTCTGGGTGGTAAAGTTCAACTCGCTGAACGAACTGGTCGACTATCACCGTACCGCTAGTGTGTCTCGGTCGCAGGACGTTAAACTGCGCGATATGGTGCCAGAAGAGGTACGTTTTTATCGTCGCTCGATAGAAAGCTTCTTCCTACTGGTTCAAATAAAAATGTACCAACCATCCGAGAACCGTTGTCCGCAGGGGGGGTGGAACAAATGGAACCCCACCATAATATTTCCACCCTATATCTTCCGGCCTATATCTTTAATGACTTTGTCCATCACTAACACTTTAAGCTGGTGGTCTGGGAGGTACAATTTTCCGGAAAAATCGACATTGCCATCACCGAGGTTGGATCGGTCGGAGTTTTCTTTGTTTTTCTTTGACGCAAACTACATCAATAGGTTGTGCTCACGACGGTCCGACTGATGGTAGCGAATGGTAATGGCGTAAATTTAATTTTATCGTCACTCTCCCAGGCCAATCATGCGCGCCTTTTATTGAATGTCCGTCTATTATTTCTTTATCGTGGTATAGTTTTTTTCTTCGTTCTCGCTCGTCAAAAGAAAAGGCGTTAGTGCACCAATTTCCGCTATCACTAGAAGCAGAACACGGCAAGTGCGGCTCTCTCGATGGCCATAAAATGGTTCTCCTCAGGGCTCATTCAAGTCCTTTCGATTGAATTACAACCCCCCGTCGCGTGACACTTTCCGAGCGCCGTGTTCTGCTTGATAGCAAATCGATCGCAAAAGCGGAAGCAATATATATATAGAAAGTGTGGGTGGACCTTTTGAAACCAATCTCGATCGAGTGAGAGCCATAAATCCATTTCTAGCATCGGAGGAAGATTTCCTTTTTTTTCTGTGTACAGCACAAGAAGCAACAACGCTAGAAGAGTGAAACTCCACCTCCAATGAGTAAACCAAATTGCGCTGTCCCTTCTTACAGATGTTGGTGCAGGCTCTGTACGACTTCGTAGCGCAAGAATCAGGCGAGCTGGACTTCCGACGAGGGGACGTCATCACGGTGACGGACCGTTCCGACGAGCACTGGTGGAACGGCGAGATCGGCAACCGAAAAGGACTGTTTCCAGCAATATACGTAGCACCGTACCATTCATAAAACATAAGTATTTTACTCGCCTACACCCGTACATGCGTAGAAAACAAAAAGGAAAACACACAGCAACACATACACATACACACACACACACACATACACCTCACAGCAACATTAGTGACGCAAAAGGCGAAAGCCCGAGCGAGTCCCGGATACAACCAGCAAAGCCAGATTACTAAAAGAAAGCAAAAGCGATGGAAGGAGGAAAACACTCTGATAGAGGAGAAAAGCCGTGGTAGAGCCGTGAATTCCGTAAACACCACCCTCGCCCATCACCACCACCACCACCCACTCCACCTTCGCAGAGCATATATGCCCCAAAATGCATTATACATGTAGAGTATATTTAAAGCAAGCAGGAATCTAAACCCTGACTCTCTACGCACTCATCGTCGAACAAGATACCACTAGAAAGATTCAGGAATTCTGGAAGTAAAATAAGCAAGCATTCGAAAAGAAAAGAAACACTCGAAAATAACAAATCGCATTGAGACGCAAATGGACATCTGCAATCAATAAACCACACAATGGTTGGTTGGCATGGCGTGGCCTCACCTAGACTTGAGCGTCAAGAGTTCAGTTCAATCAAACCGTCGATGTCGCTAAAATGAGACGAGTGTGTCATGTGGGGAAAAATTATAAATATTATATATTTTTAAAATGTGTAAAGAAAAGCAGTTCACGAATGTCGAATGAGTTAAAATAAAAGGGAAAAACATAACATCCTAAATTAAGCTGTATTGAAGACGGATAAACTGCTGACAAAGAAAAAAAGGTCACAAAAATCGTGCCAACTGCTTTGGCAAAAGATTCGATTGCGTTGATTGATAGGAGCAAAAGTCTAGGGGTAAAGTGCATTTGAGGTGATTGATTGCTTGACGATAAAAAAACGATGGGACGATCGAACGAAATCAAAAGTCTTCAAATAATCGGTATTTCTCAATGTTAAGGGAAATGCGAGTGTTATAGCGATCCATGCAACCGTGAACAGAAATAATATCCAGCACATTTTCAATATATATTCATTGTGTATAGGCACCAGAAGATAAAAAAAGGATGTTCCCACACTAACAAATCAAAACAAGATCAACCGCAATTTCCACGGAAGTGATCTTTCGTTGTCTTACAACTTCCTCAAAAACGTATCAAATGAATCGTTTATTTTTTGTTTGTTATTCGTCCATCCGCATTTGTTGTATATTCGTTGCGCTAATATTTTTCTCTAGAATCAAATTTAGCATTTTCTTGATATCTAGTGTTTCTCATCTATTTGCATTCTTTTGTATGTTTGTTTGGAGCTCGTTTCGTTGGGTAGCAATAGATGAATCGTTTTAGTGACCATTTTATACCATCTTCATTCCCCTAACAATGGTTTTATTTTGCAAAATGCAGTCGTTAATGGGGGGGGGGGCGCGTCGTTGTTGTTTGGTAGTCACCAGAATTTTCTTATCCCTTATATCGGTGTGTCAATCATGTGCCCTCTGCAAACAATTCCTACTTCAAGACACTGTAACAAATTTTGCAAATCCCCGTTCCTTCCACAATATACACAATATTTTGATATGGTACGATTTTTCCGCAAAACGGCAAGAAGATAGCATTATTGTGCATGTGTGTGATGATGTGTTTTACAGTTGGATTGGGTTTTTATACGTGAATGTTTAACTAAATCACTTCGTTTGCCACCGACAGGGTACGCGGTACGAAGCCATAACGGTTTTTTTAGGTAGGGAAGTAGAGAAAAACGATTCCCTTATATGGATAATGAAATCAGGCACCCACAAGGACAGGCACAGGATGATTGGTGGAAAGTATCAAAAATGGTAGAAATTGAATGGAAAGGAGTCATTTATATTGTTCATGAAATCGATGATATCCGTTGACGGACAGCAATAGCAAAGGAGCGACGAAACGTATGAGGAAGTGGTGGTGCGTGTGAGACATACCTTTCGGAACAGAGAGAAAAGTGGGGAGGGTATTATTGGAAGACGGCGGAAGAAGAATCCTCAAGTGAAACCATTTGTATAAAGATAAGTAAAAAAAGCAGCATTTCTTCAAGTAAGTGACATAATAATAAAGTTGGAAGAAAGAAAAAATATAAACAAGGCAAACATGGAAAGATAATTACGAAAAATAAACATTAAAGCGAGTGTACCATCATATTGAGAGCAGCAGAGAGGGTTAATAGAGGGTTATATCTAACTAGCGCGGCCACAACACAAACAACAAACGCTTGGAAGAGTTTAAGTGGGGGAGAGATAGTGGATAGTAGTAAACATGAACCGTTTCGGGGCGAACAAGAAACAAACTAATAATAACACCAGATATTAAAAAATTAATCAACGATGCGAGTCGATATGAAAATACCAAACACATCGATACGAGAAAACGAGATTCGGTTGAAATTACGAAGGCAGGTAAGCTTCACCTTTATTATAGCAATGAAAACCTAACGAAAAAAAAATGTTGGTACTGTGGTAAGATGCAATATCCTGATTCCAGTAAGTTGATTATATTATTTCCCATTCTTAAACGCCATTCCGTCCGCTTCCGGCCCGTTCTGAAGCTTTCCTTCGGAAATTTTCCGCGATGTACCGCCAATATTTACTGCGAATCTTGTCGTGCTGGTTAGCCATCGATTCGCATAGGTCCTGCACCTTAACGTGATACTCTTCGGCCTCGGCTGGATTACCACCGGATGCAACAATATCGAAGTACTTTTCCTCGTACAGATCGACCAGAAAGGCCAGCAAGTACGGCGAACGAATGCCATCGTTGTAAAGATCCTCGCAGAAGTCTACCACCGTTGGAAATTGACCAAGCTTACCGGTACCTTGCTGCAACAGTCCTCGCAGGAAGTTCCAAGGGCTCTCGTTGTTTTTAATCAAACCCACCCTGGTCATGACGTAGTTCACTTCGCGCTCGAGCACCTCTGGTGTGAAGCCACCGTGTTTGAGCACGAAAAATCGCTCGTTCCAGGCGGAATTGTTGCGCATGTCCTCGGAAATGAGCCGGTCGACGTAGAAAAGTTCATTATCGAAGAGACTGGAAGCAATGTTAATAAATAGAAGATTACTCAAAAGGAAGGTAAGCAGCGTATGCTTATCACTACATGGATTGTGTCACGTAGCGCAAGGAAAGTAAACATAATTACAAGCAACACGTTCTACGTACTTGTAATTTTTTATGACCCACTGCCGATGTTGCCAGGCGTGATAGTTCTTCGCATCCATATCCAGTATGCTCTCGGTAAGGGCCAGCTCACTCGAGGGGTCATCCAGCAACTCGACGATAACGCGCCTATGGTGCCAGACTTGATAGTTTTTCGGATTTTCAGCTATCACGCTCCCGATGTATGATAATTCTTCGTAAAGGTCGGAATTCAGTGCCTTCAGTATGTCTCGTCGGTACTGCCAGACGGTATAGTTAGCGGCATTCAGTTTAGCTGCATCTTTCGTAAGCTCCAATGCACGTTCCGATTTTTCCTGGCGCGACATGATCGCCCGCAGGTATCCATAAACGTCTCTGACTAGAAGAACGAACGGAGAAATCAATTGATTAGTTTGCCTCGAGTTTCGTACTATCGGTTCATTAATGCACTTACATCTTTCACTATATTGAATCATCACGACCGGATTTTCTCCATCATCCTGCGGCAGTGGTTCGATATCGGACCATTCGGGACGTTGCGAGTACAGCACCCAATCGTCGGAAAAATCTTCATCCGAGCTGTTACCGTCTGCCATAGTGATACCTTTTATCTACTGCGGAAGTTTGAGCTAGGAACTGTGGTCGTTTTTGGTCAGCAGAGAGCTATTTATGCAGAAATTGGTCCTTACGGCAGATAATTCTAACCAAATATCGGATGAGAACTGACAGAAACTAAAGTGTGACCAAGGTTGCTAGATGGATAATCAACTGAATAGGTTCCGATGGAATTAAAAGGTAGTAACCTAATGATTAAGTATTAAATGCATCGGGAATAATAAAGATTATTTATTCACGACGCAACTTTTCCAGATATTTCAAATAATTGTATAAAACAAAAATAAACATTTGAAATCACCTTGGTTTAAGTCAGCCAGTTTGTCAGCGTACTACTGTCAATTCGATGTCAGATTGACATATTCCACTCGATAGATAAATTGGTTTGAGAGAATGAGACAGAAAGCTCCTTTCAATCATGCATGTTGAAGCGAGACCATCAAGGATCATACGATTTGCAGCTCACACGTCAAATAGCAGTCCCATCGACAAGAGGTGCTTGTGGATTTGCGCGAATAATACCGAGTACGATTTCGCTGGCGGTAAAGTTTTGGTTGGTGCATGGCATCCAACTAGTGCATAAAACTGATCATACATTATTCACAGCGCAGTGCATCGAAAAACCCCAGTTTTGGTTGTTTTATACGGTTGATTCCGAGCGGGTGGAGTGGGGTAGGAGTGTTGGAAATAGTGCTTTTCCACGAACCCCCCGGATGAATCACGAATACGGTGGAGAAATTTCGCACCGTTCGGCGACGCTGCGAGCAATTGTTTCGCAGCACGGGAAACAGTGAAAAGTGTGTACTACTTGCAAAGGTTGCCGGAGGCCTTTAGTGACCATTCGACACGTTGCCATCATCGAATTGGCATCCGAATTAGCTTGTTTCCGGAAAAGTGAATCTACAAATTGTCAAGTTGGCCCCGGGGCGGCGATTGTGATGTGCAAGTGATGATAGAGGTCGTGAAAGATTGGTGAAATTTTAGAAAAACCAGCCTAACGAATTCGTCGGTATTGCAAATAGATTACGCCAATCGGTGGCAGTGAAAATAAGTTACAACAATGTATTTCTACAAGCAAAAACTGCTGCACCCGGTGCAGCTGAAAAAGCTGGGTGATCACAAGTATTCGTGCTCGAACGTCAGCCTGATGGATCCTTTCCTGCAACCATGGTGGTGCTGGCTCGTCGCGAAAGTACCGATGTGGTTGGCACCAAACCTCGTCACCATTGTCGGACTGATCATCAATATCATCACCACACTTATTCTGATCTAGTAAGATTCTTTCCAATGTTACACGTACAAGTTTCATTCTCTATTCCAGCACAATGTTTGACTATGCGGGGGGTGTGAAACATGCATCCGATTCCTTCACATCGCAGCCACTCGGAACCGCTTTCTCACACAAGTGATGTTGAAGGGGGCAATTATGTAATTTCGCGATACACTCCGTCTTCTAGCATTCATCTCCTCCTGGGAAGAGTAAGATAGGGAATTTTAGCAGATAGCAAAGGCTAAAAGGTAGACAAAGAGAGATAGCTACTGATACGTTGGATGCGCAATAGAAAAGTAAACGTAGTGAACCACTTCAATCACCCAACAATTGTGGCAGCCCCACACTTAGCAGGGAGAAAACACTTTTTAGCACCGTCATTGTTCAACGTGCGAGATGCTTGAACGACAAACTTCACGTCATTGCTTTCCCGGAACCAACCTAAGATGTACTTCATTGCGTGTAGTTTTTTCAAGATACGCAAATGTCGAAGGCGCTGAACATTCCGGGACCTTTTGGGTGGAACGGTAAAATCATGCGTGTCGGCATGTTTGGCATTCGTGTTCACATCGGCCGGCATTTGGCCGACTTTGACATTGGCTTGGGGTGGTACGAATAAAGATTCCACGCACATTCTCACAACATGCTTTGCGAAACGAACCAGCAAATTCGTCGTCATGGAAACGCATCGGTTTTTGGCCGATGGTATTAGCGAACGCAATGGTTAGCATCTCCACGGTTCTTTATTTATGTTTCTTTTTCATGTGTTGCTTCCTACGCCGGTTCAGTACAACAATTAAGGATAGAAGACATTACCTTTTGTGCTAAGAGATAAGCTGCCATGTCCCGAATGTATCTCACATGAAAAAGTTCACATAAGTATGTGAATTACATTATTTTACAACATTTACTACATTTTGTGCAGCAGAATACAAAAGAGTAGTGCACGTTTGTGACTGCACATTTTCAAATACTATCTGTGTCTTTTTAACTTGTTCCCTGTTCCCCCCACAGCTACAGTCCCAATGGACGCGAGGAACCACCAAGGTGGGCTTCTGCCATGTGTGCTGCCGGTCTCTTCATCTACCAGAGCCTGGACGCGATCGACGGCAAGCAGGCCCGTCGAACTAACTCATCATCCCCGCTCGGCGAGCTGTTCGATCATGGCTGCGACTCGATCTCGACGGTCTTCGTAGCCCTGTCGGCGTGCATCTCCGTCCAGCTGGGCTTCTATCCGCGCTGGATGTTCTTCCAGTGTTTCTGCGCCATGACGCTCTTCTACTGTGCCCACTGGCAGACGTACGTGTCCGGTACGCTACGCTTCGGTCGGATCGACGTCACCGAGGCGCAGTGCACGATAATCGGTATCCACATGATATCGGCCGTTTTCGGTCCAAAGATCTGGATGACGAAAGTAAGTTCCTCTCCGCCGGGCATGCGGTTCGGTGTCGTTTTTTATTTTTCTATCTTTTCAGCCTGAACCGAGACATTAGAAATGTCTGGGAAATAGAACAAACCTCTGCCGTGCTAGCATATTAAGAACCCAGACGATTTTCATGGATCTGAAAGTGATGCTGTTTCAAGGAAATGTGCCAAAGGATGTAACATCGTTAGTTACAACTTGAGTACACAAATTCACTGGTCATTAAACGGTATCTACGAGATAGATTGCAGGCCAGTATATAGTGTTCTGTACTCGTATTGTACTGATGGCATGGCATGATAAGTCGTACGTGCAATTTATTAGTAACAATTGTCGCCGGACAACTATTTTTTGCCCTAGAATCGTTACTCCACGGTCTAGGCCACTATTATGATATGTTGCCCAGAATGGGACCTAGAGCGGAACGCAAATTGCTTCTCGTTTTTTTTTCTTTTTGGCAATCAAGCAGATCGAGTTAGATCGCTTTAAGTGGAAACCCAGAATTACGACAGCTCGAGTGCATCGGAGTCATGGTGCATATATATTTTTCGCTCTTCTGTTCACCCAGTTCTAAGGGGCCGGGTACGTGTTTCGTACACTGAATCAACAAAAACCGGCATTGCACTTCTGTTTGCATTGAACTGAATGTTGGTTGTTTTTTTAAAGAAACTCCGCGCGAGCACATGGCGTGATGTTGATGGGCTTCCTGTTGTTGCTAGTACCGACGAAAAAGACGGCTGCATCGGTCCGGTCTCTGTTTGGCGTTCGTTCCAGAGCAGAACAACGACGTGCCATGGGTTCCAAAGTGCAAAGCTGCTGAGCAGAAGAAACCCGTATCACAACATACGCGTGGAAGCCGTTGCGATCGTGGATTTACACAAACTCGTACAAAGATTATGCGGTTTGCGAGGGGCGAGACGAATTTCTTCGCCATTCCTTCACAACGGTGTGCCAGTTTGTTATGTCAGATTTTTTGAATAGTTCTTATCAATAATGTCCATACATAAACACGCGTTGTGGCGCTGGTCGATATGATAAGAGCGATAGGGTTTGAACTACAGGAGGAAGGGAAAACGCTCCTTCATTTTTACAATGCCCTGGGCCAAATACACCATTTCAAATTGTACGATTGTCGTTGTCTAGAAAGGGGTGTAGATTGGTAATTTCTTATCTACATACGTTTCAACGTTACGATGCCGCACCTAATTCTGTTGCTCTGACCGTAAAAGTTAGCTAATCGATTGGTTCCTTGTTTAATTGACCTTACGTAAAACGGAAGAATTAGTACCGCACATTTCTCTTAAAATGCTTCCACTTTCCTCCGAAACGAAGCCCTCCTTGAATCATGCTTGTTTTCTTAGGCCATCGATGGCTACTTTGATGCTGTTCGATGCAAAATTAGTTCATATCTTACGGAAATGCAAACCACGTGTTACTTGATCAACCACGTGCTATCATACGTTCATGAAATTGTAATTTCCTCTATCTCCCTATTCATTGTCGCATTTTTCCTGCTCTTGAAATAATGACCACGTTTTCCTTACGTTTGAAACCCATCTCTTTTCCGTCACGAACCTGTTCCCCCCTGTGCCGTGTGTGTCTGTGCAGATCTTCGGACAGCTCGAGCTGTGGAGCTCGATGGCCATTATGACCATCCTGTGCGGTGGCTGGTCGCTGATGCAATTTTGTGCAGTGATCCGTGCGGGCGGCGTTGGTAAAAACGGATCTACGGTCGCCGTAAGTGTCGCCTTTCCTCCATCCCTCCATTGGAGGGAGAACCACCATTGTCCTCCACCAGTCCATCCAATATTTTTTCTACTGTCAACCATTATTAAGTTCAATTTCAATTTACCTAAACACCAACTCCTTCGATTTTCCTAACGATTGTTTTGTGCCATCTTCTTGCTGCCAAAATTGCAATTCGTCTTTGTTTTAGCATGAGTGATCGTCAAAGATAAAAAAAAAACCCCTATATTACCGAACAGGAGATAGTTTCGGCCTTTTGTTGTATCGAACCGATTTTTTAAAAGCAGACTATGGACAAATACAGCTGGAAAAAAGATTGAATCTCTCGACGACCGCAAGACTATAAGACATTCTTTCCACGAACGGTACAAAACTAAGCGTACCTTTTCACGCCATGCGTTTTCCTAAACTATGTCTTCGTGAAATCGCGCATGAACTAAAGTAACATTAATTAGCATGAACCTATTTCGGTGTGTTGTTGAGTGTGTGTATATGTTATTGGAAAAAGAGTTGGATGTCTACCAAGGAAATGTATGTTGTTATGTGCTACTCCCACTGGGAGTGCAACGTGAAAGGTCCCTTCTGATGTCCTTGCATGCATAGGAAGCTGCGTGTGTGTATGCCTAGAATGATGCCCATCTTCTGGTGGACCGTCCTCAAACGTGACCAACGTAATCCGGGCGGGAATGTTGTGGAAGTGTTCGCCTGAACAATTCATATTGGAACTTGCTAACAAAAATGTATTCGCTTCTGTTGTCGCTGCTGTGATTACTTTTTCCGTGTTTTGATTGTAAAATGTAACATTGATCGTATCCTTTTTATTTTTCTTCTCGTTTTCTCTTGTATCACTGTCCCTTTTCTACTACATTTCCATCTTCTTTTCCTGTTACGTGTGTGCCTGTGTGTACTTAACCTACGTTATCGATTGGAACCGATATCTCTTGTCAACCCGGATGGCCCCGCGCGTCTCTAACGGTCCTCTGCACCAACCAACCAACCAACCCACCTTCGATCTCATCTCTCCAACATCATGTACGCACCACCTCTTCTCCGTCGTCCACCGCACCAGATACCGCTGACCGGTACCACCTGCAACTATGCCATCTGCGCTGTCGTTACCTTTGGCTTCGTGCAAATGTTTGTCACCTTCTGCCAAACGTTCCGGGCCGGTGGGGTCGGCAAAAATGGTTCAACCGTTGCTGTAAGCGTTACTACACACGTTCTCCTCGTTGTTTACCACTTACCCTGTTCCTCTAGTAGCTCTAGTTCTTTTCTGGTCTGGTGTTTCTACTTGCAAATTCCTAGTTTCCTCCCATCATCTTAACTGTTGTTAATCCATGCCTCTCCTCTCTTTAGTTTAAATTACACCATACTCTAACCTCCGCGCAACTCAAACTGAAGAGCTAACAAATCTGTCTTAGGGGTGTGTTTCAAATGCAGCCTCCAAACAAAACGATTATTACATTACTGTGCGGCGTATGCCTAATCTACGTGTGGTAGGTTTCGTATTATTTTGTTTGATTTTCCGTCGCTCGTTACTACGAACCTGGGGAGTTAATACAATCCGAAGAGTATGGGACTTTTCGCGCGTTTCGCCGTCCAATTTTACATTATATGCGCTTTCTTTTAATTAACATTTCTAGGGAATATGATTACTTCTTCTTATGTGCGATGATGTTACTGACCGAGATGGTATTTTTTTCTTTCTTCCTTTCTTTTTATCTAATTTCTCTACCGTTTGTTATTTTTTTCTTTTCTTCGTAATCCCTCTTCCGCGGACCCCGTTCTATGTCGGTTCTCTCTCTCTCTCTACTTCGGATCTTTACTTTCTCCTTCCATGTTTGGCTTGCTGTAACGAAATCGGAAATCGGCTACGACTAACTTAAATCCAAAATTACTTGCGATAACAAACAAAAATTATAAACAACTAACCCAACCACCCCCAACCACCTTCTGCAACAACAACAACAACAACTATTACTACAACAACAACAACAACAACAAATACTTCTACTACGCAATCGACGCAGCTTCCTTTGATGGGTGGTATCGACATAAAGACGGTTCCACTGTACTTTGCCGTGTTTGTGTTCGGCTTGATGGCCTATCAGAACTCGGCCGTTATCTTTACCGGTGGCGTGGGCAAGAATGGATCTACTGTTGCTGTAAGGCCACTAATATATGTGTGTGTGTGTGTGTGTATGTGTGTTTGTTTGTGTTTAGTTTGTGATTGCTTGCCACATGGTGTGTCCTGTGCGTGTGAGGCTTTTTATTTCCTTATGATAAACATGCTATGGTAGCAGGATTTGTCCGTGTTGCGCGTTAATCTCTATCTGAATGCTAAACATTTTAGATATCTCTGCCTAATTGTCTTGCCCCCTTCCCTCTTCCCTTTCCTCAAAGCTACAAATGTAACAAATGTGTCCATTAAATAAACCGTGCTAGCGAATAGTCGTCGTGTCTTGCATCGGAATCGGAGGGTTGATTGATATTTATTCAATTCGCGTAAAGTAATTCAATTATCAACTCATCCCCGGAACCGACACTATGAAGTGGACCATCTTCCTTGACCCTTTGGCAGGCTTGTCTTGATCGAATTTAAACCTACAGCATTGGCATGAGACAACTTATAACTGAAGACAATTCTAAACCCAATAGTAACTCCTGTAATAATAGCTTTTAACTTGCGATAAATTTAACTGGTAAATTCCCCGGTTTTGCTTTCCCGTTTGCAATAATGGTTTGTGGGAAAGGTGGTGTAATTTGATTGGCAAACATTTGACAACAGCTTCACAATCAATCGACTGGTGAGGAAAGACGAAAATGTGACAATATTGTACACTAGCCTTAACAGTGAGCAATGGCGATTGATACCACCGTTGGTAAATGGTATCTGGAATTGGCATTAATTTGAATTTGAACTAACCATTTTTGAGTGCAAAACATAACGATCATCTCATTCTTATCCATCAAATCTAACCACACAAAAACAAACCCAATCTAACGTCTCGAAAAAAAAGATATGATAAAACTGGCAATTGGCTCAATATTTTCAAACATAGTAATACAACCTTTGGAGTTGTTTTAGCAAAACTTGACAAAAAAAGGAAAACACAATAGAAATTGTAAGAAGTAATAGAATATCTCGATCACATTTAAGTTCACCGATATTTTTTTCCCAACCGTCTTATTAAGTGTACAAAATTTTCGATAATAGATTTATTGTTTTATTTACTGTGATAATTCGTTGTAAAATGCCAGCATCAGATTGTGTTAACTAAATCTGTAAATATCACTTTGCTTGTTTCTCATTCTTGTTGATCTCAGTTAAGTTTTCCATTTCCATCCTAGTTAAACATTTTTAAGTTTCCATATTATTTTTGTTTTCGTGTTTTGCTAGAACAACCAACCATATTGCCTACCTCCTCCCTCACCGCTACCACCCTTTTGCTACAATAATCATTATTGTACAAAAAGTAACAACTTCATGTAACAATACCCCCTGTGCTCCTTCTTTTCACCGCTCAAAAACCCTTCTAATCCTGTTGCACACCGTCACGGTCGTCTCTGTTGTGTGACGTCCCTTTTCTTTCCCTATCTCTATCCTCCTTCCTCTGATCCGGAATTCGGCTGGATGTCTTCGACTAATGATTTTTTTTTCTCTCCGCTAATCATATCGGAAAACAAAATACATGTACCTCGCATACCTACCATGTACGCAAATCTCAGGGCACCAGCGTCCTGTCACCGATCATCCCGTTCCTGTTCGTAGTCGTCCCTGCGTACGTCATCTCGCAAAAGTCGACCGATCATATCTACGAGAACCATCCTGCGCTCTACATCATGGCGTTCGGTATGATCACGGCCAAGGTGACCAACCGACTCGTGGTAAGTAAGGAATATGCCATCGACGACGTTTTCATCGTGGTGTTGTACGATGTTGTTATTTGATTCCATTTCATTTCGATCGATTATTAGGTCGCCCACATGACCAAAAGCGAGATGGAGTACCTTGACTGGGGACTGATTGGACCTCTGTGTCTGTTCCTGAACCAGTACTTCAACTGCTTCCTGCCAGAGTACTACGTGCTGTGGTTCTGCTTGCTCTGGTGCACCATCGACCTGATACGATACTGCGGTCAGGTAAGAACTGACTCTCATTCTTCGCACACGTTCGCCTTTTATTTCACTAAACCCTTTTTTTGTAGGTGTGTCTGGAGATTTGTGATTATCTGAAGATTGAACTCTTCCGTATTCCCTTCCCACCGAAGCCGGTTATGACATCACAAGGTACGAACCCTGCACAGCTCCATCCTCGCATTAATGAAACCAAAAACGGTACGCATTGTATGCTAACCTTTAACACCAAACCAACAACCGTGCAACAACAACAACAACATCAGCAGCCATCCTCGGGCCCGCAGCAACAACAGCAGCAACAGTCGATCAACAAAAAGCAAACGCGTGCTGGCAGTAAAAAGCACGGTTCCCATCAGTAGACTGATGGTAGCACGGGAAGAAAGCGAACGCGCTACGTTTAGCAGGACGAGAATTCTTGGAAGGGAGGGAGGGAATGGGGAAGAGGGCATTTTGGAAGTATCTACACAGTGAAACACCAACTAACGTAGCATTTGAAGCAACACATAGGTGCGCTATTTGGTTAGGGCTTTGGTAGAAGATTCGAGCTTTACAGAGAACATGATTCAATTTTTCGTTCCTGTCGCAAATCAAAGGAGGCCGGTGAGCGATTTGCAATCGTGTACGAATCCTTTGAGGTCCTTACTATGTTAATCCGCGTTTATTAGCTGGTGTTGGGAAGCATCTAATATGTTGCTTTTGTTACCAATATTACGTTATGCTTAGCTCTTGCTTTTTTTTTTCTCTTCTTTTAAACATTTTAGTATTTACTCCGGGACTATTCTATGATCAAGCGTAACTTACTTCTATAATTCGATAGAATTTAAACGAACCATAACTAGCTGGTGGTTTAATAATGCGTTGGAAAAGAATGGTGCGTCAAACAATATCTTCTTCGCGCTGTTTCTAGCAATCATCCCAAAGCGTGGAGGACAGGCGGAACTAAGGAGAGGCTCACCTGACGTGTTGTTAATTTATGTTCCATTTATCGTAAAATTTCCATCACCCACACCTCCCCATCTTTGCGCGGCTGTTCCTTTTTGTCTCGTTGGTGCTGATTCTCTCTCCCCCTCCACCCCTCTACCCACCCTCACCCACCTCATTTTGTTAGTAATGGCAAGTCTTTCGTGTGAGAACTTTTAATATAACCTCGTCGTCGGCTAGTATAGCACAAGGCCCTTAGTTAGTACTAAGACGCGCCGTTGAAAATGCCTGGTGGATGCTTCCGGTAAGCATGGAGTGTGGACCGGTCGGGTGTGAATGTAATTATGTGTGTTTGAAGTTAAATGTGCAACATGACACATTACGGAAGTTAGGTTGCCGAATAGGGGCAACTTAATAAAGCGAAGGGAGTAATATTTTTGTACAATACACTTTTTAACGGACACAGCGGAGGAAGGATTTTTGAGGATGCGGAAGAGAGAGAGAGAGAGAGAGAGCTCATTTTCTCTTCGGACAGCGCTGCATCACGAATTGTTGGAGGGAAGGTTGTGCCGTAGGAAACGCGTACGTTTTGTAAATGGTTGTGCTCGAACTGAAATCAACAAGTATAAATGATAATAACTGTATATCTATGTATGCTAGTTTCAGAATGTAAAATATACCTAAGATTGTTGGATGGAGTGTAAGCGGGAACCGGGAGATGAAGGAGTACATCCCGGCTTAAGATTGGTGAAGGAGCCAAATGCAGCCGATTATAACAAATTTGATTGATAAAACACGTTTAAGTAACACTATGTAGCCTATGTGTCTCTTGTGTTTACGTTCCTAGAAATTTGGTTCAATTGGTTCAGTTCGTTTTAAAGGCGTCCAGTTAGCGGAAGTATGAGAGAAGAATTGAAGGACAATGATCAACGATAAAAGTATCGTAGCTTATCAACCGTGACATTCCATGTCATAAAAACGAACCCAAAGTTTCAGAAACCATGCTCAATGTTCAGAAGCTGCAGCAGCTTTGTTTTGTCGTAAATAACGCAACACGCTCGAGAGCGGTCCATGTTGATAACAACGGTGTGTGTGTGTGTCGGCTTCTGATAGAGCTGCAGAATGCAGCCGAAGGTTAGTAACGAAACTTGCCTCCAGCTGCTGCTAGTGGTCAGATACTAGCGGACGCGAATAGTTTGTTGTTTAATATTGTTAGGGTTTTTTTTCTTAACCTAAAACCACTTGTTCTAGAACGTTGGCAACTTTATTTTGGGGTTGCCCTAAACAAGTTTGTCGGTGTAGTTTCGTTGAAGCATGAATTGTGCGTGTGTGTGTGTGTGTGTCTGTGTGTCTTTATCCTGTTTTGACAATTTAAAACTCTCCTTTCTCGTTTTCTTAGCCTACTCTAACCTCTAACGACTTCTGTATTTTACTAATAGTTTTCCGAAACCTTATACCGATTGCTGTTTTCTATTCAATCTCTGTGTCTCTTCCTTGTTTCTGGCTTTATGTAGGAACTGTGTAATGTTTGTGTCCACTCGTAGTGTTTGTGTTCCCTCGTTTTGTTTGTTGCGTGCCGGTTAAGCGAGGAGTCCACAGGACGACGGAGAAGGAACAACGTGAAAGGCCGTTCGTTTCGTCCTCAATCAAGTCGTCATTGTTGTGTAAAACCGTTTTCTCCTCGTTAACCATATTCCTGGTCGTATTTAGAAACCGTTTTAGTTTGAAATCTATAATTAGTACTGGCGGAAGGCGGACCCGATAATCTTCTTTTCTGTAATAATCTTTATTGTCCTTTTCTTTCTTCTCTTTTCTTTCCCGTTCGCGTGCGTGTGTGTTTTGGCGGACGTTGTGATATGATATCAAATTAACGGGACGGGTAGACTCGGATGATCAGCTGCAGCAGCAACAAGAATCGACGTTGAACAACAACAATCGACGATCGTATCCGACGACACCGGTCCGAAACCTAACCGTACCATCTTCCATGGGTCCCCGGTCGGTCTCGGAAGACAGCTCAAGCCCGCAGATCACCCCAACGTCTTCGCCCCGCAAACCACACCGCGTTTGAACCGCCGCAACCTCTGTCGAAAGGATAGGAATTGTTGTACGAAGCTTGCCACACACACTCACATATATATACACGGGATGCGGATTATTAGTTGTGTAATACTCGTCGAAACAACCAACTGTTAGAGGTTTAGAGCTAGAGAAGGAGAACCAATTAATCCCATTTTCCTACTCAACAACCCTATGTGCTACCCGTTACCGAGAAAACCTTATCACTCCGAACGAACGTGTGATGGAGGATTGATTTAGATAGAGTATTTTTTTGTTGTTTTGTTTGTGGTTACGTTATTTTCTGCTTAAACCACCCCGGGCCGATAGGACCTGTTTCTACGTGGGACGGACGCGGGCCTTAGCTGTACAGAGACGAGACGGCATCACAAAGTCTTTAGGGCCATTTAATAGGAAACGGATTCATCTCCTATCAGGACGGTGTGGACGTCTGCCAAATGTTGTTGCGAGAAACACGTCGCTTGGATTGGGGGGCGTAGGGAAGAAATGGAGGAGAACAAAAAAAAAGACAATGCAATATAGGGGAGAAGTGCTTTAGTCCGTAGTAGAGTAACAAATTAAGTCACAGACACAGGCCTTTGTTTGGCCGGGATTCGCGCCAAAACACTGTGGCTGCGAGAATTATGCGAGAGTGTGGAACCTTGGTTTAAAATATATATATTTATATTAGAGCGCTAGCGAGAAAGGCGACGGAAAAAACCTAAGATAGACAAATGGATAACGAGCGACGCATGAGTCTCGTGGAGTTGCGGTTAAAATAAATATATGATATGTAAAAGGTGATAACTACAGATGAACCGAACCGAGCCAGAGGCGTACATTTGAAATACATTCCGAACGAAAGGAACAAAAGTTTGGGGATAATAAAACGATTTATTTCGCTGCGAAAGTGAAATGGCTAAGGGCAAGTTACACACAGGGTGGACCAGTGCACTTTCGTCGCTTGATAACACGTGGCGGACATGGTTGGCCACCGTTGCGTGGCTGAGTGACGATCGTCCGCACACGCTCCGAACGCCCCGTACCGCAGGTTACCGAGCAAGCGCTCCAGTCGGACCAATCGGAGAGCACACAATCGACTGGCAGCGTGTCGTAGGGGTTTGTCCTGGGTCCCTCCGTGGGATCCTCTCCATCCACGTCGTCGTGGCGTGCGGAAAGAGTCACCTTGCACGTCTGCACACAATCGTCGGCAGTGAGAAAGTTGTTCCGGTTGCCACGGCATCCGCCGTAGAAGAATGGGACGCAGGTACCCTGGTTGGTATCGTAGGCGTAGCGCTGGTAGCGACCCCGACACGGACCCGCCTCCGGCAGCTGGGAGCAAATCTCCTGCGCAGTGAAGGTGTCGTACAGGCAGTCAGCTTTGTCCGTGCAGGGACGCTGCTGGTTTAACTCGATCCGGTTGCGGCAATACTCCTGATCCGCCGGAGATAATAACAAGAGGCGACTACGTATCGTCACCCCCTTGCCGCAGGTGGCACTGCAAGGACTCCAGTCACTCCACGAGGTCACCGGACACAGCGGATCCGGGGCTTCCATCTCGGTAATGGAGCATTCCGGTTGCATGCACTTCTGCTTTTCCACTACAGAGGGTTAAAACAAAAATGTTATCACACAAGAGGACAACCACCACCACGGTGAGAATGCTTACCAACGCTGATGTGAGGACACTTCTTTCGACCCATGTGCTCGATGAACGTGCGCGTTCGCATGGTGACCCCGATGCCGCAGCTAACCGAACACTCGGACCATTCGCTCCACTTGGTCGTGCGGCAAACGCCAACGCCCTCTCCGTCATCATCCACATTCGCCACCGACTGTCCCACATCCTCCGAGCTCAGCTCCCCCGTTGCATCATCCCCTTCTGCCGCCGGCGCTCCACCATCAGGGCCACACTCCGGAACATCGGCCACACACATCTCCTTCGCGATCAACTGTCGGTTGCACTGGAACGTGGCCGCCTTTTCCGGCTGCAGGTACTCCCGGGTCCGCATCCGGATGCCCTTCCCGCACGTCACCGAGCACGGCGTCCACTCGGTGTAGCCCGTGGTCGCACACTCGGCACGCGTTTCCTCCTCGGTGTTTTCCGCCAGCTCGAGCACCTGCGCCTGCAGAAACTCTTCGTCGCAGTTCCGGGCCACAAGTCGCTCCCGGCGAATGTACAGCCGCGCCAGCGGGGTCATTTCCTTCGCTCGTGGATTGTAGAACGGAGCGCGCGGATCCTCCGGGTAGAGCGTGGTGATGCGGTGCATCCGCTCGCGTGGCTGCGTTTCCGCATTCGCGGACATGTAGCTGATGCCACTGTCCGTGCCAGCGTCCCACGGGTACAGATCGATGTCCAGCGACTCCGCCCAGGTACAGTCGCCCCGGCACAGATCTAGCCCGCTCACTCCGACCACCCAATCGGGTGACGGGCCAAACATGGATGCCAGCGAAATTTTGTGATGCTTCCGGTCGACACGGAAGTTCGACGTAGTGTTGGCGTTCACGCGCGGATACCACAAACCGGCCGCCTTTATGAGTGTCCGCAGGCGGGATCCCTTCGCCCGCAGCTCCTGCTCGAGCAACCGAACCGAGCCCCACTCGGCCAGCATCCGGAAGCCGTCGGTGGCGATGTGATTCTCACCCCAGAAGGAAAAGTTTGTCTCGTGCGACGCACCGATCACGTCCGAGAAGTGCGTCAACCAGATGGCAAACGGGTAGTCCTTCGGGTGTGTCTCATTCGACCATATGCCCTCGAACACGAACTAACGCGAAGAAGTGGAAAAAAAGCGATGAATATTGGGATATCCTTTCCTAAGCTACCAATGCCGGGCTACTAAGACCCCAAAAGACTCACGCTATACTTTGCCTCATCGCAGGCGCAACATTCACCCTTCTGTATCCGTGGTTCTGGTTTGTGCTCGCACAGGACGCGCGTCAGCGAACCGTCATCCGCGTACCAGTGCTGTTCGTCCTCAAACACCATGGCGGATATGGCCACACATCCCGAGCCGGTTGCCGGTGCGACCCACATTACCTGAATCTCCGACTTGGGGAAATCGTCCGCCTGGGTGACCGTGTTGACACACTGGTCGTGGAACTTGGTGAGCGAATCGCTGAACAGCTGGAACCGTCCGACCCGCTTCGGTCCGGCAATGAACGATCGGGCGCCATTTTTGGCGTGCGCCACCAGCGTGAAGTGACTAAACTGCTGCAGTTTCGCATGAGTTCGCGAGCCGACGATGAACACTGTAAGTAAAAGGGAATTGCGATCACTTACTTGGGGAGGGGTACGATATTTTGTTATTTTTGTCCACTTTGTAGCCAGAGAAAAGAAGTAGGCTGGAGCTACGACGTCACTAAAGCAAGTTGGCGGTGAGTTTCTTTTTTTTTCATTCACTATTAAGGTTTGTTCACACCGATTTTCTATTGAATGTAGAAATTTGTTTTGCTAAAACCTATTGTTTTTAGTCAATTTTAAAAGCCTTCCTCTACTCTCTCAGTTTAGTTTCAAATAATGTTGATAAGGAGCCCTCCGTTGGGAGTTTGCTAGTTTAAACTCATCTATGCTAGGGCGGGAATGCAGCACGTGGAACTTTAACCTCGTCCCATAATCTCTCGCTCGTTTGTGCTTCACCTCGCCCTTCCGCGACGATACTGCCCTCCGCTTCCTTCCTAAACAGACGGTTATTATTGCGGCTGCTGATGTAAATTATCAGCGATGAGCCAGTTCAGACACTCGGTACACCAGAATGTCCGCGGTGACGTCGTGTGCTCGGGTTCATCATGCAGCAATTAGACATTGCTTTTGCGTGCACTCGGTCAGAAGAATTCACTACTCCTGCGTCAGTTGCTGGGAATGTAGGTTTTAACGGACTTACGGTTGTAGATCTTCCCCGGTTCGTATCCTTTCGGGTCGTCCCGAATTGCCAGCCGGTAACCGTTGTCACCCGGTTGCTTCGGTGTTGTTACTGGCTGACCATCGAGCACGGGCACCTTACTGCACGCCTCCGAGAGGCCCACGAATGCAACCAGCAAGATGATCGCACCGACGACGGACCATCGACGAGGACGATTCGATGGTTCCATATGCGTCACTTATCAGTCCTTTACAGTCAGCGGGATGATCCACTCTCCTAATCCTATCTCGACAATCTCGAAATGGTGAACCAGCTTAAAGGGCGCACACACACACTTACAGCCAAGCACACACGGCGGGGGAACTTTCTTTCCGCTTGTAGTCCGTTTGCTAGCGCGGCTGATTAGTGACTGAAACGATCGTGACGGAAATGGTTTGGTTCGGATTGCGGATTATCAAAACCGAGCGGACCCCGGAGATGGTACGAAAAGGTAGGAGAAGTAGGATGATCCTTTATCTCTCAATGGTCTCGCGATCGTTTCCATCCCTCGTTCCGATGCACGGTGATGACGTATAGTGCGCACCCCGGGCACCCTAGATTCCGTGTGTATTTGTCCCTTTGGGAAGTGTGAAAGGTTGATAGTAAAACGCAACGAGCGTCCGACATTCTACAAGCTCCCTTCCTCCCTTCGCGGTGGTTTGTAGGATCGGCTTGTTTTTCTTCCCACCGACACAAAGTATGCAATCACCGATTAATGGGTAGAACAAATGAATCCAAGTAGGCATGTGTTTTTGTGTAAATGTGTGTTTCTTATTTATTCTTTTTTAATGTTGGCTTAATTTTATTGCTACATCCATAATGAGATGCCCTTTTGCGTAGAGATTTAGTAAGTAGAGAAAATGAAGGTTCAGCGACGAAATTACAATGGTAAACAAAAATCACATTAAATCATTACACAAAGAGAAGAATGTTAGAAAAAGTTTGTTCGGTTTAGAGATTTCCTTAATAGCACTTGAACCCAGGAAAACAACACCTCCTAGTTGTCCGAGACATTGAGATAGGTTTGATGGGACACTTAGTAGTGAATTAAAACGAGCAAAAAAATGTTACTAATCACAAAGATTTCCCCAAGATGGCTCCTTTGTGGCACCTTAAAATAGATTTTTATCCTTATCGCGTTGCTTGACTAGAAAAATGTCTGCTGGAATGAGCTCTCTCTCTCTCTCTCCCAATCTCTCTTTCAATATAGTAACTTAAAGAAAACCTCCAAGCCCAAAAACCAAACCATACGTTCGCTAACTGCAATTCCATGTTAAACTTTTAAGCAACGAATCAACTATTTCTCCCGCCCCTAAAAACACAAAATCACTAGCTTTTCGCCCTGCGTTGACTGGAATCGATCCAACGTTTTCGTCGTGCTTGGTGGCAGCTCGATGTTGTTTTCCTCTCTTAGAACGATCGATGGGATCAATCGCTCCGGTGCTCCGGATTATTTAGAAGGTCAGAATCGGTTGCTCTCGGTGGTCCAGTAGATCTGTTCGGAAAGATAAGCAGCTGTTAGTGTTGACTGATTGAAAACCCTTTGCCCTTCCATGAAGATCTTTTCACCCTTTGCTATGCTCCACCACGGCAGCGTCACGTAGGTAAGGAACGCATTCAAAGGTGTCGACTGTTGGCGACGGTTTTCCTTCCAGAAATGGAACGTTTGCGTAAAGCCTTTCGTTGTCCACAGCGGATTGTATGCGCCATCGTCGAGTTCTGTAAAAGAAAAAAGACATTGCTGTTAATGAATTGAGATCCGAGAAGAAGCTAATGATATGGTTAAGAGCAAACGTTCTACATGAAGCATACACGACATGGAAACAGCGACACACAGGACATAGGACATCAGCGTACAATATTAAACAAAAATTAAATGTACATAATGCTACTTCAAACCTTTATCCCCGTGGCCGCCGCCGTGGTGCCGCTTCGGGTGGTAGTCGCAAAGGTAATAGATGTTCGTCCCATCGGGCGTACGTCGCGTCGGAATGGTATCGATGCGGTGGTCGGCACCTTCCCGACCTCCTAAGATCGTTGGCCGTGCGTAGAAACTGTTGTAGGTTGGTTTCTTCATTTTCGGCAGCGTGGAACATTCCTTTTTTGCTCGCAAATCCTTCAGCGCCGCCCAAATGGCCCGATTGGAGAGTTCACTTTCGCTCGTCTCATCCGTCGTCGTGGTCGTCGTCGCCGTCGCCGTCGTCGTCGTGGTCGTTTCGTCGGGGTTGCCGTTGATGTCACGTTCACTAGTTGGTGGAACTGTCGGAGGCAACGTGCCTTTATGTTCCACTTTTGTGTCTTCGATGAACGGATCGGCGAGGGATTCCGGTACAGTTGACTTTTCTCGTTTCTTATCATCCTCTTTCAGGGATGTTTTGGGGTTTTCATCTTTGGATGATACTATAACTGAATCACTGGATTTTTTCGGACCACCGTCCGATTTCCGTTTGTCCTCTTTTGCAAAAGCCTGAGTTGCCGCAGAGGATGACTTGCTTCTTCGGTAAATCAAAGAAAAACGACTGCTAGTGCCATTGCTGGCAGCCCCTCGATGCTGATCCGTCGTAGTAACCCTTCCGTTTGAAGTGCGACGTTCCCGATGTTCTTTAATGTTTGCAACCGATACGGACATTGCCTTTGGCTGTTGGTGCTTTCCTTGGCGATCAGTGTTACTTGCATTGCTACTCGATCTGGTGCCAGTTCGTTCGGCAGGAAACTCTTCCTTACCATTGACGCGAATCAATTGCTTCGGATCGAGCGGACCGACGGCTTCCGGCTTAGCAGTCACCTCCTCGCCGGCTTCCGTCAGATCGCCACCACCGTTCAGTGAGACGGCATCGTCCGCAAGCTCGTATTCACCGTCCTCTGTGGCTTCCGTGGCACCGGCTGGTGGTCCTAAACTCGACGTGCTTCCCCCTGAACGGCCTCTTCTTCCGTTGTTATTATTGTTAATTGCATTGCTGTTGCTCGTGGTCACCTTTCCCTTGCCGGCGGGTTTTCCACTGCCTGCCTCAACCTCCGGTCCGTTACCGTTGAATCGTTTCGAGCGGAACACAGGCGTACTGAGACGCTTCTTTGGGCTTTGGGTAACCTTCTGACTATTGTCTCGCTTCTTCACCCCAGTGACATTCTGCGGCAAGACCTTTTTCTTCGTCCGTTCATCAATCGGTGCAGACGTACTGGGGGAAGATGTCCGCACCTTTGCCCCACCGGCAAACTCTAGCTCGCTCTCCACAATCAAAACATTCCGGTGCTTCATCAACGGCGAACGTCCCTTCGAAACGGTGGCCAAACAGGCTGGTGAATCGTGCAACTCGAGCGATTGTAGCCTTCGCTCCGTTTCGCTGCTGACGGACGCCATCATACGCTTTCCGTCTTCCCTGCGAACCTCTTGCTCCGCCGACTCACTACCGCACTTTGGACAGGGCTCGTAAACTTCCGACATCTGCATGGAGTCGGTGTCGGACCAACGTTTGCGCGTGCCAAAGCAACTGCAACAGTTGCTCGTCGACGTTGCGGTGCCGCTGCCGATTGATTCCGCTGGACGCGTTTTGTTCGTCGATCCTTTAAGTTCCGCTCCCTTGGACTGCTTGGATAAACTAGCAACAATATCGCCATGCGGTTGTGGCTTTGGAAGGGATTCGGTTCCCTGCGGGACTACTGTTGGTGGAAGCGTTGGTAGATTCGCGATGTCCGAGAAGCAGGAGGAAGCAGGACGATCTGTGTAGTTCGTGTACGTGTGTGTGTTTATATTTTCCATAAAAAATACCGCAACACGTGGTCAATTTGGGAAAAACGTAGGATGTTTCAAGATGGAATCGGTATCGTGTACAGGTGTTTTGTTTGTGTAAGAGAGATAGAGAGAGAGAAAAGAGAAAAGAGAGAGAAAATTATAAGAAAAACGAACAAGGATAAAAATCGAGCTCGAAAGCACGTCGAATCGTTCTATTCGATAGTGGGACCATAAGAGGTGGTTTTTCAGGGTTTTTCAGGGTTTTTAATTACTACAGCACATCGTTTTATTATCTAGCAGGCGGGCACTACTTTGAAGATAGTGGGATAAAACTCGTTGAATGGAGAAAGATGAGGATGGGGAATGAAAAAAAAAAAAACAATGACAAGGAACTAGGAAAATGGTAAAGGGCAGAAAGTAAAACAATTGCCATACAAGTTAGTAAATGAAGAGTTAGGTACAAAACGGGGGATGATGGGATAAATACAAACAGGAAGATGGTAAAAAACAAATATTCTTTCTTGGCATTTTTTAGTTAAAGCGATCGTCCTGCTTCCCCATGGATGGTATTAGTTTGCGCGTCATGCAAACCAAACACAAAACACGCTCTCGGAATGGGGGGGGATTATTTGGTTATTAGTGGTTTGTTCTCGGTCGCGATAGAAAAGCAGAAAAGCTCGGCATTTTTCCACATGACCAGTTGAAGAATAATCATATACAGTAGAGTTGGTCAAAGTAAGCGAGCAATACAGAGCAACGCATGCCATGCAGAGGAATAAGGTATCACAGGAGGCTACTTTCAAGGTGGACGGACGTAGAATTTTTCAAAATGTTGCCTTACGGAGTGCGAGAGTAGACCGGGCAATAAGGAAAAGTTGTTTTGCAGTTCATTATGGTTCATGATAATAAGTCGCATTCGAAAAGTTAAGTACGCAAAGGTTGTGGTAAACCATTTATGTTGTATGAAATGCACTGATCGTCTTCTATGAAAAGTATAGAACCGGGAAGAGATAGTATGAAAGAGACGATGAACGCGCTTTACAAGGAACGGTCATGGATGGACGATGTCCATGTTCTACGAAGCGTTTCTACAAAAGCGACATTGATCAAAACATCCAAACAGAATTAAGAAGAAAGTGGAAACGGGCGCCATTTCCAATCCGATCCGTCTTACCGTCGCGCAAATCACCAGCCTCGATTTCCGACACCTCGTTCGCCAGACAATCAAGCCCTTCGTTCTCCGACCGCGCCTTCGAGCCGCCGTAACCCGACGATCCATCGGTGGCGTTCTTCGTGCGCCATCCGTAGCGACTGAAGTTGTTTAGGTTGGCGCTCGGGTCGCTGAGTCGACGCTGGTGTCGATAGTTGTAGTACTCCTCACAATCTTCTTCCCATTCGGAGTCCCACATGTCGGTGGCACAGAACCTGTGGAGAGCGTGATTTAAAATTTCGTTTGCTCACATCATGGCAGAGGAATTTCCTACCCTGGCTCACTGGTGGGAGTTTCAACACCGGATCCTTTCGGTTTAGTAACGGCCATCTCGGCGTGTCCTTTGCCCTGTGGCCCCTTCATACGGACAAACTCGCAGCGAGTTTGCGGGCCGCCCGAACTGAACAACCCAAACGACATCCTTTGGGCAACCTTCGAGCCAAGGCTGGATTGCTATGAACGACACGAAGCGACAATCAAGGAGCGCCAGCAAAAATACACCATGACACCACCTACCCTAGCGTCGTAGACTCGCTTGAGTGCATCGTACCGGATCGAGCCGAGAAAGATCACCCCCTGCACGCTACCGTCACGATCGGTCGCCACCAGCTCCACGCACACCATCTCGCCGTCGCGCACCAGTATGTCGTGAAACACCTCGTCAAAGTTGTCCACCATGAAGCAGATGTGCGGGTAGGTAATCTCCTCGCTGTCGCCCTTGGTATCCATCTTCCGGCGGCTCGGTGAGGCGTACACTTTCTGCGAATGGCGTCGCAGTACCTGCAACTCCTTCGGCGACGTGCGCGTGCAGATCGCTAGCGTGAGCGTGTAGTTGAACTGGTGAATCACCAGATTGAGGTAGACGGTTTCCTCCCAGTCGACGTCCGGATCGCCGATCGGTAGCTTGCGCGAGTCCTTCCGGAACACTTCGATCTCTGTTTCGTACTTGGGCATGGCCCGCGATGACCCTTTGATGTGCTTTTTGCGCACGAAAAACAGCAGATCGTCGCAGTCGATGCTATGCTCCGGTTCGGACTGGAATAGAAAGTGGCGCACGAACAGGTCGGTCCAGTAGGTGGTTCCCTGCAATACGACAAATCCACCTTCTGCAAAAGAGAAAAAGCAAAAAATATTGTCTTTGAATTTAAAACCAGCAAACTTTCAGCAGGTTCACTTTTCATTAAATTGAAGTTAATCCGACCATTTTGCTATAATTCAGTCTACCTATGGACAAACAGAAAATATGGTTTGTTTGTGACTTCCATCTTCTTTTACAGGCGTGCATTTGATTAAAGGAAAAAAAACAACGTAAATGAAACCTGCACTCTTATGGTGCTCTTTTTATACTTCATTTCGGAACGGAATGATTTACAGCATCTCCAACTGGGACGAGCGGTGCACCAAAGATAAGAACAACTTGTTTACGTACAAAACGTTAAAAGGAAAAGTTTTTAATGGATGATCAAAATACAGACCTACATAAGCATTCTGTGAATTCCTATGAGGACCGACTGACTATCTCTACATACGCAAAAAGGGAAAAGTTTAGTAACCCTCTAATGGCCAACTATTTGGTAATAAGACGGCCGATACACTGACGAAAAATAAGTTTTTAAGTGTATTAATAATCTCCACTCAAAAAGAACGAATAAATAATTAATCTTTTTCGTTCTTTTCCAGACAAAACCGATGTGCTAGGCGATGTCCGTAACCAGTCGTTCTACTTAAACAAACATCATTCAACCGTCTGAAGGTGAGTCACTCTTTCAATTTGTCAAACAGAATAGATGAAAATCTATTCGGCCAGATGATTCGTTAATTATTTTACCTCATCTTCTGTTTAGTGACTAATGCAGTCCTTGCGGTTAATTTTTAAGTTCACAGTCACTTTTCAATAAATTTTAGTAAAAGTAGGGGAAAAATTAGGCCGCCTACTGCGTGGCGAAGGAAAATTGTTTGCAACGACAGCTATAATGAAATGTTCACAGTTCTCGTCTCTTCCACACGCCTTTCGCTAATGAGATTCAATGGCACACCCTTCGTGCGGGATTCGATTGGATCCTTAATTGAATTTTACATCATCCATTCTCTTTGTTCGTCCCGGGTTTTCCGCTACCAAAGTCCCTAATCAATATCTTCTCTAGTTACCCAATCGAAAGGACACGCCGGAATGCCCTCATTCTAGCGAATACTTCTCGTCGCAAAAGAATGTGCATAAAATTGCCGGTTATCATTGTTGTGGCTTTTTTTTGTTTTTGCCCGTGTACCGTTTGACATTTTGGAAAACTCCCTCGGGAAAGGACGACTTGGGACGAGCAAAAGGAAAGAAATGCGCATATTCATATCTTTGTATCCGTCATTCTCGTGGAAAATGCTGCCACAACTACATTGAAACGACGAGGTCGGCTCACTTTCACCTTATTCGCCTTCAAATGCATTCGAGAAGGAAAAATCGATAATCCTGCTAGGATAACTGGAAAAACGCAGTCGTCATGATTTTTGTTTTATCATTACGAACGAAGGGGAGTTTTTGGGGGTGGGAAAAGGAACTTACCATCTTTGAGCAGCTGCCGCATTTCTTTCGTCCGCTGGAAGTTGATTTCCTCCAGCAGCAGCTGGAGGGCTGTCTGGGGTGACTTCAGCATTGCAGCTGCTGCCGAACCACCCAGACTACCGCCAGCTCCCGTCCCTGCCGACATCATAAAGGCTCGCCGTTGGTCGTCCACAGTTGCCGGAATGTGCCGATGCGGGGGAAATTATCGATGAAACGAGCCCCGGTAAACGTTTTGCACCGAGGATCAAAGCCGTGTCTGAACCCGTTCACCTGCAGCGACCTTGCGAAGACACGTAACAACAGCCAACAGTCTTCATTTCATATGGGAATTTATACACGGTAGCTTTCCGTTGGTTACGGTTGGGAAGCCAAGAGAATAGCCATCAATTCAAGGCAATTATTCAAACAACATCGCTAGCGGACACTGGTTTCTAAAACCGTTCTATTCTTTAACAAGAGTTTTTGCGTACTACAATCCCGAAGCGAAGGACCTAAACTCAAAGGTTGTAATGTTTCCGGTAGTGCTTCAGCGCCTGACTGCCACTCGAGCTCCAGTGGTGGTGGTTAAGAAGTCTCGTAAGGCGATGCCGCTCTCGGTGCGATTGCGCAATTGCTTGACCGATGCAATAGTCACCACTTTTGTCATCCTCCGACCCCAAACTGCGTGCTGAGGCAGGCGGAAGCTCCAAACACTGAATCACATGCCGCGATTCTGGGCAGAGTGCACATAGGTAAACATAGCTTGCTTTTGCGTCGAAACAAACAAAGAGAAACATAGTAACTATAAAACACTGAGGTGAAACAGTATTATTTTTATGTCTAAAATGACATTTGTATGAATATGATACCAAGGCAACGAAAAATAAGGTCTTATAAAACACGTGTGATGTTTTTTGATGAAAAAATCATATAAAAATGAAGAAACTCAAATGTTTAAGCATTGCGAATGCGTTATTGGGAAAATGCTTTCGGGCGTTCTAAAGCTTCTGGAAAACTGCGTTATGAAATGCTTACAATTTTTAATTTTATTCAATTTTCATTAATCATTCCTATGGCATTCCTAGATTTTAGATTTACAATAGTTTGCAAACTTTAATAAGTAGATTGTTGTTTCTTCATACATATCTAAGACTGGGCGATCTATCATCCGGGATAGAAATCTCCTTATAAACCACTCTTCTACTCTATCTCGTTTCATTCATGGAATATATCCACAAAAGGACCACATAATTCACCTTTCCTATTCATCATTAGTGTTTCACTTTTTCACCATTAATTCTAGATGATATTCGTTAAAACCTTTGGACTCCAAACCACGACTTCCAAACAGTTCCAAGCAACGAACGAAAGAAAATTACAATAAGGGGGTGACGGTGTACCGCCTGGGACGCACCAATCATTTAGTCTATCTTATATTAACTTTAAGAGTTCTTGCACAGTTGTCCTATCTGCTCTCCTTAATTGTAAAACGGAAGTATCTTCAATCGAACAACAATTCGTTGTAGTTGACGAGTGAAAGGGCAAACGTTTGGGTTACAAACATTTGAAAATGCTTGCTCTTACGTGCTTAAGCTATATAAAGTATCTTTCGGTTCTATTCCATTCCGAAGCACAACGTCCAACAATTATTTCTGAATTGTATTCCGAAGAAAAGTAGATTTTGATTTAAAACGGGCATAGGAACGATTCCATGTGTTAAAGAAAAAAAAATAGATTGACCTGAGGAAACCCCTCTTCACTTATCCAGTAAGATGAAATAACACCCAAACTGTGTTCGCTCCTCCTCTTCGTGTTTCCAAGTCTACATCAGACAGAAAGTTGAGCATATTCTAAACATTACTGCATTGCTATCTCGATTCTAGATTCTTTACCTTTTTAATGCATTTGTTCGTAATGTCACATGAGAATTACTTCTTCGACTTATCAGCTACTAAAAAATAGGTTCTTCTTAGGATAGTTTCCTGTTTTTAAATAGGTAAACTTCTGAAATAGATACGCTTTATGACTTAATACCTGATAGGATACGCACACTTTTATGGTGTGAAAACTAGCGGGAAGGAGGACACTATTCCTACGGCACGATTGTTTCTTTTAGTGATTGAAAAATAAAGATACTCTAAGTAACTCATGATAAGAAAAAAAAAATACTACCAAAAATGTAAAATCTTCTATTCCTAAAAAAAGGTTAAAAAAAATTAAACAATATTTCTTTTAGGCAAACCAAAGGTGCTGCTCCGTATCACGAAATTATTCCGGCCAGATGGCATTCATTTTGTTACTTTTAAAGTAGCAACCTGCGATGCGAGTAGATTCGCGCATTCTTTTCGTGTTTTCTAGTACATACTTACGTCTCTTGGAGGTTAGTTTTGCTTGAAAAGCGTTGCTATTTTATGGCCACTGACTGTATGTGTGTGTATGTATGACCGCTGCATACGTTAAGGTTCACAGCTTAAATGTATACTCTTCTCCTAGCGAAAGCGAGAGCCTACTTTCCCCAACGGAAGCAATGATCTTCCTGATCCGACGAACCGCTGGTTAGTCGGGGCAGCTTTTGCTCACAACGCCTCCGGTGGATCTTCAATCCGGCAAACAGCTTAAAGGTGGCACTGCACAGATTGCACTTGTGAGGACGTTCGTTCGAATGCAGCTTGCGGTGCGTTATCAGATTCGAGGGATGTACGAATGCACTCGAGCACAGATCGCACTTGTACCGCCGCTCGCCCGTGTGCGTCCGGATGTGGATAAGCAGGTAGTCTTTTCTCTTGAAGCGCTTGTGACACTCGGTGCACTTGAACGGCCGGTCGGTTGATGGCACGAACGCGACTGCTTCGTTGCGCTCGAAGTGACTCAGCACGTGCTTCTCGAGCAGCGCCCCATCGGTGAAGCTGATGGCGCAAATCTCACACCGGCGACTGACCAGCGACTTTCCGCCCGTGGACCCGCTGCCTGCCTCCCCATCACTGATTGCCCCTCCACCGTCACCGTGAAGCTCTGCTGCAGCCCCTTCGTTACTGGTTGACTGATCTAGCTGTCGTTGCTGCTGAATGGCATTGGAGATAGATGAACAAGACTCCTCGTTGCCACTGCCTGAACTATCAGCTCCACCGGTTCCGCCATCTGACTCGCCAGGCATCGAATGGTGCGAGTGGTGCTTACGCAAATGAGCCAACAGGTTCAACTCACATTTGAATACCTTGTTACAGAAACGACAGCTGCGCACCTTGTTCACCAGCTCATCGTTCGCGTGCGTCGCCTCATGCACGCGGCGCAGCTCCTCCGTGCGAAACATCTTCGAGCACTTCGAGCAGGGGTGCTCCGGTGGAGGCACGTTCACAATCTCCTCCGGATCCGGTTCGAACGCGTTTCTTCGGCGCTCCGTAATGCCAGACGGAACACCATCCCCGACCCGACGGTACACGACCTGTAGCTGCTGGCCCGGCGCAGAATACTGCTGAGATACGGCGCCAGCAAAGGAACCTTCATCGGAACCGATCGGTCTACTTCGAGAAGCTGCAAACTGTTTCAGCATAAGCGCTTGCAGTTGTGCCGCGTCGTGCTCATTCGTTCGCATTTGATCCGTCAGGGGTAGATGGGCGACTGCGGTGGAGGCTCCGCTGGGGTCTAGTGATCCGAGCACGAGCGCACTGTTTCCGGCTGCACCATTGATTCCATTATGCAGTACCATGTGTGCGTTCAGCTCGTCAAGATAGCGAAATATTTTCATGCAATAGTCGCATCGGAACATAATCACCGTCGACGGTGACGATGAGGAAGATGATGAGTGCTGGGATGATAAAATAAAAATTTTACAGTAAATTTCGGAACCGGCAGTCGGAACCCTTCCTCCTCTTGACATGATACCTACTTCTTTTTCCTGATCGCCAACGTCCGCTTCTTCCATGGCTTGCTGCAACAACTCGCTAGGATCCATCTCGAACGAATCGTCCTGCGGTTCTTCCTTTACCTGGACATCACCACCACCACTCCGGTCGGCCGGGACCTCCTGCTTGATTGTCGACATTTCATTGCCGGTGGTCATGAGTATTCCCATATTTTTCGCCTGCTCCTGAAGCACCTGCTCTAACAGTTGTTGTCGCCGCTGCTCCACTAACTGAGCCACTTGCGCGTGACTGACTGGGCAACCTTGGCCGAGACTACTTCCAACCAACTCCTGATGCTCCTGTTGACGCTGGGGATGATCTTTACCATTCGCCTCGCGGAGAAGCATCCCTTCGTCAGGCAGTTGCATATCTTCATCGAGATCGTCGTCATCGTCACCGATGCTATGGTTCGCCATTCTTTTGCTCTGACTCGTCGTCGAAATGTCCGCTGCCATCGCTGGCGATGGTAGCTCACCGTCCTCCAGTTCGATTTTAACAAAGCGTGCCGCATCGATCAGCTGATCACCGTCCGCCGCATAGTCCTCCATGCCCATGTAACCCTGCTGCTGATGCAAGTTTCTTGCGTGCTCCTCCAACAAATCGTAGCTTCCGAAGGATTCGTGGCACACGCGACAATCGAACGATTCCAGCCGCCGATGGGAACGTAAATGATACTTCAGCGTCGAGGGCGAGATGAACGTTTTCAGGCACACCAGACAGGTGTACAGATTGTCGCCCGTGTGAGAGCGCTGATGAATCTTCCAGTTCGATCGGTCATTAAACTTCTTGCCGCAGTATTCGCACGGAAAGAGGTTCGTGCGCGTGTGCAGGTTGTTGTGGCGCCGAAGGGTGTACGCATTCCGGAACGTTCGCCGGCACTCTTTGCACTCGTACTTTCCCTCCCTACGAAGTCCGGCACCGGCAGCAGAGTCCATTTCCATTTCCGATAGGACGCACGTCCGTTTCCGGTTGGTACTGTGAGCGGTCGATACCGATTCCGCCTGCGCCGCCGCTTGCACCGTAGCACCCCAAGACGAGGAAACGACATTACTTCCCTTTTCACCCACCGGAGTAGCAATCAAGTTCTTGGCTACTCGTATCGACCCCCCCCACGTCCAACCCGTCGTCTTTTTCCGCCGCTGCCATGTCAAGCATCGTGCGTATGCCGAGCTCGGACAGTTGGTTCAACGCGATGGCCACCGTTGCTTCATTCTGTTGACTTTCTGTTATCGACGTGGTCGATGTGGCCGCCTGCTGCTCGTGCTCTTTTTCTTCATCCTGCTGCATGTACTCTCCATCTTTCGCCGGTTCGGATGTCGTCCCGGGATCTTGGACCTCACTCGACAGATCCGTTTCTCCCAGAAGATTGTGCAGGATCGTGTTGTTTTCGATGCATTTCTCGCGGAACTTATAGAAATCATTTAATTTCAGATCGCAAATGGCACAGATAGCAGAAGGGAAGACGTTTTTAAGTTTCACCTGTAAGTTTAATGAAAAAAAAACGGGTTTTTTTAAATTGAAACAAAGAATCTTCCTACAATCCAGGACATACCTTCACCGATGTGCAGTCAAAAATCTTCTTGAGGAGCGCGTCATCAATTCCACTTTCGTCCTCGAAGACGCGGGTTAGTTTTTGCTCCTTGGATAAACATAACCGGCATATGCTGCTTGAATCACTGCTTGAAGAACAGAAAGATTGCGAATAAGTTAACATTCTAATTTATGTCCGAGTGCTCTATCTTTTCAGATTGTTTATTAAATAACTTTGAAAAACAGAATTTAATGCCAAACGTGACCCGTTATCTTTGGAGCAGGATGAGCTGGTCAAAGTGTAGCGACTAAAATTAAAGGGGCAAAACAAAACCCCTCATGGGGAATTCCCTGGTGGTAAAAAAAGCGCGGCCATCATTGGGATAATACAGCAAAAAAACAAAAAAACAATAAAACCGCGAAACATACAAATGTGGTCAGCCGGTTACGCACATTGTTGCAAATCGTGCGCGCACTTACACTCTTGTTTGTGATGTTTAAAAACAAAAAAACATCACGCAAGGTCAATAATAGTAAAGTGGTAGTATTGTGGAGTAAACAAAACACACGCACACACACAGCGAACAGAACATAGGCGCATGTATGCACGTGTGGGGCAGCATATACATATCTCCCCCCGCCTCCCCCTCCCTTTCCATCATTCACCCGCCTACTCTTTCGAAATGAAATTGCGGGATGCCGGTCGGTGCGGAGTTATAATACATGCTCAATAGTGGAACACGAACAAACACCTTAAAATATACGGATCATCTTCAACAAGCTCGATATTACGGAAGAAGAAACAACGCCATTACGATTCGCACGCGATCTGGTTGCCCTCCAGAGCACCGATCGGCCACATTTGGGAGGAAATCCGTCAGTCTTAAATTACACTTCTTTATTCCTTGAGAGAAGAACTTAGGACAGAACGCACATACACCATGAAGCTACGCAATACGATTTTACTGGGATTCACAGCAGTAAGCGACTTTGTTCATTGTTGTAATGCGCAAGCCATCTTTGTGAATCATGACGTTACTTTATGAAGAGCGAAAACCCCATACTCGGAGGATGGGGTGGTAGTGGTACTTACGGAGCAAAACTTTTACGTTCTAACAATAGTTGACTGATGCGTGACATTCTCTGCACTTCCGGCACTATTGTTCCACGCTCAAAATATAAAGGCGTTTTCTAGACTCCATATGCATTACAAAGATCACTTCCGATCGTATCCTTCCACAGCATCCTGCCCAACTGACAGCATTGCCCATACTGGCGATGCTTAGTGTCTCGCACAAGATCATCTTATGCCGCTTGTCACCATGTGGTGGATTGAAACAATACCTTTTGCCTTGTTTAAACCTTTTGAATCGAATTTGCACTAAAGGAATTATTTTGAAAGGTTTGTTGTCGAAATTTTATACTTTTGGCTATAACGACTACACTATAACTGGGCTTTCCTTTGTCATAGAACAATCTTAACACTGCGATCCTGGACGATTGCAGAAGAACTTCAAAACATTCTCGTAATACCCAGATTCTTCCGTATTACACAAACAACGAAGATCTTTGCTATCTTAGGGGAAACACACCACAACACCGTGAACATTTCAAACTGATTAGATATTGAGATTGCTCTTCTAAAAACAAGTTTTTACTTCCTTACCACGCGTTACTCACCTTTTCACAACCTCCATTAAGGACTTTCTTAAACATTCTTCATCGCGGCTCGAAACCGTGCTCGACGGCATTTCTTTAACCATATTTGCTACTGCAGGAGTAGGATCTTCATGACCGTTTGCTACTGATGCCACAGAATCTGGACTCTTGTGATTCTGCCAATCCGCTGGTCTTCCTAACAACAAAGGAATAACAATGGGAACTGAACATTAGTCTAACCACATTTTTGTTCTAACAACGAAACACCCACAACCACACACGCACATGCCCATAGATACAAGGGTATTCACTTGTCCCACGCACAGTTTCTGCACAGGTTTTCGGAAATCATGCGGAAACACTTACCGGAGACGCCAGGCGTAAATTGATACGCTTGTAATTTGTGTCCAAATGCTTGGGCACGGATTGTCAAGCACTGCGGCGCCTCAGGGATAGCGTTTTCTTACACGGATGGTCCTGCCAGGCTCACGTCGGGGAATCGAGAACGAAATCTTCGGATGCGATGCGTGCTCGGCGAATTGACCATTTCGGCTATGGCAATGCTGTTCCGTTCCCTAAACGATGCACGTAATCCGGCACATTGCTAGGTCGATGAGATAGAATGGAAAATTTTCCTCTGCAAATGTAAACAATGCACAATTTTCCACCTTTTTCCGCAAATAAACCAGACTGTCAACTGGTTAGCATTTAGTGTTGTGCCAACACTCGGGATTCCCGAAGACCAGAAGATGCGATCCCTAAACTGATTCCGATTCAGATTCGAATCTCAAATCGCAACCATTAGGCATAGGAATCGATATTTTACTGCAGTCAACAAACGTCCATGACAGGCACGTCTGACAGTCAGCTGTCAAGCATTCCGTCTCTAAAGTTAAAACTCGCGAAGTGCAGCTAGGAAAACTGGAGAGAAAAAATTGATTTTACATTATCCAACCACTTCCGAGTGGCAGATTCGTGAGCACAGGATAACTGGAAGGCGTAATAGACACACTGCGGAGTGCTTTTTGGTGATTGGATTTGCAGGAGTTCTGCAACGGAGAGTAGAAGAATCGCAGAAGTTCTAGAACAAATTGCTTTGGCGTACGTTCGACAGACAAGGGGCGGGCAGTGTGACGAATAGTCAAGCAAGCAACGACGGAGGTTTCTTACGCACCACTCGGAACGAAGCAAACGGTATGGAAACGGTTTTGTGTGTTATTCTGGAGCTTGCAAAGCGTTTGCACAAATATTTGCAACAACATATGTACAGAATGTTAAATCGGTCCAAGGAATGTTGTCTATTTTTCTTGCTTTTTTTTTGGCTAGGCAGAGCATCCAACCTCAAGCAGAGACAACTCTGAGTATGTCATCACAACAGGAGCAACCACAGCAGCCAATCGTGCGGCACATTCCTATTCATGTTGAAGGGCGCTCGGAACCGCTGGTAAACAAAAGTCCCGAGTCACAACCGTCATCACAACCTACGCAACACCATCCGTCGGGACACGATAGCCCAAGTATGGAGATGCCGATGCCGAACCAAAATGACTTCTTCAAGCATGGCAGTATTTTTGATCGAGCGCGCAATATCCCTGTGCGGACGTTCACGACCCCTAACCGCGTGTTCACGCAACCCGGATTCAAGCGTGAGCCATCGCCAGGTGCAACTCGTTCGACCGGGTTTCCCGACATGGCGGACCATGTGCGGCCCGAGGCTCAGCCTCGTGGTTCTTCGGTCCCTAGACAAACACCATCTCCGCCGACGGCCTCGTCGACGAGTCAGCCGTCGAATACTAAACATGCACAATACCAACAACCTCCTAACGTGGCACCCCAGCAGCAGGAACAGCAGCAACCTGTCGGTCACGATCAACCTGACTGTCGTCCAAAGGTGTCGGTCAAGGAGGATCCAATCATGAAGATTCAGAAGATCCAGAGAGATGTGCTTGCGATCTTCGACCAAGTGGAGCAATTCAAGGGCGGGAAAGATGGCAAGATGGACAAAGCTTATATCTATCTGGACGAAATGTTGACACAAAACCTTCTCAAGTTGGATTCGATCGATGCCGAGGATCAGCCGCAGATAAAATCCGCCCGAAAAGAAGCTATCAAGAGTATAAACACCTGCATCGCGGTGCTTGAGGCCAAGGCCGAAGCTGGTGCCTCCGATAGTGCGAACGCTAGTTCCACGTCGATCAGCAAGAATAACAGCAGCAATGGTATCGGTAATTCAAAAGATGGCACGAATGGTACGGACCAATCGATGGCCAATAAATCCGCCTCGAACGCGTCAATTCATCATTCGTCGTCCAACTCTAGTCAACAGCTGCAGTCGAATGAAGGTTCGAAACAATAATGAAGTAAGCAAATTATCTTCCGCTTTCCTTAGACAACAGTTTTCCATTCTTAGCCCAAATCAAAACCGATTCCAAAGTTTAAGTTTGCTTCAGCCGAAACAATGAATTTTTGTTGCTTCATTCTTATAATTACGCAAACTGGGTGCCTCAAATAGCTGGTGCAGTGACAACAATGCGTTTATCTTAGAATATTCAGTAACGTTTCACGACGATCGTTGGAACCATGCCGTATCGGAACTACGTGGCATCCTAAGGGCCAGAGATATTAACGGGCAAACCTTAAAAAGCAAAAGATCCCTTAGCCTTATCATTTTATCATTGTTCATTCTTGAATACAATTCGGTCCGCATACGTCCGTCCTATTTCGTTTAAACTTTGCTGATCGAAGTTAATATAGGTCAGCGCGTTAGGATTATGCTGCTTTGTAAAAACAGAAATTCTTTTTCTTACTCATCGTACGCTACTCAACGAGAAAGATGCAAAAAAAGTTTCAAGAGGAAGCTTATTGCCTTGATTTAGTTGTTCATTTCATTAGGTAGCGACTAAAAAACTGTGAATGATTCTAAACTATGGCAAATGGAACACCTATACAATGGTTACTTTTTGAATTAGGGTTTAGAATGGAAAGAGTTGGTGGTTTATTAGGATGTTTCAGCAGAAAGTTCATTAGTGAATCAGCAGGACACGATTGAGATATATTTATTTTTCTTATTGTTTAGTTTATAATTATTTAACAGCAAAACAAATCATTTCAAAAATGGGACAGCAGCTGGCAGCTAGAGAATAGATTGCAACAAAAAAAAAAAAACAAGTTAGACGACATAGGAACAGCATCAGTAACATAAACTAATGAACAATTGGAATCGTAGCGGTGTGCCGAGGACTGGAAGAAGTGCGTTAAAAATCGACGGGTGCAGTGAAATGTTCATATTGGTTTAAGAAACAACGCAACCATTAACCGTAAATAACTCTTGAATTATAATTTTAATAAAACAAAAAACTCACCAGTTTGTTTTAGACAATAAACTTTAATTACCATGTCTAAACACGATGCTGCAGTTCCAGTATAGAACAAGAAATGGCAAAAAACGCCGCGATGTATTAAATAATTCGGTTCAACGTTTTCAGCAACCACGTTGTCTGGCACATGGCCAGGAATTTATTTTCCATATTTGAATGATTCACACTCTTTCATACTATTGACGACTTCTTCCAACGAAATAATATTCTGACAAATGTATCCTAAATCATAACCTATAACAATGCTGAATAAAAGTGCAATTAATCCTTAAATAAATGCTTTGTGATTAATAATAAAAGTTTAATTATAAACACTGCTTAGCGAATTTTTTTTAAATCGTATGGCAACACTGTATTGACTGTCATGTCGAGCATTTCAAAGAAACGTCAAGCCTACCAGAGAAGCATTGAATTGTTTACCACGAACACCGTGCTTGCTGCTGCTGATTGCCGCTCTTTAAATCGAGAATATACCAAGACGAAATACTTTATTTAACACGCAGTTTAAAAGAAGGATCTCCCACAAAGGACGCTAATTTTCCAAGTTTAGATAAACAGCAAGTACTTGAGTTCGCCATGATTATTCCGGTGCGTTGCTTCACGTGTGGTAAAGTGATCGGCAACAAATGGGAAGCGTATCTCGGGCTTCTGCAGGCCGAATATACAGAAGGGTAGGTATTGCTAAAACCAACAGAAAGTATGATAACAGAATATAAGAATAATTATAATGTTTCCTACCTAGTGATGCTCTGGACGCTCTCGGATTGAAAAGATACTGCTGCCGCCGGATGCTTCTCGGTCATGTAGATCTAATTGAAAAGTTGCTCAACTATGCTCCATTGGAGAAATGAGCAGATATTGTATTGTGTTTAAGCTTACTTTATTGATGCGTGTTATTTTGTAAAAATACAACTATAGCGTAACATAACACATTAACATATTATTTATGCATTTATGAAAGAAAAGTATAATAAAAAAATGTTATATTTGTATGTGCCCTAGTGTGGCACCAGCTTCCGTACTCCGATCCTGTACGCGATGTACTTCGGGTGCATCCCTTTTTAATCGATTATTCTTTTTTTCTTTGTCTTTTTACGCATTTTGTTTCTAACATCATTCAGTAGATTATTGTATTCCTCGTCTGATGTTTCTACGTTAAATAGTGTTGGTACATCGGAAGAGTTATCCGATGAAGAGGATGATTCTACTGAATATACGATTCGATTGATTTTACCAGTCGTTTTTATGGGACTATTATCATGTCCACTCTTGTTAGGAGATCCCTTGGCTTTCCGTTCTTCTGCAGATGGATGTGATCGAGGCGACTGTCCCTTGGGAGTTTCAGCAAGTTCGTTCAACTTAGAGTTTTCTGTTGTCGTATCAGTTCTTGTGCAATATTTTTCACTTCCTTTAACAAATGTGTTTATCAATGAGTGCTTGCTAACTAAGGCACATGAATGCTGAGACTTGATTTGCGCAAAGCAGTACCTACATGACTGTGTACAGCCATGCTTGCGATGACTGCGGTAATCATCTTCTTTTTTAAATGTTTGGAAACAAACATCACACATGTATTCTAAAGGTTTTGCGTCCTCAGGACCTCGTGAGATTTTCAGAGGAAACAGCGCTTCAAGATATTCCGGATGAGCCATACAATCCATCACTAGTGGTATCAAACATCCACTTGATGGTGGTGTTATCCCCGGTTCGTTCCGTTTCCTTTGCTTGTGTATTGATGTATCCGACGAAGAATCTTCCTGTTTGGTGTCGCCTTGCAAAATTGGCAAAAGAGCTTCAAGCTGTTTTTCGAAACTTCCTAACCGTAGGCTACGTTCCAAGCTAGATTTGCGGGTTTCCCTTCCTCCTGAAACCTGTGGTGTTGAGGATCGGCTGCGATCTGTTTTGTCTGTTTCATTCGATGATCCTTTTCTGCGTTCTACGTTTGAAGTTGGCAAAACCTTGTTTACCCTTGCGCTGCTATTTTGCTCCACAACCGGCAGTTTCGATGCCATACTTCGCTCGGGGTTACTGTGTTCCGAGGAATCATTTTTTGAATCGCTATCGGCAGACGTTCCAGAAAGAACTGCATCTATAATAAATAATAATCGTTCATTCACATAAAGACAATCTACATTGTTCTTTCGTCCAAAGGTTACCATTTTCTTGCGTGTCTTCGATGGACGTTTGCTGGGCCTGGAGTACGAGCTGGTTCATCTGTGCGATCCTTTTTTTGTTTTGACGTTGTACGAGATTGTTGTGGTTCTTCAACAAGCACTTGTAACAACTTACACAGATGAATTTCACCTGGTCAGTGGGTAAAATCTGCGAAAATGAAATTAGATTCAACTAGCACCCGTTTGTACAGAAAGCACAGACATAATACCTCTACTGTGTAGATATCTTTAATCAACTGACGAATTTCACTGGCGGGTCCAAGGTCTATCCCAAAGTTTGTCGTTCTGTCGAGATCTTCCAAACATAATCGACATATCTTCGATGTTTTAGCTCTTGATTGCTCCATGGTAATGTTTCTTTAAATACACACTACGTTCAACAAGTGGTATCGAATTGTAAATTTTCTGTAGGTTATGAGCACAGAAATCTGAACCAGAAATCTCTGGTAGAACAGACCACGACGAGGTAGTGCCCGCCAGAACATGACAAGTGTCAACAATTTGTTTACAATTTATATTAACCCTTAATATACTGATCTTTGTTCATGAATTGTGAATATGAATAATATTTGTTTCTATTCGTAATCGTAATCAACATGAATAAAGCTGTGCTAACTTATAAGTTAGCAGTTAGACAAGGATCAGTCGAAAACGGCGTGATGGTGATAAGGGAAAATAATACGCAGCCATTATCCAAGCCGTGCCTACAACACCTCTTTTAAATCACTTCGTTAAATACCGTTACTCAAAATAATCCTTTTTTAGTTTTTGATCAAAAAGTGTATAAATTGATTTATGAGACCACAGGAAGCATGGATTGTGCGAAGGTATGGATTCACAAATGGTAAAAAGAGAAAGAATTGTGATGAGGGAGTGCACGAAAGAGCAGGAACTACAAAAGCGCGCGCACCGGGCAGCACATATTAACTTCCCCAGCACGTGCTTTATTTGTAGACAGTTGTCTCCATCCCGTTGCTGATCCACTTAGAACTGCTGGGCTGATGGGGGGAAAAGTAACCGGGACAAGGATAGCACCAGTGCTCCAGCATGCCAAGAGGAAAAGGAAGTCGGGGATAGCTTCGGCTTTCACCTTCGTCAGGGACGGAAGTAAAATTCATTCCATCCGATGCCATTCCCAGTGCAGGAAGCGTGCGCTAGAGTGACAGAAGCCAGCATTTCGTAGCTTGAAAGCCGTGGGTGGAATAATTCGTTTACAGTTTGTTTATTATCCTGTTGGCGGGTTGCAAAAATGCGAAACTACGCGTAGTGCTGTAGTGCTGTGGACGTGTTACACATCGCAAAGTACTCTCTTTAGTGATTTAAAGGGAGGTAAAATCCTTGCTAAACATGGCCCCATCATTGACCTCAAGCCGCTGCACCGTCTTCCTGTGAGGACAAGAACTTAGCCGTTCTTTCCCGCTAAATAATTGGAGCTTCAGGTGTCTAAAAGTTTGCGCGGGTCGTCTTGCAAAAACGGAAACAACCTGCCCGGTTCATATTATTCACCCAACATCCACTGAAAGTGGTACAAACATCTCAGTCGGCTATCAGCGGAAGTGGAAAAAATCGCTGGAAAAACATGGCAGAAGATTTATCGATCAATAAAAATAAGATGTAAGTGTGTATATACAGCCATACACATAAATAAGTGCTCGTTTCAGAGATAATTGCTTGTCGTTTCACTCTCATGCGCTTTCACTCCACCTAAAAGGAAAAGTTCGCGTTGCGCGATTTTTTTCCTCATAAAAAAGGAAGAGAGCATCTTCTCCTACTCGTCATTTATTCTTACGACTGGATTTTTTAAATGTTTGCTAGCTGGAGGGTGGATGATGGCTTACCCGTAAGCTTCCTTGAAGATGGACGAAAAAAAAAATCAAAGATGGATGCCATTGTTCTTCATGCATTATGTTGAATGATAAAAAAAGTTATATCATTTGATGTTTGGCTAAAACATATTTATGAAACTAACCCGATAAGTAGCACAGTCATATTTGTTTATGGGCAATAAATTAATTTATGAAGAAAGAGAGATACAAATTATACAATTTATTAATGCACCCTGTTTGAAAAATACAATTTTTCTTCTAGATTAACCCAAAGATACGGAAATAGTAACAACGATATTTGCAGATTGTGTTTGAAAAATGAGCCACATATGGAGCCGTTGTTTTACACCAATCTGTTTCCTAATATTTTGCTCACGAAAAAAATATACGATTGCACCTCCATTCAGGTAATACACGTGGACGGATTTTAAACGGAACGTCTGGTTTTAAATTTTTCCATTTTTTTTACAGATCATTTACGATCGTAACCTGCCGATGTTCGTATGCAAACTGTGCGCCAACAAGCTGGACGAGTATGTGCGATTTCGGGAGCGGTGCGTGGCGAACGACGAATTCCTGCGGAACGCCTTGGCGGCCTTCGACATGGGAAATGGTGCTGGAAATTGTTCGGGCATCATTAAAAAGGACCCGGATGGTAGTCCCCCGCCACCGACCAAGCTGGCGCAATGTCTCGGTGTAACGCCAATCGAACTGAACCGTGCTCTAGTGGCTGCAGCGGCAGCCGCCACAGATCACCAAACGGCAAAGCGAGAACCGTTGGATTTAGAAGACGACGATGGGTCGCAGAATGGACGGATGTATGAACATGGATCGCAGACCAGTTCACCGGATCGCAGCAGCGACTTGGTGGGAGATTTTACACACGGGAAAATGCACGATGCGATATTTAGGAGTGCAAACCTGGTCGGAATTCCGAGTGGAATTAGTGAACCTCAGCATGAATCGCCCCCGTATGTGTGCGAAATTTGCTCGAAATCGTTTAAAATACGGCACCATCTTCTTGTGCACCGGCACACGCACGTGGATAGCCATAACGAATTGCCAATCAGCATGTTGAACGGTGGAGTTGGTGGTGGAGTTTCAGGTGGTGACGGAGGGGGAGCTACAGGAACCGGGAAACAATCGTACAGCTGCCCGAAATGCACCAAAGTATTCGTTAACAAGGGAAACCTGCTCAATCACCTCGAGACGCATACGAACGAGAAGAACTATGCATGTGAAATTTGTTCGAAGACGTTCAAGTACAATGTGCAGCTACGGTTGCATATGCGCATTCACACCGGAGAACGACCGCACAAGTGCGAAATCTGCAATCGCGGATTTTCCCAGCTGTCCAACCTAAGGTCCCACCGGAAAACCCACTCCAAAGTATGTTTGGAAGATCAGAATCATAGCTCAGAAGGCCTTGAATTTGTTTTATTTTTCTCCTTAGGTTAAACCCTACAAGTGCCATTTATGCTTAAAAAGTTTCACCGTGCTCGACAACCTTACGGCGCACAGTGCCAAATGTCTGAAAGACAAATTCCGATGTTCACTCTGCTCGAAGTCGTTCGCCAAGGAAGGCAACCTGCTGACCCACCTGCAGTCGCACAGCGAGGGCGTCGTGGAAAAGATGTTCAAGTGCGAGATGTGCCCGAAGAGCTTCAAGAACAAGGAAGACTGGAAGCGCCATGTGCGCGTGCATACGGGCGAAAAGCCGTACACGTGCGACATCTGCTCGAAGGGGTTCGCTCAGAAGGCCAATCTTCTATCGCACCAGAAGACGCACCTAAAACCGAACGTTATCTTCAAATGCGACCGTTGCGATCGTACGTTCCGGACGCAAAAGGTACTGGAAATGCACTTTCCAAAGTGCGGCGTTGTAGGTGCCGGTTTGGCGGTGTCATCAAGCCCCGTGACACCACGGTCCGAGTCGACACCGGTTGGTTCGCCGAGTCCGGTGACGACTGGGACGCCGGCTACCACCGCAACTACACCGACGCTTTCGGAGGCTCTTTCCGATCTGCTGCGATATGAAATAGCACTGCGGGCACCGCTGGAGCTTCAACAGATGCTGCTTGGACACATGGATCGCAAGAAGCCAAACGTGACCGGTAGCGGGGGCAAGCCCACGGGACGTCGATACCGGTGTGACGTGTGTTTCAAGGGTTATTCACAGTATCCATCCTTGATAAAGCACCGAAAACTGCACTTCAAGGTACCTCCGCTAGTGAAGGTTCTTGGCGCCAAGGCAAAGAACCCACCGGATCATAACGACAGCGTCACCTGTGACGATGGTGAGGAGATGCAGGCACAGGCGGTAGGACCGCTGGTATCAGCGCCGGACCTTGCGTGTGACCCGGAGCGACCGTACGGCTGTGATATTTGTGGTAAGAACTTTAAATACAATCGGAACCTGAAGGTTCACGCCAAGCTGCACATCAGGGCAAACCGTTTTAAGTGTGACAAGTGTACCACCACCTTTGAACAGGCGGAAGATTTGAAGCACCATCTGCGCACCCACCCGATCGCTGCCGAGAGGATCTTCAGCTGCGAGTACTGCTTGAACCGGTTCCGCTCGAACGAGGACCTGAAGCGCCACCGGCGGTCGCACACCGGCGAGCGGCCTTTCCGGTGCACACGTTGCCCGAAGGCATTCACGCAGCAGTCCAACCTGCGGGCCCACACGAGGATTCACGAACGACCGCCGCCGACCGCATGCAGGGCCCTCCAGCCGGAAGGTCTACTCTACCCGGGACGGATGCAGGATCTGGGATGGAAGCAGGAATCGTTTCCCCAGGAATGCCCGCGGAACCAGCAAGAGAACCTCAGAGATGTGTAATGTAGTATTTTTAGGATACTGTTTTTTTTTGTGTGAATACGAATGCCGTGCATTATATTCCGAGTAGGCCTTGCATTTGAGTTTTCTTTTGATACCACATTGTTAACCCATTGTTTCCTTTCCTATTGGATGGTGTTGTGTTGATAAATGTGTTTTACTCCACACATGTGCAATTGTGATTACTATAGGAATTAGAATAAATGTTGTTTCGTGTATGAGATAGTCTATGATTATATTTTATCTATTGCAACTACTATAGCAGAGATAATGCAAGGAGGAATTACATCATAACATGGTCAGTTCAACCTGTTGAAGCACTTGCTTGGATCAGGTATCCTTATGACATTCCACCAGGAAAAAGGATGCACCAGCCTCAGGCTGACATGATATTGGGGAGTTAATGGTAAACATCGGTTCCATTAACATACAATTCTTGGGTTCTTGTTCATACAAGAATTGCTATTCACAAATTGGCAATTTTAGCAATTATTTGAACTTGCGACAAGTTGGTGTGAAGCTTCACTCAATTCACCTTGGTCATAAGGTAAATATTTTGCTCCAACGACAACCGCTGTCAGTCCCTAGCCGAACAACAACTGTGCAACAGGAATTGTGCAGTCGCGCAAAGGATTCCGTAGTAAACAGCGGGGTAGTGCTAGCCATAGTTTAGATTTTCGAGTTTTCTCGCGTGCTCCCCTTTTGTGGATGCCTGTGTTTTGCGTTACTATTTTCGACCATGGAAGTCGAAAATCGGAACATAAAGCAGGAAGCAAACAAGTGAGTAGGAGTGGAGTAAAACATCAAAAGAAACGGGGGGAGCCTGTGGATTTCGTGGAGTGATAGGTGGTTTATGGAAACTTTCGTTGATTAGCAGAAATCATTTGCAAACAGTTGTTTTCCATGTCGCCAAAAGTGTCCTTTTGAAAAAGTGGGTGCGATTTTGTGGTGCCCCTCAAAATATGGTAGCGATTTTTTCTTTTCTTCTAGTGAAGTTCATTTTGGTACGATGTCAGAGATAGGACTCTTCAAGAAGCTGAAAAGAGCGAACACTGAGACGGTTGTGTGTGGGTTACGAAAGGAATTGGAAAGGCTCGGAATGAAAAACAACATCCACTTTTCCAATGAAGGACAGCGGGATGTGAGGATGTTTGGAAAGATGGTCAGAGTGCTACCGAAGACGAACGTAACAGTAACAACGAGAAAAGAAACAGAACCACAGTGAAGTAACGTCGTCGAGGGCATCGTCGGAAGGAGCAAAAATTGCATCAATAACACAGTAGCCCCCCCATCGTGTGCGCAAGTATGGGTAATAGAGCAAGCAAGAAGGAGGTCAACCAAGCGAGCGGGAAGGAAAGGCTGTTGCTAGCGGGTCTGTTGACCACGAAGTAATATCGCGAATGTAATAATGAGGATCGCGAGAAGCACGTCTCCAAGACGGCGGTTTCAACACAACACGGCACACATACACAACACAGCCACACAATGTGCCCAAGTGTTACGTTCGCCGAGCGAATGTCCGAACGAAACATGAACACAATGAAAGCGGGTGGTGGATCTCGTTGTTCGTGATGTTTCTACTTAACCGCGGCCTTTTGCTAAGAATGGTAAAAGGAACGCGATAACCGCGCCGTTGACTGTCTCGCGAGAGTATTGAGCGAACCTGTCCAACACCGATGCAACTTGCGGCCGCATTCGTGGTGCATGGCAATGTATTGTGTTGATGCAGTCGCGCCTGCATACGGATTTGTTCCTTGAAAATGCAAAAAAGCGCAGCTACAGCATCTCGCTAACGTGTTGTGCACGCAGGCTGCGAATGTATGCGTTGTTCTTCCTCGCATTACTTTCATCCACGAGTATATAAAGGGCGCGCGGGGCAACCTGAACTGAGAGCAAAGAAAGCAAAGAAACTGGTTTCTTTCGCGCTGTTTTTTTGATTTTGCTTTCTTGACCCGCCTACCACCCTGCCCGCCTTACGTTTCTGTTGTTTTTCGTAGCGCTGTACCCAGCACAACACGCGTGTGGAGTATGCATGTGTGAATGCTGCGAAAGAGATCTGCTCTCGTTTTGTTCGCGCTATTCGCGGCATACTGTGTTTCTTCAGTATTAAGACTCAATTTCGTCGTGAAATAAGTTCGCTACCAATATGCAACTTTTTCTTGTATTATGCTTATGACCAATTCGAAGTAACTCGTTTTAGTGGAGCCGACGCCGGTGGGATTGAAGGAGCGGAGGATGGTAGTGTGAATGAAATTGCCAACAACGAGCACGAGATCCAAGAGGAAGAGATGATGCATGCCCATACGAAAACTATCTACAGCCTCAATATGAACGTGTGTCGCCTTTGCCTCGCAGAAGGACACGGCCAACTGCAGCCAGTTTTCTACGCGCAGGATACGCCGGACGAAATCTTGCAGCAGAAAATACTGGAGCTAACTACTGTAGAGGTTTGCATAACGATGGTGCGATGAGTTTTTCTCCACATGATTGCTAACGATTTTCTTTTCCGCGTTGTGTCAGATCACTTATGCCACCGATTTTCCTACTGGTGTGTGCATCGATTGCCTAGCAAAATTAGACGAGTATTCTCTCTTTCGGCGCCAGTGTATAGACAACAATGAAATACTAAAACTCAAATACTACGAGCTGAAGGCGGTTGAGGAAAGCTACTGTAAGCAGGAAGAAGACGAGATCGCATCACTTAGAGAACATCACAACAGCAATAGGGTGAGCAGCACCTCGACGAAGCTGCCGTTGGTGAAGAAAGAGGAAGGATTCGTCGAAGTCGAGAGTACTACTGCGGAAGACGTGCGTAATCGAACAGGTGGAAGTAGGGGAGAAAGTGGAGAAGATATGGGCGCCGAAAGGCAACATCCAGAAGCCCCGTCCACATTTGTGCCATTTCTGGAGGATGGTGCTGGGGGTGAGATTATAATCGGCGAGGGGAATGACAACGAGGAGGAAAACGGTGGCCGAGAGCGTTTGGTGACCGCTGGAACGAAGATACAGTACGTGTGCGAAGATGGGACAATGGCGGAGTACGTAACGTCGGGGGCGATTGTGCGCCGGGAAAGTGTTGGGCCAATGATGGAGGAAGACCCACAGGAAGGTCATGAAATTTACTATACGGTTGGATCGGATACGTACGCAATCCAGGCGAACATTCAGGCAGGTTATCCGAATGCGACAAACTTCGTTCCGCCGGAATTTGAGAATCAAACCGAGATTGAATGTACCACCGTAGAGGAGCATCTTCCCGAGGAGTACGTCGAGCTGGAGCAGCAGCAGCAGCAGCAACACCAGCAACAGCAGCAAATCAGTGGTACGGTGACAACAGGCATGCCGACCGTTTCCGCCACAGTCGTCACCTCCAGGGGTCTGCACGATCGGCCCTTCGTTTGCAAGCACTGCAAAACGAGCTTCAAGTACGAGCACAACTACGATCGCCACATGAAAAACCATGCCAAGGTGCTCTACCGGTGTAGTAAATGCTCGAAAACGTTCGTGAAGCTGCGCAAGTGTCAGCAGCACTTTGTTAAAGCGCACTCCTCGCAGCGGTACGAGTGCGACATATGCTTTCGCACGTACAGTTTACCGACGCGACTGGAAAACCACGTTATCGAGATGCACTCCGTCAACGGGGTTTATACCTGCGTTCGCTGTGAGGGCGAAATGTTTTCTTCCTATCTCGACTTCAAGGCACACCGGATGCGCTATCATCCAAGGACAAATGACAGTGCCGGTGGTGTTGGTGGCGGAGCAGACACCACGGTGCCCACGATCATCAAACAGACGGCTTACGGTGACGTGGTTCACATGCAGGAAGTGCTAACGCTCAACCCGCAAACGATTGACTCCTCCGTCAGTCCCTCCCCGAGCTCGGATGGTTGCGAGTTGGAAGAGGACCGGCTTCCGGAAGATTCGTTGGCTAACGTGAAATGCACGAATATGTCACCCATTGAAACGAGGAAGCGATCGAGTCGCGGAGCCCCGACTTCGACCACAACGCAACGAACACGGCGCGCGAATGGTCGCAGTGCAAAAGGGACACAACGCGGAATCTCAACACCACAGAAACTCCTGTCAGCACCTGTCCAGCAGGAGGTGATTCTGATTGACGACGACGAACAACACCACTCCATCAATAACTCCCAGGACTCCAAGAGGCCTTCGCGAGGTGGATCGGTAGTAATGCTGCATACAAACGGTGGCGCGGTCGATACCACAGCTAATGCAAGTGCGGCCGTTCATCGGGAGCTCCTGCAACAGATCGAGGAAAGCGAAGCGAAAGCCTCCGGTCCGAAGGTGTATCCGTGCAAAAGCTGCGAGAAAACGTTCGTCCATCTGAACAACCTGAAAGCGCACGTCTATGCCGAGCACGACAATGACAAACCGTTCAAGTGCAAGCAGTGTCCGATTTCGTTCAAAACGAAAGAGATTCTGGTGATGCATATGGTAAGCAACTCTAGGCACTCGGCGTTTACTAATAAGCCTTGACAAATTTTCTACTGAGATTTTCTGCAGTTTCACACGATCGAGTCGTGGTTGTAAGGTTCAAATGGTTCATATTTCTTCTTACACCTTTTCAGCTGCTCCATACGCAAAACAACAGTGCAACCTAATCCCGATAGCCGGTCCTACCCAGCATCCATATAGTGACCTATTATTATGTGCCAAGTTAATCTAACAAAGAGGAAGAGTAGCTGGAATGGTATGATAAGGCGATCCACATACATCCTAGGCGTCGAAAAGCGGCCATTTTTGTAGTAATCGTTCATCCATATTGGAGTTGAACATATTGGAAACTGATAGATTTCAACTCAGCGTACCAGAGAGCGGATATGCGTGAAGCGTATAGACAAGGATAATAGTAAGAGATAGAGCTTCCCTGTATCGTAGGAATAGTGAATGTCTGCATATCCACCTACTTAAGAAAAGTATCCTCTTTTCAATTTATTACCACTTTTGGTGCTTTCATTTCTAGGACATGAAAAGGGAAAAGGTATACTTGATCCTCATTCAATGAGGCCAACGTAGAACACTCCTCCGAACCGTTTGAGCGTTTGTCTCTGTCGGCGGTGATGGTTTCTAGTTTGGTTTTTAGTGTAACATTAGGTGTATTCATCACATTGTGGCCTTCCAGATGTTGTTTTATGCTCAAAACTTTCCACCCTTGTCATGCTATTCATGTTTTGTGCAATATAGCCGAAACGTTCAAGGAAGGAACTTTACCGATTAGAATGAAGAAGAAGAGCCGTTTACCGATGACCTGTGAGCATATTGTGTCTTTTGATTATTATTATTATTATCGTAACTAGGTGCTTCCGTACGCATAAACTGATTGCTTAATGCGCCATATATGTTCTTCGAAGGAATGTAGGAGTGTAAGTGAAAAAAATCTCGCTTAGGTTGTAATCTGCTCCTGTAGAATTAGTACTTTCATAAGAACGTTGGAGTTTTCAACTTCGTGGAAAAGAAGGGAATACCTGTTTCAACGCAAGTATTTTAAGAAATTGATTGATTTTTCTTATATCTCGGCTTCGTAGGTTATTGATTTGAACGTATATTTATTTGTTTTACGTTGTCACTTTGTTTTTAAAGCAGATTTTCAATGCAGAATCAGAAGAATGTAGGCAAGTCGAGGTAGGCGCTGGACACGTTGCAATGATCGGCATAGAAAAGCAATATAATCCACAACGCAATAGCAATAGGGAATTGGAAAAGTTTGTCTTAAAATATGGTCTCAGTTGAGTAGTTAAATTTATTAAAACGTACAACGAATTGTAATATTGTTAATACGTAGGAAAGAGACACCTGTTGATTTTTGGCACCACCAAGGACCAGAGTTTAGTTGTTTAGTAGATCGGTATTATCGGTTGTTAACGCACAAAAGTCTTTTGACAATAAAACAGGCGGATAACGCTTTATTTTCGTTTTTCTTAGCCCAACAGCAAATGGTTAGGTTTGCCTAGTTAGTTGCAGCGAGTTTCAGGACCTAAATTGCAGACTGCTGAGAGCGCAAAACGGCGGAAGGTCCCATTTAAATTCTCCGCGTGGAGAATAAGCCATACAAGTTGTGCAAGCGTTGTAAAGCGCAAACTTATTAAAGATTCCTTTAAAAACATTAGCTTTAGCAAATCTCCCGTGTGTAACGCAACTGATCAGATCAACTATGTAAGAGGGTGGTTTGAGTGGTTCCGCTCGTACCAGTTTGATTTTAAACAATATTTTAGGCTAAAGTGTAACAAAAAATACTTCGCAGATTTCACCACAGTTCAAACGCAATTGGAAACCTATTGTAGAACATAAAATACAATTTAAAAAAGTGCAAATCCTGTATTCGCGTTTCACAGGAATGAAGGAAGTAAAGGGAAAAGCTTGCAAAGACCAGCTATTAATAGATAGATTAGGCAGAAGATGATAGGGTAATACCAGGATACATACATTGATGTCATTTGATGGACATAGTAAAGCTCAACTTCAACAACTTCAACAAACGTTTCAATAAATTGTGTAAAAGTCACGATTTGGTTTGTTATATGGTATATTTATTCCATTTTTTTGAAATTTCATTTTAATTTATTCAATGTCATCGTCAACGTCCTCGTCCTGATGGAACTCTTGAACGGCTGAAATTTTTAGCACCTCATGTGCTCCTTCGTCGCCATCGTCTTCATCGCCGTCGGATTTGGGCGACGTGAGTTGCGGTTTCTTACGATCGTTCTTTTCTTTCTTTGATCCAGCGGCAGACTGAGACTGAGCCTCCAGCCCAGCGGACCAGGTTCCACGCGGTATGTCCGAGTAAGCGGCCGGATCCATCGGATCTAGTGGGGCCGACTTCGGAGGGCCTCGCGGTGGCCGTCGATCACGATGGTCTCGATAATCACGCTCCCGATCACGATCACGGTTTCTGTCCCTGTCGCGTGCCCCGAAGCGATTACTTTGGATTGAAGCAGAAAAAGGAGAACGAGCTAAATTAGATCTAAATCAGTAGAATCAAGAAACATTATACTTACTCATCCCCGCGAGCTGGAGGACTTCGATCCCGATCTCCTCTGCGATCGCGGTCACGATCACGGTCTCGATCTCGCTCGCGTCGATCACGATTGCGGTCACGATAGTCTCTATCACGATCTACCTGGTCGGCAGCACCAGATTCACCGGCACCAGAATCATTGCCGGACGAAAATGTACGCTGCCTTTTCTCGTCCTCCCTTTCCCCTGATCCGGGATGTTGTTTAGCTGGCCGCTTCGGGGGGTTGACTATCGGTGGTTTTAGATTTTCCACACCCGGCCCAACATTGGACGAACCTAGAGCGGTCGTATTTGTCGGCCCTATCAAGGGTTTCGCCGGAGGTGGATAACTTTCCACAATAACTGTGGGCGGCGTTGCCTCACTTGTCGCATCCTTTTGCTTTTGCTCCTCCATCAGCTCACGGCGTAGTTGCTTTGCACTCTTGGTCAATTTCGCATCTGGGTGTGTGGGAGGCAGCCAAGCAACAACACGAGTGTCCTTATTGTAGAAATAAAAAGCCTTGCATCCGATGTCGTACTCCTTTCGCCAATTCTTTGGCAACGGATAACGCTCCAGCAGGCGCTTGGTTCGCTTCTCGTACTCCTTTTCGATCTCAAACTCAACCTCCCCGTATCGCTTCACGCAGTACATGGTGCAGAGGTGGTAAATGTTGTACTTGTTCTGACATCCGTCCACTGACTGGTAACCGTATCGTTTGGTCATTTTTTGCTTCATTTTTTCGGTCCACTCCAAGGCCGGCGTGCTTTTCTTCTTCGATGCATATTCGTACGCCTCCGGATTGACCTGATCGTACTCATCGTAGTCCTCGGCAATGATTTCTTCGTTGATAACCTCCGCATCACGCCGGTCGTCGTCCACATCGTCGTCCTTCTCATCGGACTGGTCGGAAGTGTTTTCCGAATCGCGCTCCTTGTTGTTGTCCTGATCAGAATCTTCATCGGCGGTACCAGCGGATAAGAGTGGTGGTTGATTTTGGTTCGCTCCAACTTTCTGCGCATCAGATATGATGCCACGTTTGGCTAGGCGCTTTAAGAGAGCCTCCGGCAAAGTCATTCTTTTTCGAAAAATCACACTAACGCTAATTATACTCCAGCAAAATGGAAAACCTTCCCAGAGTTAAGCACCCGATAGTTTTGTTTTGTTTATGCACTCCGACTTTGACAGCTCCGCCATACTCCGCAACCTCACATCACCCTTGCCCTTTGCTTATCGGATGCTGGGAGTTTACAATTTGTTTTTGAATTTAATACTAAATTCCTTAAAATAGTTTTGTAAATATTTCTTTAAAATAGCACGTTATAACTATGTGTTATTAATATGTACCGATTTCGGATGTTTTAGGATAACAAACACAATTAGCTATTGCTTACGTACATTCGGTGTATGTATTACTTATAGGCATTACATTGGTTAAACAATTAACACGAATTCAGTTGCACCAAACGAAAAAATGCTAATTAAACCTCTAATTATAATACATAAACGGTGCTAAATATTACAATACGATTCAGTAAACAAATCAGTTGTACATGTACCGAAATCTTTCGATCCGTCTTAAATAGTTCTGTTCACGAAAGCTCCCTAAGTTTGATGTTTTAGCGTCCTGTAAAACAAAATGCACTTAGCTTTGAACTGCTTTGTTCGGTCTCCATTTGTTTCCAGCAAGAGATAAGTAATTACGTAGAGATAGGATTGTAGCGAATTGTCCCACGAACTGTGCTGCACATAAAGGTTCGCACGTTAGCTGGTGCAATAGTGCACTGAATTTGAATAATGTGGTCCCATAAAGTTGGGTGATTTGCTATGATTTTACGAACAACCAAACAATTCGATAAGATTCGCCTCCGGGTGGGTGGCAATTCGTTGAAAATCTTAAACTAGAGTATTTTGAAGCAGAAGTGTTTCGTCGTTTTCTAAATGTAGTATAATCGCACAACCGATTTGCTGATAAAAGTTTCACCGTCATAAAAACTTGTTTCGATAGTCACGTTCCCATTCAGCACCTTAGCAGGCATCATCTGAGACTCGGGGGCCGCTTCGATCGTGGACTGCCAAGTGTTTGTCGTGTTGGGACTGACCCATCCCATCTCAAACAACCATTCCTCCATAATTCGTCCTTTAAAGAGCACCTTGAAATGGTAGATATGCACGAAAGGGTAATTAATTAATCAATAAAAAAAATTAAACCATTAACGTCCGCACAGCGCATTCGCCCCGCATCACATCCAATCATTCCCCGGTCCTCTTACCTTTTGATCGAGACGAAAGTTTTCCATCGACTCGACGGTGCTGAAATTGATTTCTCTTGAAACTGCCCGCAGACCAAGTATCTTTACTGGCACTTTAGCCTCATGTTCCACATCGGGACAGGAAAAATCTTTATTTTCCTGCCAGATGATTTGTCCCGTGTCCGCATCTCGTAGTATCATCCAGTTGCTGCAAATTTGAATGATCAATTGGACGGATCTGTGATGGAAAACGGTAAACACCATACAAACCACTTACATTTGGAATCCGTTTAGTATTTTTTCGCCTTTACTGAGGTCGTCCGTTCCCATTTTGATGAAATTCGCTTCACAATCCAATATATTCGGAAGCTACCAGAGTGATGAGGTAAACAAATGTTTGGTCTGCACCAAAACACACTGACAGCATTGGTTTGACGTTGCTAGAGCTCAAAGCCAACTACAGATGATGGCAGTTTAGGAACATATTTTACATCTTGTTCAAAAAATCATAACAAATAGATTTAGCCTCCAATAGTAAAGGAAAGGACGTATATTTTATTGTTTTACAATTCTTGAAAAATCCAAAATTACAAGAATAAACATAGCAAACTCACAGCATTGATTCATGTCAACCAACCAGCTGCTGTGAAACCACAACAATTGATCGTAAAGTCAGTCAGTATGGTGTTTTCGTCGGATTAACAACAGAAGTGGCGGTGGCGGTGTAGCAAAAGTGGCACAAAGTGCAATGAAAGATCCTACACAGAACGGCTATTTGGTCGTGGGGCGAATGCATGCGATAACAGAGTAATGTTAAATGCATCTCATTCCAGCTCGATATTAGACAAATGTCGTGTCGTGTATGCAAAGTCCATCTCCACCGTTTCAGTTTCTTCTTTGCTACATTACTCAAGAGTGCCATAGTGTCCAGTTTATGATTCTATTCTCCACAAAGGCTAACATATTGCGTACGGTTATAGATTCGATAGTTGCCGGGTGCGTGTCAGCTGCGATTGTGTAATACGCTGAAGAGGTTTTACTGTATGTTTACCTTACGGATGTCGTGGGGCACTACGGGGAGTGTACGGAAATAAAATAGCGGAGTAGTGGGGTCATTGTTTGTATCGCCAGAGTCACCAACAAGCCGGAGGCAACAGGCAGCAGGCGCTGATCGTGATGTCGGACACTGGAGAAATAGCGTTATCAGGAGATGGTACGTACTGGTCAAAAGTAGTACGCATACAGCAGATCTGCCCACTAACTCTATGAGTTCTTGTTTCTTCTTTTTAGGTACTTCGAACAAAGAAGTATCCCCGAGCAATAGTAATGGCTCTGGGCGTAATGGGGATATTAATGAAAGAATCAGTAAATCTATGTAAGTATTCAATCGATCACAACAACTAGATATGTACATTTGCGCGAAAAAAAGTCATTCCGCCAACAGAATAGCTGCGAAAAAAATTGCTGACTAAGAAAGTCTTCCTTCGTTAGGCGTTGTACACCAATAGTCGAGTCAGCGCGGCTTGACGAGTTCGTTACAACACTGCCCTTAATTATACCATTGTCAAGCAATCAACGAGAGGCGATCGTGCGGTGTACCGAATTTGCTGCTAGTACTCCATTACGAGGGACTTTGGAAGAACATCGTTGCCGATGAAATAGGGCCACGCGGGCGTCGGGGGTGTTGATGAGAATGTGCAGTGCTGTCACCGGGCGCCCATTTCTTATCAGCATCGATTGATTGTACTATCGGATTCATTTAAATTCAATGATTTACGATAACTCGTTTGAATGAGTATTGCCTATACTTACCGTCATGCGGATGAAAAAGACAACGGTAGGAGTTGAATGAACCTGCTGCACAGTAAGATTCGTAGCGTATGCTACTGATTTTGTTGCTCCATTTTAAGTCCATTGTGAAGGCGTTGGCTTCGTTAACCGTCTTAACGTATGACCAGTTTTGGGTCGTATAAGACTTTTTGAATTGTTGAGTTTTAGGTCGTATTAGACCTAAATGAAAGGTCGTATTAGACCAGGTAATGAAAAAAGTATAATATTCAAAATTGGAAAAAGTATTTGGAGGTCCACATGTTCTAAAAAGGTACAATTTGGGAAAGGTGTGCACGTGTACGAAGTTTGGAATCAACATGTCTATTACTAAAAACAAAATAATCCAAAAAAATCAATATTTGTATTCTAAATTGAACTCTTCTTCTGTGATACACAGTACGATTTCGTATGTTGACCCCATAAGGGCTTCATCAAGTATTGATGCAGTTGTTAACACGGCTGTTGTTGCATCCTCAATTGGCAGATATCGGCCCGCAATAACGCGAGATTCCATTCGGGCAGATTTTAATCAACCCATTTGGTGGTAGTGTGCACTCAAAGTTATACACTAAACAAGATAACTCCACCAATACGGCTACGGCACCACCCAGACCGAATGCGCGGTCAACTAATCGTGACTAAAACTTGGAAAAGTACATGACTAATGACCCGCCTTATGCTCCATGGAACAGTATCAAGTGCTGCAACCAATACATACTATCATCTCATGCCGCCCTTCTTGTTAGTATACGCGTGGAACCCGGTGGAGGCGGTGGGATTTTGAATCAAGCTTTCGAACACATGAAGGCGCCACTTTAGTTCTCCTCGGTTCGTTGTCGCGGTCGAATGTCGAACACGAGTCCCCGCGTTAATCATTCCTCGATCGTGGTGTGTTTGCATGTTGAGGTTACAACCATCATACAACTTTTATAGTCGTACAGCATCCGTGTACCTCTGTTCTTAGCATCACAATTAAAATAAAAAAGTTAAAGTAATGCGTAACGAGACGTAACGTGACAATCAGGTGCCTCATTGAGATGAACTTCTTAAAAAATATAAATAAGTCATCTCAACAACCCAGCACAGTGGGTATTGGAAGAGACAGCATCCAGTACGCACTCCTGGTCAACAATGGCGCCGGAAACGAAGGGTAAATGGATCAAATGTGGATGAAAATAAGAGTGGAGGTCATCTTGTTGGACGAATGAAAAATCACTGCTTGATCGAGTACGACAAGTTTTAAAGCCGCGGTGGAACGAGAAGCAATACCTACCATGGTGGTATGGATGTAGAAGATCATATTGCAAGACGAAAAGATAAAATTATGGCCAATGTGACATTTAGATACCTGCTCTAGTGTATGTTCCCGAAAACTGGTTTCATATGATCGACATATGATCAAGAAGAACAAGGATGAGCAAAAAACGAAATGGTGACCTTCCATTACCGTTTAAATGCCACCGGTCAAGACGGTGCACGGAATCCGTACTGATAAGAGTAAATTCGTATGACTCCGCAGGAACTGACCATTTTAAATGTGGCACCTAGCAGCAGTTATAAGAAATCTTTTGCACGCCTTCTAGAAGGATAGTTCTTCGAAGCGGATTCACTGAAGAGCGGAGATTTGTATGTTTGTTCGTAAAGATTATTGAAGCAATTCTATGATAACGAACTATAAAGGCGATGTTTGTTCAGATAAGTTCTGTCAACCGACGTACTTCCACTCGATTTGATTGTCCTCAGCAGGGACAAGGTTTTGCGAATATGGTTAGAATTTCTTTGTGACTAATTTTTGTTTCTTACTTTATTATCCTAATAATGTGCACGATATGGTGAGCTGCAAACAAAAACATCATACGTATTTTATTGATACTTTGCTCTATCTATGTTGTTCGGACTAGTAAGCCCAAAGAACCATGCATATTATCATTTACCTTGTATTGGAGGTTCTTTACAACAGGTTTCCTCGTTGGTTTACCTCGTAATAAGGGCAGCCCGTGATAGGGTGTTATTGTTTCCATTCGTTTATCGGATGCATCCAACTGAATGTAAAAACCCCTACTAACAAACTGATTCAAGCAACAAACAAGCCCAAGGTGCTTCGTACTTGATGTTTAAATATACGAATTCAGTCACCATATGGTGATGGAGTGATTTATGATTTCAATAGTATATTTATATTGTTGGGAAAATTGGAAAACTTCACTTAAAACCTTACATGCTTTTTAAGCACCTCACATGCTGGTGAGTTTTGACACGTGTTACGAACTGGGACTACTACCCAATGAAAAATAAAATACATTAAGCTACATTTTTGTCATATTCTCCACCTCCCATCCAATTCCTTGCTGAAACGCGTTTCGGCCTTGATTTATTCCATACACTTACGTAAGAATACACCACTGTCCAGCTTGGTCACGCATTGCTCGACTTTTGTAGGAGTGGTGGAAACGAAAAAAAAATTCAGAAATATAAAAATGATGCTAATAAAACTGTCTGTTATGCCTAGACAAAAAAAAACCGTGATGAATTTTCAAAAATAATAGTACCATGTGGACGCCCACGCGTTGAACATCATAATAGTGTATTCCAACTTAACAGTACAACTTCTTCTGTTGGTTGCACTCTATGCTGAACTACATTGTTCCCTTGAAGCTAAGGCCCCTCAAACGGCATCGCCATTGCGCATGCTACAGTGTGTGCGCTCGGAGGGCAGACACACGTGGAGGGCAGATCGCGATCTCGGAACGGCGATCATAACACGGGGCAGCGTGGCGCGGTTCCCTGAGTTTCCGCTAGACACGCAGCTTGCGCCGCAGGGTGGAAACTCTTACTGGTGTGCGTTCGAAGCGCGAAGCAATCCCCAACCTTTAAGGGGGGGTGCAAAACCGGCTTCACGGGGTCCGTCGTCTCGATCAGTGAAAGCCCGTAGTTCAGTAGTCTACCACACGAACCAGCTGAAGCTTTACGTGGGCCTTCTCGGCTCGGTGCAGACAAGACAAGAGTGGTTGGAAACGAAAGTGTAGCTCTATGTTATTTTTTTAAATTTTGTTACAGTCTAATCTTTATGTTGGTGTCGATTTTTTACTTCGTTTTCGGTTTGCGACCGCCTTTCAAAGTCCAGGGACGTTTCGAAAAGGGTGTCTCCTTTAGATCCGTGATGGTAGTGCTCGTTTGGTATTGCGTTTTTTGAAGCTAGAAAGACATTCTCTTCTAGTTGGGTATGCTCCATAATAAGGAGTGCCCCCTTTGTCCAGTGTCGTGGTAATATAAGCGCACCTAAAGAGTGTTTCTGTTCCGGATCGTGTTTTAGCCCCGACATCGGCGTGGAAAAATGTGGAACAACGGATACGGCAGCAGGTAGTGTAAAACGCGGAAAACGGAGCTTTCCAAATTCCACCTCACGGCGTCAATAACGGCGAGCCCACAATAACGGCTCTGTCGGCGAAGGTCTGTTAGTTTTCCGATCGTCTCGCGTACAACAAAAGAAAAACCGCGATCAACGACTACTCCGCAATCGAAATTCAGCCTACTAGATAACCCCTCGCTGTTGGTGTGTGCCGGATTTTAATGAGCCTACTTCGTACCGCGACTGGTACTACTATGCTTTAGGATTAACGATTTTCGTCATCATTTTGCTCTCATACATTTGTTGTGAAATCGTTGTTGCAGAACAACCATGAGTGCTCTGGTGATATTGTATGGGTTTTTGTGTGCCGCTGGTTGGTCAATATTTGTTTATCACACGACTGGCTGGTCTGCAGAACCTTATCCCCAAACAGGTTTCAGAACAGACGAACAACGCCGAACAACAACAATAACGTTGGAATAATATATAAGAAAAATACGTCTTCCGAACCCCCAAATGACCGGGATTATAGGAATATGTTTTTTTACATTTTTTTTTTCTTATTTCAATTATTGTAGGTGGTCATTTTCCCAACAAAATGGATGAGCTCGATGGCTCTATAATTTGAATGTTACCCATGGCTATTCAAACGGATTTATGCATTGGATTTAGCACATGGGATGACTCGGCGGAAAACATGCCAAAAATCTGTGTCTCAAACCGTGGTGTAATGCTCCAGTTTCACTGTGTCCCACCTGCGTAATATTGTTTACAACCATGAACCCCCCCGTCTTGTGAGGCAACCACGCACATTCGCGCACAGTTTAGTTTGTGTGTGAAGTAGCATACTTTTTACCTTTTTACCTTTTTTTTCGAAAGTCTACTGATAAGGCCGATACGTGGTCGTCTAGAGAACGCTTGTGAATCTCGACTCGTTCGGTTTCGATCAGTAACATCGGTACGTTGGCCCGTGACGGATATATGTGGCTGTTGAACGTGTGCTTTTGTGGCCATCTCTGCTACAAGCTACGTGCGATTGATATCGAATGAAGAGAGGCAGTTACGGAGAGATTACATCGACCCGATTTTCTGTGTTCAAACTGTAACGGAAACGCCGTGAAGTGAAGGAACAATGTCGGTGGATTCGAAAGGATTTCCGCTGCCCAATGATGACCGGCAGCGTCTCTTGAGGTATTAAAATTGACATTTTGGGAACGCGGACCCTTAGTTGCTATTAGAGCACAATGTGAATTACTTCGGCCTAAGCTGCAGGCTCTTATCCGCGCGGAATAGAATATAGGTTGCGTATCGGTATTTCGTTATCTCTCGTTGAACCCGTTAGTTTGTTGTTTGCTTTGAATGATTGTTCGATCACGTTATCGGTCGCTCAGACAGACAGATTTAAGTAGCACGTACTGTCCAACGTACCACCGTCCATCTGTTCGATTACTGATCAGTGGTTTTTCTTTCCTTTACAGAGAAAATATGGACGACTACGGCGAGTCGACCGGTTTGCTGGAGCAACCGGTGGCTTCGGTACGACTGCCCATCGTGGGCATGACCTGCCAGTCGTGCGTGCGCAACATCGAGGGCACGATCGGTAATAAGTTGGCCATCATAAAAATCAGTGTGATACTGGCCGAAAATGCGGGCTACATTGACTACGACCCGACGCTCACAGACCCCGCGCAGATCGCGTCCGACATCGATGATATGGGCTTCGAGTGCACCTACACTGACGATACTTCCTCGACGGCGGCTGCCAAGAAGTCCATCCTGGTCGAGGGCGTAGAAAGTGACAATGATGCCAGTGCGAGTGAACACTACATCCAAACGGCAAGGATAAGCGTCCTCGGGATGACCTGTCAGTCTTGCGTGCGAAATATCGAGGGAAACATAAAGGATCGGCCGGGTGTAGCCTCGATCCGCGTGCTGCTGGAGGAAAAGCTTGCCTTGGTGGAATACGACCGGAGCGTAACGAGCGGAGAAGCGATCGCGGAGCAGATCGACGACATGGGCTTTGAGGCGCGCGTTCTAACGGCCACCGGTGACGAAAAGCCGATTGCGAATGGTGCTTCTCCGCTCAACGCTCAAACGATTCACAGTAGCAGGAAGTTAGCCAACGGAAACGGCAATGCCGCAGGGAAGGCACTGGAGAAAAGCGGGGCACAGCTTCGGAGATGCTTTCTGCATGTGCAGGGTATGACGTGTGCCAGCTGTGTTTCGGCAATCGAAAAACACTGCCGAAAGATCTACGGTGTCGAGTCGATACTGATCGCGCTGCTGGCAGCGAAGGCGGAAGTGAAGTATGACGACCGGCTAACGTCGCCGGAAGACGTCGCCAAATCGATCAGCGAACTCGGTTTCCCAACGGAGGTGATCGAGGAGCCGGGAACCGGCGAGGCGGAGGTTGAGATTGAGATCCTTGGCATGACCTGTGGTTCCTGTGTGGCTAAGATCGAACAAACGGCACTCAAGTTACCGGGCGTTCTGAAGGCGTCCGTTGCGCTTACCCTCAAGCGAGGCAGGTTTACGTTCAACAACGAAAAAACAGGCGCGCGCACGATCTGCGAAGCGATTCAAGGGCTCGGATTCGAGGCAAGCGTGCTCTCGAACAAGGACAAAATGGCGCACAACTATCTGGAGCATCGCGAGGAGATCCGAAAGTGGCGCAATGCGTTCCTCATCTCGCTCGTGTTCGGTGGCCCGTGCATGATTGCGATGGTGTACTTTATGGTTCTGATGAAGGATCACAGTCACGAAGATATGTGTTGCGTACTGCCAGGATTATCGATGGAGAATCTGATTATGTTTACGCTCTCCACGCCGGTGCAGTTCTTCGGCGGGTGGCATTTCTACATTCAAGCATACCGAGCCGTCCGGCATGGCGCGAGCAATATGGACGTGCTGATCACCATGGCAACGACGGTGAGCTACATCTACTCGGTCGGAGTGCTGGTGGCGGCAATGGCTATGGAACAGCGCACCTCCCCGCTGACCTTCTTCGACACACCGCCGATGCTCTTCATCTTCATCTCGCTCGGTCGCTGGATGGAGCACATTGCGAAGGGCAAAACGTCCGAGGCGCTCTCGAAGCTGCTCTCGCTGAAGGCTACCGAGGCGTCGCTTGTAACGCTCGGGCCGGACTACGAAGTGCTGTCGGAGAAGGTGATCTCAGTGGATCTGGTGCAGCGCGGAGACGTGCTGAAGGTTGTCCCGGGCAGTAAGGTGCCGGTGGACGGAAAGGTCCTGTGCGGGAACTCGTCGTGCGATGAGAGTCTGATCACTGGTGAGTCGATGCCGGTGCCGAAGAAAAAGGGAGCGGTCGTGATTGGAGGCTCCATCAACCAAAATGGGCTGCTGTTGATGATGGCTACACACACGGGTGAGAACACAACCCTGGCGCAGATTGTGAAACTCGTCGAAGAGGCACAAACGTCGAAGGCACCGATTCAGCAGCTCGCCGATCGAATTGCCGGGTACTTCGTTCCGTTTGTTGTGGCCGTATCGCTGGTGACACTCGTCGGGTGGATCGTCAGCGGGTACGTCGACATCAAACACATCCCGGCGAGCGATCGAGACAAAGAAGGCCTAACGCCATCGGAGATCATCATTAGTTACGCGTTCCGGTGTGCCCTTAGTGTGCTGGCGATCGCTTGTCCTTGTGCGCTGGGACTGGCCACACCGACTGCCGTGATGGTTTCGACGGGAGTGGGGGCACTGCACGGCATCCTCGTAAAGGGGGCGGGCCCGCTGGAGAACGCGCACAAAGTAAAAACGATCGTATTCGACAAGACCGGCACGATTACGCACGGTATGCCGATGACGTCGCGTATCTGTATGCTAGTGAAACCGGCCGTCTGTTCTTTGGCCCGCGCGCTTGCGGTTGTCGGATCGGCCGAGGTTAACAGCGAGCACCCGATCGCGACGGCTATCGTGAAGTACGTGAAGGAGACACTCGAAATCGATAGCTTCGGTAGGTGCAGCAACTTTTCGTCCGTTCCCGGCTGTGGAATCCGTTGCGTGATCTCGAACGTCGCCGGAATGCTGCGGGAGGTGCAAAAGTCAGAAAAGATACGTAACTATCAGAACAAATACCGCAGTGAACAGCACAATACTACGGGTGGCGTACCGTTGTCCATGAACGGAGCTATCGTGGAGGAACTGATTCCACAGCTGAGTGCCTCGCAGAAGAACACAATCGAGCTGCAACAACTGTTACATCTGGAACCGATCGGGGAATCGAACAGTGCAGCACCCGGCGTTGAAGAAGCGTTTGCCGAAGTGAATGAGTACAACGTGCTGATCGGAAATCGCGAGTGGATGGCACGGAACGCGATCGTTGTGCCACCGGAGGTGAACATTCGCATGTCGGAGGAAGAGGAAATGGGCCACACGGCTATCCTGTGCGCGCTAAACGGTCAGCTGATTTGCATGATTTCGGTTTCGGATATGGTTAAACCGGAGGCACACCTGGCCGTCTACACGCTCAAGCGGATGGGCATCGAAGTGATCTTACTGACGGGCGACAACAAGAACACGGCAGCGAGCATCGCCCGCCAGGTCGGTATCAATCGGGTGTTTGCAGAAGTGCTTCCCTCGCACAAAGTGGCCAAGATCCAGCGAATACAAGAGATGGGCATGCGGGTCGCGATGGTGGGTGACGGTGTGAACGATAGTCCCGCATTGGCCCAGGCGGACGTGGGCATTGCAATTGCCTCCGGGACGGATGTTGCTGCCGAGGCTGCTGATGTCGTCTTAATGCGGGTAGGCGCTACTTCGACCTTCCGCTGCACACCGCCGGGAACCATATTCTCACATTTCTTCCGTTTCTTTTCTTGTTCAGAACGACCTACTAGATGTGGTGGCCTGCTTGGATCTTTCACGAAAAACAGTTCGAAAGATTCATCTTAATTTCCTCTTCGCTAGTATGTATAATCTTTTAGGAATCCCTTTGGCAGCCGGTATTTTCACGCCATTCGGATTTACGCTAGAGGTAAGTAATCCCGTCGCAAACGCACACGAGTCAGGAAAGATAATTGTGGTTCTTGTCTGTCTGTTATCAGCCCTGGATGGCATCCGCGGCCATGGCTGCCAGCTCCGTCTCGGTGGTGTGTTCCTCGCTCATGATCAAGCTATACAAAAAACCGACCAAAGCTTCCCTGCAAACCGCGGAATACCTCGAACTGTTGGATGCGGGGGCGTTCCTCGACCCGGACACAATTTCCGTGCACCGAGGGCTCGATGATATACCACGGCCAAATCTTGCCCGCTCGACTAGTTCCACTTTGGCCAAGTAAGAACCTGACCCGATCGTACACATTCACTCGCTTCACTCGATTCATCGGTTGTATAAAAGGGTCCTTCATACGAGGGAATGGCGTTCGTTTTCATTCGTGTGGTTCTTTACTTTCATTTTGTGTTGTTTTTCTGTTTCTTTTTGTACAATAACAAATAATTAATTTCTATTTTATTTTCAGTTTTCTTAGAGCACCGGTTAACACCTAATACATGTGCGCGCACCACTAATAATTTCGCTCTTGGTTTCTTTCACTAACTTACTTCTCTTAACTGTAACTTATTTTTTTACACCTACTCTGCTAATAACCATCATCACAAACGATTGCTAATCTATTTAAATCGTCATCGCACTCCTTCTAATCTATAGTAAATTTATTTTGGGCTACGAAATTTTTCCACGATGAACGACAACATTCATAAAATGATACCTCACCAGTTCATTGTGTTTTGTGTTCAACTAGACTATATGGTGTAAATTACGATAATGCAAAACAAAGCTTGAAGTAAGACTAACGCACATTCAAGAATATACGATCGTTATTCCACTTATTAGAAAATCTATCGACCAGTTACCAAGTTGCCTTATATCTAGTTATGAGTTTATTTATGTAGAAACTTTTATCCAGCTTATTAATATGTCGAGAGTCCTAGGCGCGATGTACGAAAGTAACAATACAGCATGTTAATTATTTTTGTGAAACAACATACCTGCCATAGTGGTAGCATGCAGCATGTTCAGAAGGATTAAACTGTACAAACGTTTGCACTGCAATTCTAAAATTGTTTTGTTTCTTTTGGCTTATTTCTATAATTTGGGAGATGAAAGGTACAGAGGAATAATTTTAAGTATTGCACAATAGAAAACTGAGCACCATCTCTAATCGTTTTTGTTCATTTAACGCAAATAGGTTGTTCGGACGAGGCAAGGACTCGAAGGAGGATGGACTGCTGGCGACGCTGGACGATGACGAGTTTTCCGTTGGAATAATGAAATCATCGAGCACCGGCATTTACAAAGATGCGACCGAGCTACAGAAACTGTAAACATTTAACTTCGTTGACGCCCAAGAGTTTCATCTCAGTGAAGTAGAGAAGCACTCGTGCCATGGTTTCGCCTTCGGTGATTCTTTGCCAATGGTATTGTTCGTTGGTAAAGTGCAGCCATACACCGTACTCGGGCACGTGTGCTTCATTCGTTTTCTTATATTTACTGCGGAATGTTTGTTTCCCATTTACTTGACTTGGTTTGTGAGTTTTTCGGTTTGTTTCTATGCGCAGTGAAAGTATGTGATATCTGCATTGTTCGGCTATTAGTTTACGCTTCCCGCTCCGTGGAGTGTATTAAAGATGATTTTAGATTCTTGTGACCGGGACCCACTCTTTGTGTACTTATACCAGGATCAACGCCCGTACCAGTTCAACAAAGTGAATATTTTTTTACGCGTCTAAGACTATACAAAAGACTTGTAAATAAAACCATATATACTACGTTTTGTAAACTTTATTGATTCTACATGTTGTTAATAATGGGAATAACATTCGAAAGCAAAACTGTCGATGAAGTACTGTCTACTATAATTATATATAAAGTACCGTAGTACCATGGTGTATTACGATGTCAGTAAGTACGAACTCTTTATACTTTACTACATTCTCATTTTAGTTAATTATAACATCGAACATCGAGTAACGAACTCAAAAATATATTTTAAAATTCTGTACTAAATAAGTGCCAAATCAGAAACGCCAACGATCAACTGTGGCACTTGGTTGTTTACCTTTTTTGTGGCGGGAATCTTAGGATCTTCCGAATCTCCAAGATTGTGTGTGAAATTGGAGCTCAGTGAAAAACGTACATAATTCACGTTTGTTTTTGATAAAAATGTGTGATACATTAATGATCAACATGCCCGTCAATCGGAAAAGATTGCGATCGAACGATAGTGATGTGTGTTTTGCGATGCAGCGGAAAACTTTCGTCAGCCAGCATATGATGGATCAGCAAGATGCAAGCAAAATGAAACAAATACAAGGTAAGTTACATCGATGAATCAGTTGGTTTCGATGCAATGGCTTATCGCTTCGCCGCTATAATCTTATTTTTCCTTTATCTAGCCAAAACGATTAGTTTACTGTTTCAAGGTGCCAAGAAACAAAGTAAAGCGCCCATTTTAATCGATCGCAAGGAAGCATTGAGGTCGGTTCGTTTGCTGGGTGGTGGAGAAATAGACTTCGACGTTGGTGCTGTAAGACGACACTAACTTAAATGATTCTTTCAGAATAAATAGAGCTAACGTTGCCGACGATTCAATTACAGGCATCCTCATGGATAGAGAAAAAGCCGGATAGAAAGTGTCGCTTGTGTGATCGAATGGCAATCATTCATGTCGAGTGCACGAATTGTAATCTAGAGTTGTGTGAATACTGTGGAATCAACTGCAGCAACTGTCCGGAAAAGATTTGTATGAATTGCGTTAACATATTGTAAGCATTTGAACCAATATGCGGCCGATAGATGTTAGTATTTAGATCATTTTAATGTTTATTTTCAGTCATTGTGAACGTCATGAAAAACCTTGTTGTGACCAGTGCAAGATGTTTGTTCTATGATAACGGCGCTGGATGAACGATGTACACGGATGCAATGGAATAATGGAGGAAAACAGGTTGCAATAGATCGTTTAGATTCAAATAGTTTTAAATCTTAATATTTATTATCTATCAAGCAATGTTCGCGGGTGTACGAATGGAGATAATGCTACTAATGAATTATTTGTGAAAGCCATCAAAATTTTACTCATCTACTGGTTTATTTCTACCATCTTTTCGCTTTTCAAACACGCCAAGCTGATACTGGATGATTGGTTGTTTATCGTTTACCCCCAGATCGTAGATGTCCTCCGGGTTGGTTTTCTTGCCCAATATCTCTGGATGTCTTAACCAAAAATCATCACCTATAAGGTCCTCAAAAATGGGAACGATGAATTTCTGTTTCTTTTCTTTCACTTCAATAGTTTTTCGCATAAGAATGGTTCCTTTCCGGTATATTAAAGGCTCGTTGTTATAGTTGATATTGAAATGCGTGAATAGGATTTCATTCTTGTCTTTCGCAAGCGTGCCTTTCAGTTTGTTTTCAGCGTCCGCATTGCTCATGCCGGAAGACACCAGATTCCAAAAAGTAGTATTGTATAAATTGTTCACATGAGCATCCGCCTGCCTCCAGCTGAGGTAATCACGGAGATTTTCATCGGTCGGATAGAGTACGGTTCTTGCATCGAACGCGGGGGGATAGCACATTACAAGCGAACGGCCCTTAAAGATATTCGCCCAGTGGAACATGTACGCCGAAGTGAACAAACTTGCCACGTAGCTCACAAGCTTGTCCCTGCGACGCTGGTACACGCTGGCGTCCCGCCGGAACACGAACGAATACTCGTCGCTCTGCCCATACGCCAATACGATCTCGTTGAAATCTTGCATCACCGTCATGCCAGCCATGTTCATCAGTTGTAGAGCATCGATATCGTTCGGTTTTTTGAACTTGTGTACATTACAAAATCGATGGAAACCTTTGCCATCGACCCGTACCACGATCCAGCAGTTTTTCAGGAGCTTCTCTTCGTGCTCGAATTGTTTTACGTACTCAAATCGACTGAGTGCCATTTTGGATGTCCGGTAAGCGCGATTCGTTTGTTTGTAAACTCCATTCAGAATTATTGAAAGAAACTTTCTCATACGATAAAAGAATTGAAAAAAAAACCCCAAAAAATTGAGAATTGTTAGTAATTAATCGTATAACAAAACAAAACGAAACGCCATGCGTTGCATGACATTGAGAACTGTCATTTCGGACGTCGGAGCTTGTCAAATAGGTTTGTGGCATACATCGCAGAACGAAGCAAAGCAAACAAGCAAAGTCGCGATATCGCTGGTTCATACTGCGTTAGTTTTTGGATCGTAGTACTGTGGGTCTGGTAGAATAGATAACCCGGACCCGAAAAGTGGACCCAACGAGGCAAAAGTGTACCGTAGAAAGTGGTGAAGCTCATTTGAATATTCGCGTTCGGTTCCATCTCGTATCGGATGATTCTGTCTGCTGCACTGCTAATTAGGTTGACGTCATATTTACAACAGCCAGCACGATTTGGCCGTGGATGTTTGCAAGCTGGTTTTAATTCGCTGTTTAACTATTAGCGTAAGTGATAAAATCTTCCTGCGGTCTCTGCTTCTCGGTGCGTCGAGGCGTTCGTGATAGCATCAAGGTCAGGGAGGTGATATTTTTATTTTTCTCGTTTTGCTAAGAAAACCAATGCAATTTGGACAAAGAAAAGCAGCAGCGGCAGGGATACGCCTAGATAGAGGACAGCTGTTTCTTTTTCAATCCGTGTATCGTATATCCGGTTCCCCAAACGATGATTGATGCTGTTTCAGTTAATTGAATCAATCGTAACGCTGGGGAGATGCCGAGGGCTCCTCACAACAGTAAAACAATGCTACCCGTTGTATACGGTCGTGACTCGCCCTCGTCTGTGCGATATGCGCAAGAGAACTCGGTCGACGATATCTGTGTTTTGGATTTATCTGAACGGTTAGCAAGAAAAAGTATTATAAACCACAAGCGCACGGTGTGGTGTTGTGCTTTGTATAGCAGTAGAGAACAAAAGAAAATCAGTGGAAATGGATTTTCTTCAGCATGTAAATTTAATAACAGCAATGACTCATCGTTGTTGACAATGCCGAATGGATGACTGTTTCCAGGCAGGCGATAACTACACATGATGTGGTTTGTAGTTTTCCATGATATTGCTGCTAGAAACACGATTAGGTTGTTAATTTATTTAATCAAATTTTCAAAAATCAACCACTGCGTAAATTTACGCAATCGAGAACGTTATCGGTGGCGCACTGCTTCAATGGAGAGACTAATTTTGGGCAAATTAGGCGTTTTCAGTTATGCTCTGCTCAGTCCATTAAATAAGCTGTTTTATCGATTGCTTTATCGCATCAGTTGTTTCGTTATCTAATGCTCAAGTTAGTGCGATCTACATAGATTTATTATGTTTCAAATGTACTACGGTGTACTGCGCCGGTTTGTTATTCTACTCTAATGTATTTTCCCTTCTACCTTGTTTTGCAGAGGGTAACATGACGCGCGTGAAAGTTCTATACGATTTCGATGGTGAGCCAAACTCATCGGAAATTTCGATCAAAGTAGACGAAATCCTTACCGTCACAAACACCGACGTAGGTGAAGGATGGTGGGAGGGTATGAACAGTCGAGGCCAACGTGGGCTTTTCCCAGCCGCCTACGTTGAAACGATTCCCGATGCACCACAGATGCCACCTCCGCCAGCAGCGGCAGCTGTAATGATGGCACAGTCCGGTGGACAACTGAAAGCGTCGGCCACCAGTGCTGGTGCTGGCGGATGGAACGCCAGCGGAGGTGTAGCAAAGTCTACCTCCCAGCCGGCCATTGCTGCTGGTGGCAACCGGTACGATCAGACTACCGACGAATGGGGTGAGCAGCAGGACGATTGGGACGACGACTGGGACGATGACAACGATACGTATTCCGAAATTGGACCAAGTTCGACGGCTGGCGCCGGTTCTCGGGCAAATGGCGCAGGGTCCTATCAACAGCAGCATCAGCCTGCTGCCAGCTACTATGCGAACGCTAACAACTTACCACCGCTGCCAGCGTCCGATGGAGACAGTATGTCGTTGGCTTCGGTCGCTACAACGACCGTCGGTGGACGCCGAGCCGCAGGATCGGGTAAAATTTTCTCCAAATCGGGCGACACCTACCTGATGGGGCTGCCCGTACCGGATGTTTCGGAAACCGAGCGCGTACAGGTGCTGGCCATGGAGCAGCAGGGTATCGTGTGGAAGCCGATGCGGGACACGTACACCGTATCGGTTGATTCGCCAAAGAAGGAGAAAAAGTTCAACGGGCTGAAGAGCTTTATCGCATACCAGCTGACGCCATCGTTCAACAACATTCCGGTCGCACGGCGCTACAAACACTTTGACTGGCTGCACGAGCGGCTGGTGGAAAAGTTCTGCCTCATTCCTATCCCACCGCTGCCGGACAAGCAGATCTCGGGCCGATACGACGAGGAGTTTGTGGAGCATCGGCGCGTGCAGCTGCAGGAGTTCGTCGACTGGGTGTGTCGGCATCCGATCCTCTCCACCTGCGGTGTTTGGATGCACTTTCTCACATGCACGGACGAGAAAAAGTGGAAAACGGGAAAGCGCACGGCCGAGAAAGATCCCCTAGTCGGGACGATGTTTTGCGCATCCGTTTTTCCTCCGGAAAAGACCCTCCTGGCGTCACAGGTCGATCCGCAGGTGGAGTCGGCGAACATGTTCGTACCGCAGATGGACGCAGCCGTTAAGACGCTGTTCGCCATCTGCGGCGATCAGTCGAAAAAGTTCCAGGTACAGTGGAAGAAGGAATATCAACGGATCGGCGAGGGATTCTCCGAAATGGCGCGAGCATTGGGAACCGACGAGCGCCGTGCAACTACGCAGATCAGTCTCTCGAATTCGGTCGGCCAGGCGGCCGGTGTGTTCATTAGCATCGGGCAACTATTTGGCGAGCAACCGAAGCACGACTTTGTCCCATTCTCAGACCGGTTGCACATCTACCGGGGGCTACTAGCAGGCTGGCCGGATACGCTCGGTGAGTATCGGAATGCGGTGCAGAAGCGCAAGGATTGCGAGCGCCTGACGGCCGAACAGAAGATGGACAACGGTCAGATGCAGGAGGTGAACCGGCGGGTGGATGTGATGTCTTACGCCTTGCTGGCAGAGATGGCCCATTTCCGGGACGAGCGCGATACGCACCTGAAGGACACGATACGAAATTTCCTCGGTGCACAGATTGAGTTCTACAAGTCGATCGTGCAAAAGCTGGAGCAAGCGCAAAGTCACTTTTAACGCAAGCGAACAACAAAAACAGGGTCACAACACTAAACAACAACACCAGATCAGCAGATCAAGAGTGCCTTGAAGAGCTTAGCACTTGCCAAAACCCAAACAATACGCCTACTATGTGCGTTGTATAGCGTGCGTCATTCCAAGATAAACCGTAGTTTTTGACACAATCCCGACTTACCCAGGGATGTCGATGAGTCAGTCTATTTGCAAAACAAAAGGTTCGGCAAAAGCAAAATGACTATTTCTACTCCTTCTTTCGCCCCCTCAGTTATTGCCGCATCGGAATTATATATGGGACTATTGCTCGTTTCCAATTATGGGCTCATCTGTTTGAGGCACTGTTTTTATATTCAATTTTCCGGGGCGATAAAATACGCGAAAGGTGTGTGACCCACTAAGCTTTATTAAGAGAAAAAGGGATAGATAACAGTAGCGTTTAGTAGCAAGAGAAGAAAATTATTAAAAAAGGAAAACCTACCCGAACGAACCGGTCAGCACTTTGAGTCACTGTTTTTGGAGCAAAAGGAAGGGAAAAATAGAGTCAAAAAAGAAAATTGGAAAGGAATTGCGAGAGAACTAAACATTTAAAACACTTCGAAATCACATACAATTGCCTTAAAACATTTACTAAGTAACAAACAAATTGCAAATTAAACGAAACAATGACAAGATCGTCATTTCGGCGCTTTCGGCCAGCACGCTCGGCACACCCCTCTCACCGGCAGACGTTTTCAGTGAGGCCGAGACGAAATATGCAGCTGGAAGACGAAAGCTATAATCACGTTTCACTTGCTCGTTTTGTGATATGCAGGAATTTGACGCGGAAAAATAAAGAGGAAACATGAAACAGCACAAAATGTCTGTATACAGTCGTAAGAGTAATAAAATATATTTGGTACATATGTATACATTTTATACTTACTACGTTCAGGGTTCTTATGAAGAACGCTACTCTTACAGCAAGCAATTACTATTCATTACTGATTATAAAGTGCGTCTATAGTTGTCTTTTTATCAATATTTTTTCATGTTGTAACCGTTTTGTGATGTGGCCACCGTTCAGTTCCTGACCAGGTTCTGCGCGAAGCACTAGCGATATGCGGTTCTGCCCAGAGTCTGCTAATATTCTTCCGCCTTCTTCCGCTAACATTCTAGCTAAAGACTGGAAGAGAGATTTGGCCGACCTGGCCTAGGACGATTTTCAGATAGAATTACATCCGAAGCTTCGTTTCGTTCAGTTGATTAGCCCGGGAGGACACGAAATGAAATACTAAATAGTATAAGATTGTTTTAGCATGATTATTCTTGGTTCTTTTCGCAACATTCTTGAGTACCAAATTCGATCATACGGAGCTCGGAATTTTTATGTCTGCCTACGGTATTATCTCCAATCACAGCAAAAACGAGATAAGCCCGGAATAAATGTATTCCTAAGATGGTTTCACAAATGCGATCTGAAAGGACAAAGTGCATCCCTTTGCAACAGTATATTGAAAAGACCACCGTACGGCGTGAACATGTCGAATAACTTTCATTGTCTATTGGATTGTGTGCTCGCTAACGTTTGAGGAGAAAGATTTCCTCAGATTTAATGTTGGATATTTGGCTGCTTCAACTAAGCCATCTAGTTTTACGCCGTTTATTCTTTTTGCCCGTATCCGTCGTGGGGAGTTTTTTTAATCCATCCAGCTTGCCCAACCACTTGTCGTACGCGAACCGAGCCGTTTCGACGGTGTTCCCTACGGCACTGGTATTGTAGTGCCTGTTATCGGTCGTAAAGGGTAGCTCGACAGTTCGGAAAATTTTCTCTCGTATTTTCGTTTCGTTGATCGTGCCGTTCGAAATCAGCGCCCGGTCCAGTTCGTCCAGAAAGATAGACCAACGGGCTCGAAAGAAGTCGCGCACCATCCCAGCCCACTGCTTGTTGGCGTAGTCTACGATCTGCCCCTGTGGGCCCCAAAGGGTCAGTTGGACACGGGCGTTGTACTCGTACTTCTGTCGCTCGAGACTGGTTTCACCGAACGATTTGGCCGATTCCAGGAACGGACCCAACAGGAAGTGTTCGTTGGTGAGCAGCAGTCGATCGAGGTCGAAAAGCAGCTCGAGGAAAAGTGTTGCGTGGCCACGGAAACGTGTTACGTCTCGGCGCTTGTAGTCGGCCATTAATGTCAGATACAGGGCGTCGGCGGTATTCTGCAAAAGCTGACGGGTAACATCCACGAGGTCATGCTTGCATAGTTCGTTACAATTGGTATCTTCAGCAAAAGAGAGAAGCAGTTGAACGCCTTGGTTGAACGCATTTATGTCGTACCAGACCTAAACAAAAAAGATAAAAATTATTTGATCAAAAGAAAAACAATCCATAGGTCCTTTTTCCGTACCCAAGGACTAAGCTTGGAGCTAGGTCTTCGGTTGAACGTGTACTTTCCGCGCATTAACTCCAAACCGGCAAAGGAGTAGACAGTCGTGCGAAAAATGTTCCACGCCTCTTGTGCTCTTCCGTCGGCCGTGGTTCCATAGCGTGACGTCGCGTAAGAGTTAAACCAACGCTCCGTACTGTCCAGTCCCTCGTCCCATCCCATTTCCAAGGCGAACTCGTACATCGCGTAGTTTTGATGGATTCCCTCTGGAGTGATTCCAGTTCCGATCATGGTGAAGGTGCTATTATTTCGCGCCCCTCGGATACCTCGGTACACATTCTCGACCGATCCGAGCATACCGAGGGTGCCTCCGAAGTTGCTCAGCATACACCAGATGAACGGTTGCCCAGCGTAGGACGCCGTGCGGACGTACTGAGGGAACTGTTCCGATTGCAAGTCCAACACCAGCATCCGCCCGACCGGAACGGCCGTCAGGAAGGATCGTATAGCGCGGGAGCTCCAGAAAGGGTTCTTTACAAACATCCAACCCTGCAGTAACCAAACCGCAGCTGGGTCAACCTTCGTCATGGTACTGAAGATCGCCGAAGCCACGCTGGACAAATACTTTCCGCTCGGCGAAGCGGGATCTATCTCGTTGAAAGGATCGCTGAAGTAGATATGATCGGATCCGTACACGTCAACCATCCGTTGCAGGAATCGTGTTCCGATTTCGACGAAAAGTGGCTCCGTCGGCTCGAGAAACAACGGGCTGGCGTACTGCGGAGGGAAGTTGTTCCACACGGACACATTTGCGAACGTAACGTTCGGATAGAGGGCGCGGAATTGCACCGGTAGGTGGCCGGCAAACGCTGGTAGTGCCAGAGCCATTCCGAGCCGCCGCATCTCGTAGACTACGCGCTGTTGCAAAGTGCGGCCAAAGTCAGCGAAAGACTTTGTTAGCGGCCCACCCCAGCCTCGGATGTTTCCCATGCGTTGCCAGGCGAAGAAACCCGGCCCGGACAGATGATTATCGATCTGTGGCTTGGTCAGATTGTACTTAAGGAACACCTCCGTCCAGATGTCTTCCTGAAATGGTGCCAGGCTTAGCGTAATGCCCTGCAGCGCCATCCAGTCGATGTGCCGACGCCATTGACTCCATCGCCACCAGGTGAACGAATACGACCAGGTGCACACGTTCTGATAGTAAACGATACTACAAAAGAGTGAAGCAAAAAGGTTAGTATAGATGTTGGGCTTGTGCGACCCAACGGCCAACTTACCTACTCGGTGCAATGATAGATACGTTAATCGCTGGCAACGGATTGGGTAGTTGCAGTTGGGAGCCTTCCCAGGCCACCAGGCAGCCGCAAAAGTTCCGCAGATAGTGGTAAAATGCTTTCGTGGCGGCAACTCCGCTTGATGCCCGGATTTCTACCGGTTGATCGACTGCATTACCTTTAAAAATCTACAAAACAGATATCCGGCCAGTGCCCTCTCAAACGGACGGATGGTTATCAAGATTATGACTCACCTGAAACGAATTCCTTTCCATCGAACTTTCGACAGTCACGTGAAACTGTTTTGCCTGTTCCTCGGGAATCAGCCGGCCAATGACTTCCAGCGCTGCCTGCCGTTGCATCTCCTCCGAACTGCGGGGTCGCACGTGTTGCAAAATGTGTGCATTATGCTGCTGTAATCGATGTGCATATCCTTCAAATACAAACGTTCCTAAAAGTAACCAAATAGCAAGCGAAGCCATCTCGTCGTTGCGGACACAATGTGCTTTGGCCCAGCTTCAGATCACAACTGAAACGATTCAATCAGCTTCCTTCAGGGCCAGATTAACCTTTTGTATTCGTTCCTTCCCTCTTTCCCTTTGGACCTCACGTTTGTAAACAAGCATCTGGCGATAAGAGCACAATTGGGGTAAAATATGACTACCAAACAAGCAGCTTCCAATGCTTCCCCAAAATGGGGAATGTTTTTTTCTACTGCAATTCGTGTGGGGCCAAAAAAACAGGCGGAAAAAATCCTGCAATGGCCACAAATGAATATTTTTTGGGTCTGTGTTTATTAAACAGACGAGTTTTTAATTTTTGAAATTGTTTTACCCACAATTTTGCTTTTTTTTAAATGTTTTGTAGCTAAAATGCAGCTTCATTTACTAATTATTCAAAAATAATTCATGTACTAAATAGCATGTTTCAAAAGTTTCCCAAGAACCAAACCCGGATTTATGCTCCGAGAGGTGGAGTTTAACTCCGATCCAATCCGGATCGGAACTGATGATCCCACCATTACGGTAACCAAGGTTACTTTACACTTATCCGACTATCACATCTAGTGTGTAGTAACCTTGCGTCGCGATTTTGTGTGCCGACTAGTGTTGGGAAAATCGATTACCGATTGGGATCCAATCTTTCGATTCAAATCCATTTGGAAATCCGGATCTCCGAATCCGAATCCCAATCCGTCATATGATTGATAAGATCATCAGTCGTTTCGTTTCCGTTTCTTAAAACGGTCCGCATTCGAAACTTTAAAAACCATATTTAACGGCGGAGCTGGAGTTTAATTCCGATCCATTCTGCTGTTCCCATCATTAGCTGATTGCGTCGTGGTGGCGGTTTTGTTTTGCGCTCGACGAGCGCGTGCGAGCTCCAACGACGCGATGTGGGGCTACCAGTTGCGTTTAAATCGCGCACGAGTGCGGTCGTGTTTCCGATAGCATCAGAATAAGGTGAGCTCCCCTGCTTGTGAAAAGTTAAGTTGGAATCTTGCAAAGATTCCGTGAAATATCTTTCGAAAAAAAACCAAACACGCGTAAGCAACAAGCAAACCACGTGTGTGAACCAGTGTGTGCAGTAGGAAATGTCGTAAATTTGAAATCTTTGACTAATGAAAACAATATTCAATGCAAAACCGTGTGTTGGAGTAGGTGTTTCGGGAACACGCTTCGGTTGTGTTCGAAAACAGTATCCCCAATTGAGTTGTGTTGCGTTTCTCAAACCAGCAAATTGATAAAGTTAAAGTGGGCGTTTGCTTTGAGAGGTTGTTTGTTATTGTGTTATTTCTGTCGTCTCGAGCGAACACTGAGGCCGTGTGTTTTGTTTTCCCGATGCGTGAATGTAATTTTCCTCTCCTTTTCCCAATTCGCTCGGATTGTGCTGATGGTATCATTTTTTTTAAGAAGTCGCACACACGACAAAGATTTGTTTATCTCAGAGTTTAGGTACTTTTCGCTTGAGTTATTTGCAACAAACTGTGTCGTGTTCTTTGCTGTTCATTTTAACTTTTTACCTTCATTTCTTCTGAATTTGAATTAAGCCAATTTTTAAATAAATATTCTCTCTCGCGTGTCGTTCCGCATTCAGCTTCGCTAGCAGCAACCGACGCTCCGAATTTTCATCAATTTCACCCCTTTTTCGTGCAAAGTGCGTGCTCGTTCGTGTGGTCGTGTGTCACCGGATGGTACTGAAATCATCATCTTTGAAACCGTAAACGGATCGTGTTCTTTACATCATCGCCGGACGGTGGCGATTGGCCGATTTTCTCGTCGACTTTTATGACACTGGTGGAAACTAAAAATAAATTTATCCGAAATATTCGACGCTGAAAAGCCGCAGTTCGTCATCGCCGCCCCCCCCCCCCGTGGCCGGTCGCTTCGAAAAGGATCACATCGTTTCGCTTGAGTAACTACCCTGGAAGGCAGTGAGAACAGCTATTAAAGGTAAGGATGTGAGCCTCATTGGGCCTCCTATCCCCTTATCACCCTCCCTAGGAATATCTTAAAATTTACAACTTTTATCCTCCTGGCACCGTTCTGGAGATGAACTCGTTTATTTGTTCAAAGTATCTGGCACATATTTGATGTCGATCGGGGGGAGGGAAAACTGTGGCAATTAAAACGATCGCCCGTTAGATCCCGTGCTAGTGCCAACATTTTTCGCCCATAAAATTATTGTTGATTCTGGCAGTAACGAATGTTTGAACGCTTCGAACTCACCCCCCCTCGACGTCATTCGATTAAACATAAAATTCTCCATTCTCCAAATACCCAACGCCCGGATGATGGTGTCTTGGGAAAATTTTTAAATTGCGTGATTTGAGATGCCCGGCAGGTCCGCACTTTCTTCGCCGCTTGTCCGACGTTTGACAGGATTGAGTGAAAAAGTTAAAAAAACGAAAAGAAGCGCGTGATTCTCGTATGTCGTAATAGGTCCCTTTTGGATGATTGTCTCTACATGAAATCATCACCCAAAAGCGTACGAATGGGAATGTTTGCCTATCGCTGTAGGTACAGAATACATCACCATGCAGCGTGTTCAGTGCGGAACTTCGAGGAAATACAATGTTTTCCAAAGCCTACGCCCCCAAGGGCGGCCTCTCGGGTGGCATGCGAGGAGGGGTGCGTTATGGTGGCGAGCGGCCGGGTTTTTGGCCGTAGGTTTTGTCTGTTTATTTACGATTATTCTGACCCGCCCAGCATCAAGGTCAGCGTGGTGTGCGTGTGTGCTTTTACGACCATCATCTGAACGGGTTCGTCCCGAGGACGCCTGGCCACTGTCATCGGGTGTCTCTCGATATGCCTCTCGACACACCGCTCCCCGCTCCGGTGTATGACATCAGCATGGCTACCAAGATCGGCCATTGTTTACTATCAGATGACTTAATACACGCACCGCTGTCATAGTAACCGGCAGCAAACCATTTGGTTGTCAAAAAATTCGACCACTCGTCCGCATCGTGGGGATGCTGCTCGTGTGGGGTTTTATTTCTCGAGCGGCACCTTAAACCCGGGGGAGGTCAATTGGCCTATCGTCGAACGTCGAAACCGTGACATCAAGCGCCCACATGAGAAGACACCACAGGTCTAGTTGGCAATCGAAGGAAGGCTTTTTAGTCGGTTTTGTATTTAACTTTAAAATCACACGATACGATAAAACTACAACGGCATTTTAATTAAATTTTTCGTGTTCCGTTGTATGCTTTGTTAACCAGTTTATGTTCAGTAATAAATGACTTTACACAATGCCCCATTTTCGTCTCCTTTTTTAGAAGAGAATTTCCCAAATAAGGTCGGTACTGGTACCTTATTTGGCAAAAACAATGCACAAACCTGTTCTCTGCGATTTCTTTTCCAGGCCGACTTCCGTCGAAAACCAGTGGCCTCCACCGGGGGAAAGGGCTTGGTAGGTCAAAAATTGGGTGGTAGGACTTCAAATTTGTGGAACCAAGAAGGTTCCGTACCTTCGTGAACCGTGTATCTTCGAAAGATTACCACCAAGAAGTCGTTCGAGGTCAGACGGGCTCACAGTTTGACATTTTTCGGAACGCCAAATTATCATACAATAAATTAAAGCCATCCTCCGGAACGGCCCTTTTTTTTGTACTTGCTACCTCGTTGCGCCGAAATGCAAATGAAGTTATTGCCGAGGGGGTAGGTTTGTTTGTTCCGTTTACTTTGGTTCATTTCGCCGGGAGGGTCGTCAGTCGAGGGTCATCAGTTCGCGAGGGCTGCTTTTGCTGATAGGCGGCAACAGGGAGGAGAGATGAATGGACGAATTTTTCCACATCGGAGACTGAGGCCTACGCGGTGTAAGCGTATCGATTAATCGATGTGTCGTCGCGGCGGTTAACTGTTTGCAAACAACGTTTCGGTGAGCTCCTCGAGACCTGCCTCGATCGACACACGTTGCACTTGAATAACCCGGAATTCCCACCACATGCATGATGGGGTAAGTAGAGGGGGGGGAAGGAATGTCCTCAACCTAGAGGAGGAGGACGTGAGTAAATGCTTCATCCCTCATGTGAAAGCGGTTTTTCTTTTACCTGTCGGATAATTGAAGTCTTTCAGAGAAGACTTTAAAGACTCTGCACGATTATCTTGAAATCTTGGAAAAGTTCAGTGAAAATTCAGTGAATGTTTCAATCTTGTTTAATTCTTCCTTCTGTGTTATGTGTAACAAAATATATGACGCAAGAAAGATTTATGGAGTCTAACCCAAGACATACGGTTTAAGAGCATCTTTTGTTTTTTTGTGTGATGTATTTGTAACAATTCTTTTGATATTGTCAATGACTGAAATCAGCTCTTTGACGTTGAGGATGGCCGCGATAACAATCGCAACGGCAATGATCTTTTCTTCGGAAGCCTCATGCGGTGGTTAAACCCGTTCTGTTTTCTCTTCCACGGGCTTTCTCGGGATTGCACTGCCTTCCTTAATGTGTCACCCGTCGTCACCGATCGACGCACTCGTTGCGAAATGTCAGGCAAGATTGGCAGCGGGACCGCGGGATGTATGATTTACTGGCGCCATTCACCCGTGCCAAATATGGTATTGCGTCCGCAAGCGATTCCGCAGGACTACATTCTCGATCTCTCGGGATATCGCGGCATCTGCTATGATGAAGCCACAGACAACCCCAATGCCAAACAGAGAGGAAACAGAGGGAAGGGAAAACGGGATATCTGATGGACCAGGAATACTGATGGAATTGTGTCCCTGTGTTGATCAAATCGTTGGCGGTTGCCTGTTTGATGATCCAGCTCCAGTGGGAAATTCGATTATCGATTCGAATGGCTTCTGCTCTACGGAAGGTTCGGGACGACATCCACCTTTGGTAGCGTTCATATTTTTTAAGAGTTTTTGTATAATACTGCATCACAGAAATATCTGATTTGGTTTTGTAAATGTAATAATAATGCACAAATAATCTGTCATCTGCGATTGTCCCATTGCATAAATATCTCTCATAGAGTTCGTGCCCTCGTAGGATGTTTCTCTTATCATAGATCAAGCGGCTGCTACAGTGGCACAGTATGCTCGTGTCGTGTTAGTAAAACAAAACACCAACATTGACCTCGCGAATCCATATGTTCCCAGCCAAGGGTACAACGAACAGAAGGAGATGGCGTCGATAGGACACGACTTGGTTGAACGTGCGCCAGAATCGCTACCATCCGTTGGCACGTCCAAAGCGAAGTCCTAAGTTCGTGATCGTGCACCATTTTCCGCTTCCATTCCAACACATTGTCTTAGCACTTTGTGTGTTCCCTATGGTGGAAAGTCATAAGCAACAGTAAACCAACGGACAGAGAAGTATGCAATCGGAATCCCTTCGTTGGCGTGACTTCTAAGGCAGAGGAACTCTTATGAGTTCGTTAAGAACTTACTCATCGAAAGGAAGGTTGCAAAAGGTTCGGCCGGGAGTAAAATTTCCACGTCCCAGGGGTGAGAAGCGATACGTGAAAGGGTGCTTTTATAAATAATCAAACAACCAGCGGAATGTTTCCCATCATCATCATCATCATCGATCGCTATCGGGGTGGGGATTCTTAGTGTCGTGCCGCTGTCAAGGTTCAGCTAATCCTTATAGACATTTTCCACCCCAAGATCGAAGCTGTGCGAAACCAAAACAAAACAAAAAAGGCCACTTTACATCCAAGACCTGGCTAATCCCCTCGACGCTTTAAACGATCGTTAATGAGTTGATCGTTGGGTTGAGAATCGGCTCACGAGCGAGACTCTCAAGCGAAGAAAATTATCGTCGCTCCGTGATCGTCTCGCGTGTCTTTTGGGGGTATTTAATTTTTCGACCCCATTTCATTTCTCTCTCCACTTCCGCCCCCTTCCTTCCTGCCCGACCGACGAACGTGTGCGAATGCGTAATTAATTGAGCCGATAATTGAGTTTAAGTATCGCGCGCCGGGGTCGGGTCGGGGCTGGTGTTTGGCATGGAATCATCGGCAAAGATGATGATTGAAATTGATTGCCATCTAATGGCGGCAGGAAGAGGGAAATTGTAGTGATTGCACCGAAGCCGGAGCAGTAGTGGAGAAAGCTGCGATTATGTTTGCTCCAATCGACGATTCCGCGTTCTGATGATGAATGAGTTATTTACTCATTTTCGGCATCGATTGTTACATGTTTAAACAGAATTTGCTAGTGTGTGAAACAGAATGACGCTTCTTGGGAAAATACAACTTGAAGGCATAATAAACTCGAAATGGAAAAATCTGTATTCTGTTGCTATTTCCTCCTGCTTCACGCTGGAAGCACTTACAGCAGTGAGTCACGCCTGACTCACATTAACGAGATGGGAGCCAAAAGATATTATGCCATCATTCGGGCCCCATGGCTTTGCCCTTTTCGCCCCCTTCTCGGGAGTGGGCTTCAAGTATCACGTCATTCGAAGCCGAGCCACAGTTCGGCCAACGCTATTTATTTACCACGGTCCAGGGTTCCAGGCAGGCAGGAACCAACGGATGGTGAAGTCCATCGTATGAATCATTTGGCAACACTGACCTCGAGCCCGTGGCACGCGAACTCCAGTCGCTAGACAGAGTGTCGCGGTCTCCATCGGAATGCCCCGGCCGTTGTCTTGAGCGGTGGATTTACATTTTCCGAAGTGCATCGGACGGGGAGGACGAGAACGAGAACACGACGCGTAATGAAATTATAATGGCGCATGCAACCAACCACTCTGGACCCTGGAGAATTTCCCGGGAGTTGGTACGTAACCCAAGGTCGTTTCACTTCGTTTAATTGGTGCAATCGGAAACTTCGCTCACCCTGACCTCGGCTGGCGTCACCGTGTGTGTGTGTATTGGGTGGTGAATGTAGATTTTTCCAATTCCAACATCAATATGATACTCATCTGCACCTCGCGGGGTCCGATGGAACGGTGCCAGCACGAAACTGGGGTGATGTCACCACCATCATTCGGACCCGTTGTTAGCGCCGACCGACGTTGGACAGGGTAGACCAGAGAGATTTATATCTGATGTTTTTCTATTTTTCACATTTACTTTCCACTGTAGCTCCGTAAGGGAAACGGGTACGGAGAGGGAAGACCGCACCGGGAACAAATACACACACGCCAGGTTGTGTTACTGTACGTAGATCAATATTTTTTACCCCGTGGATGAACACAGGTTGCTTTGATGATTTTAAATTCAGCCTTGTCTTGCGGCGAAAGGACGGGTTCGAAATATGAACACGTGTTTTTGAGGTGGTAAAAGATGACGCGCACTTTGAAAATAGAACGAAGACTTTCCTCAACGTCAATTGCAAATAGAATAATGGGTGTTGTTTTGATAGACTTATTCGATTTCTTCTTAGATACTTTTTACATGTTATTTTACTGTAACTAATTGGTTTGAAAACGAACTATAAAAGTTCTTTCCATTTTAGGCGAAGGGCATATCACTATAAAGTGCGCATGAATAGATATCATTTCGTATCCAACTCAACGTGCTTGCCTTAATTTATTTCTTCTCATTTTTTTCAACGAGTTATGATATCTTAGTTATAAAGCGGTTTTATCCCATTAGAATTCCTCCTCCATGCTAGCAATTTAGTGTTCTTTTGATGGGAGGAGGGGGAGCAAACGGATTTGTTTTCGTACGCGAACAAGCCAACATTGGATGGGTGGGCCCCTCTTTTGGGGTAGTCGTAATTGATCGAAACAATTAACAACAATTTTGTTAATTGGGGATACGTTAGAGTGATACACCGAAAATCAAATAGGCTCAATCGAGCTACGGCTAATGAATTTCAAGCAGTGTTTCTGTTCTTTAGCCGTGAAGCATCGTGAGCAGATTCGTATCGGAGACGACGCGTGAAAAAAGACCAATGAATAATGCATCGGCATTTGGGTGAAGCAAGTACCACGTGCCCGCCTGAACCACCGGAAAACGGCTGGGCTCGCGGAGTAACCGGCCGACTCTAGGTTTCAAGCAGCACAAGATTGTTTACGATATGGTTAAGCTAAACATCATCACTTTTTCCCGCCCAAACATCCCAAAACGCGAGCTCTGGCGTGGCCCATTTAGGGAAGTTGAAAGCCTCGACGCGACAAGACGGTCTCGAAAACGGTGTCAGTTGGTGTTTTGGTACGCTTTTCTTCGGTTTTCCCCCCGGTTGGTGTCTAATTTCCTCACCGTAGATTCGGATCGCCCAAGGGGTGCTGAAAGTCTCGCAGCATTGTGTAAAGTTTGGTCTGAGTCCCGGATGTGGCCTGCTGGACAGTCGTCTGCCGGTAGCCTTTGAACGACGTAATCTTCCAAATTTTTGTTTAGTTTTGTTTATTTCCTCCGGTTCCGCTTCCTGCCGCCGGGCAGAAGAGATAAACATTCCGGGCAAGCGGAAACGCCTACCAATCGCTGTCTACCTTCCTTCATCTGGTTGTCGTAAATCCCAAAGTCTCCCAACGATGGGAAGATGCCAGCCCTCAGGTTACATGAATGGGTGGTTTTGTTTTGAAATGTGTATCGCGTTGCGGTCAGTGTTTTTTTGCTGATTTATGCGTCGGAATGCGTCGCGAGAAAAATTCCCCACCTTCCTACCAGGAGCTCAGTTTTCCCAGCGGCACCATTTTCATTTGTGATAGCGTACGTAGCTTACGGTGACGTAGCAGATGTCTTCGCTGCATATAGCAACTTTCCCTCACATCGTGGTAGTGAAAAGTACGATTTCCTATTGACTGTCGAAGGGTGGCAAAGGGGCGAGAAAAGGGAGAATTAGGTCATCCACCAGCTAGGATGACGCCATTTTTGCCCACTCCTTGTTGCAATGCCAGAATCCGCGAATACCAGTAGAAAAACAAGGATGGAGTCGCACGATTGAGATAGAGAGTGCGTAGTTGACGTTTGTCTTTTCTATTTCCATCCCTCGGGGGATGCCACAGTCAGCATCTCTCGGGAGTGTCACGTTGTGTCGAAGGTCAAATCGACTGGTAAGGATGACATACTTCTTAACCTCTGTGTGTGTGCGTCTGTGTCCTTCATTGTTCTCACACTTGAAAAAATCAACCTTTCTCAATAGATTCAAGTTCATTCGTTTTTATCCGGTCAGTATTAATCGATGAGATTATCGTTACATCATCGGTTAACGATGAAGGTTAAGGTGTTCTCGATCAAAGAAGGCGTTAAATGGTTAACAGATGAAAAATGACCATCTCCCACGTTACAAGAAATTTTTGATTGAAAAATAACAAAATCTTGATGATTTCAGAAGCAAAACGAAAACTGTAAGATTATTTCAAGTGTTCTTACACAAATAGAACTGCAAGCTATTTTGTTGCGGCAACAAATGTTTTCCGCCAAAACGATGCCCACAACTCGAACTTCACTCGTCGTCGCAGCTGTTTGGCATAAATTCGTCCCACGTACGGTCGCCCTCCGGGGTGACTAATTGCTTCCAAATGTGGCTCCTGCAACGGCCTATCCTCATGGCAAGACGCAAGTTTTGCACACCGACCGGATCATTTGCATTAATAAACGATACGAATGCGACGTGGGCCGGTATGTGCATCGTGTCATTCTGCCTTCAATTAGACTGCCCCAAAGAGGAGGGTGGGCTTACTTGCGCGATCGACCTTAACCTGGACCTCCAACACTCCTGGACAGGTGAGACATTAGATGGCAGCTCCTTGGGAAAGAAAGGGAATCTGATTGCTAGCGCAATCCAGAATAGATAAAACAATCGATCGTGTAATACGATCCGCGATTGGCGGGAGGAGGGTTTGAATATTTTAATAAGCGAGCTGTCAAAATGAAATAATTTGTGGACCCTACACGTCTTTGGGCCTTGTGTGAAATAAAATTCTCGTAGGGCTGGTCGTAATCGGAAACCACTGCTCGCACGATTTAAACGCTCCTGTCACAGACGTCTAGCTCGGGACAGGTCGGTTATCGCTGACACCATCTTGAAACGGCCATTTGGTTTCGCTTGGGGGGCGTATGCCTTGACCAATTAAACCAACCACCGAACTTGTTACGAGCCAAAAGCGACAAACGCTCATGCGAACCAAGCAGTTGGATTTGCGTAACGGAATCTGTTAATCAGTAGATGATAGAATTATGGGTGCGTGGCGTACGGTTAAAAAGAACGCAAACATAGCTGGAAGCTCCAGAAGTTCGCGATTGGTGCTCGTGTGTTTGTGTTTAATCAATTATCATGCAACATTCGAGGGCGCACGCGAAACGGAAAAGCAGCCACCTTTTAGGCTTTAATTGATGCCGACCTGAGACACGGCTAAGAGGGCAAAAACAACGCGCCCCGTTATCTCTCTCTCTCTATGGACACGAAACCAACACGATTCTGGGGGGATGGAATGGAAGTTCACATGCGTTTTATGTTACTTTTTCGGCTGAGCGCAGCGCCTCAACTCTTCCTTGGCGCTCCTTTCACTTTAATGTTTATTTGATCACGTGACCTGTCCCACCGCGAAACATCACTCGAGGCCATATTTTGCCGTCACTTAAGCTTTTCCTTCCCTTCCCGAGCGAGGGAGATTTGCGCCCCTAACTGTTTCGAAAAAAGCTCCACGACGACGCGGGGAGTGTGTGTGAGCTTCCCTACCGCCAACGAAAAGAGCGGACCAAGTTATGCTTTAACGGGAACATTCAAACGGAATGATCGTAAATCATGCGCGAGCGCGTGTCGTGCGTGAGGGAGGTTCGGGTTGTTGTTTTTTTTTTGCTTCCCTCCTTCGATTCAACACTAAGCAAGCCGAGTACTTTTTCCCTACCCCGTTTTTTCCAGAGGTTCACTGTCATTAAATTTGGAATTGTGGACGCATGCCCCCGGAAGCGGCGAGCATAGGTTTTGGAGATTTTTCCAACCATGTTTTCCATTGCCCCTTGTTGCGGCTTTCTCCCGCTGCGCGAGAAAGAACGAGCGAGAACTGTACGAGGCGTTGTAAATTGGAGCAGCTACCCGGCCCGAAACAAGACACACCCTTCACAAAACGGATTAAACGATGCTATCTGTGGTGGAGAGCACACATATTTTCGCCTCAACTTCATTTGAGCGCGCTGAACTATTTCGTTCGGGGTGGGGTTTTGTGTTGAGTTTTGGAAAATTTGGAACCTTCCACGTCGAGGTTGAGTTGTTGAAATGAGTTTAACCAGATCGGAGGAAAGTCACCCTTCTGCACGGTTGAGGGCGGAATGCAGCATCAAATTAACCAACTGCGCTTTTCCCTTTTTTTCTCGCTTCGGTGACAGAATCGCAATTGAAAAGAAACGCTCTGACGGGTTGGGGGTTGCTCGAGCTGTTAAGATAATTATTATTTTGTGATATAGAATGCGAGGAAAACGGTTAATCTGTTCTTCGTAAACCCAACATTATGTTGACGGGGGCCCCCGTCGAAGTGTCTTAATGTTGTTCTATGCGCAACGAGGCGAAACATCCCACAATCTCGTCGATTTTTTCGACACGCTTCTGTCTCTCTAGTCGTGGGGGTGGGAAGTGTAGGCCTGGAGTGCCAAGGGCTCTTGTTGGGTGTGAAACTGTTGCGTTAGGATTTAATAATCGAGCTCCCACATGCAGCTGGCGTGACCTGTGCTTCGGAGGCCACAATTTAGCGTGCTCTTGTGCAGCAAAGTGCATCATCAGAAACACCTAGGCTACGAGGTATTTTAGAACCCAAGAAGTTTGATGGTTTAAAAGATGCATATATAACCTTGTCTTTAAAGTCGAGCTGATATTGCTCAGGATTTGAGACAGTAATTTTGTTTATTTGTTTCTGTTTTGCGAATCATCTTCAATTTTTGATTGTGGCATTCTTTTGAGGTGTAATTAATTACTTTTATGATTGGAATTGAAATAACTAATGACAGATAAGAAACGTTCAAAGTTTCAACAAAATTACCGAGAAGGCATATGCAAATTTAAAATTCAAAATTCCATATTGCTGATGGAATGATTCTTCTAAACATACTAAAACCGTCGACACTGTACATTTTGTTAGAGTTGCACAAAATTGGAAAACAAATAAAATGGTTAACCACAATGGCTCGATACCCTCATCTTGGTAAACACCGCTTGTTTGCATCACGTTTTCTGCGAAGCCCCGAAAAGAACCGCACGGCAAACAACATTTAATCAACAAAGTAGGCTCGCTAGAACCAAACGGCTCGAGGAATGTTCATATGATCATCCCATATGATAGGTATGGTACACGACGACCCGCTTGTTGATTGGCCGGTTCGCCGGTCATCCGGTCGCCTCCGGACGCCTTCGCCCACACCTGAAACGTTGCTGTTTTCGGCATCATTTCGGCATCGAGCATTCCAGAAGAGAGCTGTACCGAATCCCCCTACCGAGGGTTTTTTTATTTCGGAGGGAGTCCTCTAAGTTTGTCATAATTCATGCGCAACCTTCGCACACACAAGAGTGTTAAACTCGCGCAACATCGAAGCATGCTAAGATGATGATCATCATCGCTTTACAGAACCAAAGTAACGTTGTTTTTTTTATTTCGCCCACCGCTTTTCCTTCTTGCGTCGACCTCCTTTTTATTTTCTGTTGACAGTAGGTTTATTATGTGCGTTCTTTCGGGATGGTCGACGGCGTGAGTTGCCGTTTCCTTTTTTTATTGTTTGGGTCCATTTTGCAATTCGCAATCTTTTGCAAGTGAAAGATCTCGACGGAGGGAGGGAGACTGGCGATGGGGTGGACGAATTTGTGCATAAATAGCCACTAAGTGCTCCTGAATGGCGACGAACGAGCAATCTCGCTCGTTCCCGTACTCTTGTCGTTCGCTTAATCACAAGGAAGTGAGCTCGTCCACGCTTGATCGCTTAACGCAACGTCCTAATCGCGTTGGAGATAGTGGGGATCTCGGTGGGAGGTGAAGCTCCACAACTGGGCCACCTCCAAGGAAAGCTGGACAAGTGATTGGCAAACAAAGTGCTCTGATGATTGCACGCGGGATTGAACGGTGAACGCGAGAATCTCCCCCAATCCCTTAAGCCGTCCAAACCCTAGACCGGTTCCGAACATATCAGCTTCGGCGGATCATCGTCAGCTGCCGTTGGTCGCGTAAAAGGTTCATTAATAACTTCGTTTTGGTCTCCGCTAGACGGAGTGACGCAGGTCGAAGAACCCTGGAGTACCCCCTCAGGCATCTGAAGTTAACACCATCTGTCAACGCCATGCATAATTCCGCCCGACACCCTCGAATGTCGCTTTTTTTAATGTTTGCCGCACACAACCTCCATTTCCCGTCATCCACTCAAGGGCAGAAACCTACCCCACGTGGGTCAACATCACACACATGACTCCGTTGGACATTTATTAATTTGAAATTTATTCAAATCCGCTTGGCTACGGTTTGGTGCGTCCTCGCGATGGAGGAAAAGGCCTCGAAGAGGGGATGGCTGCTAATCTAGTCCGTTAGTTTGGAGGCTTCCTGTCTTCATTTGCTTATCAGCACCATCGACATTATCACACGGAAAGCAGCCATTCGAAAAACTATGCCACACGCACGTAGAGTTGGAAACGCATGTTGGTTCCGAAACGGAACAACTTCATCTTTGGTCAAATCGATCATATAGCGGCTAGTTTTTGTGGGATGTTATTCCCGCAATGTTGTTTGTAAAATCATAAAACATCGAATCGACCATAGATGGATGCACCCGGCATTGTTATCAATTTTTTGGCGGTCAAGTCGAAACCCGATTCCCGGAAAGTTTCAACATCGTTGAAGTCTCAGAGAGGTGAAGCTGTGTTGCTTATCTCGTTTGATGATGAACAAACAAAAAATCACTCTTTATTGAGAACGATCTACCGAGGAAATTGCAAGGGAAATGACTTTCAACTGAAAGTACCAGACTGCGATTCTTGGAACGCAGTGTTCATGTTTATATACCCAACAATTGATTATGCTTCTCATAATTCACATTAACAGTATTATTCACCGTTTTGTGAATCAAGTCAAGAAGCCGCCCGACATGTAAAAAAAACGATTAACAGTGCATGAAATGTCGCCGTCACCCGTTCGGAAGAGAAGGGGAGGGAAGCTCGAAAGAGGCGGAAGATCAGTTATGTTTCGCATGCACATGAAGCCAACCCAGTGACCCACGTCCAACCTGGTGTTTGGGGGGGAGGGGGATTGGAGGACGGTTCCGAGAAACGGTCGTGCCACCGACACGACTTCCTATTTATAATTCCGCACGCTGTGTTCGATGATTATTTCGCGGCACCAAACGAAAAACCAAACAACGGAACAAGGGTTGCACAATCCCCCCCCGCCCCCCGCCCGAGGTTCGGCCTGTGAGTCAAAGCGAGTAAGTGCGCCTCGAAGCCGGTCATTTTGCGATCGGTTGCAGTTGCAGTGATGGCTACCCCTTTTTTTGTTACACGTTTGAGAAGAATGGAAAGATCCTTTTCGGATCGATCCTTACTAATCGGAGAGGGCGAGTGAAGGAAGGTCATGTGTGATGATAACGTTTGTTTCCCATACCCTCCTCGGTACACACGTCCACATGGTCAAATAAACCCCGATAAACCCTGAGAAGATCGAGTTTACTGTGCCAATCGCACGAGAACGTTTCTTAAAATAAAACCTAAACTTTACGATCGTCACTCGATGGAAAGACAAAAAGAGATAGAGAGAGAGAGAGAGAGCAAGCACGTATGTCGGATCGCGGTTCAGATTGGTGACTGTGGAGGGCAAGGGTCCCGGTGTCCGGTGACCATCGGATCGATGACATCATTCCTCCGCGGGGAACGATGATGCATACACGGTCCGTAGTAGATTTTCGAGAGAGTCGCGAAAGCGACAGACACCAGCTTAGGAAGGCGAGAAAACCCATTCGAGATCGAAGACGGGGGGACCAGATGATGAGGCTGGCGAAACACGGAAGAAGGAAGGCTCGAGTAAGATCAAGACGTAGCCGAGCTGGGATCGCATTTGTTGTCAGTCGATCGCCAAAAGTTTTCGCGCGAATGCTGTGTTGTGCAAATTTTCGAAGAACACCTCCTTTTTTTCTTTTACCAATACCAATGCAAGGGGTTTGTCTGCTTTGTTATCGCTTTCTGGAAGGAAAGGTCCCTTTGGGGCAAAAAGTTTATGATTTATGGAGGTCCCCCACGCTGCACCCAAAGAGAGGTCTGTTATTCTCTAAATGCCGTTCGGTCCATGGAGGATTTCGCGAGAATTGTCATAACATTTAAAGGTTATCCTCATCCATGGGAAGGTTTTCAAATGCAACCATTTCTTATACTTTTGGAGGAACCATGGAGGGATGTATTGGGAGATGTGAGGCTGGGAGCTACGCCACTTCTGAAAGTTTTGGCTCTGAATAATTGGCTCAAAAATAGAGTCTTCTAAAATGTGGAATTTAAGGATTATGGATTGGGTATTATAACATTGGCATGTTCTGCATCGTAGACATAACTCACGAGACATTCAACACTTGACATGCACCGCTCTTCTGTAGCCGTATAACTAAATTTCCTACCAGAGAGTCGACCTATACACCGTTGTCGCATCCGGGCACGCAGTCCCCCCCGAGCACCAAAACCGGCGTCGGCGGCTCCAAATAAGCCGACCGGGCTTACGCTGACCTCGCGGGTTGTAGAGGTTTTTGGAGCTGTTGCTGCGCTCGTAAAACAAAACATCGGTTGCACTTCATCGGATCGACACCCATCCGCCTCGAAAGAACACGCTCCGTTATGGTCCACGGAGGTCATAAATTATTGACGACTCTCTCGTCTTGAGCCGGCAGAACAGAACATTCACCGTATGTTTTGCTTTTTCCACCGGCGGAAACGACCGTTGCCCATTTTTCCCTTCCGCCTGCCAAAGGCAAAACCTTCGGACAAAGAACGGTTTGGAAGGTGATTTTTATGTTTTAGAGAGGAACTGAAATAAACTTTGAATGCACACACACATTTCACCTCGAGTGGTCAGTCGGAGGGTCCAAAATCCGTGAAGTCATTTATATGCTGGCAAGCAGTTGGCAGTGTACATCACCTTCACCGAAGCTGCACTCACTCCCGCGTGTCGGAATGATTCATTCCAAGCCATGAGTCTTCCATTGACACGACTCATCATTGTATGGTAATTTCGATAAAGAAAGTCCCTTCTCGGACATTTCTTGGTCTCAAGAAAAAAAAACCGGTCAGAATGAACTCATACATTTGCCGCATGTTCCAAAACGATGGCGAACTGAACATGCCCTCATCTTGATGATCGCGTAATGTGGGGAGGTGCGAACCGGTGACAAGGAAAAAGGTGATGTAATTCAACTCGTGGGAGAATGATGACGGTCATTTCTTACAACAAACCCTGCCCAGCAGGTTTTTCGTGATGCATTCGATTCCCTGTCGTTCCCTGAGCTCCAGGCAAAGCTACAAGACTTATCTGGTTCAAGGTATCGAAAAAAAAGAAGCTACCACTTTCTACGTGACTGCATCTAAATCCATTAGCTCCGTAAACATGGCGTGTATTTAGTGGATTAAAACACACAAATACAGACTGCCGGTCGCCGTTGGGATTTTAAACTGTTACACTGCTCGGTCGGGGAAATTCTTGTCCCATTTGTTTCCCTTTAGCTTTACGCCTTGTTTCCAGAAGAGTAGCTCTGGAACTGTGGATCGGTTGGCGACGATCAATCTGCATAAGGGCCTGTTGGTACCGTACCTCTGGCCGTATATGACCTGGTTCCCAATAGTCATAAAGTATCGAGTTCGTGAGCAATAAAAGTGGATTTTAGTGGAACATTGGAGACCTCTGCGGGAGGAGTGCGCAACGTTCCAGAACTCCCCCCCACCCCTCACACACGCTCCACCAACATTGCATTTCGAAAAGCGGAGCATAAACAGCATGAACTGAAACCCAACCCATCTCCGGGGTGTTCTGAGTTCTAAAAATGAAAACAAAAAAAAAGGCATGAAGAAGCCGCTCTCGTCGGCTCGGAGATCGTGCCGCACGGCTCGGTGAGTTGTAAACTCTAACGATAACCTTTTAGTCCGCGTCGATTTGCCTTATTTGATGGGCATTTATTGGTATTATTTTATACCAACGACTCCCCGGGGCAGTTTTCCATCCATTTCCCAGCCCTTCGGGGAGTGTCTCTCGAGCCGTAATTGATTGCTGTGTCACGTGACATCATTTACCGCAGGTTCCGCTTCGTCTCGGAAGAGGTGGAAGGTTAGTAAGTGAAGTAACCATATCTGCACTTCACCATCAGCTTCGTCATTTCACGATCCGATAGTCCGGGAAAAAAGAACGACTCACGGTTTTTTTTTCAGCACGATCATTCGTCGGCGAATGCCAATGATGGAAAGTGCATTTTCCGAAGTAGTACCAGTGCTTCAACCCGCGTTGCACCTGCAGGACGTGTAAATATTTACCTTTACTTCCCGTTCCGGCAGGTATAAAGTACGCAACAACTCGCGTGAAAGCCGTTGGCTTCCACTCGTTCGGGAGTTGTTTTTCCAAACAAACATAATGGCGCGGAGGAGCGCTAAAAAAGAACACCCTCCCGCTTCGGAAGTGTGTCACTGGTGGCATAAACAATCGCTTTTCTGTTTCGTCATCGTCAGCCGATGCTCTAACGAGCGAGGATTTATCGAAAATTGCATCATTACTCTGGCCATCGAACCGATCCACTTTTCGAGCACCAAGCCATCCCTTCCTACGTTTCCTCTTTTAAGTGTGAACACATTTGATAGCTGTGCAATCAATTTGATAGATTAAAGAAGAACTAGAATGCTCGCCATTTCCATTCAAGTGCATCTGCTTGACGTGCAATTTCCCTGGACCGACTATTAATAGGTGCGAGCTGACCCATTATCAACAGTATATCGACACCCCCTTCGGTTGTGTGAATCCACTTAAACACACACACTCAGAAACTCTGGTAGATCCTATGTTAAATACAAGATGATGGGATCTGCTTCACATCTCCGCCTCATTAGGCGCATTAAATTATGGATGTAAACGAGTAGACGCGTGGTTCAAGTGGCCGGATTGATCTATGGCGATGGTAGATTACAGGCTAATGTTCGGATTCTAAGTGGATTGAATATCACGTGCCAATGGTTTCGGTTGAAATACGACTACCATATAGCTTTAACTACAATTTCTTCCATGCTCTGAAAGGTGGCGCTTGAACGGGAATGAAATTCCCAGGGGCTCGGGGTGAACTAAATATAATATTTACTTATGTGGTTTTTCAGTTCGATTAACGACTAAAATTTCAAGTTTGAAGTCTACATACAACTAGATTAGTTGGAATGTTCTGACCATCTTCAGACAAGGGAGTATTCCCGGCGTTCTAAAAATATGCTTCAAAGTCGATGGTTCTTTTGTGTTACACAGAGTTTATACTCGATGTAACCTCTATAATCAACCCCCTCCTCACCTCCCCCCGGTCGCTTACAACAACAGTGAGCTTTTAAAAATATGAGCGTATAAACATATTTTCTAATTCTGCGACGGACTAATTGGGAGCATATGTCCGGCACGTTTCGTACCATCCTCGCGGAACGTATCGGTGTGCGGACAACAAAGTCAATCGATCGATCGCGCATTTTCCGGGTCGTGGGCGATGGGAATTAGTTCCAAATTTAAACTCCATTTGGCTCTACCTTTGCGGCTCGCCGTTAATCATTGTGGCCGTGATGGAACGCGTCGCCGTGCGTTATGTTTATGTGTTTTCTATATACCATTTGTGAAAACACACGAAAATTCACGCTACCACCTTCACCACCATCTCAGATGGCCGTGAGAATCTCCTGCTGCCCAGCATCTTGTGGATATGTGTATACGTGTGTGTGTGTGTATCCATCTCCGTGGTGTCCCTCTCGTAGACACCGTGTCCATTTGACCAGGGGCGTTTATTTTTATCCCCATCCGCAAGTGGCAGCTGTTCGGGGTACTCATCGAGACATCGTTTTTCCAACATCGGAATCGCACTACGGGAGAGAACCGAGCGGTGGGATATAGTTTTTGATTCTGTCACCTCATTTAAAAACGCTTCCAAATGGTTTTGGGGGTGTTAGTCCGAGAACTCATCGCTCTATGGAGTGGTTTTCCCGGTGACGAAAAATTCCATGTCAACGCTAAGGTCACCGTCCTGCGACGCCGTTGTCATCGCCTTGAGAGGAGTAGGAGGGACATCTGCTTACCCATTTTCCACTACTAAGTGCTACTAGGTCAAACATGTCAGGTGCCAACCGGAGCCCCGCCCTGGCCATTAACATACCGCAGAAGCGGTTCGCACTTCGTTCGAATTCCTTTCACGAATCCACAGTCGCCAAGCGCGGGACCGATGTTGTGTGAAAGTTATATTTTATTGATATTGTGATTTCCTTACGGTTTGTTTGTTTTCCTTTCCAGGAAGGGAAGGTATCGCCGCGCTATTTTACTACCGAAGGCAGGAAGGTGCGTTTTGCCGTTAGATTAACGCAGCCGAAGGGACGTGAAGACCGGGCAGATTCACTCACCGAAAGTGTCCTTTCGTCCAGGTGATGGAAATGGGTCGTCGGCTCGATCGATCCCTCCGACGTTAGTGAAGCTTACTTAGCGACCCCTTTGATTTCCAAGTTCACGAAGCGAACGATATTTGTTAGTGTTTAATTAAAAGAAAAGAAAAAACCGACACGCGAAGAGAAGGCGACACGGTAGGAAACCTATCCTGGACTAACAATCACGTCGACACGCGGGTGGTGGGAAAACCACGCCAATCTAGTCAGCCGAAATGGGTGCGCCACCTGCCAAGAAGCCGCTGGTCAACCGGAATCTAATATCCTTGAAAATTGTCCTCTTCCTGTTCTACGGTGGTAAGTGGGGTTTCAGGGTGGTTTCCCTAGAAGAGGGATTTTTTTCCAATTCCAGGAAAAGGAAGTATGATTAACGTTGTTCTATTTTTGTGCCTTTCATCTCACCTCCAGCACTAGGATGTCTCCATCCGTATCTGCAAAAGCACATGACCCTGACCGGGTTGAACTACTACGAGTCGCAGGTGATAACGCTCGTGGCTCCGCTGGTGGCAATTCTGGGACCTCTGATCATTGCCCCGCTGGTGGACAGGCTTGCAGGTCGCTCTGGAACGATGTTCGGTAAACGGCTACGTCTGCTGGCCGCCATCTGCATGATTCTCTCGGTGGTGCTCTATTCGGTGCTATTCTTTGCCGTGCCGAGGGTAGAGAGACAGGAATCGAGCCGATCGATGGTGAGCTTCGCGTGCGACTACGACGGTGCCATCATATTCCAGCAACGCTGCAGCGAGGAACGGACGTGCTATCAGTGGAAGCGCGAGAAGGTAGACCAGAGGACTGCCGTGCATTCCGAACGAACGTTGATGAACTAATGTTGATGTTTCCCTTTATGCAGATCGGACACCTTACGCTGACCAATTGCTCCTACACGTGCCAGAAACCGGTCGAGTTCGAGAACCTAAACCATCCGCACACCAAAGGGTTGGTGTTACCGTCCTCCACCGAGAGCTCCCTCGAGGACGAGGACTACGACGTCAGCGATGAGCCTCTGCCGGCACCGGAAAATCTGCTACAAGAACCGAAGGTCGAAGTGGACAAAACCCCCATTCCCGTGCCGCACATCTGCGAGCATAAGGGGGACGCGGAGCGGGAACTGTGCCACGCGTACACGTCCGCCTCAGCGTCGCTGAAGCTGTCCACGGTGTTGCGAAGTGCGGTGAATCAAGAAAACGAAACACACAGTGCCGAATGGTGCCGGTATCCGCTAGATGGGTTCTCCTGTGATATCCCCGAGAAGCAGATCATCTGGATGAAGCTGCTGACGCAATCGTCCAACTGTACGCCGAAGGTGGAGTGCGAGGTTCACGATCCGTACGACGACGAGAACAGTGTGCTATCCGAGAGCGTCTGCATGAGGGTAAGCTGGGGCAAGTTCTTGCAGTTTAGTCCTCGATCCTGAATGAGCCAGATTTAGGAATTATAACTTACTCTGGAAGCGCTTGTCTACACCCAAAGTACTGTGTAATGCATGCATTCTGGTGCTAAATCTATGCAGACAGCGACAATTCCGCTCCGAATGAATATTCTTTTTCAACTCTGTTGTTTCTTATTCCAGATCGTGGGCGATCCTGAGGCAACGTTCTGGTCGTATCTGGTGCTGCGATCCTTTGGCGATGCCTTCCTGCTGGCTGTTATAGTGCTCCTAAACGCCGCCACCATCATTGCGACTCGCGAAACATCCACCGGACGTGGTGACTTCGGACGGCAGATCGTATGGGGTGCCATCGGGTGGGGTGTGTCCTACTTTGCGCTCGCCTGGTTCCTCGAGACGTACTACGCGTACGTGGGGCTCACCCTGCTGGCCGCACTGGTGCTGCTCGTGTCGACCGGAATGCCTCTGACGCCGCCGGAAATGTGGTGGCACACGAAGTGCGGCATGGTGGCGATCCCGATGTCCGCCATTCGGCGCTACGGACCCGAGTCGGCCGGCCTATGTCTGGTGACGCTCGTCCTCGGCACGTTCTGGGCGGTGCTGGACAACTACGAGGGTGTGCTGGTGAAATCGTTCGATATCCACCCGTCGCCGTCCGATTACTACGGACAGGTTTGGAGCGCATTCGTCGTGCTCGGTGCACTTCTCGCCATACCGACGCTCTGGTACGCGGAGAATATCGTTGACTTCTGTGGCCACTCGAACATCCTCATCACCGCCATCACGACGTTCATCTTCCGCTTCGCCCTACTCGCCACAACCGACGTCGAGTGGTGGCGCGTGGTCATCGATTTCCTCTACCCAGTCACACTCGGTCTCACCTGGCTGACGATTGTGTTCTACATGCGCCACATTATGCCGCGCCGGCTCGTCACCACCGGTCAGGCACTTCCCGTAATCTTCCACTTCTGCCTGGGCCGCTGCCTTGGCGCCCTCATCGGCATGTGGACGAAGCTGGACCACCTGATCGTCACCTTCCAGGCACTGGCCATTGCCGCGTGCGTCATCTCGGCCGTTTACTTCCTGCTGTACCATCTCGTTCTAGCTCCACGATGCGCCGCCCGTCTCCAGCACGAACCGTCCGCCTCCGCCCTCAACATAACCGCTCCCGATTCGACGACTCACACCAACGGACAACAAGCTCCCCTTGCGCAGCCCGTCTCGCAGACGAACGGCAGCTACCAGCCGCTCCGGATCTACCACAACTACCGTGGCCGGAAGGGACACTTCCGCTACTAGGCGGACAGAAGAAAGCTAGCTTTAAACAAACAAGAAAAAAAACAGCTCCTGTTCATTTTTCCTAGTCCCGTTTAGATCGACGTTAGGCAGCGGAGCGGTCCATGCCATCTCCTACGGTTCGGAGACTTGTTGAGAACGATCGTTGGTACCAAATAGTAGACACAAACACACAGAAACTATCATTCGTGGTATGAGAAAGTATAGGTAGGGAATTAATTTTACGTTCAAACGCTATCCTTAAGTTGTTTCTATAAGCAAAAGTGTTCCATCCACGGACTATTTATTGGCTGACTTTCAATCAAGATCGAACGACAGCAAAGCTACATTCTGAAGGATTCAAACGAAAAACCCGCGCTCCGAATGTGGTAGGGGGGTTTGCTTTAGTTCATTTGGCCAACGTTTGATAGTTAAGTTGCAAAGCTGAGGTATTCTTTTCTATCTTCCTGTTAGTAGAACCGTGTACCGTGCAACCCGAGTGTTCGTTGAATTTTAAGAATGTTATTACACGACCTAGATTACATAACAAACACGATCGCCGACTAACGAAAAATAAGTTAAGTTGTACAATCGAATACGCTTATTCATCCAGCATAATGCACTGGAATTTTTTCTTATCGTTTCACCTTTTCAGTTCAGTTTTAAATTTATGTTCATTAATACGACTAATTTTGCCCACGCCAGAAAAGAAACAAGAATAACAGAGACGACGGAATGGTGAAATAGTATACGCAATAATATGCAACATAAAGTACAGTTTAAATGTAAAACTATTGGAAAAAATGTCCTACAGCCGCTCTGCGTTGAAGAAAAAAACATTTGAAACAAATAATTCTCTAGAGTACATAGAAATTTGAAAGAGATAAAATATACGCTGCTATCTATTTACAAGCCTGAATCTACAGCAAAAACAAAGATAACAAAATGCCTTACATGTCACTGAATGTTGAGCTTTCGAATGGAAAAGAAAAAAAGGAATGAGTGATACCTTAAACAATCGCATGTTTCGAAAAATATATAAAACGTTGAGGTTCGTCAGAGTAATGACAGAGACAGGTAGACCGGTTTAAATTGTGCAAGAACTATTCACCGTAAACCACAACGCAAGCAAGTTCAATTAAACGTGGTTCACGCTCCATTATTTCGGTCCATTGTATGTTGAAAATGAACTACGAAATCTCTATAGTTGTAAATAAAACTAAGCTATAATAGATGTGCCTGCGCGAATGACTTTTAATTCGATCGAGCGATATGTTTCGCGAACGCTTATCAGAAACCAAAAGAGCGTACGCAAATTGCTTCATCCGTTGATCCTTCGGAGGGCAGAGAGTACTCCCTATGAAGGTGATTATGAAATTTAAGCCGACGAATCCGCGTCCACGATTTGCTCCACTGATTGATGCCACGAGCCGCCGACTCGTTACCTCTGACAGATCGCCGACAGACAGACGGACACGGGGTAAGGGACGTAAGAGGAAAGGCGCTGAAGTTGAAACCGGTTTCGTTTGGTTTGCGGCAAAATAAACTACCACGCAATATTACTGTAGGTGGGACGCATTAGACGACCTCAAGTCAAAAACATAACCGAGTAGAATGGGATCTATGTGTGTTCGAGGCGATCTCTCTGCTTCTCCCTGTTCACTCTTTGTATGCTCGGAAATGAGCTGGTAACGGAATTTTATCCTTTTCATGTATTGTTTTGTGGAGTACTTCTTTTGATATGGATTGAGAGTATTGTTTTCTGAAAATAAATTGCAAACTCCCCCAGTGTTCTAGCAACAATAAGCAACATTTGCATAAACAATAAACACTCGTTTTAGTAAGCGGATCCTTTTCCGCGAGGGGGAATTGAGTTCGCCAAACCAAAACAACTACTTTCCGCTGAGAGACCAGGCGTCTCCATTGAACAAAACTCACACGATCAAAGTGGTCGTTGAGAGAAAGGGAGCGTATGAGGATCACTCGATGTGTGCGCGGATGCTGCGCGCATGTCCCACCTGTGGCGTTGAGAGTCTCCTATTCATGAGGGCTAATTCATGAGCTAACGGCTCCCGTCGTAATGGTCGGATTCGTCCGAGCCGAGACTTTCTTGGATTAGTCCATTCGGAACCTTCAAGCGCGTTTCAAGCAAAAGAGAAGCAGCACCGAAGCTTACCAGTTAACGGGCAGTTTGCTTCTTTCTCCTTTCTTCAAAGGTGGATAATTTTTACTTGTGCCTCTAGTACCTTTACTCATTAAGTGTTCTGTTTAGAATCGTTTATAACCATGCTCGAAGTGAAACAAGGAAAACCAGGCAGTTTCCGTTCATTTTTGTCCTTGCAGTAATTTACCCGCAGTTCAAATCGGTTGAAGTTTTTTGGATGCGTGGAATTTGGAAAGAATTCACGGTAATTCGCGTATCGGATGCGACGAGCGGGAAAGTGGTGGACGGAAGTGGCCGACAGACAGACGAGCTACTCTGCGGGTTATTTTTACCTTTCCCGCTAGACAGACGAGAGAGCGATACGGAGCGGAAATTTGCGTGAATGAAAAATCAGCTTTAACAGCAGTGTCACCTGTCAAAAAAAAAAAAAAAACGCCAGAAAGAGATCTTTAGTAGACCGACCGTAGGCCGGTAGTGTGTGATAATACAATCGGTGTTGTTGGCGTGTTAAACGAGAGAACGGGGAACGGGAGTGATAAAGTGACGAGACCTTGGTGCATCGTTTGCATATGCAATTTATGGTTGCCCTCATCCCCCTCATCCTCTTACTCGACCATCGATCGTTCCAGTGTAAATTGACGCAATAACAGAGACATCCTTCAATTTGGCCGTTAGGTGTGCTCGTGTGTGCATAGGAGCGTACATGTGTTTAAAACTGTCTCAAGTGGTGAAAAATTATCCCATCATCTGAGTTGCGCGGCCATTTACGTAAACGGAATCGTAATGCAGGCGAATGAGCAAAGGCGGCGATGAACGATTCGAAGGATCGCCTACTCCGCTCCCTAGGATGATGTCTCCGTTGCGCCAGTATGCGCACATGAATATAAAGTGACAGAGTCATGACCGACTGACAACGACAACGACCACGACGACAAAATCGCGGTGGCGTGTGATAAAATTAAAAATCGGAACCCCCAACCCGAAGAGGGGGAAAAAAGGCGGGAAAACCTGCCAGTGGAAAAGCGGTGCGGAGGCACACGAAAACGAATACGAATGAAATTGAACCGAAACGTTTTGGTGTCGTGCGTTGATCCGAACCGATGAACCTCGTTCGCTGCGCGATGATCTAACCGCAAACTAAATTCCGTCTCCCGACCGTCTCTGGTACTACTGGCAGTTTCGGGCACACACGTGGTCGCCGACGTTGCGGGTTTCGATGTTGGAGGTGCCTCGCAGACAATAAATAAAAATGCGAACTTTCTCCCCAAAGCCGCTGTTGAGCTACAAACGGGCTCGGCGACAAATGGATAGCAAAGGAAAAATAAAGAACGAAAAGAACATATTTTCAAACGTTGCCAGGTTTGATGGCCATCGAGTAGGAACATATTTTTCTGTACAAGGCTCCCAAATATATTCATATTAATCCTAAAGAAACATGAGAATTATGGGTTGACTGCTTTGCAACTCGTTGAATGGATGCAGTTTTCTTCTATGGACATATTCCCCCGACCATCAGGCGGCACCAATTCTCGGACTTCAGGGTTTCACTCTGAGAAGATTTGGCCACGGACTCGGTACGAGTGATGATTATTATGGGCCAGAAAAGATGTGCATGCGCAGCTGACTCGCTCCAAGGGGCACACATTTGGCACGGAAAGTAGCCATTCGGTTCCAAGCGATGCTGTCAGAATCGTGTCACGTGTACGCCTCATTGCATATTGCAAATTGATTCATACATCTACATCTATATTTTGCATCCTTTCGTGGTAGGCTTTGGACTGGATTTAGTGCCAAACCTAGACAGATTACGATGAATTCCTAAAATCGAAAAGAAAAAAAGAAATTATTAATCCATTTTCAATCGAAGTCTATTTCAGACGGTTTTAGAGTATTTTACGGTCTTATACCTGTAAAAGTTAAACATATTCCGAGCGGCAGCAACCTACCCTAACAGCATTTTATATTGTTGATTAAGGGTTAGCTGATTACAACCAGCTGCTATAACAGCTGAAAAAGCTATAACATGCGTAAAATGCAATAAAAAAACACGATTCCTCATTTTTAACCACCGAATTTAAAGCAAAATCTGTTTTCAATATCATGAGCAAGCGCTAAAAACCTTGTTTTAGGTTAAAATGCCTTTGTGTTGCGATGAAAGTAATAAATGAAAACGACGAAGGTGTCCTAGATCAAACGGTTCAGCCGGATACATTTTGACAGTGTTTAATTTCGTCCCCATTATTCATATCGTACGCTCGCCGGCCGGCTTGCGGTTGCTTGATTCCGTTTCTATTTTCTTTTTCTTTTTTCTAGGTCAAAACAAGGAAGGGGATCAACAAAAGATAAAGTGCATTAGATTTAATTTTAGCTCTTTGCGCCGGCACGAGCCGTAAAACCGAGCCGGTGATGGAGGATAAAAAGCTGTTCGAGAGCAAACACAACCTCTCGCTAAAATGTGTCCTGTTCCTGTTCTACGGAGGTGAGGAGCAAGGGGAACCGACGTGAGGGGTGTAAATGTCCACTGATCCCGTGTCTTGTTTATGTTGTAGGTCTGGGATGCATCTATCCCTTCCTCCAGTCGAACATGTCCCAGAAAGGGTTCGCGTACAGTGAGATCTACTGGATATCGGTGATCATTCCGCTGGTAGCGCTGCTGGGTCCGATCGTGTTCGCGTTGGTCGTGGACAAGTGGGCCACCAAAAATGCGTTTGCTTACGGAAAACGGTTGCGTATCTTGACCGCCTTAACGCTGGTCGCGTCGATTGTGCTGTACGTGCTGCTGATGTTCGCCGTCAGCCGAACACCTCCGCCGGAAGCGTGCGAGCCGCAGGTCAGCTTTCTGTGCAACCGGAAGGGTGCCTCGATCGTGCAGGAGAAGTGCTCCGACAGTGGCGTCTGTCATGATCGGACGGGTCGGAAGGTACGAAAGTTGATGTCGCTAACGTAAGGAGGGTGGCGTGTAGCCAAAACATGTGTTTTCCTAAATTTTATCTCTGCTCCTTAGGGTGGGCTGTTAAATTTGGAGAACTGTACGTACACATGCCAGCAGGAGAAGCAGTTTGAAAGCAATTGCTACGCCCGGTTGTCGGTTGTCAAGTCGGCACAGTTGGCGTGGGAGCAAGCAGCCGAGCAGGCTGACGATGGGCTGGTGCTGGACCTCGGCAGTGGACAGGGTACGATGGAGCGAGATTCCGACGGCGATGGCATTCCAGACAATCGGGATACGGACGACGATAACGATGGAATTCCGGACACGCAAGATCCGGACTCGAGCAATGATCTGGACGGCGACGGTATCCCGAACGAGCTCGATCCGGACGACGATAACGATGGCATTCCGGATGAAAAGGATGACGACGATGATAACGATGGCATCCCGGATGACCAGGACGTGGACGATGACAACGATGGCATCCCCGACACGTTGGAGGGTCGGGCCAAATCCAACGATCTCGATGGTGACGGAATTCCCAACGATCTGGATGATGATGACGACGGCGACGGCGTCCCGGATGCGCAGGATGATGATGACGATAATGACGGCATCCCCGACGATAAGGACCTGGACGATGACAACGATGGTATCCCGGATGCGCTGGAAGGGAAAGCCCGTACGAACGATCTGGACGGCGACGGCATCCCGGATGATAAGGATACGGATGACGATAACGATGGCATCCCGGATGCAGAGGACGATGACGACGACAACGATGGCATCAAGGACGCGGACGATGTCGATGACGACAATGACGGTATTCCCGATGAGCTAGAGGCCAAGGCCCGAACGAACGATCTCGATGGCGACGGAATCCCCAACGATCAGGACCCCGATGACGACAACGATGGCATTCCGGACGAGAAGGATGACGACGATGATAATGACGGCATCCCGGACGACAAGGATGTGGACGATGACAACGATGGTATCCCGGATGCGTTGGAGGGCAAGGCTAAATTGAACGATCTCGATGGTGATGGAATTCCCAACGATCAGGACCCCGATGACGATAATGATGGCATTCCGGACGCGGAGGACACTGACGATGATAACGACGGCATTCCGGATGCAGAGGATGCGGACGACGATAACGACGGTGTGCCGGACGTCAAGGATCGGGCCAATGCCACGGATTTAGACGGAGACGGTGTCCCAGACGCGGAAGATGACGATGACGACAATGACGGAATTCCCGATGCGGAGGACACGGACGATGACAACGATGGCATACCGGACGAAAAGGACCTCGACGACGACAACGATGGTATTCCGGACGCACTGGAAGGTCGCCCGGTGACACACGATCTCGACGGCGATGGCATTCCGGATGACGAGGATCCGGACGATGACAACGACGGTATTCCCGATACGGAGGACGACGACGACGACAATGACGGTATCCCGGACGCCGAGGACGTCGACGACGACAACGATGGAATTCTGGATATACACGACCCTGGCCAGCGGAACAAGAACGACCTCGATGGGGACGGCATCTCGAACGACGAAGATCCGGACGACGACAATGATGGCATTCCGGATGAGCAGGACAGCGACGACGATAACGATGGCATCCCGGATGCGGAGGACGACGACGACGACAACGATGGCGTGCCGGACGCCCAGGAGACAGTGGTTGTGGCGAATGCCATCGTGTGCGTCGATACGGACGTCGAAGACGATGAGTGCCATACGTACAGCGATGGAATCCTGCCCGTCAAGGCTACCTTCGATGCCTCTGGTGAAAAGGATGCTGGCGATGAATGCAACTATCCGTTAGGTGAGGTTCAGATCCCACAGAATTGTCATATTTTTACTTAAACTACGTTGTGTTCTTCCGATCTGTAGATGGCTTCCGGTGTCCTGTGGATAAGGCTTGGGTTAAAGCACAGCCAGTTGGATGCAAGCCGGTGGTGCGTTGTGACATTGCCAATCCGTACGATGACGAGGGCAGTCCGCTGCACGGTACGACGTGTGATGGGGTAAGTCAAGACACAGATGTCACATCTTGGACCTGAACGAACCTCTCAACCTTCCCATTTTTCGTTTTGCTTTCTTCGGTATAGGATGAAGACAACGATGGTGACGACGACGAGGGTGACTCGACGTTCTACTACTACCTCTCGGTGCGATCCCTGCTGGATTTCTGCCTGCTCGGGGGCTTAACGTTGCTGAACACGATCATCGTGATTGCGACACGCGACCCAGCGTCCGGTGTGGCCGACTTTGGCCGCCAGCTGGTGTGGGGTGCTGTCGGTTGGATCATCTTCTTCAACGACGATGCGGAACAGCCGTACATGCTGTTCGTGTTGCTGTACACCACGGCCGCCGTGATCCTGCTCAGTCCACTCAAGATGGACCTGTCGCCGGCCGAGGACTGGTGGCAGCTGCGCACGGCGCCGCAGAAGTTTATGTCCGCGCATGCCTGCCAAAAGTACTTCCGGCGTTGTTTGTTGCCGTTCCTGGTTGCGATTGGCTTGGGTTCAATGTGGAGCGTGATCGATTCGATCGACGAATCGCACATGACCAACCTGCCCAAAACGGACGAGACCGACCAGGACGATGGCCAGCGATCTAGTCTCTTCCAGACCATCGTACGCACGATGCTTCTCGCTGGCGACTTGCTGGCCATTCCGGTGCTCGTCTTTTCACGACGCATTATCGAAACAGTCGGTACGTGTAAGATCCTGGTTGGAGTCTTCCTCTCGCTTGTCGTCCGCTTCATTCTGTTGGCCTTTCTGCCCTATGCGTACTGGGATGTCGTCGAGGATTGGCTGCTGCCGACCACGCTCGGACTCACCTGGGTGACGCTGGTGCTCCACTTCCGTGATATACTGCCCCGCAAGGTTGCAGCGTTCGCACAGGCCCTACCAGTGATCGCACACTTTGGGCTCGGCCGATTCTTCGGCGCTCTGATCGGGATCGAGCATCAGTACGAACGGCTGGAGAAAGACTACGACATCCTTGCTGGCGTACTGTTCGCCGTCACTATCCTTAGCGTCGTGCTGTACCGATATCGCGAGATCGTGCTCAACTTTCTCGGCCAGTATATACCGGCGCTGAAGCCGGGCGACGCCAACTGCGCCTCGAGTAAAGCTAAGGGAGAGACGAATGTGTAAAGGCCGAAAGCTTTTGCACGATGTTGTTGCACTGAGGAAGATCATGTGTTGGTTGGTTTACCCCCGACGAAAAACATTTAAGGGTTTTGCTTTAGTTACCAAATTGTTATCATAATAAATAGTTTGTTTAACAAACGGGTTAGAGTTCAATTGAAATGATTTCGAACACAATACTGAAGTGCAAATTAATTTTGAAACTGTTTGGTTTTAATAATTCTAATTTATTTCTCCATGGAAATAGTTTTACGTTACATGTTTAAAGTCGATAACCTAATTTTGCGTATGTACAATGTAAAACTAATAAGAGGCAAACTACTACGGCATACATATACTTATTCGTGTAATAATGATCCTTGATCACTTCATAAAAATGAAATTTGTAGCTCCCTCGGACATCTACGCAGATTCTTCAAATGGCCCTACTTGCGATGAACTTGAGGAATTTTCCTGCACCTAACTAACTGAATGGGTTTTATCATTTTCATCAGTAAGAGATATTTCCTTTTCAGCAGTATCATCATCGTTGGAACTACCCAACTTGCCAACTTTTAACGTTGACTCTTCTACCGTACTGTCAGTAACTGCGTCTGCGAATTCAGCTGTTGAACTCGACAAATCGTCAAACAACATTTCATGCGACGTGCTCTTCGTTGCTTCTACCACCTCCTCATCTTCTTTAAGAGAACTGCTACTAGACAACTCATCCAACGGAATGTCATCCTTAGTTGGCGTCGCTCGACTTGCTTCGATTGGGTCGTCTATAGCTTTTGTTGCTGTTTGTCGGTTGGATTCTCCTGAAGTTTTCCCCTCTACAGAATTCTCTTTCAAATCGGTGTTATCGACTACTTTTACCTCATTTCTAACTACTTCACTGCCTTTTGAAACTTGTTCCACCTCATCTGTGTCTCCCTTTCCCTTATCTATGACTTCCGTCGATTGCGAATGTTGTTCTTCAGTATTGCTATCGTTTTGTACAGTGTTATCTACTACGGGAATTGGCTCAGCTATAGAATCATTTGAAACTTCAGATAAATCTTTTTCTTTAGTTTCAGTTTCCTCCTCGGGTGAATCTATCGGTTCTAGGCAAAGCATAGGATCGTCATCGACCATAGGATCTGGCAACTCGTTCGCACTCGGAGAATCCTGTTGCACTTCTTGCTGGTCGGAATTCTCCACATCTTCCTCAACTTTCTTTCCTTCCTCTATATCGGACTCAACATCGGACTTTTTCGTCGAAAAATTTTCTGTGGCATCCAACAGTTGTTTGCCGTCTTCTTGTGTCATAACGTTAGAAATTGGCTCAGATTCATTTGATTTTACACTCTTCTCACTGGCATTTGAAGCCCCTGTATCATGTTCTCTTTCCCCGTCGCTCTTTTGTGCTATCTGTTCATCGATTTCATTGACCCTAGTTTCAACTTTTTCTGAATTGCTTCCCTTTTCCTCATCTACTACCGACTTCTCGATTTCTTTTGCGACCTCTATCTGATTCGAATCATTTTGCTCAACCGAATTCATCGCTTCCATCGGTTCCGTTGCGTTTGGCTCATCAGAAACTGTTTCATCTATCATTTCTTTTCGTATACAACTTTCATGAATGTCTTTGGTCGTAGAATCTGTCTTTCCACCTTCAGGTGTGGTTTCCATCTCTGTGTCCTCATGCAACCCTTTTGGGGCCTCTTTCAGTTCATGTTGTTCAACAGAATGCGCCACTTCCATCGGTTCTGATGTTTCTTGCTCAACCGAGGTGACTGATGCATCTTTCTCAACAGACGAAACTACTGATTCTTTTTCAACGGAAGTGTTCTCATGCATCGTTTGTTGTTCCAAGGAATCTTCATTGGACACTTTGCTCGCTGCATCTTTGTTTTCGCCCTCAGAAATTGCATCGGGTGTTATGTCCTCATTCGACACAGAGACATCCATTGCTACAGGGACTTCCTCTTTTTGTTCTGAATCCATCTCTTCTGTCTGTTCTGTTGCTGTTTTCTCATCAGAGGCGATCGAAGCTTCTTTCTCAAGGGTAGCGATTGCTGCTTCTTTCTCAACGGAGGCGATTTCTTCAATCGTTTCTTGATTCAAACAACTTTCATTCGTGCCTTTGATAGTTGAATCTTCGGTTTTTGCCTCAGAATCGGTATTCGACTCGGTTTTATCATCCGATGCCTCCATCTTCTCTGGAACATCCTCGTTTCGTTTCGATTCGTTTTCGTTTTCCTCTGCAGAAACAACGTTATCCACCCGTTCTGTTGCTTCTTCCTCAACAGAAGTGATTCCACCCCGTGTTTCTTTTTCCAAACAACTTTCATTCGATTGTTTGATGGTTGAACCGGTAGCTTCTTGTTCCGATGTTGGTTTCGGCACTGTTTCCTCATTCGATGATACTGACACTTCCATTGCTTCTGGAGCTTCATGCTGCTTAGGTCCAGCTTTGTTTTCCGCAACCGAACTGGTCACGTCCATTGACTCCTTTGGTTCTTTTTCAACAGAGACGACTGATTGCTCTTCTTTATCAACGACGAGTCCATCGGTCGTTTCGGTTTCCATCCAATTTTCATTCGTTTCTACGAGTGTTGGATTTGTCTTTTCTCCCTCTGTCGTTGGTTTCTTAGAGGATCCGTCAACTGAAACTTCTGTACAAGTTTTATCGGTAACACTTGAGCTTTCTTCCGTAGATTTTGAGGCCTCCACAGTTACATCACCCATGGATGAGTCTCCATCAATTTGCGACTGATCGTCCACTGTTTCGATACAAAGTAGTTCGGAAACATCCTTTTCCGAAATCTCAACAAGCTCCGTCTGGTTCTTAGCAGGATTTAAAGCATCACGCAACACATCCGGCATTTCAAGCGAGGTAGCAATGTCAGCATCTGCAGATTGTTTCTCGTTCAAAGTTGGATCTGCGAATATGGAAAGTTGAATACCATTACTGAAATGAACAATAAGGGTGTTAACAATAAGGGGGTACTATTTTTCTATGGTTCGTAAAGTTTATTGGGTGAACAAAGTAGTTGGTAACGCAATCATAAATGTTTGAAAAAGTAATACTTACCTTTCGAAGTTCCATCGTCCTCAAGAGCTTCGGTAGTTTCAACCATACTTTCGGTTTCATCCATTTCAATAAGTTCGACCACATCATCAGGATTAAAACAAGTGCTCGCTCCAGTGCTTTCTTCGATTTCTTTGCGGTTTTCAGCTGTGACATTGGCACTCTCGTTCTCCTTTCCAGTGCCTTCCTGCGTTGTATTGCTTTGAGCTTGTCCCGGTGCACCGGACTCAGTAGATTCTGCGTTGCTACCAGTTGATCGAACCTCTTTTGCAGTCGTCTGCAGGCTCTCCGAGGATGATGATGAGTCAAGCTGCCATGAAACGTTGATATCCCCAAAAGCATACGAAATTGTTTTTTCTACAGTTGTCGTATTTTCTGCAATGGGCTGTTTCTCCGCAATCGGTTGCGCCTTAGTCGGACGGTTAACTGTTTCGCGAGGAAGATTACTCTTACTAGCCGCACTGGGAGCTTTCTTCACAGCTGGCTTTCCGTCACCGACACTTGTTTCTTCATCGGAATCCAACTGAATAACTGTAGTATTCTGCTCGATGATCTCACAATCGTCATCGTCCTCGCTGTCCTCAGGGTTGCGATTGCTGCTTGCACCCTTCGTCATATAGTCCGTTTCCTTGGTAAAACCCATCTTTTTCACATCCGCCATGCAGCGATCTTGCAACTCCTGGAAGCGTCCTATGCCGTACTTCAACAGATACGCCACGTGGATAAATAGTTCCTTCATGTCGCGCAAATTACGAATATTTTTGAAAGAATTCGATTGCGTCAGGGAATGAATTTTAACAATGATATGATTGCAAGATTCCACACTGCCTAGTAGCTTCTCCTCGAAATCTTTCCGGGCTGCCCCTAGCGGAGAATTAGCGTGCGGTCCAGCAACTAATCCTCGCAGCATTTGCAGTACTGGCAGCTGCACCATGGGACTCGACGAAGGAGGCGTTGCTGGTTGGTTCCCAGGACGAGATGCCGCATTCGCTGCCAGTGCTACTGTAACTGGACGTGGCTGTAGCGGTGGTAGAATCCTTTGGTATGGTTGCGGGCGCTGCCCCTGAGCTCGAGCTCGAGAGCGCTTAGCATTCCGTTGCGCTGGCTGCTGTAGCTGTAGCTGTTGCTGTTGCTGCTGTTGCTGTTGCTGTTGCTGTTGCTGTTGCTGTTGCTGTTGCTGTTGCTGCTGTTGTTGTTGCTGCTGTTGCTGCTGTTGTTGTTGCTGCTGTTGCTGCTGTTGCTGCTGTTGCTGCTGTTGCTGCTGTTGCTGCTGTTGCTGCTGTAGCTGCTGTTGCTGTTGTAACTGCTGGTAATGCTGTTGCTGTTGTAACTGGTGCTGCGTGTGCTGCTGGAACTGCTGCTGGTACTGTTGCTGCTGTTGCTGCTGCTGCTGCTGCTGTTGCGGCGTTAGTTGATGTACCTGCTGTTGGGGTATATAGGTGAGCGGTTGCTGAGGTAACATCATTGCATTTGGGGGTTGTTGTGGAAAGAGCGGAGCAAAAACTGGGGCCATCGTTGGCCTGACCATATTTGCCTGTGGCATCTGAGAGCTGGGCACCATGTTTGTACGATTTGGCGGAAGTTGCACGGTACGTGAGACTGGATGTTGCTGTAGCAATGGTGCCACTGTCTCAGATGCTGCGTAATTGGTTGATAAATCTGGCACCGGTATGGTTACACCTACCGTTGACGCTGGAGTGTCTGACGTTTGACGGCGCACTTGTATCAATTTCCCATTTGGAAGACGATAGGTGCCTTGCTGCGCTGCCGAATGTAGATCCACGCGGAACCCGTTAATCGTATGATATACAGTCTGAGTATTCAACTGCTTGTTAGAAGCAGTCGAAGTCAGTCGAACCAATTGGGATTGCGCATCCGCAACGGATTTGGCTTGCTGGAATGATTGGGGAGATGATGCTGTATCTGCCGATGCTAGACGAACGGTCACCGATCGTCCCATTGAGTTGTGTAAGATCGCTCTAGGCTTCGCAGCCGAAGAGCTAGTGGACACTGGGATGTTTGGCAGTGTTTCGACGAGCGATGGGCCAGAACCTGAGGGGGTAATGAAGTTGCCGGGCATATTATATACCGAACCTACCGCTAAAACACCAGAATTAGCCGTTTGACTAGCCGCGACTGATGCTCTGGCTTCCTCCATCTGAGTAAACATGCTCATTATATCTGGCGTGCATACTACTTCGTTATCTCCTGTCTTGGATTTTTTCGGTGGAGGTGTCTGGAGCTGATGCTCTTCGTCCGACGTCCGTGGCTGCTTTTGCTTAAGCTTCTTCTGTTGCTTTGATCCTGACGACCCCGATGGTTTTGCCGATGAATTAGACATCGAAGAAGAGGCGGATGGTTTTTCCAACCCTAAAAGCGATGGCGACAAAGGTGGTATAAGCACCATTGGTTTTAGCAATTTATCCTTCTTACTGGTACCATCTGCGCTCCGTCCGCCGCTATTTTCATTCCGAATGTGAGCAAGAGGCACGTTATCCGCATCGTCCTCAGCTCGTTTGGACTGCTTTTTACTACCTGACTGATTTGCTGCTTTCGAACGGCTTGATTTACTGGGACAGCATGTTGTGAGATCCTGCTTCAACAGAGCATGAACAGCCGTCGGTGAGAGATGGTGTTGTGATTTTACGTCCCTAAAATCATTCGCCAAATATCGATAAGAATGCAGTGGACAGTGCGAAACAGAATCATGCGACACTTACTTTTTTTGCTTTTCGATGAAATTCATTAGTGCCCAGTGCTGGGCACGAAGGTGCCACATTATCTTTGGAGCACATCCAAAGCAGTCCCAGTTTTCATTGCGCGCTATGTCCTGCACGCAGTTCTTGGACAGGTTTTTTAAGATACAGCTCTTGCAAAACACATACGGACACTTTGAACAACAATACACCTCACCGCCTTGGCCACACCAGCGACAGTACAGTTCGCTGCCATCTTCACCCTTATCAAACTCGCCACTATTGTAGAAAGCATGGCAAGAACGACAGTGGGTCACGCGCAGTACCGGATGCATCCGGATGATGGCCTCGGAAACCGGAGCCGTTCCGATGTGGGTTTGACAAGATGTACAGTGAACTTTTGATTCAGCTATCTTACTGACATTCGGATATAAGCGCATAAAATATCGCTTCTCCGCCGGGTCAGTATCACTTTCGAACGATAGCCGAAATCCTGTAAATCACGGAAAAGAGCAATTGGATTAGATGAAATTACACTTTAGTTGATTGAGCCGGTATATTGAACAAAAGCAGGACAACGCTTATTTTGTTAGTCAAAACGGAATGGAATAGAAAAATGATAAATCTCAAATGGCATTCGTGGTCTAATGCCAAAATAAGCATTCTACTGAGACGCATTAAAAAATGTTAAAAGTAAATTCTTAACACAGTAATAAGAAAATAAACACTATATGCCATTTAGTGATAAAATTAAAATTTCAAAAATATGTTTCGAAAAAATTTGACGGTCACTGTACTGAGCAGCAAACTAAAATCTATCAGAAGTCATGCGACTCGGGTTTGGCAGCAAAACGCTGCCTGCTACGCGGGGTTACGCCGCTCACTTACCATCATCGTCGTAATATTCTTCCGTCATGCTGGATCCTCAAGTGATTCAATCGAGCTCCGAGAAAACGGTTAGAAATGTAATTCAGCTCCTTTTATTGCTTCACTACGTACACTAGCAGGTCACGATTCAAACACCGTATCTTAGAGAACGCAGAAAGGTTTGACACGATTTGCTTCACGCTTGAAAATAACAGCACAAGGCGTCGCACATACTTTACCTAAAAATGGAGGCAAATTGACAGCGTCTCCGCGGATTATTCGAGAAAAAGGTTAGATCGGCTGACATTAGCACCACTACTGGCATAGTAGGCGTTTTTAGGATGTACATACTCGTATGTGTTTGTGCTATCCGGCGTAGAAAGAGCAGTACAATCGTTCATATCAAGTGCCGGAAAAGAGATGCAAGAGCTGACGTTTACCAGTTGTCAAACTCGCAAAACTTTTGAAATGTCAGTTTTTCGTCAAATGTCAAATGCTTCTGACAGACTTCATCCGTATTTTCGAAATGGCCGTTAAACAAATTGAATGACAGATATACAATAGATGGAATATGGTTACTTTTATAAACGTTTGAAAATGGATAAACAATGAAAACAAAATGAACTTATATACTCACCAAACAAAGCTATACCTCATTGTGAATTTACGTTAACCACTTAGACTGGTGCCAGTGCTTTGTTGCACGTTATTTTACCGAACGTTAAATTTGCAAGTGTTTTTGTTATTTTTAGAAAGTTAAATGAATTTAACAGTAAGAAAGTTGTATGAACATGACTATCCCTCAAATAACTTCACAGATATGACCGGAAGCTCCACCAGCCAATACCCCGGCATCTTTTGGGCCCTGATTGATTGACTTGATCTTGTGGGATAAATGAGTATAGTTTGCGAGGATAGTAGCACATTTTAACGGTATAGTCAGCTGCTTGTACCAAAGACGTACCTACGACCAACTTTGGGACCCAAGATACTGAATTGCTGAATCGTTGTGCCACTATTGTGCCATGAGCATCCTCCAAATATTCTTAGTATTTTTTCATTTATTTTTGCACTTCGTTGAAGGAAGAAATTCTTTTTTATTTTTCGATTTGCTTTCTCACTCTGTGTTGCAGTTACAACGACACATGTTTTATTTTAGTTTATTTAATTTGAGTAAAATGAGCGTGAAATAAATAATTATGTATTAAGTAACGTTTTGAAATATTATATTTTTGTTACTTCTGTTAATTATCAACAGGGGTGCCCATGGTGCAGCGGTAGCGCGAGGAAACACCACGCCACAGGTGTGGGATCGAATCTCGAATCCGGCACCCTCCGGTATAACGAACGGCAGACCAACGATCTATAATATACCGTCGTTCGGTCACAGTAACTCTCTTAAAAAAAATTGCCACATGAAAAAATATTATTAATTAAGTAATAAAATTTAATAAAATTTATTGTAATTTTTGGCAGCACTGGATCTTTGGTTGTCAAGCAAAGGTGACGTTGGGTAGCTCACAGAAGACATTCTAAAATAAACAACAACAAAATTGCCGCCAACAAATGAGTTCCTTTTGAGTGCTGTGATGTGGTATAGTGATGAGAATAACAACTCTTTTTATAGATTTGAATCAGAGTGAATAATCATCATGATGATTCGAATCTTTAAGTCACTTTTTTTGTGATTGTGAAAACGTGTAAAATGATTTATTAACCTTCGAGGTTAATTCGAAACTGGGATTCGAATCACAACTTGGGATTCGAATCTCTATGGCGACTAGCGACTCTTTTACCAACTCGTTCATTCTTTTGGGATTCGAATCCCAGTTAAGGATTCAAATCAAAGGGAGTCACAAAAACTATCTATTAAGATTTAAATCGTTCATTCAATATTAAGATTCGAATCACTCACTCATTCTCACTCTGAGCGCACATCACTAATTTGGTAAGTACCACACTTCCCTTAATTCGCGAATCGCGATTCGATTCAGTTGCTCCGCACATTTCAACCGGGATGTACGCGTCGCGGGCGTGGTAACATAGAGTTGCAGTGTTTCGATTGTACGTCACTGCGCTTTGTCTGCAGAATTGTACAAATTAGTTGAAGGTTGGTTGAACCAATCAACTCCGGTAGTCGTTCGTGATTTGGATTGATAGCAACTGGATTATGAAGGCAATTTTATTATGGTAGAAATGCCATTAAATGTGCAGTAAATATCTGGGACCGTCTCTTTTTCGTCAAAACCGGTTTTTGCAGTGTTGGTGGACAAGCTTGTTTATGTGTGTTTATCAATCTTGCAAGAACTTGGCGATTATCTTTAATTGTGCCGTCGAAAAGATGGTTCTGAGGTGAAGTGGAGAGTTTTATAATCGCAAGAAGCAAGCTGTGATAAAACAACAAACACACCAAAGAGCAAACAGTGTCCCATTGAAGGAAGAAAGATAAACGACGCACGTGATTTAGTCTAAAAGTGATAAACAAAATGCAGTCAAAGTAACTAATGAGTCGAACGGAATTCGCAGACATGACTTCGCTGATGTTAAACATTATTCGACACTAAGCCGGTGTTTGCAGAAATGGGAAATATGTCAATAGTATGATATGTTTGCATTGCAAATATGCGATTTGTGGACAGGGAAGTCATCACTGTGCACATGGAAGTCACTGCAATATCATAAGATTCTTGAAATTTGGTTTCTCTTCCGCCTCGGTTAGTAAGTTATTTTGCATCATCAACTGCCAGCATTTGCATTTAACAAAGGACAAGTGAAACCGTATTTTTAGGTTTCTGCATGAATCATCAAGAGTACGATGCTGCACAAGAGAAAATATCGTTAAAAAGACACACATCTTTTTTGTCAAACACGCGACTAAAAAGGATGAGAGTCGATGAACAAACAACTTTCAATACTAGAGAAAAGCATGAGCGTCATTGGTTGTTTTATTGAAAATAATCACGGTGTTTTAATAATTTTTTATTTTTATTTCAAAGCAGCTGGTAAACACAATATTTCAAACGAATTTTTGATTAAGCATTTGGTAGAATCATTCAGTGTTCACCGTCACATGCTGAAATAAGTGTTGAGGGAAAAGCACCCCGCCACCGCACATTTATCGCTAACTTTTGCAGCATGAAAATACGGAAAACTTGCTGTCTCTGTAATTAAATCTGATGACTCACATCATTCTAGCTAGCATCATAGCAACCGGTTACGGTTGAACTGAAGCTGGGTAATGTTTTATGCACCGTTTGGAAAGGAACGGGAGTGTTGTACGTTCTAACTAATTCAACCGATCAGTCGCGTTCTAATTGCACTGCACTTGCCGTGGCATTTGCTAAATTGAATGTGAGAAAAGTACTGTTCAACCGTTTCAACTCGAGAAACAAACTTTTATTGGAATATGCAGTAAAAACGCAGAGAACCTGTAGGTTAGTAGCTTTGGGGGCTGAATTAATTATAGCTTGAAAATAGTAATGGATGCTGTTCTTAGTTTTTTCCACAGTATTAGAGTAGAGGATGCCAGTTTTGTGACAGACAGACAGTTTCACGACTTGTATGTGGGAAGTATAAAATCGCGTGTGAAGCCACATCAGTTCGAAACGATAAAATGTGGGGATGCTAGAGTTTGTTCGGTTTGATTGGATCACTCCGAAAACACTCCGAGGACCTTGAACTCGGTCACTTGCCGAACAGCGGCGTTTAGCGTTGACGATGACGATGATGAGGGTTTGTCCGCAACATAAGACCCACGAGGCAATGGAGTTGGGTGGAGTAAATCGTTGGGGAAATGATTACGATGTTTTTATTCTGCTCTTTTTTGATGAATGAATGTAGGGTTGTTGTGTTCAGAAGGGTCTGAACAGGGGGGAGGGGGTGTTGAAAAGGCTACGGAATTTTGTGATTAGAGACTAGAATAGCGACTGCTTGAAGATGACAGAGTAACCACGTTGGCATGGAGTCGATTATTTCCTCGCTATGCAATCACCTTGGCTCGTGTGCCACCGTTTGGCGGAGTGTTTAATACATGCTAATTTTTTATGATAACAACAATGATCATACCTCAAAAGAAGGGAAATGTAATGATTATCATTCGACTATTGAATATCGGGGTTTTGCAATTTCCACGTAGCTTGTGGTTTTCCCTGCGGAAGTACCAGTTGGAACAACCTATGTGTTACAAACATTGCCAAACACCTTTCATGATGTTTTCTACAAATCACATACGGCACATTTTTTGCACAAGTAATTGCTTTTGAAAATTGTAGCTTTCTTTTCCAATGTGCTTTCTGTTCGGGTTGGTGATGCACGTGTACCGATAGTTGAAAGCTCCCCAACATTCGGTCAAACAACTGGGGGTTTTCGCAATTAGGATAGGCCATGGAACCCTCGAGCGGCTGTTATATGTCGAAAAGGAGTCATAAGGGGTTGAACGACACGCCGCACATTACATAAGAAGAGCTACACGCACCAAACGTATTAGAATTCATTCATGGTGCCTCCTTACATAGTGGGTGCCAACTAAGAATAATCAAATGTTTTGTGTATTTTATCGTCCCCCACTATTTTAAGAAGGTAAGGTAGCAAAAATAAAAAGTTTGATACAACTCAGTCTGTATATAAAAGTTTTTGAAACAAAAGAGAAGACACGTCAACGGAAGAACGCTTACCTTTAACCCTCTTCCGGTTTGCCTTGTCATCGAATGCTGCCCGAAGGGGTTGGCCGGTACGTTCACCATAAATTTCGTTGCAATTCCTTCTACCATCTATATAGTATTCGTCCGGGGATTGTCTTCGCCCAGAATGACGTGACCAGTTGTGTCCGTTGGGTTGTAAAACGACTATGAACTGTAGAAGCAGAACAACAACGCGAAGACAACGGCGGCGACTGCTCGTGATCAGTCAAAAGTACGTCGGTCGGCGGATATTTACACAGCAACGGTCGAATTTGGTCATCGGATTCTTTGTGATATTCTTGCCCATGAATCATTTCGTTTTCGGTTGTCCAATCGGTGTGTTGCACAGCGAGCTAATACAGGCGGAAGTGTTTAAAAATATAGTTAAAATGTATTTCATTATTCTAGGTATTAGCTTTTAAATAATGTAACCTGTGGAATTCGTTTCCGAAGACTTTAGAAACACGACTCTTATCATAAATAAATGTGAATTTTAGTCAAGTGCCGGTCCGTCCAGTGTAAAATCGTGAAAATATATAATTTCCAAAGTTTTCCCGTTGGCTGATCGTGAAACTACCTCACCATGACTGTGACCTACACGGCGGAGGTGGCCACCTGTCGGGGGTTCGGCTGCTTTCTCAAGCTGCTTGTCCGGTAAGTGTCCACCTTTGGAAAAAATAATTCCGTAAGGGAGAGCTGAAAGATGGTCTTTGTATTCGAGCAGCACTATAATTGTAACAATTATCAAAAAGTAAACAGTTAGTGATGTTGAAAGCGCTTTCCTGATGGAGAGCCTCTTTGCTTGAATAACGCGTGTCATTCTCGTCGTCGTTGCTAAACACAGAGTCATACCATATTTTCATTCAAATGATCCATCATTTCAAAGTGTGAAAATTAATACCTTTCTACCATCATGACTTCTTCTTCCTTATTATTCCTAACACCCCTAGAAAACTAGCACTGTTAATAGAATACAAAATACAAGTTCCTTGTGATAGCTGATACGAATACAAGTTCCTAGCCTATTGCTCATTCCACATTGTTCGAAGAATGAAACCAGGCATTATTAATCCATCCTGACACGAATAAACGTTCGACCCCGTGATGATGCTGCACGATGCTGCACTTTACAGCATTTTAAATTAATAACATTCTCATTATCGTGTGGTGGTGGTGGTTGATGAGATAGATTAGCATATTTAAATTGGTTGTCAAATAAAAACAGTTCGTTGGAAAAGGCCAAGTGACCTCACCCATAAAATACTGTTTCATGTACCTTGCCTTGATTTTAACTCGAAGGTCTTATCGGTGTTATCAGACCCACAGTCTGTCGCGTGTCAGCTAGATGTGATTTTTGGCGATTCTAAAAATGATAACTGATTCATACGACACCCCATACACATTACTCATGCTTTGTATGGACGGTGAGCAAATATTGGATTTTATTATGAAAATTGTATGAAATGCAAGGAAGCAGATAGAAGCACGATCCGCTTCGTCTGATTAGGTCAGCTTTGTCGGCTCGTTATCGCTTCAAGGTTGAGTGGAAACTGCAAATGTTGGCACGATCAAGCTAGTTTTTGTTGCTTTTCAACGGGCGGGAGAAATCCCAACGACCTTTACGGTCACTCTTCCGCTGGGAAGTGTGCTATTACGATTGTTTTCAACGATCCGAAGACATTACTCACGACAGTCTGTGTTACATTTACAGACCAGGATTTCTGAGTAATTTTTAAAGGCCTTTAATTTGTCCTTTAACTTGGGGAATTTCGCCTTTTCCATGGAAATAAGCTGAGCAGTCATCCGAAATAGACAAGATCCACTATTTCGCAACCTTCATCCAGCTGCAGCAATGCGAACCACATCCCCTCCCAATGTGGAGATTGTATTTTTAACATGACCCGACGAAAAAACGCCACTAATTCGCTATACGACCTACGCGGCGGACGCACGAGTCTTCTAACCGCCCGGTGCCTTTATTAGCTGGCGATGGCTAAGCAAACCGGTTCCATGACCTTTCCAAGCGGCCAGAGTTAGCCTTGAAGCATGGGAAATGGTTAGACTTTGGTAGAAGGTGTTACTCACGAACGTTTTCCTCGCGTAGCTGCTAAGAATGATGCCCAGCATAAATTATGCTTAGTAACTTCCACCACCACCCGGTGGGTTGGTCATGAAGAAGGTGTATGCTACATGGCTTAGGTGTTTTTGAAGGGGTTACTAGATCAAGACTTTAGTTGCGCTGTCATTGACATGCGACCCAGCTAGACATGGCGAGTTGAGAGGGAATTGCACTACAGTGATTATTTATGATGCCTTCCTGTTGCATCTTGGAAACATATCTCTTTCAATTTATTAATACTTTTTATTTGTTTTATGTTTTTCAGATGGCGTGGAAGTATCTACAAACTAGTATGGCTCGATTTAAGTTGCTTTCTGTTGCTGTACTATACACTAAATTTAACCTATCGCTTCGCCTTGTCCCAGGAACAAATGCAGTATGTATGCAGTATCCAAACTAGCCTACAAGCACTTAAATTCCAAGCATCCGTTTCTATGCTCTCGTTTTAGGATTTTTGAAGAAATCGTCAAATACTGTGCCACTTACAGCAACTTGATTCCGCTCTCGTTCGTGCTTGGTTTCTACGTCACTATTGTCATGACCCGCTGGTGGAACCAGTACACCAGCATACCTTGGCCGGACCCGATAGCCGTTTTCGTCAGTGCCAACATTCACGGCCAGGTAAATAGAAGCGGGAGGCAGGGGTTGGCCGCAGTCGATGCGGCGCCACGCGAATATTTCTCACGCTACGCCCGACCGGGAATCAAATCGATAATACTAACATTTCCACTTCCCACCCTTCATCGTAGATGGGAGTTTTCATTCATTTCTTGAACCCGGAATGCGTTGCTTTAATCTTTTCTCCGTTCGTCCCGAGGGCTAGACGTATGAAAGAAGAATGCTCCAGGGTATCCGATTGCAGTTTGATTTCATCACAAGTCATTAGTTTTCGGTTTTGTGGTCATTGCCCCATAATGTGTTCCAATATTTACACAGCTTTGCTAGGGAGAATTGTTTGCTAATCGTCGTCACGACATAAATAATCATTTTGATAGAGATAATTACCTCCCTTTGGTTTGAGAACGATTTTTCCAAGCCTGCGAATAGAAATAATTGTCCAACTCTTGTTCGTTTCTTTTTACAGGATGAACGTGGCCGTGTGATGCGTCGTACGATTATGCGTTATGTTTGCCTCTGCCTTACGATGGTGCTGACGAACATTTCTCCGCGAGTGAAGAAGCGCTTCCCGACGATCGAGCATCTCGTGGAGGCGGGTCTGCTAAACGACAACGAACATAAAATCATGTCCCACCTGAATCAGAAGTTTCCGCGCCACTCGAAACACTGGCTTCCGATCGTTTGGGCGGCCAGTATTGTCACACGAGCCCGCAAGGAGGGCCGCTGTCGAGACGATTTCGCATCGAAAACGATCATCGATGAGCTAAACAAATTTCGCGGTCAATGCGGGCTGCTCATCTCGTACGACACTATCAGTGTACCCCTCGTGTACACACAGGTCGTAACGTTGGCCGTGTACAGCTACTTCCTTACCTCTGTCATGGGCCAACAGTGGGTTCACACCAAGGAACTGGGTGAGGGCGTCGTGAACAAAATCGACCAATACTTCCCAATCTTCACCACGCTGCAGTTCTTCTTCTACATGGGCTGGCTGAAGGTGGCCGAATCTCTGATCAACCCGTTCGGAGAGGACGATGACGACTTCGAGGTGAATTGGATGGTGGACCGGAACCTACAGGTGTCTTACCTGATCGTTGACGAGATGCATCACGAGCATCCGGAGCTGCTGAAAGATCAGTATTGGGACGAGATCTCCCCGATCGAGCTGCCGCACACGGTTGCGTCGGCCGAAATACGTGAGGAACCCCCGCAACCCTCGACGGCCGACATCGTGGTGAAAAAGCGGGAGGCGGAGGTCATACCAGTCGTGCCGACCGCAATCCGCATCGACGAAATGGTCGGTAACAAGAACCAAGCGGTTGAGTATAACTTCCCCGACAAATCCAACGACGATGAGGTTAGCAAACGAGTGCAGCGATTACTGCAAATCCGCCTTCCGTTCATTATCTCTTCTTTTCGTACACCGGTTCCTAACGAACCGTTTCTAATACTGAACTTTAAACAAAAACGGGTGGAAGCCTCTAATTCGACGGTCTCTCTGATCGGTGATGGCACCTTTGTTTATCACTTATTGTAGCTTTATGCAGGCGTTCGTTGTTTTCAACGCCCTCTCATCACTAGCTCCAGTTGCAAGTTCACTGCAGTAATGCCGGTCCAGGTTGCGCGTACAGCCAACTCTCAAAAGTGCTCCGATCGTAAGATTACACCAAACTAAATTTCGCTCGTTTTCTTGGAATCCCCGGGAAGAAAGATGCACCTAATTCGAATGCACTCGCTTACTAATCTGGAATCCATTTCTAAAAAACTGCTCATGTCACTGTATGAGATGAAGAATGGTTTGTAATAGGCTAATAAGAACTAACATTAGAACAATTATGCACCTTTGTGTTGACTATGAAAGCTGACCAACCTCGAAGTGACATGAGCATCCTGCTAATTTTTTTCCCTCCTTTCCCGCTCCCTTGCACTATAGTTAAAGATGAAACGGGTTTCATTTCGTCCTTAAATAATAGATGCAATTTCCTTTTGGCACTAACTTAACCAGCTTTAAGGTGAAGGAATGTTGCTCGTCCCTATGCTTTTTGAAATGTTGTTATAAAATTTGGTGGATTTCTAAGGATAGATTACGATATTCGACTAATTTACTTTACAAACTATTTCAGAACGCTTAGTGGACGCGTAGCTTTCCCAGCTTTTTTCTTTATTCACTGTTTTCCTATAAACCGGTTAATATTACGATGATTCTCTTCAACAGATGGATGACAATGTTAGTGGCATTCATTTTAATGCAACTGATAAGCCTATGTATCGCGGTGGAAGCTCTGCGGCAAGTTTGGGCAGCGTAGTAGGTACGATGTCTCGGGTGAACACGGTCACGTCGGCTTTGAAGCGATTTTTCAGCAAGGACGAGTCGAGTCGCCCCAACAGTGCAACACCAGATGCAGGATCCGTACCGTTTAAATTCCCTGGTTCAGCCAGTTCTACTAACCTCATGGGAAGGGTGCCGGATCGAGCGATGGGTAGTATGCGCATCACAGACCAGGTGATCGAGGAGGTGGACGAGCAGCTAACCATCACGTCGATGCAGGGTAACAACGAATCTCGGCCAACTGCGGCCAGTCTTTTTGAAAATGGTCCACCGAAACCAAGTGATCCAGTCGATGTGCCACAGTCGGCGTACAATCGCACACAGTCCTCGGTGGCCCATGGATTTCCCTCCCAGTTGACGCCCCCCGGCCCGGATAACATGATGTCTGCGTCGGCACCGGAGACGGGACGGTTCGAGCACAATTTTGTGCCCCTCAGTCCCACCGATCCTGATGTGGTTCCAAATGTAGGCTCCTCGACGGGCATTAACAGTATGGTCGATGAAACGGATCGCGTTACCACAACGTACGAAAGCGAGGAGACCGAAAAGGAGCAAATGGAGCGCAAGACACGTTTGCTGGCACGTTCGATCAGTAAACAGGCTACTTTGGGTATAATCAATACCGACATGCTGCTCGAGGAGCTTACTAGGAGCACGGGTGATCTCGATTCGGAACGGAAACCTCCGCATAGCACACCCGATGGAGCGACGTCCGATACGAACAGTAACGTCGATACAACCTTATGATTCTACGTGTCTGACGCAGAAGATAGTTTCATTGAGGTAACCGTGAAGGAAGACAGCGCAGAAAGATAGCATCTTTAGCACTGGATTGTGCATCTTCCCGTTCGTGGATGGAACTGGAATTAGAGATAATTGCATACCCTCAACATGCACACAATTCATACGAAACACAACTGCACAAAACAAATGCCAAAACGAACTGCTACGTTCGTTCACGATAAATCTCCTTCGCTCGACAGTCGTGCTATCCAACAAACACACGTTCCGCATGTTCTCTAGTTTGTAAGTTTTTTCTAAACACAACCCTCCGTGGAAGAATACTTTAGGGTAAGTTTTAAACTTTCCACTCGACTCCAGAGACATTTACAGCTGTTCAGAACAGAGACTCTACTCCCAACAGTATTTGTTTTCGCTTTTCGTCAGCCCGAGTTAATGATTTATGAGGACAAAATTACTAATGAGCAGGCCAAACATAATTTTGCACATCGCATTCTAAGCTTTTGGTATTGAGTAAAGTATAATCTGTTCGATTCATGTGAAGTTATGAATAAGAAGAGAAAATGGTGGCCTAGATAGAAAAAGAATGCGCCTTAAGTGTTAGCCTTCTCAAATGGTTTAGCTCTCGGTTGCCAGAACCAAGTGAAATGATCGTCAACGTTTATATTTATAGCTGTGTAATTTTACAGATATTCATGTCTAACGTTTAATCATGTTCTACAGCTTTTTGGGGCAAGTTAAAGTATGTTAAGTTTAATATCAATGTAAGGAGGAGAACGCTTAACAAAAGACACCTATAATAATTATGAACAGGAAACATTTTTGTCGAAATTTTATGAAAATAAACTTAATTCTACAAAGTTATCAACAAATCCCATAGTTTCTCAACAACCGATCAATAAAACCTTACGAAACTACTTAATCTAAAGTTTTCCATTCCTACAGATTGCAATCCAACTTGAACGTTGGTATATTTACTCATTGAGGATGTGGTTAGGATACGGTTTTTAAAATATTTTTAAAAATTTCATGCTGCCAGTTTTCAGTTCCTTCATAAAGACTCTGCTGTAAGCATGAGCTGGGTTCACGTGCAAACTCCCAACACCTAGCAACTGACAGCCAACCAAGATCTATACATAGTAAAGAGATTCATTATTTGCTCCATGTTTGACAGAAAATCTTAATAAAGTGATAGATTTTTGCAAACAACGAGTTTCTTTTAAGTTATTCGGTTATTCGGAGTATATGCTGGTAAGTTGAGCAACGTTATTGCTACTTGTTTGTTAACATTTTGTGAAGCAACTGTCAAAACATCGTTGAAGAAAAAAGCAATGACCTCTTTCTTGCACAGATCTTGGCTTCAGCTTTCAAAGGCCGGTAAACGCATGCTCTATCGATTCGACCCGTCTAATTTCAGTCTTTCGCGGAACTCTCACGGCACATCATCGCATCACCGATTTCTTGCGCGCCCGGAGGCATTTCTCTAATTTCCATAAATCGGTAAGCTATTGAGTAATCTTCCATGCCTCTAAACACTTCTCCTGTTGTCAATAATACCATAAATACGCGTACCACGAGAGCCGCGAGATTGTGTTGGGTGTTGGTTTACAGGCTTTGATGTGATAAGTAAAATGGATCTGCGTTTGTAATTCGTTGCTTCGTTTATTTTACAGGAATAAGGATCAGCTGCAATGGCACTAAGCCGTATCTATACAGCAAAGTTGGCCTGTGCTACCAATAAGGTGAGTAGCAGTAAAAATTCAACGTAGGGAAAGTTTGAAGAGTCATGGTCAGCCGCTAACGCCATCGTCATCAGCATCTTCATCACCATCCGTCCACGTTGCGACATATACGTCTGAGGCGCTTGCCCAGGGCTGGATGTAGCTATATCTCGAAATGTGTACCTTTAGTGGCCTGTAGAGAAATTCCCCCATATTGACTGAAAAGTGCCCCACTGAATGAAGTCTCAAAAAGAATTCCCTAGCACGTAAAACGCCCCTAAAGTTCGTAACACTTTTCAGCCAACCGCGTGTGTGTTCGTGTGTGCGTGCCTGTGATTCCTTTAAGAACTATAAAAATCTCCGCGGTAACAAGCGGAAGGAACACGAAGCTGTTTGGAACGGTCGATTTTCGCACGTTACGTAATCGCGTGAGGGGCCCGATTGGTGGCTAATTATTGGACACACAAATGCGAACACCCAAAAGGCGCCAACATACTTGGGAAAACTTTTTCATGATTACGGAAAGTGTACTATCATGTGTATGTACGAAAAAAAGCAGCAGGTCGTCGCCTCATCATGCAATCGTGTTGCGAATCTTCGGGTCATACAATCGATTCACTATGAAAACGTGGAATGTAATTGTAACATATAGAAATGCTAATCTAGCTAGTTTTAAAGCTCCTTTAATCGAAGGGATCAGCTGAATGATTATGTGATATTTTCTAGGGGTGTTGATGAAACAGCGTAGCCTTAGCAAACACAGGCTCTATTCAGTGTCAGTGTCTTATGCAGTAATGTTCTCTGCATGCCAGAAGTAAGTGTGAAAACAAAACGAAAATAAGGACAAGTGGAAAACACTCTTGCCGTGGAGGAAAATTGTGTCGTCATTTGACGCAATCGAATGTCATTGGTCTCTTCTCTATCCCCTACGTAACTTCCTTGTATAAATATAAACGTGCAAACACGGTCAAACGTGTAGGTTAAAGGATAGTGTTAGGTGAAAAAACGTATTAGATAACCATGCCGCGGGTTGACTATACTAAATCACAGTTCCCATAGTATCCTTGGAGGGCGACGAAGAGAAGTTTCTTTTTTAATTTATCGTCCTACCTCATCTGAGCAACTTTCCCAAATATAAAAGTCACGAAAAAACACTTGAGGATTTACGGTAAACACAATTTCGAATAAATTGGAATGGTCAAACGAAGGGGCTTGTCTTGAAGCCGTATCGGAATTTGAACTTGAACATTTCCAATTCAAATGTCTGCAAAGGGTTCCACCAAGCAGAACGAAAGACCATGGATAGGTGTTCGTAAGAAAAATTGTATTTTACTTGGCAACATTCGTTTAGCGATAGTATAAGCGTTTGCGCCAAAAACAGTCGAATGAAACAACGAATGGATCCTTTTCCCTATCCCAATGCATCTCTATCGTTTTCCGTATGTACGTAGCACTATCTCCGTTTTTTCAGCATTGGCTCTGTCCGGCGATAAGGTCGGCCTATCAACAATTCCTCTCACACGGGGTTTAAGCTAGGGATTGCGTAGCTTGTCCACTACAAAATACTCGCACAGACACGACAGAGTAAAACGATTCTATTGCGGGGCACGATCAGGTGATCACGACCTTTGCCTTAGCTAAAGAGGATGGGGCTTGGTTTGATAGACCACGCTGCATGTCGTCATATAGGGAATCTCAGCATGGTAGGAATTGGAGCTTATTTGGAACGTAAGCAATTTGATTGCTGCTCAACTTTATGCCTACGGTTGCGTATTCATGCCGTTGAGCTGTACTTGCGGATGACATTGCACATGGAGGTCTTGCTAAGGACAACCCCGTCAGTACAACGTCATTGAACGCACGTGAATCTTATTGCATGGTACGCGAAAACAGTATGCTGTAGAAGGTACTCTTCCTTCAGGCATGTTGCCAGCCTCTTACCGCTTCCCCCATCATTCCTAATACTATTCGGTAAGAGTCGCTTCCGCGAGATTTCTTTTGCCTATATTTAGCTTTACTCGTTCTAAAGCCAAAGTGGTAACAGTTGCCGGTTGGGAACCTATTTACGTCCCAGAACGAATATCAGAAGCGGTTTCGATCGATCGGCATCAAGAACTAGTCAGCCCATGCCGGTGCTTTTACCCAAGCACTGTTGGGTAATCGATGTTACATCACGTGTCGTTTTTTCTGACCTGTTTTGTGCTTTTTAATGAGCGGACGGTACTGTCTGGACTTTAAAGTTTGAAGTGCGTTAGGCTTTGGTAACTTAAGCTTCAGAGACCTTACAAAATTTATCCTATTGGAAACCTGAAAGCCTTTGACTGTGTGTGTAGGTTTGGATGATTTTACTAGCATTTTACGACAGTTTCATTTGGACATTTTCGAGAACGGCTAATAAACCGGTTTTTGGTCACTCGATGGAGTACTACACAGTGCTTTCGACAGCCGTGGTGGCTTTTTGAGTCTTTCAATAGAACTCGCGATTCACAACCGGACATTTGTTTTCTCAAGATCATTTTCAAACAGGTTTTCAAACATTTTTTACACTTACACAGTGTTTTCTACCAGGTATCTAGATATGTTTACCCAAAGGGAAGGTTATGTCAGGGTCGTGCCGAGGATGTTCGCTTACATGCAGTGCGTCAACAGTTTGGCAAGATAAGTAGCATCGAAGCGCGAGTTTAAACGAAGATAATAATGAATAGACACAGTGTAAATGAAATTCTTCTGTGTTCTCTGGAATACTTTAAGATAACGATAAGCTACGTCAATAGCGAAAATAATATCTGCAAAATAAACGCCAGCTCAAGCGAACCCTCTACCACCATTGTTTTGCGAAATACTGTTGAAAATGTTCTTTGAGGGTGTGTTATTTGTACAAAACGAGAAAAAGACTCTCATAAACTCTGATTTTTTCCGCACCATACTTTGGTTGCAGAGGATCGATCCAATATCTAATTATAGTAGCGTTGGGTTGTCGTGGGCAACCAAAGCACCGACACAGAGTTACGCGTGAAGGAAAAATCGTCGAGTGACTGAAGTACCTGTTCGTAATCTTTTTTTATTTGTCCGTAGCCCATCTTACATCTCATTGGCTTTTGTTCATTGTTGTGCGTCAAATTGAACATCCCATGCGCTGTCGACGTAAATGAGCCTACAAGCATAACCAAGTGGAAGAGTTGGTTGTTAATCATGCTGTTGTTATTTCCCTCTCTTTGCAGAATGTCCTGCCAGCGATCGCTACCTTCGTGCGCAATGCATCCGACAGCACAGACCTGAAGGCTATTCTGACGGAAAAGGTACCGAAGGAGCAGGAGCGTATCAAGAACTTCCGCAAGCAGCATGGCGGAACGAAAGTGGGCGAAGTCACCGTCGATATGGTAAGTTTTCTGTCGTCGGCCACATTGTTTTCTGCAGCCAATTGGTTTTTTTGATTTCGTTTTGAAGGACGCTCGGAAAGGGATAGTTATTTCAACAACGGGAAAAGAAGGTTAAATTTAGCAATCGTGAAGGTTGAATGCACCCTCAAGCATGTATTGCACTTGTAGAACGACACGGTAATGCCTTGATCTTTTTGACCTGATGGCTTTAAAGTTACCAAACGAAATTTCTCCCCAACGACAGGGGATTCTGCTGCTTCCCCCGTCGTGCGCGGCATGCGCGTGTTCGGCGGAGATCGTTTGAGATCATCAGACGGCGTCGGGAGCGACGAGGGTTAATTGAGTTAAACGACTACTATCAAATTGCGGCACGGGAGCAATTGATTGAGCGACAGTGTTTGACTACCGCAACCCATCGTGGCGGGCCATTACAGCTGGACAAGTGCTGGCGTGTAAGTGTCACTGTTTTGTTCCGGTCGAATGATTTTTTCCCCCTGGTGGAAGTACCACTGGAGTGTGTCATATATATCGAGTGATTGGTTTGCGAGGGTGAAGAAGTGGTGCATGGCTAGCTTGGATGATGCTTTTCGATCAACACAGACCCACGCTTATACTGTAACGAGGATCAACGAGGGGGGGTTTTGCGTGACGATTTTTTTCATTCTGTTTTCTTTTTCTATTAAATTGCATAACAAGGAGGACATGTTCAAAGGCAGTAGCATAGTAGCAGCCAGACATATTATGAAACACATTTAAAAATAAGAATCAATTTGTCTTAAGATTATTTCAAAGCTTAATTAGTAGAAGCCGCTTTCCCATGGTTCGATTCATTTCAACCTTTGTCGGTTGTTGTCGTTTTGGTCATTTTACCTTAACTGCGGCTGTAACCATTATATTGCTCATCATTAGGGTGGTTGTAGGTTGCCACAATGACAAGCTAAAATGCATTAGGGGAAGCGGATAGCAAACATGTCGAGTGTATCACGTGTTAGCTTAAGCGGGTAGAAAAAATCACCTCCCCACTGCTCTTTTCCGGTTTGACATTGCTAACCGGTTTTACAACGGTCACCGAACGTTGCGGTACATATGAGATTCTTGACTCTGTTTACGTTAGCATTCGAATGTTTCATAATATACTATTGACCGTTGAAACCTTTTCGTGCATTTTCCATCGGATAAAGTACAAGTAAAATGTTCAAATGTTACGAGGAAACTATTGGGTTCATGAGTCACTCGCGTTTTTTTTGCATCAAGCAACGACGTGTTCATATGTGCACCCTTTTGCAGTGCATTGTAATTACCTTTTGCGTTTCGTGTAATCATTGCCAACAGCGACTATTTTATGTGGCCTTTTGCACTAGACTTGTACACGCAGTCGGTCTAAGTATCGCTTTGAAGCACCTGCGTGTGACTAGTGATAACGTTTGCTCTTGAAACGACTGGCCTCCCCAAATGCTCTTCTAGGCCAGAGATAAAGCAGCGATTGACCTTCAGTTAATATATGTTGCGCATCCTAAAACATTTCAGAAAATGTCTATAGCAAAGTTGTTATCAGGGGGTTGTTAGTTTTGACACTTGCGTTTTTATCGCTTTTTCTCCATGATGAATTCGTCAAATGACGATTTTTTTGCGTTTGTTTTACTGGCAATGATTACGAGAACAAGTCACGTGGTCCGGTGGAATGTTTGTTTCCGGTCGATGTAGTAGGTTTAAAATCGGGCTAACATTGTTCTCTCATTAGCAAGTAGAGGTTCAATTTCGCTAATGAATATGTCGCGACAGATTTTGTATGTTTTAAAATTATTTGCAGGTCACTAATACGCCGCTGCGGGTGTGACTGGCGTATGCATTTCCACCTGTAGTAGATCCATCATCTAGAACAGCAAGAAAAATCCAAGTGTGTACCGTCTGTGACATCACAGCGGCTAATGTGTGGCTTATGCGGTCGAAACCGTCAGCTGACCATAACCGGAGATAACTGAACTTGACGGTCGGACGATGACGGCGGCCGCGTGGAAGCTTACCCGGGGGCCGACCTTAAATCGTCTGTCGGGGGTTTCTTTCTGTGTGTTCGTGATCGCGCCTTTTGGGTGGCGATAGCTTCACGCGCGCCCCTCGAGGAGCTAATGAAGTCAAGTTCAATAACGTGCCAAGGCGACTCCGATTCGAGGTTTCCTATCGCATTCTCTCCACCAAGCTTTAAATATTGCTGGAGGAGATCATTTGTAGATGTCTGGCACAATTCAATGATGTGTCTGGACCAAGGAAGGGACCGAAAAGGATGGGTTAGTGTGTTAATTCATAATTGACCCCGCTTCCACATTGGCAATAGGTGGCTTTTTCTTTCACTGCTCGTTCACGCCATGTGGTTAGAGTCAACTTTTCTGTTGTACTAGAGAAAGTATATTTTGTGTTTGTTAAACACCAACATCTCATCGATAACGGGGAAAGCCTGGCGTATTAGTTAACGACTTTAGGTGTTAAAAACTGAGTGCTTGTGATGGTCACCACCACCACCCCTTCTGGCACGTCACATGAGCGAATAAGAAAAAAAGAGCGATTAAATCTTATCAACAAATTCATTTCCTTTTTTTTTGTCAAAAACCTTCTCATGTTCTTGTGTTTCTTTTTCTTCGATTGGATCTTTCTAGATGTACGGTGGTATGCGTGGAATCAAGGGGCTGGTGTGCGAGACCTCCGTGCTTGACCCCGATGAGGGCATCCGCTTCCGTGGGCTGTCGATCCCCGAATGCCAGCAGGTGCTCCCGAAGGCTCCAGGTAGGGTAATATGTGCTACAAACGACAGTTTTTCTTCTTCTGCATGGCGTAACAACCGTCTTGGTCATATGCCTGGCCGTTAAGGGCTTACTAGACTTGTTCCCTTTTTAAGTTCATTGCCACGCCGATTCGAGAAGCCACGCCGTCGAGGTGGTGAGCCCCCCAGCGCTAATGGGCCGATTTTCTAACCGGCGCTACCGCTCGGCTGTCGCAGACCTCGAAATTGTAAATCACTTGAAATCATTTGCAATTTGAATTTAGTTTTGGCTAGAAGTAAGAGATATGTCTTACTTCAAATTACATTTACGAGACACTTCAAAAAAAAAGTTCAAAAGACATGCGATTTTTAAACAAAAATCATAAACGTAATTTCTTTTCAATGGTCGCAGCAGGCGGTTAGGTAATCACTTGTTCATCTTGTGTGTCTCGTGCTTGTCATACTACCGCGAACACATTTATCGATGCCAAGTTCACGTGAAGTAATTTACTAGTACCGAGTCGTTGTGTCACCTAGTGCTGGTCGTGACTTCATGATTTTGCTGCCTCAAGCACTCGACACGGTCGGTGTCAATCGTTCGCTCACGGTTGCCGCCTCAGATGTCATGAAGGACGTACGTAAAATGCGTTGGGATGCAATCGTTCTTCGACGACTGGACCCCGGCGTAGTAATATTATTATTTTGCGGTGTTTTGCTCTAGGGAACAAGTCGTCCTTGGCCTTTGTTGGATGCATTGTGTACATCAAAGAAGAAAAATGAAAACCTCTGTGTATGTTTCTTTTGTTTAATATATCGTTTTTATTTATACAGGTGGTCAGGAACCACTGCCGGAGGGTCTGTTCTGGCTGCTGATTACCGGTGATGTCCCGTCGAAGGCGCAGGTTGATGCGTTGTCCCGCGAGTGGGCCAACCGCGCTGCCCTCCCTTCGCACGTCGTTACGATGTTGAACAACATGCCAGCGACGTTGCACCCGATGTCGCAGCTGTCCTGCGCCGTGACCGCACTCAACCATGAGAGCAAATTCGCCAAGGCGTACTCGGAAGGTGTGCACAAGAGCAAGTACTGGGAGTACGTGTACGAGGACAGCATGGACCTGATCGCGAAGCTGCCCGTCATCGCCGCCACCATCTACCGCAACACGTACCGGGATGGAAAGGGCATCGGTGCCATCGACCCCAAGAAGGATTGGTCGGCCAACTTCACCAAGATGTTGGGCTACGAGGACGAGAAGTTCACGGAGCTGATGCGTCTGTACCTGACGATCCACAGCGATCACGAGGGCGGCAATGTGTCGGCTCACACCGTCCATCTGGTCGGTTCGGCCCTGAGCGACCCCTACCTCTCGTTTGCCGCCGGCATGAACGGTCTCGCTGGTCCGCTGCACGGTCTCGCCAACCAGGAGGTGCTCGTGTGGCTGCAGAAGCTGCGCAAGGAGCTCGGCGACAATGCCAGCGAGGACAAGGTGAAGGAGTTCATCTGGAAGACGCTCAAGTCGGGCCAGGTCGTGCCCGGCTACGGTCATGCCGTCCTGCGCAAGACCGACCCGCGCTACACCTGCCAGCGCGAGTTCGCCCTCAAGCACCTGCCCAACGACCCGCTGTTCGGACTGGTTTCGAACATCTACAAGGTCGTCCCACCAATCCTGACCGAGCTCGGCAAGGTCAAGAACCCGTGGCCGAACGTAGACGCCCACTCCGGTGTGCTGCTCCAGTACTACGGCCTGAAGGAGATGAACTACTACACCGTGCTGTTCGGTGTGTCGCGTGCCCTCGGCGTGCTGGCCTCGCTGGTGTGGGACCGCGCCCTTGGTCTCCCGATCGAGCGCCCCAAGTCGATGTCGACCGATGGACTGATGAAGGCCACTGGCGCTAAGTAAATTCCCACACCCACCGCCTCCCCTTCAACGCCACCCAAAAACACAACACACATCCTTTGCACTCGTAATCATAAGATTCATCGAAAAGAGTAATTTAAATACACCTTCGCAACATATGTACACATACACTACACACACACAAATACACACAAACTACCTGCTCGCCCGCCTTCCTGCGTCCACGTTACAATCCCCTCAGCCCCACTCCTTCCTTAGCGGAAAACCCGAGCAAGCGATATTATTATTTAACGCTCGGCAAAGAAGCACCGAATCGATGTCACCCTGGGACGATTTAGTGGAGGGAAGTATCAACTTGCAACCAAAAACTACCAAACTCTGAGATAATACCTGATTAACGAAAAGAAAAGTGAACAAAAAAGCACTTAACAAACTTAAAACGTTGTAGCTTTTAAAAGTAAACTATTGTGCAAACAACCGAAAGCTTAATGGAAACAACATTGAACAGGACGAGAACAAACGATAATTACATGCTAATAATAATGATGTCGCTCTCTCGTAGAGAGTGACGCAAAACCAATCAAAACCTCCCTATCTCGAGTCTGCGGATTGAAACGAAACGACATAGGAAAGGAGAACGAGATCCTTTTCCGGAAAGAAGTTGTTCTGTGTGTGTGTGTATGTTGGGAGGGGGCTCGTATGGGATGCGCACGCAGTTGGCCAGTCTCGGTGGAGTTGTTGGAGTTGATGCAGTGTATCTATGGAGGGAAACAAGTAGATGAATTACTGGATCCGAATAATATTTAACTAGAAGCCAAGCCCAAGTTTCTAGGGGTAGTGTTCATTAAAGTAGCGACCAGGTCGACCAGGAGCGATAATATCGTTTGTAGGGGATAGTTGTGTTCCTTTACCACTTGTGTACTCAACTCTTCTTGGACGCACGCCACACGGCGTGTCTTAGTCAAATAGTTTCGTCCTTCGTTTCGCGCCTGGCGAGAATCGTGAACCCCTAATGCATTATTTGGTTTTAAGCACCGTTTATGAACTTAATTAGCTTAAAAAGATTGAATTTAGATTGCTCGGCTTTGTTTCTCTTTCTTAGTATACTTCGTTGATGTACAAGGTGCGTGTGTGTATTTTTATGCTTGTGAAAATGGGTTTTTGTGATGCAGTACAATGCAGGTCAGGTAACAAACTAGTAGAAGATGATTTTTTTCATTGAACCGATGTTGGAACGTGTTCGGATGTCTATTTGTGCTGCTTGTGTTTGTACCATTTATAGTAGGATATTGACAAATGATGTTTTTAATTTATTGGATTTGAGAAAATAAGACACGTGCTTCAATGGCATCAACTCTGAGGAACTGTCTTTGGCCTCCGTACAAATAAACTGCACTTTCATTCGCAGAAATACACCTGCATTTGGTTCTCATCCTTCTTCACGATACACTTCGAGTGTTATAATGATATGATATTACTTCTTTCGGTAAAAATGAATGACTTGGGCTGATGAAGTCCAAAAACTTAAGGCACACCAAATGGCAGCACTCAAATAGCAAAACCAAATTAGTAAATCTTCTGACAATAAATGACAACTCCAGTTGAGGTGAAATCAGCTTTTTTCTTTGTGTGTGATGCTAAATTTTGTCCGAAAAAGTAATTAACTTTCCAATTGAAGCATATTGCGTAAACAACTACCATTTTGAACGTAGCGTTAAAATGAAGTGTAAAAGTGCGTGAAAATAGCCCTTTGGAAACTAGTGATGGGGAAACTGAATCCCTGCGGGATCGAATCTTTTGAATTCGTGCAAGAATCGAATCTTTGGATCTTCCGAATCCCCATTTTGTCAACACTAATCGTACCACTATGTCAAAAGTGATTGTGCCACTACAAAAACAGTGTTAAAATTTTGCGTTTTGCGTGGTTTGTTCTGCTCTTTTTTGGAAAAGTGTTGTGACAAAGCAATCCTTAGCTTCGATTTATACATCAGGGCAGTTTATTGCGCCTGTTTAAGCGAAATCATGAGTGCGGTACAGCAAAGTCCGGCTGCAGGAAATCTACAAATGGCGTCGCACACGGAGAAGGTTTTGCAGTGGATAAATGAACTGTCCAATCCTGAAACGCGTGAAACGGCACTGTTGGAGTTGAGCAAAAAGCGCGAGACTGTCTCCGACCTGGCGCCGATGCTGTGGCATAGCTTTGGAACCACAGCTGCGTTGCTGCAGGAAATCATCAACATTTATCCCTCTATCAATCCGGCAACTCTGACGGCACACCAGTCGAACCGGGTGTGCAACGCGCTGGCCCTGCTGCAGTGTGTGGCATCGCATCCGGAGACACGGTCGGCGTTCCTGTCCGCACATATTCCCCTGTTCCTCTACCCGTTCCTACATACTACCTCTAAGACGCGGCCCTTCGAGTACCTTCGGCTGACGTCGCTCGGAGTCATCGGAGCTCTGGTGAAGGTAACCTTGACTTACCAGTCCAAAACCGCCCACCATAACTACTTTCATTTCATACAATCCTTTCTTGGTGGTTACAGACCGACGAGCAAGAGGTCATCACGTTCCTGCTTACGACCGAAATCATCCCGCTGTGCCTGCGGATCATGGAGTCGGGCTCGGAGTTGAGCAAAACGGTGGCCACGTTCATACTGCAGAAGATTTTGCTGGATGATAGTGGCCTATCGTACATCTGCCATACGTACGATCGGTTCTCACACGTCGCAATCATTTTGGTAGGTTGCAAAAGGGAGAGCACGGGCTAGACGGTTGTTTCATTTTACGCTTCTTCTTACGCAGGGTAAAATGGTGATATCGCTCTCGAAGGAACCGTCCGCACGACTGTTAAAGCACGTAGTTCGCTGCTATTTGCGTCTCTCGGATAACCCACGGTAAAGTATAGTGCTCGATGTTCCATGCAACTGTTAGTTTAATTTCTTCTTCTCCCATCCCCGTTTATAGCGCTCGTGAGGCGTTGAGACAATGTCTGCCGGATCAGCTGCGCGATGGGACGTTTTCGGCCTGCCTGCAGGAGGACAAATCTACCAAGCACTGGTTGACGATGTTGCTGAAGAATCTCGATACCGTCCCGGTGCCCGGTGGCGATCCGCGTCAAGTTGGCATCCAACCGTTGGCCTCCTAAACATCGCATCGTATTCAGCATCGGGTGGTAAAGCAAAAGAAACACCCCCCAAAAGGGCCCCTGTTCCTCCCCCCGGGGGCATCGGGCATCTTTGGTGGATTTTCTGTGGCTGTAATGTGTTACGCTGGCGCAAGGGCGCGTTTCGTGTCAGTTTTGTTAGGGTTAGTTTTATATACATTTTAAATAAGTTCAATACATCTACAAAAGTGTAAACACTCTTCTTATTTCTCGTCACGGTTATATCTTCCGGCGTTATTCACTTCCTGATTAGCAACCACAATATGGAGTTTAATGGGATTTTGCGGTCTCCAATATATGTATGTATGTGATCGCATCACGCAAAATCTACCGGGCCGATTTCCACCGAACTTGGCCGGAAGGTAGCTAATTTTCCAAGGTTGAATGACTTCGTTTGTTGACATCCCCATATCTCTCTACCCCTTTCCAACACCTATCCTCTAAAACGAATGAAAAACAATTAAAGCTCAACGGTTATTTAACGGATTTTCACAAAAGTTGATACGCATGCTGCTAAGGACGTGCTGCTCCTTTTCCTCTTCAACAACTAAATAGTGTTGGCTTGACTCAAAAAGCGGTGAATTTTGATGACCTACATACAATTGTATCTCGCAAAAACTGTTTTGGTTTTTTGTGCACGAAGCTAGATTTAAGGGTAGTAAATTTTGTTTTTAAACCCCAAAGATTGCAGATGTGATCACCTTTCTTTGCCTCAATCGAAAACATTCACGAAACATTATAAGCGATCAAGCAACAGAGATTAATGAATCTTTAAACCGTGCTTAAAAACGCGATACATAAATTCTGCAACATCCATAATTACTTCATAGATTGGCTTACCATTTGTTTATACAGCCGGATGTCGATTATCTATTGACCTGGTCCAACTGAAGTATAGACACCGTTTTTCTCATACTTGCTTCAATGGATTAATTTGAAATGGTTGCACTAAGATGGAAGCACGTGTTGGATGATGAATGCAAAATGTATATTAACAACTACAGGTACTACAGGTAATACTTAAGAATGGCGTTTTTAGCAAATAGCAAAATTGAAGATTGTAAAACTCAAGATAACGAATGAAAACACTATTTCGTTTGAATTTTTTTTTACCCAGATGGAATCGGGTTAATCATCAATTAGTAGAATAAATAAACGCTTTAAATAACTATAACCCCTTTGTTGATTCATTATTGCACATTATCCGAAAATATATGGGAAGTAGGTAAGTTAACCAACGTTTAATTATCCGAAAAGAGTTATTTTGGTAAGGAAAACAACTTTTAAAAATCCGAAAATATAACATTTTGAGCAAAAAGATTAATTTAGGTAAGTTAAACAGTTTTTAATTATTCGAAAACATTGCAATTTTATCCGAAAACAGTTTAAAAAGCATTGAATTTGAGTTAGGCAAGTTAAACTGCTTTAAATCTATCGTTTTTGGTAAAAAAAATGGAAATTTTCATCCCCAAAAATCGGCCCAAAATGACCAGTTTAGGTGGAAAAATCGATAAAAATGTTGTTCCTGCTACCTCCTGAAAATCCTGCGCTCCTGTTACAAAAGTGGAAATTTTCAGCTCGAAAATTGTCGGGCCCGCTCGCAGACTAGGGCTCAAAAACCGACAAAATTTGGCCGAAAAGTAACAGGAGCGAAGGATTACCAGTTTCGTAGGAGGTAGCATCACCGGTCGAACCGGTACAACTGGTAACCGGTACAAGCGGTAATTTAGCCGAGACACTTGCCCACAAGTCTTGCGTACAAGTTTTTCATATAAGTTTCCGTTTGAAAACTTGTATGGGAATCTTGTATACAAAACTTGTGTGCAAGACTTGTATGGGAAACTTGTATGGGAAACTTGTACGGGAAACTTGTGTATAAGACTTGCGGACAAGTGTCTCGGCTAAATTACCGCTTGTACCGGTTACCAGTTGTACCGGTTCGACCGGTGATGCTACCTCCTACGAAACTGGTAATCCTTCGCTCCTGTTACTTTTCGGCCAAATTTTCTCGCTTTTTGGGCCCGAGACTGCGAGCGGGCCCGACAATTTTCGAGCTGAAAATTTCAACTTTTGTAACAGGAGCGCAGGATTTTCAGGAGGTAGCAGAAGCAAAATTTTTATCGATTTTTCGGCCACTTTGGGCCGATTTTTGGGGCTGAAAATTTCAACTTTTTTAACAGGAGCGCAGGATTTTCAGGAGGTAGCAGGAGCAAAATTCTTATCGATTTTTCGGCCACTTTGGGCCGATTTTTGGGGCTGAAAATTTCAACTTTTTTAACAGGAGCGCAGGATTTTCAGGAGGTAGCAGAAGCAAAATTTTTGACCGATTTTTCGACTTGAAATGTAAACTTTGGGCGAATTTTTTTCGGATATTTTGAAGCTGCTTTACTTACCAAAAAAAAAAAAAAAATAATCTTTTCGGATAGTGCAATAAGAAGTCGACAAAGGAATACATTTATTGATCTTTAAAGGGCTTTTATTTATTCTCGAACTAGCAAACGTGCAAACGTAGAAGTGCAAACAAATATCAATCGTTGTTTATTAACTGTTTTGGCCATGGCGAATTCAAGTTAAATGATCAAACTTGTTTGCTGAAATTCCATCTCTTGATGATGTTCTCAAAAGAAAGTAGCTAACGTTGTTTCATTTTTGAATGAACAATCGTCAAAATTTGTTCATGTTTTTTTTAATGCAAACGGTTAGTTCATGGCATGCTTTAAGAACCAGGAGATCAAAGCAACATTTTACCTTTTACGGACCTGCTGTGCGCTCCGGAAGCTTGTGGACGCTATCATGGCAACAAGTGACCTCTCGACACACTTTTAACATCGTTCAAGCCGGTGAGGTTTTCCAAACATTGCCACGCAATCGGTAGGTAAAGTAGGTGAAATTAGGAACAAGCCAGTATTGTTTTACAGCAAAAATGTATCACAACGCAACAAGGCAGTATTCAATAAATAATAAGTGACTTGAGCGTTGTCTACTTTCCATTCCGTCTGCTAGCGTCGATTGAAGCTTAAAACAACATTTCCCCAATTTGTTTGATTACAAAGGGTTGTGTTAACACTCATGAAGCTACAGGAGGCAATAGGTCTTCCGGATGTGATTGAAAAGAGGTTTAGGGTTTCAGATAAAATTACGGTTTTATTCATTTACATGGTGCTTCTGCATCTTCTTGATTTATTATCTTAAAAAAAACGAGAAAACACATTCAAATAACAGGTTGGTGTAGCACAAAGGATCTCCTATACACGATATACACAACGGGTAGGTAGGGGTCTTAGGGCTAGGAAAGATAATAATTTAAAATGGAGGATAAAAGAGCCTACTATGCTAGGTAGAAATTAACACTATCTCTCTTCTTCCTTACACTTGGGCTGTACAAAAACTAAAAAGAAAAATAAAAACGACGCAGCAGGCTAGACTAAACTCGATGCGCCCAGCTTGTAGAGAGTCTGTTGCTTCTGCTCGACGGCCGCGTGCAGTTGGGCCGGTGTCTGCCCTGCGGTTGGATGAAGCAGGACGGATGGGTGCGGTGGGGGTATGATGGCCGTCACCACACTGCTGCCGTGGGGCGAGTGGGAAGGTCCTCCGTTCCGGTGCAATGAAGCCGGCGCCATCAGTGGGTTCGAGTGATGATGATGATGATGGTGGCCAAAGGGAAGAAAGTGCTTCGGTGAGGAGGAGGCGGGCGGTGGGATGATGAGCACGTTACTGGATGATCCTCCGGCCGCGGTAAGGAGTGGACTGGCACCACCGCTTGGGATGTGAATTTCGCTCACTTTCCCACTGACGTATCCCGAGTCGTCGTTCGATAGGTTGTCGGCTGACTTTCTTCCCGCCGCCGCTGACGCCATCATCGTCATCATGGCGTGCGAATGGCCACCGATGACGTGGTTCGCCCCGTGGTGGTTCACCTGCTGCTGAGGTGGCATTTGTTGTTGTGGTTGCGCCTGCTGATGGTGATGGTGGTTGTTGTGATGATGGTAGAGCGGGAACTCGGGCGAAGGAGTTCCGGTGCTGGCGAGCGACACCGTCGATGGGTTGATGAACTTCCTTGCCGATAGGAGCTTTTCCGCCGGGAGCAACCCTTCGTCGTTCAACGATGGCGGATGATGGATCTGGACCTGCTGGTGGTGGTGGCTGTGGTGGAAGGAAGGAAGACCCACCGGCGGCAAGAACCCATCCGATGGCATGGAGAATGCACTGCCATGGTGAAGGACTGGCTCTTCGAAGTAGTGAGAACTGCTTGGGGGTTGTTGATGCTGCTGCTGCTGCTGGTGAAACAGTTCGCCCTCTTGGAGCAGATACGAGGGAAGTGGATTCCGGCTACGTGCCGTTTGGTGCACACGGGACGCCAACAGTGGGTGGCTTGCGGAAGGGTCGGCCATCATCGACGAAAGTTCCGGCGGTGGTAGGTGCTTCCTCGCGGGTAGTTCGTGGAAGTAGGCATCCTTCGGAACCGAGTTGACATGCAGCGTGGCGTTCCCGGTTCCCTGGTGTTTCCCCCCATTGACAAGGACGGTCGTGGTGGCCGTCGATTGCTCGTACATCTGAATCAGACTCCGGGCGGTGGCGATTCCCCGTTCCGCCTTTTCGGGGACGCTCTGAGGCCCATTTGATCCCATTCCTTCCCTTGGCATCGGCGGTCCATCGACACAATCCTCGTCTTCCTCATCATCGTCGTCGTCGTCATCGTCGTCCTCATCATCTTCGCTGCTGTCGGAAAAGTCCTCGCACTGTGCCAGAGGGGGTGGTCCCTGGTGGGCGGTAACTCGCACATTCGTTCCCACCGCCGCCGTTTCCCCCTCGCCGATGGAACAGCTTTGCTGTAGCTTCGAGATGATGTACCTAACACGGTTCGTTTCCGTCGCCGGATCATCATCGGTGCCGGCCTGCATAGGCATCGGACCACTGTCTCCCGTCTCCGCTCCCCGCAGCAGCTCCTGGACACTCTTCTGCAGCACCTGACTGCGCCAGTTGGTTCCGTTCAGGATGCGACTCTTCAGTTCCTTCAGCTCGGCCAAGTTTGCCATCGCCGACAGATCGCACCGATCGGAATCACTACCGACTTCTTCGTCTTCTTCTTCTTCGTCTCCCTCCTCTTGCGGTGCGCTTTCGGGTCCTGCCTCCGCTTCCTCCCCACCATGGTCTTCATCGTCGGAGTGATCCGGCGGACGATGACGAGGTGCAGCCGATTTGATCGTTGTGTTGGACGAACTAGGCATCATGTCGTCAAAGCAACTGTTCGAGTAGAACCCATTCATGAGCACTCCCCCGCCGTTCGAGGCCGCAGCTCCCACAGGGGACGTACCATACCTTTCCTCCTCCTCGTCCTCGTCCTCGTCTTGATCTTCTTCGTCTTCGTCTTCCAGTTCCTCGGGAGCTGGTGCGGTTGTGTGTTCTTCCGCCATAAAGTTCGTCGAAGCGAGATGTGGCGAACCTCGGTTCGACCGTTGTCCCTGACCGCCACCGAGCAACGACGAGCTTGGGGACATTGTGGACAGTGGGGTCGTTGAGAGGGGAGTTGCGGAACCCTGCCTTGGTCTATAGGCAAGCTGGTAAACGGCCGTCGGACGCTCTTTTCGCGTTGTGATGTCCTTCGCGATCTCGGGCGAAACTGGTGCGGCCGGGAGTAGGGATTTCGTTATCTTCTCCATCTCCTGCGCAATGTCGTAGCCACCGGGTGGCGACTCGCGGGAGTTGGTACGAGACTTCCCAGAACCACCACTCGTCGGTGGTTCGTAGTGATGGATGTCCCGAAGTTTGTCCAACGCGAGGATGTACCGGTTGTCTGGTGCCGGACTGCCGGCTGCCGTTGGGACACTTCCTCCTCCGATCAGTGGGGATGGTCCACCACCACCAGCAGCAGCCTTGCTTGTAAGCTTCTCAAGTTCGAGGATCTTCTTCGTTTTGCTCAGCAGCTCCTCGAGCCGCTCGGTCACTTTGGCCTTTTCACTTTTCCCCACCGGAGATGGCGTGTTGTTGGAGGACGTGCCGCCACCAATCGGACGCTTGTCTCGGCGACCCGACAATACGACGGGTTCTCCCCGATGCTTCTCCCGATCGTTGTCCTTGTTGGTGTCCGAGGAGTAGGAGTAACTGTCGCGCCCGGAAATGGATGACGATCGAGCTCGTCGTGACTCAGGGATCGGAGGTGTTTCGGCGGACTCGGAATGGTTCTTCGCGTTCGAATTGGTGGAACTCTCAAGCGCATCCGACTGATGGCCGGTGGATCTTCCTCCTCCTCCTCCTCCAGCCACTCCCGAGTACTGCAGCATCCGGAGGTGGCTCTCCAGCTGCTGCCGGTGCTGCTGGTTTCGCAGAAGCCGATGGGTCGACGATTGCCTTCGACTGTCGTGGTCCGCCGCATCGTCCCCAACCAGGTCGTCGTCCATCACGGCCGTTGCGTCCAGGAAGTCGATGCTACGCGAGAACATCTGTTTGGTGGGCGTGGAGGAACACTTCAGGAGCTGATCGTCCAGGATGAGTGAGCCCGAGGCGATGTTGTGTGCGTCGTCGTGATCGTCGAGCAGCTCGAGACTGCGGCAGCGCGTCAGCGTGTTCGTGTTCGCCTCGTCCTTTTTGGTCTTGCTGTTGCTGTTACTGTTATGCGGACCGGCGCCGGAGGTCGTCGCCGTGGTGGTGGATCGTTCCGCAATGCCTCGCTTCAGCCACTGCTCCAGATGGAGCCGCTTGTTCTCGCACTGCACCCGGTTCGCGATCATCGATCTGGAAAAGGGGAATGCGCTTAGTTAGCTGTCGAAACCGTTCCGCGGATGACTCTTAATACTCACTTGGTAAGTTCCTCGATCTGGTCGTCGGTACGCATCGCTAGCGCCGTCATCCGGCTGTCCAGCTTCTCCGTCGCCCGGTGCACGTACTTGCGAATGCTGCGCCGGTTCTGGTTCATCCGCTGCTCCAGATGCCGGAAGAACGGGGCGCAGTAGCACGTGTTGCCCACGCCGACCGGGCCCTTCCGGATGTTGCCGGCCAGATCGAGGAAGTACTGCTCGCCGTTCCCGAGCGGTTCCTTTGGCAGCGTCTCGAGCTTGGGCGAGGGAAAGTTGCGCGGATCGGGAAAGTAGTGGCAACCGTACGGCGACCAGTGCTTCGGGTCTACTTCCGCCGCAGCCGCCGCCGCTCCCGCCGTCGCTCCAGCCTTCGTTTCATCGTTGGAGGCACTCCTTCGGCCCGATTTGCGCCCACCCCCACCTGCGGTGGGTTCCTCTTTACTCCGCGACCGACGACCATTCTCCTGCGGACCAGCCTTCTTCCCGCCAGAGCGTTCCTTCGGTTGGTTCGGTTGTTTCTGGTGCGAGCTGCTGCTCGAACGCTCGCGCGACCGCCTCGGGGACAGCTCGACCGGTGTGTTGAGGATGTTGATGATTTCGACCAGATTTTTGCGCTGCGCAATGTCCCGTGCCGTTTCATCCTAGAGTAAGAATAAATCAATGTTATTAATAAAGTCAACATGAGACCCAGCTTTGGTCGACAAGCTGGGAAGGAATATTTAGGTGAAAATACACGGTTGTGTTGGAAAAGAAGTAGATTTGGTAAATTAAAACTTATGGCAGAATGAAAGTATAATGAAAGTGATGAAAGTACTTTTTACAAATGGATTATAGAATTGTTTCTGTCAGTAAATATCTCAGCATCAATCGATATCATTGGTTAACTTTAATGGTTAACGGAATCTCGTTTGCAGAGAGCGTTACCATAGTTACGTGAGGAGAATGTTTATCGTTGTTACTATGATGATTTTCACGATCTAGTATGCTCAAACGTTGACAGTTCGGCCGTCTGTTTACCTGAGCGTTTTTGGTGTCTTGACGGCAACCCGCTTCCAGCAGAATCCGTGTCAGCTTCCGGCGTCCCATGGCGCACGCGATGTGCAACGCCGTGTCGCCGTTCAGGTTGATTCGCTCGAAGTCACACTTGGCCGACAGCAGGATCCGGATGGCCCCGGCATGTCCGTACCGGCACGCGGTATGCAGCGGCGTATCACCATACTGGAAACGAAACAACCAAACAATTAACTCTCCGAACCGGTGGATGCTTCTTCGTCCTTCCACTCACGTTGTTCTGCACATCCGGATCGGCGCCGGCGAGCAGGATCTCCCGGCAGCTCTGGTTGTGTCCGTTCTGGGCGGCCAGGTGGAGGGCGGAAAAGCCACCGAAGTTCCGAGTTCCGAGCAGCGCACTGTGGAGCGCTCCCTTGGTGTCGTGCAGGGCGTGTTTGATTTTCGTGGCGTCCTTCAGGAGATCGATCGACAGCCCCTTTCCGCCGGCGGGCTTCCCGGGGGCGGTCTTGGGGAGGGCGCACAGCAGCTTCACACACCGACTGTACCCCTTCCAGGCCGCTTCGTGCAGTGGATTATTCCCGTGCTGTTGTTGGTGGGGGGAAAGTAGAAAAAAGGGCCATTAGTTGCCTTCGGTCGAGGGAATGTACCGATTTGCTCCGCTTACCACCGACTCCTTCGCGTTTCGATCGGCACCGGCGGCCAGGAGGGCTTCCACCTTCGCCTCGTCCCCGGCGGACGCTGCCTCGTGCAGTGGCGTCCGGTTAGTGTTTTCCTGCAGAATGGAAAGCAAACCGTTAATTAACCGTTTTTGTCACATTAGAAGTACACATTAACCGGAAAAACCCATTGGTAATCGATTCTTTGGATTGAAAATATGCCGATCGAGGTTTGATGAAGGAAAGCGACAAGCTGGCACGCTGGCATTATGAGAGTTTTTCCGTGAGTATCATAGCACAGTTTATTAATTTTCAATTTGTGGAGCGATGGTAAAGTTCCCCGAGCATTGATTCTACACTGAAGAAGGAACCATCCAAACAAGCAAGAAAAGGGAAAGACTCGAAAGAATGCAAGAACGTTCGAGGAATGAACTAATGTCCCTTTCCCATTCCCAGAATGGTTTTCTTTTTCCGATCTCGCGTTTCTTCGTCGTCGTCATCTCGGGGAAGTTTACGGTGACGCCATGGTTTCGACGACCGCCTGGCGACGTCCGGTAGGACACAAATCGCGTAAATTATTGCCTTTCCACCCGGGGCGTGAAGCGTGTCCCGCGAGCGAGTTCCCGAGGCAAAAGGGCACCGCAAAGGCATTTTCTTTTCGGGCCAAATCGGGTGGGATGCTGCAATGCACAGTGGGCTCAGCTCAGGGGATATTTTTCCTCCCCCGGTGCGGTTTTGCATGATCACAAGCGGATGCGGATCGTATACAAACATGGAACGCGTTCTTCGGAAATCATCTAAAGGAGGAGAATCAACAATAAAAAAAGAAACCTTTAAATCCCTTCCATCGGACGCGACTCGGCGACGTAATAATCACTCAATGTACCCCGAGTATGAGCTGTTCTTTACTTCTAGTTCCCCTTGGGAGGGGTCTTTTTCGCGACGGGTCGCACTCGGGGAAGGATCCGCGCGAAGCGGAAAGACTTGAGTCACGACCAGCAAAAACCATCCTCGTTCTAAGGTCGCTAGTCGGCGGCGCAAATGGATTCAGCTCAGGCGACGCCAGAGCGGTTTGTGCCTCCGAACCGTAAGGCAAAGGTTGTCGATCGACGACTCACGGCGGACGAAAAGTAGATCATAAAGCGTGGGAGAGCGAGTGCGACAAGGTTGGGGCACGAAAAAAAGCCGAGCGGCACAATCTTCAAGCCGTAACGAAGAGAGAGAAAAGAGTGTTTGAAATATTGTACTTGATATTATCTTGATAGAATGAGCATGAGGAGATATGAAAATAAAAAGTAAAATATACCTTGTGCGTTCAAATAAATTTGACCAAACAACAAACAATGATTTAAACGACTCGACAACCATTCCGACACCGTAATGAAAGAAAGAAGCAGCAAGTATTTCAGTACGTAGACAGAAAAGACGTCTTGGCTTGGCCTAAGGAAGGGAAGCAGACCTGGGGCGCTAATGGAAAGGGGTAAGTAAGTAAGGACTTATTGTTGAAGATGAAGGAATGCAAATGAGGCCTGAAGGATAGTTTCTTTTCGTCATTTTTTCTCTGTCGCCGTTTTCTTTCCACTGGTCATTTTTTATCGCTGAGTAAATCATTGGGGTTTTAATATTCCAGTTATGTATTCCATAAGTTGCTTGAGTTTGTTTTAGGGCCTTATTGGCCAAGGGACGCGTTTTATAACCGATTTGTCGAAGGGAGAAAGTGTAAGTGTGCACGTGGGAGGCAAGGAACTGGACGGAGGGGGGGCACACGCTGTTCACGATGCAAACCTTTTGCTTCCTTCCGTGAGTAATTTTCATAATGTTGTTGCCTTTTCATGATGAATGGTCGAGCGAAGCACAAAGCCCTTTTGCTTTTCGTATCGGCAGTTGGGGTGTCGTTTTGTTGAATAAATAAACAACAACTCGCTTCCTTCCGTTCGATTATGCGCGTTTGGAAGAAGAAATGGAAGTTTAGTAATGGTAGGAATAAAATAATTGTGTTTGACGAATCATAGACGCGGAAAAGTGAAAGTATATAATTGTCGTAAGAAATGATTTACTGCTTTTTGTTTAGGTAACCAAAGGATAGTAAGAGAAACAGAAAAATCAGACCTCCAAACAACCCGATGTAGCTTTAAAATATCGTGTTACAAGAACCGCTTTTCCGTTCACCACATGTAGAACGAGTTGAAATATGAGCCGACCGTTCAGAAATAATAAAACGTTTATGAACCCGCGATGTGTGACGGGGGAAAACTCTCTGGCATGCTCATTTAAAAAGGCAATAAATGGGCGACTCAAACTGGATGCGAAAAAAGCCGGTCCGAAACTGCCTCCGGAGGCAATCGATGCTGCAATAAAGCACGCAGATTGTGGCGAACTAGTTTCGTTCGGCGTTCGTTCCAGACTGCATTTGCATTTCCCAGCGGGAGACGCCTTCAAAGGTGGTACGATTGCGTGCTAGGACACACACACACACTCCAAAGCTTATTTCATACCGAAGTGCCACCTTTTTTTTATTAGACGTATCGTCCCGCATTTTGCGACAGTGTGAAAACATATTGCGGCCATAATTTAGCCATTTGCGAGGCTCGTTCCCGCTGTCGACGGGAGGATTCAGGAAGCTAATGTGGGAAGCCAAGCCTATTACCGGTGCGATTAAAATAAAACACACGTCGGGCGAGCCGGAGAGTTCCGGTCCTCGGATAATCCAAACTCCAAATGGCCGCCATATATCCCTCACCGACGCTCTTCTTCGTCTCGTTGGTCATTTCAAAACCTACCCCTCTAGTACGCACGATCGGGTGGTTTTTACTCCTCGCGTTCGACTTCGACTAAGTGGCTTTAATTATTCATCGTCACGCACGATCTGCTCGCGAATATATCGAAACGTGATTGCGGCGTGAAAATGATGTCCTGCCCGGCGTTTTTTTTTTTTATCATGAGCAGGAAAAAATAAATAAATGCTGTGCGATTTCTTTAAGTATTAGTTTTATTGCCCCCCTCCCCATTAAGAGATTTAATTATCACGAGTTACTTTATAGACCTTCCTCTCTTGCGCAACGGTGACGCAATTCGCGTTTAATGTTATGGCAGTTTTGCAGCTTCGTGGAGGTGTTGCAAATAATTAAAAACATATTAATCAATGTCAAAGATTGAACCGGACTTTTTCAAGGATCAAGATTGAGTTCAAGGTATGATTGAGTCTTGAGAATAAACCCGAAGCAAATCATAACATTTCGGACGTGTTTCGGAATCAATTGTTTGTGGGCTGCCTGGCGAGCGCGTAAACAGATGTCCAATTGCATTAAGCTGCCGTGCATCATTCTGCATTCATTTGATGGATAAACATTTGTTTCTTGATGCAAAATTGCACTCGAATGCAACAAGTGTTGACTTGACGGGTTTGGAATATTATCTCAATCTCTGTTCGCCCCGCCTTCGCCAGGGAGTTAAGGGCAGGCATTTAATGATGACGACGACGGCCGGTTGGGAAGATGACACCCATATTTCATGTTATGCTCCATCCAACCCCGGCGTGCCCTTTTCGCCGTGCAGACAAGTGAACGCCGTCAGGGGACTGGACTGAACATAACTGTTTCGGTGTTCGGTTCGTTTCGTTTGTTATTATTTTCGTTAACCACTTTCGGCCAACCCTCTCGCGACGGAGGAGGAGGAGGAGGAGGGCCGGGCGGGCGGGTGTGTGTTGTCGGAAAACCCAATTTATTTTCGAGTCCGCCGAGAGTCCGCCGCGGTCGAACAATTCAAATTCCACACTCACTCCTCAAAGTGCACGGGGTGAGGGGGTGCGGGGCCATTGGTTGGTGAGAATGGGAAAATTAATTCCCTCCCCCTCCCCCCTTCAAAACTTAACTCCCGCTCCTCGGATTCAATTTGGGGAGGGAAAACACTGGCGCAGCCGGGCATTCGCACGTCCGTAATTATAGATAATATCTGCCAAATCTTGTGCCTCTCTACTCTTCTAACAAAAAAAGTGGACTCTCGAGGCAGCAGGAACACAATGGACGAACTGAAGAGCGTCGATCGTCGTCGGGAACGGGTGTGTTTTCCTCCGGGCGGAAGTGTTTTCCTGCCTTTGTTTTGAAGGTTGCGTTGGGGAAGGTTCGACGCGAGCTGCCGAAAAACGTAATGCAGCCATTTGCTTCCTATTACTCTGGTGGCTAGAAACGATCAGAAGTTTTTGTTTGCCTCCTTTGCCACCTATTTAGATATTTATGATCACAAATACCAGGGGGCCGTGAAGTGCGTCATACCTATTTTATTACGCAAATTCATTAAACCCGACGGAAAGTGATTGCTGAAAGAAGATCGTTTAATCACGAATTTATTTGGGAGACAACAAGCTGCAGCGACTTGAAAAGCCGACTGGAAAGTAGAACAGCGATTCCATGTTGCATCGAAGCCATTTTTCATACCACTTTCAAGGGAAAGGCCAAATAAAAACATCACCCTTGTGGCTTGTTTGCTGAAAAGAATAACTTCCACACCTTTCTCCTTGGGGTAATCTTTCGAGGTTTGTTTATTTATTACGAGCACTTCGTGCCTGGTTGGGCTACATGGCACTCCGAATTTTATTTGCCCCCTTCTCACGCATGTCTCACGCTCTCACGCTGTCCTTGAACCATTCGGACATCTCAATTCCGTTCGTCGCTTTTCGTCGCCGCGTTGAAGTCTTTCGTTTCGACTCAATCTTTGGGCGATCTCCGTGCCGTCTCCGGGCTTTACCGGCCACACCGGTGGTCAATTACTTGCGCGTGTGCGATTGTTTTACTTTTCCTCTCTTCATCTGCATCCCCCCCTCCCTCTCCCGCTTGTTCCTTGTGGTGGGTCCTTCTTGTGTAGGATATTATTTCCTTACAATTTGCGTCTACTTTCTTCGTCGACAGCGTCCAGGGTGGAAGTTGCTCCCCATCTGGTCCTGGGGAGAAAGTGCGATCGAATTATGATAATGAGGCACACGCGCATACACAACCTCGCGCACAAATATGGACACACACTATTATCCGGCACGGCTCCCGACCACGCTGCTCTACATGTTATCAATGGCGTCTAATTGACCGGCGTGCATCCTACACCGGGCCCCGAAAGAAAACTGGGACACCGGCTTCCACCCCGTTCATCAAATAAACGTTATTTTTTGGTGTTGGAAAACAGAAAACTACCGTTAGGGCGAGGGGAACGGAGAAAAAACGGGGTTGGAAAAATTGCGTAGAACAACATCGCGCTGGCAGGCGGCTGCCGTTAAACGGTTCGGCAACATTCCACGCGGCCGAACCGGCCGGTTTTTGACACCATCATTATGCTGCCAACATTGTCATGCTGCCGTTCGTCGCAAACCGATGAAAGCGCTTTGCGCCGAAAGCCGTTCTTACGATGGAAGGAGCACGATGGTGGTGGTGGTGGTGGTGGTTGTAATGTATGCTGTTGTATGCCGGGGACACACCTGCTCTCCTTGAGCGCAACACGTGTGGCTGTCGATCGCGTAGCCATGTTTTCGATCAACGTGTCCCTTCGGCCACGATGTAATGATAGCTATATTGGACGGGACGGAGAAGTTGGGTTTTTGACGACGTGAAACGACGACCGAGGATGGTTGAATTTTGAATTATAATTGCATTTCAAAAACTTTTGTGAAGGAATACAATATTTCTATGTGTATAACACCATATTTTTCACATACGAAAATTAAGTGTGGTGTTATGAATTAGTCTCGTCGCTCGTTTTCTATAGTCTATGAAGACTCTGGAGGTCTTTTCTTAAATATCACTTATAGAAAAATATTAAATATTACTTTAATTCAACACTGGTGAGGCATGAAATAGTTGTTTATATTAGCTATTCTAAACAACGCTGTTAATTAATTTCAACAAGTGTCTAGATATACCCTGATAAAAATGTATTCTTCCGGTGATTAAGGTATTCACATTTTGTTTTAAAGCATTTGAGTACCAAAATAAACCAAAAACGATTATGGAACGTTCAGATCGTTTTACTTGTTGCTAATTTTTCTCCACCACAGGATTTAGCAGTTAACAGTCAGTAAAATACAACCGGATCGAAGGAAATGGTGCGCAGTCCGGGTTGATTTTGCGGGTGAAAAAACATGAATCGTTGTGGGTGAACAACGATTGGCAACGCATGTTCGTAGGCGCACTTTTTTTTGTTGTCAAACATTGCCTCACGTTTTCTCGTGCGTCGTCGAGGAAGGCATTCCTCGGCTTGCATACATTTTTCCCGTTGAGTTTAATGGGTTCCCCCGTGTGCGCGAAAAGGAAACACACAAAAAACGTCAGGAAGGAAACATGCAAAGAAACGCGTCGAGGCGCACGTCATCAGTCCGGCAGTCGCATTGTCACCGGAGGCGTTGTGATGCTGTGTTTTTGTTTTCCTGCTTAAATTGCTTCCCCCCACAACGAGGAGTGTCGTGAGTGAAAGATAAATGCATAGTTCCTTTGGTTAGCGTTTTTTTTCCAACCCCCGCGGCGGAAGTGTTTTTCTTCCTTCCGCTTCGAAGCCGGCCCAAGCGGAGGTGACGAAGACGTTTAATAAAACTTATCTATCCATTAGCTGAAATCCAAGCAAATGCTGGGTGGAGAAGATAAGTGCGCGCAACTGAAACCGCAAACTGCGTGCGGGTCACTCGGGGTGAGGGAAAACTGGGCGAGGGAAACTTCCGCCATTACACGCGTGAGGTCTTTTGAGATCGAAAGGGAGAGAAGGTGGAAGAGAATACACGCGACTAAACTGTAACTGTAAGGGGGTGGAAAACAAGGGAAGGCGGGATTTGGAAGGGGTTGGATAAAATGTGGAAGGGATCTTTGGGAATTATTCGTTTGTTTCAGTTGTTCAAGTGTTGTCCGAGTTGAAGAAATGAACAAGAACGACCCACCAGATCTGCGTGAAGCAATCTGCAAAGTTTGAACAACTGATTTGCGTCCCTCCACCCCTACCGACCAACCTCTCCCCTCGTTCGCGCGAGGTCGTGGGTGAAAAGGCCACCAGAAAGACGACATTCCGCAAGGGTCGCTCTGTCATTCAAGCAAAAGCCCGCGTCGGACGTCGCCCACGGCTTGTATTGTTTCGTGCGCCATTTGTGGTTGTCTTTTTGCGAAAGTAAACGAAGTTCACCTTTGGATTTCGAACGTCTCGAGGAGGAGACTCCCCAGCATTCGAGAGTTTTTGGAAGGGGAATTATAGCGAACATGTTTCTTGAATTTGTCTTGTGCCCTTCTGTAAAATTAAATTGATTTTATTTAACTGACCCGGTTATAACTTCAGTGGTTCCTTCTAAAAGGAAAAAGCGCCAGCTCGAACACAATGTTGCATCACCGTCGGATTGTGAAGGTGCTCCCCGTGGAGAGGCACTTATTTCGGATGAATAAACCGGTGTTTCGATGTTCCCGTTAAAAGCTTCCGATTACTCCCGATCGCCGGAACGACTCGGCTCGAGACTCGACGATAAGATAAACGACGCAGACGAGACCTCATTTTTCCCACCTTGGAAACACACACACACACAAACTATTTGAAAAGTGCCTGCCGTCTGTTAGATTTTTTTTTGCAAACCACACACCTTAGGAGGTTGGAGCACCTTCATTCTTCCTCTTAAAAGCATTTTCGTGATGGAAAAATGGTTTGAGACCCTCGAGGCGTGAAGGGAGGGTCGGAGGAGGGACGGTGTTTTAACTAATAAAAGGTGTGAACTCCTCGATCATATTACGGAGGGAAAAGAGCCGGGAAAGCCGGGGTTAAAAGCGAACGGAAATTCGAGAAGCGAAAAAAAAAAATCGAACCAATGGCTAGGAAAAGCCACAAAACAATCGCACCTTTCTTTGGGGAGGCGAGAAAATGCAGGTATCATCACCTTCCGCTTCTTCTCTTCTGCCTCTCTCGTGCGCCCTCTCGTGTGTGTGTAGTTTGCTTAGATACCGAACAGTTGTCTTCGGATGTGCGAGTTTTCTTATCGCAAAACGGAAATATTGCATGCAACAATGCAATGTTGAGGAGTTCGCGTGGGAAAAACTCGGCGGGTGACTGTGTGTAGCAGCGGGAAGATATGTGTCATCATTCCAAGCGGTTAGTGTCGGCGCATGTCTGCATGTCCGTCTGCATCTGATAACAGACAAAGTGAGCAGCCGAAGAAATTGGCTTAAAAATAAAGCGGGTGATAATTGTTCAACCCCATTCCAAAGGGGATTAGTGGAGCGATTCCCAGGTGATTTGCTGAGGGGGAGTGGGAGGGAGTTCCCCCCGTCGAGGGAGGAGGAGGTCATATTCTTGTTTCCTTCCGAGTGCCCTTTTTGAATCGAGTTCTTACGGCGACCTTCATTAATTCTCTATCGAGTGATAAATTATCATTTCATCGCATCCATCAGCTCAAGGAAAAACCGGGCGCACCCCGGACTCCAATCCACTGGGTGGCCAGTGGCCGAGCAGCAGTCGGATGATAAATATTCGCCATTAAAAATGGACATGATTTTATCGCTCCGTTGAAATGATTTCTTTAATCCGAGACGATATTTTCGAGGCTCGCGATTGGGTTCCTCCCGTTTCTTGCTCGATAAAAGCTGTTCTCCGCCACACAAACAGTAGCCGTGGTTCGTAAACCGTCGTAGATTTATCATCGCACCCCCTCGATGCGGGAAAACTGTCTCGCATTCGGAGAGGGTCCTTCTTAAGCGACCTCCGGCATCGAGAACGAGCTCTTGCTGGTCGAAAATAAATTTGTTAACAGTAAATCTGGACCGTTCTGTGTGGTGTGTGTGTGTTCTGACCTCCCACTGGGGAGGCACAGCATCCCTCTTTCTTTGTCATTCATCCACCGGGTTGGAGCTCTTGAACCTAACGTCGAGAGCGTCGAAAGCTGCTCCACATTTTGATGGATGAGGTTATTAAATAAACACCTTCTTCTTTGGCTCCGAACGAAATCCAATCGGCTCAACACTCGGCTGGGCGAAAGGCCATCCGGAATGTTTCCCGGGACGGGTCAGGCATTCCTGCAATTTGTGCGAGAACGAGCAGCGTGCGTGTGAAAACCTTTTCGGCTACCTTTTTTTTTCTCCAGGCCCGATGCAACTGAATAATGTTTGCGCCACGGTTGGCCCTTCAAAGTGTGTTGATTTTGCCGAGCGCTCGAGTACCGCCTGTCGATTGGAAGGAGTTATTCGAAATCAAAACAAATCTGCCTTCGCCAACGGGGGGAACGTCAGACGGCTTCAGCCCTTCGGTGGAATTATGAAACTCAACGTTGTTTCGCTTGTTTTGGGCAGCACCTCTTCTCGCGATGGGAAGCATTTATTTTACGTTCGGTGGAAAAATTGAAATATGAATGGCGGTGCACACCCAGGCCCCGAGAAACCGTTCATTTTCCTTTTGCGCTTCCATCAAAATCCACCGCCGCCGAAAGAAACCGCGATGGAAAAATCAACAGAATCAACCTACAATCGCGCTCTTCAGCCCGGTGTTAATTTAAAGTTCCGCACCGAACTGGCAGCTGGATCTAACGGCGACTTGGGCAGCCGTTCGACCCACACACGCACACACACCTCGCCCCGGTTGAAGGCTTATGTTTGAATTTCCATTTTTGGCTACCGAAATCTTGGCCACCGACCCGGAATTCGGCATACCCCGACGGAATCAGGAGCAACACCGTTCGATTCGGTGTAAAACACGTACATTTTCAAGTGGGAAGATTGGCGAACGAACAGACGTGGGTAGGAGCTACTGTTAGACGGGTTGGTTGCTTGCTTGCGTGCGCGAAAGCCATCGATGCAAAGGCTGAGATAAGGCGTGGTAAATCTTATCGAATCGCTGCTGCTACACGGTCAATAACAATGCGTTTATCGTTGCGAGAGATTAAATAATCGGTGAGCAAAACACGAGCCATTATTGTCGCGTGAAAAAGGCACTGACAAGTGTTTGGAATATGAAGCAGTTTATGGTGTATGACATCGGCAGCGTGGAAACAGTGTGTCCATTCTTCAAAAAGTAATACGAACCGACCCCGACAACAGTAGCACCCGCAATCTACGGTCTTCCATCAGCACTTATCGCCGGAGAAAATAGTATAAACCGACGTCGACATCATAAAACAATGACACCGCATTGTGGGTGCTTTCACTACGACGCAGGAAAGTCCCATCGTAAAAGATCGTAACTCTACCATCAGCCGGCGATCATCTGCGGATGATTTGCCGAGCTTTTAAGTCGCAGGAAACCTCGAAGTACGCAAACCAGTGCAAGACGAGACGAGTGTTTCGAAGCGGGTAGAAAACATTAATCAACGATGCCGACTCAGGAGAGCTAACCCTACCCCGACCTTCTCCCGACGGAAACGGATCAAAGACAAAGCTGTGGAGATGCTGTGGCGTGAACAGCGACGACATAACATGCTCCTATATGCTGAAGATGACGACGATGCGGTGGTGAAAAGTATTTTAATTTATTTAATCATCCCTACATTCGTACACATCATCGAGCGCGAGTGAGGAATAAGAGTTTCTCACGTGTGTTTGTTTGTTAGCGTCTGTTTGTTCTCTGGTTTGGCTTCTCGCCACATTCCGCCACATAGGAAGGGATAAATAAATCTCCCGCCGAACGGTACAGCGACGGTTTGAAATGCGATCTTCCTGCGAGCGCGGATGAGAAAGCATCCAGTGTGCTTCATAAAGCCTCGTCACGACGCCTGCGATTTGATCTGCCGCCCCCGTGGTGCGTGAAAAAGGGTGCAATCTTGCGCGAACATAGGCCGCACACTTCGGGCGACTTCTTCGGAATTTTTTTTCCTTCCGTGCCACACACGCGCCCGTGTTGGGTCGAATTCCATCGCCTAATGACGGTTTGGCATTGGGTGTTCGATTTGTTCAATTTGTTTACCGCGGAACTACAGATTTACAGAACGAACGGGAGAAAGATTTAAACTCCACCGAAAGTGACGAACCCAACGTTGGAATTTGTTAACAGATGATGGTTAAAGCCCCGCACGGCGTGTTAAAGGGAAAAGATAGACCATTGTTGACCATTTGCTGGGGGGGAGGTTGGGCTAGTCACCACCTACTCCCTCTCCCCTGTGGTGTGGCTCCCAAAAAAAAAGGTTGCGTAATCGATTTTTAGTGAAAAATCGCTCGGGAAACCCAACCGGGGGCCTCCGAAACAGCGTGAAGTTTTGATCGATTTTCTATTGTTACTTTTAGCGAACACCCTTGTGCACCACGGGGAGGGGGGTGAGTTCTCGCCGGCGGTGGTTTGGGCATTATTTTTGCTTGCTTTATTAACCTCATTTTTCCCGCCGTCCGGGATGAAGGAAGATCCCTCTCTTCCGGTGGTGATCGGGGGCAACCATTTTTTTTTTCTACCCAAACTTTCCGAGGGGATTACATCATCCATTAGGCGGGAAAGGGCGCGCCCTCTCGTGCGCGTTTCCGTTAATGATTTTTCGCCAGCACGTTGACGCGAAAGGGGAAAAGGGCGATCTTTGGGACTTACCGGTACGGCACCATTGCCGTTGACGAGGGGGGAAGTGGACGGTGCGCCGACGGTGACGGTGGTGGTGGTGGGAGCGGGACCAGGGCCGGTGGTGTTCGGGAGTGACTTCTCCCTCGCGGGCTGCAGGGTGGGCTCATTATGCATGGCTAGGGCCTAGAGAGCGCTCGGATCCCGTTTCGCATGGCCTGTCCTGGTCGATTTTTCACCCGACCGAACCGGAAATGGTACCTGCAAAGGGAGAGGGAGGCATAAAGAAAGAGTCATCATTATTTTTTTTCTTTGGGAGGAATATGCTTTTGCTCTATTTCACAGTTGGTTGATTTAAACAAGGAATTTTCCGAGCTTTCAAAAAGACTCTATATAGAGGAAGTATCATTTAAATGCATAGTAGGAGCTATTTGATTTTAATCGGGGGTAAATTTTATCAAAACAACGGAGACTCGTTTTGATTGGACTTGAACCAGTAAATGTAAAAATTAAACGTTAGTTAAGAGCATAGCATTCACAACATTCCATTCCAATATTGTATCGGATGCTGCACCAGAATAAGGGTAGCTCTCTTATTCGGTTTACAGAAAGGAAACAAGGTACAACGGAAGCACGAAAGTATCACGTAACCCTTCCACGACCCCGGGAACGACCAGAATCGGACGGAGCGTCAGATTGAAACGAAAACAATCACTTAGAGCGCGCCTACGATCCGGCCACTACCGGGTTTCCGATCCGCCACCGCAGATCTTTCCCCCCGGGTGTGAAGTAATAATGGTAGCGCCTCCCAAAACAGTGGAAATCCATTAGCATGTTTGATTTCGTTTTTACACCTCGGGAACGGGACGTCCGCCTCCGGGAGTCACTCTTGTGTTTGAACAACCGAAAAAATGGAACCGGGCGGATAGAAATCCGTCGAGTTCCAAAAACGGAGCCAGAAAGCTAGAAAGCTATCGGGTCTATGTTTCTTTTTAATCCCTATTTGATCTCCATCCACCGAGGTTTCCTTTCCGAGCGAGGATCATTCGATTGTCTAGTGTCGATGTTTTTTTTCGTGGAGAAGGATTTGTGGTCTCTCTCCACTTTCCGCTTGAAATGCAAATCACTTTCGAAGGTGATCTAGTTTATCGGAAATTTGAATACACGATCGTGGCGTGTGTACTTTCGCTCTTATCTTCTAGGAGTGTGTGTGTGAGTGTTTCCGATGATGAATGGACGTAAACGCTGGCGAAGGAAGACATTCGGAATACATTGTGTCACCAACGCGACGCATGCCGAATCACATCCGATGTTTGTTTGTTTCGTTTTTGTCTACGCATTAATCTTCATGCCAGAAGAGACCACCACAAACCAGAGTGTATCTAACGCACGTCCCCCCCTCCTCCTAACGGGCTCGGTAAGTGCCGCAGCTAATGTCACAAATGAACCGGAAAGGAAACAACCTTCCAGCGGGTTCGATAAATCATCTCCCCAAACTGGCATATCGTTTTTCGGGGTCTCGTGTCGTTGGTTCATTGCCTTCGCTCCACACAGGCCGGTGGAGTTTGAAAACGGAAATGTCAAATGGATAATTCTCCCCCAACGGTGAGAGCGCATGTCGTTCGGGTGGCACGCGGCTGCTTTAACTCCCCGTCGAGAGGCGCTCCATTTCGTGCAATTTAAATCCGCTACACCTCATTCAATTTTAAAAGCAAACACAGTGAAACCATTTTGGGTACGTTTTGGGTGTTGCTGTCGGGTATGATTTATGCTCAAAACCTAAAGGAAAAAAGAAGTTCGGTAGTGGCGATGTTAACAAGAAGTTTTCCGCTTTTTCCGTTGAAAGACAATGGCAATTTTGGGTGGTTCGTTATTTGGTGGAATTGCTTTCCACCGCTAACGGATCTCTTAAACGAACCGGACACGTGTAACCGAAGAATAAATCCACAAACCCGAACCCGAAATAAACCAATCGAACCGGTTTTTGGACGAATTCGTCACCGGCTGCGAAACAGTGAACAAGGATCGATCCGTCACCGGTCACCTGGCAACGTGGAAACCAAAGCAGAAGTGGCACAAATTAACCCTTGATCAAGTGGTCTCTCATGGCACTTTTAAGAAATATACATTAATAGAGCACAAATTAAAAATCAACTGCGAAATGAACTGTGAAGAGGAAGGTATCTTTAGTTTAATTCTAAATTCGAACCCTTTGCATGTAAGGGTTAACGTTAAGAACACAGGACAAAAGGGTCCAACATTCCAGCCCCCCTCTGGTGACATCTCACGCATGGGAATGGAATTTTGACAGCCCAAAAAGCATAATCTCGAACCCTTGATGGGTCACACCTTTGGGGACAGGAAGGAGACGAAACCAAAAAAACAGGACGAGACAATTGAACGACAAAAATGATGTGGTTTGGAATGGGATGTTGGGATCCTCGTCCTGGATGAGAGAAAGAGAGAGAGAAAATTCGTACACCAAATACAGAAGATCGCCCCGTCAGCTCGAATTACACGTTGCCTGACGATGGATCAATCCCCGGAATGGAGCAAAAGGTGCATGAACTCGAATCGGCGAATGAACGCCGTGGAATGTGTCGCGACCAAGACGTCGAAAGCGAAAATTGAACGATCGCGAAAGGAAATCGCTGCAGCTGCGGTGGAAAACCACTCCGGTGGGTCCGTGTTCGCGAAGGTCGTCGAATCAAAAATCGAAAGTACCGAATCTTGTTGACATTCGTTGATTTGTTCGGACGAGTTGAAACACGATTCCTTTTGGGACTGCTCCTTTCCCGTCGAACGGTTGGTTGTCGAACATATGCATACACGAATGAGAGGTGGACGGTTTTGGAGCGATTTTCTCCCAGTGGGTTTGGGACAGGTATTATTATCGGTAATATATTTGTGCCGACGACACGACCCGGACTGCTGTGGACGCTTTCCCGACCCCCTTCTACTGGCCCACCCTGTTATTATTGTCTCGTTTTGGGGGTTTCGGAAAATTGATCGCTTGATCGGCCTCTGCGCTGGTTCGCTTGTATGGGTGGTCAACACCAAAAAACCAACCCGAGTGGTTTCCCCCAAACCTCAAATTTAAGAACCACATCCAATTGGAGTGCTCCCTCCTCCGACTCACGAACGGATTGTTGATGCACGGGTTTCGTACGGAAGCGAATGCGGGAAAACAGATATTTGTTTATGGTTCCACCCATTTCCGGCGTTTCCGGTTGCCGGACACCCAAGGCACACGAAGTTACTGGTTTCTCGTTTCTCATGATTTAGTGTGATAAACCATTCCTTAAAACCCTTTTCCGGGGAGCCCCAGATGAAAGGACGGAACTTGTCGCAGGTTCGGGCGGTGGTTAGATAAAAATTATGATAATTTTTATGAGCGCTAGTTAACAAATAGCCTCCTTTGTGCGGCCCTCGAGCGCAGATCGTCGTCGTCGAGTCGGTGCTCCACTTCCCGCCTGGAGACAACAACGCTCGAGCGATGTTCTTACACGAACCTGCACCGGTTTCTTTCGGGGGTTTCCGAAAGGCGATTAAAACAACAAGCAGTGCGTTCACGATCGTAAAATTAATCCAGCCAAACAGTTCCCGGTAATGCAGGGGTTGGCAATCGTTAACAAGGAAGATAAAGGGATCGTATGTCGCGCTTTCCGGGAAAGACAAATGCTGTGATGGAAGCTGCAAATAGTTTGTTTAAGACTCGTTTTAATACACCAACATAAAGCACTCTTAATATGTTTGTTTTCGTTAGTATGAAGCTTATTCGCGTTGCTATGAAGATACCCTTGGTTGCCATGGAACTCCTAGCGTTGTTATCGAGTCGCTCTCGTTTCCGATTGAGTACATAATCAGTAAGAATCTTTTACGGGAAGTTTGAAAAACTCTCGCAGCGCAATGTAACTTGCCGACCCCTGCGTAGTTGAGCTCGAAATAGCAGAAGACAAACAAAACAAAAGTAATAAAATAGAAGCACGGTTTCTACACTCGACGGACGGAGATGCTGATAACTAGAACGAGTCTTTGACGGATGCTGGACGAAGCGAATCCAGGTGAGCAAAGAGAAACAAAAATGGAACCTTCGGGAATGTCGTTTCGGGAAATTACTACACTGCGCCAGATAAGCGCAGACCCGCAAGAAAACGCTGGAGTAGTTCTTTGCTTTCCCGACAACTGAAACTGGAACTCCGCAGGGTAAAAATCGACACTTTTGTCACCGTTACAAATTTTGGATCACGTTCACTTCGGAACGGCTTCGGAAGCACGTGCAGTTTCCCCTTTGCAATACATAATGCGAACGGTGTTTTTCATTTTTATTCGTTGGAAACTTGTAATAGTCGTCTTATTAAATCGTGTTCCATCAATAATTGTCCCGGCGAAATGTTAAAAAGGACAACCCGAACCGGTTGAGCAACATTCATAAACTTTGCATCAAAATTCCGGTATGATAAAATGGAAACGGTACTTTCCTCGCTCGACTGATGAAACTTTGTCCCATTTCCCGGGCGTTGGTGACGGTGAATTGAAAACGAAACGTCCATTTCCGGCCAATTTGATAACTCCTGCCCCCTTTCCCCGTCACGCGTTTTGGAACCAAACACAAAAGCAAAACGAGATGTCCCAATTGATTTTTTCGGACAGTTAAATTGCAGGTCTTCTGGGAGCGCGAGCTTCCGTAGGCTTCCGCGCAGGAGGGACAAAAATAGCCTCCGGACTGTTTAAAAAAAAAAAAAAACAACCCCTGCCGAGAGTGGCCGGATATTGGGTTTTTGGGGATATGCTTTATTTTATGCTTCCCCCGGTCATTTTATAGATGTACAAAAAACGGTTGAGGTCGATCGAAAGTGTTGAAAACTGTAGCCTGCAGACTTTTGACGCCATTCGATGACAATTTAGCCAACACAAACAAAACGAATGAAATAAAAGGCAGCCCCCCGAAAAAGGATGTTGTGAGCATGCTTGTGTTTTTGCACAATCACAAAACACAGTTGGCGATAGAAATGAACCTAGGAGAAAGTGATATGCTAAGCTGAAGTCCTCGTTTGGGTTTCGGGTCGAACGATGGTGGATGCAAAACATAAAACGATTCAGATACAGAATTTAATCGGCCATAAAACGTTGCCAAACGCACCACACCGCGCGGGGATGGCTATTTGCTAAACAATGTTTAACGTATGGTGCAATTTGAAAAACCATCGAAACGATCGAAACGAGGGAATGTCTGCGGCGCGACCATTGCGACAATCCAAGTCGACTTCCGGATCGATCCAGATCGGTGGCTTTCGGATTTATTTGTCCTCCACCCCGCCGCGGGGTCGTAAAAATAAAACGAAAACCTGCTGTGCCCAGGGGCCCCGAGGGCACTGTGAAGGGAAGCTGCTGGACGTTAGTCAACCGGATGAGCGTGAAATTGATTTCACCCATGTCTTGAACCCCGGGACAACGTGCGACACGACAACGAGCATCGAGCAGTTGGAAAAGCGTCGTTCGGGAGGAGATCGAGTTTGATCGTAATTTTGCTCTCTGTTTTGCCTCGCTCCCGGTTTCCCTCGGTTTGTATGCGAAGCATCGTAATCGTAAGGCAATCGAAGGCAATCGAAAAACTAACCAATTGCTACGCTTTTCGATCGGGATACAAGTCAACCGAGGGCAAGAAAGACTTGTAGGAAGTAGAAGGGAAACGGCTCGATAAGACCCTTTCCTCCCAGATTCGAACGGGCCTTTGTTTTTCCCGGGCTTGTTTTCCGACCTGCACAAAAAGGAAAACTTTTGCCAAATGGAAATATACCCCTGGAAAGCGTTAACAAACCAATCAACTGTCATCCAAACGGGTTTCGATCGATGAGCGAACCTGGTGCACCGTCATTATGGGAAGCCATTCCGAGTGCATTCACAATAAAACCGTGCGGATGCAAATGCATACACATTCACCCGATGGAAAGCCATCAATCCGCGACTGGTGAAGCCAGCCAAGGCCAGGACTTTCTAGTCCGGAGTGTAAAATGTGGCTTCCTGTTCGAGGGAGCAGCTTGACCAACTCCAAGCGATTGTCGGGGAGTCGGATTTATTGCCCATCGAGTAAAATCGGTTCCCTGCGCCTTGAGGCTCTCTGCTATCCAGTTGGCAGACGAGAAAGGATGTTGTTCGCAATTTAGAAGGCAACCCTAAATGCTAGCTCAAATAATAATAAGCCCGAGAGAGGTTCTTCTCGTACAGCTTCAGTTTCGCAACGAAAGCTTTGCGAGGAGCCTTTGGGAAATATTTCACGTTAAATACATAGTGCAATTCTCGGCGGCCATCGCAACAATCCGCTCGCCGACTACGCCTCCGACTACGTTCGCGAGTCGGTGTCTAAGCGATCATTATCGCCTCCAATCGCGGGCTACCTGCCTTCCGGCGTCCTTCCGTCCGTACCTCGCCTTGCCCGGAATGTCCTATCGCGGACAACAATCTTCCGTCGAGGCCCTTTTTTCCACCGCACCTTCGGTTGGGTAAAGCCTCTCGGGCGGTGTGTAATTTTGTGCAATTGCACCGAGAAACCCCGGCAGCCCTTTTTGTGGTTTTGCGGACTTTCTATTTCTACACGCGCGGGAGTTCGGTGTCGTGAGTGTTGCTGCTTCCGAAAGCGTTCAATCACGATGCACGCAAGAACTCAAGCGGAAGATCGATCGATGTTGATCTCGGGTTGGAAAATTGATCTCATTAGTGGACAAGAATTTGACGCTACATGCCAACGATGTACCGGTACGAGAAGCACTTTGAAACTCGTAGAAGACTGTCAGGTTCTGGTTGACCAGCTTCTGGTTTGAAGGATGATCTACTCACTTACCTAAGGGAAGCGTCAGTTCTTCCTTTGGTGGAAAATGTTCTGTAAACGTCACCGCAAGAAGTGATTGAACATAGCACCATACAAGCGACGAACGTATCATGTTGTCAAAGATGGGTTCTTAGGCCATTCTTGAGCATCAATCGTCTCTTTTTATGCTTCGTTTGGTACAACAAGCTCATAGAGAACGATTTGCGGTCTTTTTCGAACAGAAAATGCCAAACCGTTTGGTTCGATTCTTCAATAAACAACAAAACAATATGTTTTTCCGCAGCCGCTTTTGCGAACTTTGCGAAGACTAACAAGCTTGGAGAGAAATTTATGTAAAAGTGGTCATTTGATAGTGTGGTTAATTAAGCATTCGATACATTTTTCAAATGTCCAAAGCGATCACGCCACCTTATTTCCATTTTATCGAACTCGATCTAGTCGTTCTAATTGTCAACGCTCCAGAAGAGCTGACCAAGTCGTGACGGAGCCGAAAATCTTCCTTTCCACCCCAGCGAAATGTTTCGCGCTTATCGGCACGTGTTCGAGCATTGGGCGGTTGCGATAAGATCTTCGGGTTTCCTCTGTTTTCTTGCCTTCAAAGCCTCGAACGGAAAGGGGAACGACCCATCAAGCCGCGTCCGGAATTAGCATCATTTTGCCATAAATCATTGCCAGCCGAGGGCGGTGGTACGGGGCTCTCATTAGGGATTACGGGGTCCACCAAACCTATCCGCTGTTTCGAGCGTGATTTGAAAGGCGTCCGTTACGATTATTAGAACCCCGCCCCGGAGCGAAACGGGTTTGAGTGGAAAAGAGATTACGGACTTGGGAGAAAATGGTACTAAATAAATGAAACGATCAAAATGACTCAAAACAAAAATTAAGTCCTTTCGATCCGTGGCGGGAAAGGAAAACAAACACGCACACACACAAGGGCGCGCGCGCCGTCGACTTAACTTGGGACTCAGTTTAAAATCCGAAATTATGAAAATAGAAGAAGCCTCTCATCTGGCGGGTGACATTGGCTCTAGATAGATAGTAAAAAATTATTATCACCATTAATATTCATTATCAAGCCGCTTTGGTGAGGAAAGGTGTGGAGGGGGTGAGGGACAAACGAGCGAGGCGTTGATGGTGTCGATGATTTTTGGGATGGGTTTTTTGCTTTAAAAAAAATATGCCACATTACGGAAATCTCATTCCGGGGATCATTTCGGAGAGTTCTTTTTTTTTAGTTTCTCGTCGTTTGAGCGGAAAAGAGGCAATAGTCTTGAGGTCGGTGTGGGAACTCACACGAAACGATCGGTACGCGAGCACACCACCGGAGGTCGGTGGAGTGAACAAACGAATGATCAAACATTAATCTTATTAATCGCCATTCGTCCGGACGCCCGAGAGGGGAACGGAAAATGGTAATCGAGAACGGTCGAAAGAACCCGAAAGTCAATCATTCACGCACGACCTCGCGGTCGAAGAAAATGGTCAACTCCATTTGACGCAGGAGAGGAGAAGAATCGGCAGAACGATCGTTTCCAATGCCCCTCCTCCCGGTGCTTTCCTCCCGTACACCCCGAAGAAAAACAAGCAATCGCGAAAGTCATTAACATTCCGCAAATCGGGCGCGCATGGAGGAACACGCGGCCTCTCAGCGCCACCCTCTGGGGGGAGGAGGAGGACTTCTTCTTGGACCCAAGGCAAGAGGGGAACGGTAACGAGAACGCCGATCGCAAGTGGGACTCCTTCGACTTGCGGCTCGGAGAACCCGCTTCCAAATGTGTTGATCATGATTGAGACGAAACTGTGTCGGTTCGGCGTTTCGTTGGCGGACAAGATGGACAAGAACATGCGCCCGTGGTGGACGATGTCGTTTGCGTTCGGTGGTTATTTTTAGGCCGGAGTGAGAAGGCACATTTTGTTGTACCACCGCGAGAAGACAGGAGTTTCTTGGTCGAATTCAGATTCAGATTTGAATTGCATTTGGAGCAGCTTCAGGTCGGGAAACAAAGCCGAACGAGAGAGAAAAACGCTTGCAGAAAACAAACACACGTTGAAAATGTTGTGATGAATGTGAAAAAAAACCATTCCTTCCCGACAATTAGCGGTGCTTAGCAGCCACCTCGAGGGCCAAATACCAAACTGGCGAAAAAAAGGGAAAATAAAACCTGCTAACGGCCGGAAGTGAAATCCTTTACGAGCACGTGCAAGTTTACCCAAAATCATTCACGTACGAGTGAAAAACAGATTGCGATTAAAAGTACGTACTTACGGGCCGCGTTTTTTTTTCTTTTGTACCCTTTCAGCGTTTAATTGACCCGCTTTCGAGGGACGAATCCGTTGGAAAGGTTATAATTTGTCTGCAAGTCGTGTTAGGGCGCATTTAAATCGTAGAAAGTGATCTCATTACCCGAACCCGGGCGGAGTGAAAATGTGGATAAGCATTTCCCTTCCCTGAGGTGACGAGAAGAAAAATCTTGTGTAGCAAAAAACCAAGGCACTCACACACACACATCTTTTAAACGAGCAATGAGGCGGAAAAAAGTCACTGAAGGCTCTCGAGCGCGGATTGTTCGAACGTTCATACCGATGACCCGCGTGCATGTAAAAATGTATCAAACCTGCGGGAAAAACAGTCACTACAAATGTACACTCCTTTCTCCGCGACCACCACCCCACCCCACCCCAATCGCGAGCATACCATCATTACGCCCCGACAATGATCCAAATGCCGCTGGACGCACGCTTCTCTAATTTAATTATATGGCGTGAGCAAAGTATTAAGCGCATGCTTCCTCAGAAAAAGCCCTCCAAATCAAAGGGACGTGCGTGTTTCTATTTTTCCCAACAACTGTTTTTTGTTTGCTCCCGTTCACGAATCTCGTTATGTTTGCCGAACTAACCGAGGTTGACTTTTTGCTTCGAACGGATTATCCGAACGGGGGGACAAACCGTCAAATCCGACGAACTAGTTCTCGAGCAGTAAGCAAACCTCCATCTATTCGCCGTCCACCGCATCTAATGACGCATAATTGTGTCTCGTTACGACGCGGCCATCGATGGTACTCTTTTAACGACGTAAAACGAAAAAAGAAACAGCATTTCGTGGGTGATGATTATGATTAATCTCCGGTCGCACGAGCCGAAACGAGAAACCCAGTACGACGGGCAGGGGGGAAAAAATTCGAATCGAATGCCTGCCTTTTCTTTTCCCTCTTCTTCTTCTTCTTCTTCTTCGGCAAAACCCTCCAAACGAACGACGGAACGACGGAAGTGCCAAGCGCTGTCACAAAAATTCCACCCCGAACCCGACGTTGGGTATCACCTCAGAGCTTACGGCGAAGGCAAAACAAATGGCTCTAAACGCGGAGGTCGCCCGAGCGGTTAAACGAAAGACTTCACACGCAAGCGACGAACCCGCGTTCGCCGCATGTCACCAAATTCGAACCTCTTTTTCTGTGATTCAGACGGGATGGGGGATGGGGGGAGTGCGGGGCTATTTGGTAGAGGCGAGTGTCGACCGCCTTGGCGTGAGATACACATAAATCCAACGGAGGAGTAAAACTACTTTGAAGTATTATTTTCAGCTAAAGTAAGTCTCCGGCTCGGATTAGGATCGCCCTATAAGGCACTGTTTTTTTTTTGTGGGAGGATTGTTGTTCAACCGTTGATAGCACTCACGGGTTGGACGATTGGAGCACCATTTCTTAACCTTTCACCTTTTCGAATTGGCCCCGCGAAGAGGTGAAAACGTAAGATCGCCGATTTATCTGATCTTCCTCCGGCCGAAATTGTTGGATTCATTTCGTGATGGAATTTCGGGCGCGTACCGTTTGTCCGGAGATCCAGAAGGGATAACCATCATTACGGCGTACGCTAATGAACACCCGCGTGCGAGGGACGGGTCTAAATGGTTGCTTTTGCTTTGGAGAAAGTACGGCTTCGAAAGAAAACAAGAGACCGCTTCGAATCGTGATGCTCTAACGCAGCAATGATATCGATAACGATGTAGTTACATTGTAGTTCGCAGCACGTTCTCGCCTAAAGGCGGTGTAATTTCACAACCGAACCACCCTCCGAGGTAGAGCACGCCCGCTTCAAATGCATCTCAGGTGCAAGATCGTGTGTGATTACGACCAACTGTGACTGGAATATGGATAAGGGAGGCGGGAATGGAAAGAAAACCCGATTTATTGCACCTCGAACTAATCGGGCAGTGCAAGAGTAGCTAATCATCGCGAAACGATGGCACTGGAGGCGACCAAATTCGCATCCACGATCGCTTTTTATGGCGTCACGATCGCGCACTAAAGATGATCCCAAGGATTGTACCTCGCCAGACAAGATGGAGGATCAGCTTTGTATCGTTTACAGCAACACTGAAGGCACTTCCAAGCGAGCGGAATGGGAAAGACTGGTTTAAGGGAGTGCAAGCAAGCGGTAGCAATTGATTTAAACTTGTTCGCCGATAGATCTTCGACTCGGATCGATCAAGCCGAAGCCGCCCTTTTTTACTCGCGCGATGTTGTAATATTGTAATGAATTAATTAAACTTTCATTACGCACACTGGCGCCGGACGTTGGGCGGGCGAGAGTCCATTGCCACCCGAGAGGAGCGAATTCCGAGGAAGACGCCAACGGACGTCGCAAACGGAACGAATTCACACGCTGCCCGGCGGACCGGCGAAGAACAGGTTGTGTTGTGAGTGATTAACCGCACCATTTCCAGCGCTTTTCCACCGCTCATTCCACCCCCTGGTGGACGGGTAAGACGGCATGGTCAGCTGAGCTTATCATAGGCTTTTCCCACTTTGAAGCCACCAACTGGGATGCGTGTGTTTGTGTTTTCCCCCTCGTTGAAGCGTACATTTTTATGAAACCCATTGCACGTTGCAAGTGTCTTCTCCGCTTCCGGCCACCGGTTGGGTTTTCCTTCCATCCGGTTTCCGTGAGCTCGGATCGGACAAAAAAGCCTTTTCTCACCGTCACCCCTTTCGCAACGCGCGCGCTCGGAAAACATCGGTTTGTTTCTTCTGATTCCCTCCTTCTTTTACACACAGAATGAAACTTGTTGTGTACCTGCTGAAACGGCTTGAGAATTTGTGCCAATCCCTATGTTTAACGTAACCTTTGATGCATTTCGAAGGGGCTGAAGAGAGAAAAGGGAGAAATAACGAAAACGGTACGAAAACGAAAACCTTTTTTCATGTACGAACGAATCTTTGAACAACTCCAAATTTTGGAAATGGAAAAATGAAGGAATTTTGTGTCTTAAAAATCGATACTACCGTATGCGTGATAATGTTTTCCGGAGGCTCGTCATACTTGGGTGGCGTTTAGAGTAACCCTTGGCCTTCATAAAGCTCCATATTGAGTAACCCGATATCCAGCATGGTGTACACACATATTTCGACCAGAACATAAGTTGTTCCTGCCTCTTGTTTTGGGTGCATTTCGAGGGATGGGACGGAGCCTCATGGATAGTTATCCAACCTTTTCCCTGTCCAAGACCTTTTCCAAAGAATGCCAAAGATTTGTATGCCCAGTGAAAACGGGAACTATATTAGTACGATGTGTGTTTGAATCGGTTCAACACTCTTGTGATGTTCGCGCACACGCATCGATGTGTGTTTTGCATACCACTCATGGGAAATCTCGGCGATGAAAGTGTTGAGCCTCACCCACCCGGCGGGAAAATATCGGTTTCTAATTGCTTCTTTATTTGTCCCCCCACCCGTGTCGTCGTCGTTGGGTTCACTTTCGTGCGAGTAATACCCTTTTCCCTCGAGGGCTCCGGATGTCGATCGATTTCCACATAATTAGACAATTAGCACCGGGGAGCGGCGTGAAAGTGGAGAAAAAGTGCCTCCCCTTGGTCGAACTCTGCCTCGGGCGGATCATAAAACCGATTTTCCATCGCGTCGTGATTTGCCTTCCCCCCCCCCCCCCCTCGCCTCGTGAGGGTGTGTTTATGAATTTTCCCTAACGTGTCGATTGTGCTCGACCATCGGACCATGAGAAATGAGGATGCATAAGCGATTAGATTTCACCACCCATAGGGGGGTATTTTCCCACCCATTCCCAAGATGTCTCCCGTGTTCAGATCGATGATGTCCGGGTTTGCTGTCGCAGGCGATAATGCATTGCTCCCCCGATGGCTATGCAAAAAAAGGGAAAAACCATTACGAACAGAAGGAAAACCAGTCGACGCAGGCGTGGCATTGCCCATTCACACACACTCACTTCCTTGGCGGATCGATGAGATCTTGTGTGTGTGGAGGCACAACACACATTGCAAACATGATCCCGGCGGCCACAACATGCCGCCATTGACCCGAACCGAACAAAGTCGATGGGAGAAGAAAGTGAAATTTTATGCCATCGTCGTAATAATAATAGACTCTTAAGCTGGCGTGAGGGAGCTTGGCGGAAGGGTGGCCGGTAATAAAAAGAAATACAATCCAAGCCGAAACTCCCCCTCCTCACCCCTTTTTTCCCACAGCGAAGAAAGCCGTCGAACGATCCGGCGCGGTAATCGAGACGGGCAATTTACATTTTCACCCCAAAGCATCGATCCCCGGCGCAATGATGATGATGATGAAAATAATAATAACGAAAGTCGTCGACGAGCAAGGGTTATTTTTTTTTCTTCTCCTCGTTGATACTCTTTCGCATTGTAGTGCGATTTATCAACCTCAACCTGTTCACTTCCGTTCCCTTTCCTTCGACCCGTGTCGCTCTTCCCGCCAGGTCCGGTGGTAGGATTTCGCGAAAATTCGCATGCGATCGCGATCGACACGTTCGATGTGCGGGAAACGATACAAACACACACACAATTGTCAAGAGCTCGATGCTCGATGAAAAAAGAGCAACCAAGACAACAAGGATGGGTAGCTCCAAGAGATTGAAAAGCTCTGTGGGACCCACTGGAACTGGCGTTTTATTTCCCCCGGGAGAAGGAAAAAAAAACAAGCGGAAAAACAAGGGGTTGTTTGCGAAATCATGGGTAATTTCTGAATTGGACCCCGGGTTCGAGGGTGCTTGCATCAACAATAACCACGAACAACAACAAAAGCCGATGAGAGCGTCGCGGGTGATGATAGTTTCCCGAAAAAATGTTGCCCGTTTCCATAACTGTTTTGCCTATAATTACGTTCGCTTTATGGCCGCGACTTCGAAAACAATGTGTTTTAGGACTAGTTACCTTTCGCAACAGTGGAAAGAGATTTGATTATTATCACTTGTTATGATACAATTGGCGTGCAATTATGTTTACGATCCGACGGTTCCTACGCAGCTTCTTCTTCATCGCCGCTCGAATGGAAACTCAATCACTAACGTGCGCCAGTGTGGACAAGTGCGGTCGCATTGTAGTTTTCCGAGCACACTTTTTCGCAAGCTGCTGCGTCCGTCCGTGTGTCGTTGACCTTCGCGTGGAGCAATTCCTTCGGCCGACAAACGTCGCGAAGGTCGACAACCGATTGTTGTTAGAGGCAGCGGCGTAAGTGATTGCTGATGCGAGGAAACCGGGCGAAGAAAATAAGACGAAAAAAAAACGCTACCGGGGCAACGAAAGGAAGGAAGGAAGGAAGGAAAAAAACATGGCCCGAACATGCTCAGAAACGAGTTCTTTCGCGCGAGCCGCAGCAAGCTGCTATCAGTCTCAGGGGTGGCTAATTCATCCTGGACCGCCGCACAGTGGTTCAGCTTGAGTCCAAATTTGGTATACAGTTGTATTTTGTATACACCTTGTGCAAACACCAAGCCTGCATCTACCGTCAACTTAACTATGGTTTTGGCAAGAATTTTACGCCAGACAACCGTATTACTACATCCACCAGACAAAATTGTTTTACACCTGACAATATTTGTTTTGTGACAAGAACACAGTTGAAGTGGGAGATTTAAATACCTACAACTTTGTGATTGAAAGATTTTGAAAATTGGTTTCATGAAATGTCCAACCAAAAGACCGGACTCTGAACCTCTGTGCGCCGTCCACAGCCCAGTTGCGGAGGTCGATCGAAGCAACGGACGGACAGCACAGCTTGCTGTGTCGCAGAGATTTAGCCTCAACTCGGCGGCTACCGTTCGGAAAATCTGTCAAATGGCGCGCGCGCGCGCCCGTGTTGGTGCGCTTGCGTAATAATTTGCGCCGTTGACTCGACTAACAAATGGGCAGAGGTACACAATGGCGAAGGGGCTGGAGGGAGGGAAGTTAATCACTTCATTGCGTGAAGAGTTGACCGCTAGCGACGGGCAACAACAGCACTGTTCCACCAAACCAAACCCACGTTCGCGCTCCTCTCAAGATGACAGGTCACGGGCTACCGTTGAAATGGATCGTTCTTGGGCTGAAGTTGACAACAAACAATGCAAAAGTTGTTGCGTGCCGCGGAAGCGCGCTCCCTGTTCAACACTCTTGCGTTTTGTCTTACGCCCCAGTTATGCTAAAATGTGGTGATCATCACAATTAACGCAAGCGACAAACGCATCTGCACGGAATGTACGCGAACACATACAAAGCTGCGAACGCGAGATTGGATAAGTGAGTGCTTTATAAAAGTGACAATTAGACGATTGGTGATTAGTTCGCGTAGCTTCGGATGCCTATTCGTCCACAAGCGAGGTCTCAGATCACTGAGAAGGGCGAATCCCTTTCACCGGAGGACAATTACTGCCGGAAAAACCATAAATAAACTGTCGCTCCGCAAGGCAGAAACCGAGCCCAGAAAGATCGCTTATTAACTGGCCTCTGACATGCTAATCGTTGGAAGACTTTTCCACAACGTCGACTTTTCACTGGGCAAACAATGTCCACTCATGACTTAAGCTTCGCGGGTTCGCCGACAAACTTTGCTTTACTTTACTTTTGGCGTGCAGGAAATTTACACATAATGGAAAGACCGGTACACCCCCGGTCCCGTTGACCCAATTAGCCGTTTGTTCCTGATGCGCTTAATGCAAATCCTCACCGGAGTAGGCTTAAGCCTACTTAAGCACCAACCGTTATGTCTCGGAAAAAGGTTGATGTCGCAAAAGTCTAAGGTGAGAAAATCGTCAAGCCACAAAACGGGTGGCGGAAAGGTGGTAAGTTTATTTATGAATCTTGTTTTTGTTTATCTTATGAAAGATTGTTTGCGGAACAAGTAAAAAAAAGGCGGGCCGTCGAATATTAACGGGAAAGTGGGTGGCTTTTGGACACTTTGGATCTCATTTTAGAAACGATCTTTCCTCTCACTTCGTGATGCAATAACTGAAAATCAATAAAAACAGATTGGTTTTTCATTTCCCCATTCCCAAACACTCTCGGGAGTTAAAGAATGGCATTTCCCAAATCAGCAGGAACTAAAATAAACTCCGATTGTGTTCCAATTACGATTGCTTTTCCCACAGTTCATTTTTTTTATACTGCGCCCAACTTCAACGGTTTATTTTGCGCCATTCACTTCCCGTCTAAGTAATAAAAATTCGACGATAAAGAATGATTGGTCTGTTCACATTTCACACCCTCGACCGCAGATCGCGGACCGCAGATTTATTATTGTCGTGTTTTTGGCGTTGGCCTTTCTAATGTTCACAAAAAAGGCGGGATTATCGCCCAAATATCGATTAAAACCGGGCCATAAACCACCCACCGCGCCTTCGAAAGCCTGCTCAATAGACCCCATCGCAAAGATCAACCCAAAAGTTAGGAAAAATGTTCTTTTCTTCAAAGCAAAACCCCCACTTGAAGGACGTGTGCATAATGGGTTTGAAGCATTTTGGACAAAATGAGGGAGATCGGTCGGATAATTAACCGACAATTACCGTTCAACACCGCCGAGTGTAAATGGGCAGCTTTCGGTTGCAATTTGCTGAAGAGTCCGAGTCACTTCTCAATGACACACTCGACGCTTTTGTTCATCTGGTTGAACAGTTTGGTGTTGAGTAATTTCAAGGCGAATCCTATTGAGGGCGAGTTATTTCACATCACTCAGGGATATTTCTTATGTACACTCTTTCGGAAGGAAAACTCAAACAGCATAACACGCAACAATTCGTCTTCTGAAGCGCCCGTCTAGACACTCCCTTCTCGCACACGATGATGTTGGCTTGCGGCTGAAAATGTGTGCCAGAGGATATCCTACGCACATTTGCATGATAACGTCATAAATCGCGTGTCGTAAAATACCCACGATTGAATTCCCCGGAGAAGGGAAGAAGAGGGAAAAAAAAAACTGCTGACCATTCGTGTCTTGGGAAAAGACGTTGCCTGGGAGTAATTACACCGGCCGCATGTCTTCCCATCGTTGGGCTTTGTGGGATATCGCAAGAGAGTCTAATATCCCGCCGCCACGAGGAGATTGTGAGGAGGGATGCACATGGGTTTACTTTTTAATGAGCTGATCGATTACTGTCCACCGACGTCTCGACGACAACTTCTTCGCCAGACACGGCGGTCGGAACGAGTCATTACACCCTGCGCCCATTATTATTGTCATCATCAAAGCTCATCAAAGCCCATCAAAACTCATCGCATCATTTTCTGCGATGCGATAGGAAGCAATCTTTTCCCCCGACTCCCCGGCGGAACGGGGGGTGGAAATCGATCGGAAGTCAACAAGACATTAAAAACCCACCATTGAAACCTTTCGGAAGAAGCAAGGGCGAGGCGAGCCCCACACGGCAAGGGAGTGTCTGCACGACGTTTCAAGAGTCTTAAGTCTTTGCAAAGTGGCGAGAGTTTGGCGAAGGATTTAATGCAAACGCCATAGTTCGTGGCAAAGCTGAAGAAGCGGCGAGAAGCGGGGGGCTATTAAAACTGGAGCGCGTAAATAATTAACCGGCTCTTCAGAGTTACGCCGGGGCTGCGTCCAATTTACCGCCAAGAAGGAGAGGAGGGCATTAGACAAAATCCGAGCTCGCTAAGTAGTTTGGAGTTTGAGCTGACTTAAATGAAAAACAAAAAAAAAAAACGAAACCACCAACTGGCCGAACCTAATTCGGTGTGCGGGAGCTGCAAAAAGACACTACTGAAACATTTCTGCCCGGGCTGCCCGGGTGTCAAGGTTCCAACGAAATGCCACCTGTTTGCAACCCTGTGGTTCGTTTGTTGCTCTTTTACGGGTCTGCACAGACCCGTTTGCGGAACGTGGTTTGCGTGCGCTGCAGGGTAATCACGATTTATTGTGATTCAATTGCTTCGTGGGGATGCAAACCTTCGTCTCACCTTTTTCCCAGCTGATGGTGGCCGCGAGTTGATGGATTGCTTCGTGCCGGCGACAAGAGGTTTGCTACAAATGATTACAAAATTAGCCACACCTTGGCATGCTTTTATTGCCACTCTTGTGTTCACTTTTCTTCTCTGCTGTGGTTTAAATCCATTGTCACAGGTTCTATGTTTGCACGATTGATATATGCAGAGAATGCACGAGATGTTTCATCTGATTTTCTAAAAGAATACAACATCTATTGTTTTGCTAAATGTTTTCCTCAACATCGTTCAACCTACATCGTTGTGGAAAGAGACGCAAACAACTTTCCGATCGTTTCAAACAGCTTCATATTTCAATTCTTCTCAATAACCATCCGGTAAAAGAAAGCCAATTTGTGACGTTCAATACACTTTCATCTTCTCGTCGGTCGTTTGACTGGAAAACATGTTGCTCCAGTTCGGCAAACAATGCCAAGCACATAACTACTCGACCTTCTGTCTCGTCTCGTTTCCTCTCTCGACGGTCCCTCGACACCGGCACATTGTGTCTCAATTAGCCCACAAAGTAAGAGGAGCAGTTTCGGAGAGAAAATCTCGACCCGACCCAACCCAACGCCACGAGAAGGAGCGCACGAGGCGAGGTGAGGAAAACGGTTGCCCCTCCTCCCAATGGCAGCATCGATTTCCTCCTTTCCCGTTTCTGATTGCTCCTCCCAACCCCCCCGGGGAGTTCAAGTTTTCCTTCCAACAATAGCCTCACCCCACGTCATTGCTGGCGTCTTTCCTTTGCTGTGTCCCTTCATGTGAGTTCACAACAAGCGCCACCGATGCTTGAATTCCGATTCTACTTTTCCATCGATCGGCGGGAAAAGAAAGGAAAATACAAAACATCTGCCTGCAAGACCGAAGCGGCGGAAGGAAGAGCGCAGAGTGCATTGCGAATGGTGAGCTTTTGCCTTTGATCTCCAGGAAGTGAGTGGGAGGGTGGACCGGAAAAAGAAAGCTCACCTGAAATATATATATGTACAGATCCGCATGGAAATTTCGTTCACCAAACGACGATCGAGGCCACTTTGTGCACAATGGCAATCGGGGAGATTGCCATACATTACTTTCCACCATTTTACTTCCAATGGAGGTTCATTTGCACCGCGACTTCGCGATCGACTGCATTACGAGGTTCGATCGGGAGGCATATTTTCTATCATTTTCAACCCATGCACACCCCCGCGCAGACGGGTTTTCACAATGCATTGTTTCAACGAAACTGGTTCTTCATTACATCGCCTTCGGGAAGAAGCGCTTTCAAAGCCTGATGCTCTGAAACGATTGCACCATCGGCATTGCGGTGTTCTTTTCCGCGTCCATCGTTCATTTAGTCAGGTTAAAGTGAAGGCAATTTAAAAAGATTAACAAAAAAAAAAACAACCAGTTATCAACTTTTTTCCCAATTTTTTTTTTTCATCCCGAAAGACTATCTGCAGTCGAGTATAATATGTTTTAAACCGCTTCAGAAAAATGGGTCAAACTATCCGTTACGGCGCGCGGCGGAAGATTCAAATTTGGTTCATAAATGTTAAACAACAAACCAGCATCTTCTCACCGCACACGCACGCTCGCACAGACAGAATGCAAATGTAAATGAAACGGTTTCAAGTGGAGGTAATTTTTTGGCCACCAACAACCAACAACCAACCCCGGGTTTTCGGGGCCAACGAGATTCGGGGGGCTAATTTTACAAAATCGACGCCAATTTCGGCGCTCCTCACGCATGAGAAAAACACGATCCCTTTGCGTTCATCTGCACCGGAGGCCTCTGGAAATGGTGGAAAAGAACGGTTCCAGCCGGCGGCGGGGTTTGCAGACGATCTTCGACATGTACACGGGATCATCATTTAATCGATCATGCGAATACAATGCTGCCCTTAAGTCGTACATGTGCCCGAAACAATTTTCCTCCGTCCTCTGCAGGATGCAGGGGAACCAAGGTACGCCGAACCATTTGCTTCGGAGGACGAAAAGTGTTCGATCTTTCCGACCGAAAAAATTCAGGCCAACGCAGAACGAACATGTTGTTGCGCGCCGCGACGCAGAAGAGAGAACTCGCCAGACTGCTCGCAGGCGGCATATGTGGAAGAATGCGAACGAAGCGAAGAAAAGAAATCCAAAAAGAGCTTTGCCTCCCGTCCGCTTCCTCCAAAGCGGTGTAGAAGTCGAAGGTAGGTTTTAAAGTTGCGTTAAAGTTTCGTCGCTTGCGCTGGCGTTCAACTCTTTCGTAGCCAAGGTAACGCGAACGTCAATACAAGCGCCCGCGGATGAACGTCGGGAAACGCACACCAGCATACATCGCTAAGAAACCGTTGCAGCAGCTGGCGGGCTGACGGAGGAGGAGGAGTAGTAGGCCGTGGGAGAAGAAAAAGGCGCAAGAACGCGTAGCAGAAGAAACGCCAATGACGAACGGCGGGGTAAAGAACGGAGAAGGGAAGGAAAAAAGATTAAACCATCCTCCGGGAAAGAAGGCACGAAAAATCGACCAACAAACAAACCAACATGAAAATTACTCGACTCACCTGGACTCAAGCGAGACAAGCGAAGGACGACGTCTCGAGCCTGCTGTTGTGTTTGTGAGCGTGCGTGTGTGTAGCGTTTGTTCTTTCCAAGGGGTTTTGCGCTGCGGTAAACGTGCGTTTTTCTTGAATTCTCCCTTTTTGCTTCGCAATTCCTATACACAACCGAACAACAACAGCATGCCCGGGAATCGCCTTCGTCTACAACACACAACTCGACTCGACAACGGAAGCTGCTTCTTCGCCGTCGGGGTCGTTACGACACGCCACACTTTTTGGCTCGATATGTTTGCCTTTTTAGCGCAAATGCTACGCTATAGCGCCCTGCCCGTAATTCCTAATGCAATGCACGCCGAGGTTTCCCGTCGACGACGGTGTGTTCCCGCTGGCACGCAGACACTCCGCGACATTCAACGTGCATACAACCACGCCGATGCGCGAACCGGTTCGATCGTAGTACCACAGCGTTGTCGTCGTCGTCGTTGTTGATCGCGCCGATCGTATATTCTTTTCGTCGTGAATACAAACACCACTCACTACTCACTGCTCACTGGCATCCTTCCCATTCATTCCGGAAAGGATCCACATCCGAAAGCAAGCACACAATACACCAAACCCTTTATCACTACACACACACAAAACAGGCTCTTTAGACCCGGTAAATCACTTGATAGCAGGACGCAAGATGAGACAATCGACGAGGGATTAGGACGTTCACTTCACTGTAGTCACTTAACACTTGTTCTCGCACGATCCCAAAGGCAAACAAAAAGGTATCCGATCGCAGGGATTGACCCTTTTCCCTGGCTGTTGGTGCAGGTGTTTTGTTATAATTCAATTATAAGCTGTGGCGTTTTGTTTGGTCGATGGAACAACGCTCTTTAAATTGGTTTTGAGTTTTTTTTAAATACATTTTCAAACATCTTCCCGTCACTCGTTCGACGGAAACGCTTTGCTTGTTCTGCTTTGAATGTCGACGAAGGAAAATGGCGAATATGAAAAATTATGCACGACGCTTGATGGAGTCGTTTTCGTTACGGGTTAACCGCAGCAAACACAACGGTGCCCCACACCGCCGAGGATGGCTAATTTGCACAACAATAACGATGGCGACAATGTCCCCGAGGACGCCATATTTACCGGGCGGCAGCACGATCAGATCAGCCTGGTTGGAGCTCGCGGCACACCGATCATCTCCCCCCTCTTTTAAACATCCTCTCGTTCCTCCGGCATCCTGCCTGCCCCCCGGAGGTTGGAGGTTGGGGAGAAAGGGAGAAAATTAATTTATCAAACCCCGCGTGTCAGCCACGACAGAGACACGATCACGGCATATAATGCCGTGGCTGCGGGATGTCGACGAACGAAGAAACCACAAGCCGGGCGAACGCAAGCCGAGGGATACCGCAGCACCGCTACGGTTCTTCCAAATAAATACGCGCAAGCACGTACGATTGCACTGTTCTTCTTTTGGTCGCGGTCGCTCTGAAGCTGGGACACGTTATTGCAAACAAATGGTCACGGTTCCGCCACCGCACTGCCCTTGTTCCGCTGACACATACACTCACACACACACACACACACACACCCTGCGATAGTTTGTTTATTTTTAAGGGGACACTTGTGATCGCGTAGCAACGCTTCCCGGAATCGCGTCCAACAACTTCGGATGCTCGGATTAAACTGAAGAGCATATAAAACGCGCATCCCGCGTGTCCTACAACAAGGGCCCGACGATCGCGACTCTGCGCGGAGAGTGGGAGCGAAAACCGCGGACGAGCTTTTACTACCGGGTGTGATGTTTTCTATGGTACTCGAAACATGCGAGATGCCATGCTGCTGAAAACCTGTTTTCCGAACATTAATGCTTTTTGAACGAATTCGACGCATTGAGACGCATGGCGTTGGCTCTCGTGAGATTTTGATCAGCATCTGAGCAATTCTCATTTCTTACAGCTTTGGAGCTTAATCGAGCAGATCGTGAAGCTTTCATTATTCCGTTGCATAACTTACGACATGTTCAAAATTTTGAATTGTTCAACTAAAATATTTTTACGATACACCAACGATTGTATCTTTCTCATCTATTTGTTTAATTTGTAAAACATGACATCTAATTGTTAATAAGGCTTCATCATTTATTTATACCATTATATTGTACGAATAGAAACAGAAAAAAATCAACCTTCTGATTGCCGACCATAATCATTACTCTATCTGAACATCTTCCACCTTATCTTTAACCTCCATCGATTTGTCATCCGATTCACCGATTTCATCTTCTCCACTGGAACCGTGTTGCTGGAAGTTCTGCCAACGAATAACAAACCTTCGCAAGCTGACCAATATCGAAATGGTCGGCTGATCGACGCCATCGTCGGAAAGTTTCCTGCCAACCGTCGCATCATCGTCAGCGCCGTGCGCCCCACACTGTCGCACATACCGGACGCACCAAAGGTGGACACCGAACAGCTTCTCGAAGTATTCCATCATCTGCCCCAGCATTTGCTCGTTCACCAATGCCAGCAGCCGATCGGTGGAGTACCGGGACGAGGTCGTTTTGTCCAGTAGATTTAAAAACAAAATCAACGTTTTGCTTGAGCTGCGCGTCGAGAGGAGCGGGAGAAACTTGAGTGTCGCAATCAGGACACCGCGCTGGAAGATTATCGAAGTGCGGGCGGCGGACTTGGCGAACGCCATCAGCTGCATCGAGCACCAGCAGTTGCTCAGAATTTCCAGGAACGCTTCGATCGTGTCGAAGTGGAAGCTTTCTATCCCGTCGATCCGCTGGCTGAGCCAGGTGAGGAAGCCGAAGCCATTTACGAGCGCTTCGCACGACTTTGGAATCTTTGCAAGCGCGTTGATTATGTTTAGAATCGTTATGTTGAGCTCCCGGTTCGAGAGGGAAGAGGCGTAGAAGTGCATCACGGCTCGGATGATTGGCGAGGGGCGCAGAACGGCGAAATCCTCATGCGTTTGAATCCCACGGTAGATCGATTCCAGCATGAACAATCGGTGCACGTTGTGCCGTATATCCGCACTGTGGAACAGAATCAAAAAGTTCGGGATGGCGCGGAAATCGTACGTTTTCTGCTGCATGATGTAGCCGGTCAATGGCCCGTGCAGCTCACTCATCACATCCGGCAGCACGTTGATCGTTTCGGCGATGAAGATTGTCGAAAGAAAGGAAGCCTTCGGAACCAGCACTTCCTTCTTTCCCTGTTCCTTCAAGGCGGTGAGTCCGTTTTGTACCGCCGAGAATAGATGTAACCAAAACTGTGCGTCGATGAACTTTCTCGTCTGCTCCAGGTGACCTCGGAGACGCAGGATGACGCTGCCGGCCGCCAGTCGCATCTGCTCGTCGTTACTCGCCAGGCAAACGAAGGGCAGCGAAAGGATACCGGCCCGTCCGGCCATATCAAGCATGTCACTGTTCTCCGGTGCAAACATATACCCTAGCAGTGGCAAAAGGAACGCAGGGTCGTATATTGTGTTGCGGAATTCTGGCTTGGTCGCACGCTGCTCAAGCAGTTCCGTCGGTGGCGCCTTCAGATGCTTTCCTCTCCGGTGCTGCTTTTCGATGAATTCCTCCAGAACGTTGGCTGGCGGACAGTGGAACTGCTGATCTCCTTCCGGATCCAACAAAGCGCTGATATCGTCAAAGTTCACCACGGGAAGTTGCGTACAAGCGTCAAGCCGACGCCACACGGGGAAACGGAGGACGGTGGCGCAGATTTTTTCCTTCTCCAGCAGCGATAACACTTCTGCCGGATGTGGACGGAACGAATGACGCTGGCGGTTCTCTTCGTTGGCGCCCGCCTCGAGGGAGAAATGTTTGATAGCCATTTCACCCCATAGGAAAGGGCGGAACTCGTGCATCTGTATGCCGGCCCGCTCGTACACTTGCAGCAGGGCCAAGATGTATCGATTGCAATCGCTAAGCGTAGCTCCATACGCACCGAGGAACAGCGGAACGTGCTTGCTGTTGGCGACGGTCATATTTTTGTGCGCCAAAACACACAACAAGTGCACGAGGGCCGTCTTCGTTCGGAACTGAAACTGGGTGAGAAGGACGCGCAGGAAGTGGGAGTGGGAAAGAGCCCAATCGTAGTACCGCTCGATATCCTGCTGCTCCGGGTTGTCGTTCGCGTAGAACAGGTCCACCAGGGTGGCCATAATCGTTGGCAGCACGTACAGCCGATCGTCGTACCGACGCGCATTGTCCACACAATGGGGCATCTCCATGCCAAACTTAAGACAGGTCTTGCAAAACGCGTTCCAGTTGGCGCTTGAGGTCACTCCCTCGAAGCTCGAAGCCTCACGCAGTGTTTTGTAGCGTTTTGTCTGCTTTGACCAGCCGTAAAGGGCGAGCACGAGTTGATTTAGGTACCCGACCGCGTCCGAACGTTTGAGAAAGTGTTCCGCCGACGAGGACGAACGGAAGAGAACCTCGAAACATTGCAGTAGCACGCCGAAAACGTTCCCGTACACTTGGGGCTGCTGCTTGGGGTTGTCTTTGAGCGTTTCCAGCGCGATGCCGTAGATTTCCATTAGCGCTCGCAGCTGAAACACTTCCACCGACTCGATACGGAGTTTTTTGCGCGCAAAATCCACACACTCGTTGCGGGGCATACACAGCCGCACCAGGGATTCGTTGGCAATCATATTTTCCCGATAGATAACGGCCGCTTTGTGCGGTTTTTCGAGCATCTTCTGGATGCCTCCTTTAAATTCTCCGTACAGCTTATTCATCAAGCGCTTTCCTTCGTCCGAATCGCGCATGGTTGCGGCGGAAAGGACCGAACGGCGGAAGGCGGCGTTCAGCAGTGGATAAACAAGCTCCTTCTTCGACGAGGAGTGTTCACCTGCGAGCGCTAGGAAGGGTGCGTCGAACCGGGAGTCTCGTGAAAGTAGAAAGACCGCAAGCTTTACCAGCGGTTTGCCGATCCTTTGGCGAGCCACGAAAAACACGTTCATCAACTCTGGTTCCACATGCGCAATGCTATGCGTAAACGTACTCAGATAGCCCAGGAGTGCGCACTCGAAATCGTCTAGACCGGCGGGGTCGTTGCCCAAACGCTTTCCGCATTCTATGTAGATGCTTACCAAGCCTCGAACGGTCCGCTCGGTGAGGAAGTGTTCCCGATCGCCAAACCCAGTTGCAGCGAGTTTCTCTAATGCGAGGCATAGTTGCTTATAGTGAAACGTCCGCTCGTTTCTGTTGGGTTGCGTCCCGAGGAATGCTTCTGCAGGGAGTTCGGCGTAGTGGCGGAGCAGCGTTACGCAGTTTCGTTCGTTGAGTTTGAAGATGGTAAGTAACTTCTCTGCCATCGCACTATCAAACGGAGCGGTCGCCAGTTCCGCCGTCGACGAGTTAATCAACTCGGAAACGATTTTGTGCGAGTAGAGCGTGGTGTAGCGATCAAAGTTTGGCAGATGACAACACTTTTGCATGAGCTCGTACACAAATCCCGTTACGAGTCGCGGTATTGTACCGTTGGCGCTGTCTTGATCCGCACGGATGGTGAAATGGTCGAACAAAACTGGACGCTGCAGGAACAACCCGGCCATCACTTCTTCAATGTCCGTCGCCGAAAGGGGACTATCTTTTTGCAGCATCAACGTGAGCAACTTATCGGCGTAGTGTGCAATAATATCTAGATGTTCCTGGCTTAGCTTCTTGGCTACGACCAGACGGCAGAGATGAAACAACGTTTGATGTAGCATAAGAATAAGTTCGGTGCGAAAGTTGGCGGAGGGCGAAAATTCGATATTTTTCCACTTCTTGACCAATGCCTCGCTGAGTATGCATAGAACTCCCCATCCGTGCTCTTTCCCGAGGTAACCCTCCTTCGTTCCCAACATCCACTTGCTAATGTAAATAGTGAGAACGGAAGTCATATCTTTCTCGAGTGCCAACGCATGCGCCTTTTCAACGATCTCCGGATGGGGCAGATAGTGGAGGTATCGCAGCAAGACTCGATCGAAATATTTGGCAAACTTTGCCGGATGCAACGTGTTCTTTGCGAACATGTATAGGAAAAAGTTGTCGGTCACCGACAATTCCGTGAGGAACGCTTGCGTGTTGCCTTCTTTCTTCACTATTTCGCTGTCAATGTCAAGCTCCTCGTGTTCCACGCGGGCAAACAATTCCTCCAGGTCTTGGCTACGCTGCGTTCCCGCCGTTGCAAACGCTTCTTTGATGAGAGAATGATTGGACGTCTCACTCATACTCGTTGCTGCAGTCTTGATACATTTTACCAGATAGTCGACCAGCTCCAGCACCAATGCGGGTGGATGAAACTTGTAGAGGGCCTGAAACCAAAATTCAATCTCCGTTGCCCGGTTCCCGAATAGGGTTGTGTTGCGGAATAGAGCTACCAGCAACTCGGTCGCTTCGCGGCGCATTGCATCGTCCGGCCCATGGAGGTAGATTTTGATGAGCACCTTTAGCACCGAGGGGAAATGGGGCGAATCGAACGACACACTCTGGGGTTCTAGTGCGATCACCACCTTGATCGCTTTGAACTCGTAGTTCAGGAAGAATTGCTCTTGCACCGACGTTCGATAGGCTGGCTGCAGAATGCTCTGAAACGTTGTAATGAACGTAGACGAATCAATGTACGCACGGAAGCTTCGAATGCACACTAGCAGAATGTCCATCGCGTGTTCCATGACTATTTCTTGTTTCTCTGCGTTGCGATCGTTCCGATGTAGCTCCATCGCCGAGATGATCCGATCGACGGTGGGGAAAAGGGCCAGTATATGATTGATCGTATCGAACTTTAGCTTTTTCAGCCCAAACTGGTCCAACTTTCGGGTTTTTTCGATTTCCAGCAGATACTGCTCGCACCGGCCGATCATGATGGCGAGAAACTTCAGACAGAAGGCAATGTTTTCCTTTCTCCCCATCGCTACGCCGATGTATTCCAGCGCCATTCGAGGAAGCGTACTTTTGACGACAAAGTTTGACAGAGCCTTGGCCGTCACCGTACTCGCGTCGAGACCTGCCACGATCTCCTCGGGCTTGTGCAGTTGGATGATGGACATCAATAGTTCTCGATTATCTTCCTTCTTCGTTTTCAGCAGCGCTGCGTAGTTTTCCAGCACAGCAGGAAGGACCTCGGGACAGGTTTCGAACAGACGTAGCACCAGTTTGCGCTGTTGAGCATGCAGTTGAGAGTTTTTCAGCGCCAGAAGGATATGTTTATGGCGTGGACTGGCCCTTTCCAAATCGATCGTCTTCGGCACAAGAAAGTATCGCTTGGATGTGAGCAGAGGAAGCACCACCATTTCTGTAGCATCCAGGACCGCCTTCTTCATGGCCTCCGTGGGGACCTGCTTACTCGGACCGACCCATTCAAACACGTTTACTAGGGATTTATAAAAGTCCGTCGTAAATATCGTTCGATAGATGTACTTATCGATGGCTGGACAGTCGAGCACGTACTGGCGAAAGCTTTTCATCACGAGCACCACGTTTTCGACGTGATCGTACACGAGATTCTGCGTCAACGGTTGAATCAGGTGGGCCCGGGTAAGCCATAAACGCACCAGCTCGGGGGCGGTATCGATTAGGAAAGCCAGGTTAAACTCGATGAATACCGTGCGCAGCGATTGTTGTGTCCCCTGCTCATCAACCATCTCACGGCACTTGTGCATTTCCAGCTCCGGCATGCAAACGTCCATCAGCTTCAACACTTCCCTTCCATAGGCGCCGGGATCTACAAGCATGACCGCTTTCAGAGTGCGAAAGGCAGCTGCTCTGCAAGCCGTTGCATGCTCTTCTTTTTCGTGCAGCAATCGCACGATTACGGGTTTATAGTCGGTCATAATGTACCTTGCGCATTTGGCCGCATCCTTAGCATGCGCTTCGTCGTAATCGATACACTTGATCAGCACAAAATGGATAAGGTGGAACAATTCGGCTATATCGGCTACTTTATCCTTTTCGGTCTTGTCCAAAATGTCCATCAAAGGTTGCAGAGTACCTCCAGCATGAATGTATTCAACAATCGAATCGGGCTTTTTATGGAATTGTTGAACGAAGTGACGTATAGCTAATAAGTGGGAAAATTAGATTAGCATTTTACAAGCAATCGTCCCTCACATTTGCCTTACCATCCATAGCCACAACACCGGCCAGTAGTTTTTGACGGAAATTTTCCACATATTCGAAACTCTTCATCGTTGTCTCCTTCGGTCCATTTGATGTTGATGTTCCGCTATTTGGGGTTTTTCTACTTTTCTTTGCATGCGCTGAATCGGACGTTGATAGCTTGCCCTGTTCTTGCTTCCCAGGGTCCTTGTGACCGTTCTGCAGGGCTCCTCTTTCGATGCCATTCGGTCTATGCTTCTTTTTCCCCACAGGACATCCACTTGGCTGCGTGTTTTGCTTGCGTTTTACAATCTTTGTGGTCATTATCGGGGTTTTAATGGTTAAACTTTACACAAACTTTAATTTTCTATGCACCATGCAGCGAAACCATGCGGTATTTACTTTTGATACCGCATTGATGTTTGACAGTTTCCAAACGTCAAATTGACTTGCAAACCAAAGTGACTACTCTTCAGGTGGGTTCATTCCACCTTGAAGTTTTTGACAATCGTTCTTAATTTTGTTTATGTATTCAATTTGTCGGTTTTTGCTATTTTCAAAAATTGCTGTTATTATCAATAGTGAAAACATACTGTTTATTTGAAGTGGCCATACATTCGAAAAAAGTGGCCATTTATGAAATCTTCACACATTTACTTACGGTTCGATTTTTCCAAGAGTCATTACTTTTCTACACACGTAATAGGTGTTGGTTTCAAACCATTTTCCAGTTTGCCATTCTTACGCCCTGTGAAGATGTGTAATCGACGATGTAATATAATGGGAGATTGAGAACGTGCGAGGACAAACGAGATTGATTGATCAACACACATACGACCTGCGTGAGAATGCGCAGAAAAGGAAAATCTAGCCATGATTATGATGCGCGGAGCGATGAGAAGCGGCTAGTACGCACCGTCGAGCTAGTCGTGCCGAAAGTGTCGAAACGAATCGTGGCCTCTTCGAGTCGCAGTCTTCCGCTGTGGCAACCTACGCTGAATCATATACAGTACCTGGTGCTACTATAGACTCATTTGTCCTCAATTTTTGTTTGGAAAGGTTGTCCCACAGACGGAGAGGTTGGAATGGTTCGGAAAGGCGAAAGGTAAGCGTTTTCATGTCGAAGATCCTTACGTGCATCTGAAATCTGTGTCATCTCGAAATGGCTCATATATGTTCTCCATTCAACTGTAGTTTTAACCTAAAAACGTGGCCATTCGATATTCATATTTAATATACTTTTTCCCCCCAGAGATCGCTCCACTTCTGATCCGATTCACTGAGGAAAAAAACCATTCTCCATCGTTTCATCACGGCGATCATATTAGAAATTGAATTTTCCGCTGAACAGCATCCGCAACGTCGCCGCGGGATTGCAGGGAAAACTTCCGAAGGCAGCTGCGCCATATTGGAAGAAAAACTCTCTCCCTCTCCTTCGCTGAGAGCATCGAACCGCGTGTGTAGATCAGCAGAAGATCGGCGAGTGCATTCCGAACGCGTTTGCTTGTAGTAGACACACAGTGGGAGTCGTTTTCCACGGTTCCCATCGTCCTCCTTATTCTCTCCCCATCTCTTCGCGCTTGTTGTTTTCCTACTACGTCTAATCTGGCGCAGGAAAATCATATTCAAATGATCGTTTATTGGTGATTCGTGAGCAGTTGAAAATTACACACAAAGGCATAGTGAACGACTAAGAGTGAAACATCAAGAGTGAATGCTGTCACGCACACCGGCTCCGGAAAAGTGATGTTGCACATTTGGGCGCCTCCATTTCCTGCTATGCAATAATCGTGTTTTCAGTGTCTCGTTTTGCTTGTTGGAGGTCCTTCAGCGGTGAGACGGCCAAGCATTCTGCCCACCGGTTTCGTTTCGTGCGTTACCTCCCGTGCTAGGGACAGGTTGCCGAGAACACGGGAAAAATAAACATTCCTCATCCTCCCCGACCGAGCAGCTCAGCAAATCACATCGTCATACGCCGCCCGGTGGCTAAAAATAGTCAAGACGAAGTATTTTTACCATCTAACACCATATCGGTAGTGGTAGCCGTAGTCACCGATCGAAGACTCGACACCAGGAACACCAGATCGCTAGAGTGTGCATCTTTTAAAGGTGCGATACATACCTTGGCAACGCTTTTTTGACCGTGCCGTTGCTTGGAGCGTGGATTGTGGAGCGTGTTCAGAAAGTGTATCCTGTGAAAGTGGGACCTTAGACATAGTGATTCACGAAAGATCTGCACATGTGCACGCTTGCGACGTTCACCTCCGTACCGCCAGTGAGGAGTCTTGGCACTGGAAGGATGGGACTCGACGCGATCCAACCTCGGCAGGGAAGCGCAGAAAGTGCGGGGAGTACTGATTCGGACGGTGGAGGAGGGCTGTACACATCTCAGGCTCTGCAATGGTACTACATGGCCAACATGGATACGCATCCGAGCGACTCAACACAGGTAGGATTCCAGCTTGCTTAACATTTCTTCCGGTGGTTTCTCTAATCTGTTTGCTTCTTCTTGGTCGATTGCAGGGCTCGAAACTGTTTTCTCCTGCCTTTTGGGCGAATTCTGGACCATTTGCACTGCCGAACGATCTCTCATCCACCGGAGATAGCCGTAGGGATGGTAGCGAGTCGCCACTGTTTGTCGACGATCTAGCGGAACTCTGCGATCAGTTCGACGAGCTCGGATTGTTTGGCTTGAATGGAAGTGATCGACTGAACGTGCTTGACACCAATCCAGCACTCTACGGAGTAGGCTATGGTAGCAGTGTGTCACCGCCTCCTGCCTTTCACCAACGCCATCCGAAGCAGCAGCAACTCCTACCGTTGACTAGGCCTCAGCCGCAGCCATATCACCATCACCACCAACATCACCTTCCACAGGGTCACGGTGTCAGTCAGCATTATCCTCAGGCATTTGAGCAGCATCAGCATCAGTTGCAGCTTCATAGCAGCCTATCGCCACCGTCCGGCCATCAGCAACAGAATCTCCAGGGTGGAGCTCTAAAGTACAGCAAAATACCACCCGCCAACTATTTGTGTCACTTGTGCTTCAAGAAAGGGCATTACATCCGAGACTGTCCTCAGGTGAGTAGGTTGAGCTCTCAGGAGGAGAACCACGTCCATATTGTCTACATTATTTTTCTCTCGATTCTTCAAAAGGCTCGACCGAAAGCGGAAGGAAAAACCCCTTACCAGGGCAAGAAGCGCTGCTTCGGGGAGTACAAGTGCCCAAAGTGCAAACGAAAGTGGATGTCCGGTAACTCGTGGGCCAACCACGGCCAGGAGTGCATCAAGTGCCACATCAACGTTTATCCACACAAACAGGTAAAAAATGAGCAATTTTTAAGGATCCTCAAAATCTCATTATTGGAACGTTCCACTCTTTCAGCGTCCGCTGGAGAAACCCGATGGCTTGGACGTGTCGGACCAGTCGAAGGTCCATCCGCAAATGTTGTGTGAAAAGTGCAAAACCCTAGGCTACTACTGCCGAAGAATCCAGTAGTTCGGAAATGCTGCCTTAAGTAAAACAAAAGTGCTGGAAAAGGCATTCATTGTGGATCAATTCTATGTATTACTTTACACGCTCTGTAAGCAACTTAACGACCGATTCGAATTCAAATTAAGTTATCGTCAACGCATATTCATATTTCTACACGGCCATACCGGCCAATAACGAAGGCTTCCCATCTGTATATAGTGATTGTGAGCTACGCATCCCTGCCAACATGCCATAAAACTACATGCAATTATTACCTAAAATGAACCAATAGAGTGCACTGCAATATACCTGTGAAAATACGAACGAAATTATTAACAAAACGCAACGGAATACAAAACTAGTTAACCTTTTTTGGCAAAGAACATTATGGAAGCACGCTGCCCGCAAACTAAAGATTGCTTTAGACACCAAATACTTCGTAACTACGAGCTCACCCTCCTCCCGCGTGTAATAAGTCGAAAATATAATAACCAAAATTCTAATATCTTCAACTAGAATTGTTGGTATCACGAACGAGTCAGATATGTATTATTATTCAAAAAACATGCAGGGAACTGGGCACACGACACGTGAGCACGTGTTCCCGAATGCCAAGCGATAAACAAAAGTGTATAATTTGTGACAATTTCGAACCTCCAAGGTGGAAACAATCTTAATGTTGAATAAAAACCATCGAAACTATAATTCACTAAACCGTTGCACTGTACTTTTACACCGAAGGAAACACTTCATTTAGCGTCGATCGAAATCCAAACTATGGAGGGGACAATTATCTATTATATCTAAAATAGATCCTTTTCGTACCGAGTTTTGTGGCAACCAGGCAGCTTGTTTGTTAACCGATTGCTTAAATCAACACCGATTTGCACAACTTGTATCGACTGGAACAGGGTGGTATGAAAGCCGTAGACAGCGACATTAACAAACGATAATCTTCGAAGTCGAAACGTATGAGCGGGAAGATCAGCAGTTGTGTTTCAAACACCGGCGTGACCAGAACTCCCGCACTGATCTTAGTTTTGGATTTTCTTGGCGAAACTTTACCATCGCTAAAGGTAGGTTATGTTCAGCTTGTTTTAATAATTTCAATTGATGTAAGTGGTGTATTAGTTTCCTGTTGACGACGCTTAGTGTAGAAGATTATTAATCTTCTTTTGAACAAATCACACGACATATTCTTACTCGAGATTCTACCGAAAAAATGACGCGGCTTCAATAAACTACACAAGAAGCGTACATGTACGCCTTACTAGATGAATGCAACATGCTGTCGTAGGTCCGATTTGCGATTTTGTCATTCGCGGAGTGTTCGTTGAACAGAGTCCGGTGTGAATCTATCAGCGGTAAGATCTGGTTTCCAGTATACAGTAATTTACTGTTTCTGTGTGCAGTTGCATACCCGCTACAGAGTTGCATCGATAGAGCCGCGACCCTTTGTGGAGAAGCGAGTGTTTTAAGTGGCCCTTTCGAGAAAGCCCTTCCAAATCGCACATTTCCTCTTGTGCGGTTTGTTTAAACCTTTGTTATTTGGTCCAATCGGAAGTTCTCAAATCTAATTCTAGCATATTCCAAGACATCGCGATATTCCAAGACATCGAGCTGATGCTCGTTTGTGAATCATTCAATTAGCTTGCCTCAGAAAGTGAATGGCTTAGCAAAAATATAACACAAACACTTCGAACTCAGTGTTCCACACATTGCTACTGACTGGATGCTGATGTGCGGTTCGAAAAAAGAAAAGCGATAAAAACCGATAAACAATGTTTATTTTTTATTGTTTACAGTGCGCGGTGGTTGAATTTTCGTCGAGCGAGCAGTTATTGACGGACCGTTACCATGGTGAGATACGCTCTCTGGGCGGTGTTGCGATTTTGTTCCTATAAGTTGCACTAATCCTCGGATGTCTCGAACCCTTTTCAGAGCCAGCCGGAAGGGAAAGCTTTAACCCCTTATCAGGGCAACCGACGCAGCTTTGGTGCATTCAAGTGCGACGGGTGCAACCGGTCGTGGTTCTCCGGCAACTCGTGGGCCAACTTTGGCCAACAATGTGAATCATGCCTAGCCTACGTATACCCTCATAAGCAAGTAAGTTAGTAGTGACGTTAGTAGAGTACACTGCGCGACCGAGGATTTCAGTAGTGCCTTAAAACCACGTTTGTATATTTTTCAATTCATTCTGCGTTGCAGTGGCGCTTGAAGAAACGCAAGAAGTCCAACGACGCTAATAAGGCGCACCCGGTGGATTTATGTGGTAAATGCAAATCACTTGGTCGAAGCTGTCGAAAGATAGTGACCAAAGAATCCTGAACCCCGTGACCTTGGCTGGATTGCCGTATTTGTTGTGCACGGCATGATGAGTGGCAGAAGTTTGCGAGTTTTGGTCAATAAACGAATCATGACTAATCACCGGATACTGCAAAAACAATCCATTTTTTGTATCATGCACGATGGTGAGTGAAACATGTTTTTTTTATTCAAATCTCAATCCCGCGATCGGCGAACACAACGATCCGTTGGTTGCACACATCCATTTATCATGAATTGATCACTCTCGGCAAAGTTTTCGTATCTAGGTTTATATTTTCAGCGTAGTACCTTTTCGTGATGCGAAAATTGTTTAACTAGCTTTACCTTAGAATGGGGAAACTTGACCCTCCATTCGAAGAAAATTTGTCATCGGTATGGTAGTGAAAAAATTAAGTTTGTTTTCAACTCAGGATAGTTTTATTACGTCTAGCGCGGAATATATACACACACCCACACGCCTTAGGTGTGCATAAAACCTACCGACCAAAAAATCGTCGGAAAATACTACTATGAAAGTGTTGTTGGGAATTTGGGAGAAGAAAAAAAAGGAAGAAAAGTATATATTAAACAGCAGCTAATGTATCTCGTGAGGTCTACAAAATTATGATTGTTGTTGACAAAACGGGAACAGAAAGTATTGCATGCAAGCATTTCTACAGCGCACGAATCGCTAGAACTTTTTAATACGTTTTTTTAAATAGTTAAGTCCCAAAATGTACCTATTGATAGAACAACACTCGATCGCCTCTTAGACATGTTTATGTGAGGGAAAATAATGATATACAAATTTGGTTTAATACTCATGGGTTTTGATTTTGATATTTGCCATCCCAGTTGGCGGTTGTTAGCTTTCGCGAGGAATGACGGTATTGGAATGATTGCGCTACTTGATGCTCTCGGTGGTTATCACATTTCAGCCACAGAACGCCATTATGAAACGGACACTCGTTCCAGTGCGGTCCGTGATTTCGTGCGGTTATTATTTCATTCACATCAGGGCGGGTTATGATGTAGGTTCATTCACGTGCTGGAAGAGAAAGGAAACATTATTTTTAAGTTATTCCGAATATGTGTTCTCCCATATTCTATTCAACGTTACCGACCTCACCCAAATACGCCAACGAAGAATGCTATCACCGTCGCAATGATACCGGTGTTGACGGAGTATGCTACCAGCGCACCGTTTCCATCGTTGTCCTCAATCCGATCCACTGAAAAAATGTGTATGGTTATAAAATGGCGGGATGAGGTTCAACATAGTGTTCAACTAAACTCTAACGAACACCATTCTACTTCTAATGGAACGCGATGGGGAACGAGTATAGAAAGGAAAACTTACATTTCGATGCGTCAACGTGCGGCGAAGATGAAAATGATGATCGAATTTGAAATATCCCGGTCCAATCAGGTGCAAAAGGAAACATTCCACACGACACTGTAATGAGTATTTACGTCCCTAACCCAAAATGCAGGACAAACACAGATGGTTGGTTGCTGCTGATGGTTTCCCGATGGCAAGTTGAATTTATGAATAATGTTTCCAGTTTATTCAATCACATAACGATTATACCACATTTTCTCTAGCATAGTTACATACTTCGAAACTGTCCCTTGGAGTGCGCTTTTAAAGCACTGCGCTGACAATTTACAAATTTATTGTCTACAACATTTTGTGCCACTAGTCCCAGCTTTTCTCTATATACGCTTTGATGGTATTTTTAGAGTCACTGTGCGTAAGATTGATTTTTACGTCTATTAACGACATTCCTAACGATTTCTTCTTCCATGGCTTATTAGAAAAAACAACTACCAATCAATCGATGGTTTCGTTTTATGTTTGTCTGTTTTGAAATATCACTATCAAAATTTCAGATTAAGATTCTCGATAATATTTGTCTAGTTGTATCCCGTTACCAGTACGGTTCCAGTACAGTTTTAGGCACAGTTTGGTTGACGTCGCTTATCATTTACATTCTACTATCGGAAGACCAAATTGGGTCGCAAAATGTACCTCTTTTCTAGTGGTTGAAGGCACTGCAAAACAAAATAACTGTAATAGGAACAGTTGTAACATAAAATTGAATAAATATGTCAAATGACACCGGGGCAAGGGGACACTTAACACGATCTTAAATATTTTAAACTTGTTTGTTGTTTGTGGTCACTACTAGTCCTCCTAGCTATTATGGTTAGTTGTTGTGCAGATCCTAAATTCTATTGCAGGAACACTGAGCATTTCGTTTCGCACGCAAAAAAAACGATCTCTGAAAACTTGCCTCAGCTTTTCCGTTGTCCGCGTTATGATATGATTGTTGTCAGGGTTTTATATTGAATTGAATCACCATAGAAATGAAACATAAAGATGATGGGGATCCCTGCAGCTTTATTTAAAAGGCTCGTGCAGTAATGTGTAACAAGAAAGAGGGAACAGAACGAGGGGGAAAATGCGAGTGTCATGAGCCTAGCGAATTTTCTCAATGTTGTTGAGTGTTCACTAGTCACCGATCGTTAAACTTCGTCGCCGGGGGAAAATCTTATGCCAGGATTATGATTTCTAGCACAAACATGCCTCACGCCGGTGTGGGGACACAAACAAAATGTCATGTTCTAAGTTCGAGGCTGAAAGGGGGGGTTTGAATTTGCTTCACTCGATCGCACCTGTCGTCAGTCTGTCGCCGTACTTGTTCATCAGATCCATTGCGGCACCATTCGTCCAGCCGAAGCCAGTCTGCACGTCGTACTCACCACCGCTACCGTGTCCTCCAAGTTCCTGTGCATCATACTACAATAGGAGAGAACAAAACCATTTCGTTAATTTGAGTTTTGGTTAGCACGTTTACATTACACTACCTTCTCGAACATGGCATGCGTTTTGTTGTAGGCAATATAGTTGCCCCGGACCCAACGTTGTGCCCAACTGAAGGCCATATCCTTTGCCTCCTGGTTATCGAGCGAGTCCAGACCCATCACCAGCATGTGCTGCATGGGGGCCCACACGTTCGGGAAGTCCCACTGCTCGTTGGTGTTCTGCAACGTGTTGGGTACTCCACCGGGGTAGCGATCGAGCTGCAGTCGGTCGATGTAGGCGAGGATGCGCTTGGGCAACGCCGTGTCGGACTTGTCGTAGCAACCGACCCACAGCGGCGAAAGGTTGGTCGGTGTGAAGTATTTGCGGTGTTTGTTGTTCAGTAGATCGTAGTCAAACCAGACTCCCTCGTCCTCGTCCCACAGCACGCTCGTGATGGCCTTCTTGAGATCTTCTGCCCGGTTCAGGTATTCGGTTTTCTTATTGCTGGACGCGATGTCGTTGCGAAGTCCGTAGAACTCGGCAATGATGAGCGCGTTCCAGTAGAGGATCGCGTTTAGCTCCACCGCCACGATCGATCGACACTTGAGATCGGTCAGGTTGCCCGCGTTCGTGCCATCCTTGATGAACCAGCGACTCGAAAAGTCCATTCCGCTCTCGGCGGCCGCCTTCAGTTCGCAGTAAAAGTCCTGCTTATCTTGCTCGTTTTCGAAGATGGACGCACTAATGATATCCTCGCGGTACGATTCGGGACGCGGCCCGCTCGATTTGTAGCCGTACGTAGCCAGCTGGTGGCCTTTGACCTCCGTCAAGTAGTTGTTCATGAAGAACTGGAACTCACGGTCGAGCGTGTCGACGCTGGCCATCGCAAATTGGGTGTCGTTGGTCGCGTCGACGTACGCCTTCATCATGCCACACAGGAGTGGAGGCTGAGAGCGCATGCTGTAGTAGATGCGTCCTCCGTTCGGGATGAACCCGAAGCGTTCGATGATTGACAGGAAGTTAGACAGCATGCCCTTGGTGGTGGAGTACATCTCCGACAGGAGCAACCCCTTCACGATCCAGTACGAATCCCAGTAGTAGAACTCGCGGAACCGACCTCCCGGCACGATCACTGGGTTGTCCACGTGGATGATGGAGTAAAGATCCGGGTTAAGCTGAAACGTAGATGGTAGAGGGAACGGAATTAACATCTCGCGGGGTCACATGTCGCTCGAATGTTTTCGCTTACCGCCACATCCGGTGTCATTTTGCGACCCAACTCATGCCAGATCTGGTTGAGCTTGCTGGCGAACTCACGCAGATCCGTGTCGCGGATACGGCTCAGGAAAGCCGGATTGGCCTTCCAGTCCTCGGGGACCCAGTTTTCGAATTCGGCCCCAGGTTTCTCGAAGTTCGACTCGACCCATTCCTGCAGCTTCGCCTTCGACGGGCTGTTGTTCTCTGTGGCCATGAACTGGTGGAACGAGTCGAGCGTCTCGTTGGGCGATTTGCGCAGCTTCATGTCCACGAACGTCTTGGAGTCTGGGTAGATCTCGCTCATCTGGACCGTCTGCAGCAATTCTCCATGGCAAAAGATTTCGCTGCGGGAGACAGAAAGGCAAAAATAAAATAATATTTCTACTGGAAGATATGATGATTTATTTTGGATTACGAATGTTTAATCCCGTGTGTGGATGGTCAATATTATGAAGTAGACAAATCCAATCATATTCGAGGTCAGCAGAGACTTTTAGAAGACAGAGAGACGCCGAACACTTCCGTGGCTTCTTTCCAACCCCGACGGTTCTGCCTGTGGTAATTAAAATTGATGGCTTCTTTGTATCTACAACGTCTGCAATCATTGCGTCAATCGAAAAGTAATGCATTTCGGAAATAATCGATTTTTTGCTCCCCCGAGACTGAATTCTGGAACAATGGAGTTTCATTTCCTAAAATGACTTAACACTTTTGCTGAGTTAATTTGCCTAAGCGCGATGCGCGGAGCTATACGAAGTTTCTAGTGCTGTACCTCAACTCAAGCATTTTATTGTTAAAGTAGTCATTTTTCCATCCATTATCTATTGTTTTCAACACACGTTTTGTGAATAAAAGGGTCTTTTGGCAGCGAATTATTAATTGCCAACACTCATGTGCTGAAAGGTTGGTCAGATGCCATGGTCATACGGTAATCTTTATTAGTACGGCACTTTTTCCAAAACAAATGTATACTCTCAGAGGATTTTGGAATAAGTCGTGTTACAATTATCTACATACATATAATTTCGCATCTAACGATTGTACAGATTATCAGGAGCCCAAAGTTTTTCCATTCAAGAAATCGCCATCTTACCTCGGACAGGAAGGCTCAAGGGTCTCCTGCCATCGATTGTCGACAATGTACGGCACCTGTTTGGCCACAAGGGCAGCACCGTGCACGGCTGCGGTAACACTGATGAGGCCGACTAGGATCGACATCCATTGCGACACCAGGCGCCTCCGTTTCTCTGCTTGGCGCCGCGTTTGTAACATCACTGTGACTTTCTCCCTTCACTTGCACTATTGACTCTTTTGAACACACGCTAAATCCACGTAGGCCGCTTTTATCACAGATATTGAGGAATCTTTTCGACGACGAACAACAAATGGATAAAAACGAAAAGTTAAAGGATATTTTCGAACCGTGGGAGAACCGTTCCGCAAGGTGTTTGTAATTCGTCGGGACGACCACCTTTCAGAAGCTCCGTTTAGCAACTGCTGCACTGAAATGAATTGCGAAACGACTCGTTGTGCTCTACGGCTTTTTTTCCCAACTTGGGAAATCCCAAGTGAAACGTGGCTTGTGCCATTCCTTGGTGTCAGGAACTTGTCGTGAAGTGAAGCCGAAGCAAGGAGCATGAGATTGCCGCAATCAACAGTTTAGGACGGCAAAACCAATGTAAATCACCACCGTGTGTGGTGTTGGAGTTTGAAATGGTTTGTTTGTCCCAAACAGGCTTTAGTGGGAAGTTTCGTATCGCTGCTTGGGACGCCGGGAACTGGTTCCCAACTGACAAAAATCACTCCACCACACTTGCACGGGGTTTACGACAAAGGACGAGACAAAGTTAATCGATGCAAAAGTGATACGCTTGCTTTAATTTGATCAGGAATTCCCCGGTTAAGTTATTTTCATCTGTTCATTATACTATTCCTTACAGGAGGAAAAAACCAAATAGGACGTTGTTGTTACGTAATAAATAAACCTAGTGTAAAACTCATCAATCATTAGGCTATTTATAGCGAACATTGATGCGCCAGGAACAATGCAAAACCCTAATCGACTGGACCGGTGTTGAATTGAAAACTGTCATTAGCTGAAGGAACAATGTCCAATACATCCTTACAGCTAGTATCGGGTTCAATTATGGACAATTTACTCGTATTATGTACGTATCAGAGTCGCTGACACTATCTAGCCCTAGCTGATAAGGATAAATGAGCGATTGGGACGTGATAGAAGTGGTAGAATCGTTGGAACCATTTTTTTACTTTAGTCGATGTAAAACAACTTAATTTTTTAATTTTAAATATTTAACATACACATCTTGTCCAATAAAGAGAATTATATATCATCACTTTAGTATATCCCCTATTTTGTTAGAGTAGTTTCATCGCTTTACATTGTCTCTGTCCCGTGGTAAGCCGGTTCTCGAATAGTGTCAAACTCATTCTACTTGGCTGTTTGCCAACGGTATCTAACAGTTTCATTTCTTTTCCTTTGCTCAGTAAAAATGTTTAATATTCAAAAAAGCCAATCAAAAATTGGCAACATTTCAACAACAGCAACACTCATTACGTCGCGAAAGATCTTCGAACATTAAGAAGACTATTTATTCTTCACTGCTTCTTCTGCTCAGACACTGTATCTATCGTTTCTTAATCACGTGAGCCGTACATTTGCTTCACCAACGTGTACACTTTTCAATAAAATCCTGTACCAACTGTAAATGGTAAACATTCATAAGATGCACAACCAACCAACGGATGGGATTAAAAGAGTGCAATGGACGACGAAGTAAATACGAGACACTTGGGTTTTTTTGCACTTTCGCCGTTCTGTCCACCGTTTATCATTGATCGTAATATGATCTATTTTGCACACGACCAACACACGAGCACGAAGAGTAACATTATCCCCGGATGATGGAGACGCAAGTCATTCGTTTGATTGTCAAGAAAAAGACTCTTTCTATGTTCACTTTCTAACACGCATCAAAACGATTTGCGAGCGAAGTAGGCAGTGGAAATCACTAATTACACTACCGGAACGGGGATCTCCTGGCCCAGACGATAATGGCGTTCGATCCTCACACTCGCTCGATCGGCGACACAGCAGAGGGTGCTTTCGGTTGCGCGACCCAAGCGTAAATGAATTAGGCGAAATTGGCACCGGGGCGTTTTATAAACACGCGGTCTGCGCGAAACACCTCCAACAACGACGATGGATGAGGTGATGATGTGATAGAACTTCAACGAGCTGGAAGGGGACGGACAGACATGGATTCCAACAGACTAACGTACAAATCACCAGACGGAGACAACCTGGGGGCTGAACAGGCTGATGGCCCGGTGTGGGTAGGTATCGGCTGAGTAGACGGATGCAGCTCCGGGCTTCACGTCTGTGCCATGGAAACAATAAACACGACGTAGGTACCGAAGTTGGTGGTGGTGGTGGCGAAAAAACCCCAAGTCGAAGCGGACACTAGGTCAAGCGGGTGGTGCTTGGGGGGTATCAGGATGAAGGATGGCGGACAGCAAATTGATAGCAAAAATGTGTCCCATACTTCGACATCAAGTGACGCTCGAATCGACGGTTAGTCGGCCGGTTAAGTAGATATGCGCAGTGATAGGGCAAGGGAGCTGTGTGTTAGTGAACGTTTGTGGTTTTAGTACATCGCAAATTTAGTGCTACTTTGCCGCCGATTTTCCGGCCGTTGTGTTGGTGTGAAAGTGGTACCAATGGTGGATGAACAAATATGAAATTCAGATAGCTCTGTTTGCACGTGCACGGAGCTGTCTCACTTAGTACACACTCCGTGGTGAACTATTCAATTGTACGATTGTTATCCCAACCTTTTTTTTGCAAATTAGAGCGATTGTACGCGACGTTACTTTACATTTAATTCAACAATCATCTGCCTATTACAATGTACCCTCCTACCCTACCGAGCAGTGGATGGCGCTAGTAATTTACAATTACGCTTTCTGTTCACACCCTATCTTCCTAGCCCTTACGATATGACGTGGAAGCCCTTTATGACCGGAACTGGATCGAAGAGCGCACAGCTGAAATGCCATTGCAAATTGTAGACCTCGTGGCAAAAGATAACAAAATGGGTAAATAATTAACAGAAGGCATAAAATGGGCCGTGTTGTATTCAGGGCGATGTTGTTTTCATGCCCTCTTATGCGATTGAAGGTTACTACTGTTTGCGTTGATAGTAAAAGCGGTTTACCTTTGAATTTCATTTTAATATACACAAGTACTTGAATGATTTTGTTTAAAGCGAACCGAACTTGTAATGTCAAAGTATTCTTGATTTATATGTCGGTTAGAGAACCAGTATGTCCACGTGCTTATCAATTGAATAGCATTCGTTCCGATGATGCAACGTTGTGGTGCATTTCAACCAACCTTTCTCTGTCTCTCTTTCTCTCAACAATTTCAGCTTATTGCAATGACACTTTGAACCGCTATCCACGTAATGGATCAAGACAGGGTAATGATCGATTTGGCAGTCTACCATATTTGTCTTACCTCATCAATTCCCAGAGCGTCGGCTGCCATCGCTTGACACTGACACTGCACGGACTCCTCCGGCGTTGACTCCCGGCCAAGGCCAAGGTCTGCGGTTCTATGCCACCGTCAGCTGAGCAAACGCTGGAACGTAGTAGAACCCGCCGCCATGCGACCTGCTGCGATCGTATCGATCCCAAAACAAGCGCCACCATATTTCCCTCACGAGTGCCAAAGGAGGTTCCGGTGCTTGCTCGATGTTTTATTCATGCGAAACCTTCTGGGCGATCTGGAGGATGCTAGCACGTCGCAAGTAACACGAACTGGTGGCGGTAATACACTTCCGGCCACGTACAACATTACCACGAAACAACGGCGTTCTGGTCGGAAGGATCGTCGGTAATCAACTGACCAACCGGGACCGGGTGACTGTCAAAACGGAATTAATCACGCGTCTTCCGAGCTCCCGATCGCACTGACGCACACGTGAATGTGTGGCCGCGCGTGCGCCTGTGTTTGCGTACTGATAAACGATCGCCGATCGGACGTCATCTTCCAGCGGATCGATCCTCAACGATGGTCGCACACGTGCTCCTACGGGCGGAATTGTTTACAAGTACGCCTTCACCGTGGAAGTCAACGTGCCGGGACGGTGTTTGCCCGATCCAATTATCGCCAGCGCGAGGAATCTCTACGAATCCCAATTCTTATCACGTCCCCCAACAACAGCTACGGGAACATCCCATTGCCAAATGGCTGGAACCGAAATTTAATAATACTCCATGACGTCGAGATAAGACCCAAGGTAGTGTGTTGTGCCGAACCGCCAACTACGATGCTGGGTTGACTAGGTTAAGCCTGCTTCAGGTGCAGTCAACATGATTCATAGGCCTCCTAATCGTGTTATTGCATTACTGCCGTTACTACTATCTAGCAGCCATTGCCAACCAACACGCAGAGAAGGACGCTGCGGACCTGTTTGTGTCGCTCTAATGGTGGTCGTGTACTACTCGGCTGGTTGACCATGATGCCTTATCTGCAGCCCTAACCTCAGCAGCCAAACCCAAGTTCACGTCTAGCCTCAGTGAAGGCCAAGAACGGAGGCGAACTGGAACCACTCAGCGCAAGGAATTGCAATCCTGTTGTGGGGAGCGGCAATAAAATAAATGTTATTAAAAATACTGAAAACTCTGTCGAACCCCCCAAGACCATAGTCACTGTACCTCACTCCTTCGCCAATCGAAACGTGACAAAAAATCCATCCAAGAAAAAGGCTAGCAAAAATAATCATTTAAATGTGTCGTTTGTATGCTGTCGGTGTTTTTTTGCTACATGCCAAACTTGTGTTTTCGCTGATTTACACCTGGTGAATTATTCCCGGCTGGCCTTATCTGACAGATAAAATGTCTCTCGTGTCATCTGGAAATTGGCATTAGCAAAATTAATGGGCAATTTACGAAATTTTATGACCGTACAGGTTGGAGGATGGCCGACAACGTCTGCCCATTTTCAGACGAATGTTAAAATACGTTGAAAAAGACAACGAAAACACGACCTGTTAGACACCACTCGTGGCAATGATAAATAAATTCGCGTGTTGTTGATGCTGTGTGGTTGACAGGTTTCTGGATATTTAAAGGGAAGAGGGGAGCAGAAAGGTGGAAGCTTAAGCAAACATGATTGACCTTTTGTGTATACCAACCACAGGACCATCGTACGAGGTTTGTTTTTGCGAAAATAAAAATTAGGCAGAACGGTTCGTAAATTTTAAAATCACTTATCGTCTTTTACAGTTTTTTGTCGGACAGATTTTTTCATTTCATTTCAGTAAAGATATTTTTCTTTGTACCTGTCTGGGAACCTCTGGATCGGTCCCAATTTGCCGAAGTTACTTTGTATCAGCATCATTCTGCTTGTTTGAGGATCTCTGATATATCTTTTAATTTCGTGTTGCTTCCAACACTCGTTTTTATCACTCCACAAGCTTTTGCGTGGACGAGGACGTTCGATGATGGAACACGACTTCAAGGCGAGGTCGTTGGCCTTTGCTTCAATAACTCATCTCGTTTTTTTCCGTTCCAGCACAACTTGTGCTGCCACAAGCAGCATAAAACTCACGAGACACAAATTATTTTTATATTACAAACAGCTCCACTATTGGTTGTTTCTTCTGGCGAGAGGTTCTTCACAATCAGATAAGCGCAATGCCAAGCAGCGATCGGAAAAGAAATTTCCGAATGCCGATGGAAATGGCCCACAATCTGAGTCGTGTCTCGCCGAAACGTTCTTTCTTCCTTTACTCACTGGCATGCACTGACAGAAAGTGAAGTGATGCTGGTTGCCAACAGCAACCGAAACCCACGAACGATGCCGAAAAGGCTTTTTTTATCAGAGTGAAAGATTGAAAGTGGGCCTTTAGATTGGGAAACTGCGCAAGTGGTCCAAGAAAGTGCGCTCTGTTATTGCGCGTGCGGTCTAGAAGGCTGGAAAGAATAAATATATTCAGTGAAGAGCATGCGCACGCGTTGAAAACGTTTCGAAACGACAACGACGCTGTATCGGTAGCACGTGTGTATCCGTCACGGGAGTCTATTTGCATTTCATTAAAGCCACGAGACTCCAATTTAAATATTTACTGGCACAGTCTGTCAGTCTATTTTTGGGAGAAGATTAGACCAAGCCGTTGGTCGTAAGATTCAAAGAGTTCCATCAGAAAGAATGAAGGAACGTTTAACATTGTTTTAGCAATTATTTGCTCCTAAATGCTCCTATTGTGGATGCAATGCGTTTTGTTTGTGTTCGAGCTGCGATTCGATGTTCGATGCACCAATTAAAAAACTTGTCGACGGTTGCATAATCCTTGCACGGTTTGTAAGAGAAAACAATAGAAAATAAGCAAGAGCAACTGTTCATGGTAATTAGTGTTTGTGTCACAGAGTTTCTTCCAGTACGTATTGTTAGTTAAATAAATAATCTTATTGTTTATACGTTGGATAATTATGCAACATGAACTTTGCTGTTGAATTGCCCACGAATCTGTGGTGATTTTTAATCTTCAATCTCACATTTCTTACACTGGGTGCGATGTGCAACTGTTTAATTGCAGTAATTGCCCGTTGGGTGAAGGATGGTGACGATCTTTTTCCTGCGATTAAAACTTCCGGTCTAGACGAAGCTGTGGCGCAACCCTTGGTGCATGTGCATGAGCGATCCTCTCCACGAACAATGGAATCTGCTTGCTTACGCAATACATTTGATCCGCATTCTTCTCCCTGCTTCCGTTTAACGTACTCAGAATCCCGATGCGGGTCTCAGAATAGATATACTTGTGTCAAAACGTGACTGATAATCATGATTTATTGTGGGAGCAGTTTGTGGAAAATTAACACTGCAGTTCCAGTAAATAAACATAAACCAGTGGCAAGCCGGGGACAAGACCAGGGTAGACTTACTGCGGGCGACCTCTGGCTTACTTTCACTCCCTTTTTTCAAGGTTGGCTACTGCACGAACCGGACGTCGATCGGTCGATTCCGATGGCAGAAGGGACATAGAGTCTGGATGCAGAAGAGACGCCCGTTCGTGGTGCAGCAGCACGATTTGCCAGTGTGTTCTGGGTGAGCAGTATCCGCACGAGTTCGTGCTTGAATCGGATTGGCTACCACCTCAAGGTCTGCAAACCACGACATTTTGACGAGCGTGCACAAACCGAACGAAGTTACCCTCGAAACGGAAGTGATATTTCGTCACACATGCGTCGAAGCCTCTGGGGTTGGCCTTCGGCGTGTACGACGACCGACATGACTCTTGTGGGTCGGTAAAGAACGGCGAACCGGCAAGTACTCCTTCACTGCGTGCGCCAAAGATGTCGTGGCGGTGGCGGTTACTTGTGCCCACTGTCTTGCGGGCGCCCTGTACAGATATCTTGTAGTAAGTTTTGCAGTGGTCAGCCATATTGTTTTGTTGCACATTGCCACGAGCGAGTGACAGAACCGTAAACAATAGTACCGTTACAGGCCCTACGCGAGTAGTGACCCTTTTCATAATGTGTGACGTTGAGGTGGTAGTTTGAAAAGAAGGAAAGAGAAATGAAGGAATAAGGAGCATCAGAATGGCGCACCGGACACGTACGTCGATCTTGTGTCTTGTCTTGTGTGAGGCCACAATCGAGAACACGCGGCGTTGACCGATTTTGAGTTACAAACACACAGCTGGAAAGCGGAAGAGTATTAGAAACACTGGTGTAGGGCGTATTAGTGCACCAGCTCGCACAATCGGAAACTGATTGTAGTATGGCGCAATCACACAAGCGGCATCGTTATCGCGTCACTAGATGTCAGTGTGCAAGTAAATGGCGTGGTACGCCTTTAAACCGCACCGAACAATTAGCCGATCGACCGGTTGTAATGTCCTGCAAAGCACACACACACACACCCACTCACATTTGTGCCCACTAACGACACGATTCGCCAGGATCGTCGATGCACCAACCTTTTGGGGCGGACGGTGAAAAGCGCGCGCGCAATGTGCTCGCGTGTTGGTGATGCACACGGAACGAGGCACACGGGGTCGGTGTTTCGATCGCGATCGCGCTTCTGAACTGTCTCTCAAACACGGACCAGCCGTGCTTTTTTCCCAACACTCCTCTTGAAACTCGGGCACGATCGCGCGGTCAGTCGGGCGACGACAAACTAACTGCGGCCAGCTTCGCGATCGACGACGGTTGCATTTGCGACCGCTCAATCTACCGCCCCGGGGAGAAGGGGGAGCCCTACCGATGTGGAGAGTGGATTGTGCGCGGGGAACGGGAGCTGGCATAGAGGGGCACCTCAGCAACGCTTTCATTGTAACGTGCGGTAGCTTTGTGTCGCCACACTGTTCCATTCTCGGACCCAAACGGACCACTTACACATACCGACAGCGTGGGCCCATCGACGTGTTGCTGTTGGTGTGAAGGGTAGGAGCAGTTGGGGGGTAGCCAATAGAAGGGGGATAATGTAACGGGTCGCTGATAGTATCGTTTCCAGTCGAGCGCCAATCACGGTAGCATGTGCGCGGTCACTAGTACCGACTCGCCGAGGGTACACTAATCCGCACATTAATCCGCCATGGCTGTGTGACCATGAGGCATTTCGCTTTGTGAAGGGCTCCAAATGCAAATTCAAAGATCCGACTAACGAAGTGTTACATATTACATCGCGATAGATGTTTCCACAAAAATTATCGAATATAATCGATTACGTTAGATAGCAACAGCTAACTAAGAGGAACAGGAAGTGGTCTCCACATTCTATTCAGTTTGACAGATGCAGCTCTCGCTCATGACATTCTTCCGGTCATTGCACTTCTGCTGTAGTAACGAACTAACAACAAAGTGAATTAAACGAACTAACTTCCCCGATGCTTCACTGATTCATTCATCTTAAATTGATGTCGGAATGTGCTAGCAATACACGAGTATCGAAGTGGTCCGTGGATCTTGATGTAAAGGCTTTCGTATTACGATCGAAACCGGTGATCGTACAACGCGTTGGCTAACAAATACTCAACGCTGAACCTGACCGTGTCGGTCAGGGTCGGTCGGTTTCAAAACGGAGATTGGAACAGAAGGTCGAATTAGTTCGCAAATTTGTCCATTGACCTACGATTTTGGACCAAACCCGGTCAGGTTCAGTGTTGAGTATTTTTAGCCAACGCGTTATATTTGCTAAAATTTTATTTGATCATCCATAATAATATTTATTCAAATATATTTTTATGAAATAATATAAATAACTCTTCTTGTGAATTTGAAGATGTTGAAATTCAAATATTTACGTCAACGGAAAAAAATATACGAGACACATGTTGCCGGAACCTGTTGTTGTTGAGGAACGGATTTAAAATGTGTTTGAACCCAGGACTCAGTTCCGTAAAGATTCATTATTTAACATCAACTGGAGTTGGTACACTGTGGGAAGAAAGAATAGCACAGCCACGATTTAAACACGTTTCCATATATTCATTACAGGTCCTGTACTGTTGTTATTTTAAGACTTTATAGATCAAAGTTCAATTTTATTCTAAGGCATATACTTTAAGATTTATGCATCAAAATAGCAGATAGAATCGTTAACAGGCAAAATTGTGTTTCGATTCTATTTTGGGTGTTCAACGACCGTTTGCTGCTGACCACGGTCAAGGTTTTCTCAACCGACATATACATATCCCGTGGAACGGGTTTTCACTATACCGGAAGTTCACATGCTTTAATTTAGCAGGCGCTCATTTTTATTTCTGTTCTATGGCATATGCGCGAGGTTCTTTTGCGCAGTAGCCTATGTAATTTGTTTATGAGTACGTGTAAGCTCTACGAGAAAGCAATTTGGTGATGAATTGAGGGGATTGTGTGTTTGTATGGTACGAGATTTGCGTCATCAGAGTACTGATGGGAAATTGCGTATGCACAGCGTATTACGTCATAGCTGAAGCAATTGGTTTAATAAACGGTAACATATGGATGCCGAAAATAATGGAATGATTGCAAGAGAATATGTTTTCTTATGGTTCACTTTACAGATTCACAGTACAAAGGTCTTGGAAACAGTCATGAATTGCAGGAAATTCCTCGTATTGTGGAAGCTTATTTACGTCACTGATAAGAAATGTGTGCAGATGGTCTTGTATCGCTCACCGAGGGAGATGTCTCGAGTTCTAATCGAGTGTGTGCCCTATGTGACTCAATCTAAGATGTTCAATGCTACTCATGGTGGGTATTTTAACGATAACGCAATCCAGGCCAGGCCTCCTTAATCTAAAACGAATGAATGAATGAATTGCAAAAAAAAATCAAAGAAGCTTATTTCCTTTTTTATCGATTCCGTTTGAAATCCTTATCATAAGGGCAATGAAACAGGCACTGATTTAAAAATCTGTAATATTGAACATTTACACCGTCGAGATTACCTTAATTAACTCTGGAGGTAAACAACTTAATTGCCACGGATATGCCAGCTAGAGCTACTTGATACACGCAGTGTTCATCGTAAATGAAACTGCGGCCATCGTAAATGGAGTTTGTATACAGATATCTTTTTAAGGAACTTAAAGATAAAAACGTCATGTTCCTGAGGAATGCTAAATGACATTTTTCTTCGTAAAACTGAAGATTTTATTCATTTAGCTGGTGCGCAGATCGTAAACAGGAAGAGAAGGAAGCGGACCTAGTTGGCTACCCTGTGCAATTCATTCGCGTCTCGTGATATTCCAATTTGGAATGTGCCAATTCCAAATGCGATGTTTAACATGGGATGCAAAGATAGTCTGTTAATGAACAGTCATGGCGTGAGTGGCATATTTTATCGGTTTTCTTATCTACCATATCACGCCACATGGCAGCACACTGGTATCCATTTAATGTAGTCCAATGACCGAGTGGGGGGTGTTTTATCTGAGCGTTGTCACAAATGGCAAGGGAGGAATTTCTGCTTCCATCTAGTTGAACAGAAAAAGGAGAGCTCAGACAAGACGAAATAAGAAGGAGGGAAGGGTCTGCAGAGAAACCAGCGACATGAAGGTCAATGAAAACGACCCGAAGCGATGTCGCGGATTGCGCGAAATGTGACTGACTGCACGCAGTAAACGGAGTATCGTGGCACAACACCCGATTGGTGACGTTCAAAATTTATTTACAACACAAACACACAAGCAAACGTCTGGCACGTGGTGTGTTTAGGGTTTGAGGGTGGCGAAAAAAAAATCCACCCTTGTTGTATGCCCTTTGCGCATGTACTTCCGATATCACGCATACGTAACGGTCATTAGCACGTGCGCCTTCGAAGATCGCGTTCCCGGTCTCTACGCAACCGTAACGTAGCGGCTTTTCGAGATTGCTGACGTGGAGGATCTCCCGTGCGGATGTGATTCTAAGCTCGTACACAAAATAAATGAAACAGGCGAAGGAAATTCACGGTAGATATTCCCACAACAAGGAAACGTTCGTGAATGTTGGTCGTCGAGAAGGTGTTTAGAAAGCCGACACAAACTACCGGCATTAGCGTCACCATTACAAACATTAGGTTGTGGTGGACAAATGTCTCGCTGTGTTGATTAATTTTAGACCGCCACCCCTGAACGAACGACCGGTTTAACGAAACGGTTGGCAAGTTATGTGGGACAGTAGGAGGGGTTGACATTCAATGTCCGGCTCAGGGTCAGTCGCACATTCTGCTCGGTTCGTGGTGGAACGATTCCCACAGCCGCGACCGGTGGATGAGCGGTAAAAAATGTGATACTGTAAACAAGGAATCACCGAAATTCGATGACGCAACCATTTATTACGAAAGGAAGAAGGTTTCAAATTGAATTCCCTCACATTCTGAATCAATTTTCATTCACCAAACATCGCACTATTATGCGTAGCTTCTTATTCACAAGCACACTTGAAAATACCATTCGATGAAACCTGTTACCTAATAATGATGGAATGTAAATTTGGCAGCAACAAGGAGTTTTTAACAGTACACTCACCTAGCCATCGTTTTAGTTGCACAAGATCGATGGGGTACGGGTTTTAGAAGAAGATTCAGTAGTCTTTCAGCACTCCGTAACGCTCCGTAACGCATCAACGGCTATGTCGTTCCTTTTCTCGACTGCTGCGATTTGCGTGTCAATTTTCCACCTTTCAACAAACCGCGCACAATTTCACACATACACGTGTTTGCTCCACACGTGTTTCCAATCGCTTTGTGTAAACACAACCACAACCACCGACTGGAACGGAAGGTCCTTCGAACGTCGACACTTCTGCTTTGTGGTTTGTTTAGGAATATCCTTTCAACCCCGTTCCGTTTTTTGTTGTTGCGGTGGTGCAGCCACCTGTGCGATTGTACGATAACTTATTGCTCACTTTCACTTCCGCCTTTTTCTCGGTCTGCTTGTGCGCGTGTTATCCTTCCGATAAATGCTCCAACGTCCAACCGACTCGCCGTGAGCTTGCAGACTGTGTCCACTCGAGCTCGATGGAGCTTTGTTTTCCTCTCCTCGGATACGCCGCGAATCGTGGCTCTTTCGTTTATCCTATGCCTGCCCCTCTTATGTTCTCTCTTCCGCTCTTGTCGGGGCGTTCTTTTTCTCTTGACTGACTCTTTTTGCAAGCGCCAAAACAAAAACCCTCAAACGGAAGCGGCTATCTTTTCTCAACGACGCTACCCGCGGTCTACGACGGATCACAAATGACTGATGGCCGATCGGGAGCGCGGATAAAAATTTATAACATTTTCCTCTTGCATTTTTCTATTTCGCAGCATAGCACCCTCGTCGAGTCGCGGCTTTCCTCTTGTTGCACCGAACCCCCTTTTCGACGTGTCTCATTGTCGTCGTCTCGTTCTCTCGTCACTTAAATGTTTGCGCCGTCGTAGGATACCCTTCTCACGTCATGTCGATATACGGAACAGTTATGGTCACAATTGTAACGAGCACAGTGTTTTGAAGGTTTTTTTTTCTGTTGTCAATATTACAATTAAGCAATCGGGTTTTCACGTTACAAATTGTAATTAGACTAGGACAATTTTGAATTTCAAACGAAATACAAATTTTGTTATACTTTTCGTCCACCTAGTAAATATAACAAAAACGTCTTGAAGATTATATTTTACCATTTACTTTTATAATTTTAAATATCAAAATGTAAATTTTTTTTTAAAGCGTGTGTTAATATGTCTTCCCAACTGTATGGACGCCAGTTGGCAAATAAACACCCCTTCCTGCCCTCTTCACATCCCCTTCTACCACCAGGTCCACGGAACCGCCGCACACATGCCTTTTGAAGGCCGACAACGTTTCGCTTGATGGTTCGCTTGGTGGTTTCAGGTATAAGAAAAAAAAACTAACCCCATTGGTTTGATTGATTTGGAGATGTTTGTTTACGTAATTAGATTTATGCTTAGAATTCGACAAAGCTACTTTACCGATGTCGTTGAATGTAGCTTCTTAAACCTACGAGAATATTCGTTCTTTGAAACAGCATATGCTTGGGCATGTGAATATCGCCTCAAGTGTAGACTGTTGCTTTTGTGTGACGCAATGTTGCAGTCGTTCGATAAAATACTGTGCACGTAGCTCCACACCGTATGAATACTTGAGCATGAATCACGCATCGAATATTAGGCGAAAGTACGGTTGTATTTTACGACCGAGAAAATCCGCTACGGGCAAGAGATAAACCAGTTGTGGGCATCGTTTGGCGCTTCTTTGCAGACGTTCGCGGATTCGAAAACGCGCGTGACGTCAACGAATGCAGTGGACTCTGCAACCACCAACACCAACAGCCGCCGTCGCCGCCGCTTGAAACGTGTTATTTGAAACGTGGAACGCGAATTGTGCACTGCATCATCACGATTGACTCGCGCCGGTGGGCTCGTCTCGTATCGTGTAAAAAAGGTGCCGAAGGTGTGTAGGTAGCGCGATTCCCGCGGTTGTAATAGTGGCGGTTTTTGGAATTTCACAACCTTGAATGGCGGTTGGATCAGCTGCGAAAGCACACACAACAGCAAAACCGCGTCCACGCTATCTTTTTGGAGGTGTGTCCCTTTCGATAGATTGGTGGCGACTGTTTTTTTACAATCCCCAATGGTTGGCAAGTATTTGTGTGCGTGCTTATGATGGAGTGCACCGATCCGACAATGGATCCGCGAATAGTGCTGACTTGACTTGATGGAGTCGTGATTTAGGGGGAAAAAAAACTTGTAACTCCCCTTCCAAGCCTCCCGTCGCAAACAAGAAGCTCGTGAGCCCGCATTTGCGTCAGATTGTACGTCGTCGAATTCTTCGTCCACAGGTGTCTTGTGTCTTACGAAACGGTGGTTTGTTTCGAATCGACTGCATCGAGACTGTTTTCGCCCATGGTTGTGTTCCTCGCGCTGGAATGCCTTTGAGACGTCCACTCACGTTTCCAAACGTGTCGACAATCATCGCGGGTTCAGTACAAATATCTTTCTGAGCTTCTTTTTCCTAGAAGGGGATGGAAGAAAAGAAAGAAGAGGTAAAAGATGATAGTAACTTTTTCATGCAGTAACGACGATGGTAGACCTGCATTGCTGCTAATCTCCTCACCGGATCCCAACTTAATTTGCATTTGTCGGGAATTAATTACTCTTGCTGGTTTTATAGTAATTAAAATGCCAGCGGAGATAATACTCGATTCTATATCCGTTTGAACGAGCAACGATTGGCCTAATGACAAGAACACGAGTCTCGTACATATGGCACGTGCGTTTGATGAAGCGCCTCATAGTAGGCGTCCGGGAGCTAAAATATGCATCTCAGTTGGCGTGATAATAGAATGGCATCCAGTGACTGACATTGCCCGTACAAGCTTGCTGTGATAAATAGTCCAAGGACGAACCGGTCAATAAAAGATCCCGATGGTCGCGTGCCGTTCAACTGGTTATGCACGGCGTTCGAGGGCCGTTCAATAAATTATTTGACGATCCCAGACAACATCTCTTTGTTGAACTGTTTTCCATGTGTACGTTGGAATCAATTCAAATTAATTTAAATCTATTACCAATTTGATCTTGTTGTTGGTGCTGAGAAAAACAACTCATTTGTGATCGCATGATAAATGATGGCGTGATAGTGTTTCGATCGGTTGCGAAAATTATCAACTTACTTCAAATGGCGGCAATACCAAGACTGAATGCAGAGAAGGAAAATTCACAGTCAAATGATAAAAGATCAAACCGTCCCGCTTTGGCGATCTGGAAAGTGTAGAAAAATGGAACGATTGTGTGAATTGGAAAATGGGAAATGGAAAACACTCGGCAAACAACCCCCACCCCTCCCAACGCCCTTTCCCATTCTCAACAAATAGCGTTTTGCAACGACCATTTAACGTTTTATTGGCATGATGTTTTTTTTGCTGGATTTTAATTTCTTTATTCTTATCTTTATGCTACTCGTTAGTCGTCCCCGGGTACATTGACATTCCATCGTTGTCCGGTACGATCACGCTTCCCGCAGACGGGTTTTGTGTTCGTATGTTATCGCCGTTTGTTTCAGCTTCAACTTCACTTTTCTCTAATGTTCTTTGCTGATCTCGTCCTTGTTGTAGTTTACTTTACACGTGCAAATGACCTGTGCCAGTGTTATTGATGTGATCGAATGGTTTAGTGTTTATTTCCGCTTTGAATTCCTGCTCTCTTTTTCGACTTCCGATGTTTTTGGAGTTATTTGTCAGATTAGTTTGTTATTGTTGCTTAGTAATTGTTCGGATTATTTTGTGATTTTCTTTGCTGTTACTTGATGAAGAGCATTTTCTTTTCTTTTCTTTACATTGACTAACTGCAATTAACGGTCGTTGCTCTCATTTTCTCTGGTTGACGAGCTGGCCTCCCCCATCGGTGTCTGGCGTGTTTGTGTGTGTGTATGTTTATACAAACTCGGAGGAACAACGGAACAACTTGTCTTCCTCAACAAACGCGCGCTAAAATGGTGCCTTTTCTAAAGAAGTGTATTTGGTGCTTGCTTAACGATGTTTGTCTAAATAGCTAGTTTTGTCATGTGTTTGCTTCTTTTTGTTTGAATTTTTATTGTACGATCGCATTGCAACTGCTTTGGTGTGCAACGTTAGATTTATTTTAAACTTAAAATACCACACTCTCAAAACGGAATTCGTCGCCGTTACTGCGCGACGATTGTATGCAGCCCAGTTTGGTCTCTATTTCTTTGTGCTATGTTTTTTTTCCCTACGTTTCTTTTGTTTTTTAAAAACCGCAACTTCTATAGACTCATAAAAGCTAACTCATTTTGGCCATTCGATTTACTAATCAATTTGCTCACCGGCTCTGACATTGGCCTGCGACGAAATGCGATAGTGAATAATAATCCCTTCAGCATTTTGACGCTCACGGGGAAGTTGTATAAGAAGGGTGTTCGTATGCCTTCATTCCTTCAGTTGATTGCGGTTGAATATTGACTTAGAAATACATCCCTAATTAGTTGGGTTTGCTGGTTATTCGTTTCCCATGCACGCATACACACAAACTCGCACGCAAACTCGATCATACTTTACCACTTGCTTCATTATTTTCCTCCCCTGATTTTAGTAGTCGATCCCTATTTACAACTGGGAAGGAATCTCTTAGAGGAACGGACTGTTTGACCACTCATGTTTTATCCTATCGTCTTTTTTGTTTCTTTGTTCTTGGAAAAACGTACTACAGCATAGCATAGACACGGCGGGTAAAAGATGGACGACTGCCTACACTACTTCTACTAACGGGTAACGGTTTTTTGGTAGCGCCCTGAACCCAGCGTGCAAAATCGTCATGCTATCTCGTTTTGTTGTTAACAATTGTCAATTAGACAGAACGAGAAAGCACGATGATTTTGCGCACTGGGAAAGTCCCAACTTCAAGACACATGGACACTTCCGGTTCACCCTGTTGCCTGATGATATCCATGCGTTTTTCTTGGACGCTAAACTTGTGTGTGTATGTGTGTGTTTTCGTGTGTGTTATTACGTTTCGTTGTCTCCATGCTTTAAAACAGTAAATAGATCCAATGGCTCTAATAGATTACGGTGTATACAGATTGCAGTCATTAAAAACATTGATCCCTGACATTGCACAAAACATGTGTGTATCTTTGCAGTACTTTTCGGTTAATACGGTTTCTACACGGCTTTCACAGGACATCAGTATTGCCAAAAAGGTTAGTTGGCTTGAGCTAGTAAAACTGTAAACTAACCGAAAACGTAACACAGTCTCGATACCTCGAAAACCCATTCAAAGCTCAACATCAACTAGAGCACAGAGAGACATTCGTGGCAGCGATAGCAATAGACAATCATCGGATGGTGGGATTGGTTAAACATTGAGGACAATAGGACAGAGACACGAATTTGCAATAAAATTCAACAAAAAAACATGTGTCTAACACAGCACAGTTGATTGCGTTTCGTTAGTTGTTCTGGTAGTCTGGTAAAAATAATTGTTCTCTGCATCTAGGATTCCACATGTTTGAACATGCTTGGTTAGAATCACCTTTGCAAGGTATACACAAATGAAGTTTATTATTTGGTGGTTTTAGCTTTTTCTTATCCTGCTTTTTGTGTTAATCTTTACTTTCTACATCTTTCTTAAGTATGCTTACTTTCTAACGCCTCTTGTGACCCTTACTTTTGGTTAGCTTTATTTGATATTGATATTTGTTTCTCGTCATTTTCACTTCCCTTTCCCTCGTTTCTCATAAATCTGTATATGCTATTTTTTTTTCGTTTTATTTTCTATTGTATTATCTCCTCTATTCCCTTCTCTTTTGTTCCCTTTTCCGGAATGCCTTGCTTTAACATTCATTGGTTTGGTTTTTTTACATCTTAATAATTGACAGTAGAGACTTGTTTGCTTAACATCATATATTTTGCTGTTATGATTTCTTGATGTGTGCTTTCAAATAACTTTTAGTGATTCGTGGAGCAGGCGTCTGTGGAGTGCTTGCGTGGGGCAGAAGATGAGTTGGCTGCTGGAGTATCTACCTTTTCTTAATGTTACTATGTTTGGTTACTGTAGGATTGCAACAGGGTTGCAAGATCGTTTTTAACTTCTGTTTGGTTTTGTGTACTTTAAGTGCTTCCGGGTTTCGACGGTTCGAGGGACTACCTTTCCTAGACAAAGGTCTACGGCACGACGAAAGTCGTTGGGAGTGAATGCGTATGATTGTAATCGACAAAAACGTGGTGAAGCCCTAGGGCCCCTCTAAGGGAGGTCGAACTGGTGGCTTTTTTTAGCATTCTAGTTTGCGTTAAACGTTCTCTACTTTGTGTAAGCGTTGGCGTATGGTCTAGGTGCAGTTTATCGTTCACTACTGGAAGGTGAACCACTTACCAGTGGCTTATTAGTAACCACTTTACCAAGTTTGACAGTTGACCGAAAATTGACTGGTATAAGTAAAAAATTAGCAAGGTCTTTAGGTACGATAGAGGTATTACCTCTTCGTGGTGAGTGTATGTACAAGAGACTCAACACAACATGCAATTTGTACGTTGCTGGTTCGCAAAGTCCAATTTGTGCGTTTTGTGCGTAGTTATATCTCCTCAAAATACCCGACATAAAAAATTAAACAACGTACTAGAAGCAATTTAAAAACAAAATTAAGTATTGCTACTACCTGAACACATACAAATCACATTGACCATCAAATCCATCAAAAGGGGAATAGAAAATGATGAATCTTTTTACTTACCCCCTGCATTCGCAAACGCAAAAAAAGCAAATGACCGGCCATTCCTGAGACGACCAGAAGGTGGGAAACTTTCCCTCTCAGATTTTCCGCACGTTGTTAGTGGTGGTGGTGGTGGATGGTGGTGATGATGGTGGTGTAAAGCACTGTTGTTTGTGTTGTTTGGTGGCTAGTGTTTCCGCGTTTTGGTTGGTTCAGTTTCAGAATGTGGTGTATTCTGCTTTGCTCGTGGTGAGGAACGTGAACGAGAAGGACATAGACAACTATAATAATAAAGAAAAAAACAGTTAATTTCCAGTAAGTGTTGTGGCTTGGGGTGAGGCAAACATGTATTCCCATTTTCCGGGGAAACCCCCTAAAACAGGAAGACATGCAACTGCCTTCCGCTTTGGAACTTGTTATGAAGCTTAATTTCTCAATGCTTACTTGAATGTCACAAAAATCGTCGTCCCGCAAAAACAAAACAGCGAGACAAAGGATTTTAGGAGTGAGCATAGAAAACGATAAACGAACTAACCAACGGAAAACAAAAAGAAACAAGTTGGTTTGTGTTTTTCTTCTTCTTTAGTGTTTAAATGTATATGCGTGTATTAATGTATTTTGTTTTACATGTAAGAGGGGGTTATTATTATACTTTCTAGCGCACAGTAGCATTTTGTATTTGTATTATTTTTTTTTGTTTGGTTTTGTTAGTTTACTGTTTTTTGTCACTTCTGATGTTTTCTGGTGGTTGGTTGATTGGTTTGTTTGTTTTTTTTTTACTGTATCTGGTAAAGTATTTCACTCTTGGCCCAGTATGTATGCGGTACCCCCCATTCATTTTCGCCGACGCCTCAACATCCATTTGGAGGACAGAGTTGGGGAAAACGACGGGCTGTTTTGGGGGAGACACTATTTAATTTTAGTTTCGCACGTGAATGTAAATATGTTTGCTTGTGTGTATGGGAGGGTTTTTTTTTGTTTCAACTATCCCCCACACCCTTCTTCCCTCGCTCGTTGATCTCATCACCTACCAAAACTGTTGGACATGTGAACTCTGTTGGGATTCTTACGACTTCCGAACTCGGCCCTACGCACATTTAATTGATCTTTCTACGCTTCTACGGCAACATTCATCTGTAAGTGTGGCTTATGTGGTGTATTATGCTGTGTATATGTAGTGGAGTATTGTATCGTTAATTGTAACGCTATGTTTTAATGTACCTTCCATCAAGGGAAATCTACTCTATCGGTCAAGTAAAGGATCGCTATCGTATCGTGTGCAGCGCAAATGTAAAATTGGGTCCGATTCTTTTTTTTTTTTTAATTCAAATTGGATGATTTCGCCCACTAAAGTGTCCATTTATTCCATGGCTTGCTCATCGCACTATTCTAACCGTTGTATGTTTCACTCGATATCTGCTGCTCCGTTTTCTGTGGTTCCTTTGTTTAGTGTTTAACGTATGTAGGTGTCAATGTGTGTAGTTTGTATTTAAGTGTAACATTTATGTGATTAATTTAATATTTTCAACTGTACCTCAAACCTAGGCAGTTGCCAAATGTAAAATCTACGCCATCCAAGGTTGCGCCTGGTGTGCGCCAAAAGCCAAATCAATCGCTGTTTTGCTGTTCGCCACTTCGTGTAGTTTTCTCTTGTTTTTTTGTTACCAAGCCAAATTTACCTATGCAAATTTCCACTTTCACGGGCGTTTCTAATTGTCTAGCCGCCTCTCTTCTTTTCTCATTCGTTATCTTATGTATGTATGCATATATGTAGTTTATGTTGCCATGTATGTTTTGTTTTTCTTGTTTGTATGTATGTTTGCATGTATGTATGTTTGTATGTATGTATGTATGTTTCCACGCGTCGTGTTCGTTTAGTGGGTAGCGGCAATAGTTGTAGTCGTAGTTGAAGTAGTAGTGAGCACATTCCACTGTCTCGCACTAGGAAATAGATAAAGATTATTATTTCTCGCAAACGATATGTTTTGTTCTAGATTTATTTGTTTTCTTATTTCCGATATTTTTGTTGTTTTATATTTGTTTGTTTTATATCTTATTTATCTCACTTACTAGTTCTAGATTTTACTTCCCAAGCCCATTTTCTATCTTTCCTTTGCTTCTTTTTTCTCCTATCCTCCTGTTCTGTTGGCGATGCTGCTACAAAATGGTGTTAGCCTAACGTGTATGTGTGGTAAGTGTCTTTAGTGTCCGTTGGATGTATGTATTTGTTTGTGTGTGTATGTGTGTCGGTGTTGACGCGTTGTACGTGTGTCGTGATGTGGTGATTATTTGCCTTTTTTGTGTGTTCCCGTAGATTGTGTCGTAAGTTGTCTATTTCTCCCATTTTGTTTTCGATGTGTACTTATCAAATCCACCTCTGGACTCTCGCTTTCGAGTAGTCGTACGCAATATTATACTAGCCTTACACTTCTCCCTGCTTTCGTTTGCCTCGTGACGCCCTACAACAGATGAAAAGTTTATAAAATAACAAGTTTCTACAAAACGTGGAAACGGAAACAGTTGTTCTTAGTTGTTCGTTGTAATTCGTTTAATTTGACATTGCTAAGTGAATCATGGAGATAATCGAGAAAAATGAATACAGGACATGTGGTGAATCCACTGTACGCAAAATGTAACAAACGAAAGAAAAGTGGAAATGGGGATATGTATTAGCCTCTTCTTATTTTCTTCCCGTACGTTTGCAACGATCGTGTGCACTCACAAGTACGCAAGTGTGAAGCATCAATCCATGGTAAAACATTTGCTAGGTACAAAGAGCCAACGATTAAAATTAACTAACTTTCCTAAAACTTCCACCCTCCAACATTCGCTTTCTAATCCTTCGCAATGCCGTACAATACCGGCGTATTTGTTGAATCCTTCCTTTCTGTTTTGGCACGTCAATGTCTTTTACTATTGTTTCTGCTGCTGAGCTGGGATGGATGGAAACCAAAATAAAATGGCTCCACTCTTGCCAATAAGTGGCTTAGATTTCTGATTAAAAATGGCGGAAAACAAAGGCGGAAGCATAACCTCTAACCAAGGGTCAGGCGGCCATCTTTATCCTTTCTTACTAACCATTGATGTGTTCTGTGTTTCTCACGAATGTGTGATTGCCTTTTTTTCTGTCTGTTTGTCTGTTGTTATGGGTCTCTCTTTGTGTCCTGCGTGTTTAAGGGATTTGATTGGCCATTTGTGTGTCAGTATGTTTTTGTTTTTCTTTCTTTCAGAGTTGCTTAGAAGTGTTAGTGCGGCATCGAGTTCTATTCCGTAGGCACATACATTTGTTTTTGGTTGCATTAGAGAAAAATAATTGACACTTGCCTTTCGCTTTGCCGCCTCGAGGTTCGTGAGTGAATTCTACCCGTTCCTCGAGAGCGTGAAGGAGCGTGGTGGATGAATGAGGGGAAGGTATGTTATCGGGTGAAAAATTTTCTCATCCCCCTCCACTGGTTTTCCTCACCCGAGTGTGCGGATGAAAGTGATCGCCGCGTCTTTAGTAGGAAAATATTCCGTCCAAGAGGGGTTTTGGCGATTCATTCTCTGCTCCTCTGTTCCTATTCTTGCAGCATATGGATTGTTCATATTGGTCGTTTCGTCGTTTTCGGTTGTCGGTAAAAAGTTTTGTTTTTTTCCCTTTTTTTCTAGTCGTTTTCCAGTTCATCCTTTGTTTCACTGCACATACACGCGTTTGGTTTGCTTTTCCCTATTCCTAGCTTCATTTCAGCACCGCTTGAGGGTTACCTTTGCTTCATCGTTTTGCACTAACATTTAGCCTACTTCGCCTAGCAATCATCTTAATTTCGCTTCTAATACAATAGTGTCTATAGCTTACACCATACACGACGTGCCGCCGTCGTAAATACACGCAATACAAACATACACCCTGGCCAACGTATGCTTTATATAGGTAATGCAGCTGGCCCATCATTGGCCTTCTACCAATGCATGTTGTTGATCATGAAGCGATGGAACAGTAAATTACATTACTTGGTTTATGTGACCGAGCGGACGGCCATCGAGCTTTCGACGCCAATCCCTAACAGGGAGTGGCAAGGGTTTAATTTGACTTTTGATGATTTATGTTTAAGGTTCATACGTTACTTTACATAGGTTTATGCACGTTCGTCGTTCACAAAACGCAAAACAATATAAGGATAGGTTGGTTTTGTTTTTTTTTGCTTTCATTTGTCCCTACTAGCTTTCACTAAACTATCAACACACTACGCGCCATTTATTCATACGCAGAAGATAATAATGTTTTGCTGGAGAATTATCGCCCCTTGTCGTCACCTCGGAGTAACTTAACTAAACTTTTCCCTTGCTTAATTCAGCTGTCTGATTGTGTTGTGAGGGCATATTGTGAATGAAGGGGATGAAAAACAATCCACACTCGACTCGTCCTGACGGCTTGGCGGCACATCCGTTAGGGCGGATACTTGATGCACGAATGACGGAAGGAAGAGACTGAAACTTAAACAAGGATACTAACAGCCTTTCGAAAACAAATTGTTATAGGCATATACGCATTCGCTGATGTCGATATGTTCAATTCGTTTTGTTATCCTTTATCTCGTCCTTTTGTTTGTCTCCGGTCTCTCTTCTTCACTTATCGCCGCCACATTACACGCCGTTTGCCCTGTTCCATTTTTTTATCCATCCAACCGTATTCTGTTTGTTTTCTCTTGTTCACTCAACCATCATATATTGTCGTAATTTGTTTCACGAAACACGAACGTTTCATTCGCGCCTAAAATAATATCCTTCACTATATTGATTAACATCTCTCTTCCGGGGTTTTGCAAATGCACGTTCCTTTTGTTGTTAGGAAGGGTTTAGATGTAGATTTATGTTTCTTGTATATTCAAGGTGGGAATAGATTATGAAGTGCGTTTGCGCACTCCTATTGATTCGTGCGGCCTTTCAGCCGGAAAGGATTGCTAAGAACGTTTTGTTTTCACTTTTTTAAAGCATTCGCAGACGGAAACGAGATGAAAATGGGCTACTGCTGTTCGAACGCGTTTGCGTATCTCGTTTGTTGATTTGTTTTGCAATCTTACGATGCCTTTTTTACTGCTTACGGATCTCGCATCAAATTAGTCTACTTATGGAGCTAAAAAACATAGAGTACGCGACACAACACAACATCACTTAAAACTTCTCCCATTCCCCCAGAGCTCCCCGACCGAGGTCGATCGTATTGCGCGCGAACAGTTTTTTTTGTGAAAAAACTTGCGTGAGAGATGACGGGGCTGGAGCTTTTGTGTTGAGCAAACAATTTTCGTTTTTTTTTATAAATTCCAGTTCCTTCTAATTGCTTAGCGTTGTTCCCTGTCGTTGGAAAAGATAGGGTGAGAGTGATAGTGAAAAAGAAACCGGAAGGAAACTAACGAACGTAATGTCTAAGCTAACAACAAGTTTAACAACACATTGCACCAACTGAAATCATTCACAGAGACGGGCGGTCTGCAAAAGACAGATCATAAAATTAGGCAGGAAAACCAATGTTCTCTCCTCCGGGAGTGGAGAATGATTGCACTTAACGTAACCACACTGTTTGTTTCACTTAACCGTCACACTATCTGCACTCTACTCAACCTTTTGTTTTCTTCATTTAAATAGCACCCCTTAAACTAGCAACAAATTAACAAGAAACACCTACACACATCCACAGCCTGTTTGTGGTTACAAGGATTGAAAAGAACCAGGATGAAAACAATAAGTTTCCGGCATCAGATTGTTGCTGATTGTACAGTTTGGTTTGGTTTTGATGAAAATAGTTCTAGAGGTTATCATAGCGGTATTGCGATGCAATTGCTCATCGGAGGACGCGTTTCACTGTGACGCTAAACAAATAAAACAAAACCAAAAACCTCTAATCAATTACATTTCTGCCCTGGTTGCACAATTTGGTGGGTTCTAGTGGGCAATACGTGTGAATAGTTAATCAGTGTTTTAGCAAAATAATCAGCTGCCTATCAGTTTTCATGTTATCGATGCTTCTTTTCTAGGTGAAATTGGATTTATCTTACTACTTTGACTAATGGTTTCCTCTCCATCAACACCATCGTTTTGTGTGTTTGGTTTTCTTTTTCCGATAAAATGATATTATTTCAACATTGGACCACCATATGTTATTATTATTGATTATTTCGTTTTGTCGAAAACATTAGAGCTTTTTTTCCATCCCATGGGTTTGAAATTTACTTTCCATCGATACCACAATTTTGTACCACCCCTAGCCCTTTTTCCTACTGTACACGATATTGTGTTCGTTTGGTTTTGCACACGATATTGTTGTAAATATAAGTATGTATCTGATTTTCCTATACATTCCACCCGGAGAGCTTGGACTCGCTTAAAAACTGTCAATCGACGTTACCTCGTAAGTTCGAGATTCGTTTGTGAGTTAGTAGAAAGGTTTGTGTGTTTGTGTATGTGGTGTATTTGACGCTCCTCAGTTAGGCTAATTTTGCTAGGATATGTTAATTCTGAATATAAGGAAACTCAAATGCGAAAGGGAGGTCATTTGATGCCCGATGCTGGTACTTCAACAAACCGGCCGGATAATACCTTTCTCGTGAGACCGTTGCGAACAACCATTTGCAATCCTTGTGCGGTCGCGATAATGCTGTGGATCCGTTTTTCCGATGGGGTGTTACTGCCTCTTTCTCAAGCAATTCATTTCCCAGCTCGACCGATATGCACAAGGCATTGCAACGTGAACGTTCTTATCTTCGCAGGTTGAACCACCACACAACGTACAAATATCACCAACGTTTGGACTGCACAGATCCAGCTTGATTTCTTCCATTCTTTATTGAAACAATAAATGTACGAAACGGAAAAGGTTACTTCAATAAAACAAAAACATTTTATAAAATAAAACAATTGTAACGAAACTGAACACTTTCTTCTCGCTACTGCGCTACGGTCTGCCCGATGCTCCACATCTCGGGAGTTAATATCCTTATCCCAGCACTACACCCAGCCTTTGTTTTGGCTGTGGCGGGACCGAGTGACTCTTTTGGCTTGCTGGCTTACTTTCTGCGAACATTCTACGGTCGATTTCATTCGTAAATTGCACAACGCTGTCGTCTAAAGTCGTTACCAAGTAGTAGTAGGCTATACACTAAACTAATCTAAACAGTAATCATAGTTAACTATAGAAAAAGCTCCAACAAAACGGCTTATACATCGACCTTGGGCTAATAACATAGCATTTTACACGACAAGACGACAAGTATGTTTTAAAAGTTAAGTTGCTGCAAAAATCTGAAAAGATTGTCTTTCTCTCTTGCTTCCTTCGGCGATGCAACGTTTGTCGTTTCTTTATCTATCCTGTTCAGTTACGGATTTATCCTTTCAAAAGGATGGCCACTAATAGCGCGTAGTGGTGTTGGTGGTGGTAATGGTGGTTGTTATGTTTAGTGGTGGTGTTATGTTGTTGAAAGTGTGTTGTATATTGTTCTATTCTAAGCCTCTTTTTTTAGGTGACCTCCGCGGAGGATGTGCAATAGGTGTTTCTTGTTGCGTGTGGATGTGGTGTTGTGTGTTGCCCCGACAATTGATGTTTCGTTTGGTGCTTTTGCGTAAAATTAAAGCAACAGCTTACTTTGTCAGACTTACTAACAAAAACTAAAATATTTTGATGAGTTTTTCCGATAACGCTCACCGCTAACTACGAATTGAGTTAACAAAATCGTATTGTGATTTTTTTGTTTCACTTTGCAATTGTAGCTGTTGTTGAATTGTGTGTCATGCGCTGTTGTGGAACCTCCACAGATCGATTGGTTCTTCGGTGGTCAGCAAAACAAACGAAACCAATTGTAGTGTAATTTAAGCTAAAGCTAGAGCTAGTTGTTCTGTTTGTTTAATCGTTTCGTGTGTCTGTGTGGATTGTATTTGTTTCATCTGTTTGCCATGGTTGAATGTGTTCGTGTATGTATTCACTGCGCGATTGTTTTATGTTGGCTTTGATCAAAACTACCAGGACTATCATAAGTTCATCTCGTCGTTTTGTTCATGTTAAATAGTTTAAGTAGAAATCGAATCCAAAGAGGCTTGCCGCCATTCCATTGATTCATTTCGCCGGAATCCTACAAAACTGAGTTTAATTGTCTGAGATAAATATTTATCAAGCGAACTGAACTAAGGCAAAAAACTGAATACATTCTCTACATACCTCTTCCAGCCATGTTCTAACGTTATTCACACACATACATACACGTACACGCTCATGCAAACCATTTCATATCGTCCCATTCTTAATCTTTCCGTTCACACTAACGTTCATCACAAAGTTCATGCATTTTCAGCGGGAGAGGAAGCTACCTGCGCTTTCATGTGATTTCCTTTACTTTTTCCGAGTTTTCCCCTCCCGTGCTTACATGACATCTCTAGATTAACAAACAATAAATAATGTCTTTTTTCTTGTTCTTGTATCAATGTATCTAGAAGGCTCACAGTGGAGAAGAAAGGTGAAAACCAAAAACGGACAGTATGATAGGATGAGAATAAGAGAAAGTATGCAAGAAACTACAAAAAATTAACGAAAATAGGACGATAAATAAAAGCTTCTCTTGAAAGGCAATGAAAAACTAACAAACAAATTAATAGTAGGATAAGAAACCGTCGTTCCAAGAGCTAATTTTAAAAATCGAACACTTTAGCGCACGATCGGCGCCTTTTTGATGCCAATCAAAGCCACAGCATATGTCGCATCGCACTGGCGACCTTTTTTTTACTGTTTTACACTTTTTCCCGTTTTTGCCTTTTCCTGTGCATTTTTGGTTTCAAAGCTTTTCGGGAATTGTTTTCTATCTTATCTGCGCGTTTTCCAACGCGGCTCTCGTTTGTTCTCTCGTTCTTCAACTGATCGTCTAACAATCGTCACGGATTGCAAGTCCGAGTCTTTCCATTTCCAGTTGATTGTGACACTTAGGAAGGTTTGTGTAGTATTAAATATAAGGACAAGTTGAGGCAAAAAAAACCGTCCCACGTCGGAGGAAAAGACACTCTCCTACGACCCTCGTACAACGAGAGCTTTCTTTGTCGCGTCGGTAAAATAGTTTTGCTTCTGTGTCGCATAGTGAACAAACAAAAAAAAAAACAACAAACTATAATGCCAATAAGGGCACAAAACGCTGGCGTGTGTGTCTTCCGCACGAATTCCCGGCTACTGATTCGGTTTGATTGTGTTTTGAGTTTGTGGAACTGCATGTCGTCTTCTCGGAGTAAATTTTCTCTCTCTTTCTCCATGTGTTTCCTATTGCCTCGTGTCCCTCTAAATGTAGTGTTCCGCGCTGCGTTTCCAATTTCACCGGTGGTACATTAAGTTTCTGTTCGCTTGCGAGCGTTTGCCTACAATAAAATAAAGTTTAACCATTATGCAATCTTGGACGAATCCCCGCTTCATTCCAGTTCTTCAATCTGCATCACAATTGAACGAGAACGTAGTTTACTTCCGGATTTGTGTTGCCTCCAACTAACAAAGGACGCGTTCTTGGGGTGGCTTCGTTCGTTTTTCCCTTACTTTTACACAGCGTGAAGCCCGCATCCGGTCGCCACCGGAGATGCCTTTGATCAAGATATAAGCTGCCGATGGCAAAGATAACGATGGGTTAGATGCTGATGAGTGGCGCACACCTGGAGTCGCGTGCGAACGGTGGATTGGTTGATGGTTGATGATGACGATGATGATGATTTTTTTAAACATTGATTCTCGTCAGCGACCGGTGCAAGTGTTCGCCCGATGCTCTGTCGTCTGGTTGCTCTTTGTGGATGTGGCTTTTCTGTCTGTTCTTCCGCTTCCTCCGCATCACCCCGGGTGATGCTGATGAATATCGACTTTTTTACGGATCCTCGCGCGCATTGCACATCACAGTCCAAAACCGATGGGAATTTGCTGGGCAACACAAAAGCAAGTAACGTCGTCATTGGCATGCTCCAGCCGATTACCCCGGTGGTGGGCGCACGGATGCGGGATCGCATCGATCAAGCTGCTAGCGATGGAGGATTTATCGGGCCTGCATCGGTTCGTCTTCGGTGCAGGGCGTCGTGGGGGCGGATGAACCTTGCTTCATATTCTCCATGTTTTCGTTGTTCCACGCACCGTTCATCGTTTTCGACGACGAGAAGCACAGCTTCATGATGAACGGGAATTTAGTGCCTGCAGCGAAAGTTGTTCCGATAATGAGTAAATGAATGTTTCCGGAGATTCTGTGTCTCTCTCTCTCTCGTCACCTACCTTTGTGATCGATGGCGGTGTGATTACACTTCATGATCGCCTGGACGGCAAGGGCGACGCTCGGGAACTCGACCAGGCCGGACGAGGAGCGCTCCGATTTCAGCGGGAACATACGCACTTGCGACGGATGGCAATCGCTGGTGGCGAACGCGGCAATCAGCTGCTCATCGGTCAGTCCCGGTGGTGTGTTGAAGAAATGAAGAATCTAAAATAAAAAATGGTGTCGTGTTAGAGAGGGATAGTCTGCGATTATTGATAGCGAACGTACCTTGCTTGGCGGCTGGATGCGGTTCTTGCTCGCCTGTGTCAGTGACAGGAAGCGATTGTTCTTCGAGCCGGTGTATTCCTTGAAGCTAGGCGTATGATCCGGCAGGGTGTACGGGTTGGTGACCTCGGAGAGGAAGTTTTGCTTGGAGAATCTAAAACAGAAAACGTTCGATAAGTGTGTCCTTTCGTTCATGAAAAATGCCGCTCAATAGCGGCTACTTACGCGATCTGAATTTTGCCATCGTTTCCAATTGGAATGTTATTCAGGTGCTGGACGCAGCGTTCGACAGCGATGGCGTCACCCATCTGTACCATGGCAGTGCCTTCCTTTGTCTTGAGAAACTTTATCTGTTGAAAAAACAGATGGGATTGTGGAAGAAGTGTAAGTTAGACGTAACAAGTGAAAATGCAGGCTTTGAATTGGACTATCAAACTTCAGGTTTGTTTGTCCTCGATATCAAAGACATAGAGAATTTGATAATGGAATGTCGTAGTGGCAATAATGGCGACCACATATGCTGTTAATGATAGCCAGAAGTGAACAATAGCATGTAACAAATCGTTTTGGAAAATCGGTTTTCAGCTTTGATCCTTTATTATGGTACGGGCATCGACTAAATTCCAATTTATTCACCCATGGGAAACTTCATTTGACGCGACCCGACATTCGGAAGTACTCTGCACATTCATGCATGAAATGAACAAGTCAACAGGCCATCGGATCGAAGACTCCGAAGAGTTGAAACTCCCAGAAACAATGACAATGGGAATAAAATAGAATCCATCGTGTTGCTCCCTTCGGAAAGCGTCCGCTATCGAGAGTGAGAAAATTTGCCTCCCAACAGCGCAGCACTTATGGTCACAGCACCGTACGTACAGAACAGAGGGAGAAGGAAATTGTCGTCGAGTGGATTGAAATTAATTATTCGGTGGTGGGATGCTGCGTGTCTCGGTGACGTCCAATCTATCTAGCTGTCTGTCCATCGCCTCGCCGTCTGGTGGGCTATTTTCATCTCCTATTTTCCGCCTAATGGGCCGCTTTCGGGTTGGCTGAGAACAGTTGGGCACCAACAGGGGCTTGCGAGCCGATTTCACCGGGTGTACCGAGAATGATTGCACTCTTCCGTAGCACATGCCATTAGACTGGGAATGCACCGAAAACTTCTCTAAGGCTTCCTCTCCCTTTCTTCTACTGTAAGAAGAATTGAAATATTCGGATTGCTTCATAGGTCTTCTTTCTTTTTTTTTCTATCTAACGTTCCCAGATGGTTCCATCCAATGACAACATACAGGAAGTGCGAAAAGAACTGGCCCGACATAAGTGATTGTCGTTGAACAGATTCGCATCGGAAATTAACCGCACTCAGGAACGAGTTTACTGATCTTTCGCCAGGAAATAACTTTGCAGAAAACAATCCGGAACAAACTGTTTAAAATGCGAAATCGATAAAAGAACATACCAACACATGAAACCTTCTTATGTTTGTACGGTGGTCTATTATTCGCGCATACCGCTATATTATGTTTATGGTGCTCAATGTTGTGGTAATGTAGACATTTCAATCATCACACCTTGCTTGTAGTGTCTTAACACTGCAGAAAACCATTCCTTGCAGAGCATAAAAAAACACCGGAAAGCTTCGCACCATCTGGCGAAGGATGAGTGTCGGATTAATTTGGAGAATTGAATTGCCTCGCGGAAGACGTACACCAGACATAACGCAAATAACCCTCTATCGTTGCTTATACAACCTCGCTTAGATATTCAACAAACGTAGCGTTTCCATCGGCATCGAGTGGGTACCGATCGGCGGAAGAATTGCAGCCGCCATTTATTCTCCAACTCGCGGCCACCATTTTTTCGAACGAAACCTGTGCGTCAGCTGTGTGTGAGTGTGTGTTCGGAATGAAGTGAATGAAAACGGAAATCCGAAACAGCGTGGAGCAAATGACGGCCGCTTCTCGTAGGCGAAAATTTGAAAACTGAATAAACTGGAATGGAACTGGGACGGAGACGGTGGTGGTGTGTGGCGCGAATAAAGGTGCATGCAAAACCCCCTGAATGGGATTCGAATGCTGAAATGGGTTTTCCTTGCCGGGCGCGCAGCCGCTTCCTTTTGAATTTCTTTTTCCGCCTTGCTGCTTCCGGTTCCGGCTGGCAGCTGCGCTGGTTGTGTGTGTGTATCGATGGTACGCTTGTTGCTATTTCTTTTGCATCCCTTCAACGCCCTCTCACTTAACCCACCCCTTGCCCGGGAGTGGAGCTGTTCGCACTGAAAGCCAGCCTTAACATGCTGTTTTTTCGAGTTGGTGGTGAAAAGGTGGCCCTGGTGGCGCTGCCTTTGGGGTTGAAAATTCCCTTTTTGTTCCTCCAAAGCTCCCGACTGAATCAATTTTACGAACGCCATCTGTTGCGGTCGTCGACGGATCGCATTGGGAACCATTTTTAAGCGTCGGTTTTATTCCCGTCTTGCAAAACACAAAAACTCAACACCAAACAAAAATGGCCTCCGCCATTATTGACAGACTTTGGTGGATTGTTGCTGTAGAAAAATGCACACTTCCGGTTCATGCGAAACGAAATTGAATAAACGACAGCTAGGTTACACAATTGCTGACAGGTGCTAAGCACATTGGATTGTCAAAGGTTCTGAAAAACTATTTTATTCTTTTTTTGCAGGTATCATTTTCGTATGCGTTGTGTAGATTTGATGTTGGGATAATATCTGCCCAAAATAACGATACTATTTGCATTGACTTTTTTTCTTGATTTTGTGAAAAAGTGGTACATTTTCAAATCACGTTCCGCCTAATCAGCGGCGCGTATCAAATGGAACCAAATTCGGATGGCAAAATGAAAATAAATTCTGTATCAAATTTGCAAGTAGCAAAAAGTTGCTTGATAAAAAAGTGTAAGTTAAGCAGAGCCTGCGATGAAACCAACAAGAGAAAAGAAGGTTATCATAAATTGAACTTGCAAGACAAAACAAACCAACTATTTTATCGTGGGTTTCGTAAGGCGTTCTCACCGAGAACTGAAAAACATTCTAGACCGCAAAAACAAAACGGATCGAATTCCGAAGGGCTGACTCAAGAAACGTCGATGCTACATCTTCGGTCTCGGTTCGTCCGATTTAAACTCTTTCACTTTAGAGGAATTTGGTTTGCTTGTGCTGGGTGGTGTCTCCTGTGGCAGTCACATGTAAAAAAATGCGTACGGTTACATATGCTGCATGTGATTTATGGCACGAGAGCATTCGCGGAAAGAGCATTGCGTCGGGCAAACTTTGAGAAATTGGGGAGGAAAAATAAAATCGCCGCACACACTCACATACACCTCTGACAGTCGCGTGAGTGACAGGCCATAAAATGTGAACTAATTAGTCACCATTTGCTCTTTTTGCGGTGACTTCCTTCTATCTGGGCCAGCACAAATGAGGAGATGAGAAAAAACTAAAACTGTGCTGTTTACTTCCGCCAGATTCGACTGCAAAAAGTGTGCGGTGTATTACGATAGTGAAGGAATGTTTGGTAAGTGTGAAGGTAATTTGAGCACAACGCCACGAGCGACTAATTCAAACGAATAAAACACTCAACCGCAACACGGCTTGTGCCAAAATTCGAGAGATGATTGGTAAATCTGTGCACTTTACTTACCCGGACCACGTTGCCGTACAGGCAGAACAAGTTGAAGAGCTTATCGGTGTTGGCCGTACCGTTATCGAGTCCGTACACCATCATCACTGCGCCCTGCGTGGAATGTTGGAATAAAAAGCAATATTTAAAATGTTAATAATAAATCGAAACGAAAGAAATATCGAGCACCCACCCTAGTGTATTGCGAAACGTAAGATTTAATTAACTGATAAATGGTTCAATTTGCAATGCAGCATCTGAGGATGGCACCGACTCGTTGGAAAACAATACATAGGATGCCATGAACGGTTTGCTGAAGGTCGCTCGCTTGCGATGCGAAATGGTCAACGCGAATGGCGACGTTGGCAAGATAAACATATCCGAGAAAGATTTATCGTTTTACATAAAATAAAATGCTCCACCAATCGGTTATTTTACTGGGTTAAGAAAACAAACAATTTATTTCGGATTTCGCGTGATGATCGGGGTCGTAGTTGACTTTGTGCAATAAACCACCATGCGCCTCCATTGGATTTCGTGCGGCACTTCGCCTGCTTCGTCCAAGTAAAATATAGGCCAAGTTTAAACCTCACAATGACAAGCAAATTAATGGTGTTTACATATCGGAGCACCAGGAGACAGTACAATTTAACATGAGCAATTAATAGCACTTGGAAAAGAGTTTCACTTGGAGTGAAACAGTTAAGTTCATGACGCTACGGCGTTTTCCAACGACCTTAAAATTACTCGTGGCTCTTCTAAGAAAAATTGAAATTGAGGTAGTAAGGATCTCTCGATGAGTTTGCAACCGAAATTAAACGACGATCGCTCAAACAAACCGGTTGACAAATTACCTGTTGCTGCGTTGGCTGGATAAAGTTGGTCGGTCCGTTCCGCGGCAGCGGCGGATCCTTCATCAGTCCGACGTGCGTTCCGGCGGCGGCCGGTTTCCAGTTTTCCGACGGGTGGAAATCCGGTGGGGAGAAGTTCGGTGGAAATCCATTGCCTCCGCCAGTGCCTAGAAGAGCAGGTTCTAAACAGAACAAAGAGAGAGCGAGAGAGATAAAAATGTTATTAATCGCTATTATCCATCAAGTGTTGCTTTTGTTTAACGTATCGTATCAGCTCAAGTGGTTAGATTATCTTTTTACTCTTTAGGTTTCTACTACTCAAGAGTCCTTCTCAACTTGGTTAAAGGATAAAGGAAGGTGGTGAGGAATGGTTCTGGAGGATAGTTGGACATTGGGTTTCAGTTGAAAAGTACAACGATCCCTGTCCGAGCGCGTCCAGCAACAGCTTGGATGGAAAATTGGATTCCGACAGGCACGTTTCGGGTTTCCCGGCGACGTTCGAATCTACGCGCGCTTGTTCATCGCACTGCGAAGATGAAATGCTGCTCCCTCCGAGTGGTTCATTCTATTGTTTCAGCTCACGTAGCCGTCTGGAAAACCGCTTCATCCATGATTCACCGTTTTATTGGAAGCAAAAGAAGACTTTTCCATCCCCCCTCGGGGGGGTTTTATATAGCTGTCCGTCTAGGACATGGGACACAAAAAAGCGCCCAGCGCTCTCAACGAGAACGATTTGTCACTAGAGGACATCGCCTCCGATGTGGCGCACAACCTGGGAGTGCACTAAACACGAAAAAAACAGCAGCAAACAAAGCTCGGAAACACGATATCTTGCTAGACTTGTCCCCGATTAGATACGATGGAGAAGGAATGGACCGTAGTTAATTGCGTGGTTTGTGCACAACCCGGCACCAGATGCAGGTTTTTCCGACTGCATGAAATCGTCTGCGATCGCTTGAGACGTATGCGAGGAAAGACATGAACGTTCCCGTGGCGGAGAATCATGATAAACATCGGTCCCCCGCTGCATTCAAGACCGGTCGCTGTCGATTAGAGCGGTTCATTCATTTGTTCCAAGCTCTTCAAGTGGCGGAAGATGGATGACGCACCATTTGTTGTGATGTTCTTTTGTCACGGAAAGCGAGTATGTTGTTGTTCCAACTCCGCACAGAGCCGAGTTAATAGATCAAATTAATTCGACTCTAAATTTAATTTTGGAAACATCAATCAGAGTACAAGAGCAAACAAAAACCAGGAAAAAGGGTTCCCTTGAACACATTTTTCTGATTGATGCACTTAACCAAAGAATCCACTCTAGAACCGTATAAAACATTGAAGAAAAACAGCACACCCTTTTCGTAAGCGTCTCCTCACTTTTCACAGGCATAAAATGCACCGAATAAACGCTGGCCGCTCCACGTTCGCATCGGAAAACTCCCGGGGAAAAGGCAGTTGATAAACAATACACCCCAGTCGCCGCTTATCAATCAACCCATCAATCAATCATACGAACTGTTGCATTTGAGTTTGCATAGTCCCCCGTCTTCCTCAACCCATCCCACATTTTACCCTCGCTCTAGGTTATGCAAATCCAATGCCAACACACACACACACACACACACACACGAGGCATTCAATTGGAGCGACTCTAAAATCGAAAGGTCACGCATTTCGGTTCGATACACGTTTGATTCCGCATTCGAGAGGCTCGAGTGGTTTTTCACGCATCGATCTATCGGTTTGACAGAAACCCAGACCTTCCAATCTCCCTCCTTCACCCGACCCACAAGAACCTTCCTGCTGCTGACACGTTTTTCATCGGGAAAATAGAATCGAGCCGTCCCACAAGAGCAGACCGCTTTCGTCATGCGTCCTCCATTCGGTTAAACGCACAATTTTCCCCAACACTATTTCGACCGAAATCATCGTTGTCGTTCGGGTGGCGACCATAGGAGAATTTCGGCGGCTGGTCAGAAAAGCAGAAACAATTTTAACTTCATCAGGAACGTTCGATTGACCGGACGTCGTTTGGGGGATTGCGACGGAGAACAATTTATTTCTCTTCCTTCACCAATTGCTAAGGTCTTTTTATTCGGATTGGAGACTCTGCATGCTGCCCATTTCCGGAAAGAATTGAACAAAACAACACACAATCAATCTTGTGTTTTGCAATTGATAATTAAATCTTTTGAATTATTGTAGTAGCATTAAAAACTATTATTTTTTCGTTTATGTTTAATCATAAAAATTTAACGGTAGCTTATATTTCAGGTTAAAGTGATTGCATTGTACGGACATTGCTGCAACGAGAAAGGTTTTACTATTTCAAGCTATTCCCAAACTTGAACCACAATTACATCACACATGTGGAGTTTCCCACACAGAAACAGGTAGATTGTCGAACGTGGCGAAACTTCGGAGCATCCACAGGCAATTATTTGCCTATGGGAACTTTCTTCTAAGTCGCATGAACGGAGCAACCGTGTTTTCCGTTACTTAGTTACTTGGTGAAAACCGGACCACCCGAAAAAGGGGAAGAGAACGGAATGGTTCCGTCGGTTTTCGGTAAGTACAATTTTCTGATGTGGGGAAATATAAAACAAACCCCAACCGCACAATGTTGATGCAGTACGTGACGGCATTTGAAAATTAAGATACAAGGGAAAGAATGGGCACCAAAACCACAGCTTTTCTCTCTGCGATGCTGCCCCTGCCGCCTGCAACCAACGTAACATTGGACGATGTAAGAGTGTTTTCTACTGTTTGTGATTGCTTTTTATTTTACAAAGAAAGAGTATCCTTCTAGATTATTTATTCCGTGGGCCAAAAACGAAGGAGATGCTACCAATTGTGCCGAGGCGGACTTTTCATTCCGACCATGCAACAAAATCTCATACATAATCCGCTTACTTCTCCGGCCACTGCTCGGTAGCTTGTATGTGCATGTTAAAAGGATTCGTCTCGAGCGTGGCGCATTACATCCCTTAACCGTTGCATTGCGAGGGCGGAAAGAATGTCCTTCGCAATTTGCTCGTCCTTGACAACAAACAAGCGGCACTCACTACACTCTCCCCTGGAAAAGGGGGATCCTTCGTTTCGTTTGATGTTCAAACTGCATTCACCTTGTAGTGAAGCGGGCTGTTGTTTGGGAATATAACCATTGCGGGAGCTAACTTGTCAACTTAGCGTACTTTGATTGCGGTAATGCATTATACATTTTTAATACACATTTTTTCTAAAAAGCTACACGTACGGTTTACGGAAACAAAAGTTTAAATACCGTTACTGCAAACCCATCGAGGGAGAAAACGAACCCGCGGGAAGGTGGTGTACAAGAACCCGACGTCTCGAACAAGCCACGCTTAGCACTCCATTGCTCGAGATCCACTTAAGCGACACTCGAGGCGCATGTTGCAATATTTTCCCACTTTCCGGACGACGCTCAAAAGCACCCAACGTCGAAGCCACGCTGTGTGTCCGGGACGTCGAAAGGACATTGGCAAACGACTTACAAGTCGTTTTCAGCATCGCAAAATCACGTTCCTCCGTTGTCTCCGCTTCGTTCGCTTGCTTCTCGCCCCCGAAGAAAGCGCTACTCGACGAAAGATATCGCGCTATATTCATCACTGTGTGCCCACATGCCAGCGTCACGGTCCGTGTTGCAACAGTTTGCCACAAGAATGGAATGGATCATGGGACGGTGCCGGAACAAGGACACGATGCACATGCGGCGATAAGTGGAGCTTCTTCATCAATGCGCTAAACAAGCGGACGCGTCGATGCATAATGCGATCGTTTACGTCGAGTCGGACACGGTCGGCTACCATCCTCCACCAACGCTGCTATCGTTACCAACAGCGACGTTAATAATTTTATCTCAGGAAAACCCGGAAGCGCAGGTTTCTCTGTTCTTGTTTCTTTGCGAAACGAAAGGGTAAAACTTCTCGAGGGGATTTATCAAACGATGGGACGTCGCTTAACTTTTTAAATTGTAGTGCTTTGTTCCCCGTCTTTCGAACACTTGTAATCTCGTCGCCATGAGGTGGTCTTGGTTCTGTTAAATAATGCTCGGCCTTCGGCGGATATTGCACATCCTCGTCCGTACGAAGATATAAGTTATGCTATGGTTGGTTATTTGTATCTTGAACGTGGAGAGGCACATGTATCAGACGTTTGGCATGATTCTTTCTAGCCACAAAACGCAAAGTTATGTTTAATATTTTAACTCTACTGTTTTTCAATACCCACCCCCCCACCCAGCACATCCACTTTCCCATGTCTCGGAAAATGGTTCCATTTGCCCAGCTCTCAATGGCACACATAAAAGCAAAACTGCATCCAGCAGTTAGGACAATTTGTTGTGCCAACTTCCGTCGCTGTCGCTTGCGCTATTGTATTTGCAATACTTGTGCGAGGAAAGGTATTTTCCATCCACTTCCTAGAACGAGGCGCTTCCGGCCATTTTACACCATCTTTTACCCTCGCTCCAAAACCAATGCCGGTGGTAGCATTTCCGGTCGTGCTGACCGGAGAATTTATAATCCCCCCCCCTCTCTCACGCCTCATGGAGTATCGAGATTATTCGCGTTTCGCACACCAATACACGAACGCGTGCAGCCGTTGCAGTTCCGATGGCAAGGAATGGGGCCACCGGAAAGCCGGTGCTTTTAATTTAAAGCGCCAAACTCCTGTGTACAACGTGTTATTAATTGGTTAGCCACTGGAGATAAAACACACAGTGTCCGATTCGACGAAGGAGAGGGAAAGAGACAGAGCCAAAAGAAAGAAGCCATGAGGCATGGTTTAGTAGTAGTAGTCGAGCGCAGTTCGGCTTCCGGTTGATTATTTTTCCCCGCTCCTCCTCGCTGAGGGGTCGGAAGTTAGCCCACCTCTGATACTTGGGCCGGATATTGTGCCATTTTTCTATTGGTGTTTTTGCAATTATTTGGTTTTCCCCTGTAACCGCGTTTCCGTTCCGGCGGTGATAAATTGTGGTTCAGCCAAAGCTCGCCCGCCAAACCAAATGGAATCTGGCGAACTCGCGAAGAATCACGTACGCAAACAATTAGAAGCTATTAATTATTTGAGCGAGAGAGAAACTTTTCACAGATAAAAGCAATTTTGTAGGAATATTGAAGGACGATAACTCAGACAATAATTTAATCGGAAGTACTAAATTAACCCCGCAAGGTCGATGGTTCTTTAACTTGCACTAAACTAAAGACGTACTTTTCCGTCAATAGATACCAAAAGTCATTCAAAAAAACTTGGTTTTCAAATTTATTTTCAATTTTCGGTGCCCCGCCTATAAATTCGACACGACATTCTTTTGTTTTTGTCACCACCTTCCTTGATGTCAATGAATCTATTTTAACATCTATTAACAGCAGTAAAAAAGAGAGAAAAATAGTCAGCTAACCAAAGCCGGATGTAATCATTGCCAAAACGTCATTTTTGAAAAGCACAATTAGTTTTCAAAAGCGTGCCTGTTAGTGTCTCCTCCCCTCAAACGAACGGAAAAAGGGAACATTAAGATATCAATTCGTCCATGTCTGTTGCGTTTGCGAATGAAAATTGGCGGGAAAGATTGCCAACTGGTTTTTATGCCCACAGTTAAACGTACTTTCACTCGGTGGGGACATTTGCGCCGCCCAGTTTTTGGCACAATTCGTAAGCAACGGAACGAGAATGACACGCCAGGATAAGTTCTGGTGAGCGCTAGAATCGCGGACAAAGACATTAGAAACGATGCTATGTCAACACATTAGGTAAGTCGTTTTCAAGAACATTCTTTTTTGTAAAAAATAAACTTCATTTGAATGAAGTTCCTCCCTTCAACAACTCATTAATAATGCGGATTGCGATGAGCGCGGATTTACGGATCAAAACATGTTAATAAGGTCCCCGTGCGAAATGGACGAAAAACTTCCGGTCCGCGGTAATCCCTCGCGTTCACGTGGAGCGAGCATTAAATTTGCCTGAAATCCTCTGCCTAAATCCCGTTGCACAAAACGACCCGGCGAGAAGGGACTGTGAGGGGGACAATGGAATAGAAGGCACAACCAGAAAGTTACGCGTCGTACCTTCCCGAACGTATCTCCTCCTTGCAAGTTGCCAAGTGACACACGCATATCAAGAGGGAGCAGAGCTTGATGGAACAGCCATAAAACATGATAACACCTGCCAGTATCCTTCGCTCTCTAGCCAAGAAACTTTGCGCTGTAAAAAAGAAGCAAGTCGAACAGCGCCTTAAATCCCTCCCCATCTTTTGGTCAAGATTTTACTTTTCGCGGGACACACAATCTCCAGTGACAATGAAACGTCAAATTGGGAGCCTTTCCGGTTTGTAAACTCACGGGTTGTAAGTAGCGCTTCCGCAACGAGGGCGGCCAAAAACTTTCCATAACAATGTGTTTCCGTTGCCAAGTTTATTAGTGTTACGTTTTGGACCAAAATTTCCACTCTGTTGGCGAGATAATTTTTTGTGCTGGAAACTTTATATCGTCCTGTTCCTGGGCGGTTCCGGAAATGTCATACTTTAATTTTTTTTATTTTGTCAACCTAGAAAGGAATCAGAACGAATACTTTTTTTTAAATAAAAGTAAATTGGATTCAAAGTAAGTGAAAAACTGATTTTTTAAACTGACCCTTGTCGTGGCCTACTTTATTTGCACGGGGAGAGGACACCTGCCTCACCATTCTCACGCGAACAAAACTTTTGTTTAAAGTAACGACTTTATTCTAAATCCCCCCGGGATTACCTGTTTTGCACTTCTCCGATGCGGTGTAAATTTATTTCGTGCAACTGAGCCAGGTGACTGGAACAAATTTTTATTTCATTTCTAAGCCCAAAAGTTTGGAGGAAGCTTCAAATCTTTCTTGGCCACGTTTACAACAAGTTTCAATGGTGATAAATGAACATTTGGGTTTGGTTCAAATCTTTCTTGCCAACGTTTACAACAAGTTTAAATGGTAATACATGAACTTTTGGTTTAGATTGAATGCTGTAATAGAATCTTTGTTAAACTCTGAAATGAAACATACAATCGAATAAATCAAAGTTCAAATTAAACCAAGCAGGAATTCTAATCAGCAACAAATGAAAATAAATCTTTATAAAGAATGTACGGGATAGAAACCATCAATCTATCAAAGGACAAGAACCAACAAACATTCTCCAAAGTCCAGCCAGCGTGTAGCGATACATCAATCACGTGTTGAAAGTGTGTCTGACAACACTTTCTAATGTCGAACACTATTCAACAGGATCGATTTGAAGCAACAACGAGGAAAAAAAGGAAAAATAAGAGCGAAATGAGGAATGAACGGGTGTAGTTGGTTTGTCGATGAATTAAAACGACATCATAATCCGTCAGATAATGTTAATAAATCAGAATAAAATATATGTGTTCATGATGCTGCAGGGCGGCATGCTTTTTGTGCCATCATACCACCACACACCCTGCTGCTCCCGCTGCTCGTTGGATTTAATAATCATCCCAACCTCGCACCACCTCACGGCCGGGGAAAAGGTCCCGCCGGGGCACGGGTTCAATTGCTACACGAGCGCTGGTGCATTTCGATGCAACGCAACAACGCCGCCGGGGTTCATCAGATTAAATTCATATAAATAAACATGTCGCAGAATGAATTATGAATTTAACTTTGCCATTCGCTCGTATCGTTCGCTAAGTGAGATGGATGGAAACTGCCGGAATCCCATACGGAGTTAAAGGAAAGCCTCTTGTGAGTCGGTTTGTTTCACACAAATACACTCTCACGTGCTACGAGAGGATGATTATGATGGATGCAAATTTGCCATCACCGTGGCGAAGAGTAAATTTTATTCGTACGTCATATGGATCATATTTCACTGGTTTGTATCACACAAGATATCTCTTTCAAGTGCATTATCTATCAAAAATAGTCGATTGAATTGAGAATAATTTAATGATGCTTTGACGCACACTTAGAAGAGCTTTACATTTTTCTCCTTCATCGTCATCTGATACTCAATACAATTTATTTTCCAAGCGCTACTGTCATTAGATTTTGCGAAGCGTCTGTTTATCTTAACTTACCATCCTAGTAGCTGTCAAACCTTCAACAAAGCCATCCCTTTTGCCTCAATTCCATTCCACACGCCCCTAACTAACAGAATACTCTCCATTATCATTACTAGCAATAGCTTCCATTCACGTTTAAATGAAGAAAGGCGGAAGCACGAGATGAAAAACCACAGACGTCGAACGAAACGTACAAATTGCAACGGTTTAAGTGGTTTCTCTCTGTTCTGGAAGGAAAAACATTCTGGCAAAGAAAGCCGAGAACCTTCCCGCAGGAAGAAGGTTACCTCTCTATATTGCGTCGGGAAAATTGATCGTTCCTAGCGGATGACAAAACACCCTGGCGCAACCTAGGCGGCGATTGTGGCACAACTTAGGTATTGACATACATTAACATAAAGCAGCATAAAAATGGCTCCGGGAACACACCACATGTTCGTGCGCTTTGGCAAAGGAAAGAGCCTATGGATGACAATGCTCCAACGTTCCCGCCTCTGCTTGTAGCGACGCAAAGTGCGTACGGTTTGCTCCTACATTAAGGCATTGTAATGTTGGCTCCCACTGTCAGCTGGTAGTTGATTTTCTCGCTTTCTCTCCAGCCACCCATTAAATGCAGCCAGCCCCTCAATCAACGTCGTCGTCGTCGTCGTCGTACGTAACGAATACCTTTTCCGGCCTACAGCCGGGAAGTCTGTCGCCACATTCACACGTATCGTCCTCCGTCGGTAGACGTCGGCAGAATGACCCACTTACCGTCGAGCGCTTCGTTGGGAGAGACTTCGAAGCGCGTTGAGCTGACTGATAAGAGGACGAAAAGTTGCACGAAAATGTAACAGTTTTGAGGGAGGCTTCGCGACGAAAAGAAATGACCAGAAGTTCGTCTTGGTCGTACAAACTTCGACCGAGCAATTCAACGAAACATGCCCAGATGAATTGGTTTCATTAGTGTAGCATTTACAAAGGAAACATGGATATGTTAACTGCAGAATAATCGATCGAGCAGTAGGCCGAAACAAACATGCATAGTGGGAGTAAATATTTTCCCCAAAGTCTTTCCACAAACATGTTTCCATAGTTATTTGATTTGTTCAGCTGGAGGAAAACACTGCTCAATCTAAACACGAAGTGAATAAGTAACCATGCTGAACCTTGAAAGGTACGAGAGGACAATAAGAAGATGATCACGACCACCGGGCATGCGAAAGATAGGAGTTGACAGCGATGGAACTAACGCGGGTAAGAGGCAAAGTAGTGTATCCTTTCCTCAATGTACAGCTGTATAGAACGGTTGATTGGAGTGCCTAGTTTTCCGTTTTGTTTTGCTGTGGTTTCCACGTTCTCATCGTCGAAAAGATATATTTTCATACAAATATGATCATTGAGAGCCAGAGAAAATGGAAACGCTGGGGTTGACGAGGGGGTTATCGGCAGGCGAAAGAGAGGGAAATTGTCGTTAGAAAAACAACTGGTGTCGACAAGCGTGAAGTGCTATTGTTTCACTCAAGTTGTAGAAAATGAAAAAAGAAAGAAAAATGAAAAGGAAAGGAAATGCAAAATGAATATTGATGCTCCTTCTCTCTAGGAAGGAGAAACTTTCCTAACAAAATGTTTTGCTAGCTTTCAAACAAACCCACTTTTTTAAATATCTTTTGAAACAAACCAAATGCAGAATAGTTTTGTTTGGAGGAGGTTAGTTTACTGTTTCATGAGTGAAAGAGTAGAAAAAAGGAGAGAGAAACAAATTGGCGTGGAAAGAAAGAAGAAATTAAGGAAAGAAACTCCACCCTCCGATGCATGCAAATCAAATCTCTTTCCGTTGATTGTCAAGTATTGGTACAAACATAGCAAATTTATGTGCGACGGCATACAAGTTTTGGAAAGGCAAAAATAAAGCAAAAAAAAATGGAACAAAACAGCTGTGAATAACAGTGTCCTTTGCACGTTTGATTAAATTATTCTGCACAGAACGGGGTTATCAAGATTGAGCATATACATTGAGCCTCGAACGAAAACTGACTATCAGAACTTGAATGTCAGTGGAGAAATGGTCTAGAAAACAAACATTTTGGGGATCTAGTAGAGTTTCGCTCGTACCCGAAAATCTTGGCAACACACGTAGCAAACAGAAAAAGGACAACTTGAAGACGTGAAAGCAGAGAATTCATATGGTTTCTTTGCCATCTAGTTGGGAAAATTGAACCCTCCCTCTGGAAACGGAAGGCAACGGGATGGAATGCGATCTCAAACAAAAAGCACCAACGCAACATGGCGTCGTGTCCGATCACAGGCACGTGCACGGCGGAACTTTGACTTTTGATATTGAATCCTAAACTTTGTGCCGGGCACGCCGGAATGGATTTTCCCCGTTCGAAATAAATCTTTTTCCTTTTTTTACAAGTTGTATTGTTGACACGGGCTGAAGGTGAACGAAATTGGTGCTAGAGTGTTCCTAATTCGATACAAATGCTGCGACAGCCGAGAATCTCAAGCAATGGTGGTTGAACGTAGGTCAAAAACATTTATTTGTATGGGAGATCAGTCTATGATTTTTTAAAAAATATATACATAATTTGATAATTATTCTTCTCCTGATAATTGTGGGCGATACAAACTATGAAGTGGCAAAAACAATTTCCCACGGTGTGTGTTAATTATTCTAAATAACATCGACTATGGAGATGTTCATTAAACTATTCAGGAATATTCGTACAGACTAAACAGCCTTATCCCACTTTGCAAGCGCTCGTCTGAGTGTCGTTTATTTTTCCAACCAAATCCCATGGCTGGTGCAGGGAGATACGAAATTTACCTCTCTATGTGCGGCTGACAGGAATGAGGATATTTTATGCCATTTCTGCTCCCGGGGCCAAGCAACAAGGTTCATTTATTCGTACATTTTAGGATTATATCGAATCTCTGGCGGTGCTTCGAACTGCAGAATGGATACGAGCGTAGGGTGAAAGCACTGAGGGTGGGTGAAGGGAAATGAATAAACTTCCTAACATCCGCAGGATAGTGCACAAGACCCGCCCGGTAGGCAAATGGATCGACAATGGAAGCACGATCACCGGAGGAAAGAAAAAAAAACACTATACACACACACAGTCTAGGATGGAGGCATTCGGGGGGGCTGTGTTTTGTGCATGTGGTGGGTCATTTAATTGAATTTCCATTTTAACGACTTTGACTCGAAGCTCGAAGCGAACACAGGATGATGTCGCCGATGATGGCGTTTGGTGGCTTTTGAGTTTCGGTGGCAAGAGGCTGGTGAAGCTTTTAACAACAACCGAGCAAATGGGTTGCGAAGTGTCTGACTAGAGCGCTGCAGGAAATGCCGATCGATGTGCGGTGTGTCTATCGAGTTGACAGCCAATTTGGAGCCAATTCACCTACGAATAATTGGACAGGGGGTGTTAAAAATGTTTCGAGTGGAAGCTAAATAAAACGAACAGGAAAAAAAGATCAAGGGTTAATTAATCGAACTTGGAATCAAACACAAGCCAAAATCAACATCCCAAGACTGCGACTTTCTGTGAGACATTCGCTTCGAAGAAGTGTATTATTCACCGAAATGATTTTCTCAGAACCACCGACACAAGCCGACATTATTTACTCGTAGGAACCAGCTGAACGTGACGAAGTAAGGATCGGGTTGACACCCAACTCAACATGCAAGCCTCGATCCTCGCGATGCCAACTCGTTTTGTTCGCCGGCTTTGATTAATTGTCACCAAAGCGTACCGAACCGTCAAAACGGCTCACTGTCGTTGTTTACTAACCCCCTTGTATGGGGGAGGAAAATTCTGAGAGAAAATTTGTCCCCACAATGTCAGCTGACTCGAAGGGACGCTAGAACGAAGGCTAACGATAATAATCGCCCGGTGAAAAGACACTTCTCGCCAGGACAACCACGCACTTCTCTTTGCGAAAAAGATTAATTATTTGCGATTACAAATTATACCCATCCTGCATTCCAAACGAAAAGGTCCGGGAGGAAAACCCTTCGACGAAGCATCTTTGAGGGATTCAACCGTTTCCGGAAAAGCCATCACTTCGCCTTCAACGTTCCATTTGTTACGGTTCTGAAGAGGATCGTGCGAACAGTGCGAACTCCACCGCAAGTGTCCTAACACACACAAACACCCATACTCAGATATATATTTTATCGCTGCGCGTTGTTTACCCGCGGGCTAATGAAAGCAAAACATTCGCGTTGGAGATTCGCGAGCCAGTTGGCGTGAAAACAAAGTGTCCGTGTCTTTCCGAGGGGCGGGATTTTTAACACTTTCCGTCAAAAGTGAAACGATGGTAAATATAAGCGGCCTGTGGCCGGGCAGATACGCGCACTGTTATTTGATCATTTGATAGCGAGGATTTGCGCCCGTCGGCAAAAACAAAAAACCGGACTGAAAACGGGGGGGAACTTCCGCTGATTCCGGGAAAACTGCTTGCCCAGTGGCGAGAGAAAACAGTAAGCAATTAGTAGACCTTTAAAAATGGGGCATTACACTAGAGGTAGGGAATGATATCTTACGAGCCTGTTTGAACGCGTCCATCACCAACCGATTTGATGCCATCACCTTCAGGCACATGCTGACACGGTTGAAGCTGACTTTCACTCAACACTTTCATTAGACGGTGCAAGTGTTTTAAGGTTGGTTCCAGTAGCTGAACCTACCTTACGGATCCAAAAAATAATACCTCCCTCTCGTCGCGCAAATTGAAACCAGTTGATCTTCGTCAGCCACCAGGCGTCTCCATCATTCTTTCATCAGCCCCGAAGAGCCAGCGACCAGGCGTCTCCACCGGCCTAGAAAATGATTAATCGCACGCGCACACATTCCGCACCCCCAAAATGGTCACGGACCGCTAGCGGCATTCCCGCCGGGCAGCAGTTTTGCACTAATTAGTCCCCGGCCAACGATGACGCTGATGATGACGCCGGGTATGACGCTTTGCCGCGCTCGCGGTCTTATCACACGCCGAGAGTGTGGCATCCCGTGCGTCACTTACGCAACCGTCGGTGGCGTGCGGTTTGACGAATATTTATGCTTCACGCCAACCGGCTGCAGCTGTGCCGTGCGTGTTGAAGCATGTCAGCAGCACTGGGCTGGGGGCGGCAAGTAAAACTGGGGAAAACCCAATATTCCGATGGCGCACCGGGCGGGGGGTTGCACTCAAACCAATTTGAGGTGCAGTGCGCTATGAGTAATTGCAGACTAATTTAGGGGAAAAAGAAACCCCTTAATGGCCGTTTTCGGACCGATTGTACATTGAGTTGAAACGTGAAATTAATCATTTTAATAACAGTTCAATGCATTCCAAACGAAAGTGTTTGTTTGCTGCTGTGGGAATGAAAAAAATCAATTATACATTTTCTGTTTCATTTTCCATGCATGCAGGTGAGTCAAATACAATATAGAGGAACATTTATTTATTTTTAAATACTGAAAGGCAAAAGACTACTTAAACAAAAATAGTTCCATTATAACAAGCAATATCTACAAACCATGGGATTAACTTTAACATTGCACCAACTTTCTCATAAAGAGCTCTACCACACATCATTGCGGAAAAGCAAACCTCAATTCCTCTCGAAGATTCTTCAACACACTAACCACAATTACAAGTAGTAAAGAAGGCCAATTGTCCGGCTATCGGTGACGCTCTTCGACAAACAGGCGTAAAGGGAAAAGTTAACGCTTTTGGGGGCTCGAATTGGATCAGCAAACATCCAAACTACGTGAAAACTGTCCTCTTCATTTTCTCCACCTCGCTCGATGCCCTTACGAAAGCTCCGGTGCAGCTTTGATTGTTGCCGTACATCCAGCTTTCTTTACGAAGCCAAAGGGTAAAGGCAGCCCGGAACAGATTTCTCCATAGAGAAGCAACAAGAGGTAGAGAGAGAGAAGAGGAGTGCGCGATGGGAATGAAGTAAATCCCTAACCGAAACACCGAGCACGATGTGCCAGAAGGCGAGATGTCGACGTCGTGCCGTAGCTGGATGTCGAAACGATGCCAAGAATAAACCAATGAAACATTCAATAATATACCCTGGGACACTTTCCACCCCTTGATCCCCAAGACCTCACTGAGGGACGGGAGAGGTAATTGAATCGCATCCGGAAAAGCACACAAATACCGGCCCGGAAGTGGCAGACAGAGGTCGGGTTGGTTCCAGAAGGATGGCTTAGTTGTTGCGATATGTTGAATTATTTCGAGACACTTTTCCTCATCTCTGTAAAGGGCTGCACACCAACGGGCTCTCCGTGTGCTACCTGTAATAATATCATCGTCAAGCGAGCGACTCTGTGACAATGCCTGGGCTGGCTGGCAGCAACATTCACCACCGTACGCCGGAGATGCTTCCGATGCAAGCGTCCGAGGATCCGAGAACGAACGTACGGGCTCTGCTGCTGGCTCGCCGGGAGGAGGAGGATGGCCGACCGACCACCGGAAAGGGATACCGGGGGTTTAGAAAAAGAAGACATTTCAATTTAACTGCATACCTCACGGTCGGGGCTTAGAGGAGAGACATTTCCAGATTCCGGTGCAACCCCAACTCCAAACCCCCGGGACGTACACTTCGACAGCATTGCATAACGTGTCGTTCGTAAACATTCCCACTTAACTCTACAGTCAGCCCCCTCCCCCTCTCTTTTACCCGATGGGGATTTCGTCGGAAGTAAAATTTGTCCTCCCGCCTTTCCATTCCATTCCCGACCCGAGCACCTCCTTGAAGGTGGACGTGGTTTCTCATCCATCGATTAGAGCGTGCAGGAGAGCCAAGGGATGGATGGAGGAATTTTAAACATGCTTTGAAGAAGCCACCGAGTTTCAAAAGGGTGTGCTAAAGCAATGGTAACTATGCAAACTATGACGCCGGGGCTGGCACGGTGTGGAATGAAGGAAAAGATGATGGACAAATTTAATTTAGTACCGAGCGCGCATGAGCTGCCCTTGTTGTTGACATGTGCTTTCAAGTGCCCAATTCTGGTAAATGCTCATCATGAGAAACTTGATTAAAACACCCCCAAGATGTGCAAACGAATGGTAGAATATTTATAAAACATACGCTTTTTGCATTACGATCATGTATTAATGAAAACAACAAGCTTCATTTGTAAAGTAAGGTCAGAAATCGAAACCTTTCAAGGGTTATTTTTGTCTTCAAAGGATGAAACATAACCTCGAAAAAGACACATGTTCGTGTACGAAAAACATCGCTCATTCGACACACACCATATTATGCTTCAACTCTCGTACGAACAGCATAAATCCGCTATCATCGTTTCGGACTTGGGAAGCATAAACCGTTCGAACCAAATCGATCATGTTTATCACACCGATCCAGTTCGCTGATTTCCACCATCCCGCAACACTACAAAGGTCCGCCGATGACGATGACGATGATGATGATGATTATGGCGACGACGAGGACGACCGCGATGATGGTAATGGTTATGGATTTGTTCCGATACGGATCATCGGTTCGTCGTCGTGCGCTATCGAAAAGCCAATAAGAGTGTTATTTATTATGAGAATGTTTTTCGTTATTTTCATTTGCCGCCAACCGGGGAAAAAAGCGAAGTACGATCGCCACCGAATGATACACCGGCCAGAATCGAGTGGCGGAAACAATAAGGAAACTGCGACGGGAGGGAGGGGGTGGGATCATCTTTCATCCGAGGGGAATCAATAATGAAACATCGGCTCGGGCATGTGGGGTGCCGTCGATGGTGCCATCCGATTGGGCATTTTGTTATCTCGCCTGCGCGAGGGATCGAAAAGATGAACCAAACCAACCACAAAAACCTCACTCGAAAGGCTCGATGAAGGTGGTGGTGGTAAATGATGGAGCTTTTCACGTGCGCCTTTTATCTTTTCATATCATTCTTTTTTTTGTCCACATCTTTCTTTCTTCTTTTTTGAGCCGCCGGGCTTAAATGCTGGCCGGATTTTGAAGAGTGGTGAGCGTCCTCTTGGTCGCTGGGTTTATCCAATATATATTTCGATCATTCAATTTGGACGCCGACTTATCCGTCTCTGTTGCGCCTCATTATGGGTGCGCGGTTTCACCACAACGAATGTTTCTTTTTTTTTCCCCGGGACGAAAGAAAAAACCCTCCCCAGCAATCGAAAACCACTAATCGGATTGCTTCACTCGCCGGTGCCTTCGCTGAGGTTAACACACCGATAACGATAGCCGTGTTTCCAGCTTCTGGCTTCTGAAGCAACCGTTCCTGGAAGCTGACGTGGAACGAAGCACAGGGAAGTTTTGGGCAGTGATTTCATTTTCCTCGTTTGCTCCATTGAGAACACGTTTGCAGCGAATTTTGGTCGGCAAAAAAAAGCGTCAAGTGGCCATTAATGAGCAGACGAAATGGAGCGAGCACTTTTATAATTTTCACATGAAGCGTGAAAGAAAAACAAAAGAAAACAAAAATCCGACGTTCGAGTGTCTATGAAAAGTAAAAAAAAACGGGAACGGAAGCTGCTCTCGGACAGTGTTGGGGGCAAATACGGTAAGGACCAACTGGGCTGTCACTCAAAATTGGGGCGATTGAATTTATGATGGCAAAGAAAATTTATGATTGCGAGAAAAAGGTCCTCCAACGTATCTCTCCTCTTCCAAGTCGATGGAGAGATTGATTGAAACCATTTGGTCAAGAAAAGTTTTCCTTTTTTCTTCATAATGCCTTGCCTCGGAGATGTGTCCCATAGGCTAAAGTTGCCTCTCGCAACTTAATGGCTTGCACCATCATATCGCTTTCTCAAAGCTGTCATGTGAGAGGCGCATCTCGTATTTGCAATGATCGATAAACTTTTCCCATCTCGAAACTTGCTAGTGAAGCGCGAACTAAATTTGGCCAAACGACTGGGAAGGACAACTTTCCACTGGATTCCCGAACATTCCCAGTAAAGATGAAGATGCTTTCAAAATTTTCGTGAAGGGTTTTTGATAATGATCGTTAGTTTTGATTGAACAAACAAAAAAACACATATTTCTTTTCCTTTGCCATCGCGAACGGTTACAAACGTGCCAAGGGCAAAGTAGATTTATGTCAAGAATAAGTGATTTCTCACCAAAACATGCTCAACACTTCCGTGAGCAGTCAAACATATTATGGGTTTTATTTCCACTTCATTTTGAGATTCCAGATTATATCAAAATTGAATCGAATCCCTTTTTCTGAAATGGAAATCTTCATCAAACCAACTCTAGGAGTCCCAGTTATCCTCTGCGTGAAACTAGATTTAATACTTAAGATCTCCATTTTAACCGAACACCGAAACCGCAGACGCAATCGTAAAGCCCTGGAAGGACACAAGAGATGAAGAGAAAAGCTCGTAAAAAGTTAAAAAGGGAATGGACAGCGCATTCACGGTGTGGGTTAAACATCCCCGATCAAAGCAATGTCAAGGGATATGGTCAGAGGTCAGAGGGCATGAAAAGGGATTTCACCAAGAAAACGGATATCTATCCCGAAGAACCGCACGCTGCTTCCACTCCCGAGCGATGGTTGGTCAGTTTGCTTCGGTTTAATCGAACGTGAAAATAATTGCCACAACCATATAACATAATCCACCACTTCATGGTTCTTGCAACAGAGTCATGGTTGGTCACCAGCGCTGGATTTTTTGCCGATGCTTCTACCCCTTTCACCATCATCGATTTATGCCAAACAGGGGTATTTTTGGTTTCGATCACTTCGGGACAATGGTGAGAGGCTACAAAGAAACGGAAAAGAGGAAGGATGTGTTAACTTTTACAACTTTTACACCCCGTTGCATTCGAAGATTTCGAACGTCAGTTTTCGTTCACTTCCGGGCCGGGTAGCGAAAACAAGTAACTAACTTTTACCCTTTCCTGCTTCGAGATCGAGATCGAAAACTCAACACACACATACACACAGGAACAAATGGTACCCTTGAGCCACACAGAAATCACGGCCCGGGACCAGTTTATGGATCGGTGATTAATCTTTCATGGAATGGAAAAGGATTTTGATTTCTGAACAACGTTTTCCTCGACAATGGAATCGAACGTAGGTAAGGAATGAAAAAAAAACTCAACACTCGACGGGACAAGTTACAAACAGGAGCACGTTTCCTTCCGGACATATTAGCTCTGTGTTCTTTTTTTCCAAACTTTGGTTCGAGCTTTCTGCTCACCGGAAGTGAAATTTCATGGAGATTCCTTTCACAACCTTCTTTTCGCAAAAGTTCGTTTAAACATATCCGACGCTCTGTTCAAATGGGATAAGTTGGAGAAGGGGGGGTTTATAGGACCATTGGGTTCAATTAGCAAAAAAGGAACGTAGTGGAACTAGCCGGCAGCTGTTACTTACTTGAACGGATTCCTTGAGTAGGTGTAGAATACTCGTTGTAGGGTGTTTGTGATGGTGAAAGGTACTTACCTGCAAATAGAAAAGAATGAGAACATATAAAGTTAAAGAAATTGAGGACACGCGCACGCAAATACACTTAATAAACATAAATCCATCAATGACAAACAAAGGGAGAAAAAACAGAAAAAAATACATGAATGAAAAAGCCACACAGCCACACGGAGAATTGTAAACAGAAAACGACGTCCAACCGTGGAATTCCCTTACATATCTTAAGAGCTTTAAGCCGAGTTTGCAAACCGAACTGAAACCGAACTAAAATGAAATTCCACATTGCACAACTTGTGACACAGAGAAATGTGAAGCAGAGAGCGATGGAAAAAAGAACGAATGAGCCAACGTGTGTCGCTATCGATTCGTTCTAGCAAAATTCCAATAAAACTCAAGCGTGCGTGACGATGATGATGATTCCCGTGAAAGCCGATTACGGCAATGAATGGGACATGATTGATAAGCTCGAGGAAGAAAATTGAATCAGCCACAAGCATGCGGGAGAAGGGGCGTTACGGGGCAGAAGATAGGTGGTACATGAACAAAAACACTTTATAAGGTTGTCCGTGTATAATTGAGCCAAATAAAGCGGATTTTGAACAACTTTGACGTTTGTGTAAGTTTACTGATAGTGAAAGAGATAAAATAAAATGGTTTGATTTTTCTTTGAAGTTAGTAATTTTTCGTAGAACTCTCTTAAGCAGCTGCTGTAGCACTTCGATGACGAATAAGTACTACAAAGAATGCACCTGATGACATTAAATGCAGCGCAATGCATCTTTTCATCTTTCAAAATCACGACGCTTTCCTGCGTCGGAAGTCGTTAGGCAAAAAGGTGCTCAGCAAACAACGAGCAAATGATATTGGTCGGGGAATTCATTCTGTAATTTCGAGGAAAGTCAACATCGTTTGCAGTGGGACCCCCCACAGCGTCATCAGACATATGGTGTTGTAAGTGTTTGAGTTTACGCTGAAGGATCAATATCTAATGGTGGAGAGCGATGATGAGGATTTGCTCGGGAAAACGATATTGACTCGAGCGTACCAATCTCGCTTTATGGTTCTAGTTTAAATATCCGAACCGGAGAAAGTCAAACTTCGTAAATTTGCCATGATGTTTGAGCATAACCTAGTCAAGTTTATGCATATTTTAGTGCCGACTCGTCGACCGTAAATTATTGTAAACGCTAAAACATTTGACACGCGGGGGGACGCTCGCGGGAGTAAATATGATTCGAAGTTTTTCTACACTCGACATTGGACCATTTCATCCCTTGGGAAGTTGCCAGATGGGCCCTGCGGCAAACCACCGGAAGATGGACCGTGATGTGCTGCTTCATTGCACCGCGGATGAATAATCGATCCGGGGATTATAACAGTTGGATGGTGCTGGGGATTAGAATTATAATTTAAATTGATACCAATCCTATGCAACATGCACTTTTCCACATCCCCCTTTTTAGTGGGTGAAAGCGGATTGATAGCAGAAAATTTTAAAACTCACGTTATTGAGGATGGTTCCCTTGCGGGAAGCCCCAACTACATGACACGGAACGGGAAATTAAAGCCCGACTGAAACGAATGGTGTTAATTAGATTGCAAAATGGCCACCAGTGGAATGATCGTACATCGTTCAGCGCTTGACAATATAAATTATGCGTGCATCCACACGAAACGCCCATTCGTAGGCGTGCGCCGAATTAGAATGAACGCGTGTATGTGTGTGTGGTGGCCATTTTGCGCCACGATTTGATTGACAACACAACGTGGGAAAAACCGATGGAAAATGGCCGGGGTTCGCATGGTAAAAGGCTTTTCCTGATCGGACGAACGATGAGTGGGTTTAACATTGAGAGCGAAGCCGTCCAACGCACATCATGCTAAAGTGTCACTCAGTGGAGAGAGAGATAGGAGAGTGCAGCAGCAGTTACTTTATAATTCAATCATTTCCATATCCGTCATCATCAGCGCCAGGCCATCGTCAACATGCGCGTTTGCAAATCTTTGCTTCCGTTCACTACCGCGGGAACGCTGGCTTAAGAGAGTGCAGTTTTTCGAAAAACGAATCGCTTTTGATTGACAGCAGCTGTCACGCTGACCATGAGGGGACGACATTTATTGTGGTTGAGCTATTTTGCTTCCACACCGGATGCTGAATCGTTTGTCAAGGGTCGACAAAAAAGTGTTTCAACTGAATACATTTCCTTGGGGATGTAACTCTGAATTCATAGACTGTTGTTCGATGAAACGAAATGAAGCCTCGATAGCGCAAAAACATGTTGGTGGTGTAACAGATAGCAACTCTTTTTCTATTAATTTTGTTCTATCGAAGGGAGGTAATAAATCCGTCAGCTTTGATAGAATAGCGTCGCTAACCTTCAAAGGCCTATCGGTGAAGGTATAGGTTCAGGCTTTCAATCACAGGCGCAATAAATAAAACACTTGCGGAACACCTACGGCGCACAATCTAAGCACCACTTACTGGAACCCATTACGCTGTAATACTATCCAAAAAAACAAAAACTGGTTTCGTCAAGCCCACTCCTTTGGGAACGGGGTGTCTAAAAAAACATGGAAAAGCAAAACCAGTTCACTCTAACCATGCTCATGCCGATCGATCGCCACGCAAAAAGTGGTTTCAGCCAACGCCTACGCAAGAAGCGGACAAGATTCAAGACTAGATTGTGACCGAGAGTGACCACAAGCGACGGTTTGGCGGAACGCTGGAACCACTTTCACCTTCGGGGGCACCATTTGTAGGGCTGGAAGGTGTTGCTACCAACCCGGGTGCCTGGTGGTAACAAGTTGACGAGTGATAGTTGCCCGCCCTCGCGGGACTTATTAAGAACGAAACTGGTTATCAAGCAGGTGTTTGGTGGGCTTCTAATGAAATATTTCCCCGACAACGGCTTCTTGAAGACCCCGGAGCAATGAGGGAGACGAAGATCACAGTTTCAATTCAATTTAAACATATACGCCACGACCTATTGCCTACTAACGCAGGTTGCATTTAGAGCTGTCTTATTCTAAAGACCCCGCTGTAATCTCACGTGTTTCACCATTTACAACCGAGAAGCCAAGGTGTAACTCGAACCAGATCAAGCGCTTCGAAATTCCACGCAAAACCCTGAAACCCTATACGCTCTAAATCGGCATTTTGACCAGCGGAACGAATGCATTCAATCAGCCCGCCATCCAGAGGGATGCATTCGGTTTAAGTGCTTCGATTTCGGATCTTAACGATTGATGGATGAAGCCGCATTGGACCGTATCGAGGTCGATGCACCTCATTCAGTGGATCACTCCAGCAGAAACGAACAGAGTAGAACTGCACAAAACTTCGGTCACCGTAACGACGGTGCATTTTACGTCGAACTGCTTTTAGCTCCCTTTAAAAGGTTATCTCGAGCCAAGCGAATGATTTTCACATGATGAAACCGTGTAGAACGCTACACAATCAATAAATACTTTTCATCTTTATCTTTGCTGTCGATTCGATTCGATTTCCCCCTTGATAGTACCGTACGTCGGTGCTTTATGTGTGTGGTTGTGCTTGAACTACGACGATGGAAGGATGAACATATGAATGAAACATAAGGCTTAGATTGCTTCCAGAAGTGCCGGCAAACGAAACATAATGAAAAGCTTCCGTGCACAAATACGAGTATATGAACAACTTTGGCAAAAGAAAAATATGGTAAAAGTTGGTGAAAATATTAAATTTATAAAAGTGGCCGTATTGCTACAATGCTAAATAAGCAACATAAAATAACTAAACTAAAAGAAGGCTGCAGATTACAAAATGTGCAAAGAAAGATACGAAAAAACAAATCCATAAGACAATAGGAAACATAGCAAAGTCGGTCATGAAAACATAGTTTTTTTTACAAGCAAACAAACGGTCAACCGTACGAGATCACTAGAGCAACTACACCGACACGGGGGGGAAAGACTAGACTAGACTAGCTAACTGTGGAACTGACAGGGTTATCAAACGGCAAAACTACTCACTGTACGGCTGCGGTCGTCCACCGAAGAGCGTTGGATCCTGGAGCAGGGGCGAGCGTCCATTACCGACCTCCTTGACCGTGGTAGCGGCTACTTTTGGTTGAGCGTGTATGCGTGTATGTATGATTTTTTTTTTAGGGGATTTCATTGACCGTAGCAGCAGTAGTAGTAGTAGAAGTAGTGGTAGTACAAGAAGATGGAGTACGTTTGCGTTGCGTGGCGTTGTTTTTGTTTGTGGTGGATGTTTTAGAGTTATGTACGTTTTTCGTCATTGGTTTTATGTAGAAGTTGGCATTTTATTTGCATATGACATCGGAACGGTGCCATTATACAAACGGGATGGTTTATTAAATTACGGTTGGGTTGCAATATTGCAGAGTTCGTTTGTAGTAATTGTTGTGATAATTTCAATCGTTTTGATGAACGGTGTTTGCCAGTTGGAAAGTTGTTCGGGTAGTAGAGTTTTTATATCATTATATATATATATTTTTTTGTTTGCAGAAACATAGACAACGGAAACGGTAATGAAAAAAGAAAGAAAAGCAGAAGAAAAAAATCCCAATTAGAAACGGCTTAAAGGCAACTCGGGTAAAAGATGGGCTTGGGATAATGAGGGGAATCGGGGCAAAGTAGTTTGCAGTGATCAGTGAGAACAGTGGAATAAGAAAAAAAAGAAAGGACAGAGAGAAAGAGAGATAGATATAGAGAGAGATAGAGAGGTAGAACTGACGAACAGACAAACAGACAACACGGCAAAAAATGTGTGATAGAGTTGGAAAGACAGCGCCAAAAAAGACGATACAAAGAAAGTGTAGAACAACGGAAAGCGGGAACATAAGCCAAATATTGCTTCGGGAGGGAAAACATTTTAAAAACAATTTACAGCCGTGTAAGAGATGACATCTTTATGACAGAGAAGAAAAACCACAGCTAACCATATTTAGAACACGAGAAAAAATACTAGCAAAACGTGATCAAGTTGTGTTAAAATCGAGCTAGTTAGTTGTAAACAAATAAAATCAAAAATAAATAAAATCAAAATGATAATAAAATGCAAAATATATCAGCTAATGTTATTAAATACGAACACAATAGTAAAATGAATTGAAACATTTAGATGTATTTTCTCAAGGTTGCGTCAGAATAGCTACACCTTTGCATGACGAATAGGTAGTCGTATGGATTAACAAGCAGAGTGTTTACTGACATCTTGATAATTTACGTTCCATTTATTTCAGAGCTGTGCATTCCTGTACTTGTATATTTGCGTACGCGATGGTCACATGAACTTCACAACAGACAAAATTGTGTTACGTACGTTAGTTGAAAACCATTGACGCAAACGTGAAACCGTGACCTATGGTTTCAGTGAAGATACTTCTTGTCTGTAGCTGTATATACCGTGTATTATGTTGTGGTAGTTGTCTCTGTAATGTTTCTGCAGTGTTTATTCCATTATGAAGCGGTAAAGATATTGAATCTTACAATACTTGAAAAGTGGTTGTAAGAAACATCACACAAAAGAAACAACATGTTTTACTGAATGTGTTATAAAGAGCGTTGAAATAGATGGATACGAAAACATACATACATGTACTTAACACTAACACTGAAATGACCGTCAGTGGAACGGTCCAGTGTTTATTTGTAGCTTTACGACACAATCGACAAGACAGATGCCAATCAAATTTGACACAATGTCTTGAAGTATGCCAATGTAAGGTAATAGAATGATTGCTCACTTACCATCGTTGGGATTGATTAGCAAATATGTTTTGTTGAAATCGAGATGACAATAATACATCCCGTTTCGATTATAATAGTTATAGAAAATAACGAAAATCTCAAAAAAACTACAAACGCCATCACCATGTCAAATATAACTAACAAACATAAAGCCATTTGCAAGATGCCCAAAAGAGAAAGAGCCAATAGCATGTGAAGAAGCCTATTCTAAAGAATCAATTTGCTCGTGAAAATGGTGCATTGAATAATCAACTCTCATTGCGTTTAATTCGTAATACGAACAAAACTATAACCGCCAAACACTGGCGTGTTTATATAACTGACAAACTATAGTTATCTATTTTTTTCGTGGAGATTTAAGAGAGTACACAAAAAAAACAAACAACAGTTATAGGATGATTGTCAACAAAATGAGTAGAAAACCCACTTTGATAATTCTTTAATGTGCAATGCGATTTTCACATAATTTAGTAGAATACCTTCTATGAAAACATCGATTTCGTATGGAGAACTCATCATAGAATGACATTCAATTACGATAATAAATTTATGAATTCGTTCCCCTCACAATCCAGTCAGTCTCGTCCCGATAATTGAACGGCAACATAGTTTCCAAGCATCCAAAAGCCATGAACGACCAGGCGCCTCCATTGGTCAATCGTTTGAACTTACTCACGAATCCTTCCTCAGGTAGTTTTCTACGAGGTTGCTACACCTTACCCAAACATCAAGGCCAACGGCATTTGCCATCAACAGCACACAAACATACGCGCACCAGAAAACTTTTTTTGCCGGAAGAGTTTGAAAACTACTTACCGTGCGGGCTCTTTCTGCGGTTTTCAATTCTCCCGAAAGGCGGCCAAGCGTAACAATTTTCGGTGCATTGGATCGTAAATAAACGTGCAGTCGGCTGACTGGACCAGAAGCTGAAGAACACGACACGAAACTCCAATAAAACTTTCAATTTTATCCAACAAGCACGAGTTGGATGCAAGGAACAGCAATTTTTTCGTTTCTTGAACACCACTTGAGGTCAAATTCTTTCCGATTTGTACGAGTCAACAGTCGGCTCTCGCTCGGCGTAATAACGAGCTCTCGATCGTACAGTGCGCGATTGGTCATAACGTACGACCAAAATATACTTTGGCAGTTCTCGCTACATGCAAAGTTTGTCAACTTTTAGTTTTCTTTTTACAGTGCAGTTGTGTCATACGACTTCGTATCAATTCGGTCTCAAGTTTCGCATTAAAGTGCCACTGCTTTCGAAAGTTAGCTCTTCCGCTTCACACGAACACGACTGATCTATCTATTTTTGGGTGACATGGGAGGCTCAGGAATGCGTATATTTTTGTTGCTTTGACCAACAAACACTCTACCCCTTCGCACCAACCCTCTAACCCTTTCGCGTGGTGTGAGGAATTCGTCGTCAAAGTTCTGAATATTTGACATACCAACCGCCATCGATGCAGCAAACCGTACCGCAAAAAAGAAAGTAACTGACCTGCTTCGAGCGTAATGCAATGCCTAGCAACTTTTCTCCCACTCAAGTGCACACAATTGAACCGGTTAAAAAACATCCTCGCCAGATCGTGATATTGTTAACGTTAAGAGCATGGTCCGATGGGTTGACGACCGATTAAATATAGACATCAGAGCATACGGAATATATTCGTGAGGAATCAATCTGTGGCGTAAAGTAAAGTTTACATGGGTCTGCAATTATTATTTATTTTTTTAATGCATTTGTCTATTATTGAGTCAAAGAAAGCTTATCGATGATAAGTACGAAAACTGTTGTTAACAGAACATATTCATGGCCTTCAATGGATCGAGTCAGTTCAATCCTCCCTTTCAGCACACCTAACAAATTTAAGAAATGGTGCTTCATCACGTTTTGCTTTCTAATTGAGTTCCAGGCTGGTTCCAGATTCGTGATCTAAGAATATAACGTCGGACAACATTCGACGAAAAATGTGTGTTGTGGGCTTTTGACAAAGCCACACTTCGAACGAGAACCATCCCAGCGATAGTATCAACAACTTGTTCGTCACGATGTTTCTTACTAGGAAAGGAGAAAGGTTTTCCTTCGGTCCTGTGAGATTAATCATCATTGACAACTCGTTCAATAATATTCCCGTACATCCCCGAGCTGGCGTAATGAGTTCTTCAGCAAAGCAGCAAAACACGAACGTCGTGTTGACGTCGTGTGCTCGAAGTTTCGGGTGCCTGTATAGACCACAACATCAAATTTCCCTACGGATCGCTACGCTTTAGGGTGATTTGACCTCCCTCAGTACGAGAGACTGCGAAATTGAGTGAACAAGGCCCCGGAAAGGGCACACCAACTTCCGCGTGCCCGGTTTGTTTTCGGTGGGAGGATAACATGCTCGGGTGGAACGGGTTCAAGGACGACACGGTCCGTGTCTTTGCTCCGTGACAGTGGAGTGAAAGGATAGACGTAACTAAATCTCTTATGGAAGACCAACGGACACGAAAAGGAATGCCGAGAATATCCAAAATACCCCCATCAATCAGCTAGGAAGATGGCTTGGGCCGCAAGCTGTCACCGCCAGCGATCAAAGTATTGTCCGCTGACAGCTTCGAGTGTGGTGAAGGTAACGTGCGTGGCCATCTCGGTACTTGAGCGTTGCACACTGCTTACTTGGCCTAGTGAGAAAGTGTTTAAAATTAGACAATACTGCCATCGGCAATCCCTTGCGTACCACATTCAATTGGTTGGAAACTAAATTGCATTTTTTGGGTTGTTGTGTGCGTTTCGAGCACATTTGTTTATGCACAGCCAAGGAAGCACAAGTCGCCAAACCGTGTCCTCTGACTGTCATCAATAAGAAAGAAAAAAATCATCAGTTGAAGAGAGATGTTTGAAAGCACAACCCATGAGCTAGGTCTATGGAAACTAATTGCAGTCGATCCCATTTGAAACATTTGGCGAGACATCAATTTATCCAGAACGGCAACAGAATGCAATAACCACAAACCGCACGTATTAAGCGATTTCGGGGGAATTTCCCTCATAAATCAAGCGGGTTTTAGCCAGTGGGAAAACCTGATGACTCTCGCTCAGTCGTAGATCCTTGCGATTCGTTCTTCTTTCCCGAATAACACACCAAATGTTTACATTCGTATCATCGACTGTAGTTCTTCCAATACGAAACACGTAGCTCGTGATGCGAAACAGTGATGGCAAGCTGTCGTGTTCGCTACAACGAGCTCGGTGGGAAATTATTCGATAAAATATTTGTTTGTTTGCTAGCCAACCGGTGCATATTGTATTGCCGTGACGGAATTCCGAAATCAAGCCGCATGTAGATAAATAGACCGTTTTGTGACCGTTGGTCCCCCGTTGGCCCAGTCTTTTCAACGAGCTATTTTTAATCAGCGGTACGACTGGCGGCGGCCTCAAAACAATCCCGTTTCCCGATTGCGCACGAGATGTAAGGTTTAATTGCCCAATCAAGAACGAATTCTGCAGCGCGCGGAATGAATTTCTCGACCATGGTCGTACGTATCCGAATCTTGTTGAACGGCGGTTCAAGTGCGAGGCAACGATCGCTTATTGAATGCAGAGATGAGCACAATCAATCGTAACGTTCACAAATTCAGAAAGCAAATTAAATCAATCAATCGAATCGGTATAGGAATGCTTTTGAATCAAATTGGGAAGGTTGCTTTTGCTGGCTGGAAATGTCAAGAACATGTGGGACGCTTACTCTATTCCCTGGACGGCGGTTTTCAATCTCTGTCATAATAATCTTCTCTTACAAGATCGGCTACACTGGGACCTTGTTTTGTGAAATTGAAAACGGTATAAATGTTTCTAAAAAAGGAAATGCAAGTAACGATCTGTTTGCTTTCAAGCTCACAAGAGAGATAGAAAGCAGTGTGCTATTACGAGCTGCAACACTCTAGGGGCTGTATGAAGTAAATGGTGCTAACAGTATTCGTGACAAAAAATGGACCGGCAACAGTGAATAGCAAAAGTCAACAGTAGCAAACGACGAAGTAAACAAAAGCCAACGAAACGTGCTTGAAACAGAAAGGGAAATAACAACGAAACAAGAAAACCATAGAACACCATGTGAACTGTATTAACTATAGCGCATGATAACAACAAAGACAAGCCAACCATACGCTGAGAAGGTAATGAAACCAATTGATTATACACGGAAGTATGGACACGTAAGAAAAGAAAAAAAAAGAAAACTTAGGTGACAATCTCTATCGACTACGATGTGCGTGATTGTACGAGTTTGGAATGAAACAAAACGAGAAAATAAATGCGACAAACGAAAACCCTTCAAAACGGAAACAATAATTCTAAATCGCTTTTGGAAGGAAATAGTAGTAGTAGTAGTATCAGTAGTAGTAGTATTGGTTGGTATTCTAATACTGTATTTTTTTTTTTTTTTAGATAGATGAGGAGAGTTGGAGGAATAGATGTGAGAATATCAAAGGAAAAAAGAAACTTGAACAAAGTAAAGGAAGAAAACATCCTTACCCAGCGTGTAGTCCCAACTGGAGTCACTGTCGTTTTTGTAAACATTGAGTTTTTCTGGCTGTTGATGTTGTAGTAGTTGTAGTTGGAGAGTTGGAGTTGTAGTACAATGTTGTTGGAGTTGTTGCATGATGCAGGTTTGCGAATGTTGCGAGTTTATAAGGTTGATGAGGTTGTAGTTGTAGAAGTAATATATTTTTAAATTCATATTTTAGGTGGTTTGCATTTCGTATCGTTTGTTTTCCCGCACGCACGCGAGCGATATTTTGTGTTGCGGCAAGGACGAGATAGGAGACAGGAGTGGTGGTCCGTGGCCGGTTTCGATTGTGTGTTGATAATGTTGGAAGTGTTTCATGTGATCAGAGCAGCGGGTTCAGATGAATGTGGACCGGTCGGCCAGTGCGGGAGAGTCGCGTTCAGGAATTGTTGTTGTTTGATGTTGTTTGACGATGTAGTTGTGAGAGTGGTTTATGTTGATGATGTTGTTGTTGTTGTTGTTGTTGTTGGTGGTGGTAGTTTCGTGGTTTGATTTATTTTGCGACAGATTCGGAAAGAAAAGAAAGACAATAAAATGGACAAAACAATGGAAAAATAAATATTTTGGTTCGATCTGTTTGTGGTTATGTTTTACGGTTTTGTAGATATAGAAGGAAAGGAGAAAGTAGAGGATAGGCGGGAATTCGGGAACGTTACGAGTACATTGGTGGAAGGGAAAAGGGCGAGTGAGGGAGGGGGTTGCACCGGAATATCATTTTCTTCAATGCATTTTACTTGCTATCGGACAATCAAGAATGAATAGGGCGTTATTACAGAACAACCTCGCTGATGGTGGAAGAAGAGTAATCGGAAAAGATTTGAAGATTTTGGGGAAAACACAATTACAAAAGGTGAGAGAAAATCATAGAAATAAAGGAAAAACTATAAACGTAACAAACAAGTCCTGCTAGTCGATAGAACTAAACTACTTCTCGCGCTATTTTGTTTTCCGGTTCGATACCTCCTTCGCGTTGGATCACGTTTCTCGTTGCGGAAGACACAATCCGTTCATTGGATCGATTCGGTATCGAACGGGAAAAACAAACCAACCTAGGCTAGGAAAGTATACGTTGATGGAATCATTTTTACAAAAATAACTTTCTCAGTAGTCATGAGATGCTAACAGGGAGGAAAAGAAACACATTTTACAGCGTTCACATGAAATGCAAAGAGAAAGATAGAAGGTGTTCGTAACGGAGAAAAGAAGTGACAACTAATTTTTGCTAACATCGAGAAACTTAAGCCGCACGGTTTGGAAGGTTGTATTATTTTTTTTATATATATCATGAATGATGTGTTATTTTTCCATCTGATTTGATAATCCTTCTGTTTCATTCTGGGGGGAAAGGGCAAAGTATTCGTACGTTTTATCTGTATTTCTGTAGTATGTTTTCGAAAGAATGAAAAAAGAAACGAAAGAAAAATAAACGAATCAACAAAAGGTTTGAATTTGAAAAAGAAACTAGTGAGAAGAGTAAAAAAATCGTTAAACAAAACTAGTTAAAGAGAAAGGAAAATGGAGGCAGTTGGGTGTGTCGGGGTTGGAGGACGAGAAACTCGAAGCAAAGAAGAGAAAGAAACATGGACAAGTACAGCCAGATGGGGGGAGGAGGAGCAGAGGGGATACGATGCTAAATTACCTTTGCGTAGTCAATCTTCAGTGTGCAGCAGCCGGAGTAGATGTCGCATCCGTTCAGGCTGTCTTTGGCGCGGGTCGCTGACTCTATGCTGTCGAACGTGTTGGTCCTCCCGGCCGATCGGCGGGGGAAGGAGCTTAGTTAAGGAAAACAAATCATTGTTCGTAATAGCGTTTACCTATGTACCATGGTCTTGAAGAGAAGTTGCTTGCAATAACCACAAATGAAAAATTCCAGCTTCATTCAGCCTGTCCAATTCACTCACAAGCGCCAGCTGGGGTAATGAATTTTCATTGCCACTCCGGAAGTTAACTACTTCACCGCCAATGGGCCAGGGGGACATTACTTTGCACCCGATTCCCTATTAGCGTACACAATTACCAGTAGAAAATAGCTCGGGACCCTTTGTTACTTACGAGCTTCGTCTGGAAAGTATCATTGAAGGTTTAATATTTGTCGAACAAACAAAGGCAAAGAATATGATCCTGGCGGTTTCATGGAACCCTGTTCCGAAATGGGCTCGGAGGGCGTCAAGATATGAGTTAATTAAAGTAATTGTGTTTGGAATTTCAGGCTATACTGCCTTCCTCCTTTAACTGATTCCTCCAGGCAAATGGCTTCTTGAATAATTATTTTAAAGTGATGTTTGTTCGTGAGCTGAATCAATTTTTCAAGGCTATAAAATAAATTGTAATGTCTCAAAACTTTTCAGATATTGTATTCGAGCAAATGGATTTATGATGTATGATATGTATGCCCAATTTAAACTTCCTTAATATATTTATTAGTTTAGTCTTTTTTTTTCAATCACTATAAAAGTTTCAGAGAACAGGAAACATGCCAACACAAGCTCCTGATTTGAGTGATGTTTAAAACTACTTCGTTCCCAAAAGCGGTAGTCATTTTAAATCAGCCCTTCTTTTGTTGCCTCATGTTGGATAGAGCTGGACTTAGCGCGGAACTGGTTTCGGGGTGGAAAATGATTCAATATTAGACCATCTCGCTGCCTCGGGGAATGGCTTTATGGATGGGCTTGCCAGACGAATGGAAACCGGAACTTTCACCGTTCGCTCGAGCAGAAAATGAAAACAATTTAATCGTTCATTTTCCAGGCAGGATCCAAAACCATCCTATCACCCTTCGGGATTTTGAGAAGACCGTTAAATAAATCTGCCGCTAGCAAAACGGGACTACTTCGAACATTCCCAGATTAAGCTGCACAAATTAACTGTCTATCTAAAGCCTCCCTCGGAACAACCCCCAAACGAAGCGGGTTAACTGAAGTTGTGAACACTTAAAACTAAATGAACCTCGAAAAGGGGAGCCCCGACCGAGGAGGATGTAACACTCCTGCAGCCTGACTAGAAGTTGCTCTTGTAAGGCCTGTCCAAAACTCATTTCGAAACTCTAATCCTAGAATGAACAGATGATTTTCAGGTTGTTTCGAAATAATGTGAACTTGTGAATGAGTGTGGATGGAGTTGGGGATACGAAACGTCGAAATAGCGAAGACTGATCTGCCTTTTACAAAGCAGCACCATCACCTTCTTTTCTGATAACTATTTCGGTTTTACAACGAAGGGTTAATCGCTGTGCATTTTATGATTAATTTCCTAATATTTCCACTTTTTGTCAATCTTTTAAGTATTGACAGTACATTATTCTTCAGCATCAATGCTTTCCTTACCTAATCTGTTCTGTTCTGTTCTTTAACTTGGTAACGCACTCCGGGGTTTGAATTGCGTCACCTTGTACACTTAATTATGCAATAGAAAAACCCAGACGAAAAGCAAGCAAACTGCTTGTTAATGCATGCAGGTGTCTCCAAGGGTCGCACAATGTACTTTGCACCGTAGCTCGAAGGCAGGTGGGAGTGTTTCAAAGGCAACCCACTACTTGCTAGACATTAAATTTTTAACAAACAATTTGCAATATATTCGTAAAACTGCCATCGTAAAGTTAATCTCACCAGGATTGCGGGCAGGAGAAGATGTCGTGAAAAGCGGGGGGAGGGTCGCGAAAATAAAACCAACCAAAATACAAGAATGCGCGAGAAGGACAAGTCTTCCTCGGACCAGGACACGAGATGTTTCATGGCTCCCCGAGCGTCACGTTATTAAAACGAACCGTACCGAACAAATATACACCGAACGAACCTTACACGCACGTGCGCGAGATGTGCGAAAATGATAATTTAGTTGGTGGAAAATTTCCACATTTTAATGGCTTTCCCTGTGTGTTTGTGCTTCTTTTTCGCTCGCCGCTTTAGCATCATCAATAAAGAATAAAGCATGAAAAGCGCAGTTTATGAGGCTTTAAATCTTTACACGCCCAGTTTCTCAAAGTCGGCACTCCGTCGGGTTGGGGGGTTTAGCAAGTCTTCATTGAGTATAGCTTGGTCGGCTTTTCACATGGAAATAGACTCAAAAGAAAATTTTTTTAAAATTTAAAAAAATATGTCAAAGGGGAAAAAGACAATTAATTCGACATATCCACGTGGGGAAAAGAACACCTAACAAGGTTTAAATAAACACGTTACACATTTCTGGACGCAAAGGTATGTAGCTTGTGCCCGCCAACAGTTCAATAAACAGGTGGAAGGTCATGAGAAACGAATACTTTATTCTGTTATGTTTATGCTACTGTTACTTCTTCGGAGGGGGGAGGTTCAATTGGGATGAAAAATTCTCCATTTTCATACCGGTACGGGTTTTCCCAGCACAGCAGATGCATCTGGAAGTTTGTTCACCTGTGAAAAATTAAAATCCCACCTGTTAAGCCCAGCTCAGGGTTTGCCGTGGTCTGATTTTTGCCAAGGGAAAATAAAAGTATAGCATAACGCGACCACCCGGTGTCCGGTGCGCAACACCAACACGATGCAGTAACGCTTAAGACCATACTTTACTGCGGCCATTATCAGGCTCTTCTTTCGAGGGATGTAATCTTGCTTTCGAAGGGCGCGCGGTAGGTACGCGAAAAGAGCATCAACAAACGGCTTTTAAAAATTATCAGAATTTATCACTGATTAAGGCTTAAGCTCGAAGGAGCTGGCTGGAAGGCAAAAGTGTTATTAAGGATCCCTCATCCCGTTGTTGCTCTGGTTGGCTGGCCGGCTGGGGCTAGTTTTGCGGTACACGATGACCGAGAGAAAGAAAAAAGTGACCGAACCACGGTCGCTTCGCTAATGACGTCCTTGCGAGCAGAGGAACATTGTACACACCAGTGTCCACGTTCGCACAAAGATGGCCCGGGGAACCCAGGGTCCATCCCGGAACTATTGAGATTAGTACGAGCTCTACTATCCGGAACAGGAAAACAAAACAGGACCCTTGTGGAAGGATGAGGCTGCGCGATACACAAAACAAACACAACCGAAAGAGAGATGGGCTCAATTATCATTTATTACTGTAGCCAGAGTTTCGAGCGACGTTTGAGCCGGACACACTGGCAACCGTTGGGAGAGATCGTTCCACCCGGAACGATTAAGGCTCCGGCGAGTGTTCCGGGTGGATTGGGCGAACTAATGAGGCACCAATTAGCGTAAAGTAGGCGGTCGAAGAAGAGCACATGCGACACGGGGGCGGGGAAGGAAGCGAAACCGACATGCTCGGTTTGTCACACGTTCCATGTTTCAGTCCCGGCGAGAAATTCGCTACCTTTCGCGCGGGTGGGGCCAATTCATTTCCTAAATGTCCCTCCACGGGCGCCTTATTCCCAATCACAGAGAGAGAGAGGCCGCCACCATTGTGAAGTAAATGCCATTTAAGCGTTAATTTCGTGCCAACGAGGACAACATAAAGAACAACCCGCAAGGGAGAAATGAGATCAACATCAAGGACATGGAAATGATGGGCAACATACACCAAAAAAAAAGAAGGAAATTAAACCGAAAGCCGGTCGCTGCTGATGGAAAAGAATTGAATGGGATTGAAGCCATTTTCTTAATGCGAAACGTGGCCGATTTTTTCGCTCACCAAAGTAGCGTTCATTGACATTAATTGATCATCAACGATAATGATAACGCCAATCACCGTCGGCAAATGCGTTACGTATTTTTCTTTTTCGTCTTTTCACCAGAGAAAGTTGTCAACGCAAGCGAGCAGAAGCAATCCTTACACCTGAATTTATATTTTGTTAAATTATCACTCCGGATTAAGAAGCTTTTCGGCAGGTTGCTCTAAATGCGAAAGGGACGATGCGTCCCAGTATCCTAATAAGAAGCAATGCTGATTATTCTACGGTTTATTAGAATGTTTCATCCCGAGCTCTTACCCGCTGTCGTCGGCTAATTGATTTAATGCGATTGTTTGAAAGGGGTTTAGGACAGGATACATTTGGGCATTACTTAGCATAACTGATCTTTACTGATGGGAAAGTTGATCATATTGGTTTCACATCCAAGTGAGGATATCTATTAATTTAACTTTAACATCGATTACATTGTGTTATGAACTCTCATTCTCCACAAGACACAATCATGTTATATGAAAAGGTAAATTACTTAAATGATGCTATCAAAATCATAAGCTTGGTATGATCGGTTCTCTCTTTAACTATCAAGTTGACTTTCCTCACATTTGTTTAGCCATTACTCGATTGAAATTTTCCTTCAACAAATGAGGAAAATGTGCGTCTTATGCCTTTGCAAAAAAGCTGGCATAATATCTTATTACCACCGTAGAAAGATAAACCGTTCCGACCAAAATATATAACCGCCTCGCGACAATTAATTTCGAGTGACAATTTCTTACAGCAAATTACTCCTCGTTCCCTCCTTCCACCAACCAAAGGGAAGAGTTTCCCGAGGGTAGTAGGCGCCCTCCTAAAATTAATTTACATCGTCGCCCACCAGATGGCGTGCTGATAAAGGCCGTCCATCCGTCGTGGCACGGCGTGAAACGAATTTGTTTACCAACTTCCGTGTCCACTTAATGCCTGGGGCAGAGGGGGGGCCTCTGGCAGGAACACACAGCGGGAGGGAGCGAGCTGTAGGAAAATTCATTCAAAGAGGTGCGAAATTGTGCGTATCAGCGGCGTTCGTTACCTCAATGCGACACCACCGACAATTTATAGCCCTCCCGACATCCCACTCGGACTTTTTTTTTTCTTAACGATGTTTGCTCTCGCGTTTTCTTTTTCTCAGCATAATGACGTCCCTTTTCCTTCCCCCGTTGAACAAAGAATATACATGGGAGGAAAGTATAACCGGATAGAAGCTTGGCAAAGGTTTTCGGTAAATAGCGGCGAATGGCATGAAATGAGCCCAAATTACGATTCACTGCCGATATCTGGCACGGTGGCGCGAATATTCCGTCCGCCCAGGGTCATGTACGGTCACAATTCACCGTGCAATAAATTTATCGCATTTTCTCGCTCCTGTTACCGCAAGCAACACTTTTCGTAGGAAAAAAGGGAAAATGTTGGGACTGGCCCAGTCTTCATTTTGAAAAGGATATTCAACCATTGCTTGGACGCCATTCTTCTTGAATATAACGATGCGTTGCACTTGGCCATTTGGATGGCAGATCGTGTATAGAACGTCCTGGAATGAAACGAGAGAAGAATAAAAGGTGCGTTAGTAGTGATTCAATTTCAACTATAAACGTTTTCAACAATGCACAATAATTTGAATGAGGTGAATTTCGGTTAGAAAATACCCTTATTGAATTTACGGTAAAAGTTTTGCTAATTTAAACTGTTTGGTAAGAGACTAAAAGGGCCAAGTGCCTTCTGTTCCTCTTGAGCTTACTGCAACTTGAACCTCCACGATGACAGTGATGCCCCGTTTCGCCTTGAGTGCCAATTTATTTCAATTTCTCATGATGTTCTCGCCTCTCGCCGAAAGTGACCGGATGGGAAGCTTTAACTTGAGGAATCTTGCGCAAGCCGCACCCACCCCGCTCTACCCCGGGCAAACGTGTTGGTTGGTTCGAAGCGTCACGGGTTTCCCATTCCAATGGAAACGGGCTACAAATTGGAGCACGTGAACTCAATTAAAATGTCAAACCATTTCCACATCTTTCGGGCAGTTGAAGGAGGGATAGAGAAGCCGACCGGTAGGGTAGAGGCAAGACAGAAGGACAAATGAATACATTATTTCTCACTGCAAATTTTCCGCCCGAAACATACAGCTCCACCCCCAGGTCCAGGGCAAACAAACCGAACCATTCCTGTGGACGAGGCGCTCACGTGTGATGGAGTGCTGCTGACGTCCGGCGAAGGACGGGTCATTTACAACTTTTTCGCCAACATGGCACACATAGGCGGTGTCTGTTTGCGGTGTTCGGATACACAGGACGGGTAGGGACGATAAGGAACGAAATATGGATGAGGCAGCACATAGTTGGTCCCTACACCCCCCTCTCGCTATACTCCCTCCTGCCGTACGGGACCTCCTCCTAGTCGAGTCATTTGCAATTCGAAGTGGCATTATCAGTGTACACACTTCGGAAACTTTGTGTCCCTACTATAAATGAAACCCCCCGAAAGATAATTCCGCCGACCGACGAACGGCGAGAATCTTATCTTTACAGCTGACGGAAATACGCTACCCACACACACACACACACACACACACGGGAGCGGTTTATTTGATTCGGTCGCAGGATTCTGTAGCAACCATTACTTCTACCCGAGAAAGAACGAACGAAATAGGTTCCGTTCCATCGGTCACTGCTGTTGCCAGTAAGTGTTCACTTTCTTTACCCTTCGGGCCGGAGGGGGTGGGGGGGAAAACTAACCATATCTAACCATTCAACACAAATTAAGCGATCCACCGGAGCGCACGGGCATAATGGACCATAAATCAGACCGCAGAGGCAACGAACGCTACTACTTCGACCCCGAGAGTCCGCCGAGGCCAGCCGAGCGTTACTGACAAATGGAAAGGAACAGCCAGGCACAACAACTAACGCAACAGGAAAAATAAAAAGGAATCTGACTTTTCTATGAGTAGTTAAATGTAAAACCTTGCGTAACAAGTATACAACATTACAGCGAAGCCTTCAAAGGCAACGCGTTTTGGAAGACAACTGTTCCATCGAAATTTAACTCCCTCTGTTGAAATCTTATTTTCTCCCGATCTAATTACTCAAGCTTTTAAAATGTGTCTTTGGAGTAAAGGATCCTTCATTCGCTTCATTGCTCTGATGATGTTGTTCTTGGTACATGTTTTTCGATCCCGAGGGATAACTGCTTCTTGTCTCAAGATAAAAGGGAAAGATTTTTAAAAGGCTGGTGATTGAAGATTTCTTTCCATCTTCCGTACCGATCAGCTTGCTTGGAAAGAGACCCATATTTTCTTTCGGATATCAAATTTCACAAAACATCCCCTGGTGGCCTTCGGTAAACATGCCACTAATTAGTAGCTTTTCCACGGGATGCGCACCAGTGAAACCAATGTTCCAACACCCGTCCGTCGTTACAGTACATTTGTTTGCGAAAGTCCGTGATGAAGAGGGATCAATTTACTGGCCTTTTTTGTTGAGCAGCGTGAGGAGGAGGAGTAGAAGTGGATCGTCTTAAATCACAGTTCCCACCCCCCATCCCATTGGCTGCTTCCTTTTTACGCACAAATGACCCGCACTAATCACCGACAATCAGCATCATCATCAAAAGCTGCAAACAATAAGATGGGTTTAATCTTTGATTTCCAAGCGAAAAAAACAAAAAAGCTCAAGCACCACTATCTTTATCCCTGCTGCCCTAGCGCGGGCATGTTATTTCCGTTTTCCAGATACTTTAGCAACACAGAAAGTTCAACAACTCACAGCTCGGCGCGCCGTTTCCTGAACCGGAGTGGCCAAATTGCTCAACCCCAACCCACGCGGCGCAGAGAAAGCAACAACGAGACTCAGAGAAAAAGGTCCACCCCACGACGACATAACGACAACGTCATTCGTCAAATGTACAACCCCCCAAACTTTTTGGACAACTAATGACTGAGAAGATTATCACCCTCCTCCCAGCTCCTTTTCCCCCGACGACCAAAAGGACTTCGGAAAAAATTGCCCACTTTTACAAATGCCCTCCAGTTGTCGCCCTCTCGGCTACCAAAAACTACAATGGCCAGGGAGCTGTACCCTTATAGGCCCCGGCTATAACCGGTTTGCTAATGACAGGAGCGAACAATCTGCTCCTGCCACCTCCAGGAAATATTCGCTACTTCATGCTAATCCAATTAGTGACGGCAAGAATGATTTGCTTCCTTCCCTTTTTTTTTCGAGTGGTAAGAACGAAAGAGAAAAACATCATCGGAAAATCCTAACCATTGTCTTGCCGTCGTCCTAACAAATCGGATTATTTCGGGTAACACCTCGGAGGAGCGAAAAGAAATGTTCGTTTGCAAAAACGCATTGATTGAGGCAATGTTATTTCCTTACGCTTCGTCCGATTGATTTGTGGAACGTGCTCTTCTCGAGCTTCGTTCTAAAGAAGAGTCTGCAAACAAGTCGAACGCAAATGTGCACTGAACTGAACTGGCCAACCCTATAGCCAGTGGTTTAATTCAATCATAGCTGCAACTACGACTAACGGCCTCCGTGTAAACCCGACGAAGGAATGAAGTAACAATAGAATATCGGCACATAAAAATGCATTGCAACATAAACTGGAATAAAGAGAGCGCTACAGCGCGAAGAAAGCAATCGGACCGAGTAAAACTGACACCCGCGCTTGGCTGCAACGTCAAAAGTGACGGCGGAGTAACAAATGCCCTGTATGTGTGTGTGTGCGTGGTTGATGGACTGGAAGTGGCTTTTATTACGTGTCACCATAAATCAACCGCGACGGTTGTTCGGTAAAGCCCGATTTACTACCGAGCGAGTGTTCGCAGAACGGTCCAATCCTTCACCAACTGTGTGTCGGTGTGTGTGTGTGTTTGTAGAGGTATGCGCGCCTTGAGCTCCCGGCTGCCGACACACATAACACCCGAGCTGGCGACACCAATGGAAGTAATCATTTACTATGAATAGAGACAGTTATTTTTATCACCATTGACAAGTCACCATAATTTCTCTGCGGACGTTTGTCGCCGCCGTTGTCAACGGACCACCGAGTTCCTAAAGCTAGGGGCCAATCGAGATGTGCAGAACACAGCAGGAGAGTTGCACAAGAATTACATCCACTTACATCGGGACAATGTTTACCGAAATGTCCTTTTATGATATCACAACATTTTTTGCCATTACTCGTGGACAAAGCAATTCCATATCGTAATCCCTGTTTCGCCTCTCGATTACTACATTTTTAATACCAACGATGCCTGTTGTCTCGTTTATTAATGTTGACAAACCAATAACTTTGCCAATTACCAGCCAGTCTTGCCGAGTCGTTAAATTTAAATTCACGGACAGATGGTCGATTGTTCTTATCTTATTACTTCGTTGGTAGCAGCTCACCCGGTTTGTGGTATACGTACCGTAGATTTTCATTAGAGAGCATGACTTTCTGATAGTTTCATTCGGCGCAGACTTTTAAAACCATCCCAGCAAGTGGCTTTCCCGAGCGATCAGTAAACAAAACACTCGCCCCAAGGACACAATCAGTGTTCGTTTCGATTTTTTCACATTCCCTCAGTGGTTCTGTGTATCCTTCTAAAGCACCAAGCACAATGAACCGAGTCTTTGTGGAGCCAAAAGGAAAAAATAACAGCATCCCAACCATGATCCTTTTGTACGCTGACCAATACCAGTCGGAAATCTGGCCTGCATCTCATGAATAATCATAAGGCCAATCCGGTCCCTCCATAAGCCTTTTCCTGTAGCTGACGAAGACGATGGAGGAAAGGGGGGGGGGGGGAGGGGGGGGAGGAGGGGCATGTAATGACGGGGGAAAGGTAAAACGATATTTCGACCATCGTCCGAAAGGATCAGACTGCTCGGTTCTCGATGGCAGAGCTCAAACGACGGGTATTGGACCCCATCAACAGTTGTCGATCTGTTGTTGTTGTTCTTACACGCCGACAAAACAACCCATCCGGACGGCGCTGGCTTAGGGGCCCCGACCGAATGAAGATATTGGACGCAAAATCCCAGAATGACATGCTTTGCAGGTGAGTTGCTTTCTTTGCCTGTCGGAAGCACGTAACTAACCTGTCAATCCTGCCGATTTATGCCGAAGTGGAACAAAGGGGATGAAATCGTTCCCTTTTTTTTGCATTCAAACAACCTCTTTCGGCCTCTCAGGATCGATTATCACTCTTCGCACATTCTTCTCCCGGAGGATTCAATATGCAAATGAAAATTCATTAGTTTTTCAATATTTGAAAATATCTTACGGGGCCAGGAACGCAGTTCAAAATTTTCAGACAGAATATTCTTATCAGATTTTACGCTATATGGAAAATGTTCATACACAAAAGCGTGTGTCCACTTCATAAGATATGAAACTATAGATAGGAAAAAATAGTATCAACGTAGTGGATTTCAACGAAACTAATCTAAACTTATAACCAATATTGTTTTGTTTGTTTATTGAAAACAACCAAGCGTTAAAGCTGACATGGAAAACATAAGACGAAACTCAACACTTCAGAAAACTTAAAACTAGTAACAGCGAGAAGATTCAAGAAAAAAGTAACATAAGGTATTCATGGCTTTGATAAAAAAATATCACTCTTTATCTTTAAAAAATAAAAAAATTTATACAAATAAAAAAAACTAACTCTTGGAAAAATCGTTTAACGGAACACTGCTTCTCATGAAAAATTATGCAAATCATTTTAAATTATTCAAACTGCAGGCGGCTAATGCAACATCATGGCAGCACCCTGCTGTGGTTTTCCTGTGGGCTAACATCCCATATCCCACGCTGTGTCCGGTGGTTGCGAAGGAAAACTAGGCTGCAACTTTCCGCAACGAGCTTTTATTAATTTCTTTGCTTTTTATTTTCGCTTCCTCATTATTCGTTTTTAACCTTCTTGGAAAACAGATGGACGCGTTCTTTAGGGTGGTGAAAAAAAACGCCTCGAACCCAAACACAGTAAGCTCCAATGGACTGATGATGGTGATCAGTCGAGCCTTATTTTCCGGGCTCCGTTCTGTGTTTCATTTCGTACGAGTCTCCCGGGTCCGAAAACCGAATCCCGACGGAATTGTGTAGCTCCCGCTGGGCCGCGTTTTAATGAAAAAGAAGAAACCGGGCGCTAATTTAATTTCAACAAGTGAAAGATTAATTCCCACAATTACGGCGAGAGAGCGAGAGCTCGAACGCGTCGAAAAGCTTCCAGTTGAAGTGATATTCATTCCAGTCGAGAGATGGCTTCATTAATGATAAATGAATGGAATCTTTAAGTCATGCAAATCTTGACTAGATTAATTGCATTGAAATCGACCAAATGGATCTGCGTTTCGCTATTTCGCCATGCTTCAAGTCCGCCTCGTAGTGGTATCATTTTTCTCGTCTTTAAAGACACATTTCGAACCTTACTTGAATGCGTTATTTTCCTTCAGAGTAGCTCTTTGTGTGGAATACATTTTTACCTAAACCGAAGTTATTACATCCGGTTCTCCGATAACGAGTTTTCCCGCCCTGAATGTGGTATGATTTAATTTACAAATTTTAATGGCCAAGCATGCCAGCACACGGTCTCCCCGCTGTAGCCAAATTTTTAAACGAAATTAGCTCCGATTTGCGAAGTAAAACGTTTTCATTCAGCAGCAGTGAACCACATTTTCATAGCACCATTCTTTGCATCGAGAACTGCCAAACAGAGTTCCGATTAGCACTGTGTGCTTCGGTCGGAAAGTTGAAGTGAAAATCAATTTTTCAACAATGGTCCTCTTCCCCTTTTCATCGCGGGAACGGGACCTCTATCGACCGAAATTCGTTCGTGCTGAGCTACAACGCCATCATCATGTGGCACCGCGTCGAAGATCATACCCATCAAAATTCTATTAAATTCGCATCATCTCGCGGAATCGATGGAGGAAAATATCGAACGTTCGAACGAATTTTTCCCACAGACGGCATTGGCGTGGATCAGAGAGCGATGCTTGAACCGAGCAAGATTCGGTTGTGTTCGGTAAGCCACAATTTATGAAGAGGCAGATATTGGAAAATACAAGTACAAAATTATTAAAATATTAATACAAAACAAGCGATACCACACCATTTCTTGATTAAAATATGAGACGCACGGTAATGTGTTTAGTTCTTGGTATAGTGTCGTAAAGCGATAACGACCACCCTCTGTCTTTCAACACTTTCGAAAACTTCAAAAGGTTACTATTCAATGCGTTTTGACCTTTTTAAACGCCTGAACCTTTTCCACCTACTATACATTTTTCTTTCACCAATAACACACATTTTATTCCATTTTGCAAGACATCAAAAAAGTTAACAAGTTTATGCGTGCAAAATAACCCTGTAACGATGAATTTGCAGTTTTCATTTCGTCCTTCAAACGGTTTTCACAGGGTCTGGTTTTGTTTGCCAGCAAAATTATTATCATGCATCCCCTCCAATACACCGGTGGAACATATTGCAAACTTTCCCATAAATTATCCTTTTAAAATAGACAACTCTTCGACCCTTTTTGTCGGAAAAAAGTCGTTTCGCCCGAAGAATGTACAAAGAATAAAGAAATTTGATTTAATTTCCTTCGTTCCGGTGTGTATTAGATTTAACTTCTCCTTAAACTTTTTCCTTCCAGCAACGACGTGTATTTTTTTCTTCGTTTTTGCTTCGCGGGGCTGCTCCCCTCGGTATCATAGGTTTCTTTCAGTATCGAAATTGGAATCCACTTGGCATACCGAAGCGGACGCCTGGTCATTCACTTGTTTGCTTTTGGCTCATCATCCGGCGGACCTTGAAGAGGGTGCCACAAGCATCCGGGCGAAGATTGGCATGTTCCCGAGCTGTTGATGGTGGGGAGGGCAGGGGCGCATCGGATGAACTATCGAGCGTTGAAGAATTTAGATCAATTTTCACTCATATCGACACGATACAGCACCAGCACACACTTGGAGAGCCCTGCCCTTTCCTTGCCCGCTCGAGTCCAGATCAAAAAGACCAAAAGACCATCACGTCCCGACGCGAGAGGAGGACCGACGGAAATGCCGATGAAGCCGGAGGCAGTATGGCACTACGAGTGGCTGGTAGACCAGATTTTAATGGAAAAGTACTTCCATCTCCTGCCACCCAACACTGTCCCGTCCTTTCCCCCACGCTATGCTTCATTCACTCGGGATGAAAGCAACCCGGACCGAGGTAAATGGGGGAGAAAAAAGCTTAAATCGAACAGCAACCGAAACCATTTGCGTTGACGAGAGGAGGATGAGGCGGAGGAGAGGGCGTGGGATGTGGGATAATGTGGTGAATGGAGCAGGATATTGAATGATTTTCGTCAGGATAGACGATCCGGAATCTGGGCACGATGAAAGATAGATGAACGGAGCCAAACTGCTCCCGTATGTTTCAAAGCCACACAACGAAGTGGAAGGACACCATACGAGGGAGAGTAGGTGACCACCATATTTTACAGAATGATATTGAGCATGAGTCACACAACAACAGCATGAAATGGACAAAAAAAAAATGAAACACACAAGGGATGAGCCACTGGAATCGAATTCCGATACCAATCGTACATCAACTTCTGCACAACAAATCCATGGACGAGCTTTAGAAAGCAAAAAAAAGATAAAAAATAAAAAGGTTCCTCATCATGTTGTCACAAATTATGTTTCCAATACATGAAATAGATAGAATGTTTTGAAGAAAAGTATGACACAGTGATGCACAGTGAGCACAGAAGACAATTAGGAGTAAATTCAACGATTTCAATTAGTTTTAATTAACCTAAACTTTGCGTAAACATATCCGTCGTTCGATATCTGATATGCGAAAAAATATTCCAGGTTCCAGAACAGAATAAAATCATCTGCATATCCCAAACGTTTTCATCTGACCGCCGACAGTAGCACAAACCATGCCACAAAGCTGTCAAATAAGTTTATTCTATCGACATCGTTCATTCATCTTGTAACGCAAACTCTACCTTGTGCGCTTCTAAGCAATTTTTTTGCAATCTCACCGTCACTCATCCAAACGAATATCCGTCTTTGACGTTTTTGTTGCGGAGAGGAAACTTTTCCATTTTCCCCGTCCCTCGTACGCTAGCAGTTGTCGTTCACTCGTTCATCCGTCCTTGACGATACTTATCGGCCGTCTTGTGTCTATATCTTTCTTAATAATTATTAAACCACTATCGGCCTTCCTGCTCGCACCTCTATCAACCGACGCCAGAAAGTTGGCGAAGATAAATTATCCCTGCTATCTTTGGCTCACGAAAGGAAGACAAACTTCTTTCCTTTTCCTTCGTCTCGATTCTTACAAGAATCGCGCACAGGTGTGCGGCCGACTGTGCCATGGCAAAGAAGAAATAAATACGTTGTTTGTCTCTGGGAGCAGAAGCTAGATCAAGATAAATATTGCACCGTACCCCTTGAGAACGGGTTCGGCTCTTAAGGATGCTTTAACTCGTGCTTCAAGGGGGTATTCTGTTCGGTTATGAATAATTCAGGCAACATCAATCTTATTCCTGCGTTTGCAAATCTTGTTCCAGTGTCCATCATCATGGTATAATAAAGCGAAAGGACTCGCTTTAACAAAACTCAAAATGGAGATATATTTTATTGCGAATGGGTGGATAACACCCTTACGAATTCAGAAGTCTACATCAATGATCGTCTACACTGGCAGACGGACAAAAAAAACGAATGGCGAACCTATTACCCGCGCGCGGGAAGACAAATGGTCATTTATAATAAAATTTGCCCCATCACCATCTTCCCGGCCTCCTCCTAAGTCATCACAAACGGCAAAACCACCGTGGGCCACAGCCAAGCCGCACCGTCATATAGCAATGAGCTTAAGCTCTCCGAAGATGAGACGAAGCGGTGGTACAAAAGCGGTGCAAATGAGCGAGAATTAAGTGGAATCCACCGAAAGCAGGGTGTGTGTGTTTGTTTGTTTACGTTAATTTTATGCTCCCGCCTACCGGTTCACCTAACTCGCGCTTCCCACCCACTTCGAACCACTTCCGTGGGTGGAGACGCTCTTCAGAGCTGTCATCTGTCAAACAAGTCGACATGGGAATGAACACCACGCTGAAGAGCAGATGTTGGAGTGAGTTACACTAGGCCGGGATCGAACTAGGATTGGACTCGAACGGAAAATCGACGAGATCGGCGAGCTATTCAATTTTATTCGAATAATTGGCGATTTATACTAATGTATGATGCGATACTGGCAAACGGCGTAAATCGCTATCGATTCAGACGTGCGATTGCATCACGCTAGAGATCAAACTTCAAATACGTGCCGCCATTGCGTTTCGATTGATAATTATGCCGAATTATGTTCAATTGAATGGTACTGTCATACACTCTAGTTTCAAACGATTGATGCTCAAGTGGATGACGTTTAATTGAGCATTTGTTTTGGTTTAAGTGCCGGAGGATTCAAATATGCGTATTCATTCCACTTCAAACCGTATCTCGCATAAATTTCATAACCTTTTTATTAGAAAAGTTTTGTGAAAAATCTCATCTAGAAAATTGAGTCCACTGGTCAGTAATTCCAATTGACCTAAAACATGATCCAATAAGCTCCAATTCCAAAACCGTGGTCTACAACGGACGTTATTGAAAACACACCTGCGCCTAATTGTGGTTAACCAAATTATAACAACAACACCAATTATGTGCAAAATTCATTTCCCACTTGAAACTTCGGATCCTCCTCTGTTGCCCCGGGGACCATTTTACAACGGGATACGTTCATCTTAATGGAAATTGCCGTCGACCCAAATGGAAAAACCCATTGCCCAATTGACAAAGTTCAAACACTTCATCCGAACGACTATTAACTTTGCATTCCATATCGACCTTACCGGAAAATAATCGTACGGCCTATTAGTGGTTTGTTGCCGTTTTTCTCTCGGTTTGAGCCCTACTAAGGATGTAATTCCTCTTTCCACCAATTCATCCGTACGACAAATAAATATAACTTCCCCCGTTCAGCTAAATTAGAATCTACATAACCGCTCCATGTTAGCATTTCGTTTCGCACCTCTCTTTAATCCACTAACTTTTGTTAAATTTCTACTCACCGATGATGTTAGGACAACGGTTTGTGAATAATAAAATGTGGGGATGATCATTCCATGCGCATAGCAAAGGCACATTCAATTGAAATTGAAATATCTGATTGTAGGCTCTGCTGATTATTCATGATAATTTTATACTCAAAAGTTTTTCCGAGAATCCTTTTTGTTGCATATAAATGGAAGTTACAAATACGTCTTTCTTTTTATATTAATCAACTGTTGTTTCTATGTTTATTTAACCGTCTTTTAACGAGAACAAATAACACGAGCTTTGTTCGAAAACTGTGTTTATTATTTTGTTGATTAAGCAAACCGAAACCCAAACCCAGTGCCGGCAGCAAAGGATCGCCAGGAGTGACAAACCATAAAAAAAAACAAGAAAAATAAAAACCATTGTATAAAGTCATCCCGGAGGCTGCATATACGCTCAAACGGACAGGCACACGAACACTCCCCCACATTAAGTGGGAAGCACATGCACTTGGCTCACAAAAGAGCTTGGAGTGCTTTCATCATCCCAAAGGACCACTCAACCCACCGGCAAAAGCCAGCCTTCGGGCCTCGGGCCACGAAGCATCGGTTATAAAACAGTATTTAAAAAAACACACACATACGCCCCGTCCAAATAATACACGACGTGTGGGAATTTCGAAACTTGTTATTCCGTTATGAAAAGGCAGATGAAATTTAATAGTGTTATCATTTCATTTGAATTTTTAATTCCCATTTCACCAACCGACCCGACGGTTTTCCAGGCGGGAAAACACCCCTCCCCCTTTTTGTCCTTGGTCGCTTGGGTGGGGTGGAAACTGTGCTGAAGGATTTAACTCTCGCATAAAAAACAACCTTTCTACTGAGCCGTTCCGTTTGGTTGTGCGGTCGATCGAGCTTTGATTGTGGAAATTGGGGGATGGAGATAATGAAAGAGAGAGACTGGGGCTTTTGTTAATTCTGTTTTCCACGTTCACGACGCTCGGAGGTGTGTGTGTGTTGCGCTCATTAACCTGTGTCGTCCGGTTGTCCTTCTCATCATCTCATCATGGCCGGAAACTTTTCGCTTATAAGTTCCACTCTCCAGCCGACCGTCAACTTCTGCTATCCGAAGTCCGCCACTCTTTCACATCGAGGAGGCAGGGAAGGCGAAATATAAAATAAACTTTTCCGAGCATTTTTTTATTACACTGAACTTTGCGAATAGCCCATAAACCGGGATTCCCGGATGCTCCACATAAAAATGGATAATGTGGGAGGCGCATGGCGACAGACGTTGTGTTTGGTTTGATGAAAAATACGAGAGTATTAAACTAGCTTCACTTCTATGATGAAACGCCCAACAATCATAAAGCTTCCGGTGGGAAAAATTAGTCTTTTATTTGTAAAATTTTTGTTTCAAAAACCGATCGATCGAATTGTGGAAAACAGAAACTGGAGCATGTGGCAAAAACAAACTCAAACCACCTTGTCGAAAACAAGAAGTAAAATTGACACTATAAAATAGTTTCCACCATAAAAAATGGGACCAAATTTGCTTCCCCGTTGGTCATCGAAGGCCGGTAGTTTTTGGTGGGTAAGCAATTTCTATGTTAACACCACTCATACAAACCGTCCCAAGCGAAAATGAAGCGTTTCATAATATTGACAATCTCGAAATGGGGGAGGGATTATGGAATTTATGAAAATCCTCCCAGCTCTTAGGTGGGAATATATTTAATCGAAAGCAACCAAACTTGTCCCAATCCACGTTCGTGTGTATTTTTTTCTCGCCACGTTATCATTGCCACACATACACACACACCCCCCGGAATGCATCCTTGCGCAGGATAATGCGAATAATCCTCCATAAACCACACATTGATACGGCGATAAACGAAATGTGCGCGTGGAATAGAAGCGCTTTCACTGTTTGTGTTTGCCAGGATTAGTTATGCTTTCGTGCGTTGGCGGAAAAAAGAAATGTCAACTAGCAAACCACACAACAAACTTATCCCAGAGCAGAATTAGAGGAAAAAGGATAACGACACCGCGGGTTCCGCTCGGAAAGGCCCACATGCTCACAGCAGAGGCCGTCGGGCACACTTTATTCGACGCCTTAATTGAATCGAATAGAACCGGATGACAACGGGGTGGGCGCAAATAAAAACCTGGCACCTGTTCCAGGACGATGTGTCTACGACGCTGGGCGCCCCCAATAAAATTAACAATTTATGTTGTTCTACATCGTTTCGATGGGGAGTGAGAGGCAACCCTTACCGGAAACAAAAACAAAAAGGGTAAACGAATATAACGAAAAATATTTCGGCCTCACATTGTTCCGATATTGAGCAACGTGCCCGGGAGGAGGAATAAAAACTAGGAAAATTATGATGAACTTCTATTCACCACAGTTAAGCCACTAAGGGTCACCGGGCTTAAGGAATGATATTAGATTCCTTTGTCCCGGTGCCAAGCAAATGAAGGAACGGCCCCAAACAGACTGGTCATTAGGTTCGAGATGCGTGCTCAGTTACCATCAGGAGGACCGTGGAGAAGTCCGTGATTACAATAACTTACAAAATCTTGACCATCGCCGGTTCTTTGCTCTTCGGGGGCACCGTAACGAGCATCGAAAGGGGACGCCGATGCTTTCTAAGAGGTTTTATAGATTTTTCCCCCCTTTGTCTTGCCCTTAAGCACGGGTGGTAGTACGAACAATCGTTAGACCACCAACGGGTGATCATCTTTTCCCCTAAACCACATTTTTTTGCATTTTCCTCCCATGGAAGCTTCGTCCTCTTTGGAAAATTCACTTTCGCTCAGCGATGAAGGAACATTCTTGCCTTTATATTTCTCCCCTTTCCGGTGTACTTCGCTTGAATGAATATTTCCGGTCGTTAGGCTAATGAATTGGAGACATTTTCTGGGCTTGCGGTCAGAGCTAACTTTATTAGCGTGGGACGTAACAGGAAATAACCTCTTTTTTTATGGTTCCATTTTGTATTCATCCCCAGATCAAGCGCCAAAAGCAAAAACAGAAACCAAATACTGAGAACCGAATGGAATGCGGTTTCAAAATGAATGATAAATGTAAACGGGGTAAGTTTTTCCAGCTAAAAGTCCGTACGTTTATAATAAACAGGTTTTACTTAACTACGGAACAGTTCTTTCGTATCAGCAGCTGCTTTTTTCGCAATCAACTATTTCCAGGGAAAATATCTTTGCATTCATGGGAAAACAAACCCTATTAGGATGAACTTACTTCACCAAAAAGTTGAATATGCTATCAACATTAGTTTGGGACATTTGCAAACACTACTCTACTTGTCTGTTAAATTATATATACGCAGCATTATATCAAATGCATTTTAATTTTAGCCTGAAAGGGTGCGCTTTCGGAAACTAAAACGAAGCAAACTGTTGTATCATCCTTACCGGATATTACCCAAACCATTGCCAAGGCTACATGGCTCGGTGAAATATGACTGCACCGAAACCGTTTTCTAATGGACTTCCCCCGGCCCGGTACAGGTAATCCGGTTAGCTTCCCTTCCCGCAAGCATGATGCCGGCCAATCTCTCAACTTGAGGCCCTCCCTCCTTTGACGACGTCACTGATTATTAATTCAGAGCATTTCATTGTATGTATCCCGGAGCCCCGTCCACGGAGAACAGGTCCTTCAGGTCCAACAAAAAGCAGTACTACTAAACGACCACCGGATGCATCGGCTTTTGGAGAGTTTTTCGTTAACATTTCTGGTTGAGTGACCGCAGGAAACGACGAGGAATTACATGAAACTAAAACGGTCCTGCAGCAGTGTGGGACCCTTTTTTTCTTTTTGCATCCTTCTAAGTTAGAAGTAGTCAGCTTTTGACGCTAGGATTGGTCCGATTAAGGTAAGTTATGCCCAGTCTTTTCAGCACCGATTGTAACTAAAGTACTATATTTTCAAACGGACTTGTATCAGTGTTGTTCTACATATTTTAAGCTAGGACTGTAAAGCAACCTATTACAAAGGGGGAAAGCCACAAAGCCTCGTGCATAGTTATACAGAACAATGATCTACGAATTAAACCCTGACTCCATACCAAGTCGTCCACAAAAACCGCAGAATAACCCGCGCTGCTGCCTAAAGAGTTTTGCCACACTGTTTCTATCGAATTAGTGTTCGAGTTTCATACTCTCCGGGTATCAACCGGTATTTGAACTCTTGGGTAACGTATGCTTGCTGGACGACAGCAAGGACTCATCATCCTCGTTATCATAATCATCATCCTCATTGGCGGGCCGCGAGTACGCGAATCAACTCCGCACCGGTGAGTTGAATTATTTATTCAAATTTCATGCATACTCAAGCAGGCGAATGAGAGTGTAAGCTTCCCTCCCCCTGAAATGCGATGCGGGAGATGGTTGATTTTAGCTGATTACATTCGACGAGCGAACGTTCTTTTTGGCCGCAGGCAGGCGAATATGGATGCGTCTGGGATCGCATGCTTTCGATCAGCGCCGTCTTAAGGATTATGCTGTCCGATGTTTGTCCTGTGTGAGCTGTAAGCGAATTGCTGATGCAACGGGATTTTGGGGATTTGGAACGGATTTTGTTGAGCCGGAGACTAAATTTTAGATGCATTCGCTAATTATCAGTTTTCTCGCAATAGGGTTTGGCTTTAACTATTTAAGGTGATAGCAAAGGTAAAACTAATAATTTCTTACTTCAAAGCATCCCTAGCTTATGAGCGAACAATTAACAGTGAAGCAATTCGTTCGCTTTGTTGTCCTTAAAACTAGAAGCTGATGTCTTAAGAGTAATTGTCTTTCCTAACGAAATTCCTCCCACAGAACGACTAATATTTCAAATTTTCATGCCCCTTTCGCGAATAAAGTACGTGTCTCACGTGGCCAACCGGGAGGAAAAATCCCCTTCGTCATATTTATTTAGTGCTCCATCATAACGATGAACAAATGTTTGCTGCAGTGGCCATAAACCCTTCTTCAGCTGGCAACCAACCTCCAGCCGGACAGACATTTGCCGTCGTTTTTTTTTTATAGTTGCCACTCGCCCCCTGTCGCCCCTTTCTCACCCAATAACTCTCTCGAGCCACAGACAGTTAGGACTTTATCTCCGGACGCATTTGCTGGGAGGTTATTTCTCCTCTTTCTTTTTCCATTTCATACGCAAAAGAAAAACACTTCATTAAACAAATGCTCGCCGGGTGGACGGGCTTCCAGCGGTCTTCCAGCGGGCAACGACTCGGAAAATCCATCTCCTTTTATGACCATTTCCAGTGGCCATCCCACACACTATCACAATAAAAGGCAGCGTTTTGTTGTTGGGTGTATGTGCACGGAGCGAAATAAAATGGCTTCTTTGGGTCAATAGAAGCGTACACTGTGTTTAGTTCAATCAGAACGCTTCATCAAACAGAACAGCCAGGGAGCCGCAGCTGATGAAAAGCATCCATAGGCCATTGAACTTCTCCCAATCGTAGTGTAAAATCAAGAGAGTACATTTCGAAAGGGATCACTTCAATCGAGAGGCTTAGAAACACTCGCCAAGGGTTGGGGTAAAATCAATTTAAAATGAAGCGTTACTTTCATTTGCTTTGAATTGTGTCTCCTAACATTTTCACAAACGTTGAATGCCATCCAGATACCTGGTGTTAAAGCTTTGTGATTTTGGTAAGAGAGTAAAATGGAAGGCCCTACGAAAAGCTTCCGCCAAATACTCATTGTGGATAACAATTGATCCAATTACCACAATTCGATTTTCTTTTCTCTCGCAAAACGGACTCTTCTGTTCAACAATCATCAAACGCGGAGATTGATGATAGGAGAAAGATTACATTTTCGATGGTTTTTCCCTCTTTTCATCTTGTTCAATTTAAAACCGATCAACACGTGGTGGAGATAAAATAGAACTTTTAAATCAACCTAGTGCAAAAAAGGATAACTATGTTTTCAGGATCAATGGTTTAAAAGTACCTGACCTAACCGGAACACAGTTTTGGTAACAATACGGCTCGGAAGCAGCAGTCAACGATATATTCAAAACTTACCTGGAAAGATAAAGAGAAGAAAATATCATTAGTAATATTGAAACGAGCACTATTGAAAAAGCTGTTATACACTTGACAAAACATATCACCAAGACCATTTTCAAAAGCTTTATCTCATCTACAATATGGAGTTAAGCCATTCTTCAAAACCATAATCTGCATAGATGTCCATGACAGATACCGTCCAGTAAATCAATAAATCATATCCGAGTATGATTGGTATTGCTTTCCCCATTTGAAAGCGCCTCCGATGATACCGATATAGAAATAATTCAATCGATTAAAAATCAACGACATAGACGGTTTGTTCTGCAATCCAATATTGCACATAGGCAGGCCTAACGATCTGTAGTGCATATTCTGCATAAGGCTTTATTTTCTCTATCCTATAGGAACATTCTCAGCAACACCAGCCGGTACCAGATCTCCATTAACCTGGATGGAGGAAAATTAACCCATAAATTGATCCATATACCAGCCATATAGACAACACACACACGCAGTGTAAGCACACCCGCATCAACCGGCATGCAATATGCAATATGCGAAGCACGCAGAATCCATTCCCTCGCATTGAAGTGCCAATGAAGCCACGAACCAGCTCCAATGAACGCAAAAGACACCGTGAGTTTTCCTTCGCCCAATGACGCTTTTGTGGAGCACGTATTTTTCCCACCCGGCGCAGCGAAGTAATTGAGTGCACTTTCTTCCCGGCCAACATATGCCTCACAACATACGTCACAATACTGTGGAGTGAAAAGTGAAAACTTTCCCACGAACATGTGGTCTAGTTGGAAGCGCCGGTACGGTTTACTTCTTACCTTCGGGGAGGGCTATAAAAAAATGAAGCTAAAAACTAACGTTGTTTTCCAGCGCCTAATCGTATTAGCGAAACAGCAGTTTCACAGATCTTTGCAAAGTTTGCTTGCACGTACCTATTCGTTTTCCGACTTTGAATGCAATTTGCTCCCCTTTTTCCCACCCGGGTTGTCGTTGTGCTTTCTTTGCTTCTCATGATGAGGGAAAAGTGCATATGAATGCAGCTAAAAATTTCTCCATGAGAGATGAACGTTTGCCTTTGCCAGTATTACATCGTACTTTTGCTTTTCTTCTTGGGAAAATATAGAAGAAAACATGAGAAAATACAACGGTACCACCTGCATCAGCGAAAAGTGACCCATTTATTCTTTGAGATGAGCTGCTTGAAAACTTTCCTCGTGGAGTTACAATAAAGTAGACTAACTACGTTTTATGCCCGATAAGAGACGAATATATTTAGTCTATACAAGCTTCTCTGTACCGTTTTAATGAAAAATAAAAACCCAATCGAAACAGATCATTATCCAATAGATAAATATTCTAATTCAATCGGATTTACTAAGCTCTTATCCTTTTATCAATTAATTACTTTTAAAATCACCATGGGAAAACTCTACACAAGGCTTTCCATTCGAACACTTTTACACTGCGCTTGGTAACGGTGAATGTTTTGCGTTTCGGAAAACGACAGCTAGCGACAATTTTACTCCACAACAAAGCGGACTAATTCTCCGCGGAATTGTCGTACCATAATTACTTTAACAACGCAAGTGCATCCACTTGAGTGCGTTCGGAAAATGCCTAGCGCTATACCGACCAGAGTGCGCTTTCGCCAGTGTGCGGAACAAAACTGCGTTGCATAATGCGTTGCACCGGACAAAAACACCAACCCCGGTTGTTGCATGGAGCTGGAGAACCCGTGTGGGGCCTTTTCCGTATGAAAGCGATCTCGCAGAGCTCGGTTCAGAGTTCCAAACAAACCTCGCTAATGCTTTCGGGTTTAGGTTTACTGGACTGGGTAGTTGTTTCGACATCCGCCACAATGGTCGAGCTGTGCTGCCGGAGCAAAGGGATGCACTTTACGGTCAAACGCTGGGCAAAGAGAGCTCCATAGTTAACGCAACAGCTCGACATTCTGCCCAACACCGTTTGGCGCAAACCGTTTGTAGCCGTGGTGGTTGTGGAAATGAAGTTAAATTAGTGCCATGTGGAAAACTTTAAACGTTTCCAACTGGAATAAAACCAGATGATACATCTTTTGTATGCGATTTGTGCAGTGGTAATGACGCGGAAATGATAAAGGAAAACTGAAACCTTCCGGACAAAAAACCATAAGAAGCATGTTGCCATTGACCGTTTTGAGATAAACTTATCCCGAGCTTAGGTTTTTTTTTAAACTGCCATTTCTTCATGCAATGACGATACGTCTAAGCTGACCCTTCTTGATTCCATTTCGAAAAACATAATACGCAAAGAAAAACCCGCCCGGGAAGCCTAGCAACAATCGTCGCTTTTTCCGAAACCAGCGAACCATTGCGTAAAGAGTTAGCGGAAGCAACGAAAAAGTCTGACGTGGAAAATTTGATCATCTTTCAGCAAATTTCTCTCACGTCATCGGGCCAACGGGGGGGAAGCGAACGATGTCTTCCTTGTCACTTGTTTATCTATTCTTCCACTACAAAAAAAAAAACACGGGACTAGGTTTCAAGAAGGATAAAAAGGCACTGAAAAAGGGAACCGTTTTTCGCGTCAACCGTCGCCCGCAGGCAACTCGGTTACATGATCTAAAGTGATCTAATTAGGACAAAGTTCGGCATCGGGACCGATGACGCCGGGGAAAATTCCTTTTCTCATCCGTCACCACGCCGAGACACGATTCTTACCAAGAGATTTTAGGTTTTTCGGCCAGCCATGTTCCAACCCTCTCAAACCCCCACCCCACCCCACTTACACCCACCGGAAAAGACTCTGCCGATGCCATTCTTCGTCAACACACACACACAAACACACACACCCGATCGCAGACCCATGCGTCTTTCCCATTGACAACTCCATTTCCACCGGATTTTCCTGTTCATGTGGGTACCACCGAAATGTGTTTCTATGTTTGTTTTTCTTTACTTAGCCTTTCTTTCCGAGACGCCTTTCTTTTCGCTTCCCTCCTTCCTCTTCTTTTATTACGTTTTCAGCGGGCTAATCTCGTCGTCTTTACGCGGGCTGCACTCACGCGCACGCACGCAAGAGCACGTCTCTCCCTTGCCGTGAATGATTGATGAGTGAACACATGTTTCGCGTGTTACGCCTTGAGGCGGACGAGGCAAATGGAGGCACGCAGAGGATGGCGGCATGCTCGGTTCTTAGATGGGATTTTTTCCTTCCAATCGCGGCTGCGTCATAAACCGAAACGCGTCAAGTTCGGGACGACTAAACCACGAGTTTAGAGATTAGGAAACATCTTCCCCCCGAACGCATCCATCCACACTTTCCAGACCAACGGCGCTCCTATTTAAGCATCATTGTCGGTGTTTTCCTCGGCATTTTCCCGATCGCTTTCTCTTCTCTTGTGATTGAATTAAACAAAATTCTTTTGAATTCTCGAAGAAGCGGCGATATGCCTTTCTCCACACACCAGAATTTAGACAACCTGATGGATTTGCCTTGGACATGATCATATTATTAACACTCCGTACAGCGTCGGACTGAAAACATTGTAAACATCATTCGAGCTATTCATCAGCCACCTCCCACACGCGTTTAGGAATACTAATTGAAAGACAGATATGTTGTTCCTTCAGTACAACATTTTAATGCCATTCGATTTTTCAATTTCCCCCCAAAACCGCTCTTCGGGTTGTTTGCAACAACGAAACATCGAACATCCAAAACGAAACGGTCTCTCTCTCTCCCAAAACCTCAGCTGGGTCTGTTTAACAACTACTTAGACATGGTAAGCAACCATATAATCAACTGATTGGCTCATTTTTAACCTTTCCCGTTGCTGTCTAAACTTACACTCGAACTCGAATGGTTTGACATTTTCGAGCATGGAAGGAGATTAAGTGCGCGTTTGTAGAGATTTTGTAAAACAAGAATTTATTTCTCCGCCACCGGGACGAATGCAAGTGAAAGCTAACATCCGAACCAATGATCGGTGTGAGAAGGTAGGAGTATAATTTGAAGCAACGGAAGTAAAAGAGAAGCCTAAGACAACTAGTAAACACACAGCTCACTCCAAACAAAGCGCTATAAATAAGCACCAAACACGTCTGTGAACGGAAGAAAAAAATGTTTAAATTTCAAAACGATTAACAAATCACAAAAGTCTTTCAATACAGCGATGCCGTGAATTATGAACAAGTGAAAAATGTACATTGAAGTTTTAAGTCAATAAAACGACACATTATCCCCCATCAGACAATATTTTAAAAGAAAACATTGCTGTGCCATGCCAAAAAATCATAGATTTACTCATCGTGATTAACGAAATGGCAGAAAAACATAAAATAAGTTCAATTTTTCCACGTGGTTTTGTTGCGATAATAAACACCCAACACCACAACGGCGAAAGATGGTTCGATACAGACAGAGGAGAAAAAAAATGCAACTGACTCAACCGCGGATTTTCCAGAGGGAGCCGGTGGTCGAGGATGGGAAGGCAGACAGGCATCCCATAAAACCAATTCGTTACAAATATTTTTACCATCCTTACACTCTCCAGGTGCCCCATTGCTCCCACTTTGCAGGGACACACGCTTGGCTTTCCATTTCGCTTTCCTTCTTTTCAGCACGGAGCACAAGCAGCACCAAGAGCTCGTTGACATATTTATGTAGCTATGTGATTTTTACGAGCTCACTTTGTGTTCCAAGCTGGTGTTGGCCGGCTGTAGCCGTACATATATTTGTTTCCGTCAATTTACTCCATCATTTTCCAACCACACCATGGGCTGGCTTCTGCTTTTTCCCTGTGCAGTCGACGATCGATCCTTTTGCTACCGAGCGATTCTCGAACATCTGTTGGATTTTAATATCTATTTGAGTTGATGCTTTTCACCAACCTCCCCCCCCCCCCCCCCCCCCCCCCCCCTATGTTACCTCGCCGGTATCCATCGGCGGTACACTTTTTCCCGAACCGTTTGCGACCGTGTATGCGTGCGTTTTTCCGCTTGACGAGAAAATTTTGTTGGCGGGCCGGTTTTCAAGCAGGGCAAGATTTAATGTAATCACGGCGGTTTGGGCGGGTGCTGGTTCTGCCCGTGCGGTGGGTGATTTGTGTTTTCATTCATGGATTTATGATTCGTCATGTTTGGCATCTTCCCCCCCGCCCCCATCATCAAATGTGTGCCATCATTCGTATTCCTTCGGCAACGTGCCCTCGATTACGTCGGCGAGAATTTGTTTATTGTGCGCGATGGTTTTGTGGTGAGTAAATAAAAAGAAAACCATTTACCCATACATACGTTACAACATGTTTCCACAAACAAAGCACATCAGAGCACCGACGAGATAGCAAAGACGAATGGGGAGAACCGCAGGCAGGCAAAGGAAGCGAAAAATGGAAAAGAAAAATTGTCCGCCAACAACCGCAGGGGTAGGGTCAACAAACTTCGTCTCGGAAATTCATGCGTCCATTTTGAACGCGGAAAAGATACGTGGGTTTTTGTTTGCAGTGAAAGAGAAAACCCCCAGAATGTGTGGAAATGGTAACCAAAAATACAACCACCAGAGAACACGAATTATTTCACTCATCGTAAAGAGCCTCATGCAACTTGAGAAAAAGGGAAAATTCTTAAATGCATTGTGTTTGAACAATTTCATTTCAAACACAACATTAGACTCAATAATATAGTTCTAACAAAACCTAACCATTAACAGAAACATTTAAAACTTCAACTAAACAACGATATTTGCATCCTTTTGTAATTGTTTATGACGTGAATCGATATGTTTATGGCTCTTCTTCAATCAAATTCTTCCAAACTCCAAACAAAGGAATCATCCCTTTCCGCAAATTGTTTTTCTCTCGCAAAAATCAATCATATATTACATTTGAAACGTTTCCAACTGGCTGCCATTAAAGATAGGTAATAAAATCGGAATGAAATCGACGGTTTTACGGTTCTGCCATTCAGCTCGCGTCCTCGGCATCGTTGCATAACATATTTTCAATTTTATAAATTTATGATCGATCTTGCATCTCTGTTCCTGAACCGTTTCAAAATTTTCAGTGATATAGCAACTTGCGAATGGTCTCTTTGTTCTTCCACCAATACCAAGGATGGCTAGGTTTAAACGTTTAAACGAACCGTCAACAATAATATGGCCATCATTATGGAAACAGTTTTCTCCAGTATCAGCATAATAGGTCACGCAATTCACAAGAGACAATCAGGAGTTTTATTTTAAAAAAAGTTAGACTTTTTTTTGCATTCAAATTGCAATCCGTCGTGCAGCGAAAAGCATTATTACACACGTCGCCCAACATTTCCCGTGTAATTTCACGCTTGAAATGAGAAAATGCGACCACTTTACCTTTCTTCTCTTCACAACCGAACAGCCACCGACTGCATCGACGATGCAATGATATCCGCTATTTATTGTCGGGCGATTAAAAAAATGTTTTAAATGAGTTTGAATGGGTTTATGATTGGGGCAAGAAAACTGCACACCACATCCGAGCGGATCCGAACAAAAGAAAGCACCCGCATGAAGTAAATACGTAAATACAAATGAAAGCTATGACAGAGAAAACACTCATGATATTGTGTAACGAATTTCAGCGAAAGGGAAAATGCCACAGAAAACGTAATGAATGAACTATGAAGCCTCGGTTTGATGATTGAAATATAATGGAAGCGATAAGTACTTTTGAAACAAAAGAGTCGATTCCATGACAGTTATAAGACTTTGCAAACAAGCATTTGTTATAGGCATATAAGAATAACTAAATCAGGAGACGAAGCTACACCGAAAGAGGGAAACATAAAATGCTTACCCTAATATCGTTTTGATATATGTTGCATCATTGCACAGGATTTCCCTTCTTTCAAAGACATCTGGTCTTCTTGTGTCGACAACTGGAATGTTTGAATGCAACTACAAAAACTGAGGGCGGGATTCCTAGCTTTCCACTGATGGTGCACATAAAGGTGCAATCCTTTATGCAATCCCATCGCTGCATTTCGGTTTGCTCGCTCGGTGCTTCGTCACACGGTAGACAAACAAATGTCGCACGAACGACCTTACATATCCCGTTTGGAAAGCGGTGGCTGAAGCATTGCCACCAAAATCAACGACAGTTTTCACGTGCGGGCCAGAAACTGCATTAATAATTTGGGGCCTGTTTACTTATGCAAAGCGAACGTGCAATATGCATCCTCACATTCCTAGCGAAAGACCCCGGGAGCTATTTTCAAACCGTTTCATACATTCATCTCCGCATCTGTTTGGGAACCCGGTTTTCCCGACAAGTGAGCTTTCCTCCTTTCGACTGCCATCGCATGACACGCGCGCACAGTGCACAACAAAAGGCAAGTCATCACAAGTTTGTGCAGTTTCAACATTGCCAACAATGAAATAGAGTGGCTTTCCATCCATCCCGCTTGCCAACGCCTTCTCACCAGTCATTATCAATCTGCTACAGTTGGAAAATGCAATCGCCACACCGATGCTCGTCCACTTTCCGATCGCAGGGTCTTTGTTCAGTCGTAATCGGCACGAAAGTGCACATCAGTCACACAAGTTGAATCCGAGGGACTAACCGACCGACCATCACGACTCTCAAAACCTTGCGAGATGTCAAAACGAATAAAGCCAATTAAATTCGGTGCAAGCCGGTGCGCGTCACCTGGAGCGCAAAAGGCGTCAGGATATGTCACGGTGCAAAAGATGCACAAAACACGATCATGCACTTCCACCAACGAACCAAGATACACAATGACGGGGGAGTTTGCTATAACCCAAGCAAGCCGGATTTGCAAACCTCCGGTTGCTTGGATGCCTTTTTCGAGGTGTCCTGAGCTTCAAGCTTAATGCATTTGGTGCACATTAGAGTTGTTCGCAACATGTGTTCGGGTCGGGAAAAATCACTTGGGATTGCAATCCAATATCTGAACTGATTTGTGCATTATCATTGGCCGAACAAGTCATGTCTCGTACCGTTTGCGGTGGGGAACGGTAAATCTTTCTATGCACTATGCAATGCAAATGGTGGATGATAAAAGTCATTTGGGTAAGTATTCGGGAGTAATGTGATTGCGGTGAGCGCAACATCATTTCCATCACCATCATGAAAAGAATAAACATTCAGAGAAAACACTGTTTGCCACAATGAAAGCAAACATAATTGAAACGTGCTATGTGTTCTGTAAACCGCGGAAATTCCTCGTTACAAATTACACTCACTGCGACAGCCATGGGACGAACAGCAAAAAGCATTGTGTAAATAAACAACTCCGAAAGAGCTTCCATTCGGTACGCGAAGGGATTGAAAAAGTGGTGATGCGGTAAATCAAGAGCTAGCCAAAGGGAGGGAAAGACAGAAAAACGTAGAAGCTTTGCAAAATGTCTCCACGTCGTCCGTAAATCTTCGCTGGATGTATAATAATTTCTTCAATTTGAAAACTAATCCCTGGGTGGTAATAATTCCCTTTACTGCAAAACATATTCTGGCCAACAGGAGGAGGAGTGTTCTGGACAAGGGAGAGTACCCCATCCTCATTGTTGTTGAACTGTATCCTACGATGGCAAAAAAAAAGCAAAGACGAAGGTATGCGGGGCAATAAACACCTCTACCACGTACTCTACCGCACAGGTCATCAGTATCGGCAGCGTCTTCTTCTGCACGCGCCTTTATCGACCGGACGGGTCCATTGCTTATCTTGAGGGAAATTTATGGCACCATTCTATCCCACGCTGTCATTCCAGGATGAAATACTTGCGTTGTCCAATTTCTTGCAATCCCACGCACGGCGTTCCTGAAGTGTTTTTCCCCCGCGCAGAGCGGGCCCGAAGGTCCTTTCTTGTCCGGTGGACAAACATTCACGAGACACACTCGAAGAACCCCGAACCCGAGAAGGAAACCCCGGACGACGACGACGACGGTTGGAATGAAGAAAAATTGCTCGATTTACTCGAGAATGTGACCTCATCGGGGGCGAACAAACTAGAGAGTTCCCGCCCAAAAGTCCCGGAGAAAGTCCTCATCAAAGTGTACGATCGTTAACTTGCATTAAAATGGTCCAACCATAACCTCACATAACAGCACGTTATGTTTTTTGGCGTGTTAAAGCAAGTCAACCGAATCTCTTTTTTCTTTTTCCACGTCTACCTGCTGCGCCATATTCACCCAGTTCGGACTTTCAACAATCTGCTGACTCGTTTCAGGAGGTTTGAAAGATGGTAAAAATATGCAAACTACCTCTTCATCTGCGAAGGAGGCTCCCGCGTCCTTCCGTGTATGCTCACTAAAATAAAACTAAATGACACCTCCGAAGGCTTGGTGGCCGGATGTTGATCCTCGATCTCCACTGCCTTGCTCAGTTCACTGTCGGTGAATTGCAATGTCCGCTTCAGTCGCCAGTGCATTATTCAACGAGACGTGACCAGCTCCCGGGGGCGATAGCAAAGCGGAGAGAGACTGTTCAACTGAGGCTTTTCCACCTGTGGAATGACGCAACTGTGTAAACGACTGCGGGTTCCGCCTGACGTTGAAGCTGCAAGTGGGGGGAAGCTTAAGAAGCAACTCATCCTAAACGACACGACAAATGCAGGTCGGTCGAGAGTCTTGCGCCACAACGCAACTCCTACAGGTGCAACAGATGCAGCAGCTTCCAGGTCACGCACCATGGGCATAGTGGCACGACAAACGCGGACAAAACGTAATCACACAAATAAACAAATTATACCAGCCTTTACTTCTATGAAAAAAGAAATTGGCGACTTTCATTTAATTTTGATAAATAAAAACGAAGTACATTCATTTAAAACCAACGTTTCGGGCAACTTGCGTAACCAATCTTTTTTTTTTTAATCGAAACATATTTTAAGCAAGCAGTATGTCCACTATGTATTTCCACGGTTGGGAGGATGACAACGGTTTCCTCCCAACCGTGAACAACAGCGCTTTGCCCCATACATTAAACGGTTCCCGACCACTCTCCATCCACGCGGAGGGAGAGAAAGTAAATTTATTCATTAAAACACCCCCATTTCGCAAAAACGACCACGTCCGAGTCGCTGTCGTTTGCCATCGTCGTCGTTGCGGGGCGTCATCATCCTCCTCTGTTCCCGTTGTTGGTGGAAAACATGCTGACCTTCCGCGCAGCTTGGTACACTTTTCCATCGACCCGCACACTTGTGCAAGCTCCCATTATGCAGCTGCGGAGGACGTCCAAGGTGCATCCGTTGAATTGATAAGCCACTCGCAGCTCACACACACACACACCAAAGCCCAGCCCCACAGATCTGCCGCCTTGCCTGCGCCGTTCCAAGAAACGTACGACACTTCAGCAGCGCCACACGATGCGGAATGATTAATTATTATTTATGCTTTATTTTTCCTCGAGCTGTGACTGTCTCTTAGTCTCTTAGTTTGCGTTTTCAAGATACTGTCCTACCCATCCTCGTAGCAGATCCATCCTTGCCGTGTTCTATCGACGCCATGTGCTCTCTTGAATCTCTCACACTACGAGCTAGGCAAAATGTGATACAATGCAACCGAACGGCTTGCAACTGGTGGTTCTTAGCGACTCTGGTGCACACGTTTCATTAGCATTCGATTTCGATTAAGATTAATGTACGTGAGAGTCGGTGCACCGATAGGGTTCCGAAGGGAATTTAATGTACATTGGAATATATTGCCTCGCATCCAACAGCCGGTGGATTACAGAAGTACATACTGGCAGAGCATTATCCGGGATACAACCAAACGGACGGTTCGGTTGAAAAATAGTTTCGCACAATATGTTACAATTTATTTAACTCATGTTGTATTACACTCATGTATGAAAGATAGAAAAACTGATTTAATTTGTGACAATTTGAGTCAAAACAGGAATCCTACAAGCGCTGTATTTAAAAAGAAGGAAATTATGCGAATAACCTCGGATTACCAATAACAAGAATAAGTAACCTTTCACTAGAAAGTGTGCGAGAGTACATCAAAAGATCATTCCCTTTCATGGGCTTCTCTTTGGTCTATCAGAGCGGTTAAAAACTAGTGCTTCGATCAGAAAACGATGGGTTGAATGGGTAAAATAGTGAAATTACTGATAATCAAGATGCGAAGAGAAAGATATCAAGTATGCAAATTGGTTGATGTCATTTAATTAAAACGAATAGCTAAAAAGCTATCTTGAAAAACATATAAACAATCCAATGTAATAGACACCGTGTATGGACTAGGATTCAAATAACCGTCTATCATGTAAATGATGTCGATGGAAATGATTTACTTTCTACAGAATCGATGTTTAAGTCTTTGATTTCCACGACTTGAACTTCTCAACAGCTGTTATTAAAACCTACAACCCACCAAACCCACCTAAATTGTATTACACCAACCAACAGGGACATTTTCATCCAGATCCTACAAAACACCAAGGCGATTTTCAATCATCATTAAAACGTGCAAGATGCACCATAAAATTCTACCATGGAAACCTCATGGTGGGCTACTAAGGGTCAGTCAACGTTTCACTGCAATCGAGTTTAGTTAGATTACGCTCCGATTAATCTGTCCGTTGTCTTTTTTTACCCCAAATCACCCATATGCCACACGAAAGAATCGCTCCCTTAAATCAAATTTCGTATCGTCAACCACCGTCGGCGTGTCTGGGCAACGGTTGCATCGACATTGTAAAACAAATGGAGGCAATTGGGGAAACAAGCTAAAGAACCCAATTTATAACCCAGCGTCATGATTAGTTACCACAGACATGCCTTTCCAAGCGATACACCACCAGAAGCACTAGCCTGACTTCTATGGCAAATAGGTGGGGGAAAAAAACACACAAGAAATATATAAATCGCAAACAGGATATCGAGGTTTGCAGCATCGCCGTATCTTCGTCAACCCCGAGGGCAAAGATTAACTTCCGGTCCGTAGCCACGTTACGCCAACAATGACCGCCGGAACCAACAAAGAGACTTGGCAAAGGTTATGGGCGAAGTTTTTCATGGGGGATACCGACCGGGACTATGGCTCTGGCGGGTCAAGAAGAGCAAAACCCGGGAGGAAATAATAGTCCAAGAAACCATTGGAAACCTTTCTGGTGCACGGCTACCCACATACATACAGGATAACCGAAGACTAAAGCCACTGATGACGAAGCTAGTAAAAAGGATTTTCCAACGAAAAAGGACGAGTTGGTAGAAAAAATAACGAAACACGAAAATTCTACTGGAAACTCTGTACAACGTTCCATTTCGTGGCATGTGCGCCGGAGTGAAACAAAGCCTCCCTTCGGTGGAGATGTTTTGTGGCTTGTCAAAATGAACGTGACTAAAACCTTCAAGTCAAATGGAGAAAAACCCAACAGAATGATTCGCCACAGATTTAGTGGTTTCTTGGAGCTTTCCAGTTCTTGAGTAATTTTAGATGAAAGATACATAACGTAAACCAAAAAAAAAACTTTAGTTAAGTTCATCAGGATAGAAAAGAAATGTCGGTCACTTATCGATCACCCTATCCTACTTTCCAGTCTGATTATCAACACACTAACTCAGTCTTTGGTTCATTTAATTTTACACCCCCCACACATGCATACCGTTTAGCTTCCTTTCCTTTTTTCCCCCGTTGTTCTTTTCCAACGTGCTGAGAAAATCACAGTATCCACATGAGGTGTCTGGCTCCGTTGAACCTTGCCGCGGAGATGCAATTATCCCATTATCTGCATCCCATCAGCATTAAATTACGCACAATTGTAACCACCCTGGAACCGTGCGCCATCGTGGTTCATCGGTTATGCCGGTTTTCACGCCTCCGGCATACAGGTTTTCCCACATGCAACCAGGCCAGACTCTCTGATGATCCAATTCCAAGTGAGACCCACATGCCCAGACTTGGCATGTCGATTGTGAAAGCTTTCTCCGACCGCCGGAAGCGCACTTATCAATTCAATCGACCTCGAAGCGCTCCCGACCTCAAAGAGTACCTATATCCGGGGCGGCATACGACAGCGACATCTTTATAGTCATTCGGATAGCACCATCTAAACTGTGCATCGGAGAACAAGTGTATCGGTTTTATTTTTGCATACCGATAGAGCCATGTTTCTCGGCGAGCTTGAATTAGGAAGATATTTAAAAGAGCCCTTAAATCCACTAAGCACACTTAGTCAATCGAAACTGTAAGTTCACTAGAGAGGAAAAAAGAGGGCAACTAAATCGGCAACACCGGAAAAGTGTACAATAGAACAATACTATCAGTACATAATTTCTAATGTCTGTCACAATCAACTACAATGTTTCTTTTCAGTGGTTCTTTTTTACCTTCCTTCTTCTCCTAAACGCCTAGGGCAGACCAGTTTCATGAATAAAAGTCTAGCTCATTCTAGCGGATCTTCGTTATCACTTTCACATCACCGATCATCCTGGCAAGCGTCAAACGCACAGGTCGCGGCCAAAGTAAAAATCACATACAGTGATGGTTCAGGCATCCCGCACACGGTAACACATTTTCACACCTAACGCACCACCCCAAAGGCACCCACTGAGGACACCAAAAACAAAAAGGATCTTTTTCCGTTATCCGAATCGCACGAGTCCTCCATCGGAGTATTCACCTGATGACGCGCGCAAGCGAGGGCCACCATCGGAAAGCCCGGAAGGCAATAATTGCACGATACCTTTCGCGTTTGTGTAGAGTATATCCCAAAACTCACAAAGCGCCACCCCCCGTTGGGCGGTGGGAACGCGCACGGGAGGATCATAAAAATCCACATTTCCCAGACGACATTTCCCACCCACACGAGCCGAACCAACAGACACTACTACTATGGGCTGGAGGCGAAAAAACAAAGCACAACCGAAGGAAGGCAAGCTCGTAAAAAATATTGTCTCTTCCTGTGGCGGAAAACGCTCTCGGGCATGGTTTAGGTTGCACGGTAGAGGTTAATATTTTATCATAACACAAACGCCAAACGCGGCTCTCCCTACACATCCCGATGGCTGGGGATGGCTTTCCGGCGCCCGTTTTCATCACAAGCTACCAAATCCCCCGACCCCGACGACAGGTTCACCATTGAACAAACACCCGCGTCATGTGATCATCCTTACCATGGATACTCGCGATTTGAAAGAAATCAACTCAAAACCCCAACCGTAGGGATATTAGGGGCACTCTTTCATCTTCCACTTCGTTACCTTCCGTAACACGAACTTTTCTCCCGTCCCGCGGCCATAAACATCCACACACACACGCACATAAAATTCACATCTCCCAGGGTCCCCAGGCCGGTGGTGGCATGAACCAACTAGAGGAACGGTGGGACTCACGTTTGCCAAGTAATTAAGAGCTACGCTCGTTCCGACGCAGGCAGTCGGCGAATGGATCCACCGACAAAAGGTAAACCTTCTCCATTACCCACACACACACACACACCTGCCGGATGAGTTGGACCGAATCAATTTCGCTCTTCGATGCTTCCATCCGATGGCCACATACGCCCAGCAACAACCCAACATCGTCCTTGTTTGAATTAGCAATCCGGCCTTTGATCCAGCAGGAAAGGCACGCCGTGATAGCATCGTTTATCCTGCACAGCGATACCGGAATCACGTACGTACCACCCTTTCCCCTCGGAGGTTCCGCTGCATAGATGTCGGAGTACAGCGATAGCATACGTAATGACACCGACACACAATGGTCGGCCTGGTTACACGCGGCTACGGTTTAATTCGTTTGGAAAGGGCCCAACGGATTTTAAGATAAAACTGTCATCGAACATGTTCGGCGTATTTTATTTTCTGGGCTAAAAAGCCCAGGAAGATCATCGAAAAACCATCTACAATATTGGTTTGGACTTGATTATCAAGTTGTAAAGAAAAGCTAAGTTCCCTATTCCTACTAAAAACTCATCAGAGTAAATTAGAGACTGATGACTTCTTCACATGACAAGCTTGGTGACATGATTATCTTCTGTAATCTTCTCTCCAGGATTTACGAGATTAATTCACACACCGAATGTCGCATACGACGAGCCGGAGGGCAAAAGCAACGATTCGATCGTCTGTTCGGACCGAATCGCCAAATTCCCTCATCCAATAGTGCCGGAAGCTGCTTTCGATTAATTATTGATCTACCAATGGATCGATTTGGTGATGGGAATTGCTTTGGGTCACCGAAATCCCCTGCCTTCCATTTGCGAACACACGCGAACCATGAAGTAATCCTCGTCCAAAACATGTGCACCGCCGCCGAAGTTCGGTTGTTTCTTCTGGCACGATTGGTTTGGGGTCCCTCCAGGCGGAAATGTAACTACACCATTCAAACATTTGCGTGACGCTTGTTTGCCACCCAGCTGTGCACATTTGGTCGTTATCAGCACCACCAACTACGCCACGTGTAGTTCCCACGCTAAGGGGAGGCACATATGTGTCATAACTCATGTCGAACTTCCAGTGCGCGACAAACAGCAAAAAAGGCATACCAGCATCCGACACGAGCGTTTCGGGAAAGCGTTGTGGCGCTATTTCTTTTCCCACCTGTGATACCCATCCACTCCCGGGAGCACAATCGAACCCATGCCGATGTGCACCTGATAGCCCAAGATAGAATCTCACCTGCTTGTAGACGGTTCCCCCCATTGTGAGCTACGGAAGATTGATGTACTACAAGCGCACGGGAGCATCGCGCAGTGATAGCGGGAGATCTGCCACCGTTCCAAGCCACGACGGCGACCTCATCCACTTCTCACTCCTGACTCTCGAAACCTGCCGACAGACAGAATAATCGAAACATCATTCACAGAAAATGTGGGCCATATCATATCTCCGCACCCGTCGCCAGATAACTAATGATAACCGATGGCGATGCATAAGGGACCATCATCATTCAGTAAAGGTACACATATTGTAGCACAGATGAAAAATACAAAGGGAGTTCCCTGTCGAAATCAGTTGCAGCGAAGCAAACGACAACGGTAATGGTGGCGTGATTTGGTTCGATATGCTGCACATTGTCCTGATTTGGAGGTTTGGTAATGTCCCGGTAAATGATCGTTACATTTGGAACGAAAGCAAGCTACGGGGTAAGGGTGAAATAGAGTATTAGAGGACCAACAATTCATTTACAACGAACACATCCTGCGGCGAATCATCAATTACGGGTATCGCGGCGCAAATGGATTTATTTCATTTCTTCCTCCCGAATGAACACCGCCCAAAGTACCTCTGGCAGAATATAGTGCAGCTTGACGTTCGACGGGACTGAAATTATCCGATCAAAACACATCTAAAACATCGCACACTCACGGAAACATATTCGCAATTAATTACGATGTGCCCCGAGAGCACCACAAATCAACATGGGTCGTCGTCGTCGTCGTCTGCTAACTACAAGCTCGAGCTTCCTCCGTATAGAATCTTCATCATCAACGTTCCCAGTGCCAACGGTCTTTGCCAAGAGCTGGCCACCTAATGAGTGGTCGCGCCAGGAAAAGACAGATTTCAGGGAGGCACGCGTTGTAAAAACACGACTATGCAGAAAGGCCACCATGATTCATGAACGCCGTTGAGTAAACGCCCACAGGTGGCCAATGTCAGATTTTGCCCGATGAAGCGCACGTGGTGCATTGCGATTGTCAACGTCGCAAATGATTTTTGTTTTAAGTTCACAAAAAAACGGAAAACTAAACTTTTTGGTGTCGAATAACTCGAATACCACGAATGAAAAACGAATTGGGTAAATTAATCGAATCGTCTCGAACTGGCACTCGGAACATTATTCAAATACCAACCTATGTGCATTGTAGCACATTTATCATACAAAATAAACATGTACTACCGCCGCCGGCTCCGTCGTCCTAGTCCCTTCCACACCCCTAGACTAATTATCTCGTACCGACATCGACACCGGCATTGTAGGTCACCGGTATCTATGATTAATGCGTTCGTTGAACGATCTCCCAGAATGCAAGATGCATCGATGGATGCAGGCAGCTAGCCGACGTCTAAGCCGGCGACCACCATTACAGGATGGAGAGAAAGTGCAGATCGCTTCAGAGGGTTGTCACTAGCGCCGATCGAAGCTGGGCAATTATTGCGCTACATTACATCCGGTGGACTTTGAGCGCATCAGACGGGTCGCCGTTTAACTCCCACCGTCCTCGGGGAAAAACGATACACCACCAGAGAGTCCAGACTCGAAGAAAAGGGTCGCAATTTCCGACCTGGCTAAAAAAACAGAGGATCCATGAGACGTCTAATAAATGAGGCCAATTATAATAGGTTGCCTTACCTCTTGCTCGGATGAAATCGTCAACAAAGGAGGATTTCCCTCACCGGAGCGGCGGCTCGCGTCGAGGGGAATAACCGTTTATCGGGGAGTTTAATGGAATGCATTATTAATACCTGTCCCTGGAAATAGGCTTTACATCACCTCGATTGCTCCTTTCTCTCCCTCTCTCTCTCTCTCTCCGTATTTTGTCCTAGAAAGGTGAGCCCTTTTCACCGAATCCATTACGGAGGCAACGTGTTCCACTTCATCACCTTCTGACAGCCGAATCCTTTGGCACATTTTTCCGAATGGAAAATAGCCCAGTAATAAATATTTCATACCGGCTTCAACGGAGCAATTTCTGGCCGGGGGAATGAATTATTTCGTCACCGTCAATACCTCAACCCGGAGGCTCCCGTACACTCTGTGGAATAATTCAAAATTGAAACACGTAGCGCACAACATCATCCGGGACGGCTGATTAACTTCTAGCGAAGGGACACATTCCTGCGCAAATTGTTAACTCGATCCTACCCGAGACCCCTACGCCGGTGCCTTTTTGTACCGAAAAGGACTTTTGCCAGTGTTGCGGTTTTTCCTATTAAATTTCCCCCACCCATCCCAAAAGACATCCCCCACATACCAAGGCCGAGGATGGGAAGGACAACAAGAGTGACTTACTCTTCCGTTGAACGTAAAACATGTTTAGCCAATCCGAAAATACTTCCACCACAGCAATAAAAATAAAAAGTTCCAGCTCCGAGATGAAATTGATTCAATATTGGCCGTAAAATATTTTCCCCGGGTCGTCCTTCGGGACGGAACAGCATGATTTGGCCCTTTGTACTCACCACTGTGATCGGATAGATCGGGTTCAGGATCGTGAACAACAGGATATGATTGGGGCGCGTTGCGACGTCACGCTTCCGCCGGGGCTCGTCTGTGACGTTGATGTTGTTATTGTTATTCTGTAGAGAGAGTGGGAGAGGGAGAAAGAAAAAAAAGCAACAAAGTGCACGAATTAGTGTTGGAACGAAAAATAAAAATCGAACGAAAACATTCATTAGACAAATGGAATCAATTAATCAAGCCGCTAACCCGGGAGCCCGCCCACCCGATTCGATGATTTTCACTGTCTGCGTGCGTGCGCTCGTGCAGTGGATGATTTTCATAGCCCCACACATTCCACGAGAGCCGGTCGGAGTCATCTAATCTGCCTATTTTCCTCTTTTCAACCGACTCGTCTCTGTCCAGTACGACCGAAAGCGGCACTGCAAAGAAACTGGGTTTTCCTTTTTCCACTTGAACAGAGCGAAAATCAAACCAAGCGAAAGGGCTAAGGTCGAACGGCGGAAAAAGGCATCTATCTCCGATGGAAATATGTAAGGCAAACTCATCGTTTATTTATAAACATCTAAGCCAGACACCGACCGCAGGGTAGGTATGGAAGTATTTTCCAAATGTAAAATATACCAAAACGTCATGTTTTCTTAGTACGTTCCGGGTACGATTAACTTTAATATTGCTACCAAAAAGATTTAAACAGCAGTTTCAAATGTTGTTGTGCTCGAACAATTTCCTAATCGTAACCATAAACCGATAACGGTACGGCAATAAGTCGATCCTAAAGAGCCGAGTAATTTACGACCAAGTTAAATGTGTATTTACCTTTTCCCAGCTTACCATTTGTGTACGTTTTACGACAATTGAAAAAGAAGAAAGAATAATTTCTACATGAAACCAATTCTTTGAGAAATATGAAGCTACGTTTCAAACGAGAAACGATAAATTAAATTTCTACTAGAGGTAGAACGAACTAAAACTGCTAAGTGCTAGACAAACATACAAAGTTGAATGAAGCGTACGTTAAACATCGAAAGTTGTTCACAACTTAAATTGCTTCCATCTCATATTACAAAAAAACCAAACGAAACTAAAATGGAAAACAACGGTCCATTCGGGGTCGGAAGCGCAGGGAACTCTAATTGTATTCTATTATTTACAATGAAAACAAGAGCGAACAACTTCCACCTTTGCTTATGGTCCCCCTTTCCCAAAACCCCGTATATGCTCGAAGCGTTTGATTGTAGTTGGCAAGATCATCAAGCAACAGGAAGTGGAAATAATTTTCATCAACGGTAACCTGGAGCGCGGAGTGGATGAATTATGCAGAATAATCGTACCAAAACAACTACATTTTCCAGAGGCAGATGAAGTTTGCTGAAATTTCCCTACACACTGCCACGCACCGGTTCACATCCTTTTGTGTGCGAAAATACCAAAACATACTTCAAACGGTCAATTACGAGATGAAAAACAAACACAGGACGAAGCAGCCCATCTGTATGAATCCCGAAGGAGGCAACAAATATTCCCGCCTTGATTGGACTTTGTTGACCAAACGAGGAGCATACCACCGTTGAGATGCAAAGATGTTTTTGGCGGAATCGTAAAACAGCAGATCCCCAAATCAAACTGCGATAAGTTCTTAGTTTTGCTAGAGATATCACTTTCTTAACAAAAATGTCCTACAAATCTATCTTGAACGAATTCAGGGCAGACATTAACCATTAACGACTCTCGCTGATGACCTCCCACGGCATGTGCAATAAAACGAACCGAACCGAATCGAACACTACTTTTGATTACTTCCGTGAACCTCCCACCGGCCACCAGTGGAAGCTTGCATCTAAAAATGTATTTTTCGCTTGCCGCGTATCACCAAAACCCCCCTCCGACTGTTTCCATTAAGTAGCGAACCTTCACGAAACTGTCGTTATCAATCCGTGTTAAATTGACCGCGTGCGGTTCCGGAAGATGTGCGGGAAATACATGGGTCCTCCGGGCGGAAGGAGGGGAGGAAGGGACAATAACACCGGAAGGGTGGGGCGATGAAAAACACTTTTTCAGTTTATTCATCTAATGTCCCGACAACGACAGCTGGAAAGATAAGACAGGCCCTCGTCGTTGAACCCAAAGGCATGTCCGGGGGGGGGGTCAACGACAAGAACCCGGCATTGTGTGTTACTCACCAAACCCCTCACACCCTTCCGGTCCCTTTCATCTTCCGGTTTTACGATGGCGGACCGAATCCACAAAACAAAAGAGCCTCCTCAAATCGGTTCAACCACAAGAGCGGAAGGCGAATGTGGGTGGCGAGGGTAGGCCACAAAAATTCCTTCCTTTTTGGGAGGCGTCAGCAAATTCGGTACCACCGTCAAGCGCACCCATTTTCCCACCACCACCCCCGTTCTTTCTCCCATGGAAAAACATTTCAATGGTGATTATAGATGACGATTAATCGAACCGCAAACCAACAACTGCCAATATCGGTCGTCTCTCGAGGGATTTGATCCAGTGTTGGATTCACATAGAAAATAAATAACACCCCCTCCGGCAACGCCTGGCCACGGGCACACGGAAAACCCAGCGCTGAAGAATGCGTCAGCACAATTTCGACACTTTTCCAGCGGCTCGATGATGGCTGTGGTTATCAATAGAGCAATGGATCATGATCATTCCGACTGTATTAGAATACTACGTTTGAATTAAATTCGGAAAATGATACCTTTCAACACCACCTAACCCATTTCCCGGACTTTCCTCGTCGTTTGAGATCGAAGTTTAATTTAATACGGACTATTTATTTCAGATTAGGAAATTTGGAAACTCATTTGGAACTCACCAAAGGCAGAAAATATTTCTCGCCGACTAATGGAGTATGTGGCAAAAATTGACGAACCATAAATAAATGGTACCAATAACTAAGGTTATACAAATTATGTGTTTAACGTTGTTTTGGTGGTTTTTAGGGAACCAAAACAAAATTCGTACCAACGCACTTAAGCAATTGAACCAGCACGATCGAATCATTCCACGAAACTCATTTTCTTTCACCAAGGATTTGTGAGAAGCATTTGAAATGCTCCTAACTTTTACCGCTAGAAATTCACACCCCATCGGACCACTCACACTTCGTTAAGAAGTGTTTTAAAATTTTCTTCGACGGAGCCTCAATTGAAAGGAGGAAAAAACACCGCGCGAAGTACGATACAATGAGTGCGAAAGACGCTTGCCAAAATCCCACCCCCCGCCCGCCACTTGGGGCAAGAACTACTCGTGTAAAGCTTTGAATACATTACCACACGCCAATCACGAGTGGCAAGTTTTCGCGATCCCGCTGTGATTGTTTTGAAGCAGCTTTTCGTCGCCCGCCTTAAGGATACTTCTCGTCCTTTTGGGTGGAGCCTTACGGAAAGTCTTCGGGACGGAATATTTCCCAACGCGCAGCATCAATTCAAGAAGATGGGAGAAAACAACCGGTGGCACACACAATATTCACTTCGCCCGAACGATGGTAAGTTTGCGTCGTGGTAAAACAAAGTCCCAATTGAAGAGGAAAAAAACACTACGCAACCGCATCAAACTAAGCACGCGACGCAGCAACGACGACGCAGCGGTCGGTGAAAAGTTTTCCATTATTCAGTGTCGACATTTGCAGAACAAATATCATAACCGGAGAAGCGTTTCGACCTGCGAAAAACTTCGTTCCTCCGGTGGGCAGAATATTGAAGTAACGAAATTGCTCACAATTCCATTTTCTCATTGCAAAAAAAAGAAGTACTATCACATCTTTTAATTAGGTGTGAATGTGTAATTTGCATGCGCCAAAACAGAAGGAGTGGAAAGTTTTCTCTACTACGAACCTCGGGGGGGACGGGACGGCAAAGCTTGGTTGATTTTCGTTCAAATATTTCGCAGTTTTACAGTTCGCCATGGTTGACGCATCATCAAAGGATTGTAACTTTTCGCCCGTCGATCCCTCAGCATATAAACGCAAAAAAAAGCGAAAACTTTGAGCAAACAGCATCAGCAAACTTACTTTCCACCACCGAGAAAAAGAGGGAAAAGGGCACCGGGAAATAATGAATTCGTGCAAAATTAATTCAACAACTTTCTCCGGCAACCTGCACCCGGCCCAGGCCGACCCGGACACCTCTCGGGACTTTGTGTCCGATTTTCCAACGAATCGAGAGCGGAGCGGGAGTGTTGTTTGTCTGACAAACAAATTTCGATCTACCTGAATAATTCGCACAAACGATATTTCAAGTAAACAACCTGGTGGCCATCAAAGTCATCCTGTTACGTTGAGGTGACGAACAAACCTGGTACTTCTACTAGAAGAGAACAAAATCCCAATGAAATACAATCTTGAAAAATGTTTGGTTTCTATGGAATCCATCATAGAAGAGTTGTCAAAACCTTTTGATATTCTTTTAGCAACTTACTAACATGATACCAAGTACCAAGATCTTATCATCGGAAGAAAACAATATTTTTCCCTTTGTTTTACTTAACATCATTTTATTATTGTTTCAGTCTGCTCCCGAAGACACAAAGAGAAACAAAGGGGGAATGCTAATTTGTGTCCCACTGTGCGGATGATACTAATTTCCGACAGTCGTGCAAATAAAACCCCAACACAAAGATTTGCATCCTTTCCGGAGGCGCACAATTTACACGTACAGCCTACCACTTGTTGTTCTCTAAACGCTTTTCCGGGGAAACACTCTCGTCTGCTCACGATTAATCGACGGTACCGAGGGGATCCCTTTTCCCAAAACGAAAACGGAGGAAAATACTTCAACACAAATACAACCCGACGCACCACTTAACTACTGGCAGTCCGGGAATCGTGCCCAAATTTCCTCGCTTTGTACCCGATGGCCGCACAGAACATTGGAATAGATTTTAATTAATTTCTCACTTCAAGTTCACGACACCGACTGTCCCGGGTCGTCAAAGACTGTCCCACCCCCCCCCCCCCCCATTCGGGGTCCTTTTTTTCCCCGCTCCGTCTAGAACGACCGTTGATTGGCATATTTTTCATTACGCCAAACGAAGCAGGTCGTCATGCTACCGGATCCCTTCCAGCTTCTCAAATAGCTTCTGGTGCTTGCACAATCATCCTTCGCATCCTTGAAACCAGGAGATCCGGGCCGAACCGTCCGATGTGCCCTTAATCCACTTTCACAAATGCAGCGCGCGTATAATAAATTACTTTCGACCCGATGCCATCTCCTTCGTGTCTTATCTTAAGCCTTCCCCGCAAGAAGGTTCTATGCTATGAGGCAACTTAAAGCTCAACCTCGTCCACCTACCCTTTCGTGATCCGGAAAAAAACGTCACCAGGAACAATCCCATCGCGTCCCAAAATGATCCAGGATTTATCCGTGAATGAACAATTGCATCACAATGAACGAAACACTACACTTGTGTATCCACCTTTCGTTAGACGGTTGCTCGTCACTCAACGGAAGGATTTCGAGTGAATGTTACGTCCTTCTTCCGTGCAATAAACCATCGACGACCGATGAAAAAAGAACTTGAGCAAAAAAAAGGTAGGAAAGCCCTAAAGAAGACTTTTCGCATTGTACCAGTCATCATCACTTTCGGGATTCCCCGCGAGATGTAACGGAATCGGGTCTAAAAGGAACGTTAATCCTTGTGTTTGAATTATCTTTTACTGTTGTTTGCCAAATGAAAAAAAACATCGTTGTTACAATGCTGGTATACCAAAAATAGGATTGAGGAAGGAAAACGTTCACAACCCACGCAACACTACCGGGATTGTGGCAGGAAAGGTACTGTCGAGTAATTTTATCCCTATTTGCAGGTGACTGAAGACTCTTCTCCCGATGCCGGCGGTAAGGTACTGCTGCTTATTTCGAGGAGTGAAAGGATTGCAATATAAACGAAAAACAGCCCGCCTGTAGCGATGTCACGGAAAAAGACAAACGTCCACTGGGGGGGACACTGGGAGGACTATGAGAAAAATCCTTGACATTTGTACTCCGCCTCGCAACGTCAAATGCCGCTTCTTTTGCATTCACAGGCACTGGCGTTGCCTTCAGTAAATAATCGTTTTCCTCCGTTGAAGAAAACGTTGCCTTTGTCCTTCTCGGATGTCACTCATGCATTGGTGTCATCGTCCTGCTGCTCCTGAAGGTATTTACATTATTTAGTTGACCTGGAAATGGGGAAGTTATGCTCCAGGAGCCTAAAAATATCGCTCCGAAATATACGATTTTTTCGTTGACACGTTTCAACATCGCGTGATATCACAGCCTGTCGTTTAGTCGACTTCATTGGTCCAGACATTACCGAAAATATCCCTCCACCAACCCAATGCCAAGTTCATACAGTTCTACCCATTCTCGATTCAGATTCCGATGCAAAATGTGCTATATAGGCTTAGTTTCCCCCCCCAAAATGTCTCTCGACCTATTAGAAACCTACGCAAAAGGATTTGTGTACAAAAGTTCTTCTGGTATTTATGCGGTTTTCGGGTGCCGCTGTTTATTTTGCTTAGCCCGCCCAGTGTCGCTGGCAATTTGCGCGCGCACCTTCCCCGAATGATTAATCGTTCCATTTGGCAACTTTTCAAATCTCTCCCGCTAAATCTCTAAGTCCCACCACCATTCGGGAGGAAAAAGGAACGAAACACGCAAGTTTCGCCACGTTCCCCGGATCGGTGGAACACCGCGTAAGCACTCGGTATAAACCATAACCCCGGCCGAAAACTTTCTCCAACGACATCATGCCCACGGGTGGTTCTTAAAATGCTATCATTTGTCGTTCCTTTTTTTTCGCTCGCCACTCTTTTTTTTTTCCTTTAACCCCTTCTTCTAATCTTACCCCAAAAACCCACCCCGCGGGTACCAGAAAGCTTCTATTTTCGGAAGCTTTTTACCCGCGAAGCCTGGGATGATACAAGGGGCTAACCAGTTCTCTCCTTCAGTTTTCGAATCCCGAAACTGGAAGGATTTGCTTCGACAAACCCACCGAAACACCCACGACACGAAAACGTACCTTGAAGGCCCTTGAAGCGATTTTGCGCGACGGCCAAAGTCCCGATGCCCGTGGACAGGGACATAAGACGATGCGACAGGGCTAAGGAGGGGGATAGGCGATGCCCTGCTAAGAGTTTACAGTTTATGGAGCAAGCCTTTCTGGAAGGAAGAAAATAAAAACACCAACAAGCAAAGTGTGTCACAGCCAGAACCAGAAGTGAAAAGGCTTCGTTCTCCTTCGTGTGTGTGTGTGCGCTTTTCTTATAATGCTCCCAGCGACACACTTTGTCTCTTCCCGGATCGGATTTTTACAATTCTTTAGTGACCGAAAAAGCGGCCAAAGGAATGACAAAGTTGAGTACCTCCGGCGGTGGAAAACAGAAACCCACCACAAAACCAGAACTCATCCTGCTTTCCATCCGCTTTGCATTTCATCCAAAACCAACAGCTACCATTTTTTGACTCTTTTTAGCGGGGGTGAAAAAAAATGTCAAAAAACGCACCGCACTACACGAAGCTCTTATCCCAAACGCCAACTTTCACATCCTTTTTTTCGCCCTTTGTTTGCACAGGGGCCCTGAAATGGATGCCATTTCGGGACAAGAATAACGCGGCGACGCGGCCTTCGTTGGATTAGGGCTTCCTGCCGCGACGAAGCCATCTTCACATCCCGACAGACCGTTGTCACCGTTCGTGAAGGATTCAGATTTTCCCGAACCCCATCATATCCACATTTGTGGAAACGGCCCGGGTTCCGGATTCGTCAATATATACACAAACAACTTCCTCGTCGTGCGGGAAGACATAATGTTTGGCGTGTAACGGTTATGACACACGCCGGTCGAAAGGAGGGGATTATTGCCTGCTTCCGGGCAGTGAATTTCAATAATTTATAAACACTGCCAAACTTCGCCCACCGGTGGAGATTTTGGGGAATGGGCGAGAAATGGTCCCTTGGGGCCCTAAAGCTTAAACTACCCAGCGGGAAGGGGGTCAAACGTGGCCACATGGTTCTCTCCTTCGACTTCTTTTTCTTGTGGATCTGGAAGAGTGGATAAAACAATCACTGAAAATATAGAGTGGTTTTCTGTTGCGTTTCAGAACTCCTTTTGTCCTTCAACGTTCTCGCAGCAGCGTTCTCTTTACCACACATTAATGCCATAAAATATCTGATTTGATACTTTAGTAAACCTTTTCTTTCGAGGAGGGAGGGTGAAAAAAGGCACACATAACAATGAGCACAAAAAATAACCATTTGCACACGTGTGCCCAGTGGGGAGGAAAAGGAAAAAAATTAATGTCACATTTGCCTGCTGTTGCCGTAGCTATCGGGAAATGGAATGAGTGAGCCCGCTTCTTTTCCCATTGAAAATTTCTTTGTCTGCAAAGGTGAAAAGGAAAAGTTTAGAGTGCATCTGCTCCGCCGCTTCCATGGTTTATGAACAGGATGGCACTAAAAACGTAAACTCACGGCAAGAGATTAGCTCGACACGCAACACCTGTGTGCGCGCTGGGAAAGTTGCTTTGCATGGTTTTCCTATCGCAGAAAGTCTTTAAAATCTGCCCGATGAAAATAAAATATTCCGATCATACAGAATTAGATTAGTTTAAAAAATCTTTTGGGAATCATAAAAATACTGTGGAAATGTTTTACCTGTTTTTCTCTCTTATTAAAGCCTACACTCAAACTGTCAGCGTACAAATTTCTGATAGCTGAAGATTAGTAATGGATGGATATAAATATAAACTTCACCCTTGAGCGTTTTGGTGGACACATAAACGAAGTCAAATGCGAAAATGACGGGAATGGATTTAATTTAATTTGCCCATTTCACTCCGTTGCACCGTCGTTTCCGCTCCAGAAGCGCCCTGCGGGAAGGCTCAACCGACCAAACGGACGTTGAAGCAAATTAAATCACTGCCGAAAGCAGCGCTAAACCTGAAGAAGGCAACCGAAAACGCATCGTTCCTCCCGTTTCCGGGCTCGTGAAGCTGGCTAAACTTTGCTCATCAAAATCACCAACAACCTCACAGTCGGGAGGGTGGACGGGAAATTGTCTGGCCAGCCAGCTTTGGGGGTTTATGGGCAGCCAACATCTTGTGACGCAGTGAACCATTTCCACTATGATGCTTGACTTCCTTCCTTGTCTCAAAATCTAATGCCGGGAAAACGGGTTTGCAAACGACGCCGGGACGCGGCTGGAGAAGTTCGCGCTACAGATTTTATCTAAATGACAAAACTTTCCGCTCAAGTGGAAGCATTCCTTCCACCCCCTCGGGACACACACACCTTTACCATCCAACGCTCGAGTACGCAAATAGATGACATAAGTCACGATTCCAAACCAAAGACAACACATAAACGAACCTCTAAGCAACCTCATCTCCAGAAAAGTGTTTCCACGTCCCATTCCATTCCGCCTTTTGTGCTAAACACCAACATCACATGTGTGTGAAGTCCCCAGTGCATTCTTCAACACCCCTTTACTTCACCCGTTGAAGTCTTGATCTTTATCAAAGATTCATCCTCGGGGCTGAGAAAGCATGTGCTTTTCTAAGGCTGTTCAACAAAACCGCCCCGCGACGCAGCAACGCAGAACGGCTGCAATAAAGTGCATTGTTGTTTGCGAACTGCACTGAATGCACTGGATAATTTATCTCGCCATTTTGCCGCACCAAAGGAGCGCCCGGAGCAGCTGCTTTCATTTTCCTTCTCACGGATAAGATGGCCCCGGAAAATGCCAACGATGACAGCGATGACGGCGCAGCGAGCGACTTGCTATTTTCCTGCTTCTCATGCAAACCATGGGAGTTGCATTTCACCACCGGGAAATGGAGTGCAGGGTGGAGGAGATAGGGGCGGTACACTTCTGAGCAACCTCTTCCTGGGCTCGTCTCAAAACAAGTGTCTTCGAAATGAACCAGCGAAGATGCAACCAACCCGAAAGGCACGTGCACAAAATAGTGGAAAAGGAAAAAAGAAACTCCAAGAGCAAGTCGAGGTGCTAAAGAAGTACCCCACGCTTCTTTTAGACTTTGCTTTCTTCTCCTAGCGCTCAAAAATGATACGAAGGGCATAATAGGACAGATAAATCTGTCCTTCACCGTACTATGATTGCAATTCAATGCAAAACAAGCATATGGCGAGGGTTTTTTTCGGAGAGGAAGATACTCCCCACTCGGTGAAAAGTTTTCCATCCTACTTAGCACGTTTCGATCACATTTTCAAGATTCGCTAAATGAACAAACTGTTAATGAGATTTTCTGGGTGTGATACTGTTGATTTTGACAAGCGAAGTGCAAGCCACCTTTCTTTGTGGTAAATATCGATCGTAAATATTAAAACACTAGATACATCTAGTTCTTCTGTATTATGTTTAAAATTGAATGAAATGTTAAAATGTGATAAAATAATAAAAAGATTTCCAACGCTATTCCTGACCAAAGACAACACAAAGATGCCAATGACAGTCGAGTACAACCTCTCAAGGACTATTAGTGGTAATTTTCCCTAAAGCTACACTGCGGGCTTCCGAGTAAAGTTTATCAATCGAAATAAAAGCTTTCACGTAAAAAGCTCTCAATCGCAGAAAACAATTTCGTTCGGAAAAGACGTCGATTACGGATGACGAGAACTAACCAACACCGCTTCAAAAGGCGGTTTATTTGCGGTTGTTTCTGCTAATGCTTCCTTCTTCTACATGTTTTTTTTTTTGTGTATTACTTGTCCGACCACCTTCAGTTACCTTCCCTTCTATCGTAAAAAAACCACATTGCGTCCGATCATATCCGTCGATGCGATCCGGATCTGGCCGCCCTCCAAAAGTGGTCCATTCAAACACAAGTACTTGGGACGAAAGCAAAAAAACACAAAAACGAATCGACCGACCACTAAATGGCATGAAGGGAAACCAGTTCACGGTTCAACTCCGACCGGTCGTTTCGTCAACCGCACCGAGTCACACACACACGCGCGTTTAAAGGAACTTTCGATCTCGTTTCTTGTGCTGGTCTTTAAGTCTCCACTCGCCACTTCCTTCAATCGAGACGCATGGGGGGGAAGGGGAAATGTGCGGAATGAACTGGGGCGGGGAACGCTATCAAAGTAATTTCTTGACTGCTGTTTCTTTTTTACGGCTCCTCTCGAGCGTGTTTCACTCGAATGATCGCTTTCGTTTCACTTTCATCGCTCGCCCTCGGATGCAATTGGTCTCAGCTCGAACCGGTTTATGTTTTGCCTTCAGGCCGACGCCCCAAAAATTGCTCCACATCCGAAATCGACAGAACGCAACGAAGCGTCTTTTGAGGTGCAAGTCCTCCCCAAAAAAGTATGATCGTCATTTTTGTACTGCACGAAAAATTGCACGAAAATTTCCGTCAATTGAATTGATATGCAATATCAATCCAGAAGATACTACGAACCAGTATGCTTGCAAATGCCACATATTGAAATGTGCATTTCGATAGTAATCAAGAGATCTGTCAATCTGGTGCGCCTTTGCTAAACTATAATCACCGTTACTGGTCCTGGTTCGATCTATCTATGCGAGGTGAAGCTTTCAATATCTGTCTTGAATGAACGACGCAGCTGTCGCCTTCACACAGCTGGCTTTACGACGGCCATTTTGAGCTTCATATTTCGCAGCTTCATTGCTTTTTCCTACAGATTCTCCGCATCATATGAAGTTGCCGCATCTTTGACTCCATCTGTCAGCTGATCTTCCAAATCGACCATAATTATCATCATAATGCTATTTTATTTCTAGTGAGCATTCATTATTTTTTAGGTGGGGTAGACATTTCACATTTGTAGCAGCTGTATTTTTCCACATGGAATGCAATAAAAATTGGATCTTCGAAAAAGATGAAATATCTTCATAAACCATATGTCACTCCTACTGACACAAGTTTGTGTCAGACAAGTTCAACCAAATTTTACACAGAAAAAAAATCAATGTAGAATTATTCACAACTTACAGATTGCTTAACATAGTAGAGCAACTTTAAAAACAGAGGATTATCCAAGCAATTGACCCGGCGATTTCAATTCTTTTACGATATTTTTCTGCAATTTTTTTCACTTGCAATTCGTCTTTTTCGCTTTTCTCTAGCGTAAGTCAAGCCGCATATGGAATTTTTTGTACGGTGCTATGTGTTCGGGGGCCTGAAAAATCCGGATACAGCATGCCCTATGCTTCATGTTTTGTTTTTTTCTCCCGTCTTAGAAGTTATAATTGCTGCTGAAAACTTTGTCACAATCGTTGCACCATAGATGAACATCGGAAAAAAAGAAGAGGAAAAAGGAATTCAACAAATGCAATATTTCTGCAACGAAGGGATTAAAAAAACGGATTCTGCCCCGTGGAAAGAAAAGTACCAGCGAAGCTATAAATCCATGGGAAAAATTAATTACGGCGCGGCTAATAAAACTGTCACGAAAAAAAGTTCCTCGGCAAACAAGTGGGGCATAAGAAAAATGAATACAAATTATAAAATGAAGCTGCTGTTTTGCGAATCGTCATCCGTACGAAATGAAATAAAGTGGAAAAAATTAAATATGAGAACAATTTCTCCTTACTCGGCTAATTTAAGCTATAGCCGGCTGTCTAGATTTTACGTCCTATGGAATAAAAATTATCCTATGTGGTTCTACATTAACCTTTTATGAACTTTAACCTCTTACCTAGACTTTTAACTACACCTTCAAAACAACCCAAATAACTTTCGCGGTTGTCAATAATACACGTTGGAATGAACAGATTCCAACAAACTCGAAAAGACACACAACCTCATAGGCATCCCTTCATGGTTTCATCGCATGTTTTCAGGTTGAGCTTCTGCAAGAATGTTTCCTTAATTGACTAAACTTTATGAGCTTTATTTTACGGGCCACTCGTGATCAGGCCACACGCCAAATGGAAACAGTAATGAAACAAATGAAAAGCCAAACACAGTCGTACAAACGTAAAGAACCGAGAAACTTTCAAACCCATGAGAAAGGGGAAACAGGAGACAGGAGAGCGAAATGAAATAAAAATAAAGTTAAACATAAAAGACCTTCTTCGAAAGCATGACGGAGGAAAAACTTTTCCCGACCAAACCAAAGCCACGAAAACTATTGATTTTCTTTCCATACCTCTATGGCCCCTGTTTTCCGCTCTTTAGCCGTCTGATACATATGGTCCAATTCCCGGCGATACTATCTTTGACTGACTAAAATGTTTCATAAAAATCGTATGACTTTTTCCCCCAGAGAACATAATATTCATGTTTGATACTTTTCCACGCGTACAACAAAGAAATGAAACGAACAAATATTGTTTCAATAATTGTATGTGTTTGTTTTGACTTTATGACGCCTTTTTTTCGTTTCGGGTGCTTTCTATCAGTTTTACCTTAAGTGACCTATAACACTATGACACATTAGCATATATTTACTTCCCTGTTACAACCCTTTTACGTCCTCCAATGGCAATGGACGTTAATAAACCATAAAATCGTTTTTCAAACCAAGAAACTCAGGAGAGCGAAATCCGTACCATTTAGAAAGGGTACAAAAATAGCATAAATCATCACAACCCCTCAAAAAGAAATGAAATTGCGTAGAATTATATGTATAGGACGCATGAGGTTGTTAATGTTTCCCTATTAATTCCTATCAACAAAATGTCATTAATCAAATATTAACGGCCGTAAACCAACGTACCTTGTCGAGGAATCCAATGGCAGGCCGCTTGCCGAGCGTCATAATTTGCTTCTTCGTAAAACGCAATCGTTTATTCAGTCGATTGATGTACGAGGCAAAAGTTGTTGAAAATTAAATTCGATTGATTGAAAGTCAAGGTGGAATGGGTGGGAAAATTTCGACACCGAAATAGTGGGCTCAATCAAACACGCACGAAGAAGAAAAAAGCACTGAAAACCAGATCCTGCAACACGCAAACGATCCCAATGGAACAACAGCATGTCCCGCGAGTGTTGAAGTAGCGACCGAAAAACAACAGAAAATCTGGTACGCACGCAACTCCGGTCGGTGCAAATTTGGTGACCGGAGAGGTGAACGGAGGCTCCACAACAGTTTCCCCTTCACAAAGGATACGCGGCGAGCTACAAGAACGCCGCTTTTCCGACCACGCGTACCGATCGCTCTTTGTCCGGTTTTGATTTATCATAAAACATGCAAATGTTAATTCGTCACGCGCTCAACGAAGAGGGTGGGGGGACCATCACATGACGGTGGGGAAAACTTCTATGTTAGTGTTAGTGGGGGAAAAAAACTAGCCCGTCCATCCTGCCTCCACGCCAGTCCTCCTCCCTTGCATGAGCGGAAAATGTTTATTCACTAATTTGACGCATGACGAGGAATAAAAAACAGCCTCACAGAAAACTTACTCACGCACGGCCGCGTCACGAAGGAAAAGAACGAAACGCCCGGAGGAGAGGGGGGGGGGGGGGGGGGGACCTCCGATCTTCTCGCGAGAAGATTTCGCCTGCGGTAGCGGAAAAAATCTAATTTTCCAGTCATGCCCATCATGATGCTCTGGTGTGCGAATTTCCCTCATACACCAGCACTCAGCGAAATCATGTTATCTTGCCACCAAACACGAGAGTTGGCATAGCGAGCATTTCTTTTCCCCGCAGCTCGCATCACCGCGTTGTCACTACCCCCGGATTTCTTCCGCACGGTCGGAAAATGCATGGTCGGAAAAATCATAAACAAGCCCGAAAACTCGCCCCACCACATCGTACGTGCGAGCACATTTTCCCGGGTACCGTTCCGTGGCCGTATTTGCCCACGTGCACACACTACGCTCGGTGTGTTGTATATGTGTTGTATGTAAATTAACCACTGGAAACATCATGTGTGAAATTTTTCGGGCGTGTTAACGAGCATGAGAAAACCGAATTCCAAACCGAAACCCAACACACACACAGCGTACACGTCCGACCGGAGAGAAAATGAGCTGTGTGTTCCAATGTTCAATCCGAATCATCACGACAAAATGGTCGAAACAGGATCGACAGGGAGCAGGGAAAAACAACGATGGAAATCAATCAGCTAAAAACGCATGTTTCTCCCAAACCTTTCGAACACTCGTCTCAGTATCACGTCATCGATGGACACATTCCGCTCCGGTTGCGGATTAAAGCGATCGGACCTTGGCCTCCAGAGAGCTTGTGGCCGGTCACGATCGGCACACGGACGCTGGACTAATATTTACAATGGTGTCACGTGCACTACATTCCGGCAAACTGTTTCCACAAATATAGCACATCAACAATGAGCGACCGACCTACACGAACGCCGTTTTCCTTTCGCCCGAAAGCGCTTTTCCTCGCTCCGGTGCGGTGAACATTTTCGTGTATTAATTCATTACGCACACATCAAATTAAATCATGCACCATCAGCAGCTACACGGTGAACGGGGTACACTTTAACGAGATAATCAGCCGAATTTTCGCTGAATTCAGCCTGGACCGGATTTACTCCACCACTCCGCCGTCCGTCGTCGATTCGGTGGTTTTTCCAAAGTCATCAAAAAAAGGTGTAGCGTAATTATCCTTCGCCACGGTAAGGATCGGCGTTTTGTACTCTTTCTCGCAGATAATTGCTGAGTTTGTGGCCCGGGCGCTGCTGTTAACGAGATATTAATTTAACCAAAATCAACAGCTCCTTTTCGTTTCTTCGGGGAGGTGGGTGGGATACCCATGTTCCCCGTCCGCAAACCAAACAACTGTCAACCGTTTAAGATTACGGGCGCCTACATCTTCATCAAGCATCCGCGCGCACGACCTCCGAATAATTCCACCTTTTGGGTAAACGTCCCATGATTGGAAAAGGGTTCCGCTGAGATTGATTTCAAGCCGAAGATTTTGAGCCTTTTCCCCACCTTTTCCTTAAAATAGCATCGCAGCCAAAACCACCGACTCAAGCAATGTGTTTATAACACATGCAGCTTATAAAACTGGCGGTTCCATATTTGTCCAAAGGTTGGCAGCATAGAAAGTAGGGTTATGTGGGTTCCCTCCATAAGCTCAACCCACAACCAGCTGTCCGGAGACCGGTGGTTTCGATCGGGTTTTGAAATAAATCCATCTCGGAACACGCACCAAACACACGAGCGGAAGCTGCTAGCCTTACAGCCCCCGCGCATTTTGGCGAGCCGTATTTGGTAGATTGGTGTGGTTAGTTTTAACGCTTTAATGATATTCCCATTGTTGTGCGCAGGTGAGACAACTCGGCACGCGTGGTCGGTCAGTTTTGTCGCGTTCTTAACGAGGGAAAATTACGCAATAAACAACCGTTTTATTGTCGTAATTATGAGGGCAATATTTAATGTTTCAAAGGGCGTCCCGTCTGCCATGTTGTTAAACTTGTTCCTTTGGTTTGGAGGAACATGAATCGGTCAGTCTACGATAAAGAAACGTTAATAAACCTCATTACAGACAAATTATCTTCCATGTCTGCAGGGAAACAATGGAGCAAACATAAAAGTGGTTATGTCAAAGCCAATGAACACGAAAAAGTCACTTGCACCTAACTAAATTGGTGAATTCCCAAACGGAAATAAGGTCACACGAACTGGAAACTCTTCAGGAAAGCAGTATGTAGTATGCAAATCGGTAATTGCTCCAAACGCCGTGTGCTTAAAAAATCCCCATCCAACGCCCTGGAATATCGTCGAGAAATGTCTTGCGGAATTAGACGTCCCGTTCGGGGTGTTCACAATTTGTGCATGCGCCTGATTACCGGACGAGCACGGGTGGCGCATAACTTCGTTACGATGTTAATCTATCACTAAAGTAAAGTAAAGCCCGCCATCACCCGCTGACCCCGGAGGAACCCAAAGATGATGGGATGGCGTGCCATTTTCGAGTCTATTTCCGAACACTCCACCGACTAATGGGCTGATGTAGGCATTACGAACGAACCTGTTCGGACTTCGCCCCACGTTGGGGAAACCGTTCCTTCTCTTGCGAGGACCCCAACTACCACGATTTTCCATTATGCATGAAGAGAACACACGTCGGTGCGCTTCCCGAGAAAAATAACCCACCATCCCCGAAGATACGGTGAAATACCGACACAAACCACCCGTCCGTTGTGGGGTTGGATTTTTTGTTCCATCTTCTTCTTTATATTTTCAGCGTCATCAAAAATTAAACTCACACGTGTGTAATGGCGAAACGAAACGAAACGAAGTGCTCGTCCGAAGGTGAAAATGGGTTTCCCATAAAAAAGTAAGTACCGACGTGCCGAGAGCGAGGGGGGGGAGGTGGTGGCTGGTGGACGAAGAAATACCCCCTCGCATACCGGTGGAATGTGAGATATGCAACGTCCGCCTCCACGACTTCCACACACACACAGACACATAATGAGAAGAAAGGAAAAACAAAATCATTCTCAACCGTAGGACGACGTGGGGAAGCCCGCATTTGCGGATGGAATGAAATGTGGTGGATGGTGCTAGAGTCCTAGGAAACAGGGAGGGAAATTCATAAAGCAGCTCATTAATAGTGCACGGAGTCGAGGGCACCGAGAGCCGGCGATGCTTACGCGATTATCCTCGGCCAGAACGACGTGCTTTCGTAAGCAAACGCAGCCTCGGATTCGGGTTTATCGGCTGCAATTTTTTTTTTGTTTTAAGTTTTCCCCCCTTAGAAGATGGCCTGAAAACCTTACTCCGACTTTGGTCTGAAACCTGTTTAAGCCACGGTGTGTCCGAACACATGTACTGGAATTAGTTTTTCCTGGCGAATTAAAAACAACCACATCCACTCGCTCCAGTTGCAGCCAGGGAAAAAAAGGAAATTCTACACGCTGCATATAAAAGAAAACTCCTCCATTCGCATCAGCGCCCGAGTCAGGCTCAGTCAGGTGTCCTCCATTCTCCGATAACCCTCCCCATTCCGTGCCGACGGCGCATTCATGAGAACGGGAAAAAGGGAAGTGAGAGATAACGGGGAAAATAAAGGAATATCCTCCCCGACATATCCTTGCTCGCCAAAGTGGGAAGCGCACAAAAAAATAAAGATAAGAGTCGAAGCACTTTCTAATGCAACCCACCTTATTCCCACTGTGGCGCTTAATTCTTTCCTTTTAAGCACCCAGTTTCCATTTTATTTTATTTTTATTTTTTAACGTCAAGTCGACATCCGCCGTACGTTTCGCAGCACAAGTTTCTTCGACGTACTGCGCCATCGTCCGCGTTAAGCGCACCTCGAGGGGATGAAAGTTAAGCGAAAAGAGGAGCTGAGCTGGGAGGTAAGTGGAAGAGGCTAGAGGTAAAAATACTCAACCCCTTTTTTCCTCTCGGCAAAGGGAAGGTTTCATCGGTCGACGCTAGAGGTTGTTTGCACTGTCTGGTCTCTCTCGATGCGTCCTGACGCGACTCCTGTAACTCTTCCGCCTTCCGCCTTTCGTGAAACGGATTGAAGAGGATTCTCGAGCAAACATAACCTCAAACTCAACGACATAACACTGCCGCGTGTCCGATAGTATCCTACGTCGTCCCTTTTTTATAAACCTGGCGAAGTTTTCTACCGTTTGCTTCCTTCTCCTTTCCCACGTCAATGTCATTCCGGGGGGAGGCGGCCATTCAGGTTTTTCGTTTCACGTTACACATCAACTGAGCTTTTGCCACCTGTCGCTGGCTGCGCTTCAGCAAACGCGAAACGGTTTCCGTACTGCACATCATGATGAGATCGGCTGCATCCTTCCGCTTTTCGTCCGCGGGATACAAGAAACGCATTCCGGGTTAGTTGCCAGTTCAAGCTGTGAAAGCAATTTACATTCTTCATTCGCTTCTGCATTCCCTCAACATGCATAAACAACCAACCGGAAGCACCGTGTCTCGGTTCAGAGCGGCGTCCGATTTGCGGCTGAAAAGGAAAGGATGCAATCCGGTGCGCCACGCAGTCTCGAAAGGTGCAGAATTTGATTTGACTTCTCCTTCCCATATCATCTTCGTGTGATGGAGTGACGAGCCACGGTGAGATTAGGTGGGATTTTCTTCAGTCTCGAAAATGAGTTTTCTTCCTATCGAATCCCACAGTACCACGAAGAAATTCGTTTGTCGAGCAGCATCTAAAAACAAACTTGTAAAAGTTTAGAAAATAATACAGTAAAGCCAATTCACCAAAACTTTCTTGAAACAATCTCTGCTGATGGTGATCAATCAGGTACAGAAGCATGCCAAATCGAAACTTGAACACGATTCTAAAAGTCAGCTGAACAAAACATGCATAAAACCAGGATTAATCTCATCAACAGGTAATCCTACAATAATAATGTATTATGAATATTTGGTCAGTAAGCTCTAATTTTATGAAACCATTTTGCAGCTAATCGAAGAAGATCAAATGAACAAATGATTTGAAAATCTTAACGCTTCTCACTCCCCCCGACTAAGACCAATCATTCCCAGTCACATTAGCGACCGTTTAGCGACATTACGAATGACCATTTGGTCACCATTATTATGCCCTCGTCCCCCATCCCGCTCGTGTGACCTACTTTTTGGGGGCCTATTCGCCGGGTTTTGTTTAATATTCTGTTCAGCCGACCTTCCGAGAGGTTCATCGTCAAAGCTCGACACACCGGAGGAGGTGGACTCGTTCGTGCTAATTTTTCAATTTATATTCTATTCTGCGTGCCCGACTGGCTCTCGACCGAAAACTAGTCCCGACTATTCGTAGGCTACCTTGTTCACCAGCTGGGTGCTCCTCCGCTACTCTCGATGAGGTACTCCCCCCCACCCACTCTTCCTGGAGGCTCTCTCGGGATACAGACTTGATTTCATATTCCAGCCGGTCTCTGATTAAGAGAGCTTCTTCTGCCCGTATTCCGGTCGCATCCGCACAAATCGGTATTCGTTTCGTATTCCTAAAGTACTATCATAAATTTCGCACCACTACTAACGATGCCCGCCCACGCGCGGAGGCAGGTTTGTTTGTGTACGCCGTTTTTTCTTCTTTTTTTTGCAGTCGCCAGCATGAAGTGGAGAGGAAAAAAACATTCTTGAAGAACGGCGGAACAACAAATCAAATCCTATCTAATTTATATCTTAACGTGCTTTTTCCTTGCTTTTTTCGTGTTTCAATCTTCAATCAAGGAAAGAAAAAGGTAGAATCAAACCTTCTCCAACCTGTTTTTCCGCATGCCTCTATCTCTCTATAAGCTCGTAAAATTGCGGCTCTTCTTTGATTCACTTCTCTCACACACAAAACTCTTCCATCATCCCGTGGATGAAAATGTATTCATCCACAGAACAGATAATTCAACACAGACATCTGGAGCCGGTTCAATGGAAACATAGTTTTGCTGCCTTCATAATTCTATCCTCCTCCTATCCGCGGCCATTAAAGAAGCCCCCGTTTAATGGGTTATCGACTCTAATCGTGGGCAGACATAAGTCGATAGCACCAGAGAGATTGGCTTTTGCTGGTTTTTATTTCCTTCTTTTTCGATATGGCTTTTCCTGTTGGAAAGATTTGGCGCGATGGTTTATGGTTTCGTGCAAGTTCGTTGTCACACGGTTGATGGCCTACGAGTGCCATTTTATTGCCATCTCTTGGCAGAATGAATTATCGTTTCAAAATTTGGCTTTTTGAAATTTGAATAAATAATTGAGTTCATTCTCTTTTCGAAACATGCGTGCATATAAAACCACGTTTGAAATTGAACAACTTCAACAAACAGCGAAAATGATTCATTAATTATTCAAATATTGGAAAACAACGAATTGCCCTCTATCAACACATACGCCGAAGGAGTAGTTGAGAACACAACGGCAAAAAACGGCTCTTCTTTAGTGCAAATAAGTAGACCCTCATTTATTTTGATCCCATCCATCCATTCTTCCACCAACCGAACAGCAGAACGATGCTTCCCCCTCTTTTCAGGTTCAGAGTTCGACCAAACATTGGACGAGAGAGCGGGACATGTGCGAAAAAAGGCTTCCGACGAATGGCCAGCGGACACAAATAGAATCCTAAATAAATTACGACCACTTTACCATGCCGACCCGGTAGCCGAGCATCACTTACAACAAGCTGAAGAACAACATGGACGCACACTGGATGGTACTGAACTCAGTTCGTCCGGAAAAGTCGCCTCGTGTGTTTACTTTAGCTGTTCCTTCAGTTTCATTTTATTTGCTGCCCAGGTTAGACTTGGACAAAGTGCAATAATTAGGGAAACCTCATCCTCCCTCACTAGGGCTGTCAACGCACACACACATCGTGGTGTCTTGACGCCGAGAAGTCAATGCTCCAAAATGATCATCGACCCCATCGAAGTCCTTGTTACCTCGTCCATAACACGCCATGTTTGGATATTCTGTGCTGCTTTTTTTTTCGACATTTCCCGCCAGTTGTGGAAACAAATGAAAGCTTTACTGTCACAACACTCCGCTCGGAAGGGAAGTCTAGGAGAACAGGAAGCGCAATCGATCAATTAATCAAAAAGCTTTCCCCCCGACGACAAATCACTTCCATCGAAACGCACAACGCACATTTGTACAAAAACTGGTTCCAATTTGTTGGTGCGTTGTTTGAACGTCCCCAGAAAAAAAAACCACGCCCGTCCAGCAGAGGGACCGGCGGTGACCGCACGAGGGAAAATTAATCAAGTCGATATCCAAACCAAATCAAACGGAATTTCGATGCAAACAGAAGACAAGAGAAACGGGATTGTTTTCCTCTCTATCCTCTATTTTGCCTACGCACTATATTTCAACGCCAGGAGTGGAGAAAAGCCATAGGCCAAAAAACTAGGTCGTTCGTAAAAATATCCCTCTCTTGCATGTCCCCCCCCAAACCCAACCCCACCCCTCCTCGTACTCTATGTTTCGTGAATCCGTTTTTATTTATTAGATTCAGTCACCGATATATTTGGAGTCGGTCACCGCCCCCCTTTCCTAATTCTGAACGGAAAAAAATCACCGGAACCGGAAACTCGTTTCCGCTTTGGCCTTTTGGGGGGCTTGAGGCGCTTTTCTCAACAATGATTGGCATTATTACGGCCCATTCATTTCAATACAACAAAACAAGACTCCGATGGAGGCGCCTGGTGGTGGAATGAATTTGGAACGCATAACTAATAATTTAGCTTTTTTTTCATGAACGGTTGCGGTACGTGGCTTTTTTCCCTTGGTTAACCTTGCTATGAGCATTCTTATTAACCGACATTTGAGAACGGTTGCTTTCCTTGCCGTTTCCCACTGAATTCTTACCTATGTTTTTGGAACTGTTAAAGTCATCGAAACAGAAAACCCGATCTCCGAGAAGAAGAACGAGACAGTTCCTGGTAACACTAACCGACAAAAGACCGAGTTTACCTGCACGATTCTTGTCTGTATGCTGACGACGGATAAAGCAAGCACAATTCGCAAGGAAGCAAACAACAGCATACATACCTGGAATGGGAGAAGAAGAAAAAGGAAATAGAAAAAAATGCCATTAGCAATTCCTAGGTTCACTGCCGGATGAAACAAAGGGAAAAGCGGTATGCTTAGGTGCGTTTCCACCTATGTGGCCCAGTTTTCCGATTGGACTTTTTCCGGATGTCCCGAGATCGTTTGCTTAGCTGCCTACGATTCTGCTGCTTTGTCTCACTTTTCCCACCCCACCAGCCCATTTCTGGTTGTGTTAGCAAATGGATCCTTGCAAGTACAATGGGAATAATAGAAAAACGAACGAAGGAAAATAGAACGATAAAAAGCTGCCAAGGATGCGTGGGATGAAAAAAACCCAACGCTGGAAATGATAGAGAGACATTGTCAAGGATGAGTTAGTGGGATGATTACGATATTCCATTGGCAATGGAAATCTCATGGAAATCTACTCCACACACACGATGGCGCACTTCCAAGCTGATGATTTTCATGTACTACCCTCGATGGTAAAAGCACTTATTCGTCACCCTTTTTTTCTATTTGCTTACTGTTTTAAAAGCATCGTAAATGCCACTACTTCATCACCAGGGCATATAGTGTATGCCGCACACGCACTAAACATTTACAAAATTTACGTCAAACATCGTCGTCATACCGACGCTATCCATCGTCAGCGACAAACTCATTTTGCCCCAAGTTTCTCTCTCGTTCGGGGACATGAGTGATGACAATCGAAGTTCAACGTGAGTATGATAAAGGATTCTTCGTTTTGCCTCTTCCAATTTGTAATATGCTACCACACCAAAGGGGGACAAGGGGACAAAATCGGGCAAAATAATACCCAACATAAATGCAACGACCAACGGTTGCACACCTAGCCTATCCGTCCGAAGTATACACCAGGTCCTCCGCTCCGACAAGACTATGTCCAATAAGACCGTAACCCGTCTTTTTATCGGGCACAAACCCCATCCACACACACACACAATACTCGCCAAGGATGGATAGGTACGTTTTATTGCACACATACACATGAAGTATCGAGTACCAAATGCGCGTACGTGAGCGACGATATCCGAAAGGACAGCTCTTGAGCGGGTCTTCAACCGGTTTGGTCTAACCTGTGTTCTACTTTTTTATCGCACACCCTCCTCCTCCTGTGCAAGGGCCATTGAAAAGCTCCCGAGAGCCCGGAAGGTGGCAAAGAGGATTGTAAACTGTTCGACATTCTCACCCTTTCGATAACCTCAATCCATAGCACCTACAGTCTTAACGTCTGAGGACGGGTTTTTCCTGGTCACAATCTGGGAGATTCTTTTTTTTCCCACCTCTCGCTTCGTAAATCGTCCTCTGATCGAATGGTGTACAGCTTAGGTGGAAACTAGTTTCGGAAAAAGAGGGGACGAAAACGAAGCTCGCCAGGATGTGCAAATTGTGCCGTGCTCCTTCCGGTTATGCCGGAATCAAATCGCATATCGAATTTCCCAAGTGCACACACACGCTTTTTTATTGCATTGCGAAAGGTTTTGTTGGATTTCAACCGGGGTTTTTCTTTTCTTGTTTTGCATTCGATGAGAGGAATGTCCTAGATTCATTTCAATGCTTCGGGGAGGTTTCTCCACCATTTTCCCGTGTGCAGGAAAGTGCGATTCAGAAACTTTCATCAAATTCGCATTGTTCCATTTAGCCAGAAAATTTCTGTTCAGCTCATTTCCTTTTTCTTTATCGTACCAAACACACAGCAAGCGCAAAAAAGTGTATGAACTTTAGGAAGGATAACCTACAAAAAAATCTGTTTTATCGAAACATCGTCTAACGCATATAGAATCGAAGTGTTTTGCAATGTCAGATCAGGGCAAACAAAAAAAGATACACAAACCCTTACGAGAGCAAACGAAAAGGGCAATTCATTCATATGTTCACCTGCTTTGGAATTTTACCTTCATCTAAGGTTGACCAAGATCCGAACATTCGAAATCTTTGATGAGTTCCATCAAGGGAGAACCATTTCATTGAATGATTCCATCACACAGGACTATCCGTAAGAAATGTGGGTTCGATTTGGCACGTTTGCTTGATTCATTTTCCACTCAACCGACCGCATTCTTGATCGTAGATGTCCGTTCAGGTTCCGTTCGGAATTGGGTTCCACAAATGTACAGATATCATCAAAGAATGGTTATCCATCCAATAAGGAACACCTTTTCTCGACAATTCAATCGAGATGTTAAGTGTTACGAACGTTTGATAACCATAACGAAATTTATGTATGTTACTGTTTTCTTTACTGGAAGAAGCGTGCATAAAACATAAGTCGTAATGATGCTTTCAGAATTGGTTGATAAATGTAGTCGGAAAATTGCACGAGCACGAACAACTACGTTTAATCGATTTTATCCAATTTCCAATCCAATACTATAATTTGAAAACTTTTTCATCGGCAATCACTATTGTAGCTTTTCATTACGATCAAACACACTTACTCGAGTTTTCAGCAACTCGAATATCGGAAGTTCTCTTTTTGGGAAAAATGGTAACATCGATGGAATTGGATCGATTTTCCTCTGTGCATAAACAAGTTCTTGGGTGTTTTTTGCTTTCCCATGTTTACTTTACATGTGTAACAAACGAAAATGATTCGTTTTTAACAAACTCAACTGGAAAGAGCTTTTGCAGATCTACAAGTAATACGCGTTCGATCAAAAGTTAAAAACACGCGTTCAATCTATAGTTGAAAATACGCAAAAGTTGTTGAAACACTTCACCATGATGTCTACTAATGAATTGTCGATAAAAACCTCTCGAAATCAGTTCTCCTTTTCCATAATTCACTTTCCCTCTGTGTGAACAGTTTAAGCTGCTTAACAGGACTGCTCCTTTGCGAAACCCGTTGAGCGAATTTCATTTCCAGCTTTACTCCCACAAGAAAAGCACGTGCCTGGCAACGAACATTTCCGCCAGCACAAGAATGGCGGCGGTGGTATTGAATAATACTTGTAATTTTGAGCGCAATTCTTCACCATCTGCCACGTTCCGGGAAGCATAAATCTTACCGTTTCGCAGAAGTTACGCCTGTACCGACCGACACGGGAGAGGACCTAAAGGAAATTATTTTTCGACGCTTATGCATTATTACGCGCCTTCGCGTCGACGAGCCGCTGCCGGTTGATTGACGTGATTGAGTGGATTAGGCGGAAGTGCGTCTCGGAAAATCACCAACCGTACGCTCTCGATTGCACGAAAAAAACAAAGCAATAATTTTTCCCCCCTCCCCAGACGACGACGAGAGCAATCTGATCGCTTCAACATTTGTCAACCGTCGTGCGGAATATTGTCTGCCTTTCGAGGGGATATTCTTTTGTCCACTCCGCAGCAAAGTGACTTCACTGAGACTTAAAGTGTGTCCCAATACCCTTCGATGTATTTCGAAATTTATGCTTTTGTGTTGTTCTAAAGCTTATCGTAGTACAAAAGTTGGTTTTTCTCGTCCATCCATGGTTTTCCACCCAACCGAACCCAACCTTTTCTTGTCCTTTAAAATACGATAGTACGACCTGCACTTCAACGAACTAGATAAGCACATGTAGGGCATGTTATCGAGAAGAAAAAACTGTTCTCTACGGTGGGTTAAAGGTTAAATACGTAAATTATTCCAAAACGAACCCACCATCGTGCGTGCCGGAAGTATTATCAACCGAAAATCGACGGATTAGCACGCCTTGCTTTCACCTCCAACCACCGCGGGAGACGACCCCATTTCCTTTTGGTTCGCAAAGCGTAACACCAGGCCACCACATTTAAGGAAGATTAAATTTCCCTTTTTTCCGCTTTCAACGACTTTATCGATATTGAGAACAGGAACACGATAGAAGCCTTCCGAGGATTAACTTCCGCGTGCGAAGAACGCGCCTCCGCCTCTTTTTTTTTACTTTCACACATCTTTTCCACCTCTGAACCATTTTGCCACTGTTGCTCGTAGCAATTTATCGCCGCTTTTTCGCATTTAACTTTCTAGCTTTCGCTCCTCCTTTCGGGCGATGGTCAGAACCGGGGAAAAGGTTCACGGCGTACGTGTTCGGTGTGATTCGTGCCTATTGAATTAAATGGAAAATCGTGTTTTCCCTCCTTAATCCATACAAAAAACATCCTTGGACTAAACTAACAAGGCAAGTGTTGCGACAGTATAGAACGTAATGTTTCCATAAAAAAAAAGAATGTTTCCGATGTGCCCAACGCGATTAAAGAAGAAGCAAATACAAGATAAAAATGTTTAGGTAAAAAAGCTTTATACATATACAGAAGCAAGCTAAGTTAGTCTAATAAAATGACCGGAGACATATAATGGGATTTTTCATACCTTCCACGAAAAACGTCAAATTTAGTACTTAAAATATCAGCTTGCGACGCAACACGCCCTTAAAAGTCCAAAAGAATGATCGATGGGACTTCGAAACATTTTAACCAAAAAGATTTTGATCGATGGGTGCAGCGCCGTGGCGCGACATTCGCCAACCATGACAAAATGGCCGTCACCGTAAATCCCAGCTTATTTCATTCATTTTAATATTCCGCTACATTCTGCCTTAAAAGCCACCTCGCCGTGATTGAAACATAATCTTGAAGTCTTCGTAATAACAAAATATTCGGCTATACGCTCACTTGCCTACCTTTCCCCACCACCTTTCCAACTCCTCTACCTACCTCCACACACCTTTTGTGGATGGTAATTGCCAAATAATGATATAGGCAATTAGTTACGAAGCCACCACCAACCCGGGGCGGCGGTGGCGGCGCGGCAAACGAAGAATCCGGCGGTTTGAAGGAGAATTATTCTTCCGAAGAGAAAAGAAAAATACAACACCTCCCTCCCTCTGGCGAACGTGCGCGAGATGATGATGGTGATGGGCAAAATAAACTGGGCACGCGGGACCAGCCAACCTTTGCGAGCCAACCATAATAAAATGCGCACAGTTTTCACGGTGACATTCATTGCCATTAATGTTGGCGCCCTTATTCTTCTTTTCTCCGTCCCGTCTCCCCATTCCGTCTCGGAGAAAAAAGCCTTCGAGCGAAGCGGAAAGCGCGTGCAATGTCAAAAAGCGGCTCGCTTGGTGCTGGAACGAAATTGTTTCATGCGGGGGCGTGGAAGAAAATGAATTACGACAGAAAGCACGTACCAAAAATGACAATTTTTAAACGCTTTTATCAGCCTTAGATACCGACGAGGTCGAATGAAATAAGGAAAAAACATGACTCAAGCCTATTTTCCCCCTTTTGCATAGTATGCCCCAGTGTGGCGGTTCGAGGAAAAGAGTAATCATTTATGCTCACACAAGCTGGGAAGGAAATGGGTGCTAAACCATACGACATTATCATAGCCATAATATTTCACCTGCCCGACATACATACACCGGAACAGAAGGAGTCGAATCGTAGAATGTTTCCAGCTTGGGACATTAACCGAAAATCATCATCCTTCTCTGCCTGCGCGGAGTCCGGAGTTGAATGTTTCTAAACCCCTTACGTAGGATGCTGGATGTTGTTCACTAACTGCGTGCGTGACATAGAAAACGCCTCCTCCATCGAGGCCTAGATAATTTTCGAGGTAGCCAGGGAAAGCGGGGGGAACATTGTGGTAGGTGGGAAAATTTCCTAATCAAATTCATCGTGGCCATAAATTACCACCGCTTCTCGGTTGTGTTTAACACTCTAATACCAATTCCTGGCGCGCTCTCTCTCTTCCTCTTTCTATCTCTCTATCGATCTCTTTCCCTACATAATGTTAAAATACATATTTCTTGCCACGAAATTGTCAAAGCGCCGAACGGACCTGTCAAAGTTTAACACTGCCGGAGTGAAAATGCCCCTCGCCGCTCGGGCATTGGAGGACATGAGGCAGTTAATCAAGAAAGTCGTCTCATTTTCCCATTTTCCACACACCACATAAATCGATCGATCGGTGCCCCCGATGGGGATGGCATGAAGCGAATCGAAAACCGTACATATTTCGAAGGATGTCAAACGAACGGTGGCCTGCCCCAAAAGCATTACTCCAGGCAAACGAACGACGAGCAAAAGGCTGGTCGAGCGGAAGTTAATTGCATCCTCTCTACAGGGAGAAGAAGGGATTGGCGGGGGGAGGGAAAGCGATGCAGCTGTCTCGGAACCGGAACACATCAACTCCTTCGCTCGGAACCCAAAACTTGAAAGGAAACGCCCGTCGCAATGAAGATCGTCCAACGACAACAGAACAGTTCTGCGGCCTTCTGTGCCCAGGCCGTGTATGTTTGTGTTGGTTGGTTTTCCCAGGGCGTACTCCAAACCACAGGTTTGCAAACCTGACACGCCACACAAGCTGCAGCTGGCCGACGTTGGCCGCAAGACACGACGAACACCAGATGTGTGGTTTCGTTTGTTTGTTTTCGCGCAATTCCAATCGGAGGTTTTGGTTTGGCGTTACGCTGGACTCCCACGTTTGGAGTTCACAAATTTCGGAGATATTAGCAGACGCCAGGACAAGAACAATTTCAAAGTTATTGAAGGTTGAGATTTAATAGCTTCATCATTTGAAATTAGGCATTTATTCTCTCAACTCCTCCTTTTTCCTTTCTACTTCACTCCATTTAGCAAAACTATCCCAACTCCGATCGATCATTAGCTTCACCGTTGGGCCGTCGCCTAACACGATTAACTGCCGCCGCGTGGCCCCATTAGTAAAGGAAAACAGACCATTTCCATTGATGAACGACGCAGTCGGCCGCAGCGTGGCAGCATTCCTCGGCTCATGTGGCACGCGCCGCCGAGAACGACGCGTAATGGAGCCACTCGGAAGAAGCAATGGTCCTTCCTACGATGCCGGAAATCGCCCGACGCACGGACGGACGACAGACATTCCGTAGGATTTAACAAAACCAATTAGAACGCCACATGATGATAAGAAACTGAACTCGATCATTTGGCGAAGAAAGTGCAGAAACTCGAGAAACGGAATCTACCTCGGCCACGAGGTGAAAGCGAAGCGGTTTAAGCTACCGTTTCTAATTACAGCGTGCAAAATTCTTGCCCTGCCATGCGAGCGGCCGATTTTAATGATGGTCCAGCTGGCTTTAATCAACGCCTCGCAAGACATCGGATACGGATTCGGAAATCGGGCGTGAACTGTTAGATGCCTAATATATGCTACGATATGCATACACCTCTGAACTTAAGTCAGATGAAGGTTTACCTTGCGTATAGACGGGTTTGCCTAGAACGTAGAAAGCGAGCGCCATCGGATTAACATGAACAAACACTGTAATGCAAATAATCATTGGGGATACATTCCTCTCGACAAAAGCGTATTGGGTTTCGGAAATTTGAAAAATAGTCCCCCATCGTGGACGATATTCACATTGGATCCCTTTTTTTCCCCACGCCATGGTCTACTTCCCACGAGTGGATCCGATTTCAAGATCACCCGGAACAATGACGATGATGTTTGACTACCGAACTTTCAAACTTCATTTCTCTCCCAGGCGAGAGTGAAAAAAAGGGGGGGTGAGAAGTGACCGAGTCAGGGTGGGGTGAGATTTATGCTATCTCGTGCCGGTGCCACTCTGTTGCTTTGGACAAATATTTGAACAGACGACCTCCCGGACTGGAAACCGGTGTGTGTGTCGTTAACCGGTGCGTTAGTCCACAGTCAACCGATCGTATCTGTCAACCTTCATTTTGTCCCGCTGGTGAAAGGATATTGTGGCGACCGAGGGGAACACAAACATATGGCGGACCCCAACCAAACAGCTACCACCACCATCACCAGAGACCACCGAACGATGGCAACAACGAGCGGTCGATGGTGATGATGTTGACTTCGATTCACGCGTGTTACGATGGAAGGAGCAGAAAGTAGAAGCTTGGCAAACACTCACCCGGCTTCCCGCTGCTGGCTGACCCCAACCCAAAGGCAAAGGACACAACGGTGATAAAATATATCCCTTTTCGGTCAGGTCCAATGGAATGCTCCAATTTCACAAACCAAGACGCTACCGAATCAAATCGAAGTCGGATCAAAGCCTTCGGAACGGGTCGTTTGATCCTTCGAAGCGCCGCTCCTTAGGGTTATCTATCTCCCCATGACCAAGAATGGCTTCCTGGCAAGTGTGGCAGGAATTCTTAAACCTTGACGCCTTGGTCACCACCCCAGGCTTCGATTACCCAACTCGCTCCTGCAAACTACCATTATTTTTCCCGAACGCGAGCCACCAAACATCTCCATCTTGTACGCCACAAGTTTGACCGGGTTCATCATCAGCTTGGATGGAACTGACCAAACAATCGATAGACGATCCAAAAGCTGAACACGCAGTTTGCAGGTTCCGAAAGACCTTCCCGGGTCAAACCGGATGCTTTGCTTTGCGGGAGCGACTATACTTTGCAAACTGTGCAAAAAGGATTGCCTAAACAACCGGCCGGTCTGCAAACTACCTGTTTTATCCCCCGCCGCTGCCACCCTTGCTTGCCCTGAATTCACCGAATCTGACATCCAAAACTCGACATTGGCCTCGACGAAACTGGTGTGAGGCACCTTCGCTGCAAAACGACGGCGAAGGTGGACGTTACTTGCCGGTCAAATTAACTTCGATCAAACCGGTTGCCGGTAATGGGATGACGGTATGATTGAATGAAGTCGGCACACACTTCCCTTGCTACCCCTTGCTTCGTCTAGATATCGCTTCCTACGTGGCCGAATTTGTTGTGCCTTCCCGGTTTCGGTGTGCCAGGGATATTCCTAGTACCATCAAAGCGCTGATTCATCGGCAATCTTTTCCCAAAACACGTCCCGTCTGCTCGATCGCAATGTTTCCCAACGAACAGAGGGCACCTTTGGCAACCCGAAACACTTTTTCTGGTTTTTGCTCAATCATGTTATTTTGGGGTCTTAGGCAATCGACAAGAGTTTAATGGCGTCAACCGAACAATTACGTACACCAATCTTTCGATAGTTCTAGTAAAGTTTCCCAAATCAAACAACAAGGCTAGTAAAATAGCAACCCCAATCATATAATGGATAGAAGAACCCAATCCTGAAATAATCCTTGGAAACCTTAGGGGATATTCTCAGAACAAAAAACTTGAAAATCTAAATTGCCATAGAGAGCGTCTAACCCAGTGAACGGCACAAAAGCTACCTCTCTTCCAAGAAAAGTGTTTGTCAAACAACTTTCCAATGCAAATCTTGAACTAAGGCTCGAAGCGAACGAAATATCATCGTTCTCTAGCAGAGCTGGCGAAGGAGTTAGGAAGCTACCGAACGACATTTTGACTCGGAATATAGGGCAACGACAAGTGCGCCATTTGATAGGCGGCGTACGTAGCCCTCCAGCGTCGCTACCGGGCGTAATTTGAAAGGAATCATCGATTCAACCTGAAATCAACTTCAGAAACGATCGACCAACAAAAAAAAAGAAAAGGGGTTTCTAGCGAACGAGAGCTTTTCCAAATTCTCCGCATCGACTCCGAGCGCTCTCTGAACGTGGAGAACCCGGCGCACATTCGAAAGCTATCGAAATGCGAATTGAATTGTACGCCACTTCATCGAACGTATTCCCACTCATCTTGGAGCGTTGGAGATTATGGACGTGAAGCTATGCATAATAATGTCTGACTCTTGCCTTTGTTTTATGCTGCTCAATTTTTAGCGGAATATGAAAAGAGTTCATAACACCGAATGTATGAATCGCAATATTTTGGAGAACCGAAGAACTTTATTTGTTGTCTAAATTTGAGCATTGAAGAATACGGCCTTAGAAACGGATTGATTTAAAACCACCTGCTTTATTCCAATTCAAGAATTCTATTCATGCGTGGGTTCATAGCAAGTAATTAATCCACCACAAAACTCGAGCAGGATGCAGAACAAATCTCTTACGAACCTACCCTCGCTCAATCCGCGGACTCGGCTCGGTAAGAGTGACAGCAAAGCAAAAGCCACAGACCAACCGTGTGGCGCTCCACATTGGAACAGCTTCATCACCGCAGCCGCCATCGAAGCATCGGAGCATTGCGGAAATCAACCGATACTTTTCGCGCGTGGTGTTAAATGGTCAACTAAACAAACTCTCCGCAAACCCCTCACACTGCGCCGCTTCACGCCAACGTTACTTGAGGCGGCGCATGAGCAAACAAGCGATTAAATCAATTATCACCAGAGGTAAGTCAGGCCGCAAATGATGGAACACACACACGGATGAAGAGAGAGAGAGGAACGAGACGCGATGGGGGTGACACTGTGAAGGGTTCGTTTGCAAGCACATTTTGTAATCGATACGCCAGCGACGACGGTTGCTGTAATCGCAAACTGTGGCCACCGAACCTGGTCGGCGGTGTGGGTAATGTTTGTCACGAGTGGCGCTGGAAGAGGGGAGCTCAATTTGCAAAATGGACCAAAAGTAACGGGAAGTACACCGGTCCAATGGCAAAGTGCATCGAACTGGAAATAAGGTCGGATGAAACGTGCTCGTGATTTTGTAATGACTCTTTTTTTCTTTCAGCAGAATTGGAAACCAAAGTCCCACAAGAGCCCAACGTAATCGATGGATTTGATACGCTAGAGTTGTTGTACTAGCAGAACGCTATATACAGATTAAAACGCATAATGAGATCCAGGGTGTTGAGAACAATATGCCAAGGTTATGATATAAGAACAAGCGAAATTGAAATTGTATATTTAATAAAAACTATGAATCTTTCGTCGAGAGATTCATGAATCCTAAAGTTACTCCAACAGATGAAAAATCACTAGCCAAAAATGGGTAGAGGGATTCTTTTTTTTTTTTTTGGTCGCATTGTCCACGCCAATGAAAGAATCGTGGAGATTCGTGACAGATTCATGAAAGATTCATGGAGACTCATTAAGGTTTCGAAAGATTCATAAAGCTTTGAAGATTCGAATCCGCAAAGATTCATTAATCCATCCAAATTAATCTTAGGTGAAAGTTTCATATGAATGAATGTCGCCAAAAGATTCATTAAGCACAACACTAATAAAAACCCTACAACGATCATCAAACAACTGTGTAATGTGTTAAGAACATTCATAAAATTGAAACACGGGTGGCTCAAAAGTATTACGGTGTTAATAAGCATTCATTTTGAGTTATCGAGAGTCGTTAAAGTTAAGTTACACGAAGTCCGATGTGTAGCTCCGATGGCAGCAAATGGGAATTAGAACTATTTTCCAACAGAACCATGAAAACCAACGGCCTTAACAAGCTAAATCACGCAACTAACATTGCGACCGGCTGGCGAAGATAGCGCTTGAAAATGAAACTACGGCAGAAACGGAAGAGAATCCGTAATCCTCTGTCGTAAAGAACATGCCAAACACCAACAGACAAACGGGGGGGGAAATAAAAACTTACACCCGTAATGGCGCATCGTAGTCATAACATTACAACTATCGCGCGCCGTCGCTTCCCTTTCCTCCCCCTCCGCCCCACTCGCCCCAGGACAGATTGATGTTAATGAGTCGTAAGTAAAATGTAGTCCAATCTTACCCGTGCAGTGCGAACAACGGCAAATCGACATCCGGCCGCCGGATCATATCGCAATGGCGAGTCATTTAATGTAAGCACCAGATTCCATGCTGCGATATCGATGGCGGTTTAGTCTCGGTCCGTGCAGGACCATCATCCTGTCCCAACAGTTCAGTGAAAGAAAGTCACTCACCGCTCCTGGTGGAGTTGTTGAAGTGTGTGTGTGTGTGTGTGTGTGTGTGTGTGCTACCCTTCCTTATTGATCGTACTCAGGCGAATGCAACACCACGCGCGCGCTCGCGACGATGGTGAACGTGATAGTGTGATTAAACATCAGCAAACATAAACCAGTGCATGATTGCAGCCATCCCCCCGTCCGCCATCAGGGCCGCGGCCCATCCCAGCGTTTAGGCAAACACATCCAAACGACCATCTAATGGCCGCCGGTAGGTCCGATTGCTGTAAATGCTTTTGCCTTCATTTATTCTCCGCTCCGACTTATGTATATACATCAACAAATGTGGCAATAAAAGTCTCTGGAACCAGTCGGAATGGGCTGGCCGGAGCTACAGGAAGCACACGAGTGGCTGCTAATCGAGGAACTTTTCCATCAATACTGTGTACACAGCGGCAGCTACACGAAACACGGAGAAGCTCGTGCCCAGCTTTCAATTACCGCTTATCGTTAAAAGCTGCCCATTAAAGAGGGAGTATCCAGTGGAATGGGAAGGTGAATACTGAGGTGGTGAAAGGTGACCTAACCCTACAACAGTACTAACACCCTGCATGCTGTCCTGTCCGCAGTTGTCCATCACCCGAGTAGCCTCCGAAGCGATCTATAAAAACTACATTCACATGCGAAGCGCCTATGCAAAACCATCAGGGATTCCTTCGCTCGGACAAGTAGAGGTCAGGAAGAGAGTAAACCAAACTCACGGCTATCGCCACCGAGGGCCCGGAACTTCTTAACGAGAGGTATTCAAACGATTAGACTGTCATTAGGACACTATGAGCATCAAGAAATGGAGGTAGAAGCAGAAGCAGAAGATAGGAGTATTCATGCCAAGGAGAAAAGTACACCGTTTGATGCAAAGACCGGTTACCAAGAACTAGGGCATATAATTAACAAAAGGAAGAAGTGGTGTCTATCAGAAGGCCAAAGTTGAGCTAGTATTGCAACTTTTAGCTATGTTGTAGATAGCACGCAATGCAAAGCTTTAAATACCGCAGCTTTCCCCTTGAAGCCCTCGTTCCAACCGGTGCAGTACCGAAGCCGCGATACTGTAAGAAACCGGATTTTGTTTTCAAACTCTTCGAACTCTTCGGCCTTGTAAGGAACATCACATCACGCTGCTTGCGTTAGTAGAGCAAACTATCGTGTAAACTAACAACCCGCTTTCATTCCCTGCTGTCTAGCTGCTTTTTAATAGCCTTTTTTTTAACACCACCGACCTATATTTACCGGAATCGCTATTTATCGCAGTTACACAACGATGGGTCGAATCAAATTACTTACTGCAACACATCCCTATGCTATGATGATTAAAGGTAGAGCATGGGTCAGGTACGCGACGTAGGGCTATTAATGATAAAAACTGCCCCAGTTGAAATGGATACATTGAAAGGTGTTAATTTGTACAAGAAAACACGATACACCAACAAGAGCACCACATTCTAAATGATCCCAATAAATAAACGCCATAGTGTTCCGCATTCTTCAGGTACGATCATGCAAATCGTTAGGAATGGCTTCACAAACGAGAAGATACGCATATCTAGCGCAACATATATCAAATGACTTAATAAATTGAAACGCGGACACATTTTACACGCTACCAACATCGAGAAATCAAAAGCAGCAAACAACGTCAATGAACCAGAACAGTTTAATAACTAGACACCATGAAGGCCGTTGAATACTACATAAGTTTCTATTTATACATGGCGAGAACTACAACACCTCCTCAATAAAATGCTCAGAGAAACCACATGAACTCACCTTGATAACCCCACTTTCATGCAGTGCAGTGAACTGCATTCATTATGGATGCAACGCAGTACACGTCGTGCACACATAAAATGGATCGATCTACACCATGATCGACGGTGTTTATTGAAATCACTTTGCGGGTGTGTTTGCTTTTCTGTTAAGAAATAACTTTCAAACTATCCCATTACTTCTTCTTGTTTTAAATTATGAAAAAAGATATCCACAAACTAAAGTCTATTGCTCTTAGTTTAACTTCAATGAGTTTTCCCCCATGGATAAAATACACTTTCACTGAAAACTCTCTTTTTTTCTCTTTACTTGTATAGTGTTTGAGGTTTTTTTATTCCCGTTCCGCTTGTTATAATCCTTTTTCTGATCAACAAACCATCTCGAAATGACTCCGAAAAGTCACCGATCTTGCCACCAAGTGCAACGTCCACCCCCTTCTTCGTGTGATGGATGTCGGGGAATGGGGTTTTGTAATCCACTGTGTCGGATTGAGCCATTTAAAGCTATAAAATTTACCAAAAACGCCGAACGAGTTAACCAGCGTGTCCGAGAAGCGGTCAGGAAGCGAAGACAATTTTCTTTGTGCCTTGCACCGAACGGGAGAAAGTGGCGGGTATCGAAATTGATTTTAAACCCAAACCCCCGAAACGGTGGTCCAATTTATGCGTGCGCTTGGAAATGGAAAAATAAAAACACCCCCCGACCCGTTACGCCGGCGGAACAACACTTTCGCAAACGTTGGGCGTTTGGACTCTGAACGTTTTTTCAACGTTCAGTTTGACACCTTTGCGTTTGTCAGCCGGATTTTTCCTAACGGTTGATTTCAACCCGCATCGCCGCGAAACGCCAAACGAAAAGAAACAAAAACATCAGTAGAGTAATCCCGAAATGCGGAAAACGAAAAAATAATCAACACAGCCTCTCACGTACTCCCCCGTAAGTATCTCGTTACGCTTTACGACGTGACGTGACGTGAGGTGATTGTAACGATTCCGGCACGATTCCGAACTCAAGCCAAACCGACATAAAAATTTGGTAATCTCAATCTTAGTAAGCGCTGACGAATGCACAAGCTTGGGCCGAGGAAAAAAAATAATACACTATGTTCATTCTTTTTTCATGCAGCATTTCTCGTTGAACGCATTCCGCATATGCGACATTATTATTCTACCTTCCACCCCGCCAGCCAGGGAGGAATAAAATTATACGCCCTCGACGTTGAGACCGTGTCGCCGCGGGTGGGTGGATTAATTATTGGCAACGTTCGACACCTACTTGACATCAATACTTTATATTTCTGACCCGATCCCGTCCCGCGGCATACCCCGGATGCCTTTCTCATTCCGCCGATCGATTGTTTGTTGATTTTCAATCACCGGGGGATTATTTTCGATCGTGTTGATCAATCGGTCGGACTGGAGCTTTGGCATTCGTTTGCCGGATGTCGCCGAATGGTGATTAAGTGTATTCATTAATCAGTTTGGTAATTTCGTGTATGCAAACAAACACATATTCTACATTTCAGTTTTGATCTTAAAACTCAAAGTTAAAATGAACATGGAATGAATTGTTGATGGTTTGGGGAGAAGAAATTCGTCAATATCAACCGACTTTTTAATGACAACTTTTTACCATTACCAAAAAATTATGAAGCCATTATAAAAAAGGTCTTTCAACAAAGAACTTCTTAAAAACACACTAATACCACAAGCCGACTATCCATCAGCATTGAGAAAAGGTACCGAAAGGGTGGGTTCTAATCGGATTAACATTGTTTGCCTTTGGTTTGTTCAACCCCTTCAGAGCTCAGGCCTCAATAATCGTGGACTTCGTAACGGATAATCCTACTCTTTCTTTTTGAATGATTTCCTCGGGAAAACGAAGAAACCCCATACTTCCATCTTTGGGTCAAAGCTCTAAGTTGGAAACTTATTGTCACAACTGGTGATCTAATTTACCCGACTTTTGAGTTTTATAAAGGAATGTTCCTTTTGGAATCTCCTTTTGACTTTGAACTATAAAATTAGCAAATTTATTTGAACCAAGTAAGTGTGGTGACAGGTTTGCTGAATTATCGTGTTTCGATAGAGTAAAAACTCAAAGGGTTGTTTGACGGTAGGTGATAATCAGATGCTTAATAAGCACCGGTCCTATTTCCATTCTCCATTTACAATAAAAAGCTGTCAACGGAATAGAGTTAAGGTACGTCCTTTCTTTCTATTAACGCCTTTCCTTTTCCATTTAACGAGCTGTCCCAGAGAAGGAAGCATGCTTTTTCCAACCAAAACCAGGTAGCAGCGTCACGTCAGAAAAATCCCATACCACTTGATTCTTGATGACCATGGAGGGCTGAATCCGCCAGGAACACACGCTCACGCACTCATCAAACACACATTAGCAGATAATTTTCGGCGTCCGACAAACCAAAGGGTATCGACTAGCATCACCTTTTCCCACCCCGACCATTCACAATATCCAGAAACTGTGCCTTTTTGATACCACGTCAGCCGAGAGAGGAATTGATTTGAATATCAAAACAGGTTCCCTCCGTCGTGGGCTCCGTCGTCCCCATCCCCCCATAATGGCACTTTTGCCCCGCAAGCAATCGTTTTCACCTCATTCTTGGCCGGGAAGATTAAGTATTTGAATGCCGCCGCATTATGGTTTGTTTATTCAGCAAGGATGGAATCATTTCGCCCCGAAAGACAGACGGTATGTCGTTTGGAATTTCGGGGTGGCACGATCTTCTTTGCGATGGTAAAAAAATGTTAACATCTTCTTCAGACTAGCACAGCATCAGCGCGTCCGAGAGAATGTTGATGAGAATAGATTATGAATCAAAAGATAATGTTTCGCCAAAATTCAAAACGACTGTCGGAAATTTAAATAAAGATGCAATTGAGAGCTACGTGGCAAAGGTAAAAACTGAACTCGAAAAGTGCAGCTTTAAACCGATTATCTCGAAACAAAATCAAAGATATTCTCATGTCGCAACAGAACTCTTCTCCATCGAAATCGAAAAGATCACAAATCATACAATCCTTGCTTGAATAAAAAAGCGAAAAAGAAAACAGTCTAACCAGGTGGGCACCGGCGCTTAAACGTTTTAAATTTGTTTAATGCCACAAGCACGCCGTTAAAAAACCCGCCAAACGAGTTTATTTATTTTTCCACGTTTTATTATGCTTTATACACATATTAATCCAACGACTGATATTATTTTCTTTTTTGGTTTTGCCTCTTCAAATCGGAAACCGAAAACCAAATGTTAATGAACCCACCCTCATCAATCCTCCCTCTGCTGCGCTGCGGGACTTGAACGGCAAACACACATGGCACACGACATGACAACTCGCGAGACTTTAAGACGGAGGACAGCACGAGAGAGACATGGATGGGCGAAAAGATTATGTTTCTCACCGTCCATATTCACTCGCTTCTCCTGTTTAATGTCTCATTAAAATGACTTCATTCGCCTCTTCGATCTATTTTTTATTTATTTTCAGATTGCGAACGGATACGACGGGGACGATAAAATTTAGCCAGCAAAATGCACCACTACTCCCACCATCCAACCAGATGGGGTGGCAAGTGGATTTTTTCCCTCCCACGCTCCACCTTTCCACAAACGATGATGTGTTTCGTCTAAAAACTGTCTTTAGAAAAATTACAAAACATATCAAATAACTATGAAAGCACAAGAAGAAAATCGTCATCCGAATTCGCGGATGACTTCCAGCCCAGCCGCTTGACAGGCACAGCTGTTTTCCGCGCCAGTTGTGTTTATTTTGCGAGGATCAATGACACACACCGGCGCACAAACACACATAGGCCTCTTTCACCATCTGGCATTGGGAGAGGGTGGGAAATCCTGGGGGGTGGAAAAGGCAAACGAAAACATATATAACAACCCGAAAGACAACTCATCGAAATGGATGTCTAGTGAGGGGGAGAAAACAAAACGACGTCTATCCCCATCCCTATTTCCTGCCTTCCACCCTCCTTTCCTCTTTACCCCAACCGGAAGGAATGCTGTCGTTTGCGGCCGGCCAGAGGAAGACGCCCACGAAGATCTAATATACATAAATTTTAGCAAAATCTTCCCCAAGTACAACATGTGGGGGTTCCGCCGTTCCCCCACTCTGTCCCCCTCTCTACCCCAACAAGCTTCCATTCATGCACGATGCATACTCCCAATGCACCACCACCCACAAACTCCTTCCATCTGGTTTGCCCCGCGAATGGCGTTGATATGGACCACTCACCTCCACACGTCATTAAACGTCATAATTTGCCGAAATTAATGTCTCAATCGTACGGATTTTCACCTTTTCGTTACGCCGCCACCATATCACTGGTTGGGTGCTCGGGAGCCGAGCGGCTTTAAAATTTATGATGCACTTGCGCGTTACGTTGCAGCACGTGCTTCTTGCAGCGCTTGAGACAGGAAGCATGCGTTCAAACGGCACGAACCAGCACCAGCATCGAGCCGTGTTTCATACGTGGTCGCCCTTGAGAGAACTTGGGAACGCACACAACATAGAGATCAATAGGCAGAATAGCGCCGGAAAATGCCCAGGAAGGCAAAACGGGAGCCGCCCCTCGGTTTGGGGTTAATTTTTTGTTTTAAACAAATAATCATCCGTCATCCGAGTTGCGTTACCGCAATACTATGTGTCCGGAACGGGTTTTCACGGGAGGACGTATTCGAGCGCGTCGAGCGGAAGCTGCCATCATACTCCTCTCCTCTGCTCCTTCGCTGCGTGTGTCGACCGACCCCGCCTCTCCCCAGAGTTCGGCAGATTAGGCCAGGGTGTAGTGATAAAAATAGATAATCTTGAAGGAATGCTTCGACAGCGCAAACGAAAACCACCACGACCATGACATGCGGCACTACTTCGAGGATGAATAAGAAGAAGGTGGTAGTAGGGAACCGTATTTAACACCCAAATTTTGTCGTTCCTTAAGCGGTCAAATTTAGAGTGGCAAAAGAATTCCATCGACAGCCGTTGAAAACAACATTAAATCAAATCACCACAAAACGATGGACAGTGATTTTAAGTAATTAAATGGGTGAAAAGTTTGGCCATCCCACCATCGACCTCATACCCACAGTGCAATTTTCGTTCGTCAATGTACGATCACTTTGGCAGCAACTGATTGGCGCATCGTCATCCGTCCGTCTGTCCGTTCGTTCGCTCGCTCATCCATCCATCCATCCATCCATCTAGTCAACCGTTCCGAGAGACGCAGGAATGTCTATTTTTTCACGTAGATTTGCAAGGGTTTAAAGCCGGGCGAGCTCGTTTTAGTTGCGCATGCATGTACGTACCATGGGGAGGGAGAGCTCGGGACACTCAAGGTTAGGCCGCCTTTGAATAGCGTATTCGATAAGGCACACCTACCGCGTGATTCAAAGCTTATGACGAAGTTGCCGGCAGACGACGACATCTTCCCGCCCGCGAAACGCGTGGCGAGATCGTGTACGAATTCACCACCATGAGAACCGGGATGAGGATGGATGGATGGATTAAAGTCCAACAAGTCAAATCTTGGAACGGCCATCCCCCGTTGGTCCACGGACCCCGAAAGAGAAGTGCACGCTAATCTATGGGTTTATTTGCATATTTACTTGCATCGTAAAAATGGTGGAAATTTCATTCCCCACCGCAGACGCGGGGATTTAACGCGATGGTCATACTGTTGTTCAAAACGAGAACCATGAAATGCGTATAATGCGATAGTTTATGAACCGGTGTTGAGAGCGCAAACCGGCAGGAAGGTCACTCGGCAAGCGATTGCTGTCAGAAATTCAGGTCTGGGGCAAACTATCTTCATCAGTGTGTACGAGGAATGTTTTCGGCGCGTAAACAACATCTCGCTGTGAAGCGATATAATTGTAAAATAAATATTACAGAAATGTGCAACAATTGGCGCCCATAACTAAAGAGAACGATGCATTTCAAACACATTAAAAAACTTGAGACCACCTTAAAGATGAATATAAATATGAGCGTTTCGGTTCTGGTTAGCTTGGAATGTACATATGACGAAATTTCTTAGCAAAGAAGCGATCAATAAACAGATTAAATGCTTAAGACTTCCTCAAGAATCATTCTCACTCCTTCTCTCACGGGCTGGAACCAGAGTTGGAGCCGACCGATTATCCGAAAAATAAGAGGAATGGCTTTTGAAAGGTCGTTGGCATATGATGTGCCGGGTAAAAACTCAAACCACCGATGAGTCAATACACACTCGTGAACAAATATTTGACCTACTTTCAAGGTCAATGGGTGGAAGGAAGGGTACAAGGGACAGAGAGAGAAAGAGAAAGCAGAACAGAATTAAAATCTTTCACGATGCCATGGAGTCGTGGTTTTCTTCTTGGACGGGTTTACTCCCGGACTCCCGAGAAATGATTTATGACTGGTAAAACGTCCCATTATACGCCAGCGTCCGATCAGTCCGATGCTCAAGTCGCAACAAACGAATCGTAATGTTCCAAATTTATGAACCATCTCTCGTTCGTCATACGAAACCACCCTACGAGTGGTGGGTCCCGCACTTTAAAACAACTATCAGCATTTTATGTGTGTTGTGGCAAACTTTTAAATAACCCAGAAATCTCACTCCGCTTGTTAAGTCCTAGGATAAATGCCAAGCACATTGAAATTTGATATTTAACCTCTCCCTCCTCCAACGGACTGTTGCGAGAGGTGAGTTTTACCTTTTCTTTCATAAACCTCACTCCCCACCATGTGTTCTGGGGCCATAACATTTCCCACCCCTTCGAGTGGTACGGATTGGGAAACGTTATTCCACGTGCCGGCGGTGACTACTAACGCTCCTAAATTAGCACAACGTACCCGAACGAAACGTGTCCCGTAGAAGATCCTGCCGAGCGGAAAGGTGATAAACCCACCATCATTCGCTATCGACGACAATAGAGAGCTCTCGCTATTTAAACCAACACCCCCCTCGAGGGTATATTGTGCGAAACGTGCTGCCGCGTGGTCGAGGCGACGATTCGTAAGCTTTAATAGAGAATCCCACCCCACCCACCCCTCTTTTATGGGGCCTAATTTTTGTCCCAGAACTTTGCGCCAGATTTTATGCGCCCTGCCAAACTTTGCCCATATTCCGTAATTTTTGCCTACGCACAGATTCCTCGCCCGCAACCATTTATGTGTTCCCCGGCGCGCGCCCCCTCCCCTCCCAGGATGATACACCGCCACCCAACCCAAAGTGGCATAAATCAGCAATTAATAGTGTTCCGAACTGGCACTGTATCGGCCAATCCAGGTAAGCACGACCGGCGATAACGCGCTATCGCAGTGTATTTCAGTTTATAGCATCCACATCCTTATCATTTGCGGCGCACGGAACGCCACACTAAGCCCTTGTCAAAGCCTCACGGTGAGCTCTCTTCGACGAGGGAATCATTTTTATTGGAACGCCACCCATCGGCGATGGGGATTTTATCTTATCTTTTCCGCCACGGTGAACTCGACAAACACGTGGAGAGGAGGGCGAGAACAAAGGTGTACGGGTAGGGGGTGTGTTGCAACAACGACGCGCGGATTGTTGCTATCTGCTGCCCGCATGAGTTTATGATCCCTCTAAATCGTCTATTAGAGCTTGTAGGGGTTTGAAGGACGCGAAGTCTCTTCCTCGGTTAGTCAGTGAAGAACAACGGCAAACATCCTGCGCCGAGAAGGCTAACGTCGATTGATCTGAACTTCAGAGAGTGGACGGGGAGCGGGGGAGCTCATAAATCGTTCGCAGCACAAAACCATCTCTAGCCGCGTCTCGGTTTATTGTCTAATTGTACCACGACTACAACTACTTCACACCTTCAGGGGCTTCTCCGTACGAATAATTGCAGCCTTTGAAACACTTAGAACTTCACCTGCGCTTTTCCTTCGCACCGCCTAATGAAGCTCGCTAATGTTGGATGATTCATTAGCGTGCCGGAGGGATTCGAACAAACCCATCCTTCGATGTTCATTACGTCTCATATGTCGCGCAAACGGCGACCGTCACCATCGAAAACAAAAATTGTCTCACAAGTAACGTGCATCTCAACCCCCGATGCTCCCCCGATTTACCAACCAACCGGCTGGTAGCAGATGGTCAGTCAAGTCAAAACTTAGAATCCGCCAAAACACCGCATTTTCCACCCCAAAACCCATCTTTCACCCACACCCACAAGCACAGGAAAGGGGTTGTTCCGAGGGCGAGGAGGCATGGAGTAATTTACTCATCACCAAACAAAATAAATAAACGCAAACGACCAGTGCAGAATTCAATTTAAATTATTTTAACATCGTCTTCGCACAGGTTTTCGTTTATTCGCCGCCGAATCGAACGGGGTGGGAGGGAGGGAAAGTAGTGCGGGTAGTTTTAAATGCAGTCCCATGTTGCCTTTTTCCCCCGCTGACATGTTTGCGTCGCTTGAGGCCGGCTGAAAACTGCACCACAGAAATGCAGCCAATCGTTGCAGCCGCAAACAGTGTGATGTAAACGAAACGCTGGCGAACGAAATTCTCGATGGGGTGAACGGGGGCGGCGGCAGGTAGGTGGGAAGAGGAGTAGCTCTGAGTCACATGTGACAGATACTAATTTATGCCTACGTTTTGCGACACTCTCCGGCCGCTCGAGAGTCCGCCAAGAGTATGATGAGCTCAATCCGGTCAAGAGTAAGGCTAGAGGATCATTTCAATCGCGTAGACACACACACACACACGCTAGACTACGCTTTCCCCACAAATTCGGGTGAGAACCTCCGAAAGGAAGACACGGACTGCGACTCGATGGTCGGAAAACAACAAACATTCCTTTTCAGCGACGACAACTACGCCGTTGAAGATGATCATGACTCGCGGAAGATCGTGAAGTCTCCACGTTGAGTTCCGCCGTTGCGGTCAGATTGATAGGTGAGATTTTTAGAGGGTTCTATCCAAGCTATACTCTGCTGTTGTGGTATTTTAGTTATTGTTATTTACACGGCCAGAGACGACTGCTTCCATAATTGTTATAAAATAGATCAAACTCTTGAATTATTCCTTCACGATCTTAAAGCAATCACTATTTTAGAAACCAACAATTTATACGCACCTAACCCAGCGATGCTAATAGCATTCTCTTACATAATCACCATCTTCGACCGATGCACTATTTCTAGTTCGAAAAACTGCAGTCGCAGCGACTCGGAGAAATGTTTTTCTTGGCGTTTTAAACCCAACCGCACGTCATTTTAGACATTTCACGGAGACGCTTGTCAGCGTCTCAAACCCTTTCGCTTGCGGACAGAATCCATTTTCCTGCGGCCCGGGAAAGCAAAGGCGAAATTATCCCAACGGAGATACATAATACCACCTTGGCGAGGCCACCGACCGGGTTGGGTGGGCCAAACGAACGGGAGGGTGGGAAGACTAACAACAACTCAACGGACGGAAGACAACGCGCATCATGTCCTCAAAAGGGGTTAAAAGAAGACAAAAACAACGTAAACACAAATATTTTACTTGTCAAGCAGTGGTATAAAAGCATACCATTTCCCACATTGTTGCAGCGCTGCATTGATGCGACTGCATTCTAGTGCATGTATTTAAAAATAAAATGCACAAAGTTCGCTGCTCACAAAAGTAAATAGATTCCAATTCTTTCAATTAAATATTAATCATCCTTACGAAAAGAAATTGTTTTTCGTTTTGATTTTTTTGTACAGAAAAACCAAAAAACGAAATTTTCCCAGTTCATTACAGCCCTCCGCGGTTCTTTGCGGAGGTTAAATAAATCGTGTATGCATCGAATATACGATTCCCCTCAAGAGAATCGCTGCTGGCAGGTTTGAGTAATTTATAAATATTATCTACTTGCTAATAAAAATGATATATGCTGCGAACCACCAATGCCGTTCGTCGTGTTCGGGTGCGTGCGTGTGTGCCGTGGAAAACCATTAAGATGATCGAGTGAGTAGGTTATGTGTGTGTTTTGGTTAATATACAAAATACAAACTCCGATCGTACCCCCGCGCGAAGGTTCTACACTGCCGACGCTGCCGATTCGAAAACATCCGGATTCGCATTTTCCGCCACAAATGTGTTTTCCTCCCCTCTCCTCACCCAGGCCCAGTCAAGTGGTGGCTGCCCCCCGCCCCTCAACGGGTGGAAAATTGCACTCGTGAAGTAAGACACACCAGTGTCTTTTGCCATCGGTTGCCGTAATGGGTCGAAAAACGGCCTCCCCGTGCGTGCTCGACATGCTATCGGAGTTGACGGAATAAATCACCTCCGGCTGGGTTCGGTAGGTTGCTACTGCTGCTGCTGCAGGGCAGATGCAAATTACCAGATGATGCGCTGTACTTAAACGTAACATGGCCACGGCGGTCCCGAAGAAGGAGAACGAGTTGGCTTAAGAAAAAGGCAACCAGGCCGGGATGTGGTGTTTTGGAAGGAAGTGAGGGTTGGAAAATCGTTCCGACTGTCAGCTATTAGTCGAATCGCACAAACCGGGAGCTCGCTCCCGGACGCGTTCGTCTGCAGCATGGAGAACCCACCAGACGCGCATTCGGAACGTAATCGGATCCCGTCATAGGTAATTATTGTCGGACCACGGTTTCCCTTTTGGAGTGCGCAGGGGGGCAGTGTTCGGCGGGGTGCGTTCGGGGAAAAAATGGCCGTTGGAACTTGGAAGCCCCATTACGGTAACGCCCGCACAACCGATCGGTACGCGCGGTCAGCTAATTAATAAGCAGGAAGCCATGGAGCGTGCGGAATTAGGGATGCCTACACACACACACACACACCACAGGCTTAATTTGTAAGCCATAGCAAGCGATTTTGTAAAATCCCATAATGTAGAAAACCATCCGTCGTACTTTTCCATAACTCGTGTTCGAAGAAGAATCGAACTGTGTTGCGTAATTGAAGCCGAATATTGAAATACAGTATTGGTCAATTGAAAACCAAGAAATGCTTTTACCAAACAGACTAGCCTTAAGACCAAATGGTTTGGAAGTTCTATTTTCAGCGGGTTTTTACCAGCCCCAAAATACCCTCGCCGCGCCAGCACAGTAAATCAAAGCAGATAAAAACACCGAACACTTCACGCTAAGTGCCTTGGAAGGTTCTCTAATTCGTTTCATCGTTTTATCGAATCCTCACTCTCCCCCCCAGCTCCCGGGGCTATTAAATCAAAACCTCTAGACGACCCGATCCTCTTGTGCGTATTCGCATTTCGAAAACAAAACCCCGAACCGAAAGATGCACTCCCAAAAACCCGGCGGTACGATTCAATGTGATTTAGGGTCTATCATATAAAGAAGCCCGGGTTCGCGAAGATCCGTTGGGCCGGTCATTGGAAAATAGGCCTCACGGTAGCTCTTCTTTCATGCCTCCTTGCATCGGTGAGTCATCGAAGCCGAGGCCCCAAACGGGAAGGAACGTATAAATCAAGAAACACTGGTCGAAACTACCCGTAGAACCGTATCCTGTTCCTGCACCTGATTCGTCGCCGCGAAACCGGACACAAAGCCTTCATGACAAATGGGGTCGTTACAATTTCGGGAAAGTGTGTGCCTGCTGATCATCTTCCGCGTTCGGAACGGGGGGGGGAGGGGGGGCAATAAACCCGTCGGTTCACGGTTCACCTTCGAATCTCGTGAGGTGTATTAGAAAAGAAAGGAAAACCCCATAACCCCCGTCGGAGGAGGAGGATTTTTCCCGTGGTAGGGAAATTCCGGGAAGCAACTCAGACACTGAAAACGACCGAGGTCCTAAAAAAAGTTCGAATGTACCAAAAATGTGCTTGAATGTGCGCCGGGTCGGAACCAGACCGATAACACACGAGTGCTATTAATACACGCCAAGTGACACTTTGTGATTGTGTGGCCCGGTCGTAATCGTACGCAAGGGGCAATCCCCGACCCCCAGCCCCCGCTACTACCTCCCCGTCCAGAGTGTGCCTCGGGGAAAACAAGGCAAACGGCACATAAAACCAACGCAACCCATTTGCCGGCCCGATCGCCCTCTGGGGAGGAGGAACTCACTGTTCAAACAATCCGCCCGAGCAGAAGTAATAGCAATTTGCCGGTCGTCGATAAAAGTTGTCTCAAATTACTTGGCTTTTAATTTGGCCTGTTGTCTCTACTCACGGTGCGACCCCAAAACGGGCAGGGCAGGGCAGCTCGCACGCACGCATTCAGTGGGTGAAAAAGGGAAGATTTATAGGTCCACGCGTCCACGCGGGATCCACGTAATGGTGCGTTTTCCGCTTCGTCCGTCTGCGTTTGTTTTTTTTTTTTTGTTTTTGTTCTCTTCAATGTAAAATGTACTCAAAGTTAAACACACCGTTCGCCATCGATCGCCCTCCCGAAATGCCACGGAGTTGACGATCCGAAAAGTGCGAGCTCTATCTCCTCCCCCCCACCCACCACACCACCCCGGTAGGAATGTCCCACCCCGGAGTCCGTCAGCTGAACCGGGAAGCGAACGCGGTCATCGGTGTGATACACGTCCCGTAAACACGCACTGCACGACAAACTTACATGCACACACGCGCATGTGTCGACGTTCTCGACAGACACGGACGGATCACACACAGTCGCGTCGCGCATATCTTCCGTTTCGAAAGGTAAACTTTGAATCGAGACGACATTCGGGATCGGTAAAAAAGGACTCGGCGCTGCTGTTGCTGGTGCTGCTCGATGTCAGTAAAAATTTGGCGAATCAGAAATGGGTGGAAAAGTAAGAAGGCAATCTTACCCATGTTCCCACGACCACCACATCACCACCGTCGTCGCTGTGAGCAGTTTGGGTTCGCGGTGCGGCTTGTGGCAGTAAATTAGATTGACGTTTGATAATGAGCGATTCGCTTCGTCCGCCTGCGTCCGAAGGGGACGGGTGACAACCGGAGCGGGGCGAGCAGCATAGGCCGCAGCGCAGCATACCGGAGGGTTGGAAGGGACGACTTTCTGACGGGAAACCGTAGGCAACGCTAGACGACTTCGGCGGACAACGGAGCTGACGGTGCGTTACGTCGACGACGGCGGTTGGTTTTGGCCAAACAGAAATAGAATGCTCGTTCCTTGCTCTGCCCGCGAGCCGAGGTTTCAGCTTTCGCTCCCTCGACGACACCCGCCACCTCCTCGCGGGAGGGCTTAGGCGTGGCGGCCAAACACATGAGGTTCATTTATCGCCGCTCACCACAGAGCCAGCCGGAGCTAGAGGTTTGCGTGTTTGAAAGGACCCTGAACAACCGTTGCGTTTTCCCCACACACAGAAGAAAAAAAAATCCCCCACGGCGAAGGGAACCGAGGGAGTGGACTATGGTGGCACGCGCACAATCACGACATCGCACTCTGGGCCCCAGCATTCCATCCCTCCCCACCCATCCATAGGGTTGGGTTGCTCCGATTTAAATTCACATGTACACACTTTTCACGCCTTGCGACGACGACGACGACGACGACGAAAGCGATGATGACGAAGTGACGCGACCGAAAAGGGAAATGCTGGCTGCTGGGCAGGAGGAAATGTTATGCGCTAGCCGCGCCTCCATTCCTTCCTTTCACCCCCTCCGTCCGGACTCAACAGATATTTGATGAAATCGCTGATGGTCGTTCTTCTTTCACGCGTTTGTTTTAATTAGATTGATTATAAATTTAGACAACAGAAACCAGCAGAGACCACAATTCCTCCCAGAGCTGCGAGGGCTAGGAGGAGGACAGGGGGCGAGGTCTTTGTTGGGCGTGCGTGAAGATAGCATACGCTGTGTTACGCAAGGCTTCAGCAGGAACGTGTTCTGGTCGCAACGAGTGGTCGTCTCCCGGTGGTCGACCGTGCCACGGTATTAGGCGAAGGGACTCCTCGATCAAAAAAGGTTGATCCTCAGGGATCAACGAAGCTAGGCACGGGGTGATCGTACGGAATCAACTCAAAACCCTCTTTGCCCTTGTGAACAATCCGCCAGAAGATCGTCTACACGGAGCACGTTTAGTGTGAAGGGGAAATGCACCACATTGTTGCCACGTCCACGACATCCACGGGCCGGTTCGAAAACATGCGTGCAAGCTGAATCATCATAACATAGGTGTGCTACAATGTTCGCCATGAGAAAACATACTTTCACTGACACAGTGCTTCTCACACTCTCAAAGAACAACTCAAATCAAATTAACCTCCATTGTAGAAATGACAGTTTCGCCCCGTGTGCAACACATGCCACGAATGTGCGACGACTTTTCCACACACCACTAAGTGTTTTGACAGCTGTCACGTGGAACCTTGTTAGTATCCTTCAGGAACAACAAACCCTGCCGAGTATTGTGTAGGTGTGCGCGTAAGCATCATTTGGATAGGTGTATGGTTTCCTCAAATTGAATATAATTTATAACTAACTGCCTTCCTTGTCCGAATGGAGTCCTCTCTCTCTCTCTACCTCTGGTAGCAGATCATTAAACAGCCATGTTTTAGGGTTGTTCTGTGATCGGTAAAACATTGGTTCGACTCGTCACAGCAGCTAACGATCTTCCGATACAACTTGATGCGCCGTACTTACCTAAAAAGAAAGGAATGAAAACAAAGTGTATTAGTACTGTGCTAGATAAAAAGGATAAACGAGGCAAATTGGTACTGTTCCGAACATTCATCACCAATCACCCGAAGCAATCGAGCTGAAATTTCTCTGCAAATATCAAACGAAACTGATGGGATAAAACTTTTTCCTCGCCCCTTTTTGCAACAACGTTCGTTCTACATACAGTTCGGTCGTGTGCTCACCTGAATGCACGCTTCAACAGCGCCAACCAACCGAAAGTTCCAGGGATAAACTTCACCTGCCTGGGCGAGGCAGAAATCAGCTGTTTCCATCTTCCGCTCGCTTTTTTTTTTGCCCAAGCACGAATCTTAACCAAAGTGGACGTGCCTTCGTCTACTCCTCCGCACCGCCGCAACTCCGATAAGCCACAAACGGAGTGCGAAACTTCACTAAATTAAAACCAACACTAGAGCTCACACAGGGCTCCTTGCGTCAACCCAAGCTCCTGACCACAAGAACTTCAAAAACAACATCAGCTAGAGAACGGTTTCGGAGGAAGGAAGTGAAGCGAGCAAGTCTTTAATGCACCTGAGGATCACACTTGGAGGAAGGGTTTGCAAGGCAGGATATGCCCAGAAAGTAGAAAGTTCCAATTACGGCAGCGGCAAGCAGTTCCACCGCAGATCCGGGCAACTTTTAAACCGGGCAACTCCCAGCTCCAGAATGGCTCAGAAGAAGTCGTTGGTCTGGTGGAATTCGGGCACCAGTGTATCACGGAGAGCCAGTGTGCTGAGAGCTTAGGACTGGCTAGTAACAGGTCTTTCTTCACGCCATGCAAGTCGTCGCCGTCGCACGAATGGTGTCGCCTCGAACAGGATCCGCAACCAACTGGAACTGTGTATGTGCGAGGGTACCTCAGGTACGGTCAACGACAACGATTGCTCCCCGAGTGCTTTTGGGGGACGGTGAAACCCCGCCAAAGGAAGAAACCCTCCGCGTCTTGCCGTGACCATCGTAAGCCGACCTTCGGCGAGCATTTTCCGGTAGAAATCGACGTGTCAAGAATACTTCTTTTTCCACTTACGAAGGAAGACAACAAACTGTCGAAATATCGATTTTTCCTCCCCCATTGAAACCCCCTCGTCGAACGAGGCGAATTACAGCGACAATGGCCACGTGGTTGGCGAGCGCTGGAGCGCCCGGGAGTGTCATCGTGAGTAGTGGCCATTTTCGTTCGAGTTTTCTTTTTCCACCTGGAGCAAACAAGGAAAACAGCCAGCGATGAACAATTACGTGAGCAGTACTTCACCATGCTGGGAAAGTATAAAAGCACTCCCTCCCTAATACTTCCTGCCGGCCTATTCCTTATATCTTGTTATGCCTTCCGTGAGTGTTTCGAGGAAAAATCCTCTTTCTCTTCTCCAGGTTACGATACTCGTATGTTTCAATTTAATTAATTTTTCGTCTGCCATTCATTTGGGCAAGGGTCGAGAGTGTACTCTGGTGAGCCACTTTTACGGCTCCTCCATCACGACGAGTCTCGAACGAATACTAACTAGTAGCAAAACCCTTGTGCTGACTATGTCAATGTCTCTCTGCTTCCTGATTTCATTTGGAAATTTTTTCCAAGTTCAGACTAAATCTGGCCGTGGTTTTCTGCTTCCTCCACCGCCTGCTTCGACCCAATGTTCATGGTAGGCAGAGTGCGCGCCCTTTCTGCACTAAAATCCATTATTTCACAATGCCCGGTTGACCGCGGTCGGTGTTGGAAAAATAAAACAGACAAACCTAGCTCCACACACCTACTCCGCCGCGGCGTACAACAACGGGTTCAAAATGGGCGTACGGCACGCAATGAAACAGGCAAGATACCAAAACCAACCCTACCGCGGAAGGAGGAGAAGAAGAGTAGAAAATAAATCCTGTCCAAACCTGGGCACTAGATCATGCTGCCCTGACCGGTTTTCTTCTACCGCACAACCTACCTAGAGCAGCAGCGGGTTTTGCGCACCGAACGCAAGAAGCATCAATAGTCCCTCGTTCTTTCGCCTTCTCGCCTGGCGCTCGTGCTCTTGGGGGAAAAAAAGAAACAGAACAAAACTTCACTCGAAGGAGGCCAAGTACCGGAGAGCTACCTTCGGACCGGACACAGTGGGCCTTGGGCCTTGATATACGAACGGAGCTTGGCCAACGCCACGAAAGATGCCTTCCTTCCTGTTGCTCTGTGCGGCGTGCAATCACCAGGGCACACACAAAAACGCCAGAAGAGATTGTGGTTTTCAGCGAGCAGCCCCAAGTGGAGTCTCCAAGGAGGCTCTCCCCCCTGCAGAGTGAAGCAAACTTTCCACGTGAAGGAGAACAAGCCTCCGCGGCGGCGTTGACAATGCGCCTGCGATAACCTCACGGGAATATTGGATGGAGGGAAAGGCACGGAACCAAGTCGCGAAACCACGAGGCTGGCGCGCTTAAATTGCAATTCATTGTTCCGGTGCATGAGATTATCAAAGAGTGGGGAAAGAGCGATTCAACTCGTGCGTGCACAGTTCAATAATCGAAGGCGCGTGTAGCGTTGCTTACCTAAGAAGAAGTGATAAAACTTTACAACCCGCATAAAGTGCAGAAGTCAAAATAAATGTTTATTGCCACGGAAAGTTGAAAGACGCTGCATATGTACTTCTTATGGCAAGTGGAGTTTGAGTCCACGTACTCTCACAGAGAGGGTCTTCTAAAAGACGTTAAAAGGTTCTACCTGCCGAAGGCGAAGTAGGCGACTTTCTAACTCCTTTTAAACCGAATGTATTCCACGCACCAGTGAGTGTGGTAACGTAGCAACAACAAGCAAAACCTCTTCGCCGTCGCCACAGAGAATGCGTAGTCTTTACGCGCCTACTTCTCTCGGCTTCCTCGGCTGACCGGTAGAACAACTTTGACCGCGACACACCGAGTAAACGTGGCGCGCAATGCGGCCAACGCAAAATGAAAAGTAAAACCTGTCCGATCCGACGCCGATCGCCTGGCACAGATAGCAGAAACGAGAAATCGACCCCGAAACCGATTGCAACCGAACCGCTGGCCAACGAATCGAACGGTTTCCGCCCGCATGTACGTAGCGAAGGCAACGGCGCCACCGCCTGCCCAAAGCTGCAAATGGTTCTTCTGTTGAGATTTGGTTGTGCGCCAGTGGCCAGTTTCAAATATGGCGCGCCACTCACGGAGGCGTTTGATAGCTGAATTTGGAGCCAAGCGTAATTCACAGCAGTAAGCACAACGCCGTTGGATCTAAACCCAACCAATGTCCACAAGCAGTGTGTGACATAGATACGCGCACGAGTGTGGTCTTGACGGCTAAAGAAAGCACCAAGAAGGCGCGTACTGCGAGAATGCGGCCAATAACGGGACGTCAAATAATTTGGGCTGAAAACGAAAGTCCAAACGGCACGAAACGGGCACGGACCGATCCGGCGCCGTTGAAGAACGGACACAAGCTGGCGTGAGCTGAATTTTAAAAATCTCGTGAATCTCTCATAGGCAACTCGAGAGAAAATTAAAACCAGTTACCCGTAGAGGTTAAGTCTGAAGATGATGTTGATTTGATTATGAAGTTACGTAAAGATAATGTAAATAGATTGAGATTATTTTACCTTTGCCGCACTGTCAAAAGGTGTGTTCTTCTATACATTTATAAACTAAATGTTTTAAGTGTATTTTAGCTAATCGGTAAATATTTATTCCATAATAAAATTGAGAAGAAGCTAATAAAAGCTCAATTTTAAGAAAACTAACATTTCCAGTACAATAAGATTGCATGCAGAAAAGGGATCTTCCGGAAAATAATTCTTGTTTCGAACACCGTAGGAACTCGTTTTAATTGTTGCATAGTCGCTTTTGAAACCACGTTTGTTGCTCGCAAAAACCTGTTTTAAAAGGACCAAAAACGAGATAGTGGGAAGTTGACAAAACAAAAGAAACATCGCACAATCCATTAGGAAGAAATTGAAAATGACACGGAATCGCTTGCGAAAGATAAACGGGAAGAAACGTACAAGAACATCTCGCAGGGGAAATTGTGCATCAAACCAAACATGCTTATGTGCATAGCACGAGGGGGAATACATGCAAATGATTTGTGGATTTACTTTCTGAAAATTAATATAACATTCTCACGAAAGTAGCTTGTCTTGTTGGTTATTTTTATCTTTTAAAAATAATCTCCAATATAATCAGTTTTTATGCTGAACTTTTTGAAGTTTGTTAAGCTCACAATTGCCTAAGCGTTTGAAATTAATAAGGTTTAAGAGGTTTCACCAATCATAGCACTAACTTTTAATCTATGCACTTCGTTCGCTATAGTTGAAATTCACAAAACGAGAGAAGAAAAAAAAAATAAAACTGTTTCTAACCTTCTAAAAACACCTCGCGGTATCCGGGAACTTAGCCTGTGTGTGATAGAAAAACGTCACTCGCATGCTGGAGACAAATTAGTTTTTATGTTTTACTATGTGTATGTGCTCCTACTAATGACTTTTTGACTACAAACCGGTGCGGAAGCTGGCCACCCTTTCTCGTCGAGAGGCAGCTGTGACATTGTTTGACTCAATTCTACAGCCAACTTCTCCCTCCGAGACCTTTTTTCTTCTATCCATAACGAAGGTAGCAAAAGTGTCCATCCCGGGAAGTGAATGCAAAACAGAGGCAAGGAATTAAATAAAACTTTCTGCTTCCCGGGGATTCCCGCCGCCGCCGCCGCCGCCGCCGCAAAGCCATGCTGAAACACGAGATTAACGAGCACTTAGAAGGGCAAGAGGGGAAGAGTAGCGCCGCGAACAGCGGTGGAGGTGAAATTTCATTAGTATTTTCCCTCCAGCGGTCAGCGGCGCGAAATGACGGGGGACGGATTCGGTCGGCGAGTCTTTCGTAGGCGAAACCCCGACCCAAACCGAAAGGTAAAAGTTCGAGACATGCAGTTTTTGGACTAAATTAAATTCTTGATGCACTTCCGCCGGGCGTGGAGAAAACCCGAATCGTCCAAACCGGCAGGCGACACCGATTTTGCGGCTAGCAGCGCACCAAATAATTCGGAATGCAAACGCCACCGAGAAGATGATCCGCGAGCGATTGGGCCGCGTGTGGAAACACGAAACGTGTGACACCGAGAAGAGAAATAAGTTTCCAGTGCATTTCTATGTCGAAAAAACGCGCCGACACTAATTAGTGGTTGACGGTTGGTTGGGAGTATTTTACCACACGTTTGTCCACGCGCCACGTTGCCCGAAGAAGGATGTTGTCGAAGTGAAATTTGACAGATCCTTTCATTTGAAGACACCTTACCTAGCGTTGATACTATAAATTTTATCCCTTTTTAGAAACATATTGTAATCTTGGAATATGTCACAAGAGACCGATGTGAGTCTCATAAATTTTTCAGTGTTTTTCAAAAAGAAAATAATTAGTTTTGAACCATAGTTTTAAATTGCCTATCAATGGTTTTTCCGTTGAAAATCTTCCCCTAAAGTTTTACTCTTGGTGATTCGAAGCGCAAATAAGCCATCAGTTGGAACGAATAAACATTCTCTCCGTCAAGAACCTCGGACAGCTGAGATACAATGTCCCACATTCCATTTAGATAAGATTCCAAAGCGGCAAGAAGGCGCCATTGCCGCGCTGTTTTCATGATGGATTAATAAATCTCCTTCCTTCTTTATGTTTGGTTCGAACGAATCCAACGGCAACAAGAGTGTTATGCTCCTTCCTGTTGCTCCAAGAATAATTTATTTATCTCACTTTTTATTTTCTATATTAGTTTATTTATCTTTCGCGTTTTGGCCGAAACGATGCGAGTCACGATTGAGATAATGAACCCATGGATCGAACGCGTCCCCCAAACCGGGTTGAATAACCTCCTCCGAACCACTTTGGGGAGGAGGCACCGCGAAAAAAAAAGGAAAATAAAATCGGCGCATCATTTTGCAAATCAACCGGTGGTGATGGGTGAGTCAAGAGAAACGGTTGCTGAATTATGGAACAGCGAAAATCGCCGATTGGCAAAAACTTGGCAACCGACTCGACCATATCGGTTTCCGCGCGTTTGTCCATTTGACGAATCTTGAGAAAGCAAATAAGAGCAACGTGTTGATGTTTATCGACCGACCCGAACGGTTGGTTAAATCGAATAATTCTTTAGCCATCTTTCGTGCAGATAAAAAGCAACATAACCAACAACAGGATACCGGGGATGTGGAACAAATATTTTCGGGGTGGCCTGTTTAAATTATTCATGTTGATGCGCTCGGTGACGAAACTTTAAGGAAAACTTTTAAAAAAAAGGTCTCAAAATAAGAGTAGAAGACGGCCGTTCGATTTTTTTTTAAACTGATTTCCATTCCATCCGTCGAAAAAAACAGGTTTTTACGAGGAAACGAAACGAAATAAATCCTATCGAAAAAAAAGTCAAATATTGTCTCTAACCAAATCCAGTTTACAACCACAATACAGAATTTGATTGATTGGCGAATGCTTACACGACTCCATCGTGGTCGAATCCCCACTTTCTTTCGATCTTCACCTTCCGCGGATGGAAAAGCGAGAGGAACGGTTTGTATTTATTTAGTTTCATTAACACCAACGTCGTCGCATTAGCGTAGATATATTAATATAAAAAAGAGCACTTCCCATGTATGGTCATTTTCACTCATCATGTTTTCACTCAACAGGAAGAAAACGAAGCTACACAAAAAGGAGATTAAAAACCAGTTTAAGATAAAACATCTTCAACCAAGTGTTCACGGTGACAGTTTTGAATAATGTTCTCTCACAAAACAGAGAGATTTTTCAACATTTCAACGATTCTTGCGGAGGAGAACATACAGTGGGGTTCTTTGCGCACCTTTTTTGTCTTTAAGCGTTTTCTGAGATCGAAGCAAACCCCCGGAGGTCGCTACCAACTTCGTTTATCAGTTTGCCATTAATCCAAGCCGAGGCGGTCGCAAAACCCGGGAAGTACTTCACCCCGTAGCGAATTGTTTGCCGATTGAAAGGCTTTGAGTAGCTTCTTCCATCCAACGTCGTGGAGAGGGAACAAGATAAGGAAAACGAGGAAGATATTTGCACACACGACAAACCTCACCCTGTAGTAGTAGTTAGTTCCTTTCCAATGTGTTCTTAGGTGGCTTGTCTCGGAGATTGTAAGAAGCGTTAATTTTCTTATTTGAAGAGTACCCCGTTGCCAATTATTGCGACAGATTATTCGAATGACGAGTCTTTTAAGCCGATCATACAAACACTCTTTACTATTAAAAATTAAAAAAAAAAATATCTTGATTCCAACATTCCAACTGAGCAACAAATTCTTAACGCCACCATTTCCTCAGAGTAACCCAAAAAAAATGTATCATGGGACACAAATTAGTACTCATTAGTTCCCTACATCAGCGATCCATTCATCGCACGGACGTAACCTCAACACCTCGCCTTACTGGAGCTAATGTAAAACTCCCGGCCGGCTAGGAGTTTTTATAGGATCATCTAATTTTAGTTTCGTCAGCGGAAGAGGAAAAAAAAGTAACGGACAGCGGGTTGATCGGCGCCAATTGGTGTCGGTTGCTTCCATTTTGATCCCGAACCAGACCAACCCCGTCCCGGCAATAACCGGCTGGTCATACATTTTTCTTCCGATGATTGAAGACGCATGCTTTGTTCGCAATCTCTGTGAAGTTCTCTCACTCCCAATTTAGAACTTCAAAAACTAGATGAACACGACAGAAGCATCTAGTGATCATTGAATCTGACCAAGAATTCTGATCTAATCCATGCCGCTCAAAAGATATTCCTTACATCTTCGACCACAGAAATGAGGAATGCAATATGGACGAAATGAGAGAATTGCTTAATTTCGTTTCCCAACTTCTCCAACTCCTACGATAGTCGAATAGAAATACAACCTTTTTTCAATCATCATACTACTTTTCCAGCAATATCGTAGGCGATTTCGAGTAGGCACAATTTATGTGCTCTCCATTAGGCGAAGGAAAAATGGATCAACTTACAAGCCCGTCTCCGGAGGATCGTGATTCATCGAACAATTTTGCCTATCTGGTGAAATACCAGTCATTTTTGCTAGAGTGGCTAATTTATGGGCAACTTATCCCGAGCAAAAGCTGACCAGTCCAACCACTCGAACCCCGAGGAAACAAAACAAACAGGTTTGCCTTTCAATTTTAAAACAAATCTTTACAAACAGAAACAAACGTCGGTGTAAAGTTACTTTTTAAATTATTCAGTTGTTCTGTTGAACCAATTTTACACAATCCTCCAGAATGTTATGTCCACCACAAAACTCGACCCAGAGAGTCCCATAACCGTCCATTCGACACCCAAATTTCGACCACAATCGCTTCGTCTAATCACACCACCATCCGGGTTTACAAGGAATGACCGAAAAATTACACAAAAAAGACCCAATACTACTGTCCGGTCCATATAGCCCACGCCATTCTTTGCGTCCATTTAAAGTGTAAAAAGATTGCCTCAACCCGGCACAAGCACCAAACGGTCACGCTCTCCAGAGACATTTGTGTCCGGTTTTCGGTTCAGAAAAACGGTCCAACGTCTGCCAAGTGGCGTTTATTGGGTCATCTGCCGGGGTCGAGAGCGTCTTCAACCGACTTTCCGAAACGCCAACATCGAAGCACGATAGCAAACCCGGAGGAGGGGGGAGAAAATTCAGATCAGCAACATTTCATACCGATGGACGATGTCGAGATCGGGCTGGGGGCGCCCTTGTGTGTAAGACGAACGGTTCATCGGAAACCCATTTCGAGGGACCGAGTGTCAGCAATTTTCTCGCACGCTTGTCTCGTTGTTGGAGGCGTTGAACGATTAAATGACGACGGTTTTGTGAAAAATTGTTTCCGCCTACACTCGGTGGGAGGGATGGAGGAGAGTGACCATTTATCGTTTCCCAATTGGTGCTGATTGTTCAATGATATATACTTTGTTGGCTGGCATTGCTCTCTCCAAAAAAGCGATAATGATTTGGAGCATCGAACACAGCAAGCAAATAAACTTGCTTCGTTTACTTCAGCATGTTGGTGTAGCTCTCTGCAAGTGTTTCTTCGATCATTCGGTTAGGTAGAATAGGTACATGACAATCGATTCCCCCTCATCGACACGCGGTTATCCTTCGCGCGTAGCCCCCTTCCAAACATTAACCAAAGCCCGGCCTGTCACCCAACTACTCGAAAAACTGCTCGTATCGGTTCATCTCAACGATCTCCAGCACAATCGTCCTTCTCGAAAGTGGAGAGGTGTATTGTTCCATGCAAGGAAGGCTATGTGTAGTTTAATGGATATAGAGGGACAAGATGGAGTGGCGTGTTATATGCCACCATCGCCCAAATGAACAGCAGGCAAACGAGGTAACGCGTGAAGGTTGAAGACGCCGAGGAAGCGGAACCCGCAAGCCATTGTTCGAGCCCTTCCGAGTCCTCGTCGATGGAACATAGCTCCACGCGGGAAGGTCCTACTACTTCCAGCTCCATCCCCCCGTCACACACACACGTACACCCACGAGTGAGCATAACAACGCCGATGACGACGACAACGGAGCTGGAGACGACGCCATTGTCACCGCAAAAATGTCACGCATCGAAGAGCTGAACGACGTCCTACTGGCTGGCTGGTCTGTCTGGCGGATTCTTGTCCCCCACCCCACCCATCCTCCTCCCGGTGTGTCCGTTCCAGGGCCGGAACCAATGACACACACGCCTGTGACATGGTTCTTGTCCGCAAGACCACACAAACACACAGCGGAGCACGAAATGAGCAGCCGTTTCGCGGCTCCTCCATGATGTGTAGGACACACACTAGGGCCAGGCCAAGGAAACCGGATGCTGGATGCCGGAGTGGAGACGAAACCAAGCACTTGCTGTGCACCGAAGCGTACGCACCGAAACTGTGACCCCTACACACGCAAGGTTCTCTCGACAAAGCTGGCAGGCGAAATCTAATACCACCGCCGGCCCGCGCAGGAGGACAACAATGGGAACTGTGTAAAAAAAGCATTTTTGGCGGCGACTGCACATTTGCCTACTCGTCCCGTGATGGACGAAACACCATCTAGCGGAAAAGGCATTCATTCCAACGCGAGCATCAGGCTCCAAAGTGTGCCGGAACACAAACGCGAGATGAGATGGTTTAGTGGTTCTTTGTTGGGTTGGTTGGAAAGTTGTTCCGAAAACCTTTAAATAATAGGATGCAATTTTTCACTATGTTTTGAAGTTTCCCAGAGTGATTTTACAAACGAAACAAACAAGATAAATAAATAAACGGGCAGCATAAAACACAGCCCTTCCGCTATGACTCGATTGTTTGTTTGTTTGTTTAGACAAGAAGTGGCTCTCTCGCTGCCAATGGCCGCAAAACCAACATACATCGTATTTTAATCTTCCAATTATTTATTTTGTCCCGTTTGTGAGGCAACATTTTTTTTCAACCGCTTTTAGTTTCATTCTCAGTTTCATCTCCCTCCTTTCGGTTTCTTTATCGATCCACAAACTTATCCCTCCCTGACGCCCCAAGTCGAGCCAAGATTGGATTCTTAAGCAGCGACTATCTTTGAAGCACACTCCTACATCGTTCGGATGGAATAAAAACCCCACCGGCACCGGAATGCTCTCAGGCCTTTGCGCCCACCGCCGCGTTGTCTCAGCGACGGAGGCGGAAAAATCAGCCCATTCCGATGCTAATATGCTTGATGGCTTTCCGACAGGGCGACTCCTATCCGAGACGGACGGAAGTGAGATGGAGTAAGACTCTGCACAGTGACCGGGGGGCCTTCTCTGTTTATTTCGGTGAAATCCAAATAATATGATACATATTTTAGCGAAATATGTAAGAACCGGTTTCGACTCGGATTTTGCCACTACTGACCGATTTTTTTCCGAAATCCCCACCAAGCATACAGATGACCGACCGCTGAGGAGCGTTTCGGGGTCGTTTTCACTTTCGCCACGCACACACATCCAAGATAATCGCAACAAACAACAAAAAAGCAAGCCGACATCAAAGTTATGATTTGCAAAAAAAAAGGCTGTACAAAGCAACTAAACTGGTTTGGCGTATGGGTGGGGAGATGCTGATGATGGTGCATGCATTTCATCATTTGGGGAGAAAAGTGCAAGCTGCACCGGGAAGGTTCGCCCGACACAAATACACCGGACTATAGGTTGGAAACCGAAAACCGGCCGACCTCAACATAGTTTATGGAGAAAAAAAGTGAACAGAAAACCCGCTGCTTCCCTTTTGCGTAACAGCCGAAATGCATGTACCTGTGCAAGGGTAAAGATGGATATGAAAAGAGCATATGAAAAGGGCCAGCTACTGCAAGAAGATGTAGTTTATCGAGCAAAAACCCAAGAGGCAAGCATAAGGACAAGTAAGTATGAGTGTGTACGAAAATAAACGATTGAAATGGAAACGAAAATATGAAAAGTAAGATACCAGAGAGTACACCTTGAGAGTGAAAAACTCTGCTTAGATTTTTTTTAAATTTTATGATGTTCACTCCTTTAGTTTCGGAGTGAAATTTTAAGTAATCAATACGGAAGTTTTAAAAGAACTTTCCCAGCTTAGTGAAAGATACAGTTTTGTATAAAATGATTTGAGGAGGTAAAACAAAAAAGGTGTTAACAAATGCCAGCGAATGTCTTAAACATATAAATGCGAAAATGTTTAAGTGTGTGGTTTCGCAATACATATCAAATCATCTCATAATTTTATTATTCCAATACAACAGAAAATCATAAATCAATCTCAACAAGTTCGCACGAAAAAAATTCTTGAGTGTGTGCGCAATAACATTCCCATCGGCTTAGGCTTGTTGGATAACTTTACTACCTCCTGCCAACAACATCAAACGATCTACCATGTGTGGCTGCACACCAGCTGCAACGACGTCGTCGCCATCAATTTTGCGAACAGCTTCCGCAATGATATTTTTATTGCAAAAATTCACTCTTTATTGGACGGTTTTAGTGCAACCTGCCCCCCGCCCTGCTCCACTCTTCTTCCTTCTCCCCAAACTTTCACGCGTCGGAGGTTAAAACATTGCAGGAGATGAGCTCCTCCACATTGGTGCGCTTCGATTTAACATGTAATAAACGATTTTTATTATAGTGTCGCGTTAATTCACGTTTTACGACCGAATGGAGAGGTTGTAGGAGGGCAGCAGGGTAAGAGGGAGAGTGACAGTAATGAATCGGAATGTCGATAAAATTAAGATCTTTGCCTGTCAACGGTCCCTTCGTATGTTTGCAGAATGAAAAACAATCGATTACAAAATTTCGATCAAACTTGGTTGCGCTGAGGGTATCCGAGGGGGGTTCCGAAACAGATTTTCGTTTTTCCCACGAACACAGGAAAAACAGGTCCACCCAGTTTGACCCAATTTTTCTTCCCCACATGCCGATTTTTCATTCTCATTTTTCTCTCCCCTACCAATTACCTCGCTTCTAACAAATACATTCGCATCGTATGGCGGAAAATGGAGGGAAATGGAAACATTTCCCGTTGCCAACCCCGGTGGAAGCCCCGTGGACCTTTCCCCGCACCCAACCCCAGCGAGAGTCCCCTAATTTTTACTTGTCACAGAGGAAAATTTAATCAATGAAAAACACCCTCACACAAGCTCACGAGCCTACGCACAAAATAACCACCACCAGCATGGCGGCGGGCTGTGTGCGTTCGTGTTCGTGTGGTGGCCACTGGGACGAGCGAAGACGCCGGAAGTCCTTTTTCGGGGGGTGAAAAGGCTTAAACAACGCACACGAGTGGGAACAAAACTCCATTCAAAACACGCTAGAAGGGGAACGCATTTTCATAAGGGAAAGAAAAATAAGCCGGGCAGATATTCAGGAAAGGAAAATTGTTTTCCCTATTGTAACTCGCGTACGTGATTGATTTTTACGCAACTCACTTCAGTCACGATTAGCTAATATGTTATACATCTTGAAGGCATATTTTCATAAATTTTAGAGCAATTTTTGTCAAAATACAATAATCCCAATCAGCATTTCTCTTATGATTTACGTTTGAACTTCGCTTCGTGTCTCAAAATGGATTATATTGGATAAACAAGAACTGCACATCCGTTCGTAAGGTACTCAGTTCTTCTTTGAATGAACTGATATAAGACGATGAAAGAGGAATAGTCAATAAATCAAGGGATGCTGGGAAAACTCATACAAAATTGTCCTCTAAGTACCATCGATAGTTGGCCGCGCACTTACCCGATTGTTAAGCGGCACCTCGCTCATCTCTTGGCCGGTGCAGAGTCGCTTATTGTGCGGCCCATCCTGGCCACCGCCGCCTCCGCCGCCACCAGCGGCGCTTCCACCGTTGAACGACGCCATTATCATCACACCGGCACCGAAGAAGGGATGCTGCTGCTGCTGCTGCTGGTGCTGCTGCTGCTGCAGAAACTGTTGTTGATGCGGGAGCGCGATCGTGCGTGCTTAGCTGCGCCTTTTACGTAAAGCTTAACTTCCTTCGCTGCCGCCGCGGTGTTCTTCTGTTTCAATTAGGTTGTTTTCGGGGGGTTTGTTTTGGTGTTTTTTGTCTTCTCTCGTTCACTGATCTGACGAAGCCGCGGCTCCGGTGCAAATCGGAGAGTTGGAGTTGTTGTTCAAAAAGGGATGTGTCTTGTTACTTAGCTCAGTGTGTGGGAGGAGGAGATCGTGTGGTATACGTGTGGTTGCGTGTGTAAGTATGTAGTATACGATGAGCGCACGGATCGGTTGTTGTTTTTTTTTTTGTTTAATATTTTCTCCGATCAATGGTGATCAATTGGACGATTCAAAACATGGCAATCAATGACGTTGACGATGATGATGCTGGTTCGACGCCGATGGACGCACTCGAGAAATGGTCGATCGGTTGGTCGCTGCTGATTGACTTTGATTGCCTAGGACACACATACACCACACGGACACACGAGGGACGCGCGCACGCACGCAAACACTGCTTTCTTTTCTTGCGGCGCTTGATTTACTGCAGAAAACACTTAGAACACACTATTGCACTCTGCCAGGAAAAAAGAATATACATAGGTTATAGAGAAAATGGGATGAAATTTCGGAGAGTACGCAAGAAACTTGCGCCTCTTCAAGATGTGAGTAAATTTCACAAAATCTTAGCAAACCATGAGTTCATTTCTTTCATTCAACGAACTCTTCGCCTTCGAACGAATTGAATCGGGCAAACGATAAGAAACAGTTAAGTGCACGGCGTAACCACCTTCGTCTCTGATGATTATGGTTATATGTTTCCTACGCTCGGCGGCACATTGCACACGCCAATACACACGTACGGACACATTTTCCTTTGGCGTACACTTTCGCTTCCAGCGACTTTCGCTCCGCGTCGCAGTGCTCGGGATTGCATACACGGCTTGATGCTGTCTGTCTTGTTTGCTTGTTTTTGCTTTAGTTTTGCTTTATCTTTACAACCCTTAACTGCGGCCGCTTCTCTTCAAGCCCCCTCTCCTCCTTTACACCCTACCTTTTGCCCTTTATCAGATGCTTGATGATTACTGTACACGCGCTTCTTTGCATGCTATGGTACCTCCCCCCATTCACTACTGCTTACTTGTTTCAGAGCAGTTTGCATCTTACAACTCACTATGTTAGCTTATTGCAATGTTATGATAAAGAATATTGGATAAATAAATAGAACTCAATAGTAGCACAATACGTAGGAGTTCACTTTTGACAAACTTCACACCTGTCAAACATTTCTTCCCAGCCCGAGCCATCTGCTACTTGCCTACTTTGTAAGAAAAACGAATCTCCAATCGACTATTTTCCCAGGGTAAACTTTCCTATCGTCCTCTACCACAAAACACTCTCTAACAAATATCACTTCACAGCTACCGGGGGGAAAAAAGGACAATCTGATGATGGCGTCCACAATATTTTCCGACAACCGGCCTGTTGTCTCCGGTCTGTGTGTGTGGTGGAAAAACCGGAAACGTCAAAGAAACCGAAAATGTCCCGGGGGCTAGATGTCAAACATTTCGATCGGGTCCTGTGCTGGTCCTCGTTCGCCCCAAAACGCAGGAACTGTCAGAAAACGACGAACGACTGTTTCAACCAACACAAGCAGGAAAATGGTGTCCACGAGGAAAATGAGAGAAAATGTACGTGGAAAGCGCTGGTCCGCCGGAGTGGAAAACTGCGATGGCTCCAAAGCGTCACACAGTCATCATACACACACGCTTACCAAATCAGCAGAGCTGAAGAGAGGATAAGAGTTGGAAAAAAGGACCGACATTTAACTGAGAGAGAGATAGAAAGTGGCTGTACGAAGGAGAGAAAGTAGGCTTTTCCGTGATGGCGGAGGCAATTTGTCTGGTCTGGCATTATTTTCTATCGCGCTTTTCCCCGAAAATCGCATAATTTCTGCTCTTTCTTTCATCTGCTTCGTGGGGCTCCAATATTTTTTTGTATTTTTATCATTGCAATGAAATGCCTACTTGGACTTGGTTGGTTAGTGGTCGGACATCGTTACCATGACAGTTATGGAAGTGTCAAACTGTGAAAATACCAAATTGTAACTTCTAATTTTCCTGATCTGTGAATTGTGGATAGCATGAAAATGTAGAAGTTTCGTTAGGAATCATTTTAGTGTTCCTGTCTAGCTAAGGAATTTTTGTGTACGCTTGTGGAAAATACCTTCGTAAGGGTGTTGCGGCATATGTTTACATCACCGGTGCGAGAACGTAAATCGAAGCCGAAGTACTAGCGGTGGCGGGTTGCGAAAGACGCACCAACCATTGAAGAATGGAAAAATGTACAGCATGCTCGCAAGAAGGCGTCCCAAAGCGACACACAACCACTGTCTTCCCTCTTGGTTTTGGATAGTTGGTTGTGGGCGATCGATTTCTAAACTATACAGGCACGTCACGGTTTCGGTCAAAATGTCTACCAATGTTTACCCAATCAAGAACACTTGTTTTTTTAATATCTTCATGTTTTAAAAAGGTTAAAATATGAAGAACTACTTTTATAAATGAATTGTTGTCAACGTCACTGTACTACATAATCCCTGAAAAAAAAATTGTTTTCATTTAGGTAGTAAACTACTTTTTGCAATAAATGTGAGAACAGTTGACTAGAGCGTACATATTCGTCTCCGAGTGAAACGTGGTCCACTTTATCGAATGCCAAACAGATCGTAGCGTATGTTGGCTATTGTTTTCAATAATTGTCCTCAGGGCGACCCCAAAGCCTCAGCGCCGGGTGGCGCCTCATGGTATGAGTTTTGCACTTTGGACCGCTGTCAGTCATTCAATCGTATTCGATCGCATCGGTAGGCGCATTCACAATGTAATAACAAAAGATGTACCGTTCATCATCTCAGGCAGTTCTTCGATCCAGCGTTCCCCTGCTCCTCCTCGACTTTCCCCACACCGTTCCAACTCGGCTCATCGCATCGATACAATATTGCCCGCATGATAGAAGAGTGTAATCGAGAAATATCTACGCAAAGTTCGCCATGCACGATCCGATGGATAGATAGGATGATGATAGATGGACGCTTCGTACTGCACCCACACAGACACACACACAAATCGCCCTACAACCGGAATAACGCGAAATAACGCGACCATTTCCACCCCGCAAGCAGTAACCGCGATTTCTAAGCTGCTTCCCTAAACACAAACGAATCACGCCGCGCACATACAGCAGTGAATATGTGCATGCCTCCAACATCGGTTACCAACACAGGTTGGCCAGCATTGCTCTCCTATCATCCTATGCTCCAGCCGTCAGCGGCGTCCGACCGTGTGATGTTATGCGTTTCCGCGCCTGCTTAAAAGCAACAGAGTCAAAACACTCGACGCCAAGCCGCGAAAAAACAGGAACACGCGAAAGTTTTGCTCGGAAAGAGACCGCCGAAGCTTATACATGTTCGAAAATATCGAATCAGAAAAATGATACTGTAGCAATTTTTGGTACAGTAGCAACATATCGAATCAGTAAAATGATACTGAAGCAAATAGGCATTTTTTCAAACTCTCATGAAGTTGGCTCCAACTTATGACATCCCTACATCGCATTAAACATAGAAACAGATTCCGTGCACTGCATGAAACCTGCTGCCCTATTTGTTTGCCTTCGAGTTGTTTTGAATTGTTTCGACGACATGCCACTAAAAACTCGTGAGAAATAGAGATTTACATCTACTAGGAAAAAGACATCTCAGTGAATGTTTTCTGGTGTAATATGTTGTGCATAGACATAGTTTACACCATCGTCTCCATCACCAACACTGCTCCACGAGCGACCACTAATTGCTACCGCTGTTGGAGTTTCGCGAATTACACCTTTTCTCCGTCGTCCCGTGGATCCGTGCACGATAGCCATTGTTATTGTGCTGTTCGGAGACTCGCGATACCCGGCATGTTAGATAACGCATACCATCGCATATCTATCCGTCATTCTGTTACAGACGAAAATCTGGGCGAATGGGAAAACTGGCTACTAAGCTCAGCTTAGAATTGTTCAATCCAGGTCTCTTTATTGTAATGGAACGACTTGATATGTGGAGAAGTAAAGCGCGGAATTCTGTTCTCCTTTGAAGCAAGCAAGCAAGTATTCATGGAACCAGCTCGTTAAATGGCAATCGAGAGAATTAATTTATTCAGCGGTATGTAAAGTGCACTCCAGCACCAGCATCAGGCGCGACCAAACGGAAGCCCGTGGCGTAGGGGTTCCCCCAGAAAATCGTCTTGGAAAATCCTACATTTTTTGTTCTGTTTTCCCCCCATTATTTGCCGGATAGAGAAATACAAACGCGCGCGCGCGCACGCACTCACACACCAAACAAAAAACACGGTCGCGTTTCTATCTCCTTTATCCCGTTTGTCTTCTATCGATCTCCGCCGTCCGAAACCAGCAACCTTTTTCTCCACATCCTCTTACATCCATTGACGCGCATTCTTCACTCTAACGCCACTGGCCCACCAATTGCTGGACGTCTTCCTACTACTCTGCTGGTACGCAATTCAGGGCAGCGCGATTAAAAAGGTTCCGTTCGTGGCACCATAACAAAATGCAAGGTAAGAAACAGGTAGAAAACTTGCACAGGCGGCAAAGAAGAGGTGAAGAGAAGGGTTACTGCACTTGACTATTTTTATGAATTTCTTATTTCTCTATGTTTGTTTTTTTTCCAACACTAGCTGTGGCAGCCCTAGGGATGAAAGGTTTATTACTTGATAAACCTTTTGTCTACGCGTAGGCACGCACGTTCACGCACTCACTTTCACGACACAGCTCGGCACACTCGATCAACGTGAATAAAACACGGTTTGATGCACACCACTTTTTCGCACCTCTGTCTCGGCCTCAGGAAAAACGGAAACTAACGAGCGAGCATCGAGCAGCCACGACAAAACCTCGAGAACAGAGAAATTTGTTTCAAACACATTCGCAAGGTTACACATTCATTCATACTTTCCTATCCAGATACCCCCGATGGCCGCTGATTACCGATTCAATGACCTTCACACGAACATAGCTGTGGTTCGCAAAGCGGTATTTACCGATTCGATAGCCAATCGCGGCTCTCGATTCCATACTTAATCACACACACACAAATTCGAATGTTGGCGCTCAGAGAGTATAATCGTAATTCGAGAGAGGAAACGTATGGAAACAGAGAGAACGTACAATTCGAGAGAAGAAAGCGACTTTTGGTCTCCTAAGAGAGAGAGAATTTCTCAGAGCTCTGATCCAGATTCTCTCAAATTGTCCAAGCTGTATATACCTTGGTTGTGGCAGGTTAGACCATAAGGTTTGTTTTTGAAAAAAGGTTATATATCTTTTTGATCGACTGTAGGGAGAATGCAGAACACCGATTTGTTAAGCTTCAAGGAATCAAAATTTAATCGAATTTTTTCCCTTCTGAATGATTATGAATGGAGAATTAAGAAATTAAGAAAAATTCCAATCGATAATAACCGATTCGAACGTCATTCTTCAACCGGTAATTAGAGGACAGTGTGAGCGAAAAGTACAATTTCAGTTGTCTCTTTCTATCCCCGTTTTGAGTAAACGAGAGACAATAAAAAGAGAGAGATAGTGAAACAACAAATTGACACTCTTTTCACTAGGTTCCCATTGGCTCGCTCCGTTCCTTATGTTGGACATCCAATTCAGTTTTTGAAAATTCCGTCCAAACCACAGCAATTTGATGTATCATACATTTTGATCAACAATATAATAAAGTATAAAAAAATAAAATAATTAAATTCGCCGTGATGATACAGGTAGCTTCGTAAGTCTAGTGAACCCGATGAAAATTATAGCTTGTTTATGCTCAACAACTGCAACAATCCGATTTTAAATTTTTTGTCAAATTTTATGAATTAGAATGGTTGTGGATCTTTCGGTTTATTGTAGACACTTTAACCAAAACGAGCAACAGTGTAATCAGCTGTCGTGAAAATTGTAGGAACAGTCTAAGTCTAACACACTCTTTTAAGATCACTAAACGCAATATCCAAAGACAATTGCAGGAATATAAATTCTGCATCAAATTGCACCGTTTAATAGATAGTGGTTTCGTGGTAGAATTCATTTACAGTTAAATTAAATAAACACCACTTTGATTTCCTTTTTTATCTTCACTTATTTTATTTGTTGATGCATTCGCTCGATCTTCCCTTTGTTTTCACAATGCGTTCCATCAAAGTTAGTTGTGGGTTGATTGACTACTACTAGTGATCACTATCGATCCAGTTTTCCGCTGCTTTCCTTCACGTCAGATGTTGTTTTCTGTTCTCGCCACAAACCATTACTCTAGCACTAACGAGGCTACTCCTCCCTTTTCACTCTTATTTGGCTGCAGGTTGAGAATATTTCGGTAGTGTCTAGAGCATTTCGATAGTACTTTCTCCCTGATAGTAGCAGTAGTAGTTGTGTTGTTGATGTTTCATAGATTTTGTTATGTTTCTTTTTATTGTATGCATGCATCAATGATGATGTGTTTTGTTATTGTTTTAAATGTTGATGTTGATTTCACATGCTAGCTTTCTTTGCCTTCAGTTTTTTTTTCTCATATTTTGTTTCAGTGTAGTATTCTTCCTCAAGCACGTGTGTTGATGTGTGTAAATGTATGTTTGTTGTGTGCGTCTCTTAAGTAGTATTATTTCCTTATTGACGATCAGTGGCGCGCAGCTTTTCCTCGACTGCTTCTCGCGATGCCTCCGAGAGGTCAGTGGCCTGAATGTATTTTTGCACACCCACAAGCGACTTCTTCAGTGCGTCGAAAGAGCTCGAGTACAACATCTTCTTCTTAACCTACAACGATAGAAAATGAATGATCGAATCGCGTTAGTAACAATTCCCCTTCACAAGACTCCAACGACTCCTGCTACTACGTACCTTAGCGGTATCTGGGCACCAGGACATCAGGAAAAGCTTCTGCTTCTTCGAACTTTCCGAGGTTCCCTGACACTGGTGCATATACTCGAAATCAAAAAGTCCATATCTGTGGAAAAAAAACCATAACAGAAAGCAAGGTTAGATCCGAAACGACGAATTAGATATTAATCATGAGTTCATCACCGTGTACTTACCGGCATTCACCTGGTCCACCCTTCTGTATATCATCGAGGAAGCTGTCGTATTCCGCATTACGGTCTCCAATCACTTCGACATCAATCTGTTTCTCATCCCGAATGTAGAAGATGACGTATCTATGCTTCTTGTCCTTTTTGATCTCTTCGTACGTGGTCTTGCACACATCGGATACGGTTACTCCGGAAGCCTGGCGAAGGGAAGGAAGGAATGGAACAAAACGTGCAAAGTTAGTTTTGAACAAAAACGACACACGAAAGATTTTGATCCGAAAAATTGTGCTCGTAAAATTATTACAAATAAATGTTGACATTAATCGAAAGATCACTGCTGCTTCACTGCTGAAAAGTGAATCCGGACTTTCCAAAAGCAATCTAGAAGTAATGAACTTAAAACTTTTTTTTCCAATGCCTCATATATATTGTCCATGATCATTCTTGGTACAAGAAAGCAGAGCAGAAAACACGGAAGAAAATTGGGGGAAGAAATATGAAAGACACGCGTGATCGCGGCGGCCACGACCGGCAGCAGCAGCATGGTTCCGATGGATGGTTTGGTGGGGGGTTTGGTTTGCCGGTCGGTTAGTTAGGTTAGGATGATGTTAAAAATAGGTACTTGAGACCATGCGTGTCTGTTGCCTGCTGGTACAACTTCACTGTCGTAGATCAGCAGCAGAAAACAACGGAAGTGATCCTCGTTTTACCCACTTGATCCTCACACGATGTGTATTGGGAGCAGCACCCGCTTTCCAACAGCAGAGCAGAGATATGAGACGAGTGTTCTTCCTTCACATTCAAAGGAAAAACAACTAGAATATGCCATCATCAAGACCTATCCCTATCCTACGTACGGCTGGTTCGACAAATCAGCAACAAGAAAAGTTGACCGTTTTCGCAGGCCGAACGACCACGCGGCATGCACTGCACTGCGCACGTTTTCCCGACCGAACGGGAAATGGGTGTAACACACACATCCATGAGTGTAATGAACAGGCATCGGACTGGAAAGGGAAAAAAGCAAATGATGGGAAAATCTAAAAGAAGCACAACCGCCCGCCCATGTCCATGCGGGCTAAAATCAAAACTTGTATTAGAGCTGCATCTTTTAGCGGATTTCAATTCATGTTTCACCAATATCGTTCGTTTAAACAAAAGCTTCCGCTCAATTCTGTAAATTTATCACAATTAAAGTTATAACCATGAAAGCTCTACGATGTCCAGCGGATCATTTAAATGTTGGACCCATGCAACGCCAATCCAATCCAACGAGGCTCGGTTCTGTGGCAGACAGCTTTCCTGTCTTTATTTTCTCCGCACTTGCCTCAGATTATTTTTCATCATCTATCAGTAGATTTACGATTCCTTCATGTGTCGATTGTTTTGAAGCTAGAAAGTGAGTGTATATGCCGTCGCTGGTCTCCTCAGTTTCCTCTTTTATTTTTCTTCGTTGAGAAACGCTGCGAAACACCAGACGAAACCGAAAAGACATCTCACCGATTCAACCGGCAGCAGAACAACGCCGGACACGATATACGGCAGCGTCCGCAACACACCCAGCACAGCACAGCAAGCAAGCAAGCAAAGCCAACCGCTCGCTCACAAGGTTCAAGAAGGAGGATAAGAGTTTCTCTAATTTTAAAACTTATTTTTGGAACCATTCGGTAGGAGAACGACCGCACGGGTTTTCCGTTTCATTTCGATTCCACCGCACGATACGTGAAGAAGCGTGAGAGTGCGTGCGTGCATTCGTGTGTGATTGGTAAAATGGTACAACACAGAAAATGGTTGGTTTCACGCAGCTACCCATATACGCGACTTTTGGACCGGTTGTTGCTGGGCCGGTTTTTTCCATTTCTCCCGCAGCGACCTTCATGTACCCACACAGCAAGTGCCAAGTTAAATTTAATTTAGCATTTTTACATCCTGACAAAGTCTATCAGTAGTACTACGAACACTTCACTTCACCCTGGAGGAATATGGCACAAGTAAACAAAATCAAACATTGAATGAGAAAGAACTCTATTTTAAATTAGGATTGCTTTGATGGTAACGAATTGCAACTTATTCCCGTCCGCAAGCAATGTATGAGATAGTAAGCTCGCTATCTATCTTATTTTTGAATTAAAATTGCACTTGGCGATGCAAAATAATTTAAATCTGTTTGTTGAAAATACAATCGTTCATAACCTTGAAAACAGAAAAAAAAACATGCAGACTAGTAATTCAACGAACCAATTAGACTGACGCTACAAAGCAATCGTCATACAAAAACTGCTAACCGGAACCACATCCGTCGATGATGCTGATGATAATGAAGAATTCGTGGTGAGGTGAGTAATCGCTTCGATATAAATAACAAAACTGTTACAGCAGCAATGCCGCAAACATTCACAGCCAACGATTTTCCTACGATCCTTTCTACAATATTATTCGTGATCCTAAAACTACCACGACTGTATCCCCTCAATCATTAATTTCGTAAAATATTTGTAAAAAGAATTTCGTTAAAGAAGAACTAAGTATTGGGGGTCCCCAAATCTGAACCAAATTTGGTGATGTTATGAATCCACAAAAAAAAACAGCACGCTCGTTGCCTCCTCCGCAGCCCCAAAGTAATGCCGCGTTTGCTCACTACTTATCCTGAATACTTTATTTGGCAAGTGGAACTACCACATCATTGCTTCATGTGACGCCAGATACGACTACCTCCTTCTTCTCCTCCTTCTCCTCTAGGTGTACAACACACCGGGAGGGATTCCAATTTCGGGCTGCTGCAATTCAACAACGCCACCGTCGATTGACCATAAAAGGGCCCGCGACTGGAAGGTGCTAGACTACACGAGAGAGACCCAACGGCATGGCATGACACACGACTGCATTCTCTCGTCCCCCGGTACCAGGACCTTGAATGTCACCGTTTACCTATCACCAACCAAAGTGGCCTATCTTTTAATGTCTGGAAGCGTTTGTGTTAACGTGTTGATTCTCGACTAGAGCTGGAGTCTATTGGTTTCGAACAACACAGGCCAATTAGTGTATGTGGATTGTTTCAATCAGCCGAGGCGCCACGCCTACTTCGATGGAACGGAGTATCTAAACAGATTCATTTCATTGATCTTAGAAGGCTCTGTTATAGTGACGGGATACCTCATAACATTTGTGCAGCAATCCAGATCCACAATCCGAGTAATCGTAATTTAACAAAGTATCTACATTCAAACAAGGTTAAGAAGCTAAAGTATCTATACTGAAGCTGCAAATATGAATAACGAAGACGATGACGCGGTTGGCCTGTTTCTTGTTCAACATTGTATTGTAAGCCACTGCCACCAGCCATCGGAAACCTTCATTCAAGGTTGTTCGCAAAATGGGACACTGTTTCATTGCTGTTTTTTCCTTTTCCACCTCATGTTGACCCCACCACACCACACCTCACTCTCATCATGTTGACATCACGAACTCGATCATCGAGGGAAATAAAACCGCCAGTCTTTCGTCTCTCGTAATAATCACGTATCGGCTATCGTAATCTCAAATCGAGTGCCATGCAAGAGGTATGAATGAAAGACAATTTCTTTTACATTTTACGAAAAGCAATCGTTTAACAAATTCCGTAAGGTGGTAAACAAATATGGGGGATGACAACATATTTACTCATAGAAAAAAAACCCACCAATGATAGTTTTGTACATAGCAAACAGAAGCACATAGCAGTAACATATGCACCATAATCAAGCAAATACAGTTAGTAAAATCATATTCCAATATATTCATTCTATTTCTCTGGTGTAAAGATTCTGTTTCTTTTCTATCTTATCGCCAGAAACATTCCAAAACAAACATCATCGTTGCAAGTCGAACGAGCTTGGGTTTCGGCTTACGAGGCACGGGGCACAAGGACGAAATCTTGCACACAAAAGGTCAACGACCATGGAGAACACCATGGGGGAGAGGACGCAGCATAAACAGCATCATCATCACGAAAAATCTCCCCTCCCCTCCCTCGCGTTATTGGGAGCATAGCAGTGTTGGTAGAATAGAGCATCGACCACCATTTTCTTCGTCCTGCTTGCCACATACAACGACAAAATAAGACGCCGGAGATAAGAGAGCTTTCCCTTCTAAATAAAAGGACTATTACCGTTCTATTGTACCACCTTCAGATGGTCTTGCAAAGACTGCACATTTCGTTACGTCGGTGTTTTTATTTCACACCAACATCTTGTGCCTATTTCGCTAAACCACACATTCGAGAAGAGAAAAAAGAAATCCCTCTTTCTGGCTGGATGTAACAGGAGCCAACGTTCAGCATTTGTGGCGGTTGATAAGAAAAACACGCGGTGGAGCCAACTGACACGAGTATTTTCCAGCAAAAGGAAACGCACCAGACAATGAAGAGAAAAGGTGCCGCGCCCGTGGCTTCCTAGTCTCGTAGTCTTTTTTGCCACTTAATGTCTTGAAGAAGAAGCGTCTCCATCGATGTGGCTTCCGGTCTCTCTCTTTCTCTCCCTACTACTGTGTGCTTCCTTTCTTCATTGCCTACTGGAAGTCATATTTTCCTCAACATTTCGTTGCTACGTGCCGGAGCGTCTGCTGCTGACTTCTTGCTTCACTGACGAAACCCATTCGACCATTATTCGCCCGAATGATTGAACCACACGACACGTTCTAGAGGTAGCCGTTGTTCAGGAACAAAAATGGACAGTCGTGCACAAGTGTAGAGAAATCGATTCGAAAGCTTTTTTCTCTTTTCGATGAAAGCAACATCCGAAGCGGCATGAAGCGGAAATGACGATCATGAAAAATACCACCGCCTGCAGCACCCAACATGCCCAAAAAAGGCGCTGACAAGAGGTGCGATAACGTACCGGACAAGCGGGAAAGAGAGACATGTAGCTTATACTGATAGTGACGGTCACGATAACGTGTGTAGTGACTTTTACCTTACCGTTGGTAATAAAAAAAGAACCGCTGAATGAATCATGGATGTATCAAAAGAAAACCACAAATCTATCCTGAAGCAAACCTAAAACATCATGCCATACGTTGCCCACTTTGCTAGTCCATGGGTTTCTTGAGACGGCAACTACTACAACGGCTTTTGGCATAGCGTGTTAATCATCGTGACTTTGTTTGACGTCAAAATAGTGCCAGTGCCACCTTCGATCAAAACAATTCGAGGAATGTTTATGGGTATTTCCCAGATGAATCAGCGGCGAGGAAGCATTTTTGTAGCAAGCGCATAAATGCACTGAAATTCAAGAGAGTCTTGATGTGAAGGACGATAAGGACTGACAACGGTTTTGTTTTTCTTCGTCACCTGCACCTGTCGCCCGTCCAGGCGCTTCTGCGTTGCTTTAGCACATGCATCTCGTAGTAATTTTCATATTATTGCGGGAATTACTTGAACTTAAACTTTTAAAATCAAATCCTCGATCCAATACTGGAAACGTACGATAAAATTGACCGCCGTGGTTCGGTGTTAGTATCGTGCGCACAATTCAATCCGCCGTTTTATCTCCGGCAGTGTGTACGTTGCATTCGCCACCAACGCATACTCGTAAATTGGCAGCTTTTGCTTTTGGCCTGCACAGGGGAACGCGCCCTAGAGGCTGCGCCGGGTCGGTCGATTGCTGGTGGGACAATATACCACCAATTGCACACACATCGCGCGTATCGCGCGATTTCAACCGTGTAGGAAACGGCCGCGAGCCTTGATAAAAACAGGCTTGGAATAATCGCGGCGGCAAATGGCGCTGGTGTTTGTGACCCGTTATGTTTTCATGAATAGATATTGAATCCCGAGGGTTTCGGGAAGCTTTAACAAGCGAAGAAAACGCCGTTCCGACGACGACAGCACCGCTACTCTTCATAGCGCATTGACTCATCATATCCTCCATGTTAGAAGCGAGTGAAAAATTGCCGGTGTTTTCTTGCTCTTCACTATCAGCAACCAACACCGCCCTTTATCCATGTTCAGCGTAGTAAAGCTGGGTCGAAAAAAAAAGCAGAATATGCTTCGCCCTACCAACCTACACGACGAAAGATGGTGTTGCCGACTATGTGTGGTAGTGTAAGCGCAGATTCTTCATCAAACCGGCATCGGGAAAGCGGCGGCGTACAATCGCGACTCCGCGGTCGATGATCGCGCCGTCGCTCGCGAGCGGGTACGCGAGTGTGTGTGTTCGTTCCTCCTCGACCATTTGTGGGCGAACGGGATGGATTCTTCGTCTTTTTTTTTTACAATTCGAGATGTCAGTAAAGTACATTTTGCTGGCAAAGTGACTCATTGCGCGGAAGTGTTCGCCCTCTCTCTCTGTCTGTGGCACGCTCGAAGTCAGCCTCCTGCCGCCTGAGATCTAGTGCATCGCACCACACGGTTTACTTATTCCCCGCACCGCATCTGCCCGGTGGTGTGTTGCTGCTGACTACTTTGACCATATATGGTAATTTGCCACTGTTTTTCCAACACTGTCTGGTCTGTGCGCGCGCGCTTGCGCTATATCAGCATGAGACTTTTGGATGAGGAAAACATCAAAGTGAGTAACGTCACCGGAGTCTGGTGAGTAGTAGCACCTGCCGTAATGTTTATCTCTTTTCACCTCCGTTGTTGATCATGACATGGAATTGAAAATGCAATTCTATTGACTGTGTCGGCAAATGTAATACCAGCGAATGATACAGACTTCATTCCTTTCCAGCAGCTCATTACATCCATCCCATAAAGAAAATCTGCAAAACGAGTTGAGATTTCACGCCCATCATAACGGTTCATTAAAGTGTGCCGATTTCTTTGCTCGCAGCCCACGATATTTGGGGTGTATTTGTGTGTAACCAACTTGCCCTCGTCGGTTCTGTAGATTTCCATGATTTTATGCTGCCGCATAATACCACACTTGATCGGAACCACCGCCAAAGAAAAACGATAAGAGATGAGCAGAACCATTCTACGTTCAATCCAAGTCGGTTTGCTTGCTTGCTTGCACCTTTTGTTTATGTCACTCAAAAATTGGTTAGATTGGAAAAAGCAAACTAGGGTTTACAAGAAAACATATTTCACCTGAGCTCTATATGTTTTCTCTTCGCACACTTACCATTTTAACGCTTTTTCTTGGAGTTGAAGATTAGCTTCTTATTTTTTGGTTGACTACTTCCGGGCGGCGTTTGGTGCTCGTCGTTGTTTTTCTTTCTGTCGCTACACTGTTCTGTCGCCACACTGCCGGCTTGTTCTTCCTTTTATCGAAAGGTTGTTCTATAGAGTACTAAAAGCACACGTACAAAACAATATGTCGACACACCGGTGCCTGCTTTGTTCTCAGTACGAATCTACCAAAAACACTCTATGAGTGGGTTGAAATGAGAGGTGTGGGAAGAAAAGAAAATACACAACAATAAGCAATTTTATACTTTATGAAAACCCGTTATCGTATCACAGATTAGTTCCAATAAAAAAAGTTCCTGGTTACTAGATATTGCTTATGGTGCGGTGTGTTGAGTATGTGCGTTTTGGAAACTTTTGGGAAAACAGGAAATTTATCTTACTTCAAAAGCTACTTCATCTATACTTCTCGTCAGTTGTAGAAGGCGATCAACTAATATAGTACGAAAATGGAACAAATTTTCGCAAACCAAATTGTCAAGATTTTGCGCCCGACTGTGAGAAAGAGAAATTTATCCACCACACTACACACATCACACCACGCACATCAGTTGCATGGGGTGGTGAATTTCAAGCCGGCTCACGCATACAAATGAGCTGCGTAGCAAAATGTCACTCACACAATCATCGTAGGCTGGCAGCTTGAGATGAAAAAGACGGAAATTAAGGTAGAAAACTGGAGTGTGCATCGCACATGGTATCACAACCTTTCCGTCGAATAGAATGGGGATAAGCGGAGTGTGGAAAAGCCTAACCACCGGAACCGGAAAACGACTTCTTTGTGAGTTTGGTCGCTTCTCACCAGCCGCTACCCTTCAACGCACACGTTCGCTAGGTATCTGCGTCCGTGTGCGTTTGGTGAGTAGCGGGCAAGAGAACTTTGAAAATGGGGAACCCGTTGGCAAGTTGCCTTCTTCTCTGTTACTCATCCTGCCGTTTGCCTGGTGTCAGCACTTTTCTCCGAGTGTTGTGCATAATTCAAAATTGGGGTGTGTAACGGCGCTGGTATTTGGTGGATTCGACACACCACTGCAACCCGGGCGTCGCGTACCATAGCGGCTAGACATGAAACGGCTGAAACTAACGCCGCTAGATGCCTCGAATTGCAGACGGAATTTATTCCAGTAGCGAACAATTCAACACACCAATCGCCTACAACTAGGATGAAAGTTAAAGATGGCGAACTGAAAAATTGCCGGCTCTACTTCATTTATCGTTTCGCAAGAAACTAAAGTTTCTTCTTCTTTTCCTACAAACGGCTGCAATACACACGTTTACACTACTAACGATAGGAAGCAATAGATCCAAGCGCACACATACACTCCGCACCACACACAAACGCTTCGAGAACCACTCTGCGGAGCTCTCAACTCACAACTTACTTCCTCTAAGGACTGCCGAAGACTGACTGCTGAAACAGCACACTGCTGCACTAAATTAATTGCAGAACGAACACATTCACTTCATGTGCACCAACACACATTCATGTCGTGTTTGCACACGTATCGGGACAAACTGGTTAACCGTTTCGATGACCTCTACTCCAACGATTTAGTTACCCAGAACCGTTCCGATAACCGGTTTCGTTTAGTTGAAAAACCGTTAACTTTCAATAAAAATTACTTTTTGCTAAAATTGTTGGTATACAATCAGACATTTAATGTACCTACATCTACATGGCTGCAATAGAAAGAGAGTAGTGCTTTAGTTACAAAATCTTCCCAATAGAATAGTAAGTGTCACAAACTGAATTCACGATTATGTTATATGCCTCAATTGTGGTGTGATTTATTTCTCAATCCGATATCCGGAAGGAAACGCTAGGCGATCGTTTCCACAATAGGTCCGACAGATTTGGCGTTGAGTTGCGTGTCCATTAAAGAGCCCATAAATGGTAAGATTTGCTTATAACTAGCTCAGAAGGAAATAAGAAATCGAATCACTTTCAACGCGGCAGGTAGGATAAGGTGTAGCAAATGTGTCAACTCATCCGGACTTAGGTCATCTCGTCCCAAGTCTCGGAGTGCGCCCAAGCTATTCTCACTGCACAAACGATACGACGTTCGATATCTTATCAAGAGGCAAACATCGATACGCTTGACAAAATACGTGCTTCCAAATCATTTCAACTGTGGCCAGTGCCGGCGCGTTGTTACACGAACCGGAGCTTGTTATCAATTTTTACGCAGCCAACAAAATATACCACCCTGCCCTAAAACCGCGCTTAGCCACAAATATATTGTATGGAATATTCGAACACCACCAAACGGACAATCCATTCGCATCGGATGGTATCTCGATTGCGAACAAAGTGTTTTAAATTTGCTCCTTTATTATTATTATCATTATTATCATTATTATTATTAGTTATTCTTACTCGTTAAAATCCGGCACACGACCCGGAAGTAACGTACCCTCACACTCGATAGGATAGAGTGTTTCGTTCCTTAATTGTGGCATCCAGGATATCTGCACACAATTCCTTTTAACCGGCTTCCTTTTACTGACGTGGAGTACCTATGAATATATATTTCTAAGCCTATAGTATAGTCGCTAATGAGTGTGCTACTGTAATTGCTTGAGTGTTAATTTTTTCTGTTCTAGCCCTGATTCGTAATTTGCCTATTATTATTTCTCGCTCTGTTTTGTTGCTTATGGGGCGTCTTTTATTGCAGCTTTGGGTTTGTAACAGTTAAGATGACATGAACATCCTGACATCCTGGTAGAAAAAAAGCATTAAATAAATTAGCACACTAAACACACAATTGAAGTGGATTCACAATTTAAACCATGGTCCTAACGGTAGCCACAATTATAATACCCAAAGTACGTTAAAGAATTATTCCCTCTGAGCTCTGGAGACACTGCTCATGTGTCTCATACAGAAGCGAAACAAAATGTACAATTTCTTGAGAATACGCTTGATTCGTTATTGCTTTCACGATGTTTCGTTAGGCGGCCTTTGTCTAGTTTGGATAACGCGTACCTTTCTTTACCCTAGGGATCGCTAAACTACAAATCTCCTGCCCATCGTTGGACCATTGAAGTCCACCACAGAACGCCGACTGGGAAGCCGGCATGGAGAGGTAAAAAATAAAGGCTAGCGTGTTGTAGATGGACGATGCGCAGAACTAAATCAACCCGCGCTTCTTTTTGTAATCCTCCAAATTGAGTGATCGTTTCGGTCCGGACTCTCGCACGGGCTTTTCGACAGGTTTCGGGAGCACATTTACGGACCCCACTGTAATGAAGAAATGAAAGAAAAGAAGTTGTGTTAAGGCGACGTCATAGAACACGGACCGGGTGTGGTTGTACTGACTTGGCAAGGGAACTTCCAGATCGATATCAAAATCGTGCAGTGAATAGAGGTTATTATCCGATTGACCTGCCCCGTGGCTCGGTTTTTTCTCCTCTTGCTTCTTCTTGCCCAGGCCAGGGGGTGGCGGAGCCAACATGGCCATCATTTGTGGTTCTTCACGCTTTTCGTCCTTCTTGAATGACATCCGGGGTTGCGTTTGGCGGCGCGTGAACGGATCCTCGATCTTCTGACCACGCATGGCCCGTTTCTCTTCCATGATGGCCTTCTCTGCGTCTTCCACGTTGCGTTTTCGGTTGCGATCATTTATGTACGAAATGAGACTGATGCTGCTGCTGCGCTTCTTGTCCAGCGTGCTCGCTCGTTCCTCGATGTCCTGTATCTGTGAGTTTAGCTCACGGGCCAGATCATCTTCTCCTCGCAGTTGAGCGGCATCGCGTTCCTACAAACGATTACAATCGAAAAGTTGCATCTACCTTTCCTTGGACAACAAAGTTCGAAGTACCTACCTTCATGAGGATCGTTTTCTTCATCGCATAATTTGTCGGATGTGCGCGGAAGCGGTTCTTTTCTTCCACCAGTCGATCGATATCGGCATCCTTAAATTCGTACATCGATGCTTCCTTGATGTCACGCTGCTTTCGCTCGATCATGTCGACCGTCGGGAGCGGTGTTCCGGTCGACGCACACACCGTCAACCACTTCTGGTACTCGGTGTCGGAAAAGTCCTGATTCGATACGAACTCCAGCCGAAAAACGCGTTCCTGGCTGCCGTGCTTCAGCTTAAAACCTTTGTTCGTTCGGCTGCGCCCAAACTGATAGATTTTCGCCGTTTCAACCACTCCGACAATCTCCGCCACTCGATACACCGGTTTGCCCTGGTTGTTGCCAATGTTTATCCGCACAAAGCAGTTCATCACGGTCGGTTCGAAGATGGGCAGATTGATGAACCGCTCGAGCTTGTGGCGCGAGATTCGCAGTTTGTTCAATTCGGCGTTCGAGCTAATCTGTACCGGTTTTCTGCTACTCGATCCCGATCCGGACCCGGACCCCGAACCCGAGCCAGAGCCCGAACCGGACTTTTTCTCCTTATCCTCACCCTCGGAATCGCTTGAAGAGCGACTGTCGCTGCCACTGCCGCTTCCACCACTTCCACCCGAGCGGGATCGACGATCGCCGGACTTTTTGTCCCCATCGTCATCGTCGTCCGAGCTGCCGGAATCGTCCGAGTAGATGTCGGACGCTTTCAGCTTCATCTGTGACTTACCGCCGGGCACGTCGTCCAGCTCTTCCTTGTCTTCCTGCTGGTTAGCATCCTGTTTGCGCTGGGCTTCCCTTTTCGCTTCCTCTTCCTCGCGCTTCGCCTTACCCTCGCGCTTTGCCTTCAGCATGGCCATCGCATTGCTTCGTTTATCGTCCGTACGGTTCATCTCGACCGTCTTTTTCCTCTCCTTTGAGCGCTCCTTAGGGTCGAAATATTCGGATGCACTAGAAACTGGGAAAAGAGTTGTTTTTGCATAGTTGAAAGTTGTGCCCTATGGATGGGAAGGAATGGATTCTTACCATCGTCACTTTTCTTTTCCGGCGAAGAGGAAGGACTATCCGAGCGCGTTAATGCACCAGCGGAGTCACTAGCATCAAGCGAAGTTTGTTTCGGTGAATCTCGGCTTTCCGCACCAGCCGGTCCGATAGATTTCGCTGCTGCTGCTACTGCCTGGGCCGCTGCTTGGGCTGCCGCCGCCTGAGCAGCTGCTGCTGCCTGAGCCGCCGCGGCCGCTGCCTTCTTGCGTTCTTTTTCCGCCTGCGCTGCCGCTGCCGCTGCTGCCGCCGCTTCTGCTTTCCTCTGGGCCTTTTTCTTCTCTTTTTTCTTCTTTTTCTTCTCCGGTTGGGCCTGCTTGTCGCGGGCCCGCTCGGCGCGCTTGGCCAGTTTTAGCTTACGTTCGATTTCCCACCGAGTTTTCATTACATCTCGCCGTTCGATACGCTTGAAAATTTCCGTTTCCCGCTCCTTTTCCGACAGTGCGTTCAACCGGGCTCGATCCTCCTCGTCACCCATAAGATTATCGTCGTAACCATCGTTGAACTCGGAATCACTACTGCTGCTGCTGCTGCTGTCGTCGCTAGAGTCATTGCTGGAGTCATCGTCTTCACTCGATGCTGCAGCTGCAGCCGCGTTTCCCCCTGCCGTGGTACTCAACACCGCACCCCGGCGAGTGGCTTCCGAATCCGATGACACTTGACCCTCCTCCGGCTCGGATTTATCTTCCTCTTCGTCAATCGGTTGCTTGCGTTTCACTCCGCCACCGCTAGCTTGTGGAGCCGTGTTGCTACCGCCGCCCTGAGATGGATTATTGTTCCTTCTATGGTCACCGTCTCCCTCCCCCTCCGATTCGGATGAGGAAGTTGGTTTACCACCCTTCCGCTTGCGCTTCGTCATCGCTTCAGATCCGGACTCTTCATCGTCCTCCTCCTCATCATCTTCCTCGTCCTCATCGTCGTCGTCTTCGTCATCGGAGTCCGAGCCGGAACCGGACCCGGACCGATTATGGGCTGCATTGTTTGGAGACGCCGATGCTAGACGGGTAGTCTTTTTCTTCTTCGCCAGCGACAGTAGTTCCTGATGGTACGGTGAATATATTGTGTTTAGTGTTTGGAACGGCGTCTAGAAACGGTTGAAGAACTTACGGTGTCTAGGTCGGATCCGGAATCTGAATCACTGCTGCTTTCCGAGTCTATCATCGCCTGTGGCTTTCGTTTGACCATTTTGATGCTGTGATGTGCGCTTGGTCGTGGTAATCGATGGAAGGTAATGGACGAATGGCGACGGACTCTTGTCGGTGGAACAGATTATGCTGCTTGAACAGGTACTACTTTCGATTTACAGTTTTGTGACCTTTTCCACCGTGTACCGCACTCCCAGAGCACCGTACGAGCCACACAGAGTCACAGCCTACAAACCTCCTGTTTTTCTCAAGTTATTTTGCAGATTGTCAATTTTTCAGGATTGGTAGAAAATGCTCTGTTATGCGACGCTCGCAATGCTTCAATTTGTAGCGTATAAAAATAGCTTTACGACCATCTTGCGAGTGTCAATGTGACGCGAAGAGGTTGTCATTGCAATTCAGCAAAACGCACTTGTTTTGTTTCTAAAAGGCCTTTTAATCACTGCTTTCCAACGATAAATAAACGCAATCCTTTAATACAACAATCAACAATTTAATTATTAACTCACTTGTATCTACCAGTGGCTACCAAATAAGTACGTAAATTACATAATAAGCTCTGTAGCAAAGGCATGCTCAAGATATTTAAATGCCATAATGTTGACAGCCATCAAGTTGACGTCAAGGTGTGTATATTTACGTCTATGCACCCTGATTTTCAACAAATTGAGAAAAACAAAAAATATAACCAGCAAAAGGCTAGCAGACGGAACAGAGAAGAAAAAAACCAGTTGTAGTTCCTCGTAAATCCTTCAGTGTCCTTTTGGTGCGTACCTAGTGTTCCGTTGCGTTTCGGGAGCTTGTTATTGTATGTGAAAACACATAGCAGTAACACTGAATTTCGATCCTACAGGAGCTTTGCGTACTTCACCCCAACTATCCATCCATTGAACATTCACAATTTGGGAGCTATCGCTTTGATCGCCAAAGGCACATGATAACAGTGCACCGAAGGAGTAAAGCAGTGCAAGCATGAACTAAACACATCGAGGCAACCATAGGGAAACGCGTGATCTTACTCGGAGGTGGTTTTCCAACCGACAGAAACTGCCAGTGGTCGGTGCCCTATGCCGTTTGCGTCCTCCAGTAACATATTTCCAGTATTCCGCTTGTTGCTGCTTGCACTGCTGGTCACAGAGAAGAGGTTGTTTTAGTTTACGCTGCTCCTTCCACCTGCTAGTACCGTCCACACGCAACCACAGGTGCGACCACCATAATCTGGTGTGGTAAGTCGTCCTGCTAACCTATTGCCGACAATGTCCTTCCTCCATTTACCTACCATAGTTTCTATCGTTTCAAATTCTCCAAATGAGGTCATATAATCATGTTTTCTCATCCTAAACGTACCAGCCTTTCCAGTTGCTTTTCCACTGATACAGTGAATTACTAAACAAGACGGTCTTGCTTGCCATCCTGCTGGACGATTATGATTTTCTTTTCTCTTTCATCCTTTTTCAGTTTTGCCCGTAAATCGTGCCCTTGATACTTGAGCTCTTCTTGCCTAGCTTCAGTCGACCGACCATTCCGGTATCTCTGGCAATCCTGTTTTTCTTCGCACCATCTTTCCTGATCCTCTTTCCATGATTCTGTAGACGAATGTAGAATTTCACACCTCGATTTCGTGCAATTCATTCTCCTCAAAAACAATCGTCATTCGTAAATCCAAGAAATCGCAGCCGACCCACGTAAATTTCCACCCACGTGTTCCGACGACGCTCTCTCGTGTGCGTGCGTGTCACAGGCTGTGTATGCAGAGCGCGCTCCTTACTCCCTTCGTATCGTAGAAGTTGAATGTGTGATGTTTTCAAACGGGCTTCCGTGCAATCTAGCATTTCCCAGCTGTCTCGGTGTGCCAAAGGATAGTGGAAGTGACGAGCTGCTGCCGACAAGCATGGGAAGTCGCGAACCTGTCATTCTCAACGTGTACGATATGGTAAGCATCCGATCCCTCCTTTAGGTCCTCCACCCGAAATCCCAAAAGTAGGACAAGTTTGCTTTCGAGGTAAATTTTAATTAACCTAGCTTCCCCATTAACAACCCCGGACCAGTTCCCGGGGGGTAGCTCAGAGATTAGGCAATTAATTCCCTACCGACTATCAACTATCGCTGATGAATGACGTCGTGATAAGATAAATATTGACAAAGAATCCATCCATTCCCTTTGACCCTCAATAAACTTGCAATAGTGGGAGGAGACGGTCGTAAATTGGATTCTAACAAACTCTCCTATAAAAAATACTCCTCGTACAGTACTGGATCAACGAGTATACCACTTCAATCGGCCTAGGGGTGTTCCACTCGGGGGTGGAGGTCTTTGGCACGGAATTCGCCTACGGTGGCCATCCTTTTCCATTCACCGGTGTGTTCGAAATATCACCTCGCGACCACGATGAGCTTGGGGATCAGTTCCGGTTTCGGTAAGCGCAGAAAGTGTAGGGATTCAATGAGTTGGAACGTAGCTCTAGTCTATTGTTCTATTCTTTGCCTTGCAGGCAAAGTATCCAGATCGGTTGTACAGATTTCACAGAAGAAGAGGTACGAAGAATTGTGGAAGAACTTGGCAACCAGTTCCGGGGGGATCGATACCATCTGATGAACAACAACTGCAATCATTTTTCTGGCGCACTCACACAGGTAACATAAGGATGTTGTTAGCGGTCTTCCAAACGGTATCCTTCATCTTCTTTTTGTCTTCACTTTGGCAGATCTTGTGTGGCCAGGAGATTCCCAGCTGGGTGAACCGATTAGCACACTTCAGCTCCTGTGTACCGTTTCTTCAACGCTGTTTACCAAAGTAAATGTAACCGTGCGACTTTATCGATGATGTAGTCTAACACCTTTTTTTTTCACCGGTGCTTACAGAGAATGGTTGACGCCAAACGCCTTACAACAATCGATTACCGCCATACAGGATCGTGACTCCGACTCGAGTCCTTTTTGAGAGTAGCTGTCCGGTGTTACTCACGACGGCGATGGTGATGATGACGACGACGACGACGACGATACCTCCTCCACTTTTACCACTACTTTTATTACCATAACGTCTACTTTAAAGAACCCTGCAACCCTACGATCACTGCGCCGAACACAACACCCCCGGGTGTTACCAGTTCGCTCCGAATCCGAGAGCAAATCGTGCATAAAAATCGATTGACTTCACGCAAATGCCACAATTCGCGGGAGCAGCAAACAATAAGATTGTTTGTGGCTTTTAATGACATTTAACTTGCGACTCGCAATCAACAGTGAGTTTAGTTTCCGGAAGTGCAAGTGACTCGGTGAGATGGGGATAATTCCTCCAAACACCGGGAAGATTCAAAGTACGTCGGCCTACCGAAACATGTGGTTGGGGTTTTGCGTGCAAAAATAGTAACATTCGTATAAATGCTTTTGTACATTAGTCACATTCTTTTCTTTCGTAAAATCCCAACTGGGACCCGGAGTGAGAAAAGCCTACTTCTCTTGTTTTATTATTTCGGAATGATAACTGCTTATGTGCGTTTGCCGTTAGTTTAGCAAATTTTAATCTACGTATGAGTTATGTTAACAAAATTTGAAGCAAATTTGTTAAATGCCTAGTTTTCGTTCTAAATTACAATGCTCTTCGACACTTCGCAAAATAACTGACCAGCGACCAACCTGTCGTCCTGTCCTGTGTAATCCTGCCGAGCAGTGATGTCTGTACAGAGGATTCGATAAGCTAACCAGAACCAGAGACTGTCGAACTAAAAGTGGGAAACGCCTATTGTTCGAAACGTTCCGTTTTCCGTAAACACCACAGCTCCACTCATCAATCACGAAGAAGAGCCAGTCAGCCAGCAAAAATGTAGTGAAAAACAGGCAAACCAAAACTGATGATATTACGTTGATTCTCATTAACTGGAAACTGGACTGAAAAGAAAACGCCCATTACACGCTGCGAAGTACGTTGAAGGGGGAAGGTATACAATGTGTAATAAAATATGTAAATTAGTTCCAAACCATGTGTCGAACGACGGAATGGGTGAGTGAAGCTTTATTAAAGAAAAAAAGAAACAAATCGAGATAAATAATCTAATAGATTCGTTAACATAACATAAGAAAGATAATAAACCAAGTACACCTAAACGAACATTGGTACTTTGAAGTAGAAGAGGATAAAATTACCGTCGGTAGAGTTCTAAAGCAACAGATAAACAAAATCAACAATTAAAAAAAAGAAAATAGTAAGATAGAGAGAAAGAGAGAGCTGGGTTCAACAGCAGACTAGCTATAACCATGAAGTGCAGCGTAATAACGTATGGGTAGTAGTACTTTTTAAGTAACAAAGATGGGAAAACATGTAAATCTATCTATGTGCGTTGAATAGAGAACACACAAGAGACATCATATACACATTATAAAACGTTAACTGAAGTTTAATTGATTGACTAATTGATTACATGTTTGATTGAATGATTGTCCGTTGAGCGTGAGTAGGTTCAAAGTTTATTCGGGCACTGAAATGGCAGTTGTTGATAAAAAGGTTTACGGAAAGGAAAGGCAAAGTCGAGACGCGTGGCAAACCAACCTTACACACTACATCATCACCATTAGCAATGACCCCCACTGTGTACAACCCCATTCTACCTGAAACCATCACATCACACACAACACTGAACAAACTCGACATACCAGATACGCACCGGAAGGAATCTATTGATCTTTATTGCCATAGGATTTAAGCAGGAGTTCCCCGAAAGAACAAAACATCACAAAATGGGGGGATCTACAGCGTGTTAGATGCGAAATGAGAGAGAACCAGACAAAAACGAATAGCAAAGCACGTATCGTACTGACCGTTAGTAAAGTATTACACTATTATACAAACGATCAATATCCTGTTATTGTCCAGGAACGGATTATTTTGTATCGAATTTATTTTTAACCCTCCATACATTAACGCACCGGGATTTCTTATTCCGGCATCGCAACAGACGGCATACCGTGGAGTTAATTCAAGATATTTAGACAAACAATCAATCAATCGACAAAGAAGAGAAAGATCTTGCTGGGTGGTTTGTTTTGTACCAAGATTCGATTTCGCCCGTTGCACTTCTACAAAATCCAAAGTAAAGTAAAGAGAAAGATAAAACAAACGCAAGAAAAGAAACCTGTTACGCATAAACCTGAGAATATAGCAGAGTACTATTAGAAACTAATATTACTACTACTATTAATCCTAATGGGACTTCTCGATTCTCGTACGCTCTCTTTCTCTGCAGTTCTAGAGGTAATAAGCAAACGATAGGTGAACAAGTGGATTACTAAGAAAAGAAGAACACAGCGAAAACGAGGTAAACGAAACGAACAACAATTGTATAATTAACGAATAAAAAAAAAGGGAAAATGTTAAAAAGCAAATTTTAAGGATGTCTTTATCGTATAAAGAAGTTCATAGCTTTCTATCACTCGTAATGAAATCAGTTGAGTAACTCGGTCCCACGAGACCGAGACAAACATGTGCAACGGTTGAGAACGGAAACGCCAAAGGTTCCGGGGAGATAGTAACACCAGCCATTAATTATCTCGTTAAATGGTCAATCTAATCCGTCGAGCTCTCCGGGGTTGAAGGGCTCGATCGATAAGGATCGACACAAAGGCGACATCGACAAGGGCCTTCAAAGATGGCCAGAGCGGGAGGCGAGGAGAAAGGCGGAAAAGTAGAGAGTGTAAAAAAAAGGTTTGGCACATTTTGTAACCTCTTGTTGGACCTCTTGTTGGACGCAACAAAGCAACGAGATGAGAAAAGACGGCAATAGTTGGTGGGAATTGGTGCTGGTGCAGTTGATTTAATTAAAAATTTATATCTATTCTTGCCCTCGCTCCTCGCGAGGATGGTCCCCATGCTCCCACAGTGGCTGAAATGTTGCAAATAATTGACCAATTAATCCATTCCATAGCCAATGTCACCATTCGGCTACGACGCAGCCGATGCATTTCTTAGGGCGTGATGTGTTGTCTTCATTCTTTATTTGTCTCCTACGCGTCATTGATTTTGTGTTCTACTTCTTCTAAAAGCCCTTTATTGCTCGAATAACTTCAACAGTTGTTACCAATAGCATTATCAAACTAAAACAAGCAGCCGTTTGTTCACTACGCCCACTTCCGGTCATGCCGTAGTCAAAGTAGTCGGTAGGAATCGTATTGTCCGTGAAAAGACCACCATTGCCGAGTCCATCAGATTCGCTGTACTCGATCGTTTCCGTCGTCGGGACGGAGGACACGGAAGATGATGGGCCTTCCGGCATCTCCATGGGATCGATTTCCACCTCTCCACCGGTGGCGAAACGTAGGATATTGCTTGGGTCGCTCCAGCCGTACCGGTTCCGGGAGAGGACGACTACCTCGTACACACTGGTCGGTTGGAGGCCTTGCAGGGTGTACCCAATCGAGTGCAGTGGCCCATACGAACCGTCAGAGGGAATGATAAGTTCGCTCCAGGAAAGCTGCTGGAAGGAACGGCGTGCGGGCGTTACATTTCCCGACGGTACCCGCCGGAACTTGAGCTTATACTCGATCAGCGGTGAGAAGCTCTCCGTTTGCCAGATAAAATTGTGCGTCGTGGGGGATGACATTTCCGCCGCCGGTTTGAAGCTGGCCACCATGGGCCGTCCGGTCAACTCCAGCTGCGTTCCGGCGATCCCTATCCTATTGCCCGCCTTGCACTCATACTGGCCCAGGTCGGCGTCACGGAGGTTGCGTATCGCGAGCTGATGCCGTTGGACCGTGTAGTACTGGTGTTTGCTAACCAACACGTCTAGCTTTACGATGCGTCTATCGAACACTACCGGCAAGCCATGATGAAACCAGTGGATCGAAGCGACAGGGTGCGACGTCACCACGCACTCCAAGACACCCGTTTCACCGACCTTCGTGTGCACGGTTGTAGTCTTCACATCAATCTCGGGAACAACTGCGAACGGATCCAAACGGAATGTCAACGTTATTAATCCACAATGGGCCAATCACCATGGACAAAAACACTTACAGCTTACGACAACTTCCACGGATGCGATGGCCTGCTCACCAACACCATTTGTGGCCGTACATTCCACAAGCCCCGAGAAGTTGCGGTCTTCAATCAGCACGCTCAGTTTCCGTTCGTTTTCAAACGGTAGCGTTAAGTTCTCGTTCTGAAAAAAATAAACGTACCGCATTATTACTATTCCAGTGTAAAAATCCTGAGGACCTTTAGTCTTTAGTACCATACCAGATAGTTCCATTTGATGTATGGATGGGGTACACCAGTTACCTGGCAGGCTACCTCTAGGATTTGTCCAACGCGAATATCGATGGGGCCCTCCGGATAGACGGTAGCAGTCGCTTGATCTACATCAGGTGCGAGATATTTCACGATCAACCTTCATATCGCATGACGCAGTAAGTGCATAGCATGATACTCACACTGAACTTCGATGGCGTGACTCTGGGAAGCCCAACCACCGTCGGTCATGATTTCACATTTGTAGTCTCCGGAATCTTCCGTCTGCACCTCCGCCACCTCAAGACTTCCGTTGGCCCAAAGGCGCATCCGTGGCGGTGCAAGCAAATCTGGATATCGTGAGTCCAGCAGCAGAAAATCGTCTCTCGACCAGCGAACGTAGCGATATGGAGCTGTGGGAAGGCAAGCGGGGTCAGCAGCGACGGGTAAAGGTTATGTTGGTTGTCAATTCTATTGCCATTATCATGGGGCGCGGGGTGGTTAATCTAATAATAAAGTGAGAGCTCGGGGTGAAGAATGCCTGTGTTGATCCCGTGAGACATATGTCGAGCGCTTGGCGAGCGATCTAGAGCCCGGCACGCAGGGCAGCCGTGTTTCTTGTGCTAGTAATTGATTTAATGACCGGCGGCTCAATGGAAAGTGCGTCTAGCACTGGCGCGTGATTTTGACGGGTTCAATCTGGAAGACCTTATAGGTCCCACGAATAGTTTGTTTGTTTGGAAAAGCCAAATAACTTGAGGGATCTGTCGGCAAAGTTCCTTGGCCAGCATCACACAAGACGTTGTTGGTCCACTGTTATGTATAATTGCATTGGCGGGTCGAAGGTTGTGCTATCTTGTGCTGTAGATCGGTAGCATTCTCTTTATTACAACTTCTGATCTAGTGAACATTGATTTAATTATTACTAAGCTTACTTGGATGCGATTGAAAGGGAAGGTCATATCGTTTTGTTTGACGGTTTGAGGTTCATAGAATGGACTTACCATTATGATAGCACGGTAGCAGAATTGTATCATTTTCGTACGCCTTTACCGTAGTCGGCACGCTCCGGAACGATCCTGCGACGGGATTTCCGGTCACAATCTGCCGATTGGTGCCAAGGACGGCCTGCACCACGATTAGCGCCACCGTCAGCCGAGAGATGGCAAATATTCGATCCAGTGCGAGCCCCGACATCATGAAGGTGATGATGAACTGATCTCTGTAACTGAACACCGAGAAACGAACTGTTGCCGTTAACATTTGCAATGGACGAGGGGGAAATTGTTCAAGTATGTGACCCTTCACAAATTGACGGCCTCTGCTGACCTCACGATGCCTTGCGAGGTAACCTCCGCGTATACGAAGAGTTACAGATGCCACTCGTTGGTGTCAAGTAATCCGATCCTAAATGCACCCCTTTCTGCCTCATTTCCGCCATATCATTTCGGCCGAAAGACGACGCCATTTATGACGTTTGTTTAGATTTGGACAACGGACTATCCTCGCAAAGTGTTCCACCACCATTCTGCGGAAACTGCACTAACTGATACCTCTTGTATCATCCTCTCCTGTGTCCACAACGAGGGTGAGCAGGCCACGTTTCGTAAACCATACCAAGTTTTCTTTACGCGCCTTTTCCGCACACGTGCTCCTTGTTTGCCGTCCATGTGTCACATGGCGTCAAAATGATACGTTGCGGAACGCATTGTGTACATTAGTGGAACTGTTCCATGCTGCTTGAAGTAAACAATTATCAAATGAGACCTCAGCTATGCTGATCTTCATCTTTTGTATTTCATCCTCGGTTGGAAAAAATGTATCATAAAATGGTTAAGGAACTTTATGGATCATATATAAGCCAAAGGAAATGGTAAAATATAGCGTAAAGCGTATAAAAAGTATAAAATAAACGGGGAGATAAATTAACTAGACTGGTCAGTCAAAGATGTGGGTGTTTTACTGTCCTAATACTGACCAATTTGTTGACCCATTTCTCTGTATGGTCTTGTGGTGCTTATCGATACGCGAAACCCGCCAGAACTGTAGAATCCCACCCATTACATAATTAGAAGTTTTAGTCCGACGCCCCCAGTGGTAATTAATACACAAACGGAGAAGTCCCACCAGCAACCAAGAAAGGCGACGTCCAATAACAGCGAATTTTCAACTTCCCACCCCAGTCGAGCAGCATTTTTATACATCTCTTTTTTATAACGATTATTCTACAGTTCAGTTCTAAACCTTTGATTAGCGGGCCGCTTGGTAAATTGAGACGCAACATTTGATGGATGGCTCATGGTTCTAATTCACGAGCAAATTCGATGGTCGCACATGTTTTTGCCCATCAGCAAATTTCATTCGAAACACTACTGCTCTTTGTATCACAAGAAGAAGGTAGAGAACTGATTGTTAGATGCTTTTTGAACTTAGTTTTAGGACCTGAAAAAAATTTGTTCGTTATTGAGATAAGTTTGAGGTACTTACGGTTACTTTTAGTCTTTTTCCGCACCGTTAGTAGTTTTATTATCCCTTAGGCTTAATGGTGTGTAATAATCCGAGAGTATTTCCAGGACTCCCTTCAGCACACACTTTTACAGCTTCAGGTTTTGTTCATCAATCATTTTAGTCATTGTTTTTTAAATCACTTGTTCTGTAGCACATTGATTATATAATTAGAACTATTTCACTATTCAACTGTCTAACTACTGGAAAGAGAAATGAAAAAAAAAACCGTTGTTCAATCACGTTTTCACTTGGCAATAAAATATATTAATTGTCCTCACACGTCCAACTTCGAGGCAAGTTTTCAAATGGTCGTAGCTGTGGGTTTCCGAACATGAGGGTTAGTTTTTTTTCCCCCGACACCCGAATTAATTTCCTGATCCGCCCCAGGGCCCTTTTTTGGCTCCTTTCTTTTCTCCTTTCTTTGACCGTATTATGCTGCAATTATCGCACCAGCAGCGTTCAGTTGCATACGAATTCCGTTGCCTTTAGTGTTGCACTCACTCGACAATTCCTCAATTTTCGTCCGGTTCCGTTTTTTTGTTGCATTGTAATGTACGTAGAATGCACTCGAATTTTTCCACTCACAATATTGCGTTGGTTTTGGATTGGATTCTTGTTACCAATGTACTCGTATTTTTCTCTTGTTCACAGATTCTATCGATCCCTGGAACAACTAACATAACATTTTCAACTTGATTCTCCGATCGTTATCTCCGAAAATCCGAACGGATCGGACCTCGGAAAACACTGCCTCTGCGGGTGGACACACTTTTCTGCTTTGCTTCCCTTATTTCCACGAGAGTAACGGTCGGTGTTAACGTATCTGATCCGTACCGCACGATCGATGACTTGCGACTGAGCTCATGCGATGCGTGGTCCATCACGCGCCGTTGTTCCGGAGTCGCGGATTCGCCCCGCCGTCGCTTGGACGTCTTTCATGCGCAACCTCTCCCTCGTTTACGGGACTGTCCGAAACAAAAAAAAAAAAAAACAATAACTCCACTCTATCCGTGGCGGTATTTATGCTTTAATTTTTGGTTTCGTTCGACGCGGGGGTGTCACCAAAGGAAGGCCGGAAAAGTGTTCGTTACATTCCTGGAACGTGGGGCGCAATAACGGGGCCAATTCTTCGAGGCTGGATATGAAGGCATAATTAGTCTAAAGCGTCTTAGCGATATGAATGTCGTGAATCGATTGACTTTAAAGGGAATAATAATACTATTTACTTCTTTTAGTTAAACATTCGGCAGCATTCTGGCCGACAATTCGATAGAAAGCCCATTAATTTACCAACGGTCATCGGTTTTTGCATCGTTTTCGTTTTTATTCAAAATCAACAACCGAAACGATACGAATAATGAAGTTGGGTAGATTCTATACACCCGTCTTCGTTTCACGTGGTTTTGCAAAAAAGACCGACGAACAATTGCGTGCGAAAAAAGGTAACGCAAGTTTGCAGTTTTCCATCTCCTAACGGGAAATGAGTTTTAGGGAGGTATATGTGATTGTATAAAGAACAAATATGCCTCATCTGTGGTATATGTGATTGTTTGTCTTTTCTCATCTCGACTTTCCTTGCCCATGGGAAGGCTCGGGAGCAGCACATAAATGCATACGAAATACGGCTTTATTTGCATTTATCTATCCGTCCACTGAGGGGAGACCGAGCCATTTCCCTTCGATTGTTGTCCAATTGACGTCGAGAGCTGGTAGCGATTGGACAACAATTCGGGAAAGACGTGTTAAAGAATGCTCCTGGTCGATGATTTATGCAGCTGTTAGAAAGTCTGAATACAAAGTATTGTGTGGTAGTTTACATTAAGAAGTTGTTTATCTTGCAACTTGAGGAAGAAAAAACCTATCCTTAGGAGTTTACTTACAACTTATTGTGGCAAATGTATTTTAAAATAAAATTAACTTTTCCCAATTTGTTTATGTGCTATGTCAGGATCCTATAGGCCAACTGGTCAACTCTGCGCCATATTCATTTAGTCTCTCATATCCTTTCACGGTTCATCGTCGGATTTCCCGCCGATCGCTGTCAAGCTGGAAACTTAGCTGACATGCCATGGTAGGTCACACTGAGGATAAGTGTAAAACGATCCTCAAACGTGCAGCGAACTAAACCCCGAAGGGCAGCCATAGGAGGACGCCAAGAGATGACACGTACCGGAAATTTACTATCGGTTCGCAACGGTTCGATTAGATTAAGCCGGACCACGTGTTAATTACGCACGCACTCGGGCAAAGCCGCACGTTTGACCAATAACATAAGCATGTGGAAGAAGAGAGTTCGAATGAAACACATGATCATAAAACTACCAATATTGTAATACAAAAGTAATAAAAACTTCATTTCAATATTTGAAAGCTTTTAAATACGATTACGAATAACGATTAACGATTAACTACGTTACGATTGAAATTTTTATCGAAATTCTTTCATTTTTATGCCATACAAGGAACCATAAGAGAAAAGATAGCTGAAAGTAAAAATAACATACAGGAGCATAACATTTATAGATTGTAATAAAAATATGTTGAACCGTTCCACCAACAGTTCTAGTCCTAGAATACGTTGCGCTTGAATTCAAATCGAGATTCACTCGAAAAGTTCGCGGGCCTCAATTTTTGCTCTCTCCTGCATCGCTTTCTTGCATCGAAATTTGTCAGTTCGATAACAGGGTCGCAGGACGGCTAGCAGGTATCCCTCGCAGCTTCCGATCAGCTGGCGCAACATCAACACCCAAAGCGGTAACGTTCGCTACGCTCCGGAGCTTGGTGTGCCCGTTTGCGCTACCTTCGCGTCGGTTCTGCTGTCCTGGTAGAAAAACTGAATTTCAGCCTGCGAAAGAAGCGCTCACAGCGATTTCGAAATCCACAGCGAGACGGGGCCGTCGACGGCCGAGCGTCTGTCGTATCGAAGAATTGTGATTGGATAGCTTTAAATTAAATAGTTTAGACACATTCCTTTCAATCTCACCATAAAAAAATGCATATAATCTAAAATAAATAAAAATTGGAGTGAATTTTTGAAATTGCATCATTAACACATTATTTGTTTTATTACAACTTTAGAGCAAGCTCTTCCTTCTTCCATTCCTTTCCTTTACATGTCCATCCAACTTTCTCCAAAGCTAGCGATTGTTGGCCCGCTGCACTACTATTCGTTCTAACATTCGTGTTCTTTATTTTCACCCTTCTTCGGTGTCATCCTTGGAGTCCCAAAGAGGTCCTTTTCCTTCCCATGTCAGCCGTTCACTGCTTGTTTCCGCTGCTCCATCACGACCGCATCACTTTCCATCGGGTTTACCAACTCTCCCCCACAATGGAACAACTCAGAAAGTATTTACAATTCGCAGACTTCGATCCTACCGGCGGCGTTTCCGGCATTCCCTGATTGATGGGGATGTTCACCGGTAGCCTTTCTCCATCCCTGGCTGTTTCTTACTTGGCCAACTAGTGTGCTTATGTCCGCTTCGAATCCATGTTTGTGATTAAAACTCAACCACACCCACAAACACACAAAAAGGAGAAGCCACCGTTTTACATTTCACCCTACCCCGAAAACAACATTCATCAGTCGTTATTGAGCCTTCGGTGCATAACACATAAGCGCAATGGAAGCTCCAAAAACCGTTTAAAAGACGAAGCAAAAATCGAAATCAATGTAACGTGAAGAACAAGCACGGTGAAGATAAAGATAAAGAGACACACATTTTGTTTGCTTTAGCTAAATGAGCAAAGGGTGGCGGCTGCGCCGTTTGACTAATTACTTCTAATAGGATTTTTTTTGTTCCGTCTCAAGTCTGGTAATGGTCCTTTCGAGGCAGTTGCTGGCATTCCCTGTTCGCCCACAAACTAGACAAACAAACAAAAAACAAAGAAACACCCTAGAGTTGCGCTTCGCTTCAATCCTGGACGATCCTGGTACGAAAAGGTAAGCTCGAGGTGATTGGTAGTTAGGTGGGGAGGACCGGCAAAGTGTACCCTTGATGTTGTTTTCTTCTGTACTTGCAACCTTGAGCATAAATATAAATAATTGTCCTAAGAGTTTTTCTCCCAGCAAAAACAAAACACATACAATTAAAAAAAAAACATTTTACACAACTTCTTACACAAATGGTTTGCATTCATCCTCCTCCTGTCGTTTCTGCTGCTGAAGTGACTGTTTCTCTCCTTTAACTCGCCCCCTCGCTTGTTAAACTCTCTATTGGACCTTTCCTACAGAGCACAGTTTTTCTCTATTTATCTAACGTGTCGTGTCTTTGAATGTCTCTTGCATGTACATGTTGGCGGGGGTGCCGAATCGCCCGCCTTAGTCGTCCGAGTCGGAGTTTGATGACAGACACAGGTCTTTGCTCAGATCAACCGCGCTCGCTGCGGCACCAACCCCGGTCAGCTCCGGTCGAGGATCAAATATAGATTCTGGGAAAGAGGAGAGAATTAAGAGATGCGTCACGTTAGCTAGAGGCGGTGAAGAAGTGCGGCGTGTTCGTGCAACTCGGTACCTTTCACTGGTGAATCATTGTTGTCCTCGGTCGAGCTATCTGACTCCTGGTCACTACTGCTCGAATCGGAATCGTCCGAACCGTCCGATTCCGAGGAAGTCATCATTTCCGGATCCTAAGGGGTAAGTTAGGAAAAGTTAGGTGACTTACTATAAACAAAAAAACATAAATCTCCCCCCCCCCCCCCCCCCATTCCACGACCCTATTTTACTTACACTACTCGCTCCTCCGCCGATTCCCGTCACAGCCGGTGGGGGCAATAGGTCGCGATCCGAGGGCAAACTAACCTCAACGCTCGGAGGCATCGACGGTTCGCTCAGCATATTGTTCCGGGCCAGTCCTCCGTACGCCGACGACACGCTCAGGTGATTGTTGTGGTGATGATGGTTGCTGTTGCTGGTGCTATTGTTCATGCCACCGTGGTGGTTGTGGTGGTTGTTGTTGTTGCTGTTGCTGCCGCCGCTTCCGGTGCTGCTGGAGTTGTTCTGCGCGGAGCTGCGCGGATTAAGGTAGCTGTTGTTGGTGGAACCACCTGTGGAGCTGCTGTTGCTATTACTACTCCCACTACCGCCACCAAGCAATGGTAGCTGTTGCTGATGGTGATGGTGTTGTTGTTGGTGGTGGTTGTTGTTGTTACTGCTGGCCCCGTGGTTGGAATTGGCGCTGTTGATGTTATTGTTGTTGCTGCTTTGATGATTGTTCATAGAGGAGGAGGTGGAGGAGGATTGTGGCATGCCGAAATCCAAGCCATCGTCCAATCCGATCATCGGAATACTTGGCAAGGTCTGTTGAGTATTGTTGGCATTCCAGCTGGAACGGGAGAGCAAAGGAAAATTGCATTGTGAACTGGTTGTTATTGGATAAAGAGCATATGAGCACAGGAGAGATATCCTCCTCCATTTTGACAACTTACGCCGGTGCCGATTGAGGGCTCCGGTGCGGATAGGACGGCGAGCCCTGCAATGGCGAGTGCTTTGGCACGAAGTTGATCGGTGCATTTTTGCGCACACCGGTCGTGATCTTCGTCTTGGAACTTTGTCTAGCGGTATTATTTTCGACCTTGATCGTTGGCGGGGGCGGAGGTGGATTGACTGCTTTGTTTTCGGTCCTAAAAAAATGTGAAAAGAAACACACATCCTAGCATTAGTACAACGCAAGATAATTGTTCATGCAAATTCCCGCTCACCTCGTCTTCTTCACCACGATACTACTGTTGAGCTGTTCGAGTGTAATCTCTCCCGTCGCCCGGTTAACGATGAGAACGCAATCTTTTCGCGTGTAGTCTCGTTGGTTGCCCTTGAAGACGGTATTTGGCACACCGGAACCATCTAAAAAGGCCGACAGATGGATTAACCACTAACGTCGACGGGATGCACTCAGCAATATACTTACCCAAGTGTGGGACGGTAACGGTGACCTGTTTGTTGTCACTAACTTCCAGTTCTGCAGGTTTGTTCACGTCGACGCTGGCGGGTTTGAAATCATCTGCATTTCAAAGCGAGGATCGGAAGAAGAGCAAGAGAGGTGTAGAGTTAGTATTGGAGGAATGAGGAGATTGAAAAGAAGTTAAAAACGTGCGTGTTTGTTGCAATTTAAACAAACCGAAACAAAACGCAGTATGCGAGTGCCTGCGTCAGCAACAATCTCAGCAGTCCAAGAGCGATTTGAGATTGGACACCGCAGCCATGTGAACTGCATCATGCTGATGGTTATTCGTTTTTGGCAATCACTAAGCAATTGTATACTTATGAATCTGCTCGAGGGGAAGGGTTTCGTTTTCGTGGTGTCTTACGTACATTTTATCGTGTGGAACACATTCGACGGTGTGGAGTTGGTGAAGGTTGAACCGAGTTTCAACTCGCGCACCTCCGAGCCGATATTAAGTCGGTTGTCCATCCTTTGCGATCTCGGTTGCTAGGATGCTGAAGTGTTTGAGCCAGGGTGTCGCGCTATCTTTCAAATCGGTGTTTTAAATTTTTACGACCCTGGCCGTGCTCCGAGGATTCACTCTAGGTGGATGCGGATACCAGAGCGAGCACCATGCTCGTTCTATTTTTTGCGAGTAGAAACGTGTGATGAGCTCGTCGTCTAGCTTCCGGTGGAGTCAGTAGGATAAACCCGGAAGTACGATGCACATTGGAGAGGAAAGGTAAAAGGGGTGCAATACCACGACCAATGGTCGTGATTCGATGGTGCCCTTTCTATCGTTCACTAACGTCGTTCCCGCCGTGGCCAGCCGTCGTAGTCGACAGCATGCATGGTTCGTTCTCTTTTCCTCCCGGATTTCACTCTCGTTTCGTACGCGGATCTTGATCTGCGGTGCGTTTTTGGGTTGGTTACGATTTTTCCCTCAACCGTTGGAAGGGGTAGCACTGTGGCAGCGCGGCCGAACCTTAGTACGCTGCGCGTACGGTGGAAAGTGTTTGAAGTAGCAACAACCTGTGGCCTACTGCATTGAGGGACACATTGGTCTGGCACTACCCTTAAAAAAGGAATAAATCTTGCCCTCTCACTGCCGATGATCGACCACTCGCACAGGAAAACACTTCTTGGGTAAAGTTTGACAGCACCGTGCAGTTTGACAGTATTCTGGATAACGGCAATCTATTGCAGTCCTAGCGAAACACGCGATAACGATAAGGGGTTGGGTTTATGCTTTCCATCCAGTGTTGCTTCTATTCTATTTTAGTTCATCAACTGCCGTTTATTTACTTTCTTGGTGCACGAGCAAACGACGGTACGAGATTGACTGAGATCGCTCCCGGACGTCACTTTTTCGAGATGTTTTCGTGTTGTTGTGGCTGGCACGATTCTGGTGTCGTCGTTGTTGTTGTTGTTGTTGTTTGTGGTAAACGGTGTTGTGTGTGTTGTTGGAGATTTTTGCTTCACTTCTCTCACACACCTGTTCCAGCGTGTTGCTGTTACGGAGCACTTTCAACTGATAGATAGATCAGTCGTTATTTCTTTCTCCTTCTACGGCTTTCCCGCATGAAGTTCTCCCTTCTCTTGTCACTCTTGCACGGCAAAGGCGCCGTTCGATTCTCGTGTGTGCGTGTGGCAGAAACACTAGTTTTAAAAAAACCGTACACGGGGCCTTTTTTGCTTTTTTCTTCGAAGGAGTCTCAGATTGCTGACATGACAATCTTCTGGTGTCGCTGTTGTTGGTGAAAATCCTGTTGCTCTGCTTCTGTTGGGAGGTTATTGTTCCCAGATTTGGTAGACGTCGTTCGCGATGTTGCAATGTACCGACCGAAGTGGAGAATAACTTCCCAACAGTCAGACACCACAGCGGAATAGCACGTTAGTGTAAAGCAAACGGAACCTGCTGCAGATTTTTCGATCTGGTGAGATTACGGGTGAAAATACGACGGGTCGGCGTTTGGGTACTATCGGGCGGATGCTTTTGGAAACGTGCACCATATGGTACCGGCTCCGGTGACGGCACTTTATCTTTTCTGATGCGCACGGGGGACTTTCGGGAGCTGATAGCTGGACTGTTTTCACGACGGGTATCGCGACGATACGTCCGCGACGCAGTGACAGCTGACTGCTGTCAAATGTAGTGTTGGCAGAACCGTGATTCGGAAGACCCGAAGACTCGATCCCTACACGGATTCCAATGATTCGAATCCCAACTTGACGGATTCATAAGAGTTGATTCTATTTAAGAATTAATTAAATGAATTGATTATTTATATAAGAATTGAAGCAGATTTAATTTGATTCGATTCGAAACAACATATACTGCTGCAGCAGCTACGATTGCTGCTCGAATCCTATCATGGTGACCTTTGGGGAAATTTCGAGCAGCATTCATGTTCAATTTTCAATCGTCCGTTGATATGCAGACGTACAATATATACAACACTCAAGTTTAAATATATTTAATATTTTCTAGGTCTTGCTTACTGTAACATATTTAAACTTACCCTTCAGTGCACCATAAAACAAAATGTCAAATAATCAGTATTTATCAAACGAGTATTATGTTTGTGGGGGATATCATTTTTTTGTATTTTATTTTGATCCGTTCTATATTAATGCTTCTAATTCTGTTCAACCTTACTAAGCTAGAAAACGATGCATGTATGTTGTTTGTGTCAGAAAGGGATACAAGTTTTTCACCTCCTTCGAGTGGAACTTATGTTTGTTGCTGTTTCCGGTTGTTTACTGCATGGAACGAGACAGGGCATGGGAGAAAGTAGTCGGGGTGTTGTCTTTTAGTTCGAATTATGTTTAACATGATGTGTGAAGATGCAGTGATCGTTTAATGTTGTATATCTGCTGTCCAATATACTACACATACCATTCTGGCTATCCACTATCTGTAGCGTAGCCATTTGCTTTTCACTGTAACAACGGATGTAACTACTTATTTTTATATATTCGGAGCGCGCTAGTGACGAATGGATTTGTGATTGTGTTCCTTTGTGAGTGCTTTTAGCGTTGTTGTATGAATGCACACAAGAGATGTGTATCTGGTAAATTTTGGTTATCCTTTCCGTTCTCCTAATATTCATTAAAGATCTTATCAGTATAATTTTATATTATTTACGTCGCATGCGTCCATTATCCCGTCTTAGTTTTTCATAGAACCTCCTTCCCCTTCTTGTTCGCGTTTGTTACATAGATTTCTCTTGTCCATTTTGTTTCCTTTTTTGTAGATTTACCTTTTTCATTTACTCTAACAAATAACTAGTAATATATAATGTTCTTCAAATGTTTGATCATTTTCTTACTTCAAGTAGCAATAATATTGATTCACATTTCCTGACCACCATTCTCGATTCGAATTTCAGGATGCTTAAGCACGTGTTCTGTCAGCTCCCCTAAAATTGCTATCATTCATTTGGATTTTTTCGTATTTTTAATGAAAAATTACACTTATAGCATTCATTCACAATACCTGCGCGTGTTCTTCCTACCTTTAGTACACCACCCTTATGCGCATTCATAATGTAGGGTGCAAGCTACGCATTTCTTCCCATCCTGCTGTGAGTGATTTTCGATCTGTATTCTTTATCGTTTTCTTTTCATTTTCCATCGCATACAAATAAATAAGTTTTCATTTTTAAACATACCGGCATTGAATAATTTGCTAAGATTTTCTGTTTTTGTTATTAACAGATCAATCTTTGTTTTTAAGGGAAGCGTTTTCACTGTACTATCACGTCTTCAGTTTATCGTTCTCGGGTGTACTGATTCTTTTCTACAATTTTTTTTCCCGATTCAGCAACTCTAGAATCTGATAAGAACCTGAACTTTCACAGGCCTCAGGATCGGAATATAAAGAAAGACGAGAGCTATGTTTCGTCAAGCGATATCGGAGAATGTTTATATTCATCCTTACAGTTATGAGATTTGTTTAACGATGCTCGATACTGGAACATGTTTTTCGTTTTTCATGCAATCGAACAGCGATAGTTGTTCAATTTTTAAATAGTGTACTTCATAAAACGGGAGGTTTTTGCTTACTTCGTCTCCGTATCGCTTGAGGAAATCTTTACTACCTGCCACCATCATGTCCTACCATATGCCCATTTATCTACAAGACTCATATATTTGCATTCGTTAGATAATGGAAACATGCGTACCGTTCGGAGTATATGACGAACATGTTTATTTTGTTTGTAAATGCTCCGGTTGGATGATCATCATCGCTGTACTTTTAATTGCAAGCTTCATTAGCTAGCATCCGATGCATCACAAAAGCGCATAGGAGCGAAACCGGTTGCGTTTGAGGGATTTTAGCTGCTAGCTTCTATCAGAACATATATGCACTCCTAGTGGTTTCATGATCTTGATTAAAAAAGTGTTATCGAAACGCTAGCCGCTGAAGAGCTTGTAAAACCGTTAGAGGCCTTTGTGAAGTTGGGTTGAGCTACCGCCGACTACTTCCAATAAGGTTAGAGAGGAAGTAGGCAGAAAAGAGGTCGTACGTTGTTGCACAACCTAACTTTGGTTGAATTTGTTGCTGAACACTGTTTCTGCTGTATTCTGGCATAACCATTTGTTATTGCAATGCAAGCCACATCTCGCAAACCTTTCGGTGCGCATAGAAATTTATTTATCTTGCAAAACTGTCCCAGGCTGGTAGGGTCAACCCTTGTGGTTTGTGAGAGGGGGTGGAGTTCAATTGTACAATGCTAAATAGGTTGGAGGGGCTATAAATGACCATTCCCGTACAGCCGAGGACTCTTCTCAGACTCTTGGTTGCCTCTATAACCTGCCGCGTTTAAAAGGAAGCTGATTGATACACGGGGTGATGATGATGATGATCGTAGAGCAAAACCCGGTAACCGCAAACGTTAATCGCACAAACATCAATATCAACAACAACAACAACAGGATGCAGTATGATACGAATGAGTGATAGCTCTCTTTTTCTTATTTTTTTTTTTTTTTTGTGTTGCCTTCGCTCGCGAGATTATGCTGGTGACGCAGTGTAAAAGTGAGACCTACGGGAGCTACGATAAAATGGGTAGAAGGTTCATAGACATCGTTCCATTTAATCAGTGATAAGTAAAATCAGTCACGGCGGCGTTGATATCCCATGTTGGACGCGTTACTCCGCGTCTAACCGTATATCCGTCCGTTGGGTTAAGAATGTCATGACGACTTCCTTCTAGCAAACGTTTTTGTTCTACACCGTAAAAATAGTGTGTTTTCCGCTTTTTCGTCGTTTAATTTTGCGCTTGACGTGCACACAGATTTCGGTTCTCTACTTGAGGGTTTTTTAGGCTGCTGGTGTGCTTATTGATAGGATTAGTCGTCTTCGTTTCTCCTCACCATTCTTTTGCATTGTATCTCCATCATCAATCTGAGATTACAGCTTTTTCATACGTAAAGTTTCATTTCATGCCGACCTCGAGACAGGCTTTAGCAGAACTTGTTTCTTTTTGCTTAAGTATGTGCTTAAGGACGTTTATATTTTCCTTGCTTTTTATCTTTATTTTCTTTTTCTTTTTCTATTGAGAAGGCAAGTGTTTTTGCAGTTGAGTTAGAAAATGTTTGCTTCCTGATCAACGGAAAAGAATACACCTACTCTATTGGCGTACAAATTACTCGTCCTTCACATCCTGTTGCTGTTTCACCATCAATGCATTACTTACAACGTTCATTTGCATGTTCAGCAACATGTCTCTAAAAACAGTCGCTTACATGCGTGCGTTTCCAGGTAGTACAACTATAATTGATTTAACTAACAGTCAAAAGTTTTGTTTGTTTCCTTCGATCCTTCCCGAAAATGCTCGCGGCACTCAAGTTTTATCCCTTCAGGAGAGCATCCGTCGCGGCGTCACGTTCTAGAGTGTAGTGGTCCGCAACAGGGAAGCGAAAATATGGTTATAGCCAGCGATTTTTTCCGGTGTAGAACATCGCTCATTACCTTCTTCCAAGTGCGCAGAAGAATCTTTTGTAAAACTATCCACTTTTGGAGTACCCTGTTGGCGATGCTCCTGTTGGTGCAGGTGGTGTCGGTGGGGATGGTGATGGTATTGGTGCTGTTGATTGCTCTTATTTTTATCCTTGCAACGCATCGAGGACCTCCCATCCACGACCACCAGTGACCATCGCTTGTTCGGAGTGTTCGTGGAGTGTTTTGATCGAATCCTAACCGCATCTGCTTCACCGATCGCAACCCCCAGTGCTTTCTTGCCGTTACTTTCCCTTTCCTTTACATCATCTCCTCCTCTGCTGCCGCCTTCTTTCTGTTCGTTTCGAGTTTCACTGCCGTGCTTTTGCTCTGGATCGGACTGCGTTTCTGCGACGCCACCGACACTATCGGTACCACCGCATCCGCCGCCGCCAGCGCCACCATCGCTACCATCGTCATCGCCTTGACCGCTATCATCCTGGGGCGTATCGCTCCCGACCGAGTGATACTCTTCCGATTTTGTATCGAGTCACAGACGTAGATCATACGCGATCTTTGACGCGATGTTCTTGAATCCGATGCTGGTGCCTGCCAATGGAGGAAATGGTCATAAGTTTTCATCACTTGCACCGAAGTAGTTAGCTTAAACCGTACCCGATATTCTCTTGAATCGAACGCCATTGAGCGATAGCCGGGGAAGCTTGCAGACCTCGATTTCCCACTGAACCAGTGAATCGGTGTTCGGGTCTCCATGTACACACAGCAGAACGAACCTAACAAACAAAAAGACGCAGAGTGGAGCATGTGAAATCGATCAGTGGGAACCATCAAGAAAATGGAAAACGGCAACACAGTCTTACCGTTCACGCTGCTCATAATCACAATTGTTCTTGTCCAGCACGGACCGAATTTCGGCCATAATCTCGTCCGGTAATCGGGGGGATGTTGTCTTCATGGACCACGTGAAACGCAACACACGTGGTTTCACTGGTTCCTCCGTGTTTGATCCACTGTTGGAAAGTTGTTCAAACCCGTATACGGGAAGAAATGGTGTCGTTTGTCACCAAACAGAGCCAACCCAATGCGCGGAATTACGCAGTAACACAAGTTTGCACACCAACGCGTGTTGCGGACACGAGGAGGGTGTCGCGAAGTAGATGATGAATTAGATTACAAAAGGACAATCGCAAATCGCGAATAGAAAAGGTGTTAAAGATAGGTTGATTTGTAGAAGGAAAGAGAGAAAGAGAGAAAGAGAAAAAGGTGGAAACATATCGATTATAAGCACGGCGAAACAAATCCTTGTAAACGAAACAAAAAGCAACAAACTCAATTTTCTCTATTCCAAATGATGAACGAACAAAAATTCTGTGGTGACATTTTGTGTTCTTTTTTGGAACGATTTAATATCGTTGAAACGATAGAAAACAATGAAAAGGTAAAATGTACAAGATGATAATGTAACGCAATTTGTATAAATGGGTACCATCCATGTATGAGCTGCTGCGAAATACACGCAAATGAAGAAAAAACGAGATCATATTCTACATCGCAACAACGTGGGAAAGTGAAGAAACATAACTTAAATGACAATTGTCTGATTTACGCAACACATACACAAACAGTTATGGTCCCCGCGAGGAAATTTTAGGAAGGATTTTCATCGTAAGGAATGACAAAACATGCATAAAAATTCACACGTACATTCAAACATACGCACGCACTCACTCGCAAACATACAATCAAATCGGAGAGATGGCAGGGAACAGTGTTGCAAAAAGAAGAAGATGAAATCGCTCATACTTTAAACACAATAATGAAACCACGCAAAAGGGAAAACAATAGTTTGCCAAAAATCATCTCTACAATAACCGTTATTTACGCTTGTATAAGTAAGTAATTTACCATTAACATAGCACGATTACAGTTCTTTTCGCGAAAAGAGGAAACACAAGAATGTAACATGGTGATTTGGCGACAAGCAACTTATTTTTCATATCATGTCGTAATGTTGAGAGTCTTTATGTGTGCTATATACTTCCCAAATACTGCAAATAATATTTGACTACCCAAATTGCGCACAAATCCATACAAAACAAGGAAAATTAAGTTGAAGTTTCAAATGTAGCTTAATTATGAAAATGTGTCACACTTGGAACTGTTCAATTTTCTGAACGATGAAAAATGTAACCATGTTTGTTAAAGGTTTTTTGTTTTCGATGCTGTTCGTTTAAATCTGTTTGCTGCTTTGCTTCGTAATGGTGCAAAGAAAAAAAATTGCATATTATATTTACCTAGCCGAATTTGTTGAAGTATTTGCTTGGCCTTCGTTGGGCCTAAAAAAAAAGTAAATAGGAGAATAAAACAAAATCAAAAACAAACAACAGGTTGGTCAAAACCAAAAGTTTTAAAAGAAACAACATTTGAGAAAGGAAATCGTACCGTAAGGGAGCGGGAACAGTGTGAGGGATACCATTTGTTATTCAATAGTTAGATGGTTGGAGGAGTAGAAAAAAACTTGGAAAGTTTTGCAAAATAGATAGAATAGAACAGGAATGTGAAGAAAGATACAGGAAGGATTGTTAGAACTAATTTTTATTTGCAGCAATTAGCAAAGACAGAAGGAGCAAGAAAGGACCAAAAAAGTTAGCAACCATTTTGTCTGTTTTTGGAACGAATGAATGACGATAAAAACTAAAAACTAATGACAGCCATTCAACAATATGTCATCGTATTGACAAGCGTTTCTGTTTTGTGTTAAATGATATCTGAGCCATCGGTGTAGTTATCTGACGTTTTTGTTCGGTTTATCTGAACTAAAACATTAAAAAATACCTTTACCAAATGTAAAAAAATCACAAGTAGGAAATATAAATACTTAAGTTTTATTTATGTAGCAGATGAAAAAGTGCCTGTTTATTCTTGACGACTATACAATTATCAGACTCAGTATATCATGAAAAACTTTGGAGAAACCAACTTTGTGTTAAAAAAAGCAAAACAAAAGCAAACAGGATTAAAAATGACTAAATTATATTAAACTTTCTAAATGAACCGGTACTCGCCATATGTTTCATTTTTCTACCTTTTTTAGTGAGTAGTGAATGATGTGGTTGGAAGTAGACAAGCATAGCGTTATATCTTGTGTATGTGTTGCTAGATGACGAGCCATCAACAGATGCATCCAAAACAATAGCTGTTATTTACATCCTTAAGCATCATACGTTGGGATTGATGCAGAACAAGCGTGCGATCATGCAATGGCATTTTATTTCCGCGTATGAAAGTTCGTGGCTTTGTGACATGTTTCAGTGGAAAAATAGGTTTTCCATCAATTTCCATCGCATCTTTTTTCAGACAACATCTTACTGACATAGAAAAAGACACGACAAAGTTAGGGGAAGTACTTGCATCCAGATCCCGCCCCCTGCTGGGTTGCGCCATTATGATGTTTTAGTCCTTACGACAAGTGGTCAGCGCATAATCATAACTTTGTGAGTATTGTATGTTTGTAAATTATTTGTTTATTGCTAAAATGTTGTGTACAATTTTTTTTTCACTACCGTTAAGATTAAAAACCATATTTCTCTCTCTATCCGTTCTCTCACAGATAGAATCGTCATTGTCACACCAGCATCGATGTGTTGACCGATGAAGTGCGTCCGTCGGCACAGAGTTTTATGTACTGTGTTGTGTTAGCTCGTTCTGAACCTATTCCCTCCAGATAAGACTGTTTTAACGGGGATTCCATTCCATCCATCACTATCAGAGTCGACTCGTAGGCACCAACTAAACGCTTTCGCAATTCGCAACGATACACCAACGCATTTTAAGCGTCTGTGTCTATTACATTCCAGCTGGACCGTCTTGAGCGGATTGTGGATTAAGATTGGGATTGCGTGCGTGAATTCTGTAATAATTGCAATATATTGCAGAAAAGCAAAGATACAGTTATCTTCGCAAAAGCAGGACGGATAACGGAGTCAGCTGGTGAGAATATTAGTTTGTGTATGACTAAACAAAATTAATGACGAAAGTAAGACGAAAGATTAACACTAAACTAGGAAAAACGAACTAATACTTAAACACTCGCTCTTTCGCTACGATTTAAGCGAGCAGGGTTGTTGGAAAAGCCTATTCATAAGACTATTCAAAGTTCAATTTTTGATTTCACCAATTGTAAGTTCTCTAAACTTATTGCTTGTTTTTTGTCTAGGCTAGCCAACGTTCCACAAGGATCGATGATAATATTTTTTTATTGCTGGTATTCTCTAGTGAAACTGCTTTAAGGCTCGCTTTAATTGATTAATAGTAAACCTTCACGCAAATATAACCGCAACACAAGGGACAATATCCAACGGACATTCGCTTTTATAGCTTTCGCTTCATGTCTTCTGAATCTAGTCGCGGATGAAGATACAACCTTTCCTTATAGGTCTTTGTCGTTAGTTAACAACCAACAACGTTTTAATATTGTAGCATACAGGGAAAGTGTTCGATAAGTTGTTTTTTCTCGTGTTCCTTAACAACGATTAGACGTTTTTGTGTGTGGTTTTGTTTGTGTCTTATAGGTTTTCTCCTTTTACACGCGTGCATTTAGCTCGCCGCCTGGCTCACGACTACTTTTAATTTTGAAACTATAAAAAGGGAAAGAGAGAGAGAGAGAAAGAAAAAAGAAGATAGAAACAACCAATAACAACAATGAACGCAAGAGATAAGGGGAGAAAAAAGGGAGGAAATGTAATGGGAGGCAAAATTAAAAATGAAGTAAAAAATATTTAGACTAAGTATTATAATTATAGTTATAATAATGTAAGAAAAAAACAATGCATGGTTCTAAAATGATTAAAAGTTGCGGGATAGAGGTGGTAAAATGAAAAATAATACAAACCAATCAATATGAAATGATTAAAAGAAAAAAAATTAAATAACACAATAAACAAATGTTCAGATTACGGAATATTTGTTGTATATAATTATATAAGTTCGGACAACAAATCTGCCTGGTTCTTGATTACATTGAACAGTTTGCTATAAATCGCAAACCTAATAAAAAATTAGGAAAATACTCTTCAAAAACATACATAAAAAATGGGAAAGCTATGATTTCAGGGTTTACTATTCAAGCTTGAATTGAACGTTGGATCAAAAGTTAAGAACAAGACCATCGGAGCCGTTGGTTTTGCACGATTAAACCATGTTTGTGTATATGGTAGACGATACGTCGTAGAATTTAAAAGCTTTGTTCAAGTTTATCGTCAGTTTCTTTGATGTATCATCAGTAAAGATTCGGAAACATATGGAAAAAGGCGGTTCTGTTTTATTGTTTATGAGAGTATGAGTGTATTGTTGGAATGTGCATACTGATAGACATTTGCATTTCATTTTCTTCTAATATGTACAAGGCTACAATAACTACCATTCACATGCAATAATTAAAAATTTCTCTACAAACACCAGCATTTGAATCGGAAGACAGAAATCAGATATCGTTTAAATCATACTCATTCCCGCCGACATTGGGCCTAATCACTTTTCTTGTTCATTTAATACGCTATTTTTGATGCAATTATGAAGCAGACTAGTAAAAGAAATAGAATCTTTATGCCGTTCGCTTTCTTCCAGGGGCTTTCGCAACACTTTCGACACGCAATTGATGAGGCTATTAGATTGGGTATCAGTACATCGAGATATACAACTTTAAATTCCATTTATTCTCTTCTTATCTCGAACAGAAATCATCCATAATCTTTTAGAAACTCTTACTCGTAAGCTTGGTTTTTACTTTCTCACATTACATTATAGTTTAAAACATCCTCTTTCTCTCGGGTTCTGAAATATTTCCTGATGTTGTAATGTTGCAGGCACCTGGCACATTAGGATGGCTTTTTGCCCGCACTCAAAACTGTACATCTCTTTCATGGTAATATTTTCTACAACACAATTTCAGTCTCTACTGATTGAGCCTAGAAGTAGAGAAAGTAGACAAAGATAGAGAAAGAGAGAGAGAGAGAGAGAGAGAGAGAGAGAGAGAAAGAGAGAGAGATGAACGAAGACAGAGAGCGAAAGAATGGAAGAGAAGAGAGAAGAAAAGAAACAAATAGTATTTATCTTTATAGACTTTTCATCGTAGTTTTTGTTCGTGAAGGGCGGGGGGGTAGTAATGGGTCGCTGACTGGCAGAAGGGTGGCACAGAGGGCAAATGGAAAATAGCTGAATGGCGCACAAAACCAACATTAGCAGTGATGCTTTGTAGAAGTCGAAGAGGAAATATGTAAATATGCTCTTTAGCACTAAATTGCTTACTGTACACAACCGTATCAAATCAATGAGCAAAAATCATAAAAAAGAAACGAGCATAACGGTTGTACTTCAGGCTCACGTGAATTATTGGCAATGCTCAATAATGATATCAACAAAAATTGTGCGAATTGAACAAACATGATGTGCCAAAAATAAAAGTGAATGCTAAAGTTAACTCTTACTTGCACCAGAAAACGGAGATTAGGATCGATTCAAAGGTACCGAAGAGTGTGTAGAAAAAGAATGGTGTATTTTGTTGGTTTTGGCTTTCTTGTTTTCTAAGACAGTAGAAGCTAGCTCTCAAGGCACCATTAAATGCGATAAATATGCCACAATGAATGCCCATAATGTAACAGTTAGCTAGCACTCAGACTGGTGTAGAGAAGGGACGAAAGAGATTTGTTTGAGATAAAGAGTAGCGCGATGCACAATGGGTCATTCACTAAACATAAAATATACATTTAGAAGAGCGAAAGAGGAGGATAGTTACGGTGATTTTAGATCGCAACATAGAGAAGTTTGAATTTCGATTTTGGTTACGAGCCAGAGAATGGAACATTATAACAAAGTAATTCGACTCCAAAACGCTTTTACTAGTTTCTGCTTCATTGGGTAAAAGTTCGAAAATATATGCTTTTTCACCGGGTTCATGATAAAATTATCATTTGATTTGATTTGATTCATTTTACATTTAAACAAAGCATCTACAGTTGGAAAAAATTCCAGACCAATTGGATGGCATCTTTGACACTATTTTTGTATCACATTTCAAATTAAAATATTTAAATTAAAACTAAAAAAAGCATGCAGACTCAAACTTATAAACTTAAACCGCGCCGTTTCACATGCGCGGGAGGTTCATTAGAAGAAAGCTTTTCCGATTACAAACAAATTAGCATCGTAAACAACATATGTCCGAAAATGTCTTCCGAAAGTTTATGTGCGGGGGTTCGTCATGATCGATTATTACATGATTGCATTTCTCATTGTGCAACGAACTCTCCTTGGATGTTGTGTAGATAAAAAAAATGGACACAAAGGGTTAGAACAGGGCACACAATACCCCTGTTGCCAAGGATGCAAGGACGAATTATGCTAGACAATACATAAACACAGCACAAACACATGCGCAATATATATGGCAATGGTAAAAAAGACTAATCCGCAGGTCGAAGTTAGACGGCGCGCGCCGGAATTGGAGCCAACTCTGCGTCCGACGCGCCCCGTCTATTTTCGGCCTCACAAAACCAATGATCATATTGAAGTTTAAACTATAGTTTATGAAATGTGGACGCTAGCGAGGTGGTTTTGCATATATTAGTCAATGAGGATGTTAGTAAAAATATACTGTCAGCATGTTACAGCATTTTCCCTGGTATAATTCCAAGATTACGGCAAGCTTAATATTTAACTAGCGCCTCAATTCAACTAACAAGTCGAAACAAGTGTTGCAATGCCGTTACCACCTTGTAGCCAAAATATGGTGCTTGTTAGTTACCTGCCGCAATCATGGAATTCTACGAGTCACAATGCTGTAATAACACCAATGAACCAGAGCAACAATAAGTTATAAGCGTATACCTAAAGAATCTAGCAACAACTTATTAAAAATCTGATTCAAAGATCGCAAAGATGATGAGCAGTGATAAAAATGGTAAATGAAGGTTGATTTTTTTTCCATTTTATTGACGCTGTAATATAGACTATTATAATTTTCGCTAACTCATGCTTGGTTTATGCTCGTTCTTTTAATGCCCTCCCTTCCTTATACTAATTCATTTAACAATTAGTTGTTTTCTAGCCGTGTCTTGCAAAGCAAAATCTTTTCAGTTATTTCCTTATGAATTAAGTTTATCATTTACGGACATGTTTGGTGTATCTCTACAACAGTACAAACAATTTACACTTGATTAATAAAACGTTTAATAATGCTGCTGTCACTATTCGGATATGCAGGATTATGACATGATACCACACTACGCTGATGTCAATCTGTTGTTGTGTGCGCCGATTTAAGTGTGCACAAACCCTGCCCATTCTAAGCTAATCGATGAATTGATTTAAAATGAAATTAAATAACTTTTCGGTAATTTACAAAAAAAAAAACTTTGAAAAGTGCTTTTCATAAATGGTGTAGTGTCAAGCAATTCACGTTTGCCCCACAAGTTCAAGCATATTTTAGTCCTTGCCCGAAGAATCCTTGAAATGAAATACCCTAAACCTGCAAAACGCAAGTAGTATCATTGGTTCCGTTTGCACGACGAATTGCAAACCGAAGTAAGTAAAATAAAAACGAAAAAAAAAGAAAAAAAAAGATAAAATCAGAATTATGGTCGATTTTCCCATGGGAAAATAAAACAGATGGATACCGGCGAGGATAAGTAACACCGGGAGAATTTACGAACACAAACACACGGACAAAATATAGTATTACAAGCACAAACATTTTACTTTCTTTCAATCACTCTACCGCGATAATTTCTTTTCCTACATTCAAAGATCCCCAAGAGACATCGTCTCCATCTAGACACATCTTGTTAAAATAGCATGAGTTCTACCGTATCATATCAATATCATTGATATACGTTCTTTTACCAACTCAATGGCAATTTATTACCGTTTACGTTATTCCCGAATCGAATACTAGAAGCAATTCAAATGACTTTGCATGAACAGTAAAGATTGAATTTCTATGAATATTCAAACACCGACCAATAATGGAATAGAAAATAGGTTGTACCTTTAAATCATAGAAAGATTCAAGGTGTCATAAGGTTGATCATATGTAATGTGATAATGGAACTGTCAAACAACTTTGTTTCGTTCAAGAACAGCAATAAAGAAAAACATGCATACAAAGCCTTTTTCGTATTTTAAAATAAAACAAATACAACAAACAATAATGGCAAATATGTTAGGAAACTAGTATTGTGATTAGAAAAGCACCTTCAGGTAGAAACTAAAGAAAACGTAAAACAATAAACGAAAAATGATAGAAGGTTAAACAGAAACCATGTACAAAAAAACAGTAAGCATATGGAAAAGGGGACAACATAGAAATAAAGGGCAGGATATGCAACAAGTAATTAGGATAAGGACAGTGCAAATATAAATAGGAAGAAAGGCAGAGATAAAGAGAGCGAGAGAGAAAGAGAGATAGAGAGAAAAGGGGGAAAGAGACAAAAGGAAAGATACACCAGCAACGAAATACGCAGGTTTTTACTTACCGTTTGCTAAACCTGGTTGTAAGTCTTTGCAAGAAAGTCTTGCCAGAGTGTGGCGAATCACCGACGTTCCCACCAGCTCCGGCGTACACTGTGCTATTTCGGGATCTAGTTTGGCCTGGACGCGTGAACCAAGTGTACAGTTGAAGGGAGAAATAAGAGAAAAAATTATGTTACGTCGTGTATTTTACAACGCTGATATGTGATTTATACATCCTTCCCAAATAATAACTAACGCCAGAATCCCCCGCGGAATCCCAGCTGCATTTATGAATTTCTTTTTTTTTGCAATTGCTAGTAACTTATAAATCAAACAAAAACTAAAAATAATTTAAAACATTTGAATGAAAAAAAAATAGTGATCAGAGGACCAGATTGAACTAAAAGGCAGATTTTTCGAAAGAAGGGACATATTTCTACAGATAGGTACATCAATGACAGCCAAGAGTACATGGGTAGAATATATTATTTTGTTAATGCTTTACACTTGCAACGTAGGGGAAGCTATGTTGCAGGGGAATGATGAACGTTGAATAACGATGTCTAATGCAGCAAGACATAAATACATAGTATAGTAACGGTGGGTTCTATGCATTAGAAAACGGAGAAGATCTATAACACCAATTGTTTAGTTGGCACAGAGACATAGATGAAATGTATATGGGAATAGTAATAGTATGATGTAACGTAGATTTTGTGAGTTTGTCAAACGATAAAATTATAAACAGAAAACAAAACACTTACCCGAATGGAAAGTCGATCGCGACGGAACATTCCTGGGAAATGCAACCGGTTGTCTGGAAGAAGTAACGGCTGGTGTAAGACTATTGCGATTCACCATGCTATGATTGTGTTGATGTTTGCATGTGTAAAGTATGTGATATAATAGTTTAGAAGAAGTGATGAAAAAGGGGAATAGGATCATTTCGTATGTAATAAGGAGTTTCAAGTAGAGAGTCATGTGTTGAAAATGGAGTTAACATGGAGTTGAATAAAAATGTATGGAAGTCGTATGGCGATAGCGAAGATTTGTCGGGACGATGATTGATGTAACATAAGAAATACACAAGTTTGAAAAACAAGATACACGTCGATGAAGAAACACCGCCAACGGCGAGATCGAGTACCACCAAGGAGGGAAAAATAACAGGACACAGAACACAACGTTCACAGGAAACGGAATTATGATCGGGCCATGATCGAAACATGAAAAGAAAAGAAGATAAACAAAAAAGATATAATTGAACAGAATTTGACAGAAACACACAAACACACACACACACACACATACGAGAAAAACTTCAGCTGAAACCAAAGCTCTTCAGCATGAAGAAAGAAAATCACATTTCCAAAACAACGGAAATGTTCAAATTAACCAATAAAAGCAAAGAAGAAACGAACGAATGCTTTATTAACCAACGAACTAAACTTGACGTAACGTAGACGTGAAACAACTGCCCGTAAAGTTTTTCTTAAATCGAACAACCAAGAAGAAACTGTTTGATAAATAAATGCCAAATCAAACGAAAAGTGATGATTAGAGTCTTGAAAAGCAAGAGACAACTATGATAGATCGAGTAGACACAATTATTATTAAAATCGACGATCTTCCAGACACATGTGGATGCGGAATGAACAATGGCGAGACAGGGAAACGAAGGGTCGAAGTGATTGGAACAGGAAAAAGAAACGGTTGACATGAATTCATATGTACAAGTTCTTTAGCATGCATTTAACGAGTACAATTTATGCAACATCAGCTTCATTAAATGGACAGATGTTGTATTTACGTGATTATTTACATATTCACACGTCATTGTATGATTTTGATTAGTGCAATGGGTAAGTATGACTCTTTTCGAAAAGGTTTCGAAAACGAAATATTCTGACCATGTACGACATAGCTTAATGAACAAGTAAATCAATAAATTTTCACTCGTACGATTTTCTTACGAATGCCACGTAATAAATCCACGCTGCTGTTACAAAAGCAGCAAACAACTACTGGCGACGCCATTGAGGGTGATGACGTGTAAATACGCAAATAATTTAGTTTTCATGCCTGAATATGTGACTATTTATAAAATAACTTTAGACATACTATAGCATCAAGAATAAATTCATAAGTGATTGTATTTTTGGTAACTTGTGCTCCGGTGGTACTAAATTTGTGCTCCGGGGGCCAAGTAATAAGCGAGAGTACTAAAGATCCACCACGAACATGCATAGATTAAATATTGAGAAGTATGTAATGCGCAAGGTGGTTCTGAGCGAACAACTGGAAATATCATTCCAGTCAAACTATTTAACAAAGAAAAAAGCGATACGGTAGAGTAGCACCGAAAGTATAGTAATAATTACAAATATGTAACAATAAGAGTGAATTCTGGTTCTGTAATAAAAGCAAAACAAAGCCTAATCACGACACAGGGAAGAATAGAATCTAGGACAAAAATATTGCCAGAACAATAGAAAACGTAGAGTTAAACTTTTGTTAAAAACTAACGATAAACTGATAGAAAAAAATTAATGTAAATATGAACATATGGAAAAGGACGAAGTAAAATATATATATGCAAGCGTATATAGATATTGAAACATATTATAAATGAAATATCAAGAAACCAAAAAATGAAACACAAAACAAATCCCGAAACAATTTCACCCAACGAATTTATGGGAAGTAGTAACTCACCGAAAAGTTGAGCGTATGTGTGGTGGTTCGAGTATACGAGTTCATTTTTGTAAACATTTTGTTTGATACGTTTGATCCGCATAATATTGTTTTGAGCATCATTATTGCGGTGATTGTGCCAACACAGTGAGACGTGGATATCGATAAAAAGGGGGTGTTAGGTATTTTATATAAATTATAAAACACAAAAGTTATTCAGACCAGACGCCAGCCGGAAAACGCGAAGGTTTGCATTTAACAATTCGTACGCGAAATGTCGATACACGGATTTAAAGCGTGGATTTTGCGAAAAGTCCATACCAAATATGGTTTTGAGAGTTGAGTGTTGGATGAGAAAGAAAGAGAAATACAAAGACAACAATAAGAAACAGCGCATTTTTGTTTTAGATAGACACTTATTAACGTATGTTTTTGTACATTTAATTCAAATAAATGAAATAATTTGGACAATATATGGTACACAAATGAGAGTAGAAGCTGTCAAATCAAGATAGATAAACGATACTGAAAGAATACGGCTAAGTAACCGTTTCGAAAATAGCAATTCGATAATGAGCAACTTTTAGTAAATAAGAGAAAGCTTTTAAAATGTTCAAGGTTATGTTGCACGTTCTTATTCCAACACATCCTCACGTATATAGCTAAAAAAAGCATAACACTGATTAAAACCAAAATGGACAGACACATATAAACTGAAAAAGGTATATGAAACGGTTACCAAGTGAAAACTGGATGAAAAATGTAAAAAAAAAAACTTTTGATAGAACGTCGAAGTTTGAAAATTATATACGGAATGGGGTAAAAAGGAGATAGGAATAAGATTATGTAATATCATTGGCTAAATGATAATGTCAGAAGAGTGACTTGTCGAAAACATAAGAGTGTGAAATCAACCAAAATGTCGGAAGCACGAACTAGCAGTCAAACCAAATAAGGATATGTTCGATTTATTTTGAACATGAATGGTCACTGAGTAGGACACTCGTAAAAACAATGTATAAAACAATCAACCAAAGCCGAACCTTGATTCAGTCGCATTGAATGAATGATTAAGAAGTTGAAAGGTATAAAAACTTGTCAAATAAGTCAAGTTCAACGCATGGCAAGAAAAGAAAACGATTACAAAAAAAAAAGAAAAACAGAAAACAACAACTCTAGAGAACATTGTGTTTTATACCTTTGTCTGAGGGGATCGTTGCTGGCGGCATTATTGGTAGTACTATCGGCCGACGGTCCGGGACTTGAGACAGATGCGCTCTTTACATGTCCTTTACCAGTACCGCCGCCGCCTCCAACGCTACTACCACCGCCACCGACGCTTCCAACACCACCACCACCTTGGCCAACACCGCCGGCACCACCACTAACACCACCGCCACTGTTGGCTGTACCACTGCCGTTGGTGGTTCCGGTGGTGCTGGATGTGCTTCCGATGTTGGCTGCTGTTCCGGTGGTGTTAATGCCACTGCCAGCAACCGCGCCACCGTTACCACCGCCACCACCACCACCACTGGCGGTTGTCGATGTCGGGTTGCCACGGTTGAATTCGGGAATTGGTGCGACGAAACTGTTGCTATTTTGGGTTTTACGAAACATCATCCATGGTTATAAAGGACATGGTTTTGATTTGTAAACAATTTGGTTTTTGGTGTATGGATCAAAAAATCGGGACGAGCGAGGATAGTAGAAACAGATACGGACATTTTGTAACATAAAGAATTGATGTAGGGAGGACATCAAACATGGGGGGAATAAGAGAAAGAAAGAGTCAAAGAGAAAGAGAGTGAAAGAGAGAGGCAGATAGGGAAAGAGAAAAGAGAAGAGAATAAAGAGTATGAGGATTACGGGTAAGACAATCAGACTGAAAACGTTATGCTTTTGGAAAAAAAATTGTGAACTTTGTTGCCAATAGGTTCTAGATAAGGAACAGTATACTCATCCGAATTAGAAAACATAGAAAAACGCCCATATTGTTATTGCAATAGTTATAACACAATGTTTAAAGATAGCCGCCGAAAAAATGTTTAAAATAATGGTTAATAATCTTGTATGTACATTGCGTAAGTCGTTTTTAAAATCCGGATGCCAAAAACGATCCAGATTTACTTTTCATATCTCCTCGCAACCAACAGAACGGTGAGAATAACTCGCCTAGTAATAAAATTAAGCATTATACATCGACCCACGAATATCAAAACAAACAAGAACAGAAGATCGTAGAATGAAATTAGCAACGATGATTTTAAAACTACTGGGAAAAACTTTCAAATCAACTATCCTAGTGGAAATTGTTGCACAAAATCGAACCGAGCATTCAAACCATGGGTAAGATCATGAGGATTGTGAAAATATTTCAAAAACCAAAAGAGCGAATGCATTAATCAACTGTTGGTCGTCAATTTGGAGACACATGGCACTGGAGGATGGGACTGACGAAGAGGTTGATGAGGAAAACTACCAAAAAGTACACATACATATATGTGGTGAAAATACCAAAGCATGATGCGAACGGATGTTAGCCTTCAAACACCTGCGATATACCCAACAAAGAAGCAAATCCCTGTAGAATCATCGGGTGGTACTTCATGATCGATAACTGTGTAGGTTTGTAAATTGGTTGGTAGATGTAGTTGAGAGGACGCAAGATAGAAGACCCAACGATCAATTCAGAAGAACAAGGCAGAAAACAAAGGCACAGGCTTCATCAGGATTTTGTTTTCCTCGCGACTTTGTGAGCGACATATGAGGGACTACACCGGATGTTTTGTGTGATACAACCGTAGGGCTGATGATCCTATAAACATTCTACCAAAATCGGGCAGATCGTAGGAAGTGAGAGGAGATACGATTCGAATGGCTTGCCACGACACTTACGTTGGGTCCGTGGTGGAATTTGTCTTTTCTGTCGACGATGTTTTCTCGTAGAGCGTCGTTGACCGTCTGGGCATAAAGCCGGCACTGGGGCCTACCGTTCGTGAGCCATTGCTAGGATCATACTTGGTACTGGTACTGCTGCTGGTAGTACGCGCTTTTGCCGGGCTGGAGATCGATGCTGTGAAGATAGTGAGTGAGAAAAAGGATATCATTAGATACATTCATCGATTGTCGCAGGATATCAAAGCGATCCATCTGACCGCCATCCTTACAGTTTTCTACCGAGGCTATCGGTTTAGTTATGCTCGATGCCGGTCTCTGGTTTTGAGCGGCCAATCTGGCCGTATTTTCCTTGATCGTCGCTGAGTCGATTGTGTTCTGACGCTTGAAGTTACTGCTACTGTAAAAAGTAAAATGGGGAACAGTTAGTCAGAAGTCCTGGATAGAGAGTCTGTCGGACTTTTAAAGTCATAATGTATACTAACATTGATGTTCTTTCAGATGCACTACTGCCACTGCCAATGCCCGAGTTGTGATTGCTGTTGGGCCCGCCGAGGACGCTGTTGCCAGTGACGCCAGTCGTACCACCTCCGGCACCACCACCGACCACCGTACCAGCTGCCCCGCCTGCCGATACAATGTTGGCGACACCGCCAGTACCCGCACCTCCACCTCCACCTCCGCCACCACCACCGCCAGCACCAACGGCGGCGGCCGCCGCCGCTGCGGCCACGGCCGTCGTGGGACCGACGCCTGTAATGAAGCGTTGAAAGATTTCTAAATTTTTCATGGTAATGCCGTCGAACCCCGGAACGCTTGCTTTCCATTCCGGGGCCACATTTCGAACGAAGGGTGTTAGTAGAAAAATGTAAAATGGTTGCGCGGAACCTATGAGTTGACAACATTTACGTAGGATTAGATGTTCCCCTCGGGGACTGTTCGGGAAGGCAATGGAGAATGAATACAACAGAGTAATCTTTTATTGATGCTACGACGGTATTATTCGTTCCTATTTTTAGGTGGACCAGGAATAGTTCTTCAAAGTTCAACGTTACACATAGAGATAACTTTAAGAATAAATAATCTAGGAAATTGACATATCCTGTGTTCCTATGGATCCAGACAGGATTGGCGGAAGGGGCACTGAAAAAACAAACCCATCGTGTTTCACATGATAATGTACACTTACGTAGAGTTTCTCCACCGCTGGAAGCTCGTCGGCTTGGCTTCGTGCTGGACGCGGATATGCTTCGGTGCACGCCGCGATGCGTAGGGCTTTGCACCTGGGAGTTACCGGCTGCGGCACCCTCGTTGCCGGCAATGTTACGTAACGACAGGGACGATCCGGACCGGGAGCCGTCCGACTCGGACTGGAGGTTGGCGCGGAGCAAGGATCGAAACAAAATTGAAAAAAGATATATCGATTACTCCCTCGTAAATTTGGATGTGAAAAACTATGAGAACTGAACAATTTTTCCATTTTTCTCAAACAACCAACTAAAATACTCTTTCTCGAATAGTTGTTTCACAACAATCTTTAAAGACACCCGATGTTTTGCAGCCTTCAATGATCTTTGATCGATTATCCAATGGGGTACAGTGCAAAGTACGTGATTTATCCAATTGTTGGTTCGGTAGTGTTGAATGGTGTGGACGACGTAATCTTGTATGAAGCATGCATGTGTCGCGACCACGTGAGAGATTCATTTGTATTTTTATTTCGTTTCCACTGTCCGATTGACAGGGTTTATCTTCGCTGCTGATGCTCGCTTTGGTGCTGTTTGCGTCTCAGGCTCGTTTCATTGATTGGAATTTATTGCCCCGTGCATGCATTCGGGTGGACTAGCTGAGTAGATGGAGAGGATGGACAATTTTCCGTGTACGATGTGTACGACATGTGGCTTACTTGGCCAGATCTGTTGATACACGTTCTAACGAGAGCAGTTATGAGTGATGAGCTGCGTTACAACTAGTGCAAATATTGATCATACCCATGCGGCGAGACTATTCCAATATGCTTAGTCTAAAAAACTGCCCGTTTTGTTGTTAACACAGGGAAAATATCTATTCGTGTAAAAGTGTTCCTTTCATTCCTATTTTAAATCTCCATATGATAAACCGAAAGTGGCATTTTACAGTTCGCAGTTTTCCGTGAATTTTCCTTCTCGTAGTGCAATGATTTTCAGTTCTTAAATGCATCTTCTACACCCAATGGATAATCATTCAGACCCTCTTCATAGTACATTTGTTAGAAAACCACAACTATTATGTTGCGTATTTTTATAAAAAAAATTTACATAGTTAAAAATTTCAATAATAATAACTGATCAATAATTCACTGAATGGATTTTACTTTGTACGCCTGATTACTGAAGCACTTGACAAAAGAACTGTGGCTAAAAGCAAAACTAAGAATTCATAAAAAAGTTTATGAAAATTGAAACATCAGGAAGTTAGAAACAGTTGGAAAAAGTAAACAAATACAGACAAAACATAACTATAAACTTCACGCTCACTTAAAGATCAATACAATTGGGTGAACGAAAAGAGCAGTATGTAGCGTGAGTTTGAAAAAGAAATTAAAAAAGGAAGACTTGGCAAATAGTAGCCTTACATACAGCTAACTGAATATCGAAGGAAGCACGAAAGATAATTTTTGGAGAAAGAAAAAAATGTGCTAAACGAATAATGAAATCAAAAATATTGAAAGGCGCAAAAGAAGGAGTGAAAAATCGAAAATTTGAATATGAAAGACAAAAGAAGAGATAATGAATACGCTTCAAATGCTACTTAAATAGTGCCGCGATTTTTACAAAGACACTACATTCAAGTAGAAGGTGGAAGGGATGCTTTGGAATCGGGAATTGTGTTCGATTAAAATGTAAAGATAAGTCGGTAAAACAAACCCAAGAATTATTACTACAAACCACAGAACAATTTGGAAAACAGTAACGGATAGGGGATAGAAAAGAAAAGTAATGGAAATGTCTGTCGTAGATCAATTCAGTAAGACTTAACGCAGATTTAACGAAAGAAGGAAACAGAATGTTTGTTTGAGTCACAGACGGAGACAGACAGATACTGGGAAAGTTCAAGAAAGATGAACAAGAGAAAAACGAAAAAATTAACATGAAAAACGCAAAAACCCAAACTTACGTCGGTGCTTTTTCTTCCAAGCAGTAGATAAGTTGCGAATACGTCATCGTACATGGTGTTTGCCAATGAATCTTCAATATCTTGCCTATTGTAGCCCATCGCGACTAACGCTTCTGCACGTGCGCATGTAGTGAAGGTTATAATAGTGGCCAGTTTAGGTCGGTCGGTGGTTTTTTTTGGGATTGAACATCGAGCGATCCAACATTAAACGCCACGAGTGCGTTGTGCATCGAGGCAGATAGTGGATTGGATTGGGTTTGAGTTCAGTTTGTTTGTTTGGTTTGGATAGCGCACCAACACAAACACATGTTATCATCGTTGTTAGACATGTTCGATATTGCGGCAGGTTTGGAGAACACGGGACACACGATAATTGTTTGTTTGATGAGAAATCAAATGAAACGAGAAACGAGAGAAAGAAAGAAAAGCAGAAAAAATCATTATAGGATGCGAATGCGAGAATAACAATGTCATGTCTTATGCTACATATATTAATGATTTGTTATTAGAAATGCAATAAATACTTCACGATAGACAAATATGAATCAAAAGCAGAATTTTCATTGACTATGGCCAATTTATTTCATATGTTTTTGAAACATAATATCAATCGATCTCATCTAACATTTTCCAGTATCACTGGGAATTAAAACATTCCATAAAAATGCAAAATTCTAATTACACAACTTTGAATACCAAAAACACATGGTAATGAAAAACATTACTAATCTACAGATTTAATTTTGTCGCATTTGTTGATTAATAGTCAACCCGTTGTAACATTTTAAAACTGATCAATGATAGATCATACATTCGGGAATTTAACCATTTGATTGGCCCATGATTGCTGACTGCTTTTAAATTCACTTCAAGATCCAGCAAGGATGAAAAACTTTAGATATATTTTTTTCAATTTTTACGTGACCAATAAAAAGAATCGTTGAATTCTAATTCTAAATATTTAATCAAGGACAACAGTAAGAACCTCATGCAGATAAAAACCACGAGTAATCAATTACAATACTGAATGATAAGGATGATCAACTTTTTTCTCAAATTCTTAGTTCATTTCCGATGATGTTATATGCCATTTTCAAATCATCGGCTTTGGGTTAGGCATTACAACCTCCTCATGTTTAGCCAAATTTAGCGATTGACATACAAAACGAGATACTTCATTGAGGTTTGATTTACTAAAAAACATAATGGGCCAATCAACAAAACATGACAAAAAGAAAAAAAAAGTTTTAAAGATACAAGCAGCATAACAAAAATTAAAGTGACGGAAAAACGAATGAAATTTCGGGGTTAATGCATATTTAAATACATGTGCATTAATATTTGCACAGTTATGCAACTACATTGAGAGATATAGTGTAATTTTGTGAGCATGTTTTCCATAGTAAGTAAAGTTTCTTTTGCTTTCTAGATTGTATATGCATTTATAGCGACTGTGTGTAATAGTGTAAAAAGAATGGTGTTAGTATGGTTAGAAAACAGTAAAACATAGAGAGCAAAAGAGTGTTGTAGTTCTTTTTTCGGGTTTATGCAATATGTAGAATGATTGCATTATTAGAACTAACTGTGTAAACTGATGATAAAGAATATGTACAATGCTGTTGTGTCTATTCGTTATTATAAATCTATATGGGACTCTTTTTGAAAGTAAGTAAGTTCACTCAAAAATACGCACGCAAGGTTGGATAATTTACAAACTTCAATATGAATCTATCTCGTGTTGCATTGATATCTTTCTTTGCTACATTTATTTGCTACAATTACAGTTATATCGATTCATACATCGATCTGGCACATAACACGTACGGAATGAAATAAATTTATCGGCGGAACGAACGAGAAACTGACAATGATTGAAAGGTACACAATAATTTAAAAGGAACGAACAAATTAGACGAGGAAGAACAAGTAACGACAAACAACAACACGCCACAGCAAAGTGTGTAGTAGTAGTAGAGTAGTTAGTGGAGTATACAGTACCCGTCTTACCTATCCGTTTCTGATCTTTAAGATCGGGCAACGGTTCGATGTACGGCTTCAGTTCATCATCCTCGTAACCCATGTTCATCCATTTGTCTTTCATGATGGTTTCGAGGCTGGCACGCTTCGATGGGTTCAGAACGAGGAACTTCTTCAGCAGGACCTCACAATCGGTCGACATGTAGAAGGGAATGCTGCGTTGATGTTGTATCAACCCCGCGAGATATAGTTTGTATAAGTTCGGGGAGGTATGCAATGTGTCAGAGACGATCATAATGACTCTAGGCTGGCTCTACCAAGAGCAAGGGTGTCGCAACCAGTTGCAAATAAAGACGGAACATTGGTACGCGACGATTTACTTACCGATACTTTCCCCGCAGCACGCGCTCGCGCAGCTCTTTCAGCGTGGCCCCGTCGAATGGCAGTGACCCGCTGACCAGCGTGTATAGAATCACACCCAGCGACCACACGTCTACCTCTGGACCATCGTACTTGCGGCCCTGAAACAGTTCAGGTGCAGCGTACGGTGGCGAGCCGCAGAACGTATCTAGTTTCGAGCCGGGGGTAAACTCGTTCGAAAAACCGAAATCCGCTATCTTGATGTTCATCTCGCTATCGAGCAAAAGATTTTCCGCTTTCAAATCTCTGTCCGGGGTAGAATGGAGAAGGTTTTTGTTAGCAACTGTTACTGTCTTGGTCAAGCAATATCGTGACTCACCTGTGTATAATTCGCTTCTGATGGCAGTATTGTACGGCGGATACGATTTGTCGGAACTTGGCGCGGGCTTCTTTTTCTTTCATTTTACCGTGGGCTACGAGATAGTCAAACACTTCACCACCGGACGCGTACTCCATTACCAAGTAAAGCGTTTTCTCCGTCTCGATCACCTGAAACAGCTTCACGATGTTCGGATGATCGAGCATTTTCATTATCCGTACCTGAAATGAGCGAACGGGGATACGGGTCAATTTTAAGTACGCTTGTCTCACACGCCTACCAAATTATGATGATGATTATTGTAGATTTGTGTATTTTCGAAAACATGAATTAGTGAAGACTTCGCATGTAAAGATTAAAATATCTTGACTGCATCAAGGCAAAACTTGACTAACGATGCACCTCGAGTATGGGAGAAAATTGAATCATAATTTGTTTCAAGAACTAATAGAGAAATCAAACCTCAAACCAATATCGACATATCGATCAACACAATCTTTTCAAGGGCAGATAATTCATACACACATTTTTTATGACAGAAAAATCACAAACAGCAATCCGGCGGTTCGTTGACTTACCTCCCGGTATAGCTTCTGCAGCGAAGAAGGATTCAGCTGGGTCTTATCGATGATCTTGATGGCGACCTCTTTGTTCGTGGGGACGTGCTTCGCCAGTTTTACCTTCGCAAAGTTTCCCTTGCCGATGGTTTTGAGAAGCTTGTACTTGCCGATGTGCTCCTCGCCCGACCGCCATCGTGCCGGCGTACCGCGCATTTGCATATTTGGTGAACCCTGTGGAGGAAGAAGAAAAGAGAAATTAGAACCTGGCGAGGATATTGCTTATGATGTGAACTTCATATATTCTTTCCTACTCCTGCATTTGAATTCCTAGTCATCCCGAAGTAGTAGCACCTCCATCTATTAGCCGCAGTAACGAAGATGTTCATATCAAAAGTGTGTGTTCATTCAGTAAACACAGTCGATTTGATGAAAACTTATGCAAGATGAATATCTGTAATGTAGCGCGTTGACCAAATTAGAAAAACCCAAAAACGCTAACAGGAACTAGCTGACGTGGTTACGTAAGTGGATCGTATTTTAGATCAATAACGAATCAGCCTACTACAACTCAGCAAATAACGCTTTCTTTGATGAGAAAAATTTGACGAGACGTACCGAAACGGGACGAAAAAGAGAAAAGCTTTAATAATAGTAACGATTTCCGAGTGCAATAATAGCGATGAGAAACAACGTCTCTGAAATACGCTGCACAAAGGGAAAAATTGAACCAACGGAAGAAACTGAATGCGACTTGTAAAATAGAACGAACTCACGCAGATATCTCTATGCTGTTAGCAGTGTTCTAAAAATACGCAGTTCAACAAAAACAAACTTGAGCGCGGCTTACTGCTTTTCCTGCAGGTAATATGATTCAGCTGAGATCAGCCGTATCCGTTTGGTGGAGAGCAGAGCAGGCGAGATATTTAAAAAAGGTGAGACACATATTACCTGTTTATGTCCTCTGGAAAAAAATCCAACACATGTTTTCATGTTTCCATAGAAACTGTCTAACCATCTTTGAAAAAGTTTCCGATTTAAAAAAACTGTTTCACTTTCTCGTTTTGCTCTATTCTAAAACCACAACTGAAGTTCAGCTGTTCCTTACGGTCAAGGTATGCAATGATGCATAACCCTAAACCACGGCGACAACATAACGGAAGTGCAATTGCTCCTATATAAAATGAATTGCCCTCATGTGCGAAGCAATTAAGGCGATCTATTAGAGGAAGTGCGGCTTGATCACCTTGAAATTGAACTGCCCTATCTTTCAGGTAAAACTTGTAGTATGCAACAGCGCATTCGTGTTTGAAGGTTCCGTTAGCGAGACACGAAAGGGAAAACTGGTTCAGTGAAACCGGTGAATGCCGAAAGGATAACGGCTGAAATTTATTGAAACAAAGCCATCCAGCACTAGAGACGATAATTGAAAAATTTTACGATTTCTAAAAAATTAAATAAAATCATAAATCCACCCATTTCTGTAGCCAGTAACGAACTGATAAAGGATGGATATGATGGTGTATTACCGTCCTTCATCAGCATATTAACGGTGATAAATCCAACTTCTTTATTCTTGTTGCCCCCACCACCTGTTCATAAAATGTCCTACTTCTAAATTTGTGTTCGAGTTATCTTTCCCCTAAACGCATGTCGTTATCCTTGCGCACAAGGACATCAGGGGGCTGGCAATTTGTGCGTTGCTGTTACATAGGTCATTCGTTTTTCTCGCCTAATGGAACATAAACTCATATTCTGCATCGTAAAAAACCTCTGACTGGCTCAATTTTCTTTACGAGGCGCTTTCTTGCTTGCCAGTTTCCTCAAACCTTTAAATCATAATGCTGCATAATTTCAAGCGGCACGAGGATTCAACGACGCGGATTGGATGTGAAGTGACCAATAGAGAGAAGTTTTCTTTGGGGCTCAGGTGGCGAATACGGACGGAATTGACTTTGGGCAACAGAGTTTTCTTGGTCAGTCTTAGCATTCGTTAACAATCATAGCAGCCAATGGATGGATAACAATGCGGATATGGGAGAAATACAAGTTCTTATCGCGTGGGTTTTATGTTATGCGCAATTTATCATGACTTAGTTTGTTGGGAGCGACACCTGCCAACGTTCCCTTAAAAGCCAAAGCAAATGTGTAAATTAAAATGTTTTGCTGTTATGTGGTTTAGAGACATTGAACGGTGCTTCAGTTTTCTAAACACCATAGGCGTTTTTCACCAAATGAAGTATATGCAGGTCAATTGCAAACAACTAGCCATAAAATGCGATATGTAGTAGCTTTACATCGCGTTCTCGTGTTCTCATGTAGCAGCTGACGGAGCTTCCGGAAATTGTTTCAATCAACGGTTCCCGATCGATCGATCACGAACTCGCTATTCGCCGCCCTTCGCCTCAACGATGCCTACCGAAAGGGGTCAGCCAGTGGTAGTGTCGGTGATGTATCGTGGAGATAATTTACCAGCCTTGCAATACCATTCCAGCTAACCGTTTGCCGCCCGAGCAGGGTTGACCTTTTCGGTCGTTTTATTTCAACTACCGTTTGGGTCGTGTTTTAGCCGTTCCGGGGGGACTCGTGAATATCACGAAACACACCAGACCTTCGTTAGTGGAGGTAAACATCCGAGTTTCGCAATTATTGCGGTGATACAGCACCTTTTTCGTGCAGAACGACACGATGTAACGAGTGTGCGCCACACGAACGCTCCCCCAAGCGGTTCTTGTATGTTTGTGCATGAAAAAAGAAAGCAAAAGAGCTTGAAGTGTGACTTTCCAACTGCATGAAAATAGCAAAAACCCGTGTGCCTTCTGGCTTTGCCTGACAGTGGGAGGTAGATGTCTGGAGAATATATATATTTTTACTTCTCAAAAGACGGCAAATAGAAACTCCGGGAGCGTTTCTACTATCTCACCGTTGGGTTGATGCGCTTGACAGGCGGATGGCGATATTTGAGCGCACATTTGCTTATCTTATCGTGTGCAAAGCAAGCAAGCAACCAACCAACCTACCCACACCCCAAGATAAGCAAGATAGCGACAAATGGAAGTCGCCATCGAATGTTCCCTCACCGGAGGGCTACACTAACGTCAACGGTGGTTGTTGCTTCACCGGAAGGAAAACACTTTTATTTATAAATATATGGCGAGCTGGTGTACCAATTATTGAGGATAGTTTTGGAATAAGAACTAGGGTCGGTTGACCACTTTGAAGGATTTGTATAAAATTCTGCAGCTGCAGTTAAGAATGCTCTTAACAATTGAAGCACCAGCAAAGAACTATTCATTATACACTTGCATGTAAAAGTGTTGGAAAGTAGAAGCATTTTTGCAGTATAATCTTAACTAAAGTATTTGCGATGCCCTGTGAAAATTATTGAGGAGAGTGCCAGAAGAGAGTTCCACCCAGTGGAAGCTCAGTAAAGAATCGTCCCCCTCGATGTTCAACGCCGCCGAGTTTACCTGCACTTTTTGCGACTGAGCAAACTGTTTCAGCACCTCTGCACTGATCTTCTTCTCGGTGGTGATAGTCGGCGTGGCAAGTATGGAGGCCGTAGCGGCAGCAGCCACCGCCGCCGCCGCCGCCGCTGTTTTGCCGGCGTTCGACGTCGTCGTTCCGCCACTTCCCATCGAGGAGGAAGTGGTCGACGAGCTGCCAGCGTTGGAACCGCCTCCTCCACTGCGCGACGGAAGAGGGGTTGCTGGTCCTCCTTTGTCACCGGAAGTGAGCGTTGCCGCTAACGGGGCGGATGGAGGTTTCGCCATTGTCATGACGATCGGCGGCTTCGGTGCGAGCTTCTTCAGCCGAATAGTCTTGACCGTCGTTTCGGCGTTCTTCGTGTCCGACACGGTTCGGTTGACGATACGCGTGGCCTTCGGCTTTGGCCGGTAGCCGGTGGAGCCGCCCGTCGAGCTGCGCCCCTCCTCACCCCGTTTGAACGCATTTTGTCGTGCGTGCGCCAGATCGTCCTCACTGTCGTCGTCCGCGCCACCCGACCCGTCTCCACGCTCCAAGTAGCCGAATCCGTTGCCCGTCGCCACGTCGCTGATGCCGGTGTTCAGCAGGCTGGGCAGCTCACCATAGTGCACCGGACGGTCCTTGCGGCGCGCTACCATCATCGAAGTCATGACGGGCGAACCGGGAGAGCCGGGCGGTTGCAGGAGCAGATCGCGCCTCTGCTTCATGCGTTCGTCGAACTCCATCGTGTTGATTTGTCGCTCCAGCGTCTGCAACACCGACAGGGACTCGTTCTCGCCAGTCGCATTCGTTGTTTCCTTCACCTGAACGAGGTCCACCGGATCTTCCGGGGTGTGCAGCAGTGGCGAAGGTTTGGTGATGTCGCTCAGCTTGAGCGTATAGTTTTCCCGAATGTCTATCTTCGGCGCCGTTCCAGCAGCTGGAGCTGGAGTTGCGCCGAATGGAGTCGGTGAAGGCCGCTGCATCGCCATGTCATTGTTGTTGTTGTTGTTGCGTAGGTTCCGCTCGCGGACCATCGCGGTACGTGGTGATGGTAAGGGGGAGGTCACCAGCGGACGACGCAGCCCGGACAGGGTGGGCGAAGTGACCGACGAGGAGGTGGCGACCTGCGATGTTGCCACCTCGAGCTTGGCCGGGGGCGCCTTCAGCCGGATACTCTTGCGTATCGCCTCGTTTCGTTCAAACTCCTTGGAGCTCATGATGATGTCGCAGAGTCACACAGTCACACCTCACAAATACTCGAACCGACCACACTGTAGCGTTGAAAAGCCTCGGAAAACTTCGCAGATGAACAACGGCACCGATTCAACGAACTGCTGGCGAAACTTGCACCGATGGTCTCGCGATGGACCGCAACGTCTTATCAGTTCCGATGGGGTGTAATGTGGAGGCAACAGCTAACCACACTTTGCACATGCACAACAGTGAGATGGCGGACTTTTCTCTGTATGTTTATCTTCTTCCCTCACTCACTCTAACTTTGTCTTTCTCTGTTTTCCTTCACACTGGGGGGAGGGCTTATCAGCTCTGGGAAAGCACTACGCAGAAAAAAAACACAGCCGCTGACTCACTGAAGAAAGTCCCGGTAGCTCTAGTTCCTACTAGGAACTGGATCGCGCGGTTCAGGACCGGGCCAACACCTGTGTGATATTTCGGTTCGGTGGTGGTTAGTCACGTTCGCTTGTGTGCTCATGCTCGCTGCAAGACGGGGGGGAGAGAATCAAGATGTGGAAATGTGGTCACCATTAAATTGCGATGGCCCAACAGTTGGGCGAGTATGATCGAATGCCGGAAGTTTGGAAGGAGTAGGCGGCGGATGTCCTTCACCGATGATGGCGGATGATTATTTCCTTGCGCACTGCTTCCGAATTCTCCACCTTAAGATCTAGTGTCGCTTCGAGGATCGCTCGAGGACGGACGTCAATTGGTTCACGGTACATTTGACACTCAGAGCGCTTAGGCTTCGATGGATGGATGGACGAACACAGAAAACAAACACACCACCTCCAAGTCACCGACACACATAAAAACATACCCCCGGCTGGGCCACGACACAGAAAGCAATGTCAATAATTTACCACGAACACCTCAGCAAAAAAAAAAGAGTTGGTTGTAACGTTTTTAACAACTAGTTATTTCATCAGAAGCGATGGAATAGAAGATGCATTTACGCCAGTACCCTCGGATATATTCGGAGTGAAGGAGAGACCTGCCCTGGCACGAACACCCCTTTGGGTCATCTTATCTTGGTCACCACAAAGTCGGCGCTCACCTCACAGAACACAGAATATCAAGATAAGAAACCCGACAGGTTCCGTCATGTGGCGGAGAAGACAACCACCACCACTTACACACGCTCGCAACGTCTCAGCGGACAAATGATGATTATTATGCGTTTACTCGAACTCATGGGGCCGAACTCATTTACAACCCCCTCGTCCGCAAGTCGGACTCCCCAATCTCGCTCCTCCGCTGGTGTGCGATCACCTACACGATGATTGACGGATGCGTACGTCCTTTGAAGAAGCGGAGACGGCTCTGCGGCTCTTTTGCAAAAGCTGTCATGTGATGTGCCGTGTTGCGAAGGTGGGCCTCCTCTGAGGGCCACGCCAAAACCCGTGATGGTCAGCAGGCAGTTAGATCACCCGCTCCTTCTCCGAGAGTTCGGTGCAGAGGAAGCTGTTTTCGAAAATGGCACGTACGTGCGCGAATATACCTCTCGATATCGGGTCTGGCCGCGGACACGCATACGCAACTCGCGAGTGGTTGTGTGCATGGTGGTGGAGAGGATTTATGACGATGTTGTGCTCTCCCTACGGGGTTCTTTACGGGGGGGTTGGTTTCTGAAGTCTTTGAAGGTGGCACATTCCTGCCTCTTGGTGGTCTATTGTTTCGCGTTTGGATTAACCAACCATGCACATCATATATCCGAGCGGGAAAGAAAAGCAAAAGTGCACTATTGCTATATGATCTCATCAGCGATACGAGTGAACAACGTCACGGCTCTGCGTGGCAACGACTACAGATACACATACTTAGCTTCACTTAGCAACAACCGAAAAAAAAACAACTAAAACCCTCTCCCGAGCCCGATAATACCCAGAGGAAGGTGATGAAAACAATGATATCACATATGGTAACATGGCGGTTGTGACACTGACACTCCCCCTTCACGTCTCTTCCTTTTCCTGCCTCACACTCCTAGCCACAAACGCACCTTTCGGCGGGGACAAACCAAACCAAGTTCTGCTGCAATCGTACAGCTGCAGTCGTAGCCATTTTGTTTTCACTTCAAACAAGGTTCCTCTAGTGCTCGGTAGTCTGCAGCGTGTCCTAGACTTGCAGTTGTGACTAGTGGGATTCTTGGGGTTTGTGCAGCAACTCCAAAGTGTACTACCGTGTGCAGCTAAGAGGGGTTGTGCAACGTCTCCGGCGAGCCGCAACCTGACCACGACTGGAAGTACATTGGCGGCGGCACTCGGAGGCGAACCGTTTCGGTTTCGGACACTCGCGCACTCTCTCTATCTGTTTGCGTCTACGCCTCCAGCACGCGCGCACAAACCTGGCAAGTGTGGGTCTCTCCTCAAGCTAAAGTCACGGCCAGTACTACTTACAAACCGTGCGCACCACCGGTCGAGTACTACCACACTAGCCGTCCCCTGGCTGCTTGCCTGTCAGACCACACCACACAAGGTTGCCCAATCGAACGAACTCGATTTGAAGTGTACCCGCACCACCGCAGAAGACCACGGCAGAGTCGAAAGTTATCGGAAAAACTGTTTTCCACGTGTGTATTTGTGCCCTCGTTATCGCGTTATCGTACCCGCTGCTCTTCGGTAAAGCGGTGGCAGTGCGGGGAACAGAGCGGATGGCGCAGAAGCGAGGATCATCATCAACATGCGCCGCCGCGTCGTTATCAAGTCCAACCGCGATATGGGGGAGAGATCGATAATGGACTTCCACCAGCCAACTGTGCCGCCGAAAATCCCCATATGAACCTCGCACCTCAGACGTTCGCGGAATGGAGCGGAGGATAAATCTCTCAAACCATACACAAACACCCTCCCTCCCTTTGGGGCGAACCACTACAATCAAGCGAGGATTCAAATATGGAGATACGCATGCTCACGGAAGAAAACCCACGGCTCACGCAACGCCAGCAACGTATCCCAGCCTCTTCTCTAGTGTACATTACATTTTGATGGATCATTAGCCACAAGCGCCACCTCCAACATCCCCAACGCACACACGCACGCGAATTTGGTGCTGGCGGCCTGACGCGTTTGTGTGGTGCCTTTTTTGTCATGCACCTCATAGTCCAGTCACCCGAAGGGAGCAAACATATCATAGATAGCGACCTAAAAAAGGTCAACGCGTTCCGCTTTGGAAGGAAGTTGCTTGGGGTGGTTTACTAAACAGGGTTTCTTTGATTAGTCACCCGAGCCAAAACAGCAACAATAAAGTGATTTATCTGTCTCTCTTAGGCACATGGTTGGAACAGTGTTCAAGAAATACACGGAGGCTGAACAAACTAGAATTTCGACTAGGCTTATTTTGGATCGTCGTTATTCAAGGTCGGTTCCATAGCAGAGTTTCCAAAACAAAACTCTGAGAGAGTGGATAATCGTAGTTTCGTTTGAGGAGCGAGCGTTTGTTTGTACAATTTGAAGATCATTCATTCCACTCGAAAAAAACACTGATCAATTTCATGTTGTTCAAACTGAAGGAACGGTTGGAACAACAAAAAGTTGTCTATTACCAACGTCATTAAGTTAATGCAGCGATTCTCAAAAACAGTGTCACTACCATTTTTCGCGACTTTTCATTCTTTAAAATAGTCCGATAATATGCCACGTATATTTCGTAATTTGTGAATTACACATATGTATCCTTAAAAGTGTTCCTTAAATTTCTCAAAATATAATGTGATGATAACATCATACCTTTAAACGTAATTTCCAGAGTTTGAGAACCTCTGGTTCTGGTGAAATCTGATAGTCCGAGATGTTTTTTTTTTTTGGGAAGTCTTTTTCCCCCAAACGATAATGACAATTCAATTAAAGTAAAATACACATTGGCAAATTCTAATGGCATTGGGCTAGTAAACCGATCTCTTCGTAAAGACATATTGCAGTCCCCCCGAAGTCAACGCCGGGGAGTGAAAGTACGCGGTAAGAAGATATCCACCAACATGTCGAGAGTCTCAATCGTGGAGCAGATATATTTACCTTGTCCCTCTTGACATCCTGGACGCGGGCTTTGGCACTTTTGGGTTTGTCGTGGATGGGCTTGCTCTTGGCCACCACTGGCAGCCCACCATCGATCATCGTCACCATCACCCGGCGGTTCTGGTGCGCAGCTGCTGGCACGGCGGCGGTGGAACTGGATTGCTGCTGCTTGCCGGCGGCGTTCGAGCCGGACGACTCCACGATCGATGACGCCGACGGCGGATGTTGTTGCTGGTGCGGGTGATGATGGTGGTGGTGCGAGTGGTGGGACTGATTCGCGTACTGACCGTTGGTGAGATTGGCAGGCTGAGACACCAGCAGGGAGGCGGACGGAGTCGTGGCCACCGCTTTCGAGTGCTGCTGTTGATGCTGCGACTGTTGGTGGTGATGGTGGTGGTGGTGTGTGGCATGCTGCAGGAGTGCTGCTGCGGCCGCTGCAGCCGCCGCTGCTTCGGCCTCCGAAGACTGGATCGTACTAAGGCGATGGTGGTGCGCCGCACCCGCCGCTTTCTTCTCGCGCTGTTCCTTCTCCTTCGCCAACTGCGCGATCGTGGCGGGCGTATGGGACTTGGAGCGCTTCAGGAACTTCATCATCGGATTGCGCACCCGGTATTGGACCGCTGGCGTGGCCACTGGATCGGCCTCGACGGTCGTCGCGCTGCCCCCTGCCTCCCCGGCGTAATCCAACCGCCGGAAGCTCCCGTCGGCCATCTTCACGTAGCAACCCTCGGTCGTCTTGTGGTACGAGTCGGAGGGCAGCTTGTGGTAGCCGTTGTCCATCGTGCGATAGTAGCAGCAGTCCGTGCGGTGGTACGTGTCGTCGCCCGACTTGAAAAACTCCTTGCTACTGCTGGTCCCTCCGTTCGTTCCCGCCCCCACGACCGATGTCGACGAGCGGTCGACGTCGGCGGCGGACGAAAGCAGAGTCGTCAGTTCGTTGCTTGCCGTCGTGGCCTGGGAGGCGGCCGTCGCTCCGTTCGTCGTCGGAACGGCCGTCCCCGCACCACCATTCGTCAGTAGCAACCCGTACTGGTCGATGTTCTTACTCTCCGTGCGCGCCTTCACCATCGAGTCCCGCAGCAATCGGCCTCCGCTACCCCCACTACCCCCGTCCTTGCCACTTCCACCGACCGTGAACGAGTTCTCCTTCTTCAGCAACCGTATGCTGGCGAGGGCCGGCTGAACCGAACTGTGCCGGTGGTACATCTTCTTCCCATTCCGGCCCGCCGCCGTCCCATGGCTGCTGCCATTGTTGTTGTTGTTGCTGCTGCCGGCCGCCGTCCCGGAGGACGAAGACTGACCCATGATGTAGCAGCCCGCTTCTTCCGCACCCCCCACCGAGAGACCACCACGAGCGTCGAGTGTGTACGCCTGGTACGCGTCTAGAAGTAATAGTTTGCTGCTGCCGGTCAGTGTCGCGACCTCGTACATAGCGTCATCGGCGCACGCGTCCCGGAGAAACACCTTTGGCACATACGCACACGCACAAGACGGTTTCCTTGGAGTGTTTCTTGGCAGCGACTATTTCTAATGGCCGCCGTCGTCTTGCGGATTCATTTGGGCACTTTCCTTTTTCTTCAATTCTTATATTATTCTGGAACCTTTTTCATTTGCAGCTATTCAGCGCTGTACACGTGTTGCATAACGTTGGGCACCTTTTCTTCACATCCTGCGGTTGTATTCACCTTTCACTTGTAAAGAACTTTCCCGTTTCGTTTGTTGTTCCGTTTCACTTTTATATTCGCACTTTCTTTTCCTTTTTTTCTGTTTTGCTTTGAGACAATATTTTTTATTACCACGTGGTTCCTATCGAATTGAAAAACGGTAAATAGTCTAGTGCTCCAGCGAGGATGCAGCAGAAACGATGCACTTCCGTTCTCGTTTATTCGTCGTTTCGGTAGAAAAATTCTCACATTTCAGTTCCTCTAGAATGCGCGTTTCGCAACAAAAGGGTCGAGATGGTTCCATACGGAGAGAGAAAAAATAGTCTTCTAAAATACGTTCCCATAACATTCACGACGTTCCGCACCGGAATTGAACCCATGGTCCTTCTATTGTCTGCTGATTCCAGCATCAGATATATTCTTTGCTTCAAAAACCTATCCTACCCCCGAACACGACGGCTTTTGTTCGTGAAGATGCTCGCGCGACGGTTGGATATATTATTATTGTCCTTTTCCTCTTTCGATTGCATAAGATCCTTCCCACCCTATCTTGGATGCTCATTCGCCTCATTTTATTTTATTTTTTTGTTGTTGCTTGACTACTTCATCCTGCCAGCCACTTCCGCATTTGGCAAAAGGCTCTACTGCTCCGCAAAGGCATTTTTTATTCCAAACGTGATGCCTGGGCGCATCGCAGACAACCAAAGATACGCCAATGCGCCACACTACACCCGAATCGTGAGCCGTCGTGTATCAGCGTTTTCGTTGTTTTCGTTTGCAAACAGGAAACAACACATCGTAGAGCGCAGGAGATGGGTCACGTCGTAGAAGAAGCTTTCTTACGTCCATGGAGCATTCTCCTTCGTACCGTATACCATACATTTCCGATTTCACGGGTCGCAAAGAAAGGCGAAACTGGACCAAGAAACCGTAAATAAGCAACCACCCCCTGCTGCTTAATTGCAAGAACTATAAGAGCTACCAACTTGCTGCAACATAAATAAGGGCTAATATATTATTAAATATATTAAACTATGTGCATGAGAAGAAGGGGTTTTTGTTGGGTATACAGAACATCTTAGTAACAAAGTATTTGACGTAAAATGGAGAAAAAGAATCAGGGATAGCCAATACGAAACGTGCCATCTATACTTTCTTCGTGCGCAATTATTACTAAACATTCCTCGTGGCACATTCGAAACCCAAAAAGAAAATGAATAAAATGATGAAAATGAATCCATTCGCACAACAACAAATGTGTGTTTCGAGACAGAACGGAAGATTTTGTATCAAATGCTCGGTTTATATTACGGTCCTGGTCCAACCTTTCGGCGTGCGTGAAACGAACGAATTTTGAATTTCGGCCAGCTCCAGCGGAATGGACTTTACTTTCATTCGGTAGTAAATTATCAGGACCGTTCGATCGACGCCCGGGCAAATAAACCAGACGAAATCAAACCCATACCAGACGACCGGGTGGTACCAACCAGCCAGCCTTGAACTTCTTGCAATTTTCTGTGAAAAATGTTCAAAAGGGCAAGAGCAGGCGCAATTTGTTGAGAGAAGAAAAACGAAATGGAAAATCCAAATTGAAATATTGTGTACCGTCTGCGCGAAACGAAACGTCGGTTGATTTTGTTTTCGTTTCATGTAGACGCACACAGTTAGCATTAACAGGCTCAATTTACAAACTTATCCCAAATGGATTTTCGTATCGATTTTTCGCAGAAATTTGACTTCTAACCCATCAGCAAGACTTCATATAAGATTTCATTTTCTAAAATGTCGTTGATTACGACGAGTGAAGCAAGGGCGATACCCTCTTCCAATTGTAACAACTCACATCATTGGACAACCTGTGTATTAAACCTTTCAAGATACAACCTTCATACTATCGAGAGAAACTTTCCCAACGGAGTCGATTTGAACAATTTGAGCACGAAACAGTTTCCCATTAGCGATGTCTGTTCCTTTGGAATATGTTCCGTTTGCTGTTCATGTTCGTTCATGTGGTATTACTTTGAAAATTACTCCGCAATTTAATGCGAATGAAAACCATGACACAGTACCTTACAAAATTGCATCGAAAATTCGTGTGTCACAAGAAAGGGGGATTTGGAATCAACCGCAATGTCATTTCACGCCAAATGACCTCCCCCTGTGGGGTCGGCACACTTTTCCGGGCGTTGTTTGTTGTACCATGGGCACACTAAAGGAAACTTTCTATCCCAGGCCCGGGAAGGTTAGCGTTTAAGCTGCCCTGGCGACGAAGAGGAACTGCTGCGCGAAACCGATTATGTACTAACGTAAATGCAGGAAACGCGCGTTTGACGGGGCTAACCTCATGAGAAAACATGACCGAGAGAAAGGAATAACGAGAAGGAAAGAGACGGTTCGCCAAGCAAAACAGGTTGGCGAAGACCAAAGACCGCACACAACCGATGACATCATCCGGTCGGCCATGTTCTCGCCGCCGCCGCATGGAGGTTTTGAAGTTTACCGATTTGGCAAAGTGTCACACACGCCAAATGTGTGCTGTTTGCGCAGCTAGCATACGGAAATTTCAACTGAGCATCTTGGAGGCAGAATGCAGTAGCAGTTTCGGGAAAGGCTGAATAATTTATGGTGTCTGACAGCAGCAACATGACTTAGGCTTCGATTGGAGGAAACACTGCAGCACCGAACACAAAATGGCGAAATCCTTAGCCATTATAATAAAAAAAAAGTTCGCGACCAACTACAAAGTGGGCAACGGTGTGGTCGATGTCAATACGCCGACAATCGGACATCAGAGCTGCATCAGAGAGCTGCCAGTCACTCACTCTTCGACATAGAAACGGATTTAGTTCCACCCAACTGCACACTTAACTCCTCCACCACCCCGTACCGCCATTAATTTAACTCCCGCACTGAAGTGCATCGGCAGGTGCTGGATACTCCCCCTCCCCCTTGCCCCCTCCATCGCTATGCTGCACAGAAATGAAAGTTGATTAGTTTGCGGGCCACGGTTTAAACCAACGGAAAGCATGTGGTGGCGTGGTCGAGATGGTTGGTGAAATTACAACAATCAAATCCGTGTGTGTGTGGTCGCCGCAATCAGCACGGAGAGACAGAAAACCCCCAGCGGATCACGAGGACCGCCAACCGTCAAGTTGGTTGATTAATACGTCATTGGCGGTGATGGAACGTTGATGCCGGAGGAGAGTTAGATATACAGAGTTCCAGCGAGCCCCGATGGAAAACTTGTATATTTTCACCTGTGCAAAAAAGGGGGGGCTCTGAATAAGATTAATCTGCTTTCGGCCGTAGTGTTCGTGTGTAACGTGATGGTAAATCTTTGTTAGAAAGCATCAAATGGTTTTTACATAAAAGACTCTTTCTTAAAATATGATAACTAAGCTAAGATTTTCAGGAAATATGGAGACGGGAAATTATAACTAGCAAACTTAAATGACTCCCTTCTTCGACCTCAGATTTTTGTAAAAGGACCCGCCGCAACCTTACAACCACACACTGTCCTCGAAACCGTTTCTCGGTACAGTGGGTCACTAATTGTGCAGGTGAACGAAATATCGAACTCAAACCAGGCTTTAATCTTTGACTATCGAAGCGATCCGATGAAGGAAATGGATAGAGAAAAAAAAACCAGCTAGACAACAGTCCACATTCGACAACCAACCGGGGGGCTGCAGCTGCCTCTACTGCAAGGTCATTCCGGAGATCGTGTGGCGTCGTCGTCGTCGTCGTCGAATATTTATTTATTCGACCAGTTGCAGCAGCAAACAACTATTAACAACATCCACTCGACTATTGGTGGAGTAGAACCGGTGCAATAGGAATAGGAAAGTAAGAGAGACGGCAAAGGAGGAGGTTGTTTCTCAAATCTTGGCCCACAAATCCTTCCACACGAACAGGGACCTGATGTCTGACACAATGCTGCACTGACGCCTACTTGGAATTCAGCAAAATATGGCAGCCAGATCGCCAGCGATCCATGAGAATGGAAACCGGCTCGACAGGTTTCCCCCCGTCCGGCTGGCCCCCTAACACTCACCCCTACTCTTCTGCGGCTAATATGCGGCTCCATTAAGCCACCACCCCCACATAGCAAGCAACAACACCACATCAAGCATCGCAGAACGATGGTTGCCACATCCATCACCATTCCTTTATCTTCACAGTCCGCTCCTTTAGGACGGGCTTTGCAAGCTTCTTCGCCACACCATAAGGTTACAGAGGTGTTTTCTTCGGCATCCGTTGTGAATGAATATCTCCAGTGGATGCTTGCGTATTTTATTTTGCTGATCCCCTGAACCTGCTTTACTACGCCGTAGTGCCTTAGGCTATAATTGAGAAAAGGCAACGGGGCAGTGGATGCCCAACTGAATGAGCCACAGAGTAATGGTTTCTCGGAAATTCAGAAGAATGTTGGAAGGTTTCTGGCTCGGGCCGTTTCGTCAATTATGATGGTACACATGGGACGAGAGGCAAGACACACGGGCTACTTTTTACCTCGGTCCGCTAAACCCTCGAATGGAGCTGACGACAGAGTGTCCAAAGTTCATTAAAATGTTATCGACTTCTTTTAGACTTTGGATGAATTTTACTGCAGGAATTTTACATTGATTTTTGAAAACGGCAAAACTAGGAGGCATCGTCTGCAACGAATGTTTTGAAACTGTTTACCAAAATGAATGATCTTCGACAACCATTGCTTAAAAGCTCAACCCAAATTAGGCGTACGAATTTTTATTATTAGATTAAACTGTTAACCCTTCTCAGACCCAGACTCGCGTACCACAACACTGGCTGATGTTAAAGTATCGTTCACCTCGAAGTCCCCAAAGGGGAAAAGTTTCACGACCGCTCGATAACCCTCTCTTTCGCACGCCAATAATACAAACTACAGCCCAGACCCAGGGAAAGCAGGGAAAACGTGTATATGGGATTGCAAGCTATTTAAACAGTGTCGACCCCATCCAACCATCTGTGCTAATGATCGCAATCTACGAGAAGTTGCGCCTTTTGTTTGAGTACATATTTTACTACTGCGTAGAGCAAAGTTGAACGTCATTTTCATTTTCGAAAAGTGGTATGTCGGAGAGGTTACTGACTGAATGTACTTCGTTTCTAAGTTCAAAAACAGTTTTCACAGAAGGTAGACATTTTAAACAAATTGAATTTGCTAAATGGTGCAAATTAAGCGCTCTGAGCTCTTTTCTTCGACTCAATCGAGCAACTTCATGTGGAAGTATTAGAGGCCCTTCAGCCATTTCACAGCAATCGATCAAAGCCTGGAGTCAGGTGCTAAATTTACCTCCGGAGAGCGAGAAAGTGTGTGTGACCGAGGGCAAGTCTGAGTTAGGTCATTAGTTGACCGCACGAAAGATCGCGTGTGCGTAAATGGTATCCGAGCAGAATGCTAATTTTCCCCGAGCCCTTGGCAGCAACGGGGAACGACATTGGAAACCCCTGGACAGGTTGCGGTCAGACCCCCGGAGCGTCATAGCATTATTATATATGTACACACTCAATTGCCAAAGTGTAGGCTCGCGGTGCTGTTGATTGATAGCATTTGGCGTTCTACAGCGTTATTGCAAAAGGCCCTTAAAAAAACGAAACCCTGATATGACATAATAGTACGGTCAAAATGGGTCATTAGAAAACTCAAATTTAACCGGAATGTCTTTGGCGAAACTGGAGGCGAGGTCATTCGTCAGGGATTTTTTTAACCCCCAACCTCATCAAAACGTTGGTCCTTCGCGAGCAAAAGCATCCAAACCCTAGTACCCTAGTGACCTTCGCTGGGAAGGCGGGGAAAACACAGGAAAAGCAGCATTAAAACGTATCATGCAATGCGGAAAACCAACGTCCAATCGGCGGCGATTATGTGACACATATTTACGGGCCATTTCTGCAGAGCTCGCACGTACACACACTCGGTGTCACCACGAGAAAACTTTTCATATGTTATCGGCGACCTCTTGCCGGACTGTGATGTGCAAATTATGAGAGCTCTGCACACTTTTCCAGGTCAAACCCGTTGTCTAGCCGTTCCGTTTGTCCATATCCATCGCAACTCGGTTCTTCGGGCTCGCCCTATTGATCCGTTTGCTCGCTCTATATGGGACAAACAATAGCAAACTTATGCTAATTGGATTCTCCTCCAAACTTGGCGCGTCCGGCAGGCGTTGGCATTTGGAAGACGACCTTATGAGGTTGCGCGGGTGTTGGACCGGGTCGACCTACGCGATAGCGACACACCAACATCCAATAAATGTGTTTCAGGGGGGGAAAAAACACGTTCAAACAGCCGCGTGCATGCGTGTAAGATGGTTTATACGATGCGTGTTTTTTTCTTCCCCCACGAGTTGTTTCATTGTGTACGTCTCTGCGCTTCCATACGTCAAACGGTGGGCGGAAAAAGGTTGAAAACGCAACAAACTGCATATATTCCATCGCACATCATTAACCTACTCTTCCGATCTCCATCTCCGCGCACACGCGTACACACACTGTCAGGCAAGGTTGAATGTTGGCAAGCTGCACGAATGAGTCAGGAGGCTCTTTTTGCATCAAAGTAGCGTGGAAGTGGAAGAATGTCGAGAGATGCACGACTCGAGTGTGCACGGAAACTACATCATCATTCATCGAGCGCCCTTGAAACGCGAATCAAACACACCTGTTTTTGCTGACGTTTGTGTGAAAAACTCGAAAAGACTTAGCGGAACGGATTATGATTAAGCAGTATTTAATTTTTCCCTTAATCACAATCAGCTTGCTTGAATCGAGTTACACGATCAACTAGTTGCGTTCGGGCCAGCTCCAATTAGCTGATTTATTACGTAAGCAAGGCTTGCTCAGCAAGCAAAAGTGAGTTTAAAATGTTCCAACATGGTGAGAATCGATCGTACGTATTCCTAACCACCACATGTAGAACAAAGCACAGTTTTGATTTAATTAACTCATAAATCATTCAAACTAAGCTTTGTGAAACACATTACGCATCCGAAACCCGCTCAATTGAGAACTAATGTGGTATCAATAGCAACCAATTGATTCCCCTATTTATTGGTTCGCAACCCAACGGATATATCCACCAGTTGGGAAGTTTTAAGCAAATAATTGAACATCGCAGCAACCCGAAAACAGGTAAATACATTTGATTACAACCCTGCACCACAAAAAGTCAAGCAACTAGTTGTTGGACTGATTGACGTAGGGTTGGTTTTCGAGTGACAGTTTGTTTGGAACATGAAATCAATTCCACAAGCAGAAAACAAAACTACATAGTTTGTATATTGTACAATTAATCTACGACTCTTTGTGTATGGAATCGTTCAATTGGATTACGTTCGTCCGCGCACTTGAGTTAAGGCTTGCGATGCCATATGCATAACAACGAATGGCGCAAGTGTTCGTCAAGTTGACAATCTCCACACGCCACGAGATCCATCATCCCGTTGCACTAACGAACATGCGCTGCATGTAACACAGCGTCGCCAGCGGCTGCACTTTGTCCCTGATATGCCTCCGGTCGTCAATTGGAGATCTAAGAATAATTTTCCTTCACTTAACGGACACAATCAACAGCACACCGCAGTTGTTCTCGCGCGGGGCATAGAAACTCCGGCAACGGTTTGACATCAACAAACAATTATGGCGATTGTTGTCTTCGCCGTCGTCGCCGTTTGTCCTCGTCGTCCACGGCGTGTGTTGATTACCAGTGACTTCTATTCGACTTAGAGCTGAGCTGTGCTCTGTTGCTTTGCGGGGAGGAGCTTTGTTAACACGCACCACACACCACGTCATGGCGTTCTGTTAGGTCACAAATCACTGGAGCGACCGATTGGATTTATTTGCACCGACAGAACGAAAACAACCGGGAGTTCGAAAGACCGGTTCCTACGTCATCGAGAGATATGAGAAAGTCATCCCGGAATGGGCTCGACACGTTAAACATACGCATGGTCAGTTGCCTATTTGCTGATCTCATTCGCATTCCTGTGGACGTCAAACTCTGGAGGAAATCAGACAGTATGAGTTGCGATAAGTGGCAGTATCAATAAAACCTCATGCTCCCGTCCCGTTGGAAAATTTGGGAAGTACACGAACGGGCCTTGACTTATACAAGAGAATAAATATTGCAGCGAAAGGAATAAATCAACTCCAGGGGTATAGTATTTGAAGCAACCAGGGGCTTGAACTCGAATTATGACAGTACGTCGGTTCGAAAACAACCATCTCCTATGGAAACATGTGACCTCTAATTCTTGGTGTTCAAAAGCCTACCGGAGTAGGTCGGAGAAGGTAATGAGGCCGTAGATGGTATCTAGTTCCCAAGTAAACAACCAGTAATCCCATTATACGGCATGAGAACTGCACCACGTTCCACAGTGGTCGCACAGTTACTAAAACACCCCGGGGGCTGCCACCTCAAATAGACCATATATTTGAACGCGTTCTCAAGCCCTGCCCGAGGGTCTGGGTTCGCAAATCGATTTCTCCTTGTGTTGTTGTGTGGAGGAAAACGAAGGGCAGTTAAGGCTAGAAGCAGTTCCGGCTTAGGATTTGGAATGCGCGGGCAAGCTTTTTTCCGCCTCCTTTCCTTCTCAGCACAACGTCCCAGTTTATGGTATCCAGTAACCAGGAAGTGGTAGTGTCCTTCGGGTCGCTACCGTCACATACCAAACGGAATGCCACGATAATTACTTCCAGGAGTTTAAACACCAACGCTGAGTTAGTACAGTAAAAGTTGTCGTGTTACCAGCGATTACCGGCAATGGCATTTTCCACAGACTTTTGAATATTGCACGACAGGTTGCATGTTGGCTTTTGATGAATCTAACGACGGCTAAGATTGGATTTTCTTATCACGGCTTACCTTCCCTCACTTCTACTCAGACAAAAAGTGTAGAAAACCACGAATGGAACTCACGAACAACATAAGCTCGCTGTCGTTGTGTGGAATAACGGTGCGGTGCCGAAATGGCGGGCCAGAAATTGGTAGAAGCGTCAACTGCGGGAGTTTCTCCGATTTGAGGATGGGATTTTCGTCCATCATAAATTCCATCTTATGTATCTTGCGCCGTCTTTTAGTATAACGGCTCTCTTCCACTATCCGAAGGGCGCCAAAGTCTGCACAAACATACAACAGCACGGATTGAATTATCACCCATTCCCTTCGTTAGCATGTACAGGACATCCCAAAATTGTAGTTGTTCATGTTGTCTAACATGAGCGTACACAAATTTCTGACAACCAATCTCAAGATTTCTTACACAATCCGTTATTCGTCGTCGGTTTCATTTTCCATAGCAAATGGAAAATCAGCTGCAAAGAACAGCATCAACCGGCGTGAACTTCGCCGCGAGAAGAGGGATTCCTACATAGAAGAAGAAAGAAACCTAGCAATCAAATCCAAGGCGACACACAAATTACGTTTGCCTCTTTTCCAAGACGGGGTTGACCTAAATTTAGCTCCTAAATGACACGAGCTAATTGCAGCTTTTGTCGGTGAAAGACGGTGCTAATCGATATGGATCCCCGTTTGGAAAATTGGAGTTATTCGAATTTGGATAGATTTTTGTTTCATATCTCAAACCTAGCGATTAGAATATATTCACCGAACATTGGATGACATATTTGTTTCTAGTTCTTTCTCCATATCATCATTCCCAACTTTTTTGAAAACTTTATTGAGAAACTAATATTATGGAAATGTTATTGCTTTCTTATACTATCCCCCAACTTTGTATGTTAAATATTTTGTTTTTCGGGATAAAACCTTTGCGTCTGCTGCGTGCATGTTGTAGGAAGCATTTACGTAACTCTCAACATATCTTCACCCACCACTCACTCCCAACATACTCTCTGCATCTTGCGTCAAACGCTCCAAAGACGAACCTAAGAGTAGGAAACGTGCCCGGTCGATTCGAAATATGCGCCTGCATGCGCTGGTATGTTTGAAGAGAAGAAAAGAGGGACGAGTGACGGGTTGCCCACCTTCTCCTTGTGGCTGGCTTGTCCATTATGGGATGGGCTCGGTGCTCGGTTGCGCAATGCACATGCTGTTGAGCCCAAGAGGAGGAGGAAAGCCTTGGCAAACAGCTCGACACACGCAGTGAAACATTGCCAGCATAATTGCTGCATGCCCATTATATGATGATTAAGCCACTGATTTTCCTTTTTCCTCTCGTTGGTAGAGCGCGGTGGCTATGCGAGCAAATGACACTCCGGAAATCGACAGCTACATCCAACATGATGATGATTATAAAATTGCAACTTCAGCAAGCAAGCAAGCAAGCACCCGAAACACTCTTTCCTCATCAATAACCATTGGCGCATTTTTCCACCGGATTTACCTTGGCGGAAATAAAAGCAAAATAAATACACCACTGGTGGCCTGGTGTGATATTTATTTTCCCCTCGCTATACCTTTCAGGCTCTTCTCACTAATTAGTAAATTTTACAACAATTTCCCTTTATTTTTCCTTCCGAAAAAAAAAATCATCGCGTAATCTGTATAGGGGCGCCAACACAATCAGTCAACGCTGCACACCAGAGCAGTCTGGCACGGATATTTGATGAACCATGTTCGGTTTTGTTTGTATTTCGCCTCATCTTTGGAGGTCAACCACTAATTTAGTGGAGTTTTCTCCCCCCCATTTCCCGGTATACAAAAGGGAAAGAAAAGCGAAGAAGCTTGGCGCCACCAGGCTCCATCGGAAACGAGGGAAAACAAGCGAGCGCAGATGGAAAATGTCTCGCGCGTGCTGTCATCATTCTTTGATTGGAAGCTTGTTGTTAAAAGGCCGTATATTGTTAAACCGACGAAGTACGGAACCGTCAGCCGACCTCATGCCGAGTCATTAGGGGAGGAAACATACCGTTTGGGGTAAACGAATTTACTAACAACCCATGGCTTGTTTCGCCTCTCGAGTTCGCTTTTCTTTGCCGCCCGAAAAAGGTCAGGGCAATTTGTCTGATTTTTGTCATTATTTGTTCGAAAAATGACACGTCGATGGTAGGCAGAAGCGAAACCGTTATCGGAAAGCCGTTTGGGTTTGCAATTTCACTACGCTTACACTCATCATCATATAACATCATATCGGAGAAGATATAAAGTGCTGGAAAAATTAACGGCACGAGGCGAAGGACATCAGGCGGAGTTCAGTCGTGCGTGGTTGCACGCGCGCATTCACTATTGCAAAGAAATGGCAAAACGCTGTTCAACAGGATGTTTGCAAAACCGACCGAGTTTAGAGTTATACGCACGGTTGAGTGCGATATTGTGCCCGAAAACAAAAACGTTTGAGTTGACACAAATTGGGAAAAAATATGGCTTCGATACTGCAATCTCCAAACAGCCAAATGAATTAAACCTTGCCAAGGTACGTAATAAGGTAATCCGAAAGAAAGACTACCTTATGGCAATTTAATATTATTATGCAGCCAGACCGGCCACAAGATCATTGAAATTTGATAATTTTCATTCAATTTTCATCGTAACCGGCGGTTTTATAATTGAAAATTGCGCTCTTCTTTTCGTTCGACAGTACGTAGAAAAACAAATCAGCATAAGAGGGGAAGAATTTTTACGAATTAGAATGCAACGAGTCTCGATCCGACTAATGGTTGGGTAATCCGATAGGATCGATTTTCGAACATGACGAACATTATATACAGCAATTCCAACTCCTGCAGAATAAACACAGAAATAGCAATTCCATCCTTTCACCCCCTCCCACGAAACGTGTACGTGTGGTCTGCCTCCAGAGTGACATAAATATTCTGGAGACCATCCAAAACTTGCGAGTGACCTAAGCCGGCATGGTATGGAATACATCGAGATCAGAGAGCGGGGCATTTGCATAACTGATAGTTTGAACGTTTTTTCATCGCTCTCGGTCTCACATGGTGGCGGATGGAGGAGGACTGAATCATATTGTCGGGATCCACCCACGTCCTTCCGGTGGCATCAGCAAATGGCGCTAGCAGAGAGTGCCAAGAAGTTATCTAAAAAAAAGGTGGATCAATTGGCACCGTGCCCCGAAAGTTCGGTCGAATTGAAAACGGTTTGATGTGAAGTTTAGAGAGGTAGGTTTAAAATTCTGTAGAGAACAGGCCACCTTGTTTCTTGATACAAAATCAATTTTGCTATAGACGCTTGATATAGTTATGTGATGATATAAGAAGAAGAGATCAACAACACACCTGCCCGGAAGGTGTTTGGTATATGTGTCCGAAATTTTATGCCAGCTGGCGCATAAAATAAGGACTGATAAAACCACGGGTCACGAAAATTGCATGATAAAACACATGCAAACACAAGGCCCATAAGGTTCCTCCGCCTTGTGGCGGTAGGTGACGCAGACAAACTTCATCCCATACTCCATATCCCATGGACCACCTTCTTCAGCAACTTACGTCAAGGCCCCCGTCAGTAGATGGCGAATTGTGGCCATAATCAATATAAATAGGCACTAATTGAACGTTGACAAGACGCCAAACGGGCCACACGGCTTCCTTGCCTTTGCTTCTACCAGACCTTTGCAACTTCTACCATCCAGTGTGAGGAGCTAGGAGCCTGAGAGAAAGGGGTAGAGGACTGGCGATAATGATGGCCTTCTAGAGCGCACGCTGCACAGAAATGTGTATCGTCGCGGTGGAAGATACACCTCCTCCATGAGACTCGCTCGCGTTCTTGCCCGAAATGGAACGAACGAAGATTTTATTGTTCCACACACATGCAAGAGGATGGTGGGGCTGCTGGTGGGGGTTGCTGCGCCAACACCGACACGAAACGTGAAAATTGATCAAGTTCCACACCCCACACGACAGGGGGAGGCAAGTGTAAGAGCGCCATCTAACGGCTTAAGAGGAAAGCACGTTGATATCAAACAATGCCTTCAATTGAACCCAATTCGCCAGTGTTTCGTGGACGAGGACGTTACTGGTCTTCCTCAGTAGATTTTGCACTTTCTTCAGTTAGTGCACTCTATTTCGATTGCGTATAAAATTTGCCTAAGACTTCACGGTACCGCAAATGTCTCCAAAGTCCACCTCCATCACATTCACTCCTTGTAGAAAGTCCATTAAATGATTACGATGGCTCCGCTGATTCACATTAATTATTACGTGTGTTTCACGAACTTCAACTCCGACTAGACAATCGCGCAAATTAGCGCACAACCGCGTGTCACATTAACGTGAAATTATAACAACCCACAGTAGCATCCGCCCAGACTTCCTTCGAACAGTTCGCCCGGACTCGTAGCCGTCGGGAAGGAAGAAAATCATAAAGTCATATCCGAATTTAATATCAAACGCGAGATGCCGCTGGCCATTCTCCGTTTTGTGAGCACCACACCCTCGTTCGTGCGATTTTTTTGCTCATCTCTGGCGAGTCTTTGGAGATAATTTATGCTTGCGGGGGATTTGTGCGGTGACGTAACGCCACGAATCGCCCCTTGACCGCCAGGCGCACGATTGGACGCTTCCGGTTGTTGGTGGAGATCTCGCGAATTGCGACTGACTTTCACACCAGGTTGAAGGTTTTTTTCTTCCCCCCGGTGTAGGTGAAAACATCATTCACGTCGACTGAACAACCCCCTTTTTGTAACGAAGACGTACTGCTCTTGCGATGAACATGCATTTTCTCGCAAAGAACACTGTTCTAGAATGACTCAATCTTGAACTCCGGTCCCCGTGCACGGCGTGGCTAATTCAACAGTGAATCATTCGTCGCACTCTGTATTTTCACACGAATGATTGGCTTTCCACTCCAGATCGATCCTTGAATATATACGACCAATGGAAAAATATTCGCTTAGGTATAATGATCATTTCTTGGCTTGAACTCAAAGTGTCCATTTTGAACACCGAACCATAAACATCAAAACACTCAACAACTGTGAAGGAAACATGATACCACTACTAGTCATTTGCATCGGCCTAACGCCTCACCAGCTGGCGATGACTCACAAAGAGACGGACATGCAACTGATTTACGAGCTGCATCATGAGACATCACATAAAGTCTTCCATTTCAGAACACCAAGTTCGAAGTAAAGACGAATGCTTGTGCACTCCGTCTTGAATGTCCGGGGAGGGGTTAGGTCTGAACTTCCATCGTCGAGACAGTGATGTGTGATGGAGAACGGGAACTTGGAAGAAAAATAAAACGATATGTAATTCAGGTCCGTCAACGATATTGTGCTAAAATTCCCAAAACGTTTTCCTCAACTTCTAGAGTGAGAGGTAAAGCAGACCTACTACGATGATCTTAGTGGGGGGGTTGTTGTTGGGGGACAACCGACCAGGGAAGCGAGAACAGTTGATGCTAGAGCACTATACGGCATAGCGAATAGCTGGTGAGTGTGATTATTTTATCACCATTTGCACAACCCGAGACGCGCGCTTCGGTGCTTTTGCATCGTTTAGTATTTGCATGAGAGGAAACATCGACGAAATGGGGGGAGGAAAAAGAAGCGAACCACTCACAAATACCCAAGACGATCGTAAGGAATGTTGCGCTTGAATTGCCGCCGCTTCTATGCTACCTTCCTATGCGTTCGGGAGGTGGCTCGTTCAATTTCAGAAGCCATGCAAGCGAGCTGTATGTTGCCTTTTAAACGCGAAACATCTTGCTGCAGCATTGAGCGGGTAGTAATGGGACTGATTATCTAACCGGCATTTCCGCAAGCCTGTCTTTCCTCGGGACGGTCGAACCACCGAAAGCGTTTCCTAGACCCCCCCTCCCGGTCCATCCGTTGTGCACGGGAACGTCGTAAAAATATCCGATCCCGTGTATTTTTGTATTTGCGAGAGGAGCATACATTCGCGGATCGCGTAGTTGCAATGCCGGAGGTAGCGAAAATGGGTGATGTTAACCCTTGCATGGAACGTAATGATTACAATTATAATACTCTAAGTGTTGAGTGTTGAAACTTTGAGTTCTCAACCTTCAAAAGACAACGTAATGCAAAGAACTTCCAACAACTTCACTTTGTCAGAATTCAACGTATCAGATACTCTTCATTTCAATGATTGATGTAGTAAAGGTTTAAAAGGCAGCGTTTTATTTGCTTTCTACACGCAGCCTCTCGATTGATGGTGCAGCAGAGAAACCAGATTTCACTTGCCGCCCTACTGCTCCGTATCGTCGTTTACATATGTTTCTTTTTTATTCCACCACCCCGACCCCTGAGAGAGCTAGGGACACACCCATTTCCCATCAACCCCTTCGTGATCGTCGTAACCTAGCAGTCTCCGTCTCCAACAACTTCGCCAGAGTACGCGATCGACGACGACGACGACAACGAACGGAGACTTGCCTTGGATCGATCTTGTTTTTTACGCGTGAGTTGTGCTGTGTCTTTGCCTCGAGTGGCACAGTTTTCGCTTTCACACTTCGACCTCCGCCTTTTCCTGTTCTTCGGTTTTGAGAAGTGGTTTTTCTTTCCATCCGCTAGCTAGTTGGTACGCAATCTCTTCCGATCCCCTTCAGAGAGGACTGCTTTCCATGTAGGACGAGTTTTTATCCTCGAGTCAGAGCAAAACCCGAATTCCAGCGACTACAACTCACAAGATGCTGTCGTTAAGCGCCCTAGGGAGATATTTTTGTATTTCACTTTTACAACCTAGCTTTCCCTTATCTGTCCTTCCGTGTACTAGCCAAGATTGTGGGATTTACGTAGGCATTTTATCACCGCCTTAGCCCAAACCTTCCTATAGCATGAGGATGATAAAATGAGGTGAGTATTGCAACCATTATCGCGTAGTTTTCGGCAACACTCTGTTGTTGGACATTTCAAATCTATGCTATTCCGTGTTTCAAACCTCGAGCAAACCACACACACATACCAATCGAACCAAAAGGTATTTACGAACGATCAAAAAGTAGCAGCAGTGATGCCGAACGGCATTGCGGTCTGTGAGAGAACCGGTTTTTTTTACAAGATCCCAAAATTATCTTCAACCATCCCAAAACGCGCAACCTTAGCACCACTCCGTAAGCAGCGCGGATTTGGATATTGTGTATACTTTTACATGTAGGAAATATCGACCCTCAGAGGAACTGAAACGTGACACTTTTCTTCCGTAATCCAATCGCGTGGTTCATTTCATTGGATTTTTAATGAGTGAAATAATTTAATCGCTTTTCCTAAAGTTTATTGCACGATTAAAGCCACACTTTTCCGGATCTCGGGAAGTAAGGACACTTTGTCACTAGGAAACACAATCAATGCTCACAAATCTTCACAACTCCACCACGATGATCAAGACATCCGATTTTAATTTCTTCAAACCTCACACCAACAATCGCTCACACAACACACGACCACACGTGAAAACGCAATGCCCAAAAGTGAGCTGCCGACTCCACGTCGTCATATCGGAGGTTAGTAGTTGGGGAAAGATTGCGGACGGTAATGAAAACCGAGAGATAGCTAATTTAAATATTTGCTGATTAACATTTTCTGTCGCTTTAATTAAAATCAAACAGCAGCACGACGACGGGGAAACAACACACCACGGCACAACAACAACGGCACAGCACAGGCCAACTCAAACACCGAACCTAACCGCGCCGCAGAACACACATGTACACATCGAGGACTTCAGGTATTGTTGCTGTCACACATTCCAACCCCCTGGATTGGTCTGTTGGAAATTTCCACCATTGGTTTTGCGTCGACCACAAACACATAAACCGTTACTAACGACTTGAAACAATAGTGATGTCATTGAGCACAGGACAGGTTCAGGTCGAGACGGTTATTTCCAAAATGTTCACGATGATGTTGGTTGGAATGATTGGATATCGACGAGTTTCATCTCCTTCGCTCGCGGATAATAGGGCTTCCGAAAAGCTGCGTTTCACCACGAAGACGATCGGCGACGAGAATGGATATATCTCCATAAATTGAATTAATCTTCTGACCGCCAATAAAACGCAAACGCAGAACCAACCGTCTGTGGCATTGTTGTTTGGTCTTGTGCAAAATAAAGGACACATAACACACCGAGTTGGACTGCTCCGCTGCAGACACACTTGGACACTTGGGCACAAGATACACACATTCCACGCCATTGGCGTGATGTTTAGACTGGCGATCGCGAACCCGCCATTCCATATCACCCCTGGTCGAATCACAAACACAACGATCGGCGCGCGGTTTCGGAGACGATATCCAGCGACCGCGACCGCGACCACAATTGACGAATTTGGTCCATAGCGTTACAGAGTGGCCAGCAGGCGGCGGCCGTCTGTGTTTGTGGTTTTTGGTCGAAGTGAATAAATTCTCGACCGCGACTTCCCTCGGGGGCAAACCCAACACCGAACCGAAGGGCGGAAGTCGGTGGGAGAGTCAGATGAATTTAAATGTGAATGATCACGGATCATTGTCGCGGCTCGCAAGCAACGACCGGATGATCTGTGCGTTGTGCACACACATACATACATCGAACGGCAGAGTGGCTCGATGGAACCGCTAACAATTCCAGCTAACTGATCACGATTTTCGGCACCAATGATTGCAGACAAATGTACACAAAATTTTACAGATTTGTGTTACGAACTCCGTTCACTTGCATTCTTCCACCAAACAACACTCGACTGCCAAACGATCTTCAAAATGATGCCTTAAAGTGTTGAAGCTTTTTGTTTATATTAAAGCACATCTTGGGCGGAAGTTGTTACCGATTGAACGAACAGATTGCCACAGAAACATGCACTAGCACTACCTCCTCCGCATGACTCACTCAACTCCCTCAATCTTGACGGCTTGGGAAGGATTCCGGGGACACAAGCGCACGGATAAACACACGCATTTCGGGTAAAGTTTAACTAAAAAAAACCGAAAACAACTGCAACCGCGAGACCGGAAAAACAAAACTAGAAAAACCAGCAGCGGCAGACCGTTTTACGGCGGAAGCACCCGTCACCGAGGCCTACCAACGGCGGAATAAAACCGTCGCTCGGCGTTCGCGTCACGTTTGGCGTGCGGCCGCGCTCTCGCGTTGCAGTTCGATGTTGAGATTCTCAAAACTCGCGTATTTTCTCGCGCATTCTCTCGTGCTGCTCGCAAACATATGCTTTGACAACGAGCTATACCACCGGGATTGAGTACTTCAACCACTGGTGTCGCTTTGTCGACTTCAGAGGGATTTCGTATGAAATAAACAATGCAAACTTGATGATCAAAAATCGATAGTGAATTATTTCCGCAAAAGCCAAACCGCAGATTGCCATGCAATAATGGCGGAAATGATTAGGAGAGTGAAGAGACTGGCCCTTAAAACGTGTAAGATATCTCGATATTGAATGTAAAGAGGTTAGCGTGGTTGAATTGTAAAAATTATTCGTTTTCTGACAAGTGCCATGATGTTTGAATCTCCCCGAACGGACTTCGGCAAGAAAGATCGATCCTTCATTCTGTGTTGTGCTTCTAATACCCCCAATACATTGATGCATTGATGCAAATGTCGGGGAGGAGAGCTAGACAGTACAAAAGCCGCATAGGGTTCTTCTACCTGCATAGTGGCATAATTTGCCCGTATTCCATTAACCCTCGACCAATGTCGGACAACATCGTCTAGCTCTGTGCCATTAAACATGTCATCGGCTTTTGGTATGTAGTAGCTTTTGCCCCCCTGCTGCATTTGGCATTCAATTCACGTGTTTCGGTGTTTTGCTTGTTTATATTTTCTCTTTCTGGTTCTAGTAATGCAATCACATGGGACTCGCTGGACACATCGTTCTGCTCGCATGATTATGGGTTTGTTGCGTTGGCTGCCCCGTTGGGAGGCACAGCGGCATATTGGACATGAATTATAGGTTAGCCTACCGAACACACACACGCACACATGTGGGCACGATAGCTCTCAGGTAGAAAGTAGGAAGACACGCACAACCTCTAAAAGTTTTGAGAGTCTTTTAATGCTATCCGCCGATGTGGTACGAAGAATTTCTAAATGCTTCCAACGCACGAACGCACGACATGGATTACTCCCTCTGGGACCTACGCAGAAGACGACCGAGTGGGTGTGCATTTTTTTTTTATCATGCGAAACTACATACTGGGGACAATTTTCTTATCTGTTTTAACAAATATCCTGTTATCTATGAAACGTCACCGCTGAACATAATATTGCGGTATTTTGGATGAATTTATTCTTTGTTACAGTTTACAAGAACATTAAGAAATTTCGATCACAGCCAAGTACTATAACAATGCACATAAGAAAATCATGGGATATTTTTAGCTGCTAAAACAAACAGATCATTCCGAGCATCATCCAAAACGTACATACAGCTTTCCTACAAAGCCAAATCCGCTATCACGTGTTCCAGCAGCAAGCTTTCGTGATAAAAAAAAACCAAACAAAAGTAAACTGAATTTATCTTCCTGACGGTAGCTGACCAGCAGCATCGGAAACACATCGTAGGTGCGAAGAGTTGAGTTGAGGAACTCTTGAAAAGTCGACTACTCAGAAAGGGGCGGCATGACTCGGGTTACGCTATCTTAAGTAATTTATTACCGACAGTTAGCACAACGTGTAGAAATTGTTCAAAGTACCAAAGTGTGACTACGCTCATCAGAAGCTCACTACCATTCCGGTGTGTACACCACATGTGCCGCGATTTGCTTCTTTGCCGACTTGTTAAGTACTTTAGCACTCGACAAACCAGCTGACAAGTCGGTTATAACAGCGTCTCGCATGTTCAACTCAATTGGAACTGCTTGGCGGTTTGGAAGCTGAGCAGTTAGTCCTTTGTCACGTTGGTATTCGTGAACTTTGGCGAGAGGAGCGTTACATTTGTCTACAGTTCTCCCTCGTGTCCGTTCCGTTTGCCCGTTTATCTGCCACGTTATTTATGATAGGACTTCTGATATCCATTTTTGGATCCAACAGTGATCCACATGAAGCCACGGGGATGGGGAGCTAGCAGGCGAACACGTGAACTACACACATTCGCAATCGAGCAAAGGGCGGGCGCGTGCGAATAACGCTTGACTCGTTGAACCGCATTGAGTACACCAGAGGTTGATCCAATAATTGGCAGCGTGCACATACCACACTACCATCCATACCTCTTACAGGAAACGCACCTCGCACGTCCCACTTACCGGAACGGACTAGTTACAACTGTAGCGGCAACACGCTGCCAGCAATAGAAACGCACACCAGAGCATGGCATGATAGTGGAGCCGTCAAAAATCAAGGGCATTCTTAACAACTGGCCATTTGACTATGCATTGAGCGATGAACTTTGTCTTTCTAAATCATACCCCACTGGGAGCGTCTTACCTTGAGTTCGATTATATTTCACTTTCTTTACCTCAACAAAGTAGACTTTTCCAATATAGCTAAAGTTTATAAGCACTTCGATGTCTGTCCTTTTTTAAGGACTTACCAAAATTGTTTCCATTGTTTACGTAGATAGTAAGTCCCCTCGTAAAGGGGATCAACATTTGAATTCTCTGATAATAACTTAGTGCTAAATAATACTAAAAATAAACTTTGAGTGCCAATTGCTACAAGTCGACCTTATGTCCCATCGTAACCCCTTCACTTCACGGAACCTCCCCTTTTCCACCAGATGGTCCACAAACACCATATTATTTCAAGAATGTTTATCGTTTTAATTTGCGTGTTTTGATTCGCACCATAATAACATCCAACTGGCACTCGGTTCTTATCACATTCGACCCACCTCAAGCTGTACTTCCTATCTCGTTCATAGGCTTGTGCAAACCTTGAGTAAAACAGCATGTGTTGACAACACAGTCGAGGGTTAGCACATGTGTTAAGGGCAGAGACCTGGAGTGGGGGAGAATTTTCCAACAATGTTTAGTAGTAGACTTCAACAAGCTACTTTGAAAGGATTTATTAGCCTACAGGCAATTTTCTGGGATATTTGTATTTTTAGCCAGCGTAACATGGATTTTATTAAAGTCTTAGTAACTACAAAGAAGCCTGCCGCTTATTGGTACCCGTGTTCATAGCCACAATCTTGAATCGTTACAGTAATCCGTCAACGGTCTAGTCTATAACAGTGCTCGGAAAGTTATCTCCCATCAGCTAAACCGAGGTGAGAGAGGGATGCATTTACCGTTTACCCGCCACATTACACTGTTGCATCTTTTGTGTACCCGAGGTGGTCGTGGGTGAGAATAAACAAAACTTATCGGTTTGTCTGATTATAGCCAGGATACAAACATCGTAGACGGAAGTAACGTTGCACCCCAAAAAGGTCATCGACGCCAAGCGCGGTAAATTTCCATCCGTTCGTGGCTTTCGGAAGCCCAAGTGTATTACAGAAAAAATTGCATCTAAATGCAGCGATGCATAAGGTAACGGAATTTTTCCTGGCACCATAAACGAATCAACAAAAACATAAGCTTTCCAGCCATGGACCAATCCGCCTGAATGACGATAACGTGCACTACACGACCTATGCTACGCTAGACAAGCTTTCGCATAGAAGCTTTATAAAAAGCTTGCCCCACGTTAACATCAGAAAGCTTACTCAACTGTTGGTTGGTTGGTTTGGTGCACGCGATCGTTTGACGATCGTACGAAGATCAACACGGGAGACGCGTGTTGTACCAACACACACGTGTTGTTGCTTGCTTGTTTTCTCGCGCCGCGAGAGCGAGCCTTGCAAAGCGTGAGTCATCCGATCATTCCAAACAGTTATATACTTCTACTTTTCTTTTTCTTTAGATTTCGGGACGTAAGGAAAAGGTGCAAAAAGGTCAGTAGCGATGACGTGCAGCGAGGGAGACCGGCCGTTCCGTTGCTTATTCGCCGTGAAGACGAACGTCGAAAACACATCTTTATTGCACCTTACTACAAGACGTGTCCACGTGATCAACCAGTACGAAGACGGTGTCTCTTACTTATGGTTGCCGCTAGGACAAAGTGGTTGTCAAACATATAAAAATAAGGTGAGTTGCCATTTCCAGTAAAACAAATCTATTATGAAATTGCAGGCTCAAATGTATCTTGAAGTTTATTATAAAACCAAATGTAGTGGTCCAGGTAGTTCGGTTCGGCATGTTCGGTAATTTTATGTACTTCCAAATATGACTCATCAAATGAGCAGTAAAAAGCACACACAGACACACACAACAAGGACTTACGAAAGAAGAAGATTGAAGACTTTTTTCCCGTTTTTAACTTGGCCTTAATTCTTTACACACATTTGTTGCATTTAACTTTTCGAAAATGTATCAATCCTCCGACAGAAAGGCCGTGTACCTGAATCGGTTACCAAAAATGGCCAACGCGATCGAAACGCCAATAGAGTCGATGATCCCTGAGTGCCATGTTTCTGCCCCTTCCTCTCGCCAAGAAGTTCACACGACCATGAAGGATGTGGCGCTTTGGGAGCACGTAAATCAGGCATCAGGAAAAGTAAATGGTATCATGTTTATTCGGAATGTTATCGAGCACGAAATTTATCAACCTCGCATCACACGCGTGGTTTGTTGTGCGAGCCGGTCTCCCATTCGTCAGTGTGTGTTTATACGACCGGACAACACACAACTCGCGATCAACTCGGCATCCCTCGATCACGCACATATAAACACGCGCGTGGACAAACCCGTCAACTAAACCCATTACTGCCGGCGTTTCCCTCACGCCCCTTTGCAGATTTTCTCTTACATTTTATTCCACCACCATCGACACATCGAGCATCGATTGGTCAAACTTGGTTTAATCATGTTGATTTTTTTTTCCTTGGATAAGTAAATATTATTCCCTTCGTTTCCAACTGAAACTGTTTGTCTCGCCAGGCGGCTATCGGCGCACTTCATACAACACATGTTACCATCGACACCAAAAACAGAAATAATAAAATCGCGGTTCATGTGCTGTAATAAGTGCTAAAAAGCAAACTGCACTTGCTGCAAATGACAGACACAATTGTAACTAGCCACAAACGGTCACCCGAGGACTCTACACCAACCAAAACCAAAGTCAAAAACAAGAAAATTGATTTTAAAAAACTGCAAGCAAAAGCCAGGTAATCATAAAAAAGCATGTAAAAACAAGTGGTTTACGCGAAGGCACTAATACTTCGTGTTGTGTTCGGTTCGTTTACGCCACCATCATCAGAATTGCCAATAATTGGAGCATGCAGTCCTGTTTGCGCACTGAGGTTGTCGACTAGATATGCGCACGTACGAGCTAATGTCGAACCGAATGCAGACAAGCCAGTTAACCAAGTTTCGATGGATGATTTTGCCGTTGCGTAATCGGTTACGGTGGCATTATGCGTACTGCAAAAAACCAGACCCCCGCTTGCAAAGCATAACTTCGCATTTTGGCAACTACAAAAATGAATGATAAATTTAGCCACGGAGTCGCCTTTCAAATTTTTAAAGATGAGTTTGAGATGAGAGATGCTGAAAAATCCTAAAGCGACGTTACGTTTGATAAAACATTTCCATTTTACTTCGTACATCCCGTGGGCGTTCCTTCCTGCTTCGTTTCGATTGCCAGACACAGTTTTCTTTAATGATTACTTTACCTTCCTGTTGCTTGCACATAATGCTGATCTTTCATTTTTCTATCTGAGCTAGAGCAAGGGAGCATAATTATCATAGAATTATTGCCCCCGGAACGGATAAAATCCGCCCAAAAAAATAATTATGGTTCTCGGATTTGAATAACCTCTAAGCGGTACAGTTTTCTTCCAGCGCTTGGATAACAACAATTTTACAGCGAATATTCTACTTCAACTTTGCGTTGTAATCTCTGATATTTTTTTCCGAATTTTGTGTGAAAGTTCGACGTTGAATGACTTTAACAAGAAAACTAGATAACTCGGATAGAAAAAAGGTTCCTTACGGTTCCTCAGCAAATGCAAGAGAAACGGAAGACGAGCGTCGAGCAGCAACGTTTTAAAAATAGCCATCGCAAAAATCCAACAACCTCGAGAGGACGTTCCCACGCGCGGCGCACAACACAACATCTCAACCGAGGCGGTGCCGGAGCTTAGCTTAGTTGTGCGGGTGAAAATATCTGTGTAACACAAGACGAAAGATCCCGCGGGAAAACGCCACGATCGGAAGGGTGGGGCATTTTCAAGGTGAGCTCTCAGGAACTGGCTGTGTTTTTAAGTGCGTGAGAGCGGAGGGAATGCAGGAAAGAGCGAAAACGACTTGCACGTTTTGGTACTTACTTTACCGAAATCGCGTCTGCAGAGTAGCTGATAGACTTGCGTTTTCCAGGCATTCGGAAAATAGCTTCGCATTCATTTTAAACGAAAGATTACTCTCTTCTTCTCCGTAGTATTTTGTAGGTTACAATTGCGCTGCCCAGTTGTGGCTTGCTCTTACTTTCTAAACACATTGGTTGTTCGCTCTGAACCTAAACAAAAGACATACAATCGTTGACAGACGATTTAAATCGACGTTTGGCTTTCACATCAAGCGCATTGCATATCAAGCACAGTGGTCGTATAGACTCTCCGCTGCGACGCATTACCGTTACGATAGTTTAAGATATTTAACTGGTCGTTATTTGCAACATGCAGCGCTTTCCATATCTAACAAATTCAAACCGACATTAAATTGCCTAACCGGCCGCACCCATCTTACCTACGGTGGACTCATCACTCGGTGCAGGCGTGCTTATAAGTCATCAGGGGAACGCCAGTCGTGTATCATTTCAACAACGCCAGGCCAAATCCACCCGAGGAGCAGTTTGAAGAAGCAAATGTACGCACGTGGGGAGCTGTGGCCTCAAGGCCTTATACACATACAAACCATACCAGCGCACCAACCACCGAAACACACAATCATGCAAAGCAATCCTCACTGGAAAAGGATTGTGTCTCAAGGGTGTTGAATTTCCTTTTCCCTCCCCCGGTGGACGACCCCAACCGGCTTGTGGTAGTCCTTGCGTATATTTTCATTAGAACCGTCACTTCCGTCGACGGATCGGAAGCGCAGCGGGAAAAACGTGACGAAATGGAGCTTTCCTGGCGCTGCACGCCACCGCACCGCACCGGAGAAAGCCAGCAGCTTGACTTTTTCCGAGAATAGCGTTTGTGCCCTCGGAACGAAAAACCTCCGTCATCAGCACAACTCATTTACGATGCATATTTAATGAGCGCTGCTAAGAGTGCCTAAGTGGGCGTAAAACGCAGCCAGAGCATCATCTCCCCCGCAAGGAGCCTCCGCATTTCTCCCAAGACAAAAAAGACAAGATGAAGCCAGCGACATCAAACACGCTATCAGAAGAAGGTATAAGATATATCTGCTTTTCGTTTCTGCAAGCTCCACTACGGAAAAACGTCCGACTCAGTGAGTGGTGCAATTAATTTGCCAAGAATTCCGCGTGGCCCCACCTAGACATGACACCTCGTTTGTTTTAATTCGTGCCACACACACCTACCTACCTTTGCGATAAACTGAGCAGAAAGTGAGTATATCCTTTTTAAAATTCAAAACTAGAATCGTAACTTCACGCAGAAGCCCATCCTCGGAGCCATGCCGGGCGGGGTTTTATTTATATTTTCACGACGATTTTCCACGGTTCAAACGGGAACCTTACGAGGACGCGAGAGTTGTTTACGGAACTGACGTGGAGAAGTGGGTAGAAAATGTATGTACTCACCAGCGACTTTAGGGATGGATGGGTGGAGAAAATCGAGGCGTTGCAGATACTACGAGCTCGTGCTCATAATGAAATATGCAACGCATACGAGATACACGTGCGACCATCGGCAAACGCTGGAGGTACATAATTCTGCCAGAACAGAGACAGTAAACAAGGCAAGTGCTCCTGCGGGATGTTTTTCGTTTGCAAGATTCGTATGCGACGAAGGCCACAAAATATACTGTTATTTTAAGCTAGGCGAAGGAAACACACAACAACAAGAATATTTTGAAACGGAGGATATAGTCACAGGTAATGAAAAAATCATGCCTTCTGTAAACAAACCCGTAACCCGGAAAACCAAGGTTTAGAATGATGTCACAGTAAAACTACTTTAGCTCACGCGTAATCAGTATTCATGATCCTTACACTAAAGATCAAGTTTGTGTCTTCCTATAGCTTTCCGCAAAGTACAGGCCGACATCACCTCAATGTGTACAGGATCTCTATTCATTCAAGACCCGGAGGCACATCAATCTAAATGAGAGCCTTTTGTGCAATATGCTGCTACACATCCTCACATAACAAAGGTTGATCTATCTGAGAGCAAGTGAAGTCGTTTCCATGCCGGAAAGCTTCATCGACAAAGTTGTCCACTGCGATTCCATTCTCTGAGCACGTGCCTTTTATTTATTGGTGTTCCCAACCAAAACAATCACGCAAGATTTTCGGTGGCAAGATTCACGGTATTCCATTTTCCTCCCCCGATACGAAGTGTCGGCATCCCGATGTATGTTTTCCATTTGGAAAGCTGCAAGGGTAGCGACTTTATCTTCACTTACCTTGCTCTACGCACGTATGACTTTTCATTTACTCCGAGGCAAACGTTGTGCATTATTGATTGCAACCACAACTGGTGGCCTTTCGGAAAAAAAAATGTCACAGGTGGAGGGAAAAATATACATTGTTAACAAAACCCAGCCAGAAGTGGAACGTGTTCGAATTTCCGTGACAAAATTCGTTTTGTTTCCAATGACAAGGTAAAGGATGCAATGAAATCAATCTACAGTTGAAATTGCTTGCGTTTGACAAACGAATATTGGTGTAACGGACAGATTTTCCCGATAGCGGAAGTTAAGCCTATTTGGATTCGTGACAAGCTGCAATTCGTTACTGTAATTGAAATCGCAGTACAACACACAACCAAATATTTAAATTACTTTGCAGATTAAATTAGATAGGCAAAGATTTGGCGGTTCTTTTTCCTTTTCAAGGGCAAAATGAGCCGAGGAGTTCCTTTAAGAACGATTTGAAACTAAACAAAAACATATTCATTGGAAAAGTCGTTTACGTTAAGCAGCTTAAACCTTATTCCAGCACCATTATTTTTACATTAAGATATTTTGGAACGTCAGACATGACATGAACGACAAAGATCTTTGGACGAATATATTGATGATGTTGGTGAAATATGATACAAGTTTTGCTAAAGAAAGTATGAGTCGAAAAATAATTTAACATAACGGACCGTAGCAGGATATTCGGACGGATATCGTAAACATTTCAAACTTTGCACAGACTTTTCGCCCGGATAAAAAAGCATTTGACAACCACATTTCCCACATTTTCCTCCAGGTACATAGCATAGTCGACAAGACATCACTCCCGGCGTGAATTACACTGAAACCATGGACAGGGCCAACGTTTCGGCATACATAAATTGGCAGCAATGAGATTTGCAGGATTCCAGGATGATTGTTATGCAGTGAACTAGAAAGAAACTGGCGAAGGCTTGGCTTGCCGACTTACCCGACTGGTGGACGAGCGGATCGATTTGTTTCCGGCCGAGTTGCTGTGCGAGTGCGATTTCGGTTCCATCTGGGCGGCACACGGCACCGGGGCTCCACTGTTGGTGATGTGGTCGGCCGGCAGCGACTCCGGCACCGTCTGCAGGGTGGTTCTCATCGTGGCTGACATGCTGGAACGTTGCGAACTGTCTTCGAGAGCGCTAGAGTACTGTGTTCGTATTTGCTGCAGAAGATGTTGTGAATGCGTTGCGCGATGCTGCCACTTCTCGAGTGTGTTTCTCTCAAACGGAAGTGAAGAAGGTAGGAAAAACTAAATTTTCTATTCTGTTACCGATTTCACTGCCACTTTCCAAACTCACAACTCCGGCCAATCACTTAACTGCCTTCCGCAATATCTGCTTCAGGAGCGCACTCGGCAAAGGGATTCACAACACAAGGATCGCTGCTGTGCATAGGATCGATTCAATTCCACACACACACACGCACACGTATACAAACAGGCCTAGTGCATTTCACTTCTCACTGCACACAAAACCCTAGACACTACCGCATTCAAGGATACGTTTTTGCACAAGTAGCAACTCACTACTGGATGGTTTTTCGACAGCCCAAAACTTGCGATTCCTTCGATTTTCCTAGCGAACTTAAAGGAAATCTTCTCTGGGGCGTGCGGGTAGGAGCGCAGTGTTTGCCTCACGCGAAACGCGGCGTCAATGCATTCGATGAAAAAGCTCCACGATGTACGAACACGACCCACACCTCCTTGCCACTTTGCAGTTTGGAAGCTTTCGAAGGCGTTGCAAGGAATACGAGCCGGGGGGGAACCCGAAAAAGAGCTCGAGCTCCTCAACGACGACGGCGCTCGGACCGCTGTTGGGTGGTAGATTTTTTCTTCTTCCTCGACTGCACCAACTTACATTCCATCCTTTGGTGGCAGGCTCGTTCACGAGGGGGGGAGGGGTTGGGACAGTATTTGGCCACGGGAACGAACGAGTGTGTTGAGTGTGAGGATGTTGGCCGGGTTGCGCGCTGTGTAAAAGCGACTCGTCTCCCGGATTATACTGGCAGCTAGAAGATGAGGAGGATCGACGTTGTATCTGATACTTTGAGGCTGCCTTTTCGCCTCTCCGGAAGAGAGCCTTCACTTTTCAAAGATTACAACACGAACATGCACACATCTGTTCTCCGTTGCATGGTTTTTGTTCATTTTCACCAATCAATGGAAATCGATACGGGTTTGAAGCAAGAAGAGAAGAAACAATTAGTATTTGATAAGGCTGAGTTTTCAAACATCAACTTTGAGAATCAGTTCTTAAGACACATAGAAAAGTTGTGAACTTCACATTTATAAAAGAAGAAAATGTTAAACTTGTCCAATGGATTGAACGAAAAAGAGATTATCATAGTCCACTGAATGGAAAAACAGCTATGATGTAAAAGCAAATCTAAACATTGACAAGATCAAGAGCGTTTTGAGTAAGGAAATTCCATAGACGACAATGATGATGATGATGAAGACGCTAGCGGCCGCAAGTCTGGTTCGAATATTTTCTGAAACAAGAAAGGAAAAAAACATGATTAGTATCTCAAGACCAATCCAGCAGGAGCTCTTCTTTCGAATAAAATAATTAAGAATTAAGTCTGTTGAATAAGGAAGTAACAGCACCGATTGTAGATTATGTAAATATAGGTTGAAGTAGTTTGTATTAAATCGGTTCGCTGGTGAGAAGTTTTGGTTTTGGTGGCATGGATCACGAGGAAACTTCCGAGCTAACATATTTGTCACGGAGAAGCTCTCTAAGAGATCAAACGCCAGGAATGAGAAAGGGCAGATGTCTTCACTATGTACAACAAAACGTCACCTTTCTCCACCGATGAGAAAATGGACCCTCCGCTAACGCTTCGTTCAAAAACATCACTATATCGGACTTGAGACACAAAGTCGTTCGGTTTCTCCAAACACAAACGTGCGTGTTTTCTTCACGCTCGATGGAATTATCACATTGAAACGGATGAAGAAACACGATCATCATCCCGCAGCAACCATCAATCGATTTTGGATGTGGATTGCGTTGGGTTTGTAGTTGGTTCGACTTACTTGATTAGCACCTTAGCTTTTCCTTGACATCGCTTCCCTTACCTTCCAACAACATTAACTGCCGCCTAAGCGCTTTCTTTGAATGTATACCGGATACCAGTCTCCGCGGACGCATGGTAGGTCTTGTAGACTTACTTATGCGATCCGGTTACTCCGGCCCTTACGGGAACATGGAATCCGAAACCACAACAGCCATTTACTTTACCCTAGCAGTTACTCGTGCGTTCTGGAATTACAGATACCTTACAGGATTTACGCGAGCGTACGCGCAACCAGCATCCATTAACGTCAGAAAGGAAACGAGCTCCAATTCTCGCAACCGAAATGAAGGTATCTTTTCCAAAACCCGCTTTGCTTCCGTTTTGATGCTAATTGACGTGTAAAGCCACCCAAAAGCTTAACCACAGAGGACTACGACATTGCGGCTTGTGTAGGTAGTTCCCGGAATTAAGCTGGAGGCTTCTATTTGGGTTGCTTTCAATCGATAAAGCTCTTTCTTCTCAGTAGATCAATAGCATCGCGTCATCTTTTTTAGGCAACAGTGAGAGAAAATTGTTTAGATACAAGACAAGGTACAAGGCACGAATTTCAAGCCAACTCCTAGGCCTAAATAGTGTAGGTCTGCAAACTTTCATTAACATGAAGCAAACATTACCCATTCGTATGACATGGCATTGGCGACAATCCAAAATTGAGGTAATTTGAATTTCTCAAAACATAAAAATATGAAGTTGACAACCCCAGCTGTGCTTATCACAACGTGCAAACATAGCCACGTCTCCACCGGAGAAGGTAAAACGGAACGATGTGCTTAAAAAAACATTTATGCTTCGGAGCCTTCGTTACTAATGCGTATCTTTTACGTCCGTGCAGTAGTAGGTTCCATTTGCTACCCGAGACGATGTGCGATTCGCGTGTCAGTTGTAGCAGAAAGCCACGCTACCATTTCGCACGTCTCTCCTCTGACCGCTCAAGGTTACACGCTACCAAAAGGGACAAGGTAGCTTTCTTGTGCTAAATACATATATGCCAGACCCAATACCAGACGAATACCAAAAACGAAATGCGAATTTCCAATCGATTCTACGCAGAAATTCTACTCATGAAAATTGAACGATTGAACTCGACTATGCTAATATTTGAGTACTTTCAAACAAGCAGCATTGCCTTTCAGAAAACAGTAAGGCGTAGTTACACTTATTGGTCGGGAAAAGATAGTCCACATCATCAACAGGAAAGACAAACGAAACAGATACGAAATTGGCCGCAGTAGTTGTGCCGGGGAGGTGAAGGTTGCCTGCCTGTCGGTGGCCTCTATGGTCCATGTGGCCCCATCAGGCAAGTGTGACCGACATCCACGGCGTCACCGAATCGCGCCAATGTCGATTGACTCAAGCGTAACGCCGTGTAACGATACGCGGGTTGTACCAGCCGGATATAGCTCTACTACGAACAGCAAAAAAAAAAATTGAGTTGCAAAAAGGAAACAAAAGGCGGTAGTGTGTTAAAACGAAAACCAGTTGGAATCGATTCGGGGTCGTTTAATTTCAACAAACAACAACAGTCGCTGCCAGAACCAATCCCATGTTTTCCTATCTCTTGAGTACAGGGGGCTTCTGGAGGGCCTCGGAGCAACTTCATCCGTATAGACGTATGGAACAGAAAAGTTCAAGTGGTTCTCTCTCATCAGACTACTAACTGTAGTGGAGAAGGAAGCTCTCAGCTACGGCAAACTGATTGGATTATGAGCTCATTCCAGGGCTTGTCCTTTTCATTTTATTCGCCAGCCGAGGGGAACGAAAGGAGATTGGCCGGCATTGGCAAGCCGAGAGAACGGGAAGGATTGGATGAGGATTAGTAGTAACCACTCGTTGCCGTGGGATATTATATAATCTATTGGCCGGCGTGAAGCGGTGACACGCAGACACAAAACTGATACTGGAGTCCTGGGACTTTGGAGGAACACCAGGCGCAAACTCGGTAGCATTTACCGACCGTAATTGCATGAAATTTCTATTAGATAAAATGAACACGATGAGCTTGAGGGGGGGTTCAGTCCGGGACGGGTGCTTTTCCACCGAGCCCTTTCGGCATACCCTGTGTAGGGTGCACTGTGACCAAATGCGCTTGGAACTGCCTCTACCTCAATTCCAGTGTGTCAAGAACGAGTGTCGATTGATTTTTCCATCTCACCCACCCCCGCTCCTCACCCGACGGAGGAGAGGGGATTATTATTCAAGCGTGGCACACGACGCCCCCCTCCCCCACATCCACATGCGAACGGCTCACCCTACCGATTGATTTTCGAAAGGTACTACAGCACGATGCTCCACTTCACGGTTCAATGGCTGACGGCAATCGAACGTACGAATAAACAACCGAGCGAACCGGCCCAAAGTTTTGAAGTAATTAATATTTTAGTAACAGTATGGGAAAAAGCTCCCTTTTCGCTGCCAAACCGATCCTACACCAAACTGCATTCAACTGTTGTCCTAGGGATATGAAGACTACTCGTAGCCTTATCCGGTTGAATTATTGATCTGAAATACAATATAAGCCCATCATTCTTTTCACCATCAATGTATAGGATAATTCCCACATTTTATGACGTTTTGATGAACGGTAAATATTCGTAGTGCCAGTGGATGCCAGGCTAGAGAATCGAACCCACGACATCTAGTGTGGTGTGTTCCTATGCTACCACAACTCCATGACCATGCCCCCACTTAAACACTTCAACACAACGTGTGATATGAAGAATAAAATATCAGGTATATCTTTAGCTCGGCCGCAACTCATTTCCTACCAAGAACAACCACAAGTGGGTTTGGTTTGCTGGTCGTCCAGTTTCAAGTCAAGGCCGGTGGCAGACTTTACCGCGGCACGGCTAATTAAACACCCGTTCACCTACAAACAAGCAACACCCAACACATAATATTATATCAACAGGAGCACGACGATGGTGCAGAAGCATTGCGACGTGCCGGCACGTGGCACATTGTTCTCCACTGCGTGTTCTTCCCTTCCTCCAATGCGACATAAAACGCATAAAACACACAGCATTAAACGACAGCGGCGGCCAACCAACGAAAGTGGGGCCCCGGTTTGGGGCTATCGTTGAGCCCATCGATTTCTTTCCCTCTCTCTTTTCCGTGACTCACTTTCTCTCTGCCAACCGTTGGAGTGATTGACTACTGAGCCAAACGACACAACGTCGTCGGCCCAGACTGCCCGACGGCACTGATTACAATTCCCAAATGGCGACCGTGAATCCAAAGGACGACTTAAAGCAGACGCCAAGGGCCGCTGGAAATTAAACTGGACACGAAACAGTCAAAGCTTGACGGCTCTCCGGTTGAATTCAGGCTTTCGCTTAGCGGCGCTCGTCCGCGACGGAATTGCTGCAGTGGCTTCGAGTTGATGACTCAGCAGTTGACGAGCCGGTGTCAGAGACGGGCCAAAATTCAGCCAGTCTGACAGCGAACTTCCATTTGCTTTGCGGTCTCTTTCTCCACACAAACTTCCATTCCTTATCAACGTGTGCTGGGAGAGCTCTGAAAAATCGACAGGCGTACGTCCGCCGGCTGTGATGGGTTTGATGGATTGATGTCTACACAACTTCCGCTACGTCGCCACGGCCCTTGCCGGGCTGTTGGTTAGTTCAGTGAACTTTAAGAAAAAGTTTAATCCATCCGTCAACCCTTCACACCCGAGCGATCTTTTCGGGTTGGAAAGAGAGCTAGGCAAGTCCGCCGGTTTTCCCCCCCAAAAAGCTTAAAAAACTCTAATCTCTTTTCTCCACAGTTGAATTTGAATTACTTTTGGGCAAGAAGTTTGATAAGTCAAACCTCGTACCAACGGCCTGTTTCGAGAGAAGGCGCCTCACTCGATTGGAACACTAAATTGGAGCTGTATGAGATAGCATTTATCGGACAACTGAACGCGGTCGATATCCGCAATGACGTAAAAACAAAGCCAAGCAACAGCTTTCAATGTTTGATGAGATTAGAAAGAAGGCATGAACAATTGATGAAAAATCAAGAACATAGGAAACTGCCAAGCGCAGAATGAAACAACATAAGTTCAAGAAGTAGAACGTGCACGTGGATTTTGGCACAAGTTGATCGTGCTTTTGGCGAACAACTCATATTGCTGTAATAGAGATGGAACCGAGATAATTTAACCAATTTTCGGTTTCGCGTATCAACTTCTCCATTGACCGGTACAATTCCAATTTGCATCGGATGGCTCTTCTTTGGCTGCCTCAACGAACTCATCAACAAGTCTGCCAGCGAAAGCCAATGACTTCGCACTTCGAGTCGGTACATAGAAACCAGCGAAAACAAAATCTTCCCATCGAACCGGTGCAATCGCAAACGTTTCGCACCGGTCTCTGTTGACCGAATCCATACGATACCGCCACGATTCCTTTGGGTTTACCGTGTTTCCAACCGGCTCGCTCGCCTTCTCTTTTCTTCTCCTCCCTCGACGCTAATAGTTTATGAGTCCATTTACATTGGGTTACAAAAAGCAAAGAGCGATGAAAAATAGTTAACCTCGCGAAGTCGAGCCTGCTTCGTGGGTAGGTGGTTGTTAAAGTAAAAACGTAAGGGTGAAAGGGGGCTCCTTTGCTTCATCCTCTCCTCAGCAGTCGTCGTCGCGTCCCATAACAACCGCTCATTTGGCAAGCCTTATTTGGGACTTTCGAGCAAGACTCCTACGCGACAACGGCCGAGCCCGTTCCAAAACTGGTGCAGCTTTTCGGTAGAAACCTGTTGTAACACCCTACGCCCACACTAGCCCGACCGAACTTCGATGGCCTTAGGCCAACCTGGGGCTGAACGACCTCCCCCCCGCAACAATCTTATTTTGTGGCCAAATCAGGATACTCTCGCCAAGAAAAGCTAAAATAATGGAACGAACTGAAAGCTCCCATAAATACACTCACCGCTTGGATGGTAAAGGAATATACCTGGGTAATCCACTCCATTCTGGGATTTGATTTCATTTTTTTTTGAGTTACAGAGCACGTGACCAGGGAAAACCCCTACAATGAAGACCTATGGGAAGGTCAAACAAGGCCGAAATGAGGTAGAAGCTCGGTATTTTATTAAGCCCAGCAAACGACTCTCGTCCGTAAGGCGAGGAGGTGAGTTCGGCGGTAGCATCGCTGTAATGGCCATGCAAATTCGTAGTCAAATCTGGAGAAAAAGGAGCTCCTCTTCCTGCCTCCTGTCATCTGTAGCTCAAACTCTTCTGGTTCGAATTAAGATCGGTTGGTGGCGCGGCCGGGGTAGGTTCTTGATTACGCGAAAGAAATCCATAAGTTGTTTCGTCCATATCCGAAAATATGCTCCCAACCGATCCAGGTCAGGTCAAGCACCTGGAGGCGAATCGAAACATCTGTAGCGATGACTACACAGTAAAGTAAAAAGCTGTCTCTAAAGCTAGAAACTACTAATTTTGATTAACAAACAAACGTCTTTGCACGTGTTAGACATCGCATTCCCTAAAGCTTGAAGCTTTCAACATGAATGTAAATGAAAATGTACTGATAGTTTGCAGAAACACACAACATGCTGTATGACTATCTATCATAACTGGTTAAAAGTTGCCTGTTAATTTAAAAACCACATTTACGGACATCCATCATGTCACGAACCATCCAACGGGATAAATGAATGGCCACAACTTTTTATCAATTTGCACACAAGTTAAACATCGTTTATCTCACCGGAAGAAGACAGTCGTCATCCGGGTCGCTAGCGTGTCGCGTTGTTACAACATGTCGTTGAATGACTATTTATGCAGCACGATGCGTTTTCTCTTCCATCTTCCTTCCTTCTACTTTATTCGCCCCCCGGCCCCGTTAATGGATTAGATTCTTTTTTTGTGTAACATCCATTTTTTGAACTGCTTTCCGAATGGTTGAAATGCAGTTTTCCATCACCTCCCTCCTCCTTACTGGGAAAATTTTCTCTTTTTCACCTGGGAGGGGGTCTTGGTTCCCCGTTTGCCGAGGCTTGCCGCAAAACGCAACACATTTGCAATCGATCTGTTTTTCTCACTCGCCTAACACACCGTATCTCCTGAATGCTTCAGGCACACGTGGAGGATGGGCAGTTGACCAGTTTTTGACCCAAAAGGAGGTATACATGGAACAAAAAATACCATACGTGTATAGGTAAAAGCTACTATACAACTATCGTCCAACTTTTTGACCCCTACGACATTTAAAAAAAAAGCTTTCCTATAGCTTACCTTCTTGCGCTGCTCTCAAACTTACGCTTAGTTTCTTAACAACGCCATAATAACTTGTAAGACTACTTTTTAAGGACAACACCCGTTTTCAAACGCCAAAGCAGTGTTACACACGAATGCCGGAGAGTCGGACAAGATTTCAACATTGGCTTCAATCATAGCTCCTACGAAAGCGAAATGTAGCTATCGGTAGATAAGTGAGAGAGAAAGCCTGACAGTTATGTTAGATGCATGGAATCTGGTGTGTCTAAACCAGATCTGCGACCTCACCTCGGATTACTTCCCACAGCAGTGAATCAAGCATCCAACGGTATGGAGGTAAACACTAGTTGCCTCCACATTTTCTCTTTGCTGGTTACGTGGGTTATCAGACGGAACTCAGAAGCGTCGGACAAAATTACTGTAAAATTTTGAATTTAAAATTGAATTTTGAAATATATTGTTCGTTGTATTTGGTACAACAGTGCATGGGCCATGTGCCTGTTTTTAATTAAAATTTAGGTATTAAACCTATTCGTTTTACCACCTCAGAACTGCTCGCGTTCATTCTTCGTTACAAGCACTGAATATTGGAGCTTCCATTGCACATCTGCGAATTCGATCCTCCATGAAGTTTGCGACTGCTAAAGTTGCGCAAGGGTTTCTTTTTTCACGAACAGGTGACGTGAGCCGACTAGACCAAGACCCTACAAGTACTTGCGCGCCATTGCGGTTGACCGCAGATCTGAAAACATCGCACACACACACACACATCAGATGCGTCTAACCACATGGAACGCCCGCCAGGTGGAGTTTCTGGTCTTGCCGGTAGAACCTGGCGTTTTACAAACATTAACGCACGACCGATTCCGAATCCGACTCCGGTGGCGTTTCAGCAGATCGGGGGGTCCAGGCGTAAGGCAATGCTGAAGGCTCCACACACCCATTGCCGTGGTGGTGCTGGCCTCCACCCCGAAACGCCAGGCCCAGCCAGTTGTGGTCTGGCAACACGTGTAGCGAATAGGTGGCAGAGAACCTGTTGTCAGAACTGGTTCAAAGCACTGACGACAAACAGCAACGCGAACGAACGTGGCAACATGGGCAGCTTCGTGTTCCGAACAATGGGATATATTTCGCACATTGCAAAATTTTTAAATAAACATCATCTTAGCAACAACATTAGTTCCCCGTGATCCGATACTGTTATACTCCACGGATGGCACACGAATTATCGGAAGGCGTCACATACTTACACACACACACACAACAGCATGGAGAAAATCGACACAAAAACCAGCGGAATAGAACGGTTCCCTTCCATTCCTTCGATTTTTCTTCACCTCCCTTGGCTGTGCTTGCCAAGTGAAGGCTTCCACTTCCTCACACGCATCGCGGTTTCTTATTTTCGCGCCAGCTTTGCTTCTCCTCTGTCATCATCGTTCGCTGAAGGTACGAGGAGTTTACCGTTAGCACAACTTCCGATTTGAAGGTCGATGCTCGAAAATGGAAGTTAAACGAAGTTACAACCCAACATTTTACCTCCGAGCATTTTGGCTTAGCTTCCCCGGTTCCTTCCATATTTGAAATAGTTTCTTTTAAAAGTAGTGTTGCAAACACTAAACAGGGATTATTTACTCCTTATAACTCTGTACAATTCTATGCTCGTTTTGAAGTCACTAAAAATAATAGAACAAATTTCACGAAGAACGGTCGACGTTGAACACGCGAGATTTGGAGCTCCTCGGTCCCCGGGTGAACATAAATCAAACTGATACAAAGCAGCCAGCCAACGTTGCCCACCACCCCACCCACGTTCTGAACTCTGTTTATGGAGAAGCTTTCATCCCCGTTCTACGAATGAACCTAAAAAAGTAGGTAGGCAAAAGATTGATAAAATGTTTTCGTTAACAAAAAATCCTTTGCTGGTTCACAAACCCACCGTGGGACGTAGGTTTGTCGATCCCTGGCGCAATACAAGGGACAACTATATACAAGGAAGAAGGGCAGACAAACGAAAAGAAACAAATAAACATGGCTATGCGCGAATCGGAAAATAAAACGAGAGAAAAGTAACGGAACGACGGATAACAATCTTGTCGCTACGGTGTCATATAAGGAAGCAATTCATATTAGCATTCTGTTGTAGAACCCTTCATTACGGTAACAAACGAAATGGAACCGTTGAAGCTGAAAAGTAGGTTTGAAACTAGAACTTGAAACATTTGAAAAAAGTTTGAGATACAAATCCCGATCAAATAGCAGTTCATATTTCAGTGAAGATTTTATACAGCTAACTTCAGTGTTTTATGGTAAAATGCTAGGTAAATAAACATGCACAACAAAACACGCTTCCCCTCTCACTCACAAAAAGCTAAACAAATGAGGGTGTTGTTTATTTACTGTTTACCGCCAGAGCTGGTAAGTTCGCCAAACTATATTTGGGACTATTCGATCAACACACATCTACTTAGACAAACCCAAACAAAGGATACAATGTTGCATTTGATTTACATTTTACGAAGAATTTAGATATCTTCATAGATAGAGCGAACCAAACATCAGTTGCTGTGAGTTGTAAAGTTAAGATTTTCGACAAAAACAATTATCCTTCCCACCACCCGCAGCGCAGTTTCATAAGAAAAACAAGTCGTGCCTCCACAAGCTGAGGGTGAAGATTACATAATTCACTCATCAATATACTACTACTATTCGGGGATCTATATCTCCTGTCGCCACACATCCCAGCGATGCTACAACACCCCATTATTAATATCGAACGGATAATTATGATTAAAAAACATCGGGGAGGCGGCGGCACGACGCCCGTCAAAACAACCGAACCCCACCGTGAACGAAATGAAAATGAATTCCCGGCATGAATGGGCAAATGACTCAGGGGAGAACTCCAGGGGTCAGAGGTCGGTCGGCGCAACTTTTAATTGAACCCTCCGCTGCTCCATGCAATGCGTTGCCCCAATTAAACTTCACCAAAAGAAACGACCTGGCGGGCCTGTATCATATTCGTTCGCCGTAGTATTTTCATCCATTGTTGATATTTATTCATTCCCTCTCGGTTGCTTTTCTCCCCACCCCTGGTCATTCCCTATCGTACATTGACCTTTACGAGCTTCCCTCCGAGCTTTGCTTCGATTCGCCAAATTTGGCCCAAGCCGTCCGAAATCCAATTATTGCAGTGTCAGCGAAAGCGCAAAGGAAAAACAAAATGCATTTTACAAGCGACAAGAGGTCAGAAGGATTAATTACGTTTTACCGCGTGCACACTCTCCCAAGTGGCTCAGGGAACGAAGATTAAGTCTTTCCGCGTTGTAGCGCATATTAATATTTGGACCATCCATCGAACTCCCATCGTGTGTTCCACATTGTTTCTTCCAACCGACCTCGATTGCCCCCGGTGTTTCATGTAGGTCACCGCCATCCGATCGCCAAAGCTCGTGTGTGTTGTGGAAAATGAAGTAGTAAACAATAGAAATAAAAAAAGTACTTTATTGGAGTATTAACACCGAGAAGGTGGCGCTCATTTATCTTTTTTTTTTTAATCGGCCTGTGCAACAGCGGAAAAAGGAGATGTTGAATATCGTTCAGTTCTTCTTCGATTACTGCTGGCAAATCAAAAGCTGAATATAGGCCATCACGGTAGGTGCCTGCATCTATGGTGGTCGGCATCGACTACCAATGCGTTTTGTGGTTGATTGTTTGAAGGCAACGCGTTGCGTCAATTGCTGCCATTGATATTTCCCATGCTTGTGTCAGTCGATGATAATGTTTGTCTGGGAAGGTTATGACTTCGGGATTTACAATACCATCCCCTTATTATGCTAAACTTACTCCCATTCGCTGATGGAACTTACCAGGAGAGAGTTTATTTTTGTACTTGTCACTACAAACAAGCGAATAAACAAGGATTTGTATAGCATATCCAGTGTATCGCCGGTTTTCGTGGGGGTATTTTCCACATTTACGTCATTTCGTCCAAATTTGCTGTGCTCCACTGTCTATGGTTGTGTGCACTAGAGAGACAAAAACGGCTTACAACGAAGAGAACAAAGTTGGAAACAGATTTCCTGCTTGCGGGGGAGGGTGAGTTGAAATGCTTGTTGGTTGGATTGAAAAATCGAATTATCCATCCGAAGGATGGCTGGGGTTCGGAAAACTACTTCCAACCAGTTGGCAAGGAGACCCGGTGTGAATGCGGGAAAAACAACGAGCGGCACGAAACGACCGAGGCAAGCAATCGAGTTATGCTCTCGTTGCGAGTATCTCGCTCGCGCTGGGATTGCCACAGAGAGTGTTCTCAACGGAACAGGCCGGTAAACGAGCAGCACCACAGCCAACAATCCAACGTACGCCATCGAAATGACCCATCTCTACCCAGAGCTCGCACGAGGGATGGGTGGAAACCGAACACAGGCCGAGTTTTCCGCTGACGTCAAGAGGGAGAAAATAACGTCGTAAAATAAGCCCGTACCAAGGAAGGAAAACACCCCTACGAGTCAGCGCCGGTTGAAGGGAAAACCAGCATAGGTGCATGCACTCGAGTGCTCTTGAATTCCTGGCGACGGTGGATCCTATCTTCGATCCACCCCGGTGATGTCCTTTCATTTCGTTTTTCGTCCCTGCTTACACTTTGCATCAAAGGTGAAAAATGGTTGATGAACACAACGTATTGCAAAAAGTACCTTCAGTAGAATGGAGTTTCGATTAATAATTATTTAACTTCAGTAGTAAATATTCTTTGGAGCCTTTAATAATTTCAATTCACGGAAGAAGCTTTCTCCACTACAAATCTAATGGAGAGGCCTATGCAAGAAAATAGTGAAGGAAACTGAGAACGTAAAGAAACCGAAAAACGTTGATCGTTGGTTTGCCGGAAAGCCTAAAATGTTAAACTAAACACGTTCTCCTCGTCTCTCTAGTGGCGCGCGATGAAGCGAGGCACAAATCCACCGAGCGTATCTTTGGAGTTACTGTTCGCAGTCGTCAAGGAAGTGCACGGTGGGCGTTCATGTGTGGCACGGTGTGGAGTGTGGGATATTCTTGGCTAGCGAGTAGGAAAATGGAAGAGGAAGGAGCAAACCAGCTAGATAGAAACGGTAAATGCAGGAGAACGGCGAGGCAAAGGCGAACCATCCAAAACCGCCCCTAAAACGCAAACAGACGGACGGGAAAGGACGGATTGAACTGCCAGAGACAGGCCCCGTTCAGTTTCGAGCAATAGTCTGTGAAAAGGCTTGGCGTCTTATGATGGGAGGAAAATAGCGCAACGGCAAAACGCAGAGAGCATATATTTCGATGGCCCGTTGGTTGGTTGGTTGGTTGGGGAAGCAGCGAAGAGAGGGAAAAGGGTGTACGAATAACATACATCCGCTCTCGCACACCTGTACACACACAACATATCGTTGTAGATTTAACATAAGGTGGTCGTTTGGGTAGCCAACATATAACGTATGCATGCATGCCGCTGCTCTGTCCGACGTCCATTTCGATGCGGTAAAAAAAAACAACACACCAACTCGGAACCGTGAAGGGGGCTGAAAAAAGATAGATGATAAATTGGCGCTTGTTGCATCGTCCCGACAATTGTTGGTGCTCTTAGTAATTCTTTTGATAACACCAACTATCATCAACAAATAGTGGCTAATTGCACAGTTGTGGTTGAATTGTTCCAAAGAAGTCGACTTAAATATACTCCTAGCAACATTTTAATTCGAGTTTCTTCGTGTTCCTTTGCTGATGATGCAATGGATAGCAACCAGCTGCTAATATTTTGGTCCAATCTTAGAATTTATTACTTTCTTCAAAAGGTCGTGAACATGAACCTGCTGTTTTCGTCACGCACAAAAAATATTTCGTCACATATGAGACGTTACTTTTCTTTAAAGTAAAAAACATGGTAAATAATACTGATATTTGAAAAGTTACAATTTAGCATAGCGACCAACACTGCCGGTCCAACGGATTTGACTGTCCCCAAAAACTCCATCCCGAAGAGAACATCTGAACTGTCACTGGTCTGGTGACCCCTTTTTCACCAAACCAGCACACAACGCGTGTGGATGCGATAATTTTCACACGCAAGAAAACCCATTTCCTTCTGCCACTGAGACATGGCCGGGAGGCGGCTTGCTCATCTGGGTCCTTTTTTTTACAAAGGTCCACCGCACGACGATGGAACAGTGAGAGCAAAATGACGCAACCGAAAAGAAGAACATTTTCATCGCCCCCCGGAACGGAGTGGGGAGTAAATAAGGCGAATAGTTATTCAATACGTTCCTACCGGGACCCATTGTTGAAGAAACAAAGCAATTTAAATTGCTCGTTTCCAGGATTTCTGCGTAAAACTCATGAATGGAGAATGGGAGAATGGGGAATGAAGTAAGGAGCGTAGGTGATATTTACCTGTTTGTTTACTAGAACGATTATCCAAAAACGAGGCGCCGTAGTTTTTCGTGGAATGATGGCGCCTGTTTTACAATTCGCAGCTGTAGCATAACTTCATTCTCACATGATGTTGTTCGTTTCAAGCGAATTCGTCACCTTTGCTCTGACCGCTCATCGTCATTTTCATCTTCATCACCATCATCCCCCTTTTTGCTTTCACACGCACACCACAAGTCGGTACACACACACCAACAAGCGCGATCTTTCCTTCGAATACAAACACAACTAACAGCCCGTCCACCACCACCAACAACACATTTCACCGCGTAAGCACTACCAGCATATTTTCAACACTTTGCCACCCATGTTTGGGACGACACGGAAAAAATAGGTGAATCGACTCATTCGCGACTTTTTCCTGCCTCAAGCAGGCCCCACGGCGCACGAAGGATTGTGGTTTGTTTTTCTGCTAACAATGTACCCTCGGTTCCCCGTTCCGATCATCACTTCCGCGGTTCGAAACACTCTACTAGCCTCTTCTCGGTCATCCCATTCGGCCCTGCTGCTTTTCCCTACGACATTTCCACACAGCCTAGAGACGTTTTTATTTTCGTTCAAAATGTCAGCTGCAGTTTTACCGGACCGTCTCCTCTGGGTCGTTTTCCCGAAAAGCCAACCACTTTTACCGACTCAGCAGTCTCCGACAAAACGACGACGGTCGACTCTCAATGAGGTCTCTCTTTTCTATGCTCGCTCTCAATGATGTTGCCCGCTGTCTTTTTCGAAGGTACTGAAACAAACACGAACATGGGTGGTGGAAAAAAAAACGTCGTGGACAGCGAGGAAAAAGGAGCCCTGTGCAGCCGCGTACACACCTTTCCAACCGGGTGTTACCTGTGCATGGGAAAAATCATTCACATACACTTGGAAAAAAGAAAAACGCGAGCTGGCGCCGGCACGCACACCGCGTACTTTTTCGGACGCAGAAGAAATCCAGCGCCCAGCATAGTGCATCGCACTCGCTTTACAGCGCTTTTTTGGAAGGCTTTTGTTTCCCCCAGGTGACTCCTCCTGTGCTCCACCTGCTACTTGACCCTTCTTCTTCGAGTACTGCAGCTCCTGAATGACGGAAGAAAGTTCGAAGGTCCAATCACATGGCAATGATTTCTACATCCCACGGCTGGCTACTTTTTGTTGTTTCATAAACTTCTAGACTGATTTAATACTGACAATACACACTAGGACGAAACGCCCTTTGCAGAATGTGGAAAATCGAATCGTTGTGACAACGGAAGCGGAGCGCACGCGAGCAGCAGCTGCAGCAGTAATCTCTGCTATCGATCGCTACGAGATACGAACTTCGGCCGAATGCGACCCCTTTCCAATTGATGGCGTTGAACGACGAAAGCGAATCATCGATGTTTCCGGCTTGATTCATAAACACTTCACCAAGGGCACCCGTGACTGCTTTCCCGATGCACACACTTGCAACTGGAATTGCAATCCACTCGATCTGTCCAGGTTGTGATTTACTTTTGCAAAATAAAGCGATATCGCACTCGTCTGTACCGCAAAACAGGTCCATCTGCGTGCTGAAAGCTGGTTTAACTGGCGAATCTACAGCCTCCTCAGCTACAACTTTAAGCCCACGGATCGCGAGCGCGAGAGCGTCGGAGATGAACTGACTTGGGAAGAAGCTGCACACACCGACAACCGTGCGCGATGTGGCGTGGTGTTGGTGTGGAAAGTAGAAAAATATACTTTCACGGACGGACGGATCGGTTTCTCTTGAGCTCGAAAAACAATTGTGGAACCACAGGCCTCCACAAGTCTCCACGTTCTGACGGGTTTCATGTTGGAGCATGCGCGTCATGCATCTGTTTTTTTTTTTGCATGCACTCATCGACAAACCATTGCCAACTTAGCGTAGATAGTCCAATCGGGGTCGTCAAATGCACCGGAAAAATGACCCATACTTGTGTAAAAGCACTCATTTCTGGTAAGTTTGATAGGGTATATTTCGTCAAACATATTTTTAGGACCGCAAAAGGATTCAAGTTCACATAAAACAGTAAAGAGCTGCGGTTTATATTTTACACTACATAACACAACATTTATGTGAATGAATGAATGAAATCGACACAGTGTAGAGAAATATACGATGTAGATCGGCAAAGAATGTTCTGAGCGAATCTGTCACAATGGAATCGAAACGTCAGAAGTGCATCGTAGAACCACCTTTAGGTTATGCCAGCCGTGATCGTCTTGCACACCAACGCCAACGCACCCACCAACATTGATGCCTACGAAACGAAAACTAATCGCATCAAATTTTGCCAATTTACTGAGCAAATTTCGTCGACGCGACTCGATTTCTCTAGGATCACGCACTTTTCACTGAAGGATGCACGCCAATATGAACTAAACGCCGCGCCCAGTACACTATACAATTCAGTTAGGTATCGACAAAACCATCGATTACACGCCACTGTTCGCTGCAATTTTTGTGCTCACACGTAGAGTAACAAAGATAGCGCTTTAATTTCACCCCAAACACTAGAAATATGGCTTAAGTTCACAGTAAAATGCTCGGAAAGTACCCGCAACACTATCGTCCTGCTCCGACGTCGACGGCAGAAGTAGACATTTTGTTTTCTGTGAAATGCGCATAGTGGTGGGTAGTTTCCTCGGAACTGAAATGAAACAGCTCCCTCTGGGAGCGGATAGCGATAGCGATCCAGATTGTCCAGATGGGGGACCATTCACAAGCTCTATTTAGCCTTTGAATCAATTCAACCATTGATTGTACAATTGTTAAAGTAACAAATAATATGAAAAATCGGTAAATATGGTAGTCACGCATGATATGATGGATTGGGACTCGGATTCGAAGATCCGGATCTCAGAATGGATTTGAATCGAAAGATTCGATGCCCTGTAGGGATTCATTTTTCCCATCACTAATTTTGTTTTCACATGAAGTAGACTGTCAAAGGGTCTTTGACAATTCACTGCTCAGCGTTTATACTATAGCAGTGTCTATCTCCAGTGTAATGGCATGCAAGCTGTGTAACGAATGAATTGATCAAAAAGATACAGGCTACGTTGAAACTTGAGGTATACCTAACTGAACCGAAATACCTACAAATTGATTGTTATATCAAGTTGTCGTGTGTGGTATTTTGCCCATGTTACATTCATTTTTATCCAAAAGTATTTTAAAACCAACTTTTTCAAACTAGTTTGAAGTGGGGCATACCATCATGTCTGCTCACATGCCGTGAAGACATCAAAAGGTGCAATGTTTTTTTCGCGGACTTATTGTGCGTTACTATAGCAGACAAGTTGTTATAGGAACATATTGCCCCGTTTTCAGTATTTTGTGTAGTCTGGCAAATAAGTTTTCAGTGCTCTGGAAAATGGGAATACGACAACACCTCGAATTTCGAGGAACATGCTTGAGATGTCGGAAGTCTTCCGCTTGCCATTCCTGTATCAACTTAATGCAAAAACAATGGAGAAGGCAGCGAACGATACTACTTTCGAAGACAGATGGAATCATCCTCGGATGCTATCGCGATTTCTGACATTCTGTTCCATGAGTATATTTATAAAGGTCTGGAAAGATGCCTCATCCAGAGCCGGCTGTTGAAATACCGCATGTTGATCTACACGACCTACGCAATGTAGTTTTCCAGCGGGAAGGTCTTCACGTGGATGTTGTCGAAAACGTTGTGACATTGCATTCTTCATAACGACCAGCTCTTAAAGTAAGTAAAATATCAACTAAAAATAAGCAAATTACCATTTTTTTCGATTAAAATCGAAAGTCAAGATAAAAACAGGAATTAGTCGAACATAGCTTTCGTTCCAGCCCAAAATAATACCCATGCAATTTAAAGGGGGTTTGTATTTTTATTCATTAATTCTTTACACAATGATGCGTATGTACCTGGTACACAAACAGGCACTATATTAAAGTCAGATTTTGATTAACGAAAAATATTATCGATTTGAATCAGTTGATTTTTTAAAATTTCACGGACACGTGCCATCTTCATTCTGTTATCATTTCGGAATTTGCTCTTTCCACGCATGTCTTCAATATTTTAATATATTTCTGAAAAGTCAAATAGTAAACATGCAAACGATTTGGAAATGGTAACGATTCTTGTTTTATGCGATATTCACAAAACCGGAATAAATTTCAAATCCGGTTTTTAATGTACCTAACGCCATTCAAAACGCTTCTATTATCAGTATCCCCGGCAGTGGGGAGGAAACACCAGAATCATTAAAATCATCGCTCCCATGCTTCACAAGCATATTCTCTGAGCATAGTCGAGCTTCTCCTGCTTGTGGTGTCTCTCGTCGATATCATTTGACCATGGTCGTGGCCGCGACAAGTTGTGGTCTTGCGGTTCTGTTTACGTTAGAATAACGTTCAATAAACAGATACTCAATACTCGCAAGTGCTTTTAAAAGTATACCTTCCAGTGCTGGTGGATGTTGTACCTACAGATAAACAGTTAATCGAGACGCAAATCCCACCGCACATAAACATAAAGGAAGCTTCGGTTGTTGTCCATATGCTACCGTACAGGCTAGCGGTGTTTTACAAAGTCACCGGCATTTTGAGGGTCGCCAGGTTGGCGCAGCAATAGCTGCTTACAAGGTGCACCGGAAAGTGATGCAAGTTGTTGGCAGGAAGTGCAACCTAGCGGTGCGTACGCCGCAATCGTGACAGTTTCAAGATCGTCTTCAACAAAGGGAACGACGACATAGTGCTGTAGTTAGAATTTTCATGATTAAAAGTTCCCCACATGGGGATACTCCTGCTCTATCTCTTTCTCTCCCATTACTGGTCGTTCTGTCGCTTCGACCGCGATAAGGAATCGCGCGTCCGCGTAAAGCCAATATTGTGTGTGAATTTACATCAGTTGGAACCGTACCGTAACGAAAACAAGAACGACAATAACCGCGGATACGATCTCATCCACAAGCTGCTCTCTCGACCCGTAACGTATGACCCAGTCAAGTGAGGTGCCAAGAAACAAGTGAACAAAAAACTTGCCACGAGACACGCGTTAGACGATCGATATCAGAAAGCGCTGGTTAATCAAAGGAAAAGCTGTTAGCACCTTTGAATGAGCAGAGGTTAAATTATCTATTAAGTTCCCTATGTAAGTGCCCAAGCAGTGAGTGTTTCTGGTGTGGCAAATTAAAGTTAAGCGTGGCCATGGCCGATAAGTCTGCACCTGTTGCAAGCATGGCTCCCAACGATCCATTTAAAAGTAGTGACGAATCTAAGCAGAAGGGCCATGTGTTCGACAGGGTATCGACGGGGTCACGGTTTATGCCTGTTACATTCAGAAACGACGAGGTAATATAAAATATTGCTATAAGAAAGTGTGTTAAACATGTTGTAAATTCCATCGTAAGCAGAACAAGGAGGGGAATCGTTATCACCAAACAGTTTTGTCAATCACGGGGTGCTCCTCGGGTCCTTGAAAAGGTCATCAGTGTTGGACTATCCTGTTTTTCACAGGTTTTGGTTTTGTTTTAGTTGGAACTAATTCATTTCATTTAATTCAAGCTGTAAAACATTGTGACGGATGATACGAAAAAAACAAAAAGGAATTTCCCTTCTTTATGTTTGAAATATGAACAGCTGTTTCGCGAACAGTCAACTGAAGCGCATTCCATACCATTGATAATCGCGATGGTGATTCATGTGTTTTTATTATTAAACATATTTGAACGATATTAAACATATTTGAACGATAGTTCCATTGAAAAAATAAAAACATTCGTATTATAGAAAAAACTAATCATCAGGCATTTCCTTTGATAAGCGAATAAAAATAACTGATTTTTCTTTGTCTCCACATAGGCCATATACGAAGCATCGAATCAGTACCAAAACTTCTATCATTTAAGGCAAGAATGTCTTGCTCAAAAAACCCTTTTCAAAGACCCGGACTTTCCCGCGACCGAACGTTCCCTTGCGATGCCGAACATCGCCAACGTCCGTTGGCGGAGGCCGCACGATATCACCCCCAAGGCGCGATTCTTCGTAGATGGTGCGTCACGGTTCGACATCTGCCAGGGTGCGTTGAACGATTGTTGGTTGTTAACGGCTGCCGCCAACCTAACTGCTCACCCGTGGCTGTTCAAGCGGGTCATTCCGGAAGATAATGGATTCGAGGGTGACCAGTACGCGGGAATATTTCATTTCCGCTTCTGGCAGTTCGGCCAGTGGGTTGAGGTGGTGATCGATGACAGACTGCCGACGGATGCCGATGGGAAGCTGATTTTCGGACGATCTGCCAGTCGGAACGAGTTCTGGAGCGCTTTACTGGAGAAAGCGTACGCGAAGTTTTACGGATCCTTTGGGGCGCTCGATGGCGGAACAGCGCGGGAGGCGATGCAGGATCTTACGGGAGGTCTGACTGAGTTTTTCAATCCTAAAAAGATTATTGGAAAGGAGGAGCAGCTGTGGGATATTCTATGTGGCGGTTTTGAGCTGGGATCTCTGTTTGCTTGCAATTTAAAGGTTAGCAGGACGAGGTTTGATTGTTTGTGGTTGTTTGTCGCAATTTGATAATAAAATTTTCTACATTCTGGCAGAGTGATCCATCGGGGGAAACTATCCCTACTGGCGAAGGACTCCTGCGAGGCCACGCGTACTCCATTTCCAAAGTTCACACGATCGAGGGCCTGCACAGTGAGGGTACATCTTCGGTAAGACTGCTACGGGTGCGCAATCCGTGGGGTATGGGAGGAGAATGGAATGGCCGCTGGAGCGACAAATCTCGCGAGTGGAATGCAATCGATGCTCGAGAACGCAAACGAATGGGTTTGACGATCGAGAACGATGGCGAGTTTTGGATCGAGCTGAATGATTTCATCAAATACTTTGACCGATTGGAGGTCTGCCATCTCTCGCCGGAACTGCACAGTATCGAGGAGGGCGAGTCAGATGAAGTACCATCGCAAAGTATCTTTCGCTGGCAGGTGAGCTCCCTCGATGGCCAATGGATATGTGACACAACCGCCGGTGGTAACGTGACCTTCCTGGAAACGTTTTCACTGAATCCGCAGTACACGGTCAACGTTCAGCAAAGCACTTCCAGTTCGTCCGTGGTTATTGCGTTAAGCCAAAAGTTTCGCCGGATCGATGCACTCCCCAGTCTCACGATTGGTTTCATCGTGTATCGCGTGACGAGAGAGGATCTCCGTCAGAAACCGGTACCGATGGAGTTCTTCAAGAACAGTGACCACGCCATCGTTGGTAGATCCATCTACATTAACGCGCGTGAGGTGAGCTGTCGGTTAAACCTGGATCCTGGACTGTACCTTGTCATTCCATCGACGTTCGAGCCAAGGGAGGAAGGCGAGTTCTTGCTGCGCATCTTCACCACGCAGGGAAACACACTACATGAAAACGATGCCATTCTATGCTTTGGCACGATCGACGATCGTGTCCCCGAGCAGAATCAACTGTTCGACTCACCGAGGTGGCCATTGCTGGCGGATGCATTCTACAATCTGACCGACTCGAAACAACGAATCGATCAGCATAGGCTACAAGAGATCCTGTGGAAACACTTCTTCTATCGGACCACTTGTGGCTCAACAAATAAGAAGGACTTGAATGCTACACACTCCAAACGTGCTGCTTCCTCCCCTTGGAGAAAGATCTTTTCCTACCTGCAACAAATATGCTCCTGCTTCTGGCTACATTCGATACATCGCAGACGTGAGGCACAATCTATCGGCAATTTACTTGAACAAGATGACAATTCACGCCGAGTAGAGCTAGAGCAAATCACCAAATTGCTGATATCTCGTACAGGCGACGAAAAGGTCCTCGGATACGATCAATTTCGTACGATCGTGCGCGATGTGTACCAGTGGGAATGCGTCTTCAGGCTGTACGATACGGATGGCAGTGGTGAACTAGATCGCAAGGAACTGCGAAGTGCATTGCGGTCTTCAGGTTTCAACATAAACAACCGAATACTGTGCAAAGTGTTGCGACAGGTCGAAAAGCTTGACCGAGCCCAGATCGAATTAATCGATTTCGTCCTGTGCGCTGCAGAATGTCGACATGCGATCGGTAAGTTTGAATCCAAACTTTGTTATATAAAAACGTAAAACAGTGTATGTTTGTTTTGAATGATTTTATTGCAGATGTCGTTCATCAAAAACCTTGAACGTCGTTGAAAACAGCTATGAATCTGCGTACTTCTACAAAATAAAATAACCTATTCTACTTTCCCATCCCACCATTTTTAATCCTTTATTCCGAATAAAAACAAATATTTCTCGAACATCACGGTGTAAGGCTTTATTTGTTTATGAACAGATCAAACCAATGCAGAGACTGTTGTTGTAATGTAAACCACCAATTTATAACAATATAAATTAAAACTTAATCTAGAATCTTATGCTTCACTCACCAAACCTTCATCTGGTTGCTTCACTTCAGAAGCCTCCCTGAGGGTTTTATGATTTTTTGGCCACTTCACGAGTAGATGGTTTTCACTATCCATTCCTCTAGTGTAAACTTCGCTTCATTGCGTTTAAAGACATCTCGTGCTCGGAAAATATCTGCAATCATCGGAGGGCAAAGCACAACGTTAAGTGAAGGACCACTTGAAAGAAGTGGTAGGGAAATTCAGCTTAAACTCACCGAACATGGTGCGGATCTTAACAGCACAAGTAATAAAATCATCGAACCAGATTTCAGCCTCCTTCGACCCGTACCGATGCATCAGCATATTCACAATATGATTGTTCAGCGTATATCCTGCCGACTGCAAGGCTGACCGAAGCTCAAACGGGTTGAGATGTCCACTCTGATTGGTGTCATACTGCTTAAAGACGGCCTTCCAGCGGGCAATGTCTGTCAGTAGCTTCTGAAACTCGATTAGGCCCAGTTTGCCCGATCCGTCATCGTCCAACATTGCTACCATCGATCGACAGGCGTCCTTCGAAAAGCCAGAGTTCGTCAGGTCAGCTGTAACGAAGTAATACATAGGAATTGATGCAGTTGGTAACGAACATACCTAACTTTTAGATAGAAGGTGGACAATTACCGTGCACTGTTGGAACATGCTCACTACGAATAAGCTCATCCTGTTCCGTCGTGGTTGTAGCATTGCTTGCTACATGTCGGTTATCTCCGCCAGCAAAGTTTAGAATGAATTTCTGGAGCATCGTCCACAATCCACAGATATCTGCTTGCATCGACGTGGGTTCTTGTACGGAAGGTTCCCCTTTCTCCGGTGGCGTGGCTCGGGTTTGGTAGGTTTGTGAGATTCCTCGAGATGCCTTCACGATGTCCTCCCGGAAACAGCGATCGAGCACCAGTTTCAGTTCCATCCAATCCACCTCGCCATCCTCTCCTGCCACCTCTACGAACAGACGCTCCATTGTCATCCTTTGCGCATCCGTTACCGAAGATTCGAGATCCTACGTGTGGAAGTCAACCAGTTTATCGATTGCCTTTCACTATTGCTTTTATTTTGCCATGCTTCAAGCGTACTCATGCTTCTACTATCAAGACAAAAACTTACGTTCGCTTCTGGTTTCTGAGGCGGGCGGACAGGGACAGGCAGTTTTGGGTTGCGATCCTTTAACAATGATGTTATTTACAAAAAGAGTGCAATATACTAGATGCATCTAAAACATGCCTTTGCTGGTGCTGGTAACTAATCAAAAACTATCTGAGTGGAAGGCAACTGCCGTGTGGTGCAAACTAATAGCGATCCTTTGATCAGTTCATTCACGAGCTGCCAAACTAACTCATGCCGGAATAAGAAAGTACAAAAAAAAATCACCGCCCATCCCAATACTCACCATTGGCACACCAACACCGATAGTGCTGTCATTTTCCTTCATGTTGCTGGCTGTCTCGGAAAACACTCGGATCATAAACTCGCCCTCCTCGTTCGGGTCGTAGGTTGACGGCACGATGACGTACATGCCCGGGTTAAATCTGAAGCGGCACGTTACCTCACGCATATTAATGAACGTAGATTTCGCGGCCGATAATTGATTTATGAAAAATGATTTTGGCAGTGGCTTCTGCTTTAGATCGGTCAGTTCCACGCGATAAACAGCGAAACCGATGGTTAGGCACTCGATTCCTTTATTGCGTTTCGAACGACGGTTCTTCTGGATCAGTGACACGATCATCGTACACTGTTGCTCGTCATCGTCCTCGTCCGGATCCTCGAGGTTGACAATGTACTGTGGGTTGTGCCAGAAAGTGTCCGGAAAGTTGCGACAACCCCCGGCCGTACTTCCCCGTACCCATTCGCCTTCGAAGGACGACTGCTTCCAGGCGAACCGTCCTTGCTGCTGCGCGATTGGACAATCTGGGCTAAGGTGACACATCTCCACGCGCTCGAAGTACTTGAGGAAGTCAGGATACGACATCCAGAACTCGCCGTCTACCTCAAAAGTAAGGCCCAGCGCGGTTTTGGACTCTTCCGAAATATAACGCCACTCGGCACTTTTGTCCGACCAGGCACCGTTCCATTCGTTATGGTTTCCCCACGGATTGCGCAGGCGGAGCAGCTGGATCTTTCCCTTCACCCGTGGTGTCTCGATGTCCACCGCTTGCGCTTTCGTGATCGAGTACGCGTGACCCTTGACCAGTCCCTGAGCCGTCGTAATCTCCATCTCGCGGGGTGGTGCTGGAATACTGCACGAAAACATGGCGTAACTTTGGCAGCCCTTCCCAATCATCTCGAATAGGTTCTTCGGCACCTCCTTCATATCGTAGGCTTCCGTAAGTCCGCCGGTGAAGTCCTCCATTGCCTCACTGGCCGAGCCCCCGATCAGTGCTTGATATGAACCAAACAGCTTTGCGTACGCCTTCTCCAGCAGGGCGCTCCAGAATTCGTTCTGCGTGGATGACTTGATATAGACCAGCTTGCCGCGATACGTCGGTAGCCGATCGTCGACTACCACATCGTACCACTGGCCGAAACGCCAGAAGCGAAAATGGAAGATGCCCGCATAGTCCACGCCTTTTCGGCCACCCTTAATCGCATCATTATCCTCCGGCACGACTCGGTTGAAGAGCACCGGGAAAATCGTCAGATTGGCGGCGGCCGCCAGCAACCAGCAGTCCCCAAGTTCTCCTTGTTGGATGTCGAAGCGCGAGAATCCATCGGAGACGAATACCGCCTCGGGGCTGATTTCATGTGGACGTAGCCACTTGTAAGGGGACGGTGAGCTCAAATCGTCCGGGATATAGAGCGAAGAGTCGTCAGCGAGGAACTCGGGATCCTCGAAAAGCGTCCTGTTGCGAAGGCATTCCGTACGTAGCTTATAGTAGTCCTGAATGTGCGCGGGTCGGTCTGGATCCGGTTTTGCGTACAGCTTCTAAAAAAGTAACATAATGAATTGCAATGATGAATGAAGTTGCTGTAATTCCCAGCGGGTTTGTTAAGCTTCAAATGTAATAAAATAATTGCCGGTAAATAAGGTGCGTCCCACCATTTTCGCGGGGAGTGTCACGGTCCATTTTACTCAATTCAATTACGCTAAACGCCATGGTATGGCCATTCTGTTCCGGTTACAATTCCCGCCTGAGACTTCCCATCCTCGTATCATCGAATGTATAACCCAAGGTCAAAATGGAACAAGACGGTCGTCGCTAGTCGGTATTCGCTATTGAATGAAAAAGGAGATGTTAATAGATTCACATCATTCGCAGTCGTTTGGATTAGTCTGCCACCGAACGAAAGCACGAAGTCTTGTTGTCTGTCTATGCGTCTAAGTGTCTCCACTTGATTCATTGTCCGTTCTGCTAGAGAATCGAGATACATTTTTTCCCATCTTGCAGCACTCGGTTCTAACGATAATAAATTTACAGTAATAGCTGCTATAATTAAAATACCAATTTTTCATGACCTACCACAAAGACACCTGAATGGATGATGGATTATTATTACTTCCAATTCCAGCGATGTTAAATTTGTTAGTTGGAGCAAGTTATGTCTGATGATTCAACCGTAAAAAATATCGATCCATTCGTAGTCCGTAGTCGAGACAACAAAGTGCACGAACTTACGAAAGCGTGTTAAATGAAACTTCCAGAGTGTCTGTAATCAAGTTTTGTTTTACTGATTTGCATGAAATAATAAAAACAGGAGCATAACCTTGGATTGTGCACAGAAGCGCTTAGGTTTAATTAACTCCTCACATTAACGCTAACACATTGTTCCACGAGCATCATGCTTCGCTAAGTGATGATAACCGATTGGTTTCGCTGGGGAAGAGAACCTAAATTTCCTTGTTTTGCTTCTTTGTTTGTTTACAACATAGGAAAAAGTTGCTTTATCACAAAGAACCCCAAAAGCGTCATCGACATGTAAATGTTGATGTATTTCACAATGTCATAAGGGGTTTCGAGGGAAAAAATATCTCTTGTTTGCGCTATTGCTTATCACGAATATAGGATACAGCATTTTTTGTGGTCATACCACTTTAATGTAACTACCACTATCGGCTTATCGTGGCGGTGAGTCACGCACGACAATATGTTCGGATTATTGTGCAGTTATTTATGTTAATGAGTAAAAAGATTCTTATGTACATCGAATCAATCGTTTTACAAATTTATAAATTTAGAAGGATTTGACATAGACAACGTTCAATTATTTTATAAAAGAAATTGAACTCATACAGTGAGACCTATCGGGAACAAAGTTGCTATCTAGTAGATAACTTTACCAACCAATAAAAATGTATCGATCGGTTAGCGAAACCTAGTTCGTTCGTGATGGACGTCAGTGCAAGCAAAAGGCAAATGTAACTACTAAACTTGCCTCAAAAATGAACGACTGATAAGACGGGCTTTATTAAACAAGAAACGCAAAGCGTAGTGGCAACACAGAAGGGTTTGATGTTTGCCAAACCACAAGGCTATCGCGAAACATGGCCAACATGCAGAAGAATCAACTGCTCTCAAAAAGGTCCAAATAACAAAGCCAACCCGGAGAAAACCGGTTCTTGACAGGGTTTTTGTTTTTCCCGCCATTCAGAAAGGCAAATGGGATCTTCACGGTGGTGGCAAGGAAGTGAGAAAAGGGTGAATTAAGAAAAAACAAAACCAGTATCAACGTACAGGCACCGAATATATATGTATATGAAAAAAAAAACAAAGAGTACATAAACATTTCGGTGCCCTCACAATCTCACGATGAGGCCACATTATCGCAGAATACGGTTCATGGTATCGAGACCACGAAGAACTCTTTCTGACGGTCGTGACATGCTCTCGAGCGATGCTTCCTAGTTGTTGCCGGTCACGGTCGCCGATTTTCGAAGGTCAGTTTGTGTCGGCGTTCGTTGTTTTTTTTTTCCATTTTATTACAGCACAATCTAATTGGTATCACATCGCGCGCAATTAGACCCCAGGTGGGGAGAGAAAACCGCAGTTTGCAACGGTCACTTAGCACAGGATTTTCGTATGTGTTTTTCATGATTGGCACAGTGCAACGGACATGTGTGCACGTTGGGAAAATTGTTGGAAATGGGACCAAAAATTATTTTTTTGGGAAGATGTCCTAGAACGCTGGGACGTTTGGCACAGTCTATATTTAAACATAACCACGGCTATACAGCTACTCCGTGTTCCCCATTTTTCCTCGACAAAGAAACGACACTGTTCCTAGTAGATCGACATATTTGCAACTCATTCGACGCGTTTTTTAAGAGAAGATAATGGGAACAATTGTACTGTTGTGCTGGTGTTAATAATATGTTTTCACAATATTACCCTGCTTTATTTACCACAAAGAGGGTTTATTTTCTTCTTAAAATTTCCGAAAACACTTACACCATTGCGATCAAACTCCACCGGAAGGAAACGGGTTCGCGATTGGTGGAGCGTCGGTTTGATCGTCGTTCCATTCGAACCTTTGAACAGCTCCTCCGGCCGATTGCTGCGCGTTAGAACGGGCATTTTTCCAGCCGGTGACGAATATTTCGCGGATTTCCCAGCCCTTCGGAAAGTACTGCTCCAAAGCTGCTGCTAAGCTCGCGCAAAATTTCTATACAACACGTGCGCCACCACGTAACCCGCGGAAGCGAACTGAACGCGCCACCGTGCAATGTTGAACTGACGGTTCGCGCGTCGCCTTCTACGATCGTAAGCGCGATTTCGTTCGTCTTCGGTTCACGAAGGGCAGTTGTTGGGGTTTGTGTTGGAGCTACTGGGACGCACGCTTTGGCTCAGGCAGGCAACTCCATTGTGCGAATGATGGATAATACGCGGACGCCAGCGTGAGGACCGGTCGGGGTCTGCTGGTCGCCAAAATCCCAGACGCCGATTGAAGCTGGGAGATTGTAGTGCGGTGTGTACCGGATTCGTTTTTTGTTAGTTTTAATTTTCGGTCTCCCTTTTGCATTCACTTGATGGACGTATTTTTATTCGAAGCACAAAACACAGAACGCTGCGGTTCCTGATTTGGTTGATTGTTTTGAAGGGAGGGTTCTACCATGCAACAGCATAGAAATTAGTAAATTTTGATTATTTATTGGAACTGGAAACCATTATTGCCACAAAATATGTTATTTATTTAAATCGTACTATTTTTCTTTCGTGAAAAGATGATTCCCTTTACGTCACTGCTGTCCAACGTGAAGCAACCAGGAATGACTGTCACGCGCACTCTATCTTCTTTTCCCCGGATTTTCCCGCACCCCTAGGCGAACAGCTTCACGGTCACGGTCAACCCGGTTGGTGTTGTTTTGTCTGTGTTGGTCGCGTTTCTGGCGCCGCATAAAACATAGAAAATATGGCCCGCGGGTAGGAGACTTTTTTGTATGAATCCATTTCCCTGCGTTTTGTTGGCTACCGGCTTTCCAAGGAGGAGCCATGATGTTGGCGACGTGTTGACGTGCCCTTGAAATTTGATTAATTTCTATCGATTTACCCTAGAAACATTTGTGAAAACCCGAGGTGAATGAACTTTCCCTCCCTATGAACCTTTATCAACTTAGTAATTTGTCGTAGTTTATGTTGATTTTAGAGATGCAGGTGAATATAAAACATCATATTGTACCGCAGAGTACATAAATAAGCGCTATAGCCATCTGCGAAATGCGAAGGTCAGGTATTTCGGAACAAATATACCCATCTGGAGACAGTCTGAACCCAAAAGGGACAGGATCGAAGTGAATACAGGAAATAAATAAATCGTTGTCGTAAAAAAGGCCAACCCACGGCATATGGCGGAACATGTGTCCTATATTTAAAATGCCGTCACCAGGAACACATTAAAACAAGAGTTTTCCGTTTGTTTGCCAGACAGTGAAACACATGTTTGTTGCTTCGAAACACAGTAGGAATTCAATCTGGGAGAGAACAACAAAATCACCGAGTTTGTTTCATCGAACGATTCATTTAAGTGAAGGAAAAATCTATCGTTCATGCCCTAGTTGATGTGCGAAGAAGAATTTTTATTCAACAAAATAAAAAAAATATGTGACATTTCCTTCAATAATTATTATTGAAGATCCCTTGTACCAAATCCGGTTAGTAAATGTACACCAAATGTAAACTATTGTTAGAGTACTAACTCATTGTAGAATGTGGACAATGCAAATCATATACCAACTGATATTGTTATGATCTTAAACATTGTTTTAGTATTGTCTGGCTAACTTGATAGAATCGTTAATCTTAGTTCATCAGCAGCTCTTCGAATGACGGCGCTCTACAGTGATCAAGCCACACGCAACACATCTTCTTATGAGTAAATCGTTTGCGAAATCCATTCTTCCAGCTTAAAGGAAATTTCCTTCTTGTTGTTTTTGTCTCGGGTGTTGAAGATATCTATGTAGGGGAAGAAATCGATGCAAGTTTGATAAATATCCCCAACGGTAAACATTGTTGTACACGTGATTCTATCTTACCGAACATGGTGCGGATTTTGACGGCACAGGTGATAAAATCGTCGAACCAGATCTGACCCTCTTTCGAGCTATAACGGTGCATCAGTTTGTTAATGATATGGTTGTTTAGAGTGAAGCCGGCCGACTCCAGCGCTGTTCGCAGCTCAAATGGACTAAGGTGTCCGTTGTGATCGAAATCGTACTCCTTGAAGATAGCCTTCCAGCGAGCAATGTCGTTCAGGAGCTTCTGGAATTCGCTGAATCCCAGCTTGCCCGACCCATCTGCATCCAACATAGCTACCATCGAACGGCAGGCATCCTTAGAGAAGCCATGGTCGGTAAGGTAGGCTGTAAGTGAAGATGATGACATAACATAGCGAACGATAACAATCCCAGCGTTGATGTTTAGATCTTACCTCGCTCAAGCATTACTTCCTGCTTCTCTAGACCTGGATCCGTGCCTTTACCCTGATACAGTTTTGTAATTCCTTCCGCCGCCTTGGCAATGTCATTCTCAAAGGCACGATCCAACAACATCTTCAGCTCCATCCAGTCTACTTCGCCATCCTCTCCAGCCACATCGTGGAACAGCTTCTCCATTGAAACCAACTCTTTCTTGAATTCTTCCGTGTCGATATCCTACAAACAGTCCAAGCGCGAAGATTAGAACTCAAGAAACTTTTTTTTTTCGGTTGGTTACAAGCACATTTTACTCGCTCGGCAGAGTGTTAACGCTAGAACCAATCCCATGCTCATTCTGCGAGAACTTACTTTGCCTGATGGATCCTGGGTGGAACCCGGCTAGTTGGTGTTATGTAAGAATTAAAGAATTTTATACAGGCAGTTATTTACTAATACATGCAGAGGATATTATGTAAAACATTTCTATGGAGTTATGTACCAAAAAGGTAGAGTTGCGGTATAATGTGGAACAAGTATAGAAGACAAAATGCCCGATGTGGATAAGGCGTTAACGTTCAATTGGATTCCTACCTTTGGTTCATTAAGGCCAACAGGGCTGTCATTTTCCAGCATACTGTTGGGAGTCTCAGAAAAGACCCGAATCAAAAATTCTCCTTCCTGGTGTTGGTTGAAGGTTGACGGCACGATAACGTAGGTACCAGGCTCGACCTGGAACCGGGATGTATTTTCACGCAGATTGATGAATGTCGTAGATCCATTATCGTCGCGATTGAAAAACTCTGCAGTTAGAGGTTTTTGCTGCTGAATATCTTTTGGATCGACCTTGTAGAGCGCGTAGCCGATTGGCAGGCAATTGATTCCTTTGTTCCTCTTGGAACGACGGTTCTTCTGGATCAGAGATACGATCACCGTGCTTTGGTCCTGTCCTTCCTCGGGCTTGGCTATATCTATCAAGTACTGCGGATTGCGCCAGAAAGTGCTCATGTAGTTCCTACAACCGCCAGCCGTACTTCCCCGGACCCATTCGCCCTCGAAGGCTGATGTCTTCCATTTGAAGGTACCTTCGGAGTCTCTCACAATCGGACAATCCGGAGTCAGATGGCACATCTCGAGCTTGTCGAACTGGCTTTTAAAGTCCGCAAAGGACATCCAGAACTCACCATCGTTCGCAAACGTAAGTCCCATCTTCTTTTTGGTGGCTTCGTCTATGAACTTCCATTCGGAACTCTGGTCCGACCAGGCCCCATTCCATTCGGCCGAATTTCCCCACGGATTGCGCAAACGCAATAGTTTTACCTTACCCTGAAACTTAGGGGTTTTAATATCCACCTCCAACGCTTTCGTGATGGAGTAGGCGTGCCCGGTGATAAGCCCTTCCGGCGTTGGATCTTCTGGTTTTTGACCAGGACGAACCTTCAAAGAACAAGCAAACATGGCGTAAGCATTGCAGCCATGCTCGATTATTTCATACAGATTTTCAGGAGCATCCTTCATTTGGTACATCTCTGTTACACCGCCGGTGAAGTCCTCCATAGCCTCACTGGCCGATCCACCAACCAGCGCTTCGTATGTACCGAAAAGCTTCGCATATGCTTTCTCTAGCAGAGCGCTCCAGAACTCGTGCTGCGTAGACTTGATATACACCAGTTGACCGTTTTGCGTTGGCAGTCGATCGTCAATGACTACGTCATACCACTGACCGAAGCGCCAGAAACGAAAATGGAAGATGCCGGCATAGTCGACACCCTTGCGTCCACCCCTGATCATATCATTATCCTCCGGAACGACCCGGTGGAAAAGCTGTGGGAAAATCGTTAAGTTTGCAGCGGCCGCCAACAACCAGCAATCTCCCAGTGCCCCTTGTTTGACAGCGAAACGGGAAAATCCCTCGTTGGCAAAGATCGCATTGGGATCGATTTCCTGTGGTCGCAGCCATTCGAAGTGCGAGTGGTTGCAAGGCGTGGGCATCAGGTGGATAGAAGACTCATCCGCTGGAAAGTCTGGATCCTCGAAGAGCGTCCCCTTGCTGAGGCATTCTTCGCGCAGGCGGTAGTATTCCTGGACTCCCGGCAGCGGTGGCTCACTTGGGTCGGGCTTCAGGAAATAAATCTACAATAAAGGATAGAGAGCCATAAATGTTAATACTCGATAGTTATTGTTGCGCATTTAAAAACCGGGAAAAGTGTCGGATTTTATAAAAAATCTTTTTTCGAAATTATATTATCGGCATGTGTTATACTCAGAATTTTTTTCGGTGTTGGTTAAGTTCAGCTGTTCTTTAGCTTTTGCAAGTTTCGCTATTGTTGTGAAAAATGAAGTTAATCTTACGTTAAAAAATAAAGTGCTACAAAAAAAGATGAAACTGCTATAAATTGAAACTATTGAAGTATCGCTAACACAATATTTGGGTTTTTTACTTTAAAAGTATAATCGAATTGTATTTTTAAATAGAACTGTATCGCTGCGCCGGGTACCAGTGGGTTTCATCTCAAATTATTGTTAGAACATTACTTAAATTTATACATAGTTATACTTGTATACGAGTTTGTTTTTATCGGACACAAGAAAAGGGTTTCATTGGAAAACATTCGGTACGGATCATCTTTTTTATCATTAAATATCAGATCTCGTGAAAAATCTTTTGGCACAGGCTAAATTTAAATCCACCATCGGACATCTTCGTCCATTTTTTCATTCTTTTAATTTTCGCAAATTTCAACTTGGTGCTCGGATGGTACGACAACAGACACTTCTAGGAACGCATAAACACATTTAACCACTCAATCATCTAGTTTAATTGCCTTGTTTGCACGACAAAGATTGCATCCGGCACAACCACAACCCAATAACGAAGAGGTTCCTCCTTGCCTTATCAAATCACTGAATACTTGTACATTTTTATACGCTTTTTTTCGTCGAACTTTCCAGTAAAAGTCATCAAGGGATTAGGAGTTCCTTCACGAAGCACCCATTTCTAACAATCGAAAATTGCAATATAATGCTTTTGGCCATCTCATGAATTTACGTAATAGGCTAGAATGATTAATTCCATTACCATAGCTTTCAATATCCATGTCTACATTTCCATCCACCTCTACACCTCATCATTGTAAAAGATTAATTAATGGCACTTTTTTGGTTACTTACACCTTCGTTATCGAATTTCACCGGGTAGAACTTCGACTTAGATTGATGCAGTGTTGTTCCGGTCTTCGTATCTTTCTTTACGGCTGCTTCAGCCTTCGCCTTAGAGCCATTCACCTCGGCCGGTTTGTTTACAGCCCGGGATACAATCGGCATTTTCTCAGGTGCTGATCGTACGTAGATTCCAATCGAAACAATAGATGATAGTAGTGCAACTAGATCAGCACTTAACTTCTACTTTGAGCCTCTAACTAGCAGAATCTCTTCGAAGGTCAACCGAACGCAACACCATCAGCCGTAAGCTGTGGAACTAATGGGATCGCGGTCCGCCAGAATCGGCCTTTATGTACCAGGACGGTTGCGAAAAGAAAGAAAAAACAAAAAATGTTGCGATCTTTCGGTTTTTGCACACACTTTTCGGTGGTGGGGCATTATTTATGCGACAGGACGAGGCGGGATCCGAAATTTCGGCCGGTTTTCTGCAGCTGGGGAGATAGAGAACCGGCTCAAATGATTGCCGCCGTTTGTTTTTCTTTTCTTGCCTTTTGCTTTGGTTCTTCCTCATTTTCGTTTGAAGAATTTCTTGATTTGATCGAGTTTCTAAGGGGAATATCTACCAAACCCAGCAGATCTGCAGAAGCTTTCTTGTCTTTTTTATATAAATTTTATCAAATTGGAAATGGCTTAGCGTTGTTTCTTTGTTATTACTTAAACATTGCAAAACACTGATGAAAGTGTACGATAAAGTTCGAGTATAAAATTTATATAATAATACGATTGGTTTTTACTTTACCATATGAACAAATTTGTCCAAATATATAAAATAATACTATACCAATAAAAATCAAGAGCAATCATCCTCGGGTACGATGGTTAACCAATAATGAATGCGAGCAACATAGCCAAAATAAAACCACAACCAATTTGAGTGAAACACAGGAAGTGAAAGATCGCATGAAAGAAAAAACAAAAATAGCATGGGAGGTTGGAGTGTAGGTCATAAATTTTTGTCCACTCCGATTTTGTAACCGGCGTCAGGGAAGCGTCAGCGAAACGGGATAGCGATGTTAATGAATTCGAAAATAAAACGATTAAGATACCTGTACACATTCACGTGGGTTTGGAAGATAAGTGAACAATTTTGCATAGAGTTTTGGTTTTTGCTAGTTTGAAAATGTTGTCACGAGTCAACAGAATTTATTTCACTGTTTTCGTATTTAGAAGGGTTAGCATTTTATCTAATAGATTGGTTTTATCCCTAAAAGGTAAACAGATTACAAACGTCTACTTGCTACGGTACTACGTCTACAGAGGCCTTAATCTTTCTCTCATTCTAAACCATTAGATGCTTCAGGAGAAAGCTCATAAAATATCGTTTGTTTCGTTCTTTCCACCCACCGATCGCAGGCAGCATTAATTCGCATGTTATGGCGTTGAGAAAGTGCCGCATAAAGCTAACCGACGACACACGACTGTCATAAATTGTTGCTGTCTTTTCGTACCGTCCCTCGGGAGAAGTGCACACGGTACACCGTCGGTGTTTTGGTTGAACAGATTTCCGCCTCGAAAATACAAGACATACCCTGTCGACTCAAATTCTGCGAATTTTGATCGTTGCAAAACATTGGATCTCGTTTGAGGGGCGTGTCATACCGGCTTGGTTTTGAATTTTATCTTTGCCTTCAGGTCGACTCCGGTCACACGCTTTTCCTTTGCAGTAGGTTATAGCGTCGATCATTTAAAAATTGCGCCGTTTTCGGCTTTGAACTTCTGTGAAGGTGACAGTTTTGTGTACAAATTGAAAAATATGTGCTGCGTTAGTGTAAAAAAAACGAAAGATCGTATTACTAACATAACAACAAAGGTCACCGTTAGCTGAAACCCATCGCAACGTATGAGGAGTATTAAATTGTACAAAAAAAGGTGTTTTTGTGACGTCGCACGTGTACTATATTTAAAAATTACCAAAGTTCGTACAGATTGCTTTGGGTTGGTGTTGAACTATCTATCAACAAAGAATGGGAAATATCGGTGTTGTTTCGAAGGTTGTAACCTTGGGTGGCAAATTTCGGTAGCCATATGTTAGTATAGCGATCACCCTTTTCATTATAGATTCACAGCCGTGTGAACATCGACCGTTTTGCGTTTGTTAAATATGTTTCACGGAGTAACATTTTCAAAATACTTTGTTTTGAACAAGAAATTACAAATAAGCCTTAACTTTTCCTAAGTTCATATAATGGTAGAACAAAACTGCTATCCCATTGGCAGCTGAAACATTTGAATACCGCCATCCTTTGCAGCATCAAGTGGTGACCATCTGTTTCAGATAAACTCAGGATGAAAAACGACAACGTTTCGTTTCGCAAACGGACGATGTGGTGTTAAAAATAAGCCAAACGCTTCCTGATGTGTGTGTCAATGAACGGCTTACTTGCAAAATATTTTCGAATGAAATATTTATAACTTTTGCTTGTTTTATACAGAATGCAATTCATTCCTACCTGTCAACAGGCAAAATAGTGAAAGAAAGTGAAAAAGCAAGCAAAGTTGCTCTCATCACATTCCTGATCCCAAACGATGGGTCATTGGCACGATAACTGTCCGAACTGGTTTAGCCGGTTGTATAAACATATCAACATCGCTGTAAATATTTGCAGTCATCCATTCAAAACATACAAATGGTAGAATAAAATGTATGGCTCATTTATGTTTTCTCGACCCTTCGCGTGACCTTTGTATGATAAATCAAAATATAGCCTGTTGAATTCATCAATTTATGTCTATTTTTCAATTTTATTACATTTTCGGCATTTCAACTAAATGGAGACGCCTAGTATTTTATCAACACGTCTCCACTATTGTTGTCTTTGTTTTTTGTGTATGCTGTATGTTCATAATGAGTTGCGAATTTGAGAATCAACAGAATAAAAAACATAAACACACGAATTTATAACACAACAATCATTTTATTCATTCCTGCTTCCTGCATTCCTGGAAGTCTTGTGGACGGAAGCTGTTACTAAGATCCAAATCCCTTCGAATTGCAGTCGAATCTATTGTGTAAAGTTTCGTCATATTGATACAGTCTAGATACCGTAGCGGTCCGCGACAGCCGAGCAGTTAGACAATCAGCCCAAGAGCGCCGGGACGCATCACCTCGACGGCATGGGTTCGAATCTCAACCGAGACCGGACCCTCCCCTGTACGAAGAGGACTGACTATCCACGTACACCAAAGGGAAAAAGTCTCGTAAGCCCTTAACGGGGCAGGCATGACCAACAAGGTCGTTACGCCAAGCAAAAGAAGAAGTTACGATTACAATATGTTAATTTATATACATTGCTGTATGACTGTTAAAAAGCATTCAAAATATGTTTATATCGATTCTTCAACCACATGTTCGATGGAGGCGCCTTGTGTTTTATCCATCCGAAACGTTGCTGTAATTTTGTCATCATAAAGGAGGTGGAATGAAATTTCAATGCATTGATGTACCTTTACTTCATAAATACAACTTCGATGATTACAATAACATAAAACTTCGATGACGTATAATAACAGTTATATAAAAAGGCTTTTAAACTAGCATTTGTTGCTGCATATTTTGAAAGATTCTTAGTTGCTTCAAGCCTTAAGACAGTTGTACACAAATATTGATCGAAAAATTACTTGCTAGGTAAGTAGAACTGTGAAGACAATAAACGATTCTTGGACCGTTATAAATATAACAAGAGAGTGTTTTCTGTCCATTCGCTTTAGACTCTATGTGTGCGTGCACAGCTATTTCCAAAAAAGGTGTTGGACACGTAGTCCGTATAAATAAAAATACAGGGATTCGTTTGAACTGCATTGGAAGAGTAATCATATTACAGAAATAGCTGCCCGGTTGCAAAGTTTACTCGAAAAACAAAAAAAGGATGAAGAAAAATACAAAAGAAATTAAGACGAGAATATAAACCGAGTTCTATCTTGCGAAAAATATTAACAATTCGCATTAAAATTAATAATTTTCAACTTAGTCACTACGCAACATGTGAGGGATTGATCCCCCGTTGGGGACATTGGTGTGATAATAATTAAAATTCGAGCCGTTTAGAGGAGATAATGGAAAGCTTTTTTTGAAGGATAAAATGCGAGCCCTGAAGAGAATTGGGTAACGTTGTATTTCGAGCGATGCGTGCGACTTGCTTACGAGTAGAGCGTTTTTTCGACCCATTCGTCCATGCTAAATGTTGCCTGGTTTGAGCCGTCGGTGTCGCGTTCCCGGAAGATTTCTATACAAAGGTGGAAGAATAATAGCGAATGAGGTACAACGAACATGCATTCCAGTATCCTTTGGAAATGCTGTTTATTGAACTTACCGATCATCGTCTTGATCTTTACGGCACACATGATAAAGTCATCGAATGGAATCGTTCCACTGCGCGAACCATACCGATGTACTAGCGCGTTCAGTATACGATTATTCAGATGATAGCCAGCGGAGTTTAGAGCCTCGCGCAACTGGAACGCGCTCAACCGGCCGGAGCCCTCGGTGTCGTACAGCTTAAAGACGGCCTTCCACTTGGCGATGTCGGTCAGCAATGTCTGGAACTCGTCGAAACCGAGCTTACCGGTATGGTCTACGTCCAACATGGCAACCATTGCCCGGCAAACGTCTTTCGAAAAGCCTTCCGAGGAAATGTTATCTGTATAAAGCATTGGGATGGGAGAAAAGGAGGAAAAGAAGAAGACATTCATCAATATTGGCTAAGCAGATGGGTTACGATACAAGGTACGGAAAGCTAAGGGAATCAATCAGGGAAAACAAAACCGACTATGGTTCATTAATTTCCGTTTCAGTAGCAGTAAACTCTCGTCTGATGATGACTGCAAAAGTGAAACATATAATCGCCTTGCAGATCGCTGTAAGAAAGACTAATCAAATATTATGTTGAATATATAAATTTATCTAAACACTTCCTTCCAATGGTTGACACATCGAATAAAATAAAGCTTATTAACGAACAAATCACACGTTTGTGGGATGGAGAATCATCGTGAGGAACTATTATGAAATAAATTTTGCTGTGTGTAGAGGGTTCAAATTTGGCAGGAATTCTTTTACTAACTATTTTTTGAAAAAGTAAAACATGCTGGTATAATCCATATTAATTCTGCCGGGAAAGATGCTTACGTCCATTTTCATCCAATTTCCAACTTTCTCCCTAGGTCAATAAATTATAGCGGATTTATTTAGGGAACGTTTTTAACAGCAAAAAACAAAGCACCAGTGATGCCGCATAATGCTGCCTGAAATGTTTACCACAAACCTCCATCCAATCTATCGTTTAGCAGCTTGTAGCTTTGGTGTAAGCATCTTGAACGGGGCACAACAAATCAGCGTGTGATAAATCTATCTACAATGGAGCGGGGGAACTAGGGGTGGATGGAATCGGTAAACGAACTATGTTACCTTCAGGCGAGGCAGTTGAAGTTGCGTAAACTAATGCCCACGCAGGAAGCGATATGTTTGAACCGGTGAAACTGTACGATAGTGCGACGATCCTAACCCGACACGTGGCATTGGCAGACGAAAGAGGGGAAAGGAAAATAACCATGGAGGAAATAACCAAGAGATTTGTAGGGGTGGTGAGACAAATGTTTGCGGTCCACCACAAAAACGTTACAGAATCTTGTTAAGATTACTCATATTATAAAAAGATGAATATTTCATCTCAGAGAGTAGTTTCATTAGAAGCTCATGATGAAACATTATCCAAGAAATATTGCCAACAACCATACATTTTTTTAAACGGTTGGTAAACCTCTACACAACTTTACCAAAATAATTCTTTTCATACATTTCATACATAACAAACAGTGTTGCAAAATAATTAAAATTGCTCTTATGTGACGAGTTAAATGAGTACAGCGTTGATATAAATATGTCATAATCTGAAGCTCTGCAACGAAGCCACACACAGAAAGCAAACAACATCCCACACGAAGCAGTAGTGACACATAACAGAATTCTAAGGTTTTTTGTTTTACCCGTGAATAAAAGTCAGCCAGCAGGATTTTATACTGCGCTAATTAATGATGGAAATATGCAAAACGCGAACGCGAAGCATCGCAAAAATTTAGACAAAGCAACGATAACCGTTGACCTCATGTTGACATTCATAATCTACAACCTGTTTTTTAAATCTTCCCATATAAGCAAGTTTTTTGGAAAGCAATAAAAAAGGCTAGGCATGGCTAGAACAAGAAAACCGTGTCTTCCAATCTCGCAAAACGACCTGCGATAGAAGATGATTCTCGCGAAACGACCTGCGATAGAAGATGATTGACCCTCGGTGCGATGTCGCAAACCAGAGAACACAAATGTAGAGCTCGACTCCACCGGGCCGTGAAGAAAAAAAGGATCACCAAAACTAATACAAAGGCAGAAGGTAGTTACTCTCACCGTGCAGCGGCTGGTTCGGTAGGATTTGACTTTCGAGATTAGCTGGCCCCCCAGGACGTGGGCCACCACCGCCACCACTGCCATCGCCGTCACTCGCACCTAAGACGCCTTTGCAGCACATGTTCAGCAGCATACTGAGCAGATCCTCGAGTCCGCCTCCAGCGCCCGGGCCTCCGGCCCCACCGACGTCGGCATTTTGTTGCGATGCGTACGCCTGCCGTTGATTCAGCCCATTTAGTGAAGACGTTTTCGGTAGATCTACGGTCCAGCAGAGACCGACAACAGGGTACGAGGACAGTGGTGTCGATTACACATCGAACAGGTTTTTGCAACGTTTGCAGGTTGTGTGTTCCGATTCAGATGAAACAATAACGTCAGAGATGACAGAGAGATGGTTTTGTGTGGGGATTATGTTGTGGTTGGGTGGGAGAAGTGATGAAAGGGGAGTTGAATTGTATAAGTAGGTTTTGTAGTTCGAGACATGAACATATGTTAGTGTAGATTGCATTCCGATTGAAGAAGTTTTTTAAATAGAAATGTAAAAGTAAGAGGTGAAAATAGCGATTAGTAAGAATAAAAGAGTGGGAACGGTAAATGTAAGATTATGAAACGATGCAAATCAGAAAGATGATGAGGAAAAGAAACAAAAGTCATAATATGATATAAAGACTGAATAAAGACAGAATATACTAGGTACAGCTATATGTATGAACTTCTACGTTAATAAATTCGCTTTCTATGAACCAGATTTCTTAACCTACTTGGTCTAACTTAATTTTTCATTTCATCTAATTTGTGACTGCTGAATCCATGTGCAATACAACCTTTTCAAAACGTTGTTTTAAACAAATTTAAAATTGTTGTACGTATGGCACCTTATATGGTAAATGTTGATTCTTTGGGGTATACTGAAACATTATGTTCTACTAATATGATATTACGAAACTCTATCTAATGAAAACTAAATCTAACTAAATCTAACATTTATTTTTAAAGAACTAAAACATTGATTTCTAATGACAAATTCCAATGTTATTGTGTAATAAATTTGTGTTAACGCATGTGATACATTTGAGGGATGTCAAACATTTTTAGTACATTTTCCTTACAATAAGCAACGGCTTATTCGACACAAAACCCTATGACACACACGGTTTGGTTACATGTTAATCGTATAGGACACGCACATTTTGACAGGACACAACATGTTTAATTGCTCGCTATTCATTCAGTGTAAGTTATTTACGATCTCTTATGAGTATCTTTTTGTTCCACATAATATAGTTTCTCAATAAGAAAACTGTCTCCATGAATCTGTCTCCAACACTCTTTCGTACCCTTAAATGTTATATATAGACGGTGTAAAAGTAACAACATAGTTCTACAGGAGAAAGAGATAAAGAAGAAATCCGGCCCAAAATCTAGAGACCCAGGACCCTGGTCAAAAGACCCAGGAAGACTTACCGTCACGGAAAGAATGATCAAGAATGCGCTTCAGTTCGACCCAATCGACTTCACCGTCTTCACCAGCCACGTCTAGGAACAGACGCTCCATGGCCTGTCGCTGCGGTGACGGTTGGGTGAAGCCGGGATCTTCTGGCGCGATCTACAAATAGAATTAGAAAAGTAACGGGTAAGTTTCCATTCAATGTTATTCTCTTGTAGACTAGTTCTAATGATCTGAAACTTACTCGATCGTCGATGTCACCAACTCCAACATGCTCGTCGTTTTCTTCCATTCCGTTGGCAGTTTCGGAGAACACACGAATAATAAACTCGCCTTCTTCATTTGGCTCGAACGTGGAAGGCACGATGACGTACGTGCCAGGAGGAAGCTTGAACCGACAGCTTACTTCGCGCAAATTAATGAATGCTGGTGACCGCGCGGCTGAGGCGTTGTATTTGAAGAAATTCATCTTCAGTGGCTTCTGCGCCAGATCGCGATCCGTCACGCGGTACACAGCGAACCCGATCGTAAGGCACTCGACGCCCATGTTGCGTCGCGATCGACGGTTTTTCTGCAACAAAGCAATGATTACCGTGCAGTTGCCTTCCTCGTCATCCTCATCGGGATCGTCTAGTCGGATAACGTACTGGGGGTTGTGCCAGAACGTGTCGAGGTAATTACGGCATCCACCGGCCGTACTACCGATGGCCCATTCACCCTCGAACATAGACATCTCCCAGCGAATCTTTCCACGATTCAGTAGATCGTCGCTCAGTGAGTCCGGGCTCAAGTTACAAATCTCCATGCGATCGAAGTAGCGTGTAAAATCTCGGTACGACATCCAGAACTCGCCGTCGTGGTCAAAGTTAAGCCCGAGCTCTTGCTTCTGCTCGTCCGGAATGTAGCGCCATTCTGGTGACTTATCGCTCCACGGTCCATTCCATTCGGCTTCGTTGCCCCACGGGTTACGCAGACGGATGAGAGGAATCTTGCCCGATCGACCAGGCGTCTCGATGTCCACAAGCTGAATCTTGGTGATGGAGTACGCGTGGCCTCGAATAAGACCCTCGGACGTTTCTGCCTCTAGCACGTGAGGGTCCGCCTCAATGCTGCATCCAAACATCGAATTGCGCTTGAAGCCTTTCTCGATAATCTCGTACAGATTCGGTGGGGTTTGATCTTTCAGGTCGTACATCTCGGCAACACCACCCGTAAAGTCTTCCATGGCCTCGCAAGTTGTACCACCACGAAGCGATTCATACGAACCATGAAGCTTCGCGTATGCCTTCTCCAACAAGGCGCTCCAGAATTCGTTCTGCTCCGACGATCGCATGTAGATCAGCTGCCCGCGGTACGTCGGCAGACGATCGTCGATAACGACATCCACCCACTTGCCGTACTGCCAGAAGCGGAAATGAAACACCCCGGCATATTCGTCCTCGAAGCTGTTATCCTCGGGCACCACGCGTAGGAACATCTTTTGATCCTGCGTCAAATTGGCGCACGCGGCCAACAGCCAGCAATCGCCAAGCTCACCCTGTTGTACGTCGAACCGCGAGAAACCCTCCACAAAGAACTCTGGATTGTCGCAAATTTCGTGCGGCCGGAGCCACTCGTAGTGCCGATCCGGACGCTTGGAGTACATGAGCGAGGCGGACGACGCCGGGAACTCGGGATCTTCAAACAGTGTTCCATTCTCAAGGCACTGTTGACGGATTTGATAGAAATCTTGCACGTCGTACCCGGATCGACCACCGCTGCTGCGTTCACCGAGCAAAAATAAAACAAAGTAAAATCAATTAACAAATTTAAAATCGATTGCAAAAAAAAAGTGAAACTCATATCGAATCGACTTTTAAAGCACCCTATACACGAATGAATTTTTACGCCCCGGTGATAACTGGGGTAAACGGCGACAATGAACAGGACAGTGCGGATGGGGTGTTTTTCGGTGCTGGAAAAAGTCTCGCTGACGATGGTGATGATATGAGGAGAACGGATGTCCGGTATGCCGCATTGTGACAAACTGCCGATGTGTTAACGGACTAGGGCAATACGTGTGCAGTTGGCCTCTAACAAGCCATAGCAGGAGCGCAATGGATAGGAACGTTTAACATGACTTCGGGCGGTTTTATGTACGTCCTGCAGAGAATTCATCAGTATCCAGCAGCGCACTAAAAGGTCTACATTTCATGGGAAGGCCATTTCGCAATAAAAAGGATTTCGATCACAGAAAGAGAATTAGTACGAGGTTTCTATCGAGCCAATGTTGCACCCAGATTCGCCACTATAGTCGTGAAATCACACTTTTACCACTTACATGGTGTAACTGAACTCACCTCAGCCGACACATCTTTGAACCTATTTCGTCGCCGTTGAGCGTGGCGACCCAAACGTGGTAATAACTCGGAAACATTCAATATACGTCCCACGTCAATTTCGGAATCATCCTTCTTTTCATGAATAATACTGTGACCATTCTTTTTAGTCAGTTTTCCATTTGGTTTGAACAGTACGTCCAATGATGGTGCCACACACTCTTGACGGCTAATGACTGCAATTTGGCAGGTTTTATCACCCGTTTGTTCCATCATGTTAGCGATGGCTCGTTGACGTCTACCCAAACCGATGCAAACGACTTTTTAATCGCGATAATTCAGGCAACAAAGAAGTAAGATTATGTAGAAAAATGATTCCCTCAAAGAAATCAACCAAAGTGATAGTAAACCTTATTTATCGTTGGCTGTAACGATACTGCTCGGGGACAGCAGACTTTCCAAATGCCAATCCTTTAGATCGTCCGACAAGTTCCGTAACGAGACTGTTTTACCCGTTCCGTTCCCATACCCTAGGCCAGTCTTTCAAGGCTTTTATCGTGTGCAACAATCGATAAGGACTGATGGGTTGCATGCTTTTGTTTCACGCCGCCTTTTAACTCTCCTGTGAGGTGATCCGAATGTTTTTTTTTCTTTGCCTTACAGACATAAGAAAGTAGAACTAAAACCAATTAAAAAACTTGGCTACATAATTGCTAGTTTTGCCAAGATAAACGGGGATTTCATAAAACAGATTCACAACATATCCAACCTGCACATGATTCAAACTAATCGATTACATTACAATTGCTTTAAGGAAAACCGAACAATTACTCCATTATTGATCTATTTAAATCTGGTTTTCTTTGGGAATATTGAGAAAATAAAATAAAACATTTGCATGTTATTTCTCTAATTAACCGACGAGAAATGAACGTGCTAATGTCCTTAACACAAACAATTCTGAAAAACATAGCAAGGAGAAGTTTGTTTTAAATTCCCTTCAACCTGACAAACGATTGCATCGGTTGCACACCAGTTTTGATTGGATTTATGAAGGACGTTCTCGGTATCCCTGGGTTACGCGTGCGGGTTGTTTGGATCGTGCAAAATTGCTGCAACAAACTATGCAATATGGAATGTGCACTATGCGATTCGCTTGCATCGGAATGCAATGATGGATTCGACCGTTCGTTTGTTCGTTCTTTTTCCTCTGGCGAGAGTATTCTATGACGACTGGGAAACTGGTTTGAAGGCTACTGTGAGTAGATGTAGATGCTAATTTGTACCAATTCTCGGGAGGTTTTGTAAACAACCATCGCTAGGCGTGTGTCGTTGCTTCATGCTTGAACGCCGTTATTATCATTTCACCATCACCATCGTCCGTTTGGTCGTTTCTAACATTTGGTACTGTTTGCGTTGATCTTCTCAAACGGTTTCATTGTGGTCGTGGAGTAGCAGATCGTAACAATTTATGCGCCAATGAACCTGACATTGAACTGATGAAACGTTTTGCGGCTCTTTGTTTAGTATGATAGTATTAAGTTCAACGTTGGTTTGCTTCGACGCTAAATCTTCTTCAGATGCAGGAAGAAACCACTTACCACTTTCATGTTCTTTATGCTCGGCAGGAAGCGTTTGGTGTCCGTCTCCTTCTTCACGAACATCTCGTTAATAACGCTACCGATGTACTCGGTGGCCGCGCTACTGATGGCCTGACCTGCAGCATCGAACAGCTGCTTGCCGGCCCCACTCAAGAGGCCCTGTTGGAAATTTTTCGAAGTTGTAAGTAGATCCTTATTTTTAACCAATCATAGTGACCAACGATCATTTATACCTTTAGCTCATCCATCGTCGCTTTTAAGTCGTCGGTTTGTTGGATAAGTATTCAGTACCTTAAGGGCTGAAAGCGCTGTTGTGAACGCCTGGTGAATAATCAAATGTTATGATATTCCTACCCGTCCCGAACAACTGCTCTAATATGTCATGGGTGTATTTTAATTGCAATAAGGTGGTATCAATAGAATTGCTGGTCTTTAATTATCACATATCGCAAATATCATTTTTCAATTTTTATCAATATCAAAACCTAAAGAACTGGTCGCGTGCGAGGAACGCGACCCATTTTGCGAAAGATAAGCGATAACAGTGAAGTGCCGTGGGAATTTTAAGTACATTCGTTATCTCATCAAATATTTGGCCCTATCAAATACATGATTATTACAAATACCAAGCAATATTGGTACAATTAAAAGTAACAATCAAAATATCAAATATATATTTATCTTATTCAAGACTGGTTTTATTCCAGTACTGCTCAAATGAGTAATCCATTTCAAGCGAGTGTAATTATAACGTGTGACTCGAACTGAGTTTGACTCACCGCTGAACATCACACCCTTGTTGATTTCTGTTCAACCCAGTGTATGTTGTGGACCGGGTTTTATCCGCTTAAAAAGAAAAAGATCCAGTTAAGTGCGTTACTGCTCCATCCAAATTTGATGGAGAAATGTTTTCTAGAAAAATAAAATCGTTATAACCTTGACTCCCCCACGATGGAAATGATTGCGCGCATGTGTTCACGTGGTGGTTGGTGGAGGTAGTGACTTCCGTTTACAGTGCGGGTGCAATCATTGGGACCATGTTTCTCGCAGGAACATGTAAAAACACTCCACAATCGGGCCCAAATTACACGAAACGAAATCATTCACCAATACCAGGACATACATTTTATGCTTGCGAGTAGCAAAATTCGTGGAACAGCGTCAACAACGCTACGAGAACATCGCGACAAACTTCCTTCGGTGTTTGTGTTACCATATCTTAGATCTTTCCGCCAGGGATGACTAAAAATAAATTTAATTTTTAAAGATACATCAAGAGACACACGGTGTGTTTTTAGCAAGAATGAGTACGATCGTTTTGGTAATCTTTGGCAAAAAATGAATTGATTCTACACGCGGAAAGAGATTTTACGACTGTACATGTTTTCAGGTATACGGTTGTGCCAGTTGGACAAAAAATTTCACTGTACATGCTAATGACAGTGGTTTGTTTACATGATCCACTTTCGCAAGGGCTGTTGGCGATAAGAATGGTGCCTGCTCATTGTAACGATTTATGCCATCATCGGAAATCGTTGGATTCAGTCCAACAACATTCCACCGCATCTTGCCTGGTTGCAGTACGGCGCACGATGACATCATCTTTCGCAAGGGGATGAGATTCTCACTAGAGCCAGTGCTACATGCCTTGCTTATATCGAGAACGTCGCCAGATCGACCGGGGCCAGATTGTGAAAATTATTCGATTTCTTAGCATTTACCACACGTAGCACTTTGACAAACACCCATAACACACAAGAACTGATTGCAAAGACGAGTTTCGACGCGTTACCTGAACTAGGACGTACTTAAATTCAGAAATATTCACGCACTACACCTCATCCAAATGGAATCGAATCACTTTTTGAGGCACAGACCTGCGGCTTTCGAAACGCTACTCTACGACGGAATGGCAGACGGAACAACTGTCAAACGGGTATGTTTTGATGCGAGACAGCCCCGGCTGAGTGCCCTGAGTCCATGGGACACAACGAGAGACGCAATGCGGTAGGTCGGGGAGAGGAACAGTGGGATTTGACCGAAATAGCAAATTTATCCGTAACTTTTTAGTCCTTCGACAGATTTTTACAAATGACCCATCAAATTAAAGGCCTTTATGAGACAAATACTCCATTTTGCTAAAAAAAAAACAGGGGTTTCCTTCGAATTTCGTCTTTAAGGAAATTAACTCAGTAGAAGAGAGACAGAAAGAATAAGAGACAACTATATCACTATACACGGTGCACGCTCGAAAGAATGAGAAAACTACTCATTCCCCGAGTGAGATAACAAGAACCTTGATTTTATGAGTTACCTGGAGCATGTTCGCAGAACATGCATAGCAGAATCAAAACAAACTAAACTCGGATTGTATTAATTGTATGTTTTTCAGTAAAAACGGCGGTGTAATAACATTTACAACTGGTTTTAGTTTAATGGTGCGTTGTACGTAAGTACAGTTATTGCTCATAGCTACATCCACTTCTGATGAAATGTGCCAAACCTTCCTTAACATAGAGAACATTGTTTTGATGCACTGCGGTGTTTTGATTCGTTTTTGTATCGTTCGCTGCAGTTGATATTAAAAATAGCACGCCCGACGTAGTGTATAATTATTTTCAACAAAAAGCATCGCCACGAATTTTAATTGTAAATGCAAAAGTGAGTGGCGAATTTTGCAGTGGAAAGTTGAAGCGTTTGGTGGTAAAAATAGAAACTTCCAAGACTCCATCACGGAGCAACTGCTGCGGTTGGAATGGCTGCCTGATTTACACACGTCTCAATGGGCAACATATTCACTCCCTTGAGCTCTTTATTTATTTCCGTTCAGAGAAGACAAAGAAGTTGTTTCTGGCGAAAATTTGATGGTGTTTAAAAAAATCCACGACAGCTGTTTTCAAATAACAAGCCAAATGTTTTTCACTTAAAAAGTCGATTCGAGAGAGATTTAAATTGAACCGTTCTAAGTTCTAAGAAACTACTTACCGGAGAAAACATTCCTTCTGCAATCGGAATACTTATAGCTTGGAACGGAAATTCCTGGCAGGTTGGCACCGGTTCTTCCGCTCCTGCAGAATAATTGCCCTGCAGGAAAGCCTCCGGAACCGGCGGCGGCAGATTTGGCATCGAATAGTCCGACGGAGTGCCAAAGGCAGCGAAGCCCATCGTCGGATAAGGTAGGTTCGGGGTGGCTGATGGATAGCCTCCTCCTTCCGATGGCAGCGGCGGCATGACGTTGGGATTGAATCCGTAGGAAAGCGATTGACCGGAGATGGACGGATTGAGGCTGGAGTAACCCGATGAGGCCGGTGATGGTACGGTCGGCCATTGAGAGGCTGGTGGTGATTGGTTAAAGGCAGCCGGATTTATCCATCCTAGCCCATTGGCATTCCAATTTTTTGGATAGTAATAGTTCTGGTTGTAGTAAGCCATATTTTTGCAGCTAAACTATGCTTGCGGTATGCAGAACGGTAAGATTCCTTTTAAGGGCTTACAAAATAAACACGCGCGCGGGACGAACGACCGAACCGAGGCTGTTTCCGTAGCCTTCAAAACGCAATCGATACGCACACAAGCATACAAATACACGTGATACGACACACGACCGCGTTCCAACTTCGAAGGGCGCCGAAAAAGAAATGCAGTGAAAATTCACACTAAACAGATGGTTTCGCTGCGTAGTACGTACTGTTTAGCACGGAGTTATTTTTACATCGGATCACTAATCGGAGCCGTGCAAAACGTCGTAACTGATAGCCCTTTCGAGCTGTGAGTAATTTTCAATCCACCGAAAATAAACCACTCTTTCGCCCGCAATTGGCCACGGCACGCTTAGTGGTGATAGCAATTGCTTTTGTTTTCGTTTTCTAATACTTTTCCGACTCTCTGTTTTTGTAATTAGTCATCGGTCAGATGCGTACGTTGGCAACTGGGGGATTGCTTTGGCACTCGCGCGGTCTCGCCGGACTGCAAATTACCCGACTAGAATTCGCGACGATACTGAACGCGGATCGGCGGACGCTTCGAGTGTAACCTTCAAGTAAATGCCGTCGTGTGGAGCACGCAGCATCGGCTCCACTAGGAGTGCCACTGAGTGCTCAGTGTTGAGATGCTCCCTCCTTCCTCCACTATCTTATACTTCCCGCGCCAAGGGCCGCTAAAAGCGTGGACCCTGAAAAAACCCACCGGATCGCAAAAGGTAACGCCAAGGTATTCGTCACCGTTTTGTTGTAGGGGAATTGTCAAACTGCCGGCTACCACCATGTTTTCTGGCAGGTTATCGTGGTTTAGGATATTTTTAAATCTTTTTCCGTACATATACTACGTCATGGTGGTTCATTATACCGTACACCTACGCGGGGGAAGTTGAATGGATCGGGGTTTAAGAGGCAGCTTTTTCCCATTTGAAATTCCATACGTCGATACATGAAAACAGGTTTAGGTTGTGGTGTAAAAACCCCGAAATGCGATGACCATGGAATAGTTGTAACACGCATTTTTCGGTAACCCTGACGAAACCGTTCACATAGATAAGGAGAAAAAGAGAATAGATGGCCAGTCATACATATGAAAATGTCATAAACATATTTGAAAACGTACTCTATATTCATTCAAAACTAGCCAAACCCGCCTTCCAACGATTCGTACGAACCGTGGAGCTTAGCATACGCTTTTTCTTGCACCAACTTGCACAAAAAGCTCTGGAACAGAGGCAAGACTGACGCACGAGGCTCAAACCAACAGTCGCCTAGCTTTCCCTGCCGAACATAAATAAACAAGTAAAAACTACAACTCACATTGTTTGTCATTATTTGTTTATTAATCAGATTATGATAAGTTTCCTTACAACGTTCTTCATGATGAGTTTTGCTTGTTCTGGATGGGTCACTGTGTAATGAATGTGCGATTGTTTCTTTGGGATTAGAAAGGTATGTGTAGTTTGGCGTAACATGTCTCCGCTGCTTCGCGTGATGCATCTGTTCAATTCGAATTTTCGCTTGTTCAATCTGCAGCAGTTTTTTTTTTCACATTGTTGCAGAGTTTTGCACCGGCATGCACCGTGTGGATTCTGTTTAGATGGGAGTTTCTTGTAATTTTGTGTATGCTTCGCCTTGCGCCTAGCCGTTTCATCATGGTCATACCCTCTCTTTACCTAACACTCAGTCCATTTCCAATTTGTGGTAATTATGTTTCGTTTTTCTATCTTGGTATTCTTTTTTATTTACCTTTTTTTCTCTTTTATACATAAATATCAATAAATAAATAACATTTATATTTATTTTCGTTTCACCATAATACCTTTCTCTTATTCACGAACCCGATTTTTCAAAATCATCTTGTACCAACCCCAAAGCAGATTTGTTTTTTCACTCGAGACGATCTGTGTTTGCAACAATGCTCACAAGCAACATTTTCTTGGGGAGGGAAAACATCCTTAACTTGCACAATCACGAGGTCTATAGATAAGGTTCTATGTGTTTGGGTTTTCCTTCTGGCGAAGAAAACACTGATCTAGCCTCAAGTTCTTTTAGGATTAGTCCATTAAATGGTTTCTTGTTTTGGCTAGATGTATCTGTTAAATATTATGTTCCTCGCTCGAGTGCGCCGCTTCTTTGTTACGTTCCACTAATCTTTTTTATGTACACATAGTAATTAAAGCATTTGTCACTTCCACTTGGATCCGTTTTGGTTTTTTTATTTAACATTTTCTAGTCACCCACACCGGTGAACTTTGCTGATTTGTTTTACACGAAAGGTTAGTTTTATATTTTCTTACATTCAAATCTAGTTCATGTTGTTATTTTATTTACCGTATCAATTCTCAATGGTGCTCAATGGCTCTATCGTTAGGATACCTTGTTAGTGTTCTCTCTTGGGTTGTGTTTTTCTCTTCTTCTTGTATTACTTCGTGTACCACTTCTTGTCTCGTGTTCATCTCCTGAACGACAACATTCTTTCTAGCGTACCTCTGTTCTGTATATTTATAAAAATAAATAGAAGGGTACTTTTTATGCGTATATGTTTAAGTCTATGTATGTATGTTGGCCGGCCTGACCAAGATGGCGATGCAATGCTCCCTACTCGTTATTGCAAAACCTGTTTATCTCGTCTAGCTCCTTAATATTTCTCATTTGTTTGGTTTGCTAAAATCATCGAAATGACACTTCAGTTGCCGACTTTGTCTGCTTTATAAGGAGCCTAAGACGGGCTTCCCATTACTAATTATTTATCACGATGATAAATTTTATAACGCACATATCCATCGAACCACGACGAATTCAACGTTGAATTAAAGTCATCAGTGTGGTTGCTTTTACTTCTTCTAGGAAAAATTTACTATGGTACTATAACGAAAGAATAATATAATTTTACTCGAAGAGTGTCAAGAAATAAATAAACACCAACATGGCTAGGCTCGCCAACGACGAGCTTCGACGCTTTGTTGAAAGCCCTACGACAAACCTATATTTGGTATCTTCTTTCTTGGAGTAACGACCGTTTTTGGTCATGCCTGTTCCATTAAGGGCTTAATAGACTTTTTACCTATGTGTACGTGGGTAATTAGCCCGCTCGTACAGCCGAGGGTACGGTCTCAGTTGGGACTTGAACCCATGCTGATGAGGGAGTGCTTTGGCACTCGTGGGACGATTTTCTAATCAGCGAATTGCTCGGCTGCCTCGGACCCCCTCGTGTAGGGGCGTAATACATATATATTATTATATGTATACATTCTTCACTATGAATAAGATTTGCTTATTCTGTGTAACGTTATTTTCTTGTTGACTGTTATAGCTTAAATACAAAAAAAGCATCCTGTCCTAAAGCAAGTTTTTTAGGCGAATGGCCACATGTTCAATTGATTAATAATCGTCATCTGTTTTTCTTGTATACCTGTTCGAAATTTCTCATACAGACGCGTTCAACAAGACTGGCCAACAACATAAAGATGGTAACGCTAATCACATTCATAAGGTTTTTTTAGCTTGTCGTAATTTAACTCACTTTAAACTAGTTGGGCTTGACTTTCATTTTATTCCTTTTTATTTCGGTCACGACTTGTCGCGTTGTAACACTTAACACACATACACACATTCATCTTTCCGTACATTAATGGTTGAAGATCGTATCATAAATTCTCATTAGATTTACTTGGTATGCAATACAAAACGGCTATCTTCATCCTTCACATTGCTGGCCAAGCCTGATTTCTGTTCGTACCATTTACCGGTCAGCCATTAATGCTATCCCGGGACACCAAGCAATTTGACACCACTGTGAAGTGATGTCGATCGAGATGTCGATTTACAAACTGATTATCCTGTACAATTCTATGAAATTAAACTTCAACGTTCAGGTGTGTACAAAGTTGTGCTTTTTGTCATTTAGTTATTACTACATATCTTACTTTCCATTTATACGGGGCTACTGTTTTGACCTTCTTCCCTATCGCTTGCTTTATTGAGCCCTCTTTCTGTATTTGTTTCCTTTCACCATTCTTGTGAGCAAGCATTTTTTCTTTTGGCATCAGAGAATTCGTGTCATTTTGCTAGCAAAACGGGTATGTAACCCGCTTGCTAGCTATGTTATTATTAAACTATAGTTTATTTATTTTTTCTTCTGTACTCAGACTTCAGACCTATAGTTATGGGTTTTAAGCGACATGACAAAATGTGGAACGTAAGTTGGTGTGTTGGTTTCCAGCAGGTGTTGTATCCCCGAATAGAATAAAATTAAACATAATTCTGAAAATTTCATTTTCACTTCGTTCACGAACAAAAATTTTGAGTTTGGACTCAATTAGTATCGATCTTTCAGTGTGTATTATGAAATACTATTCAATACATCTGCTTCGTCTCAAAAAGCTCATTACGATAACGGCATTGGAATACTCGACCATGAAATTACTATTCACAAATAATTTTTATCGTTCTCGTTTGTTTTCCTTTTAATGTTGCAATCTCACTAACCTGTTACACTTTTTTTCCGATCAAAAACAAAACTTTTACCATTCACAGCTGCGTTCAGCATTAAATTCCTAATCTCGATTCCGAACAAAAAAACGCTTGAAGCTGAGCATTCTTGTTTCTTAACGAACGGTATTCACGGTAAAAACTTTTTAGATATTCAGTATTTTTATCAATAAAACACGAACATACCACTGAAATTATCACAACCTTATGGTGTAAAAACGTTGTGGTATAAGGTGAAATTGTTTTATTTACTGAAACATATAAACTCGTTAGTTTTTGCTTCAAAAGTACAACTAAATTAGATTGAAAGTAAAACTGCATGCTCAAAATGCACAAAAATGCATAAAATGCGATAGATTTTCTTATCCTTCCCTATGAATCTGTGGCGTGTTACGATAATTGAACCCGCCCACATTAAACCCATTATTTGGTTGAATCTTGGATCAAATTATCTTCGTTTGGTGTAAATCTGTCGTTGTTGAACATTTGGGAAAAATCTTCTTCCCTACCTAAGCAAACTTTTGGGCTTCAAAACATTCCTACACTTCTTCGGTTGAAATTTTCCTTCTATGTTCTATGGGTGTTCTTCAGATGAAATGTTCTAAATAGCAGCCACCTACAGTTGTAGGGTACTAGTCGTCTCATCTTTGCTGCATACAATTACACCAGTGAATGTAACATCAATTCGAATAGTATTTTTACATTTTATTCCTACTGCGTACTAGCATGACGATTTGGCTTGTAGTTTTATCCAATTTGAAACTTTTTCACACTTGTTCCAATTTTTCTTGTTCACTAAATCTTGTGTCGACGTGCGTCTAAGCGCTTTGAATTACTCAGTTGCAATTACTTCTTGTTACTGTACTTGGCATTTCATTTGTTCTTGTCCAATCCAAACTGTTCGTTACCATACGTGTGTTTCGCATATTGTTTTATGTACATACTATGTATTTGTATATATTTTCTCTGATTTTTATATATAAATATATATAAGTTTATATGTATAATATTGACTTTCGTTACGAAATACTTTTTCAAATTAGTGATCAATTGTCCACCAATGATAGTTTGTGGGATTCATTGTTATCCTTTTGTTTTTTGTTCCTGGTATGCTTATTGTGTACCGTGTTCGTTTGCTGCATGTTCACCATACGACACCATTGGTTTTCATTTCTTATTTTTTCAACTTTTCCTTATTTTTGAATCAGGCTAGGCAATTATAAAACACAGATTCAAACGAGTACTTTCCAACAGACGCAAATGAGTAGTCCCTCGCTCATCTCTTTCCCATTCCTACTCCATGCACCTCTCTAGCAGCTAATCTCGGAATGGTTCTCGGGGCTGATGTACCGTTCGCTGAATGTTTGGATCGTGAAAGGTGCCGCCTGTCTCGAAGGGTCTGGTCCGATCCCCGAACCCTTGTCCCCGCTGCCCGTACCATTGCCACCGTGATGTACGTGGTGTCCATTGGTTCCGTTTCCGGTTCCGTTAACGCCGCCGTTTCCGGTTGGGCCGTTGGCGTACGCTGCGCAGGTGATAACGATTCCGCCACCTACTCCAGCAACACCCCCTCCACCGCCCAGTTTGTCCACGATCACGCCATGATCACCATGATGGTTGTTGTTGTTGTTGTTAGTATGGCTGGTGTTGTTGTTGTTGTTGTTGTTGTTGTTATTGTTGTTGTGATTGTGACCGTTGGAGTGGTTCATGCGAATATTGGCATACGACGTACCGACGACCACGTGATTCTGCTGCATGCTGAGTGCCGCCGGGTCGAGCGTTATTGGAGGCGGAATACTGCTTAGAAGTTTGGCCGTCTCCATCGGTGACTCGACAAGCGGGGATCCGTGACTGTGACCGTTTCCGTTCGTTAATCCTACTACGGAGGGCCCGTTCGCGGAGGGTCGGTCTGGCGCTACTTCCCCGATGGGATTGCCGAAGGAGATGGGTGGCTGGATGGCGGTTGGCGTTTGTTGTGGAGTATCCAGAGAGATGAGCTTGTCCGCTACTTCTGGCATTGGTAGCGGGATCTGAGCGGCCGAGGAAAGGGTAGTCGCTTCAACCGACTCCATGGTGGGTGGAGGAGGAAGAGGGACACCGGCTGCTGGGCACGCCTGACCAGGATGCTTCCGAATGAATGACGTTTCCCAGCAGGCTCCATCGGTGACTGTCGTGAGGGGAGCTTGCTGAGGCCCGTGGCCTGTGATCATACCGCCAGCTCCCGTAACCACCGTGCCATTCATCAGCCTCGGAGATACGGTCTTTGGAGGGGTACACGTCATGAGCGTGTCCGGGATAGTGACACCAGTGGCCTCGCTGAGCAGCCGTTCTGCGACTGACCGCGGTCCAGGCAGTGGAATCAGATAGTCGGAGGAGTTTGGCACCTGCAAACAAAAGTCGTCGTTTCCGGGAGGACGCATGATCGTCGTGTCGCGTTCGTTCGAGGGCGGGCGGAAGAAACTGGGAAGCGGCGCGTTCATGACTTCCGGATCTTGTGTGCAAGTCGTGAGTCGCTCGAGAAGGTTCGAGAATGAAGGTCGCTCCTCGGGTGTCGGGTTCCAGCAGTCGGCCATGATGCGATACACTGCCATGGGACATCCCTGGGGCGCATCCAGTCGGCCACCACCCGTCACGAGCTGCATCACATCCCGGTTCGGCAGGCCTGTGTAAGGCATCAGCCCCAAGCTAAACACCTCCCATAATAGCACACCGAACGACCAGACGTCAGTCTTCGAGGTAAAGATTCCATCGAGAAACGCCTCCGGTGGCATCCACTTGATTGGGAGCATCGCCTTGCCACCCTTGCGGTAGTAGTCGGACCGATAGATGTCACGGGCCATGCCGAAGTCGGCGATTTTAACCACACGACCTGGCCCTTTACTGCTCAGCAAACAGTTGCGGGCAGCGATATCGCGGTGGATAAACCGCTTGCTCTCCATGTACCGGCAACCCTTTGCCACGTCAAGAGCACAGAAGATCAGGTCCTTCATAGTGAGTGGAGATGGACGTTCCTGTTACAACCCAGGGAGAAATTGAGTAATGTGTCGTTATTTGCCCAAACAACCATCATCTGAGCCGATTCACTTACTGGTTTATTACGACCTTCACGGAGAAAGTTCTTTAGGTCTCCGCCAGCCAAAAGCTCTAGCACAATGAACCTGTGGTGGAATTATGGCACGGTAATTAATCACGGAATATATACTTCTGCCTTCCACAACCTTACCTTGGATGCCTGTCAAAGCAGACTCCGATGAGATGGACAATGTTGGGATGATTAAACTTCGCCATGATTGCTGCTTCCATCAGAAAGTCCGACTCTGCCTGCCCGGTCGACATCTCCGGGAGTGTTTTCACTGCCACCGGCATCTCCACAGCGTCACCATCTCGGTGGCGATACAGTCCTTGATATACCTCACCGAAAGCACCCTGCCCGAGCGCTCTAAAGGAAAACGAAAACGAGATGGATTAAAGTAATTGTCTTTGGAAAACGTAGCAAGCCTCATGTCCTTACTTCACCAGCCGTAAACTTTCACGTGCCACCTGTGGCAGACTCTTGACGTCCACGTTGCCGTTCAGTATACCGTCACAACCATAGTTCGGATTGAAGTTGGTCAGCGCCGAATCGTCGGCGGTGCTGCGCAGTCGGCTAAGCTGTAGGTCCTGCTCGAGCAGCATTTTGTGGCGTATAGCGGCCTGACGCTTGCGCTGGTAGCGATTATCTGTAGAGTGGATATACCTTCATTAGCCAAATCGTCAACAACGGCACCGCAGCTACATTACTTACATAGTATAAGAATAAGACTGGCTAGTGCGGCACAAAGTACGAGCACAACAACGACAAAGAACATGATTAGGTACTTCATTTCCACGGTCTCGGTGGGCACTGCATTGCCGGAAAAGTAGCGACATAAACATACACAGAAATGTAGGAGAAACGATGGACCAATAGCGAGAGTATAAGAACGAGAGAGAAATTAGAGAAATTACATTCAAACAACATGGTTCTTAGTTGGTAAATAATACACCACTTACATTCACATGCAGTATAGTTGTCTGGCTTCAAGGTCCAACCATCCGGACAGATACATCCAACGGTGGCCCGGTACTCGTCCAGGGCCACACAACGATAATCACATCCACAGCCTTGTATCGCCGGGATGATAAGCACTGCCCCGTGGCCACTGTTGGCGCCAGAGTACTCCATGGACAACTCCGGAACGTTCCGTTTGGACGCCATAAAGGATGAGCCTCCTTCACCATTGGTCGAGTTGATCATCGTATCACCTCCGGAATAACCACCACCGCCACCTCCTGTGTCGCAACCGCCACCACCACCACCAAAGCCTCCTTGCCCGTGCGTGCCACGAGGTATGTAACATGGAAGACCACCACGGCCGCCCTCCAGCAAGGAGGCCCCGTACCGAGGATCGAGTGCCATATCCATTTGGGCTCGCCATCCTCCTCCCGGACCAGCTGGCCGGGGTGATTCACCATGTGCCGTACCAGATACGTCTTTCTTGAACGTGAGGAACTTTTTTCCGTGTTGAACATCCTCGTCGAGGTACCGTCCAACGCCAAGACCACCTCCTCCACCAGCTACAAGCAGCGGAACTGCAGTGTTTGCCGAATTCAGCTATAGTACGCGAGAAATGTGTGCGGTTAGCGTAATTAATCATAATATTCAGAGCTCTATGACTTTCCACTTACCAGAAACACATACGTTCCCCCACCGCCACCTCCTGCACCCTCCTCTATGATGGTATTCTTCACCTGCTGCGTTTTAGAGTGCATCCAAGTCTCGACGAGCTGCTTGTTGCGCATCTCGCACGATTCGTCTCGGTAACCCATTGATTTTATACACGCATGTTCGCCGCTCTGACCGACGAGAATGTAAATTTCCTCGTCCTTGTGAAGTTCCAGTACGCTCAGTACCATGGCACCGCGCGACGATCCTACACCGCCAGAACCAAGCCCACCACCGGCGCCCTTGGCTATAATGCTGTAGAAAAGACAAGTTCCGCATAAATTTAGCAATGTCCATTGCAGCAATTTGAGATACATACGTATAGTAACCTTCGTTGGGGACCTTCCACGCTTGAATACCCTTGAACGGGTGACTGTCGATCACGTGTACTGCACTGGCAGCTTCCGTGTTGTTGTAGGAAGATGAACAATCTGTAGGTGTAGGGCCTTGTTGTCCTTTAGCGCCACATGTATTGAGCTCGATGACTGCAAACAAAGAAAGCAAAACAATGCTGCTTAGATATCATGTACAAATACGTATTTCAGCCTTTGTTCTTACATGACTTTCCGACAAAGTCTTTATGAGGCTGCTTGACTCCGCCTATTCGTGGATCCCAGTAGTTGTAGCCCTGCAGATGTTCCGCTGGTATGTTGAGCCCGAAGCACTCTGGGCTAAGCGAAAAGTCGTCGATGGCAACATCGGAGAAGATCCGCATTCCCATCCGTGCCTCAAACTGCAGATAGTACTTGGTGGTGATGTTCGGCAGGATGATGTCCACTCGCACCCAGTCTTCACCAAGATTCTTGGAGCTCCACCACAGCGTGGTGGTGAAGTTTTCCTTCTCTCGTATCTCAACGCTAGACAGATTGATACTGCCCGGATTCATGCCGTATTGATGCACATAAAAGCGTACCTGGTTTATTGTACAGTAAAAAAGAAAAAAAAACAACCGATTAGATGAAATACACTGCATTCGGAGTGCAAACTGCTCCGGTACTTACCACACAAGAGTTTCTATACGGCGAACTTGCATTTGTGTGGACCAGTGGTGGAGGATTGAAAACGACACTGTTCATGATGGCGTTGCTGGCCAATCCAACTAACGTCTTCTTTTCACTGTCATTCGCATGCTGATTCATATTGACAAGCATGTAGTAACCCGTGATGTTCGAGCTCTCGTGCGTGTGGTCCATATCAGGGCCCGTTTTCTCTGTTGGCGTTGGTCCAGAGTGACGTGCCCAGGATAGTATGACATTCCCATAGTTTTGCCAACCGCACCAACCTGTCTCAAAGTCACAGCGGCCACCAAACGGTATTTTGTCTAATGGATCAAGATAGCAATATGAATTTTAATGATATTATCAAAATATACCGTCAATATATTACCGCAATTTAACGATTCATCCTCGCTCTCGTCACAGTCCACCGTGATGTCACAAATTTTTGGTGTTTTGATGCACATCGGTACCTTAATTTGAAAAGGAAAGTTAGGTTTGGGTCCATCACTTATGAAATAACTTCTACCTTATTCACTGGACATTGCACTTGTGAGTAGCTGCAATTGTTAGTGCTGATCGAATCGGGGAAACAGTTGACCATCCGCAAGTTGTCGATGCTTACGTGACCTCTCGCGTGTCCACCCAGTTTGTTTGGGACTATCTCGAACAGTACTTTGAACTCCTTCGAGATACGATCGATGCGGAACGTGTTCATCTGCCACCGACGCAAATCGTTGCCCATAATTTCCGCCGGTACCCAGCTAGACTCCTGATTGCCGACCGTTTCGATCACGATCCGGATACTTCCATAGTGCATCGAGCTCTGATGAGTGAACACCTCCAGAAAGCAGTTTTCCTTTGTCGCACCAAACTCGGGTGAGGTTAGGATCTGCGGAGGACTGTCTTTTGTCAGCCGCAAGTGCAGAAAGTGTCCATTGGCGTTCTGAGCCGGATCGGCACTCGGTCCTGGCATTAGACCAGTTCGGTTGGACTCGGTCAGATTAATGCCTGTTACCACTTGGAAGCTTTGCTGGTCGTTCTCATCCCACGTCCAGGCGCAGTCTGTTTCGAAATTACATTTCATGCCTAAGATTTCGTCCATCTCCGATCCTTGTTCTGCCAGATTATTGTGATATCGCTATCAATCGAAAGGAAACCATTAATATATGACACATTGAGCAAAATAGGTTTTCATCGGATCATTATCATATGTAACGTATTACTTTGGAATCATCAGTGCTTCGTATCCACTAATGTTGCTTATCAAAGTGATTTTAATTGGAAAATCTTTGGTTTGTTCAGTTTTCTTTGTCTGCGATCAGTAATAGCGTGGATCAAACATGTAAGAGATCTATCGACAACATGATCAGTATGAGCATGTTTATCCCTTCAATCGACACGTCTAAAATGGGACCAGAAATGTGAGGAAAATCTATTTGAGCTTGTGGTGGATACAAAATTAGCCGTGCCAAAGGTTCGAAGGGTAGATGTTGAACAATAACCAATCGGAGAGTTGGAAGAACGGAACAGACAGATGATTGAGGTGTGATTTACACCGTATGAACGATTAATTATTCCAGCAACTTTATTACTACCTCTCCCAGTGTTTTTGGAGCTTTGACGAGGCTTGAAGCTATGTAAGTTTTAAGAGTTCTCCATACTTACCTCCTCGTTGTATCTCTGACGCAATTTTTGCATTGGATCGTCACCCTGCCGGCTGTAGGATGAACCTGGCGGATAGTAGGATGAACCTGGTGGCCCCGGTGACTCCATGACGATTCCCAAACCTCGTCCCGGATCGGACCGGCCACGAGTGCCGGTCGCATTCCGTGCACCGAAACTCCCACTACTTCCGCTCCCACCAGCTCCCATAGCACCGCGATCCCCTCCGCCACCGTATTCTCGCCCAAACGTATTCGCTTGCCCGTGGTTCACAACCTGGCCTCGGCGGTGCGTCGTAGAGCCGTACGAGATGGGCTCCGACTCGAGCCCATTCATATTTGTCGATATTTTGCTGAGTTTCTTAATTTCAGCCAGCGCCGAAGTCTTGCGGTTGCGCCCAGGTCGTCCCGGATTGAACTGACGTCGGGATGCGTCGGTTGTTTTCGAGCTCGTCGAGGCCGGCGTCGGGAAGTATGGGTTGATCAGTCGCGTGCCAGGCTGCCGAGATCCGATCGGTGCCCCATCGTGGCCTCCGTTTCGACTTGCGCCGGAATTGATCTCGTTTGGCTGTGGATGTCCAGCGAAACCTCCACCAGCTCCACCGGTACCGCCGACATGCGCGTCATGGTGCTCATGGTCCCCGTAATGATCATGATTGCCCTCGTGCTCGTGCCCGTGTTCATGCTCGTGCTCATCCTCGTGCTCGTGCTCGTGCTCGTGCTCGTGCTCGAGCTCGTGCTCAGGATCATCTCCTTCCACACTGACATCCTCGAACGATCCGTCCACGCCGGCAACGGAAGCAGGGAGGACGGAGCGAGGTGGTTCGGTAGAGGTTGTGCTGGTCGTTTGAACCGGATGGACGTTGATGACACCAGACGAGTTGTGGGCCGCACCAAAGGTCAAGTTCGAGTTTCCGAGCGGACGTTGTGATTGCACCGGATCCAGGTGCAAACAGATGGCCAGAAACGTGGCTACCGCTAACACTGACCAGGTAGGCAGTGGCCGACTGCTCCCCTTTGGTCCTGTAAGCGCTTTCATCCTCTGACCCACCAGAAGTCGACACCGCCCTCCAATTTCACTGTGCCGCAGATTGGTGGTTCTACCGATTTGCATTTTGTTAGTACGTTTTTCTTCCTCTATTACCCCTAAGTTATGCAACTTGAAATTGTTTGCCATATCCTTAGTTGATTAGTTCACGAAACGATTTCACATTTTCCATTAAACCACTTGAACTGGTCGGAGCATGCTTGCTCAGCAAGGCAACATTCTTCACCTTCGCCTCGCCGTGTCCACGTTGCTCCATTCTGATCGACAAGCCGCAGGTTTCACCTCCCTTCAACTGTCGACTGTTTTTCGAAGCAACTAGTTTTTCACCTCTGCGTCAAGAGGTGAAAGCGCTTCTATGAAATTATGTACTGCCCAATAGCTCATAATTTTCCTTCTCTCATTTTCCCAGCTCACGATCTCGCTCTCTCTTTCTTTCTCTTCTTTTGCCCCTAAACGCCGCGCCTTGGCTTTCCATAGACACGCTGCCATCCTTGCTCGGGTGGGCTGCGTACTTTTGTACACGCTGAGAGCGCAGCATCCACAATCACTCGCCTTCGCCCGCACTGATCAAGTTATTCGACGTAGAGGACAGAAACGAATGGCACTTGCCGTTACAGATTAGGCTGTCGGTAGTTCCGGTAGCTTTCGGTAGGCATAAGAAACGCCGGATTACGAACAACGGAAAACTTTGTATTCTCCGAAATTTTCGCAACTCAGTTTACACTTCACAAGCGAACGAGCAAACACTCGCCTACTCACGCCGCACTGTTACGACATCTACGTTTCTCACACACGTTCGCTCTTCCCTTTTCCCGTTACACACACGCACACCAGGTAGCCCTTCATTTTTCCGCGACGAAATACCGCGTAATAGGAGCGTTTTCGGCACGGGAAAGCTTTTCACGTACATTATTATTCCACTCTTCCTTAGCTTATTTTCTATCCAGTGATTACACCAGGCAGGAGTGTAAAGTGGAATTGGTTCTCTTTATCACTCGTCCACTTTTTAGTACAATTTTGGGCTGCTAGGACTTTGCTCATAGCTGTTAGTGTAGTTTATCTTCACTTCTAACAACCCTAGTGGGGGGTCGGGAAAACAAACGTATCCACTGGCCGCTCGCGGGGCGATCCACTAGGAGGATTTTTCCTAAGTTTCTCCTACTGCTGTTGCAATTCAACAGCAAGATTGGCGCCATTCTTCGGGCTAACCAAGAATGCCCGACATCTTTTCAACACTTGAACCATTTGTTATCGTTTCATTGCACACGAGAAGGACGATGCGCTACCGGCTAGCTGTGCGAGGTAGGCTTCAATAGGTCTCGACGAGTCGTTTTTAAAAGGTAACATTTTATTCTTCACTTACACTCAAACTGCAACCACAGTGAAGTTTTCTATATGGGCAGATCAATACGAGTTTTCAGATGAATTTTCTCATTTTTTTAAATTTTTTCGATTGAGCACTTTCGAGGTTCTCGCCATTTTGTCACCTGCAGGAGGAAAGCAAATTAGCTTGTTTGAAAAACAAAAGTCACTAAACAGGGTACAAAGTGTCGTATTACATCAATATTAAAATTGTCCATGATTTTGAAATTAAGAAAAGACGACATAGACGAAGTTCTCAACGAACGAAGTTGTATTAAGACCACTTCGCGGCTGTAGAAGGAGAGTAAGTAAGTAAACCACACCAGGAAATTGAAGAAAGTGTAATGATAGAACATAAATGTTCGTTGGACTAAAATGTGAAGCCAATTGATTGTTTAAAACTAATGATGGAACCAGAGCCTGACAGATTGTTTTGTAAGCTCATAGATATATACATATATCCACACACACACACACACACACACATTCGTAGTGCAAAGTCTTAGCGGCAAATTCCCAAGGGATGTGGTACGAAGAGGTATTTTTAATGGGTAACAGCCCCACACTGTCCTGTGCGAGGGGTGTCTTCTTGAGGATTTTCCCTCCAGGTCTAAATAAAAAAATTCAAAAAACACACACATCTACGTATATATGAACAAATTCCTCACACACACATTCACACAAGCTCATATACGTATGCATATACACACACGCACGCACACACACACGTACACAGAGGGCACTTCCAGAAGAAAACGGCAAAGGGCACGCAGTAAGATCCACATTTTCGATGTGCATTTTCTTCTGCTCCTTTCCATTCCCGAATCCTCCCGAGGCCTTGCTTTAGGACTCTAGATCTAGGGTGTGGTGAGGGGGCGATTTTTCACTTGATTCGTTCATTCGGAAAATCATATTGCACGTACGCACATAGATTAACGTCCCGCGCCAATGATACAAAATTTTCATTTTGCAAATAATTTTACAAGTAAAAACCGGTTTAATCTTATTTTCGGGCTATCCGTAAGGAAAATGAAGACGTAAGCTATTTTTCCATTGATTGCGTCGGTCATCTTATTTTCTCACTTTTTCACTTCGGGTTTTTTAATGGGCGTTTCGACTTGCTCAGGAACTAGTAATTTTTCAAAGAGATAAGATTTATAATCACACGATTGCTTATCCCACATACAAGGAGTCTGCATGGACAAGGTACTTGGTGTTGAATTTTTTCAAGCAAATATTCAATGCCCGTCGGATGTTGGAACCATTTTTTCGAAAACAGGGCGTACGCCACACCGAATCCGAACACACACCTACACACATTCACATACTCACACACGTACACTTGCAAAGAAAGGAAAATTGACCAATGGATGTTCTTCTATCACTCCTCCTCCTGCAGGATAGCTTTCGGAGTACATCGGAATGGCGTACAACTTAATGCTTATATTTCGTTTCAACCAGGCTGGCACAATACTTTCTTTGCACGGTAGCGTCACAACGGTCTGTTACGCAGCAGCCTTTTTCCACCATTTTCATAAACACATACACACACAAGCACACAAGCACTCGCACTTACGCTAGAGTTCTGCGGCCGCCGGAAGCTGTTCCAACCACTGGAAATACGGATTTAAGGTGTACACTTTTCTCTTCTGCACCGAAACGTCCGGTTATAGATTTCCTGTTTTTCTTCCGCAGGGAATCGAAGCAGGAAAATTTTCTTGCTAAACACACCCGACTACAGCACACTACGGTTGTGGCACTACGTGTCCGGTGAGCTTACGGTGCTGAAGTGTTGCTTCTGCCAATTTACTCTCCATCAAGAGCCTCGCTGCTCGCCAGATCTGTTGTAAGGAAAATCTGAACTGATGAGCCGAGATATTCTGCCACGGAAAATTGTTACGCTCTTTGCATCAGGCTTTGGTGACTGCTCCCCAATAGACCCCACTAGGATTTCACCATGCATTGCTCGGAGAAAGCGAAACATTCTCACACCAACCCAATGCCCGGAAAAGGACATGGGCATACTTGTAATGCGAGTGAGAGCGCGCAAATGTTTGAGAGAAAGCTCATCCTAAGGAGCCCAAAGCTTGGCAAAAGTTCATCGGGAAAGCTGACTAGTTCACTCACAGCATCCACAGCATCCAGCATGTTTTGATGAAAATGGAGTGACATAAGTTTTTACGTGACATGAAGCACTCATTTCAACCTTGTCAAAAGCGTTACGAAATAGAATGTACAGTCTACTCCACAAGACCGGCCAAAAAAAGGTAAACTTTCTTATTTTTTGTTCGAAAGATAACATATCCTCTAATCAGCTGCTATCAGGGAGAAGCTTCTTCTTCTTTATTTAGCTCTATTGTAAATTCCACTGAAACTGCCTAAAAGTAAAGCTTCAGGAAATGCAGCAGCTTGTTTTTTTCTCAGTTATCAAACAGCCGGAGCAATTTTGGCATAGACAACATAAATATACCTATTTCAGTTATAAATGCAATTCTGATACTATTCCCACTGTTCTGTGTTCAATAATTTAACTAGTCGGAAATTGGCAAGGCAAACGCGGTGGAGACGCATGGTGGTTTACTGGTGAACTGAATAAATCAGTTCAGTACAATCCATATTTGTAATTTAATAGACATGTATTAACTTTCTTCTTACGCACGTTATTGATTATATTCATAATATAACGTTATTGAGTACACTGGCGACAAAAAAACACATTTTCTTTGCATCCCACTGTGGACAAAAAAATACCGACAGGAAGTAACGATCAACAGCATTTACATGATGATCGCAGAGAGTAAATCAAGAAAAACAACACACCACAATCGCTCTCTCAAAGCCTAAGTTAACTTCCTGTTGTTGTTTTCCCCCTTTCCAGCGGTAGTAACTTCTTGCAATGTGGTAGTTAAATTTCATGTCGCCGACATAACCGTCGCGGAGTCGCGCGGGGAGGTCGTACGTGTCCGGACGAATGTGCCAAAACAACGACGAAGATGGCATCTAAAAATATATTTTCTCGTCCCAATTTAAAAAAGAAAACGGGAAATCTCAACCCACGACGACATGTCTCGCGAATGGTTTCCACACTAAACGCTTCGGTCTGGCGGAGAGTAGGCGTGTACGTTCATCGTCGCCGTTCTTCGCCTCGACGCCGCGCAAAGGTGCATTCAGGGCCATTGGCGTCATACGGACGGTTACTAGTTGGAAGAGTTTCACTAGTAAAAGCAGGAGAAATTAATAGTTCGTTTGCACAACAAAACAACTTCACTGTTAAAAACCACTAACCAAATGTTTGCTACGTGCTTGGCACTTGTGTTCGATTTAAATTATTGATACGATACAGATACAAAACAGGTTCATTAAAAAAAAATTTTTTTCGATAACCTTAGCTAAGTAAATTATGGAAAAATATAAACAACCTTTCGGAATCGGAACGCAAGAAGAAAATGTATACGGTAACGAAAGGTTACGGCTATGAATACATCTTTGCTTAATGCTGGTTAACTTACGTACGTCAAAGATGAATGAAGATCAGAAAACCATAGCATTACGTTTGGAGTAATAAGAAGGAAAGAGAGAAAATAGTAAACGTCCGTGCCAAGACGTTCTCAATTAATTCTAATGAATGATTGAAAAGTGAAGCCAAGATTTATTCTCTTTCTTGCATGCGCTTGACTAACATTAACGATTCCGTTATCCATTAACTATTTCGAATGTTTTGGTTTAATCTAAATATTAATTTGTAAAAACATAATTTCCATATAATGAAGTGTTGAAAGGCTTTATCGCGAGAATGTTTTTCACGAAATAAAAAAAAGAAAAAATACCAAACAAGAAAGAAACAGAATATTACGTCCAATAAACGAACGTGAGTACGTGACGATCATTTGGCTTTGTTTATTCGTTAACGGCCTTGGCAAACGTTTTCACTTTGGCACTTCTGTTACAGATTTAATATGTTCAATATTAATCACTCAAAAACACGTTCTTCCCTTCCAAGTATTATTTTTAACAATTTGCACATTTTCTTCAGTATCGCTAACCTTCCAAAATCATTGCTATTTACTATACACTTTTCTCACGAAACTTTTGCGCACAAAAAATGGAAACGTGACTTAACCACACGTCATCACCGTTTCAACACTCAAGCGCAACTAACTTTGGCCAACTTGGTTCGCTCAGGTCAGTCCTGCGTAGGATTGTAGGTAGCAAACCAACAGACAAATATTGCGCTAAGAGTTGGATCGATCTCACCGAATCCTTTTCTCACCAAACTACCACGAATAAGGCACGGCGTTACGTCTCGCTTCGTCACAAGAGGAATGCTGTCGTCGGCATGAATGATCATCTGCTTCCGAGACGAAATTCGCTCCTTCTGCAGTCCGCGCCCCATTTGCCGTTCCGGTCGTTTTCTTTTTCTTTCGTCAATCCTCTCCGACAGCGTAAGAAGACGACCGAGTCGGCAACGTGATCACACCGCGACCATCTTTCGTCGTCTGTCTCCGGCTGCTAAGGGAAATCGTTCCTTCACCCGAGCGTACCTCATGTTTATGCTGCCGTCTGTGACCAACTCTGCCCCAATGCAATATGGTGCGACATTTCATCTCAAATTCCCTCCGACTTCAGTCCGTCGCCGCTGGTCTGCCTTGCATCGAGTATGCTTGTTTCTTTGCGTCTTGCATGAGGCAGCTTCCGTAAATTAACAAGACGCTCGGATGGAATTTTCATTTGAACATGTTGCGCTGTTGTTGTTCTATCTTGCAGTTACGACCGCACATTGCCCAGTCTAATTTTATCGCACGCGACATTCGTGCAAAATAAGCGATCTCCCTAGAGCCTAAATTGGCTTTTCGATGAGACATTTGCAATGTTTGGTACCAATGAACGGTTCTTATACTAACCGTTATTAATTTTTTTGTCTTTCGTAGATTATAGTTAAATGCTACCAGATCGTGATAATTTTAAAAGAGCTGTTAATATCAGCAAGTGGTCTCAGAAAGATATTACAAATGACCAAGCAGCGTCGTATTGCAAGATTGAATTTGAATCGTTATCAATCAGCAAAGCTTGGAATAAAATCTCCGTCGCTGTCGGGGTTTGGAGTCTGGTTCTCCAATAGAAATTACCAGCACCAAGTGGCGCATGTCGCGAGGCGTTTTCGAGTGGCCAATTTACTCATCAACCGATACGTCGGGCAAATGTGTTCCCGCCGACATCCACGTCAATTTGATACCGCTTTCATCGAGTTTCCTTTCATTGTTGACACGATAAATCTCGGTTAACTTTGTGCAGCATCGATTTGTTCTCTTATAAGTACATTTTATGTACTTATCCACTCTTTCGCGTTGAACTTATTTTTCTTGTAAAATAATTTTCATTAGTTTCCGCGGATCACGTGTATGCTGCGGGTCTTCGATTGAGCATCTGATCTGATATTTAAAGAAAGCATATTTTTCCAATTTTGTCTGGCAGCATAAAATATGATGGCATGTAAGAGACGTACCGTAAACGTAGTGGTTTCATTTTCACTCTATTTTGACGCAGTCCGTAACACGAACAGCTGCAACTGAGGACCAATTTTAAACTTCGTACCGTCGAGTTTATACTCCTGTGAACACTCACAGGTGCTACTCATTTATCACCAGTTCATATATAAGGAGGTAAGGAAAGGCCTGTAATTTTGCGTCTAATGATCGTCTTCACTCAGCAAAAAGGGTGCTGTAAACCATTTCCAAGTATTTTTTGCTATTCCTACCATTTCAGAGTGAGATGGCGCAACGCCACAGAAATGAATTGAATGTGTGCATCATGCATCGCGTCACTTAATGCATTTCTTTCATTATTTCTTTAGACCAAGTGGGGTTTATTTTGTGAATGAACCTCTTTTATCTATTTACAGCAGGTACGAAGAAACATTCTTCGCCACTAGCTGTATACTATCGAACGAATAACAATAAAAAATGCAAATTTTCTCATTCACTGATTGGAATCAATGGTTTTATTAAGCACGAAACATTTAACCACCATTCGTTACATTTTAACAATCCCGTTTTACTTTCAATACCGTACAAAAATATCCAATATAACCGTATTACCGTGTTGGTTTGAGGTTTGCTATTGTTTCAGTGCGCTTGGACCGTAGATGCACTAAAAATTTCAATCCAGTAGCCGTCCGGATCCTTGATAAATGCCAGTCCCTTCATGCGACCCTCATCTGGACGCTTCACGTACTCCACGCCTAGTCGATCGAACCTTTCGCAGGCCTTCTTCACGTCCGGGACCATAATTCCGATGTGACCGTACCCACGAGGGTCGCTGTTTCCGTTGTGATACTTGAACTCGGGGTCATTCTCCGTTCCCCAATTGCTACAAAGCCAAAGAAGACATGAGAAGAGAAATCCATCAGTGAAAAACCATTAAACTAATGATAGCATCGATTCTAAACATACTGAGTCAACTCTAGAGTCGCTTTACGGCTCATCGCCCACTGCATACATTCCTTGCGATCCTTCGGCTGGTTAGCGATGTCTTCGAAGCCCATGAAGTAGAGACTGAACTTAGCTTCTGGGAAATCGAGCTTGCAGAGCAAGTTCATACCGAGCACCTCGTTATAGAACGGAAGAGATGCCCGCGGGTCTTTGATACGGTACATCGTTTGCTGGAACAGAAAATCCTACGAAGGATGGAATGAAAACAATCATAAAAAATAATCTTTCAAGAACGGCTACTGATAGTTCAAAAGACTCCGATGAGTGGAACGCACATAAAGGCGATAAGATAACGATTTATGAAGTCATCAAAAACAACATCAATAGCAGAACGTTGGCTTGCCATTACGACATTGTCATTGCTTTAGCTAAACGTCTATTTCAATGGCGATATAAATAATTTACCATTATACAATACGAGGAAGAACATAGAACAAGTGACGCGTTTGACTACAAGTGCTTCCGCATGTAAATAACTAGACTTACACCACATAGATTAGGTTAAAATTAAAAGTAAAGAGCAATAGGAATTGAGAAGAATAACTTAACGTATCGTATGGAATATTTATCTTGGAAATATTATATTATCATTACCTTCGTCTCTGCATCCGGCAGCTTCAGCAGCTCCTTCGCTTCCTTATCAGTCAATCCTTCGCTCATTGTAGAATATTTCCACTTTAAGACAATTCAAGGCACTTGTCACACGCTTTGTTGCAGAGGAAATGATAGAATTGAATTAAACATGATCGCAAATTACCTGATAACTATAAATTACCTTCAAATACAGTTTTTATACTAAAAACGACGACGATGATTATGTTTTCGACTCCGACTCGGCTGTCAGATTTTGGCATGACGTTCAAACTAGTGATGAGCTGGTCGACCCGAACCTACCTCTCGAACCCAGTCAGCTAACTCAGCTAGGTTCGACTTTGTGTTTACGGATCGGATATCAACTACTCGAAATTGAAACTGAGTTTTTCTGCTTGATTTTTGCAAATATTCAAAATATTAGAACAACGCTACCGAACACGTGGTTAACAATTCGTGAAAAATTAATTCTTCATAAACTGAGAGATGTTTTACAAAACAGTCGTCAAGGCAATCAAACTTGTAATGATAACAAAACCGGTAGTGTTAAATTTACGTTTATTCCAATCAAAAATAGACAATCAACACATGATGATGATCATGTAACGATTTCCAACATGTGTAAGCATCACCTAGTTCTGTTGCATTTCCATGGGCCCGAAGGCCTTTAGGTTGTACACAATTGATTCCATAATTCATAAATCAATTTATCACATCGCCACCATGATCGTTTCCTGTTCGGATACAGCAACAAGCAATTTATTTCCGAAAAATACAAACATATTTATGTGTCATTTGTCGTAGTCGAAAACAAATTTCATCTTCAAACTCGGTCATCAACAACATGACTGAAATAAGGGCTCATCAACAACAAACGTGCAGTCGTGATCAATCCCGGCCCTTTCAGTAGTGACACACGTCCATCCTAGGTACAAAAGGCAAAATAAATTGTTTAGTTTCCTTTTCTTTTGCTCTACTGCTTCGTACACATTTCGATGTCCAAACCTTACCATGACTTTGGTCAAGCCCTTTCAATGGCATCACTTAGCCTAGTTTGGTGCAGTAGGGACAGTACGCATCCTAACGATTTCCGCTGTAGAATGAATAAACTGACTGTGCAATTAATCACACCCATGTTTCTGCAAAACAAACAATCAAACTTAACTGATTCGATAGTTTGAAAATCTACGAAAAGGGAAAAGACCAAAATGAACATTATCCATGTCCGTTCAGTTCTTGTTCGGCAAACACATCACACATGCGGTTGATAGTAAACGATGACGTACGGGACGCATTGCCTTTCGTCATCAAATTGTGCTGACGAAAATCTCCTAGTGAGCTAACGTTACTTTTAGTTAAGGATTATCGATTAGAGACGCTTAATTATGATAAGAATTACATTTCCCAAATCGTATGCAAATACAACAGGTTGCACTCGCCGCTGAATACTGGCGGCCCTTTGGCTTTGCAACAGAAGATTATCTTTTTATCGGGAAAATGATAAGTTGTACAAAATCCAGTTCTGTGAATGTTTGTTTTCCATATGAACCACGTGATACGGAATTTCCCTATTCGGACTAGTTGAGCCTACGCTTATGTCTAGATTACCTTCAGTTCGTTTTAAACGCATTCGAGGGGAAACCTACACAAACAGGCGGCAAGAAGTGTGCACGAATCGACGCAATCAACTATGACGAAATCGGTAAAATTAATTGAGTCTTCTACATTAAAAAAACACGGCCAATCGACGAAAACAAGATCCGTCACAAACAATCGCAGGGATGTACGGATTTCTTTTTTCAGCTTGGCATGTCGAGTGTGCATCTATCCATTGCTGGTTGCTAGCATGAGCGAATATAGGTCAGCATGGAATCAGTCGAGGAGCGCCAGGTAATCACCACCAAAACTCTACAGTAAAGGCTACAAAAAATGTATCTCTACTGCGCTCCACACCGTTCATCAGCGATAAAGAAGGTAGAAAAAATAAATAAACGACGTTTTCCAGCTCGTTTTCAGCGCATCTCGCATCAGCCACACATATGAGCCTCCACCTGTGCCTTCCGTTGCTTATCAAACCCTTCGGAAATGGAGCCCTTTCGCTCAGCTGTCCATTCTCCCAGGGCCCATAGGGGAGCACATCCGAAGCATCGAAGCATTTCAAGCTCTCTGAGAGGAAAAGAAAAAATCCAAATTCCCTTCCATTTCCCACGCAGCGTACATGCCCCCACATGGGGGGCCAATTTTCGCTTGACCCTTTAAATGCACACGCACTCTAGGGCTGGGTGTAAGTTTTGTCCCCACCTCCCAGCTGCGAGCTCACCTGGTTTGTTTTTTCTTCGTTCTTGTTGCCACGGTTTTTGGGCCATCATGGGATCAGCGCTGATGGTATCCACAACCAAAAAGGGAACCAAGAGCAACAGCCCTTCCCATTTAAACGAAGCACAAACGCATCCCATTTATCGTGCAACGAAGGGCCACGATACGAGCATGTGATTTATGGACCCGGAAAAGTGTATGCAGGTGCTGGAAGGAACGACAAGCTTTCATGAATCAGCTGAAGTTGGAGTGCTAAATTCACCAGAACGTCTTAATAAAGGTAATAAAAGGAGCTTTACTGCATCTAAATCCTTTCGCTGCAAACAACATTGAAACATAAAGACGTATCCAGTGCAAATGAAAGGAAAAAACCGCAAGGCACTAAAAATAACAATGAAACATAAATTAAAAAAAAACCCCTTGAATCTCCTTACTTACCACAATGATGCTGACCGTCCGGTTGCAGTTGTCATGGTTTGTTGCATCAATATCCTGTTGATGTTATCTTTAGCCTTCAATCTGAACCGCATTGTTGCCATGTGTATAATGCAACGGACATTCGATCTCTTTGCCTGCAAAACGAATAAAGTACGAGGAAAAGAAAAATGATCTCCGATCTATAGATAGAAACGATCCGTTAGGAATTTTCTCTAATCGATTTCGAAGTCTGCATTAAATCATGCAGGCGTTTTCCAAAACTAAAGGTAAGAGAAAATGTTTTCTTTTGTATCGTTCTTTATTCTCGTTCGCTTGTTTTGCTACCACCACTTTCAGCATACCCTAATTACCATTGGAGACATGGAAGCCAACACATTGTAAATCTTTTTTGACGGAACGGACACAATTGACACACTCGAATGGCAAACGATATTTCAGACCCTCCCTTTACGATGTTTACAGTAGCTTCATTGATTCTGTGCTTCCGACGATTCCTTTTTTTTCTATTGCAAAACCTGAAATGGTTAAAAAACTACCGGAACAAGGTGTTAGGTGACTGTGTCATTTTTATCTACTTCCGATCAGTTCGTCAGTGAAATAAATGTTGTCTGCTACTGGAACGTGTCTGTTTCCCTTCCTTACTTGCAGATGGCAATCATGTGAGTCACGCACTTCCGACTCTAAAAAGGTGGATATAAAACCCACTGCATAAGACTCCTGTAGATGGCGCAAAGCTATTTTCAAAGAATGTAATTTTGTGCGACCATTTCAATCGTCTTGTCCTAACGGCAAGCACACAACCGACGACGCCCACCGGTACAATTTGTTGGTTTTGTTCACGCAAATTATTAACAGGTGCTGAACCTTCTAACCGGACGTGGATGTGGCGCGATTTTCGTGGACAATGATCTCCGCCTTCATTCCTGTTCCTACTTGCCACATTTGTCTAAAATGCCACATATTCGGACGGAGTGGTCCGATACCGGTGATGATAGGAACTATCTTTAGACACTGCGTTGTCCACCCCAGTCCCGTATTTTGTCATAGTTATAATCCCCTTCGACGCAGTCAGAGACCGATAAATAGACGTATCAATCAAATGCGGAATTTTGTTTCATTTTGAACCGCGCCGGATTACCTTCACCTAAAGACACACTTACCGGATTTCTCCACACATATTGTAAATAAACAAACTTAGGTTGAAGATAAAAATGTTCCTCCTAGCTCAGCTGTGAGGTGAATTTGTTTCATAGAGGATACTTTTATCGAACCCTTCATTTCACACCTGTTGCCAACCTTTCTAATGACTTGTCCATGATTCTGTTTCCGTCGATCAGCGAGATAAAAATATAATTACATGGTGCAAATGCCGACAAAAGATTCTCCACATTTTTTTTTTAATTCAAAGACCCCATTCCAAATGTGTTTGAAACACATATTTACGCAAAATAGTTTACAGGACATTTTTATAACCTTAAAGATGTATATGCAAGACATTCGTTTTTTTCTTGCCCTCTTCCCAGTAGATTTACTACCAATGTTGCTTGCTTAAAAAATCTAAAATAAAACGACTTTGATCAACACTACAGCGAAGAAACGACCAGTCGAAAAAACAGAAAATGGAACAAATAGATAAACTTGATTATGCACCTTTCGATAAGAAAGGGGCGCCTTATGAAAGGGTCGGTGGCACTGATAAGTGTATTGGGAAAACGTTGAAGCGCTGGAAAAGGGGCACAGGTTCCCAGGCTCGGTCGAATTCAATTTACTCGCGGCTCATCATCGTCATCCAAGGGCCCTTTATGACCATTCACTGTTGTGATCGATGAAGCCGTTTTGAGAAATGATAGGCGCAATTGTTTACTATCAATTAAATAAATTGTGTGTCTTCATGCTCGAAAAAGATGGATTATTTTGTCAGTATACGTATTTCTATGTTAGTTTGAACCAAAACACGGTAGCTCACGGGAAATGCCCATCGAAATGTAACATCCATGACTATCGTGTTAAACGAATTCGTCTCACTTTCACTCGGGAGTTTTTGTGTCGGTCGTCCCAAGTTCACGTTAAGGTCTGAAACGCGAAGGGCACGGGGAATTAATTAGTGCTTACACACGCACACACATCACACTGAACAGCCGTTCTTACGAGCCACGTTAGTTGGAAAAACGACCGAATGACTAAGATCTGGAAAGGCTTTCCATTTGTGCCAATTAATGAATTACTGAAGTCACTGTCAAAGTTACTTTTCTTGGCGTTCACGGCCTTCATTAAATCAATCTCTTTTTTCTTACATTTTTTTCCGTTTGACGGTGTATGATTAATGCAAATCTTTTGTTTTGAGGGATAATTGGAGAGAAACTCATGCTGTTCAAATTTGCAACACTCGAGAAAAGGATTTTCATCGAAAAGATTACCAATCGATATCGTTATATCGAAACTTTGTTCAGCGTGGCATGCCTGGCCAAACAATTTCCCACGCTGAAGAAGTTCGTAAAGATTCATGAGTCATGTGTTTTAACATACTTAATTGCCTGTCTGTAGCTTATTAACGCGACAAATGAAACTGGAGCTTTTACCGTTAATATCCCTTTTCGAAGTGAAAAAATAACACTAAACTCATTATTATGAGCCGGGCATGATTTCCATAGAAACAAATTATCAACTTGAAGCACGCGAATGCTGGATTGAGTGATTCAAACGTGGGTTCACATGGCGGGAAAAATACGAAATACGAAGACCACACGAACGGTTCAGATGAGAGAGAGATAGAGAAAGATTTTCGGAGAACTGCGAGAGTATTCTCGCAACAATTTCCCTTCCTTCTCGCTCGATTCCACGTGCAGCATTCTGTTCCTTCTCTTTCTCTTTGCCCCCTTCACATTTCCCGGCTTAGCAGAGTTAAGTAACAACACGAGACGAGCGCGGTTCAGTCAGACCTCAGACGGCGAATCGAAAGCATCTTAGATTCTTACAGGTTCCCGTGGCCCCTGAAATCGAACGACGGATATCTCGCCCGCGAAACCGCAAACGAAACCGATAGCAACTTCGAAATAAGCGTGCAGAAAACGATAAAAAGATCACACAAAAAACAACCAACAACAGCCGAATAATAGTGCATAACAGTAAATATTTTCTTATCCCGTGTGTATCGTGAAATGTTATTGTATTTAAAATCATCGACACCGTAAATTATCTTGCAATGAGTCTGCATGATGTGGCTTTTAAGTGCTTCGAATTATTTATGCTACAATTACTGTAAGAAAAGCATCAATTCAATCCAGAGCAGTTCTAGCGGGGAAAGTGCTTGTTGAAATTGATTGTTGGTTAAGAGATTGGTTGTGCTCTCCAGTCGCGACTTGGTTCAAATTTGCAACGCGAGTGCAAGATCGAGCGTCCAATCGAACCGGAACCTGGCCAAGCGAATGTGACGCAAGAATTCGCAACATCTTCAGGCAGGAACAAAACGCATCAAAAATAACACACCATTGAAGCAAAGAAAACTTTGATGGTTATGGTGTCTCCTTCTCACTACTGACTTCGTGGAGGATTCCTTAGGCTGAAAGGTGCAATACGGGGAGTTTATTGAAAAGTTTGCCATCCAGAAACAACGAACACGCCTGCCGAGATTTTTATCAGATTTGTGTTGAGCGTTAGTTGAGTGTTGACTGCCGAGTCAAAAATTCCAAACGCTGACGTCTGAGGTAGTTTCCAAAATAACCCGTTAACACGCTTTCCAGCAACAAAAGCAAAAAAAGCCGCATCGGTCAGGTTGCTAGAAGGCACAACCTGCCATTGACTCCAAATGCGAGCGAAGTGAAAATTAGGAACAAATTGGTGGTTGTTTGCTCGTCCGGGAGCACAAGTGGCCCCTGAGGGTGTCGCCATTATCACCTGCACATTAGTTTGTTGTCTCGCGTTGTTCCTTGCTGCGTGTAATACGCGGCTGATCGGGAGTGCACCAATTTGCATAACGCAAGTCCCAGTTAGTCCTCAGCAAGAAGACGACCGTTTCGACACCGTGAGTGCGAACTACGAAATACTACAGCCGCCTGAGCCTTTGCGTGTTATAGCGCGAAAACGCACGTCATTTGAAAGTATAATTGTAATCAGCGTCGGTCTCCCAGATACGAACTCACTCTGGTGGACTACTCGGTTATAGTCTTTGGTGTATACCCACTCTAGGTAGTACTACAGTTACTTAGTGACCGCATTTGGGTGTCTGATGTGACAACATTCTTGCGTCCACTTGCCTCCGACATCTCGGCGAGAAATGCGAATAAACTTCGAACCCCTAGGTCAAGAAGTTTGCTTACACCTACTTCTGTCGGATTCCGTGTACTGGCGATGTTGGTGTGATACCTAGAGGTTCATTCAGTGTATCTGACATAGCGTGAAACGCGTGGGGTCTAACTTGTTTTATATGGTCTAACTTGTTACATAAAGTATAACGCTATTCCCGAGTCCTATGGTAAGGGCCTTGAACTGCCCGTTAAATCTCCTTTCGTCCAAATAGGTGACCATACAAGATCTGGGGGCTCAGTGCGACGAATTTCTCGGGCCTCAGATTTCAGTGAAAAGAAATGTACAATCTTAAAATATTGTCCCGATGAAGCGTGTCAGTGAAAACTTAAGAAAAATGCTAAACAATACAAAGGCGGACGTAGTGAATCACGACACGGTGCAGGGGCGGATTCTACTGAGTATCAAGCGGACAATGTACACACCGGGCCGGCAACTGTCCTATCGACACCAGCACCGCAAAGCGAATCCTACCAGAGTACTACGGCGTGCAGTGGCGTTCTCCAAATATCTGTGCTTCCTGTGGTTCCTAGTTATCTGTGATAGTCAGACAGCGTCGCGTGTTCCATTTCGGACTTTGTGGCTGGCTTCAGCATCTTCCATTGGGCTCCCCAGTGCCACCCCGCACTGGGATCGCTGGAGACCCACCGAAGGTCCTTCCCTGAGGGAGCAACAGTTCCTTCCAACGGAAGGCGACAAACACACCGACAGTATTATTAGCAGTGCGGAAGCTGACGACCGACGCACTCCCGGCTACCAACAGCAGAGCGCAACCGTCAACCACACCAAACTGCAGGAGATCGTGATGGAAGGATTAGGCTTGAGTGCTATTCCCGACGTTCGCATGGTAAGTTTCTGCTTACGACGGGATGCAACACGGGGGACGCGAGCGCAAACGAAAAACAGTTGCCTAATTAATCGTATCCGGTTTGCATGATGTTTCGTGCTTTCCGCTGTGCGGCAAGTGCGCTAGGAGTGTATATTTAAACGCAAAAGATGGACAACGGGACACCCTTGTGGCATTTTGTGGCGAGGGGTCCCGGTAAGGTGAAGATTATTGCTCGAAAAGTCGTAAGATGCCCAATCCTCCTCCAAATAGTTTGGACACATGAGGAACATGTTCAGCAGAATTCCGATATTTCGAACGAACGGTGGCGCTAAATTCATTTGATTCTATACCTACGTAGTCCATCCATACTACCACCATTTTCCTATTCATCTGGTGAAAGTAATGCCAGCCTTAAAATAAGGCTACTCGTCTCAGACTTTGACCGACTTGGTCAAGCCGGTTGTCGCACGTTGCAAATCAGTTCGCACCGTGTCAAGCTGTCAATCATCGCCATCACCCGTCTCCTTCGTATCCCCACGTTCGCCATCGAGCTAATAATCATCATCAGCAACACGAGCAACAGCAGCATCATTAATATGCCAATAATCGCCGCACCAACACGCCTCCGACGAGGCATAGTTTGTCTCCCATTTTTTTCCTCCGAGATGCACTGTGTGTGTGAATATGGATAAAAACTACCATGTCGTACACCAAGAACTGCTAAAGTCGGCAAGAAATTCGATGCTCGATTCAGGAAAATGTGGCCGCAATCGTCACCGGAAAGTGCCGCAACAACTGGCAGCTTGCAGTATCCTTTCTTCGGTAGCGACGCATTCCGTATTTCTTGTTTCGAAACAAATTGGGTAGGAACTGCTGGAACTTGTGAGGGGCATGGATGAGGGGGGAGGAAACGGTGATGGAATACATAAATCCAGAACTCGGTCATCCTTTCGAAGGGCATCGAAAGAAATAATCGAAAAGGGAGAAAACACCCGGGACAAATAGAATAGTCGCATTCGTCGTCGGAATAATTTTTGTTCTGTTTCCGCCCATTCTTCGCTTCGCAACTTCGCCCGCAGGCGTTTCCGCAAGTTTTGGTAGTTTATTTTCGCCACTCTTGCTTGCGAGATTCCGTGCTTTCATTTCTCGTTTACTAAATCTTTTGAAAAAAAAGAACCCGCCAGTGCTGCTGGAGGATAGAATGCAATCCGTTCCTTCTCGAATGCACGAGGGCTACGAACTATGCATGGCAGAGAAGGAAGCTGGATGAGACAAGAGAACCAACGGCCAGGGGGAGGAAAATGCAAAAATCAATCCTCAACACTTGCACTGCAATGCCAACCAGTGCCAACGGGCAATGGAAAACCCGGAAAAACTTTTGCTTGTGCTCTTGAACTTGAACGCCCGAATGGGGTGAAACACTCGGAATGTGCTGGACGTCGACCAGCAGCCTTTCTTCCTTTCCCCCTCCCGTCCTCAGCAAACTAGGTGGAAGGTCCTCCGTTTCCCAGCGGACTCGTGAACTTGTGTTGTAATAAAACTTTTTCGCTCTCGGCGTTCCGGCATAAATGTGTAAATTTTCTTGTCGGTTCTCGGATCCATCTTGCTCTATGGTACTCACTTTTTTCACAACCAACTTACACTAAACACGAACTGAGTCGTAAACCAGGAATTGGTCGGTATGTGCATTGTGGAGGAAACACTCGAACCCTTTGCGGCTGAATGCATCGAAGAGTTCGTGCAATGGCATCCCATTTTACCATGGAGTACCGAGCATTCCAACGTTACCATCACCAAATAAGAAAGAGCCAAACAATTGGGAAAACTAAATCAGGTCACAGCAAATCATCCCCACACAATTTGGGCTCCGATGGGATGAGCTAGCATAAACCCAGTCGGATGTTTTGACCGCTTTTATGTGCATGCCAGAGCACTGGCCGATAGTTGAAATAATGCCATATTTTCTCGAAGTCGGTAAAGCCATCCGGAAAATGAAATCGAAATACAGGACGGGAAAGGAGAAAGACCGTGTGATGTGGGTTGGTGATGATGTTTGTTTAGAATATTTTCTATGCTTTATGCTGTGTCTTGGCGGCATTGCAGCACCGATTTGCCGATGCCGCAGCAGTTGCATCCATTTCTCAGCAGCGGTGATTCGTTTCGAGCACAAATTGAGCTACACGAAATGGCAATGATCGTAATGGTTACCTCCTCCATTTTTCACCCCTTTTGCACCTCTTCGTCGTTTGTTTCCTGTAAAATAAATACTCGCCCCCCCAAGCGAAGCCCTTTGACGGTTGTGTTAATTTTTATAGCACCAGAAAATAACTTCTTCTAAGACGCGCATCCCATTCGCACCATTTTCTATCGGTTTTCCCACCAGCGCGATTAGCCCGGAGGCTGGTCCCTCCATCTCTCTCCACCTTTTCCCGTTTACCTTGCCGCTTACCGTGTGCCACGTACGACGCTACGAAAATAGAACTTCGGTCCGATTAATTTTAAATGAGGCTCATCGTGAAACTCGTGCTCGTGCGAAGGGCAGCACGGGCTCCTCCGCGGGCGATGGTTGGGAAATGGTTTCGAGAGAAATTTTGGCCAACAGGAACGAACCGGTTGGACATCGGAGTGGAGCCAAGCCGGCGACATAATTCTGGCCTATTCAATTCCGATTTTTTTCTTTTGCTCTTTGCCTACAAAGAACAGCGAAGTATGCCGAAAAAGGATTCAACGTACGCATTTTATCTTTGAGGGGCGTTTTGGGCGAATTTTTCAGCCGGAAAGCAAGCGAAACATCTGGATCGAATCCCAAGGCGCACATCGATTTAATAGGGCTCCAACGGACTGAAACGACTTGGAAGACGATCGACGCTCCCGGCAAGATGTCAGGGGCAATGAGCGATTTTATTAGATTTGCGATGTTGTAATCGGTTGGCGTTCCTTCTCCCACACCCGGTCGTCTTGTACGTCTTGTGTTTCTTTCTCGCTCATTCTGTTTACATTTTGCTTCCCACTTGATTGGGTCTTTTGCCCAGATTGGGTTTTCATAAACAGCTGACACAAACAGGACTTGGATTGCCAACCTCAATACCGGCATTTTTCCAGCCGGAAAATCTCAACCCGTTGGAGTGCGATGGATTTTATTTTCCTTGCATCGGCTCTTCGGACTTTTATATTGGCTGCAGGAAAATTGTTATTCAAACCATTTTTTTATGAACATAACCAAAGTTCACAGAATGGGATGAAGAAGGGAAAGTTTGTAATTTGTGTTGAGAGATTCATACCACAAGGGATACAAACAAAAGATCGTGAAGCAATAAATTGACTTACTGATAAAGGAGCAGTTCACAAGACTAAAAAAGTCTTACTGTCATGTATACCATATATTTTATGAAAAATAAGCATGAGCTATAATTTGAAATTTACATGAAAATTTTAAACTTCTTCAAGGATCATATTCCTACTATCATACAATCTACAAAAAGAAAGATGTACAAGTATACATATATAAAATTTTACATATTTAAAGAGTATGTTAGATGTCAAAGGCAAACAAATTTGACCAACCTGAATCATTCTTCAACTCTTACCTTCTGATAGAAATTAGCATAGAAACACGATAAACGAGCCATCCTTCCTGGATCCGGAGCATGATTCGATTAACCAAAGACCAACTTCTTCGCCTTTTATGTGTTTCTTTCACTCTTTCGACGACGCATCACTACATTTTCTCTTTCGCACTAGTTTTTATGTGTATACTCTCTTGTTGCCAATGGCTGGCACCAGTGACCTACTAACGAACGTAGTAACTCGAAGTATGTTTGATTTAATTATAATTAGAATTAGAAGTGCTTCCCCGAATGACCAGCGGGTCGAGTGGGTGGCGGAGGGCTGAGACTGCTGGATCATGGGATCCATTAGCTTCCCCTACACTCGGTCACTGTATCCTATGGCGAGTGTGTGCCCTTTTCTGAATAATTAAAATTGAATTTGATGCTACCGAGTGCTGCCGGGTAGGAATCAGCTGATGCCGTCCCATGGCATATCCCTAATCCGTGCTCCAGGCCAGCAAAGCTAGTGTCTGCTGCATCCAAATCTTGCAAGCAGGATGCTGCAAGGTCCTGCCGAGGTTACTAAAATGGTATCAAGATGTTTCTCTCATATTACCCTACACGAAAGAGAGTAGAGCTTACACCATGTCTACGTATCCAAACAAATATAACCTCGAAGCTGCCCTCGCAGGTATTGCGCAACAAGCGATGGCCGGTAGAGGCTTTCCCTTTCGCTCTTCTCTTCTTGGATGCACTTAGTGTCAATTAATTCCATTGCACACCAACACCACAACGGGAGGACGAAAACAAATCCGCCCAATAATTACACCGCCAATCATCGCGAGCTGGATCCGACATCCTCATTATGCCATTTGATAGCCAACCCTTCCCGGGGGGTTCCGCTTCCCCAACTCGATAGAGAAAGCCGAAGCAAGAAGCCTCGAAATCGTTCCCACACTTACCTCAGTACCTCGCGCCCTCTCCCCGCGAAGGCAGATGGCGTTCGGAAACAATTCAAACAACTTCAATTTGCATAATTGAACCCGATGTGTGAGCGATTCTCGGTCGCGTCTCCGGACCGCGTGGACAGTCGCGCCGTTCGTCACCGTGAGATGCACCGCACCGGTCTCGACCGGTGCAAGTGCAACAAATCGCATCCATCTCTACTATCGTCATCCACGAGGCGACGGCGACGAGTGATTTATCGCGCGAAGGGTTCATTCGTTCATCTGCAACCATTTACTTCCTGCAAGCGCTACCATTCTATCTCTGTTTTTCGACATTTCGTTTCACTTTCTCACACACTCGCTTTTTTTCTTTTATTTCTAAGTTTTAATTATCCCCAACTTTGGTCGAATGGAACGTAGAGCTGCTCGAACCGGTATGTCTGTACTAGCAAACCTTCGAACAACGAGACCCGGTTCGACGACGTAATGTCGTCAAATTGTCGTCCCCTGCTGGAAGTGCAGCCGTGGCTTAACGAACAGTCCCCCGGCGTAGTGACATCGGAAAAACTCTACTAACCTACTATTTCAATTCACTAGAGAACTGAGAATCTATGTAGGCAAAGGAAAAAGTTTAGAATTTTATTAAAAAATACCTTTGATTGTCATTCTTGGTGGTGTTGTGCACCCTTAATGTAAAACCGATGTAAAATGATTGAAAAGTTTACTAAAGTATTTAACATTCGCTATACTTAGCTACATGCTCAGCTGATGGAAGCAATCACTTTTATGTCATGAATTGTGACACCGTTTGTTGCATTTGCTTCACTTGCAAGAGAAGATTCAACTAACCAACTCGCCCCATCCTGAGTTCGATAATCAACGTGTATGCAAATGTAAATGTCACCGTTTGCGGTTTCCTTTAAGACGATTGTTACGTGAACACGCCCCTGGTCGGATAAGGTAGGTGTGGATCTGGTTTGCATACCACCATCATCCGATGACGAGAAAGTAATCAATGTTCTACTGAAAGGCGACCGTACCGTCGAGCGCTGGTGCGTGGATCGCGAAACATTCGGCCATTCCTTTTGTGTAAATTTGGTCAAACGTTGCTTATAAAGATAAATTGAGTGAAGATATTTCAAATGCAAATATATTTCGCTCTTTGCTGTGGGATGTATTTTGAAACAATCCACTACAGGACAAACATCAGTCTATTAGACTTAGTTACGAATTTGCATCACGATAAATTGCTTTAGCTTAATGTTGAAAAACTGTACACTTCCCGCAGGTATAAAATCGTCTTCGAACAATCATAAAAAAAAAGCCGAAAGCAGCCCCAACACAGAATTCAAATTCGCAAGCGCCAAAATTCGATACAGAGCCACATTCCACGCAAGTCGCATTTTAAGTGTGCTTAAATTTCGCTTCCCTTTTTCGACGACCGCAAATTTGCCACATTGATAGCCGCGGACGGCTTGTTGATAGCGATCCACACCAAAAGGCTAAAAAAAAACACATTGAACGACAATAAACCCACGCGATCGAAAAGAAGTTAAACTAGTTTGAAATCCAAGCCATGGCGGATGCTTTTCCACTTTACGACCCAGTCGAGGTTGTGGAGCCGATGTGGCACAACTTATCGGGTCAGTTTCAATCAAAGGATCGGGAAAAAGATGGCCTATAACTGCAAAATGGCTTTACAGCAAAAGTGTTTCGATCAAGCTCCTAATGGAAGAAGTTAAATCCACCTGTGTCCGGTTTTTTCACGCTCAAAAAATCAATCGATTGTAAATGTTTTCATCAAAAACAGCGAATGATGTTTCACTAAGAGGGTTTGATCTTGTTGTTTATTTGCTCATCGAACCATTAACCTCAACAAACAGTCGCTACAGCGGTCACGTGAGCGGCTTCGGTAAGAAACGGGACCAGTTTTCCCGTCAACACAATCGTCAGGTCTTCAACGCCGCTCCCGTCGTCGTTCGCTGTAGCCCCTTGAGGCCGCAGTAGACCGCGTGATTCCACACGCATCACGGAATCGCTCGTACCGGATCTCCCGGAGTACGCAACCGCCTGCACCACGGAAAGGAGCCCACCATTTTCTCACGATCGCATCTCGCGCAACATCGGAACTGCGCGCAAAAAACAATACCTTCGCAAACCCGATGGCTATCGAGCCAGATGCACGCGAACGCACAATGCACGCACACTACGCACGCTCGCGCCCAGCCGTCTAATTAAACATGACGGAACACGAGTGTGCGGAACCGGGTGCTGCCATGTTTCGCGTTGCAGAATCGCCCGTGGTGAATGGCGCAAACATCTGGGGAACATCGCGGCTATATTCTAGACCCCCCCATTGATGCCATAATTGGGCGACACTTACCTCTAGTGGCCTCCGATTCATATGGTTGGTGCATTTGATTGCTTTTACATTTGCCTTCACCGGCGAGCTAAGGCTTGGCGCAAACACTCCATCCGTATAATCACAACGATCATCGGTTATTCATTTAAGTCGGGCCCCCAGTTTCACGTTTTACTGCCCAAATATCATAATTCCAAAATGCGTATTTTATGTGTTGAACTTTAAACTTTACCTGTTAACACCGGCACTACAGTGGCGCATCACCTTTCGTTTCAATAAATTGGTTGCAGTTTTATTCCCGGGTTTTCCCAGCCGAACGGTGAGCATGGAACCCACCTTCGGCGCCACGGGAAACACACATGCAACGCCAAGTAAGGCTCTAGCGCAGAACCATTTCCATAAAAACCACCCATTTGCCGAACAGGTTTTAATTTTTACTTGATTTTATTTTTACTCCTACATCTCCGCTTCGACCACAAAGACACTGATAATGTGTCAAGGCTTGGGGGTTCGATCCACCGTGAGGCCGGCGAATTTGCAAACTTTGCCATATCTTGCGTTTTGACGATACCTGGCAGGTTTTGCCTTTTTTGCGTTTCTCTTGTGCCTTCCTCCACTCCAGGTGTTTTGCTCGAAGGATTCCGGACGTGTTCGTGTGGTGTCGGGCAAACGGGTCATCCCACCCGCGATCGGCAGCGACACTGACAGCGGGACGTTAACAGCTAAGGCGGCCGTCATCCAGCATTCATGGGTAAATTTCACCACCTAAACCTAGCCACACAGGGCAGCTGGAGCTAGAAGAAGGAATGGTAAAAAAAGACCATTCTCACCTTGAGGCTCTCGCAAAGGTCGTAAAAGAGAAATTCCGCCTAACATCTACGAACCTGTCGTCGCTGGATCATGCCTTTTTTCTTGGAACATGATTGATCACTGTCCATCCGCTGTGGTCGAGCAGCATGCCCGTGTGATCGTCAGACGAAGAAGCTAAATATCAGGTGCCGCATGCCTTGGAAGAAGCTATTATGTCAATTACCTGGGGTTGAAATTTTGCGAAGAATCAACCGAAGGTCAGTTGTCCGTCGGGGGTTTTACCAGTGATGACCGATGGTTGGTAACGTTATTTTTTTGTTTCAAAGTGAATTTTCGAAGCATGATCTTCCATATGCTGGAGTAGAAAAAATCGAGAGTTCAGCTGGCCACAGATTACAAAAGAACTGCAAATTTGATTGGCTGTTAGAATAACAGCAAGAAAAACTCCCATTAATGTCACGTAAAACAAAACACTAAAAGAATCTAAAAATACCATCGCTTCGTCCTCTAGGGAAAACCGCCCCCTTATATGTAACGCGTGAAGAACGCATCCCCCAATGAATCCGAGTTATAAAAGCTTAAGGCAATCGACTCACACACCACTTTGTTTCCTATAAATTTTATGCTCGCCATGCTGTTGGTGACAGTCTTTTGCAGTTGCTTCATTCGCTCGGCTATCGACGATTTTATTTGGCGTGTTTTAATTCGAATTTCTTAACGACACGCACTCACACAGCTGCTTTTCAAACCGGTACGAGAGCCAGTTCGGATTCGCTTCGTCGGAACGTCCTTGCCACGAACGAACCGAATGCCGTTGCCATCGTCTTTTGCGTTGCTTTTGCAAGCTATTTTGGGGATAATTTTTCCCAACCAACGCTGCATGCTACTCCTTGATCCACTTCGCTCACACTTCATCCGCCGGGAGCCTGTTGCAGTAGGCATTTTCCTGTCAAAACAACACGTAGTCACCGGATGATTTGCTGCTGGGGACCGGTCGACCGAAGTTAAAAACCGGTAGAATCTCTTGGGGAAAATAAAGCAAGTGTTGCTGTGTCCTCGCCGCTTCCCCCTAAACCCCCTTCCCTGGCCGATCGCGGCGCTAGATTCTCGGAAGTGCTTGGACCTCACAGCTCTCGCGGAATGTCTGGAATTTCGTCAAAGAAAAACACGACGCCATTCCGGTGGCGCCTGTCGAATGTCGCGAGGAATTTGCGCGCATCAACAACAGCATTGCTCAGGTCGATCCACCTTCACCTTTCACCCTCGCGCGTACCCTCCCGAGCACTCCCCGAACTAGAAAACGCAATGGCGGTAAGGTCCTCGATCGTAAAGATGCTTGATAGATCGACGTACGTCTTCTCAGAGATTGCGAGGACGCCCTCTAGCTCCTGGCGAGAACAAAGGGGAACTGGACGGGGGTGTTTATTTTGTTTGCGTTTTTTTTCGTTATCGACGTTGGGGTTTTTAATTTAACGCCACACGAGAACGGAATATTGTACCACTCCGTGGGCAATTCAGTCGAACAGTTACCAACAGACGGACGCTACGATGGCTGATTTTTATGACCTATCCTAAGGTCCAGTAGGATCCTCTGGTAGTGGAAAACCTGTTCCCATATGTGCCCGCACGAAACAAAGTTTTCAGCCATCCGTCCAACTGGGTTTGCGTCGCAAATCTTCCCCGCCTATCGTCCACCGTATACGTCGCGTGTTATGGTTTACAATCGATTTGTAAATTTTACGATGGGTCGGCCGTTACAGCCGTTATACGCACCCTAGAACAACGACGTCGATAGCGGGCCGTTGCCGATGATCACCATTCGTAAGCGGGCCAAATGGATTTTTAAAGTTCCAGTTCGGTAGTGTTGTCGTTTATGATGATTTACAACTAAATAACTCAAATGTCATTGACATACGGTGCCACGCAGGTGAGCATTACCGAGCAAGCACAGCTATGAAGGGCTCGTTCCATCTTGCGCCCCATAAATATTTATCGTTTCTTTCCCATCATGGCTTGTGGCACTCTAGAAAATGCGGAAACCGTTCATAAAATTTAAAAAAGTTTGATAAAATTGCGTCATCAGCTGCGATCATCTTTTCGGCGAACCTAGGACACGGTTTGTTTGTCATAAAACGCCAAAGGGTTGCCATACTGCCCGAATAATGATGCTGTATATTTGACAACAAGAGAAAGATATTGTGCAAATAATACTCAACAAATATAGCCGCGGCAACTGTTCGCACCACCGGCCTGGCTTCTCTGGAATGTCAAGTCCAAATTTAGAACAACGGTAGATAACAACCCCCAGTACCTGGTGGACATTCGGGGTCGGTGCAGGACTCGCGAGTCTCCGTTGTCATCCTCCCACCCGAATTCGATGGTTGTTTGATTACGGCGGCACGGTTCGGTGGAAAACATTTTCTCCGTTGCTTTTCGCAGCGGAAACGGAAACGCCTCCTCAGCTGAATCAGATATCCCAGCAGATGCCGGCTGTTCCGCCGGTATCCTTCGCCCGCGTGTCGGAAGGAAGCGGCAATGGCGGAACAAGGTGGCGCAAAATTCCTTTCCAATTACTAGCCCCTGGTTCTTGTTGTTTCGGAATGAAAAACGCTATAAGAGCGGGTTGGTTTTTGGGTGGTGTTTCTTTGGGGTAATATTTACCCAAAGTGAGGTCGTGGAGGAAACGTTGAATCCACCGATCTGGATATCGCCCGAAGATATCTCGCGAACGTCATTGCGCCTACGATCTTTAGAGATGTACTACTAATGAAACGAAAGTTGACGACTTCAAGAAGAATTTTATTCATCTTTTCATCGGTTTGTTGGATTTGCGTTTCGGCTTTATTGAACATCTAGATCAGAAACATCGGTCGGTACGGCATGGCCACATAATGTCACCCTGTTTTTCTTTCTGTATAATTTTTATATTTTCTCTCTTTGGTTTGGAGAATAATTTCCTGTACTCTTTATTTTCGGAACGTTATGTTTTCAAGTCTAAGCCAACGCACCATCGAGTCGTTTGCGGCAAGTGCACTGAAGTGAATGCAGCGGGCGTGCCTCGTTTGCTAGCCGGCGATGTAAACAACACTTGAAATGCCGCACTGGTGCACATTCGGCTGCACCAGAACCCGACACCAGCCGCAAAGGGAGCGCATTAACGCACCGATGGCTGATACGGCCGATACGGGACGCGCAGACACTATCGAGCCATTTCGTTTATCTCGAGTGAGTCGCTGTGAGTCCGGGGGTGTGTTGGCATGGTCGCTCCACGCCGATAGAAATCTACCGCCCGACGAATGGCCATTTGGTTTCCCGAAAGGAACCCTCTTTCCGGAGCAAGTACTGCAGATGGTAACCATGAATGACCTCACCCCACAGGTTCCAAAGTTATTGGACAACCTCATCGGCGTTAGTCGGCGTGATGGGGGCCTTTTTTTGGCGTTCTTCGACAGTTCAACGGTCCACGCTTTTTTCCGAGGAAAGAGCACGCACTTAGTGCACAAAGGGCACATTTCTTTATAAACTAGTTCCGATTGTAGGAGTCTGGGAGGTGTAGATTTTCTCCCTTCTTTCAGTTGTAAAAGCCTTCAAATGAATTATCATCGTCTCTCATATAGATACATGGCACGTGGTGCGTAAGGGCATTGAAATAAGGGTATTTGAAAAATATGACCAGCAATGCCTAATGAATCCGACCCATCGAACGGTAGGCTTTCAGTGTGCCAGACCTTAATGGTGAGATAGGACTTCTCCTAAAATCTGATTATCGATCGTATGAGTCGATCCAGAACAGCAGCAATCCGATTTAACTTGGTCCATGCTGGTTACGAGCTCAACGTCATCAACGTTTTCAGTAGTCAAATTCGTCGGAACTATCGGCACGCTACTGATTTGACAATGTACAGAATACATCTCACATTCAAATAGTCCATGAGGTCGACACGCATGACAATCGTGAAACGCATGAAACGCCTCAAGGGTTTTTATCGTCCGGCTGCTCGAAGCCGCTGACGGACAACAGTTTTCTTAGCATCCCATGCAAGTCCATCACACGTTCATGTTACCTGCCACGAAGAGGGTAGAAGTAGTTTTTGCTCCTCATAGATAAGTGTTTATGGCTTTGCGTCCACTAAGACACTTTAATGTCACATTCCTCCCACCTCAGATGTTTCAATCATTTTGATGAAGTTTCTTCTCTTTTATGATCCTTCGCGATGGACGATTACGCGTTGCTCGTAAATGGTGGTAGATTCGCGACCAGTGATGCTGCCGAGATTTCTACTCTGCTACTGCAAAAGCGACACAAATTGAATTAACGTTTAGCGAAGTTGCCGACAAATGTGAGAGGCTGGTGATAATTTTTGCGGCATTTCGCGACCACGACGAAAGTCGGTTTCTTACCCACCAACGCGTGGCCGGTGGGAATATAGTTATTTCGCACACGGATGAATGACGTAGGAGAGAGTCATTAAAAAGATAAACCAGATAAACCTTGCCGAAATCCGGAGTGCACAAGGACTTAGTCGAGGTTTGGAATAGATTGTGATATACTGTGTGATATAATAAACAGAAAAACAAGATCAACTAAACATCCCATTCTCAGGAGAAAGTAAAACAGGTTCTATATCTTCTTCATCCACCGGGATATACCGGCCCGAACCTGAACAAACACATCCATTGTTTATATTTTCCTTCTTAATCACAAATCTGAAGGATTTGGAGTGCCCTATTACAAGCAAAAGCTTGTATCCTTCATTCACAGTCGGCGAAACAAACAAACTAAAGGCACCATCCCCGAACCTGGTCTTCTTGAACTGCTGCAAAGATTGAGCAATAGTCTCAAAGTGAAATCTCCGGCCCGTTTCTGACGGATGTGAGCTTTCTTAGAGATGTAGGTGGCAAACGATAGACGCCTTTATCGGTGGGTCGAGCAAACGTAGACCATGGTGCCTTGCTAATGGAGTGAACTCAGGATGATGAAGATTGCTTAGGATCGAGGACATAGTTCAGGTAGGCAATTGACGATTGCCCCTTTTCCTCGTGAAGGTAAAGATTACGGCCTTTATTTCGTTAGGCCTTTCGTGGCTGAGATAAGCACTAAGTAAAAAGAAACACTATTCCAAACCGTGTACGGACGGATCACATTCTTTTGCTGGCGGGAGGAGATGCCACCTGTTTCGTTCAGCGTCTCGGGCTTCCTCCGTCTGTGCGTCGCCAATCCGGAATACCACGCCGCGGGTGTTAACGGAATGTGTCAATAATTTTCCGGTCCATCGGCGAACGAGACGCACTGCGCACTTGACCAACGCCTGCTCAGAAGAGCGCACTTCAGGCACATCTCCAACGCTGATGAGTTTGTTTGACATCCGGTTCATATATGCTACCGTCGTCTGTCTGTGCTCATCACTCTATTTGTCACCGGAGATTCGAGGACGGACGCGGCTCTTTTGGCAAACGTTTAGCAAAAACGTGCTGCCGCCTTACAAAACAGACCAAACGGCCCATACATTGCCGGGTTTCCAGAACAAATTAAAGCGCCTTCAAGCTGCTCTTAGGGTAAACAAAATGGGTGGCGAAAAAGGGAAGGCTGATCAAATTCAATTCAAATTCGAGCCACGCGTACTGTTGTGTACTCGCAAATTGTGGCGTGTGATTACTGCATGGGAGCCTCATCGGAGGTTCGCCAAAGTGGCATGACCGTAGAGGTAGCAGGTTATAAATAGCAATGCGCGACGCTTGAAATGATACTCATCGATGTTCGATCTTTCATAAATCATTAGACAATCGAGCGCGTACCGCTGTCTCTCAAAGAAATTACTGTAAATGGAGACATGAGGGATACGTTGTTGCTTAAATCTGACCTGAATCGATCGAGTTATAACGAAGATTAATGCCTGCTCTTTGAAAGGCCATTAAAGGCTAATAAAACATTCCAATAACACCGTGGGATATGCGTCACTCATACATGAAGTTTTTGCCATCTTCGAAGCAAAAGGATAATAATGTTTTTATTTTACCGTCAGAGAAAAATGCGATTTATGAACAGAGCTATTTAAAAACGAAAATATGTGGATGTGGCCTGCCAGAAGCATCTGCTTTCGCAGCATCAAAAGTATCCGCCTGTGGCCTGGCAGTTGACATTCAAATAACAACTCGTCACGGATCGGAATTATAAAGAAAACAGTGACGAAATAATGTCAGGAATGTCAAAAAGATCTCCCAGTTGACCGCAATCGAGAAGCCGGCCGAAGGAAACTCCCACGCGCTCATGACGTCACGTCCGCGAAGCTTCCGGTGAGCAGCGAAACACGTGTCAGTGCCGCATCAAAGTCCGACACTCCGCCCCATTGCCGGCGCCATCAACCTTGATCGGGTTGTGTCTTTGCTAGAGCAAACATAAACTAAACACATACGTACTAAACGTACACACATACACGCACACACACACAACCATGGAAGTCCTAAAACCACAAGCTGATCCAGATCTTCGCTGCATCTTCCGCGGTCACGATCAAATAAAAAAAACACCATCCCTAACTTTGTTGCTATTTCTGAGCCGCGCAGTCAATCGGCGGGTCAATTTGGGACTTATTTTTGGGTTGCGGTACAATATTTTGCCTCCCGTCCTCTTATTCCACCGCTCCTCCGATCAACGATCGGGATCTATTTTTAACCCTTGCCGTTTCCTTTCTCATCTGTTCGCCAATATCAATGGACGGTTAATTTTAGAACCCGCGCCCTCCAGGGCGCTCTTCTCCAGGGAGGACGGTTTGGACGGAGCGACGACACGCCGTGCAAGATTTGTTTGTTTATGTTTCCCGTTCACTTAATGTTATCGCCAACATTTCGGACGTGATGAATCAGACGGTGGAGGCAAACGGGGCAGGTTGCCGATCTCTGCAAACCGGCCGCCCCTTGATGCCACCCTCTCCACATGCCGCTTTGTGGGAAAATTTGAGTCAGCTGCCACAACAAAACAACCAGTCGTCCTGCTATAGTGCTAGAAAGTGACGATTTATGGACTGAATCGATTGACAGCCTCCAACACTCGCGGCTTAGGTAAATCAACATGCGCCGCCCGCCGCAGCATGTTGGGTTCTGCTTTTCCGTTCTCTCTTCCCCAACACGCGAGCAGGAGTAAACATGCTAAATCTTCGCCACAAGTAGCATTCCACAAGACGGTCAATTTGGAACACATTACGCATATTTGCGCGCTCCGCCGGGGGCGTTTTTATACACACACCCTCGGCGATCGGCGCCTTGTTTACATTGCTTTCCCGTGAATCACCAAACGGTTACAATTCTATTTTTTATCATTTACTTCCTCTACGCAATGCGGCCGTCGGTGTAGGTGGACGATGAATCATGATGACTAGATAAGATCTCAAAAAAGTGCGATCGTCATCGAACACAAGATTTCCTACTTGCTGTTTAACGTTCTCGCCAAGAGGGCCTTCAATTACGGAAAGATTTGCCAAACCTGCGTATCCGCACACGCACTCTGCGATCGCCTCCGGTGTCGTAGATGTTCGTACGCCCCTTGATGTCACTTCAGTACCTGCGACATGATCAGATAGCTCCATATCGTGGCACATCAAAAGCATAGGCCCGAAAAATACCCGCCGACGTAGAGTGATGGACAGCCGAAGAAGCCTTTGCCTCACGATGACTAGCTACTTTGACGGGGTAACTCGGGGAACTACCTACTATTACGAGCGGCAAACCATCAAGATCCTAGAATCGTCAAGGGCATGTCGTTTCGTGTGGAACTGTTCGAAACGCACAAATCGTCAGTAAGCTCCCGTCGAGTTTAAAATGGTCGGGGTGTCATTAGCAAAAAATATGAAAGTCCGATGCATCTCTAGCCGAACAGAGGCACTCGAGCTATGGCCAACGAATGCAGGCAAATTTCACGTAAAAGTAGTTAGGTCGGTTCGTCGCCATCCTAGCATGACCGGAGACACATCTGGTTTGTGTTAAATTCGCTTTTCAAGTCAACAGGCTGGGGGAAATGGCGTAAAGGCCTGGGCTGCCGATTTGTTTGCACGCCTTTCTCCTACGATCGTCCTAGGTTCTAGGGTAGGGTACAGACACCAAGTCAGAAACAACAGAAGAGGGAGAAAACAACATTTGTAATCACCCGAGCCGAAAGTAAACATCCTCTTCAAGTTTCCATAATTCATGTCCCACCAAAAATGTATGCATTTCCAACTGCAACTGCAACTGCAACTGCATCAACACCGCAACTCGGCGGTATTGCAACGCCGGTACAGGGGTAGAAGTAGATTAAGCGTACTTATCGACGGATTAACAAAGCTACCTTATGACCACGTGTATACTCGGCTTAGCCAAATGCCTTCGCTTATCCGAGGGGTCGGACCCGGGGCCTTCGCCATGGACTGAAAAGTATAGATGTTTTATGCATTGCAGATACCTTCCCTCTTGAGTCTTACGATCATTATCCCATGCCAAACCAATCGATAGCGAGATGAACACGACCAACAATCATCCAGGGTCAGAGGTGATTCGTTCAGAACGATTGAACGACCCGGTCTGCAAGGCAAGATGGTTCCACAATTTCGCTCTCTGGAAACCATTTGTCATGCCCTTGATCCTTTTCCTCGCTTGTTATTCTACGGCATGTTTTTCTAGTTGTTTTTTATTTTCTCCTCCCAAGACCTTCGCTTCAGCTAAAAGGAAAAAGGAGGAATGGAAAATTTTGCGACTGCACACTTCCGTTGTTTACTATTTTATGACCCTTGACTTTATGTTTCGAGCTAGAAGATGTCGGCTATCTCTGAGTTCACTGTCGTTGTATTCCGAAAAGCTAACAAGAGGGTAATAAACATAACTACACTTTCCTATTTGTTTGCATACAGTTCTTTTATGGGTTGAAAGAAAAAGTTTTTAATGACATTGTAGCCACCTTTTAGGTCCCCATCAGGACCAGGTTGATCATTTTTCCGGCCCACAATAACCAACCAGCTTTGAACCAACTATAAATAGCACTACGATAACAACTTCTACTTTTCCTCCAATGCTTGCTTCATCCGTTCCTAAAGTATTGAAAAAAGTCTTCGCCGAGGAACGTTGCGAAACATGTAGTCACAACTTGGAAGAACAATTGGACCCCCGGACATGATGACCGTTGCCATTTAGCTGTCAGTAAGCTGACAGTAGCCGAAAAAAACTCGATCCATCACTCTGCCGCACGCCACAATCCACTACGTGTTGACGGCGGTCGCGTTTTGGAGCCATAAAATGTTGACCAACAAAAACACTCCCGAACGATGCGGCGCTCAACAGAAACCAACTCAACAGAATTCCCTAGGTGGGCTAATACATAAATTCGGCTGGCCACAATCCGAGCGATAAGCTTAAATTGTTTTCAATATTTTTTTGTGTATGCATCCAAGTACATCTGAACCGTGTGAGTTTGTAGATACCATCGCGGGGAATTCCCTTGCTGGCGTAAAAAGATTTCGCTTACCAGCTCAACAAAACACCACCCAAATCAGCGTCAACTTTACGACGAATTAGTCTCCTAATCGCGAAGCAATCGTTCCACTGGAGGAGCGTCAGTTCATTGTGCGCTAGAGGCGTTTTGTTGGGGCTTTGGCTTGTCTCTTACATCCCTTTTCTTTTCCTTTCGAAAGAGGGGAAATACCGGATCACTGAAAACCCCCGAAAAACCACCGTAAGACGTGAATGGTGAAGGAAACCCCGAAAAGATCAAACGGTTTCGCGATCCGGATCCTGGTGAACCGATGAGGTGAGCCGGTGAAATGATCGATCAAACATAATGATCGTAGATGTTTTTTTTTTCTTTGCGTCACGTGCGTTGTTATTTTCCCCCACCAAGCTGGGTGCCCCAAAACGGTGCGCTCGAATCGAACCGGATCACTTTGCGGATGCAACCACGTGAATCAGCAAATTTATGTGCGGTAGGTTTCTCGTTGCCTTATTCTCTGCCGAACGGTAGCCGAAATGCGTGCCGGGAGTTTCTGGTCACGTTTTCCGACGAATGAATAAAACGCTAAAAAAGGGGGCCCGAACCTTTATGTTGTAAGGCAAACGAAAACTTTCTCGAAATCAAGGTTTCAAAAGAATGAAACCCCTCCTGGGGAGCACGCTTCGATAGAGTCATCAACTCGATCTACAGCGCCTAATTAGCAGTCGATCTTTATCACCGACCTTCTGCATGAGTTTTAAGCAGTAAAAGGGGATCAGGTTGTTCTTTGCTAAACAAAGACGATTCATCCTTCTTCCATGTTTTCCATCATTTAATGGCATTTCTTCGAAAAAAAAACTGCAGATACATTATGTGAACTGTTTGATATGTACTCCGAAAGACCCCTTATACGAGTATAGTGAATTAGTTTCATTGCAGAAATGCACCTAGTTCCGACCGCATGTGAGATGGGGCCGCATGATTATAATCTTTACAACCGAATGACTGCGAGATATCACGGGAATGCGTTCAAACAAGCGATTGTAAACGCTGTGGTTATGTTCGCACGATAAAGATTTATGATGTTCGTGACGAATGCGGGCATAAAAATGGTTTCGTAAAGATAACTGCAGCTCATCAAAGCTCATAAAGCGGAAACTTGGTGGAGAATTGATGGCAACCGAAGGTTCATTAACAGCTTCTGTTTATTTGCTGGGGGGTAGCTTGTTGATCAGGTTCATTTCTAGTTTAATAATTTATTACTACAAAATGAGCAGATATTGACGATTGGTTGTTCTTTAAAAATCTAATAACTAACTTTACGCAATTAGAATGAATAACTTTTAAGTCCCCTACGCAATCATGATCTGCTAATCCCAATTGCTCTCTGGGTTACTTGTTGCAACTCAAAATTTGTTTATTTGGGGTCGTTGGATTTGATTCATAGGTCGAAAAGCAGAAAACCTTGATTTGATAACTGCAATAAATGTGCGGACCTTTCGTCATCCTCAACACCGACTCCGTTGGTGAAACGTAGAGGCAATGTAAGGCTTTGTCGTACAGCTTTTTTAGCTTTAACTTCTTCCCAGCCATCAGTTCCCTAGTGATGATCATCAAAACGACGTGTCTGACCGTCGGCATCGACCAATGCACATTACTGCTAATTACTATTTATCGTTGTTGACTCTGTCGGCTCGAACGATAATACTTGTTTTTCTTGTGCCGCTCCTGACGCTCTTCCTTGGCCTTCCCCATCGGTGGCATTCTACCATCTGATAATTTGCAACCCCGAACGTGGACTAGAGTAGTCGCTCCTGGTCCGGTGTAATGTACCCACTCCAGTAAAGCTGGTCCACAGATTTCCTATTTTCATCACATTCCAGCTTCTTATGCCGCCTTTGCCGACTGCTCCTTCTTATGACAATATTCGCACTGTGCAAACACACCCCTTACATATTGGCACATCCGTTTGGATTCGGTTGGCCCACGGAGAAGGCTACTCTAAGAGTTGCCGCTAGGTGACAGTTGAAGATCTGGTGCTTTCTTTTTCTTTACGGTATTTTCTCGGATCGAACACCTTGCCGGCAGTGTGTGGCTCTACGCACCGTACTACCGAGGTGAAGTAAGCCGATTAGCTGATACCTCCTCCAAGACCGATGGGATCGTCTGCGTGTGGTCTTCAGTTGTGACCGAACAAACAAGTGTTGGATGGTGTCATTCCGTGGCGCGATGATGTTATATACCTGTGTGGACCCCGAACAGTCGTTCAAGAGGCGCGCTACTCGAAAGATGGCTATTAGTTGGCGATTGTATCATACAAAACAAGTTCGCCCGTCCAGCAAGCCTAAGGGGGATTACATCGGCAAAAAAGAAAAAATATTAATGACCCACAAGGAATACTTCACAATGGTTTATCCACAAATTCGCTTTATTCGCTTGGAATAAAGACCCGTTAATCTAATCTATGAGCTAACATGGTAGATTAGGCTTCCAAATGACGATCATCTAAGACTCCGACTGGTATCATCTGCAGACCACACTCACAAATGAGTCCAATAATTGTTGCAGAGCCGGCCTCTTTGGCATCTTCCAACACCGCGAGTGATTGATGAACATATCTAGCCCAAAATTGATCACATTCGCATAACATTAGCATCCTATTTTTCGCCTTTCCAACGTAGATCAGCAGTGGATGGGAAGCCTTTTTATCTCAATCAATAAGATCGTCAAGCTCGAAGGCCCCGGTCAAGAGGAGCCTTTGTTTATCCGACATGTGATGACGACCACTTGAAATATGACCCTTTCGCACGGATGGATGTTTTGGTACACAAACCATAATAGTTATGGGCATGGTCGACGCCTTTGCCAAGAATCGGGATCGCTACGAGGCGTCCGCTTCTACCCAACAACACTCCATAAAACTCTCAATTCGTGACCTGGGGTGCATTATTTATGCTGCAGTAAGATGATGAAAACGAAGTCATGATGAGCTTAAAGGCGAACCATCACCCTCTCAACATCTATCGCGCTGAATAAAAAGTCAAGTTTAGGCGTACAAAATATTAACCCGTCCCAGGCCCCATAGTTCTGTGAACTCCCACGGAAACGTAATCCCTTGTGTTAGCGGCGGGGCATATGTAAACCAATGTGAAGTCACTACTCGGGGAAGTCGCTGCTGGGGAGAGGCAGCTGGTACCGAAAACCACAAACGTCAACTAAATCATACATGCGCGATGCATGGCGATCAAATACTTGAAGCATTTAAAAAGCACGCGCCTAAGCAAACATATCCAGTATAGGCCCCTACCGGTAGAGCAAGGACATCGATTGCCGAGGGATAGATAGCGTCGACCCAAGAAAAAGAAGAGGGCAACGTGTGAGTGCTATATGCTTCATGCAATGAAAAAAGAGCCTCAGTAAATAAACGACCCATTAAGGGTTTAGGTTAGAAATTATGGCGTACGAGAAATGTCTGGCACAACGCCCTTCACGACACCCAAAGCTCGTTCTTCATAGCCGAAACCGAAAGGATCTCTCCCACGATCATAACCGTAAAATTGTCAGATTGCCGTAATCCGCCTGACGGTGCGGTAAGTCAGAGGAGAATGGAAGTAAATTACGTGCTAAGCAAACAATCCCATGGATTTCCTCTTCCACGGACTTCCGATACCTTCCGTTCACGTTCCAAACTGCTAATCCAGAAGGGTAACCGAAAAGTTTGTTTTGTTGGGTTTTATAATTCCGGTCGAAAGTTGTTCCCGTTCGTTATGCATTTATGAGTGCAAGGACCTGATAAAAAAACCCGTTAACTGGGAATAGGGCTAGTATTGCTTCTTACCGGGTTATAGTTTAAAGATGGGATCACCTACCAAACCGGAAGCCTTTTCGGGTCCCCGACCAATAACCTATCCGGCAGTACGCACACGTGTCAACGCTCAAACCAGACAGGAACGTCGGTTGATTCGGGTTCACATGTCGATCGAACAAACAGATGCCTTAAATAAATTCGATTAACAACTCCCTCGCATATCGTCATTAGGTAAGGAATCCAAGCCCGAAAAAAAAAACTATCAAACCCGTTAAAAAGATTCAGCTGGTGCCCATGGCGTCCTCAGGCATGTCAACCGCTACCGAATTCGTAATCTTCAAAGTAAACAACGCCGGCAGGCGGCAAAGCAGCAAGCGGCGAGGAGGAGTTGTGTCAGACACTCTATTTACAAAAGTTATTCAATCGGAAAAAGTGGATGCCGTCCAAAAGATTTCGATAATGGATCCTCCTTTTTCCCTAGCCCGGTGAGGGGAAAGGAGTTTTCTTTTAAGAGCACGCATATCTTATTAGCATCGTTTGTCTGAAGGGAGTAGCTTCGGTCGCTTACAGCACGAGTTGATGTAACCTTGTCACTGAAGTGCATTCCACGAACCAGAGGATTCAGTCTGAGCAGCCTACACCTCACACCTACCCTGGTCAGATGCATGTGGAGTAGACGGTCACTGAACGTCCTGAATAGTAGTAGCGTGTATTCAATTTCCAGGGAACTCCTTCAAGCTTCTAAAGCCTTGTCGCTGGCAACATCCTTTATGTTGTCTGTCAACAAGTCATTCAATTCAGGGGTCAAAGGATTGCCTCCACATTTAGTTCGCCTATATCGTCGCATCGCGACAAGAGGCGTATCTTTAGGAGTTGCGCACAAAAGGGCTCAAGAAATTCCCCTTCAGCATAACGTACGCGGCCGTCGAAGACTGTCAGCCTCTTAAAGACACCTTCGAAATCAGTGCATCAGGACCTGTTGGGATGAAGGCAGAGAGAGAGAATATAAGTATGTGCATACAAGCTGAATCGAATGTGCTCATGGCGCATAATGACGATGGAAAAACAAGTACAATAGTTCACCAAAGGTTCAACATAAACCAAGAAGGTAAGCGTCAGTTTTACCTTTTTTTACATATCTTGGAACCTTGTGCCTCTGCACTCACGCCGCGTTTTCGCCGCGTTTCGACGTGTCAAGTTTGATGTCAAAATATTTGCACTCGTCGGTGTGTGGAATCTTCCCGTCGTCGCCCGTCACCGTCGCGACTCGTTTCGACCCTACGTATCGCAGAGTCCCACATCAATGTTAGCCCTTGCGATGCGCCACACATGGGGACCAGGGCGCAATGTCACGGAAGCGGGAAAAGAGGAAACTGTTGATACACCCTCGTGGCCCAGACTGTCCACCCGAGGTCGTTCGGTCACTGCATACGGTGGCACCTCCGAAACAGGTCTTCCCAAAATCATCAGACCACCCTTGGCGATCATCAATAAACGGTTTTCGAAGACTAGCCCAACCCACCTAGGGGGTGGGATTAGAGGACCCAAAATGTTCGAACGTTCGACACACATATGTTGAGCGTTTCAGCTGTAGGTGACCTACGGCACATACATTTCAATTGTAACATCGCTGGTACTACTTCCCATACACACGCACATCTCATGAGAGCACGTGCTAATTGAAATTGCACATTCCTAAAATTGTTCGGCTTCCACTACCGAAAATTCACTTCCACCACCCTACTTCTGTGGTGGGGTTTTCCACGCTTATATGGATATATTTACACGAGATTAACGTCACCATCGGAAGGTCGCTTCGTAATGGCATCTCAAATAACTCCATTGCGGAAATCGGTTAGGGAACATACATGAAGCCTGCGGACATGGAGAAGGTGGGCCCTTGTTGTCCAATGCATTTGACTCTCCGACTGTGCCCAGTGGATTGGGAAGGCAATCACCTCTCGCTGGACTGTTGACATGGCCCAACTCCAGAAGATGGCTCCCTCCATAGGACATCCTTATCGGCTTGTCAAGGTTGGCAATATTTCTTAATTTAATTTTAAAGTTTTCTTTCGTTATCGAATCGCTTTAGAATTGCGGATTCCTTTCTCTTCGAACGTTAAGCCTCCCCTCCCATTAAAATGGCATAAAGCCAGGCGAAGAATTTTTGGTATTATTTATTCATACTTTGAATATTCAGCTCACCATGGATGGCAGCAAATGGATCTGTATTAATTGACCCATAAATTTGGCACCTGCCATGACTGCCTGGACTTCGTAATGGTTTTCCCTGGGCCACCCCACGAGGATGTTCACTGTCTAGTACTGGTGAGTGCTCGGTTTGGTGCTATACCATCTGTGACTTAAGGCCGCACAAACCACGTCCAGAAACCGGTCCTCGTAACACTTCTCAGCGCTCGGTTCGATGTTACTTGATTTAGTGGCGATGGTGGTTCTTCTTGTTTCATTATGCATAACAATACCAATCGCGTTCAAGAAAAAAAGAAGGCGGGCAGAATGCCCCAAAATTCATTTCCATAAGCACACACACACGCGGATTATGACTTTGTTTTCGGCGCTGCGTTTGACCAGTTTCGGCTAGGAGCCTTTACCGATTCATTCATTTTTATCGTTAGTTGTGATTCAAGCACTCCCCTGTTTTCACTTCGTCTAATAAAAAAATTAACTTCGCAATTCCAGATGAACGTGAGCCAGCAGGAGTATGAAACCAAATATGCCGAATATTTGAGTCGAGTCAATCGCCGCCATGCCGGTGCGCTCGCCGGAGAAGGTTGGTTCGAACAGAGGCGTCTCTTCAGCTTTCCCGGTACAGGTGAGTTTTCAATCTATTTTCACTATCCTGTTTCATGGGTTCTGTTTCACAAGACGTGTGGAGCTTCCGAACGAGTGTCTTGCAAGAGAAGAAATGGTTAAGATTTTACGGTCAGTGATATGCAAAAAAGGTCTTAATCGAAGAAGAATAAACCCCTTTGCAGCTGTTTTACGAGGGGTTCGAGGTCATGGTTAGCGGTTTTTGGGCCTTTGTTATTTGCTGATAAATGTAGCTCTCATCCACCCTGCAATCCTCTGACGGCTGTGGTTTTATTTTTAGTTTAAACTGGAGCCACAATTTAAACATGAAATGGGACATAAATTGTAGGATTTTCAAACCTGCTCCATAACCTCCAAGTTGCTTCATTAGTTTTACTTGCACGGGTTTTTGTGTGGACTCCGCCTGAAACTGTGTCGAATATTTTTTTCTTTTTTTTTTTTTTGATCGATCTTTAGTAAGTGCACGAAAGTTTGGTCAACAGTCTTCAGAAAATGGAGCTTGTTTTAAGCCTAAATATTGTTAATTAACATTACACGCTCGAACAATTCTACATTAATACAAAACCGTTACCGTGAAAGATTACTGCAGTCACCGCGTTTGTTAAGCAACAACTAAAATCGGACCACATTTAAATAATCCCACGTGGAGGTCGCACGTGCATGCTAGCCCACGATGAACACACATTTATCGAAATGACACAAAAATGACCCATCTCATTAGGCACCATTTGTTTCGGTCCGATAACGAAGTCAGTATGTTATTTGTAAAGACTAGGTAAAACGGCCCGGTTACGCGGCCCAGTTACAGGACCCAGGTACAGGACCCGTTGACAGGTCCCAGTTACAGGGCCCGTTTACAGGGCCCGGCAACACGGCCAATTTACAGGGCCCGTTTACATTGCCCGTTTACAGGGCCCGGTTACACGGCCCAGTTACAGGATTCAGTTCACAGGGCCTGGTTACAGAGCCCGTTTACAGGGCCCATTTACAGGACCCGGTAATACGGCCAATTTTCAGGACCCGTTTTCAGGACCCGTTTACAGGGCCCAGTTACAGGACTTAATTTACAGGGCCCGATAAGTCGGCCCGTTGACAGGTCCCGTTTACATGCCCTGGTAACACGGCCCGTTTATAGGTCCCGTTTACATGGCCCGGTAATACGGCCCGCTTTTAGGGCCCGGTAAGCAGGTCCGTTGACAGGTGTCCCCAAAATCTCGAAAACGTTTCATTTCCTTCGTTCTGCAAACTTTGAATGAAACTGTGTAGCACGTTCACGTTTTGCTTTGTTTTATTTCGGCAAAGTAACCATCGACTACCAAAAACTCGTTCAGCGCAAGAAAAATTTCCCCTACCATCCTGCATCCATAGTATCCTTAGCAAAAGCACAGCGGCTGGGGAAACCTGGGGAAAGTGCGTGGGAAAACCGGAACGTCGAAATTGTCGAAATTGTGCATCTCGCTTACGTGCTCGCTTCGCTCGTTCACTTTTGCTATTGCTATCTAAGCTCAAGGTCGAAATTGTCGAAATTGTTTGCATCTCGCTTACGTGTTCACTTCGCTCAATCGTACTGTCTAATGGAACCACTCAGTTAGCGGAGTTTGTATAGCGACTAGGTAAAACGGCCCGGTTACACGGCCCAGTTACAGGGCCCGTTTACAGGGCCCGTCTACAGGGCCCGGTACCAGGGCTCGTTTACAGGGCCCGTTTACATGGCCCGGTTACATGGCCCGGTAACACGGCCCGTTTGCAGGGCCCGGTAACACGGCCCGTTTACAGGGCCCGGTAACACGTCCCGTTTACATGGCCCGGTTACAGGGCCCGGTAATACGGCCCGGTTACAGGGCCCGGTAACACGGCCCGTTTGCAGGGCCCGGTAACACGGCCCGTTTACATGGCCCGGTTACATTGCCCATTTACAGGACCCGTTTACATGGCCCGGTTACATGGCCCGGTAACACGGCCCGTTTGCAGAGCCCGGTAACACGGCCCGTTTACATGACACGGTAACACGGCCCGTTTACAGGACACGGTTGCAGAATCCATTTACATGGCCCGGTGACACGGCCCGTTAACAGGACCCGTTTACAGAGCCAGGTAACCCGGCCAATTTACAGGACACCGTTACATGGCCCGGTAACACGGCCCGTTTGCGGGGCCCGGTAATACGGCCCGTTTACAGGGCCCGGTTAAAGTCCCGTTTACTGGGCCCAACCTTATGGAAGTAGTTTTATTATTAATTTTATTCTTCGTTTGTTATTTTCATCTCGTTGCCACCTTTCCCAAGAGTAAAAGCAATGTTCGATTCGAAATTATCCCCAAAATCTCGAAAACGTTTCATTTCCTTTTGTATGCTCAGAGAAAACGGAAACTATTTCAGTACGATGGTGCAAACATTATTACGCATACGGTAAATGGGGGTACACGGTGGTGCAAACATTTTTACGCATACGGTATTTGGTTTCCCTTAGCAACAGCATAGCGGTTAAGGGGAAATTCCGACGCTGTAAAGGGGAACCTGACGCGTCAGCACAGTGCATCTCGCTTTCGCCCTTCCATCGCTCGCTCACTTCTCGCTATTGCTATCTAATGCCAACGTCACCTTTAAGCGCAATTTTAGAGTGGACTAGGTAAAACGGCCCGGTTACACGATCCAGTTACAGGACCCGGTAACAGGACCCGGTAACAGTGCCCGTTTACATGTCCCAATTGCAGGGCCCGTTTGCAGGGCCAGGTTACAGTGCACGTTTACAGGGTCCGTTTACAGGACCCGTTTATAGGACCCGTTTATAGGACCCGTTGACTGGACCCGGTTACAGGGCCCAGTAACACGGCGCGTCTACAGAGCCCTGTAACACGTCCAATTTACAGGGCCCGGTAAACGGCGGTAACACGGCCCTTTCACAGGGCCTGGTAACACGACCCGTTTGCAGGGCCCGGTAGCACGGCCTGTTTACAGGGCCCGGTAACATGGCCCGTTGGCTGGTCGCGGTTACAGGGCCCGGTAACACGACCAATTTACAGGTCCGGGTTACAGAGCCCGTTTACAGGACCCGTTTACATGGCCCGGTAACACGGCCCGGTAACACGGCCCGTTTACAGGGCCCGGCTACAGAGTTCGGTAACACGGCCCGTTTACAGAGCCCGGTAAACGGCGGTAACACGGCCCGTTTACAGGTCCCGGTTACAGAGCCCGTTGACTGATCCCGGTTACAGGGCCTGGTAACACGACCAATTTGCAGGTCCCGTTTACAGGGCCCGGCAACATGGCCCGTTTACATGGCCCGGTAATACGGCCAATTTACAGGTCCCGGCTACAGGGCCAAACCTTATGGATGTAGTTTTATTGTTGATTTTATTCGGCGTTGGTCATTTTCATCACGTGAAGCACCTTCTTTCCGAAGAGTAAATGCAATGTTCAATTCGAAATTATCCCCAAAATCACGAAAACGTTTAATTTCCTTTTGTATGCCCAGATAAAACGGGAACTATTTTAGTACGATGGTGCAAACATAATCACGCATAGGGTAAATGGTATAGGATGGTGCAAACATTATCACGCATACGGTATTTGGTTTCCCTTAGCAACAGCATAGCGGTTAAGGGGAAATTTCGACGCTTAGGGGAAATTTCGACGCGTCGAAATTGTGCATCTCGCTTACGTGCTCGCTTCGCTCGGCATCTTCGCTATTGCTATCTAAGCTCAAGGTCGAAATTGTCGAAATTGTTTGCATCTCGCTTACGTGCTCCCTTCACTCGCTTTCAATGGTATTGCTATCTAATGCCAACGTCACCTTTAAGCGCAATTTTAGAGTGGACTAGGTAAAACGGCCCGGTTACACGGCCCAGTTACAGGTCCCGGTTCCAGGGCCCGTTGACAGGTCCCGGTAACACGGCCCGTTTACAGAGCCCGGTAGCACGGCCTGTTTACAGGGCCCGGTAACACGGCCCGGTAACACGGCCCGTTGACTGGTCCCGGTTACAGGGCCCGGTAACACGAACAATTTACAGGACCGTTTACATGGCCCGGTAACACGGCCCGTTTACAGAGCCCGGTTACATTGCCCATTTACAGAACCCGTTTACAGGACCCGTTTACATGGCCCGGTGTCACGACCCGTTAACAGGACCCGCTTACGTGGCCCGGTAACACGGCCCGTTTGCAGGGCCCGGTAAAAAGCCCGTTTACTGGGCCCAACCTTATGGATGTAGTTTTATTTTGCGTTAGTTATTTTTATTCTGCGTTGGTTATTTTCATCACGTTGAAGAACCACCTTTCCAAAGAGTAGATGCAATGTTCGATTCGAAATTGTCCCCAAAATCACAAAAACGTTTCATTTCCTTTTGTATGCCCAGAGAAAACGGGAACTATTTTACTACGATGGTGCAAACATTATTACGCATACGGTAAATGTGGTACACGGTGGTGCAAACATTATCACGCATACGGTATTTAGTTTCCCTTAGCAACAGCATAGCGGTTAAGGGGAAATTTCGACGCTTAGGGGAAATTTCGACGCGTCGAAATTGTGCATCTCACTTTGGCGCTTGCTTCGCTCGGCATCTTCGCTATTGCTGTCTAAGCTCAAGGTCGAAATTGTCGAAATTGTTTGCATCTCGCTTAGGTGCTCCCTTCACTCGCCTTCCATGCTATTGCTATCTAATGCCAACGTTACGTTTAAGCGCAATTTTAGAGTGGACTAGGTAAAACGGCCCGGTTACACGACCCAGTTATAGGACCCAGTTACAGGACCCGGTTACACCGTTTGTTTATACGGCCCGTTACAGGACCCAGTTACAGGGCCAGGTAACTCGGTCAATTTGCAGGGCCCGGTTACAGTGCCCGTTTACAGTGCCCGTTTACAGTGCCCGTTTACAGTGCCCGGTAACAGGACCCGTTTACAGGGCCAGTTTACAGGTCCCAGTTTCAGGACCTTTTTACAGGATTGGTTACAGTGCCCGTTTACAGGGCCCGGTTACACTGGCCTTTTACAGGACCCGGTAACAGGGCCCGGTTACAGTGCCCGGTTACAGTGCCCGTTTACAGGGCCCGTTTACATGGCCCGGTTACAGGACCCGTGTACATGGCCCGGTAACACGGCCCGTTTCCCAAGAAAAATGCAATGTTCGAAAAAATTGTCCCCAAAGTCACGAAAATGTTTCATTTGCTTCCTATTACAAACTTTGAATGAAACTGTGTAGCAGATTTCCGCTTTGCTTTGTTTTATTTTCCAGCAAAGTAACCATCGATAATCAAAGTAATCATCGATTACCAAAAACTCGTTCTACGTTCGTCAAGGCGCAAGGAAATTTCCCCTTCCATCCTGCATCCATAGTATCCTTAGCAACAGCATAGTGCATGGGGAAATTTCGGACGCGTCCGAACAGTGTATCTCGCTTTCGCACTCGCTTCGCTCGCTTACTTGCATATTGCTATCTAATGCCAACGTTACGTCTAAGCGCAATTTGAGAAGCGATTAGAACGAGTTTTCAGATCCACCATTTTCGTAAAGTGCATTTTAACAGAATCGTTTGTCTTTTTCGTATACTATCAATCTATTTGGACTTCAATATACCGTCCGTTAGTAGGTCACATTAATTCTCTTCGGAAGCAGGTCAATTCCCATGCAGGATGTCTTGGCACATGAAATCAATCGAAGATTTTGTACACCGAATCTTCGAATGCATTCCATGCCCATTCCATATGCAAAGGCACCAAAGGAAGGGTTTTTGATTCTCTCAATTTTTTCTCCGGCAGATCATATGCTCAACCATCGGAAACTGCGCCGCAAGCGTTCGCTGAATAACGACTACGATCTGGTGTACATCCGGTTCGATATACCGACGCGAAACGCGAGCACCGGTGAGATGACGGGCTTCCAGTCTCCCTCGCTGTACCACGACCCCACCGAGGAGGAAAACGATGCCCCGCTTCCTTCCGCTGCGGACCATCGACCCGTCAACGCTGCCGACTCGTTCGCGCACCCGCTCCACCACAGCAAACACCCCCATCGTCAATCGCTGTCCGAGCTGCCCCCAATCTCGCCCGAGAACATCGAGGAGTCGTCGTTGAACATCATGCTTACGCGAAGACAAAACAGCGCACGCAGCACAAATGCCCATAGTAAACATCAACGACAGCAGAAGCAGCAGCAGCAGTCACCCCAACGGGAGGCGCAGCCGCAACAGGAAGAGCAGCATCAGGTTCAACAGCCGACACACCCGACACCCGCCCAGCATCACCAGCAGCAACTCCTGCAGACCCATGCGCACCGGCGGAAGGGCCGGGTCAGGTATAAACAGCACCAGCAGTCTGGGCCGCAACTGCACCATCCGCAGCATGCTGGCCGAACGGTCACGATACACGTGTACCAGTTGGTGGAGCCGTACGAGCGCCATCATCTGACCTCAAAGACGGTCGCGGTGCAAGAGATTGCGCCGAACGGAAGCCGCTGGTATCAACTGCCGCTGGAGGAGGCCGTGCGCACCTGGCTGGATGGGTCCCGCAAGAACCTCGGCCTAGAGCTGTACTGCGAGGGGTGCCACGCGCATGGCATCTACATTGTCCACGATGCGTCCCCGTTCTTCCGCACCTACGACGAAACGCCGGTCCTCAACGTGGTCGGGCGGTTGGTGCAGCGTGAGAAGCGCTCCAAGGTGCAGCGCTACCGACCGACGATGCGCGACTACCTGTCCCCTCCGAAGACAACTGCCTGCACGGCCGGAAACAAGCGCTGCTGCCGTCATCCGCTGCTGGTCGACTTCCGCGATATCGAGGGCTTCGCCTTCATCATCCAGCCGAAGATCTTTGACGCCGGGTTCTGCCGGGGGCGCTGCCCTACCAAGTTCAATCCCGCCACGCACCATGCGTTGCTGCAAAGTTTGTTGCACGAGCACATCAAGTACGACGTGCCGAAGCCATGCTGCGCCCCGTCCAGCCTCGATCACATCGATGTCCTGCACGTCGACCCCAACAATTCACAGCGGCTAAAGGTGTCCACGTGGCATAATATGCGCGTGCTCGAGTGCGCCTGCTCGTGATTGGGTCGCCTCCTGCCACCGACAACGATGAGCGGCGTGACCCACTCGAAAGCATTTATCTCAACGTAAACGAAAGTATTATCCTACTGTATGGTTGTCTTTAGCGAATGTAACTCACTGATAGTACTAAGGAGACGCAGCGATCGGTGAAAACTGATGTTGGCAACGAAAAGTGGACCTGGACAGAGCAGGGGTTGATCGCGGGCAACTATTTTGTGTGAATGTGTGTACATTTTCCCTGAGTATTGTTTCTCTTCCGCATATGTAGTTCCGGAGGGAGAACGCGGCATTTCATAGTGGCGCTACTATCATACAGATTACGGATATGTATAGAAGCTACTTGCAGAGTATTAGCACCTAGGCAGCACAGATGCTAAGATATGGTTTTATTTATTTATTTATTTGTTCCCGCGCGTACAGTCGGGCAGCATCGTGCAGTAGTAATATGTGTTGATATGTTTCCTTTTTTTCCCCGTACTCTTCATCCATTTGACTGCTCTCTTTCCAACGATGCATTTTCCTCCCCGCGCGCTAATTATCTCATTTTACCCACGTGTTGCTCATGCAAAGATTGTTTTCCACTAAGATCCTCGGAAACGCGCGGTTCGTCAAATAGTACGGGTTCTCTTTTTCTTCACAAACATAGGCACGCCAAAGCAAGTCCGAGGGTTACATCTCGCTAGATCCGGCCTGTAGTTTTGCTAGAGAGGCCATCATCAGCAAAAGTAAATAAAAGAAAATGCAATTTACCAAAGGAGTTATGTCCGATTCAGGGATTTGGTGTGTACGTGTCTTGTTGTAGCTGTGCGATCACTTCTCGGTACATTACTACGTGATCGACAATACACAATAGCTGATAGTTCTGTTAGGAATAACCACGTAGGATCCAGTTACAATGTCTCTGTACCATGCACTCTGTAAATAAAAGTGAATTTCTAACATTACTTATAAGATCCGTTCCTCATCCTCATAGCGTTCTATTTATTGATACCAGCACGTGTATCTTGCTGCATTCTAAACTTACGAAAGTGATTTAAAATGTTTCACAGAGAGCTTATCTATTACCAATGTCCAATCGATCGAAAATAAACGAAAACGAACGAACAACTTGTACCTTATTGTTAGATTCGATGGAGGAATATTACCTTCCTCCGATCAGATCAGGAAAAAAACTATAATCAAGCACAAACGACCGAAAACTTTTCCATGTAGCTGAATGCTGTGTCCAATTTAACAGCTCCTTCTAAATAAACTATTTGGAAAATAAAATATAGTTATCTACTGCAATTGTTTAGTTGTTTTGATGAATAGCTCATAGGTGAACGGTCAATTCAAATTTCCACTGTTGACTGCCAGGGCTGCTTATAAACCATTTTGACAACCAATGTCATAGTGGCAGTTCGGATGACATCATTTTGTTTACCAACCCTAAATTACCTTACCAAATACATCAGAGTTTTGTGAAATTTATCCTTTCCCTCATAATGCCGCTGTTTGAGACTGTACTTCAAGAAAAGCCAGCGATAGTGCTGGAAATCGGCACTGCATTGGCGAAGTGAGACACTTAAATAGTGAAAAATGTCCTGCCACAGTGTAGTTAATTGCTATTGCATTTGTTTTCAGATTGGGATTCGCTGGAGAACCATATCCACGTAGCATCATTCCTGCCGACGTTGTCGATCATCGAGACAAAAACGCCGGACAAGCGACCCCAACGCGTAAACTTTTCGATTATGCGACAGAAGCAGAACTGTACGATTCGTTGGTGGACTTTCTAAAAACCATATTCTTCAAAAACGTCCTAGTCAGTCCAAAAGAACGTAAAATCGTGGTAGTGGAGTCGGTCTTGTGCCCAACGATCATTAAGGAAAATTTAGGCCGCGCTTTGTTCTGCCACTTCGATGTGTCGTCCGTGTTCTTCGTACCGACCCATTTGGTAGTGCTGGCAACGTTGGCCATCGACACGGCGCTTGTGGTCGATATCGGTTACAAGGAGGCTGTCGTTATGCCCGTATTCTGCGGGGTCCAGGTATTGTACGCATGGGAGGCACAACCGCTTGCCGCCGAGAGTGTCCACACCGAAATCAAAAGACAACTCGTTGAATCCGGCGTAAAAGAGGAGCTACTCACTGAAGCAGTTCTCGAGGATATTAAAATACGAACATGCTTTGTTACCACCTTAGAAAGGGCTGCCAAATTTCGGAACGAAGCAGAAGCCGCCATCACTCCCTGTCCAGATGTTGACTATCCGGTACAAGGGGAAGAAGTCATCAAAATTTCAGGGCGTCTACGCGAGACCGCCTACGAAGTAATGTTCCCCGAGGACAATGATCGACTTGGGTTGCCGTATATCATTT